>NC_140706.1:70588750-71815000 GCF_050655825.1 Lonchura striata | reverse complement strand
AGCTGCAGTCACTGCTGGAACATCTGTGTTTATTTTGCATGACAAACTTGTTCCTGGGCTCTGACAAAATGCGTGCTGGGCTGGGACTGGGGTTTGGGCTCCTCGGCAGGGCTGTGCCGTAGTGCTCGGCTGGCCCTGCGCTGCTCCATAATACATATTACATTACTTCATCCATAGTTAATGACAAGTGTGCTATGTTTTTAATCTTTATAGCTTTATTGTGTGCAAGTGGTTTTAATAATTGGTGCTGCAGGATGGTTACTTCCCAGAATTACCCTGCAAAATTGCTGTGTTTTCAGCCTTCAGTCGCGCAGGTTGTAAATTATAAACTTGGTTAGTAATAAACTTGGCTCTCTCTCGCTGTTTGGTGGAGAAGCCAACCTGTAACAACAGCAAAAAGATACATGCTGGCAAAAATTCCTCCCCGAAGCTATCCTCATCCTGTGTGCATGGCCTGTGGGGTAAAGAGGCCCTGTGGTAACCCCTGCTTATGCTTTGTGTGTGTGTGTGACCGTGAGCAGGAAAATAACTGCAGTGAGACAGGGATAGTGGTAAGGAGCAAAGGGGCTTGGGGACTCCCTGAACCCTCCCCCCACCTCCTCCAAGACATTCCTCAGTCTCCTGCCCACATGGAGCACGAGCACTTCTGCTAGAATTGTGATAAACAAGGCGTGTGGTATCCAAATGCCGCTGTTGGTGTCCTGAGCCTGAACTGGGGCTCTGGAATGGGGTTGGGCACGACTGCTGCTGGGACTGTAGCCTGGTCTCGTGTGGAGTTCTCTGCTCATCCCATCAGAGGGCTGAGCTTAGGGTGCTGCCCTCCAGTGCAACACACGTACTGTGAAGCCTGGGGCAAGCAGAACATTTTTATTTTAAAAAAGGAAAGAACGCAAAACTGAGTGAAGGTATTCTGGAGGCTTGCTGTTTCAGCTGGCTCCTTCTGTTTGGCATTTCTCAGTTCTCTTCTCCTGGGCACATCCCCAGCGGGATGATGATAGTGCCCTTCCCCTGTGCCCTGGGGTGGTGAGGGCTTCGACCCTCCCTCCTGTGCTGCCTTGGCTTCCAGTTTCCACCCCAGAGAGCCGGGGGGCAGGTGCTGGGGCACTCCCCCAAGCCCCAGACAGTCCCCAGCATCCCAAGGAATGCTGTGAGCAGGGCAAACACGCAGCCTCTCTCCGGAGGCGCAGCTCTGGGATGGCCTCAGGTAACAGCAGCTCCTTTGATCGGGCTTGTTGCCTTCAGCTTCCAGCTGCTGGTGGCGTTCTGCTGCCTCTGAAACCCTGTTCACCTGTGGGCAATATCCACCTGCTGCAGTCCTCGGAGCCAGGCAGGGGATGGGAAATGTGCTCTTGGAGCGCCTGCAGGAGTTATTGAATAGCTGATGATCAGCCTGCAGGAAGATGGGAGTCTGGGGGAGGGTGTCAAGGGCCAGGCAGCACTTCGAGCAACCACACAGCCTGCAGAGCTGAGCAGTCCTCAGCTGGGGACAGGCTTGAGTCATACTGCTTTAAAGCAATACCAATACTTCCCTTAAATTACTGAGTTTCTTATATTCTGGCTTGAGATTAAACTGTGTCATTGTCAGTGACTTTTTTAAACTTTACATGGACACAATGAAGTATTAATAGCTGTAACAAGACAAGACCTAAAGAAGTAATTCATAAAAAAATCAATTACTTTATGCTTTAAGCTTCTTTACTTCCCCCAGAAAACCTTGAAGATATGTGGGGTTCCTAATAAAAACACATTACCTTTAAGTCCCCAGGTAATAATGGGTGCAAATATTTTTCATTAGTTCCTGAGCTTTGAGATGCAAACATTTGGTTTTCACCCTTCACTCTGTGTGGGGCTGGTCAGCCTCTAGTTGCTGGGAAGTGACTGGCTTTGCAGGTGGCTGTGCATTTCCAGGATACTTGTCCTCTGTGGATACAAGTGAATTGGGCAATCTTTCTTGTTGGACCAAGGTGCTTCAGTACATGTTTAGCTTGTGTCTTTGGGGCTCAGGCACCTGTTGAATGAAAGATTTTTCATCATGAAATGTTTGAGCGTTTTCCTGTGACTTGGCTAACCATGCACCATCCTTTTGCAGGCATTGCAGTGCCTCGTGGCCCATCTGTCTCCTCTGGATCTCTGTAGTGACCCGTCACAGCCACAGTGGACCTGCCAGGTGACAACCATGAGGCACAGCAGGAGGTGGAGGATAAGGTAGGAGATGTTCCAGTCTTATTTACACATTAAACACATTGAAAAACAGATTAGCACTGAAGCACACAAACACACACTGACACTGACTGAAGCACACAAACAGATGCAAACCCTGTGATTCCAAGTGCATTCAGGGACAGCCACCTTTCTTCTGATGGCTGGAACAGAACAGCAATCCTGTTTGAGCCATATTGGAATGAAGAAATTAAGGTAAGAGGGTGGGATTTAAAAAAAAATAAAGCAGCTTTTTTCTGCTCGCTTTTTTCTGTCTTTGTTGTATCATTTTGGATGCTGTGATTTCCATTTTACTTTGTGTCTATTCCCAGTTATGCAGAGCTCTTGTCAGAATGTGTGTGATTTCTTACTGATGGTGTCCAGTTTGTTTCAGTTAACATATTTGTGGGCAAAGATTTCAATCAGATGTACGTTCAAGACCACCTGATTTGATAGAGGCTTTGAGCAGGGTTTAGCCTTGTGGAATACAGAGGGGGTGCCAGGCTGAGTGGGGAGGTGCCTGTGCCCATGCTGCACTTAGCCAAGAGCTGCTCTGCTGAAGGTTTTGAGGGAGTTCTCACTAATTAGTCATCCTGTCTGAAACAAGATTATCACTACTTTTTGTTGAATTTTGAAATCCCAATTATGGCTATGCTTGATGGAGGAGAGAGCAAGTTCATCAGTCCTTGTTTCCACTGTTCAAGTGTTCACTTTAACACAAGCTGTTGTGTGTTTGAAAATCAGTGTGTTAATGCTGTGTGTGTCTCACTCCCCTGAGACCAATTGCAGTGCCTGTTTCAACCAGTGCACAGTATTCCTGCAACTGGGACCTCTGTGACATCAGGGCTTTGGACCCCACACCCTGTAGGCTTGTGACAGTCCTGCTAACATTCTGTGTGGGTGCAGTGTCTGGGAAAGGAGACCTTGGGAAAGGGCTGCTGCTGTTACTGGGGTGCTGAATCACACAGGGGAATGGTGCAGGTAAGGCTTGAGGTACCCTGCTGCTGGGCAGGGGCACAGCCTGGGCACAGGCTGTTGGGAGCTGAATGTGCTCAGCTCAGGGCAGGGCTATGGCACCTGCTGGGCTGCCTAAATCAGGTGTTGTGTCTCATTTATTTTTTGCAAAGAGTGTAAAGAGACAGAACTGAACAAGGTTCCTCCTAAAGGGGAGTGTATCAGCTTAACCCCAAAATCAGCCATGAGGTGAACCCAATCTCAAATACTGAGACACCACAAAGCTTTGTCCTTACAAAGTACACTTTTCCTCTGACAGAATGCAAATTAGTTAATAGTTTCCAGCAACCAAAAATGTATTAAAGCATGATTTGAGCAGGAAGAAAGCCACCAGCAGTACTGCCACCTCTTTGACAGCTCTTCTAATCACCATAGCTTTATCAAGAAGTGTTAAGTTGTATTTTTTTATTGATATTTAAGAATAAATTCTTACAACATCATCTCTATAAAAGGTTCATCACAGACCAAATACCACTCTAACCTTTTAAGCTTCTACAGTAAAAACTGTCGTCTTTATTTATCTAAGTTTGGGAGAGATACAAATGTAATCATAACCCCCAAGGCAAAATTTTATGGCAGTTTTCAGAACTCCTCTCTATAAAAACTACTCAAAGCTACCAACATAAAAGCTCTCAATAAAATTTGCTTTAGATCCTAGTCATAAAACATGAATTTTTTTCCTGGTCCTGGAACTACAGGTGTCCAATCAGCAGCGCTGGCCGCTGCTGGATCCCCTGGCAGTGCCAGGCTCTGTAAATCTGCTGGGTCAGGTGGGCAAGGAGGGGCTGCTGCCCACCAAGCTCTGCCTGGGCTCATCCCAGCACAGCCTGTGGGTGCCTGGTGCTGTGCCTGGTGGCAAGCATGGGCACAGGAGATGTGGTTAGATTGTGGCTGGGGCAGCTCTGGAAGTGAGCAAAATCTTTAGGTATGCAAAGGACTGTACAATAAAAACAAGCTGAAAAAGAACATTGCAGGCAGTAATGCAGAACTGGACTCTTTCCTCTGTTGCTTGGCTGTTTAAACATTGGGGATCTGCACTTTTTTTGCAAGACTGGTGGCCCTCCAGGTCTTACTTCCATGACATAGGAATCATATGCCAGAGGTTGCCTTAATTAAAGATTCCTTACTGTTATCTGCATGTACCATGTTAGCAGCAAGTAGAAAACCCTTTATGTCCATTTAGCTGAGAAACCTAATCCGGACCCATGTGCCATGAGGTTGGGCTGGGCTGAGCTGGAGGGAACAAGGTTGGGCTAGGGGGGACCCAGGCCTGCTGTGTTCTTAAAATGCAGTGCAGGACTAAATCTCTACAGGCTTTTGTGGATTCTTGGCACCTAAAGACTCATACTTTATCAGCCTAGATTAATTTGCTTTTACTGTGCAGAGTGGATTTAACCCTGTTACCTCACTCTGGATGATTTCAGAGACCTGAACCTGTTCTTCTGACTGCAATTAGGAGAAAATCTAACATAGCACAAAGCTGCTGCTGGTAAAGGAGAGCAGAGACAATTCCCAGATGTGAAATAAAAAGCACTGCCTCCTTTGGGGTACCTCAAAGCAGCCCAGAAATGTCATGATAAGTAAGAACAACTTGATGTAAAAGTGTGCTTCAATGCAAGTATTTTTCTGAGACAAAAATACTAGTATGTTGATTCCTAAAACTGCTTTTTTCGGGGAGTGCAGGAGGTTGGAGGTGGTCCAGAAAGTCTCTACCTAGTCACTCACATCTTGTGTTTGCAAGCCTTGGCCTTGCTTGTCATTCCAAGCACCCGCTGCATGCTCCGACTGTTCTATAGCTGGGAAAAATTAAGTGCTTGCTGGTCTCAGCTGATGGTCCTTGTGAGGAGAGTGGGAAGCCCACAGCCCCATCTTCTGGGAGTTTTACTTCCCATGGTGCTTCCCAAGGGCTTTTTCCTCCTGACTCCCTGTGCTCTTCGGCAGAGATGTCCTTGGGAGCTCTAGTACTGCTTGGAAGGGGCAGTCAGGGAAATCAGGTAGATCCAATAGTTGCATAACATGTATAATAAAAGCTATGACTAATGACAGGACTTTTCTGTTTATTTTAAAGTAGACTTAAATTGCAAATCTGCTTTCCCAGTTGTGTGTGATGCCAGGAACTGGTTCTGGGAGCATTCCCATGTTGGCTGTTAGAGCTGTATTCCTATCTCCCCATCTTTGCTCCATTGGAGAGGCTGCTGGGTAATTCCTGTCTGCTTGGTGTGTGATTGCTGGTGAATGCTGCTTTGTGGGCACCGTGTGACACAGGAACTTTTCCCCAGTTCCCATCCTGAATTATCAGTTAGCTTAGGACTGTTGAGTCTTTGCTGTGTCCCAGCTAAGAAAAGCTATATTATTTTGGTGAGAAAGGTTCAGAGAAAGGATGTTTTTTTTCTTCTCTGAAGGACTGACAAACTGATATCTTCTCTGGCTGCATGGGCAAAACTACACAGCAGCCACCAACTCTTCTTTGCCTCCCCTCTTCCTGACAGTCCTGAAGGAGCCTGAAGCATTGAGTGCCCCGTGAGTTCTAAATGGCTGTCAACAGCCATGTCCTGATAAAGAAGTTAAAAATTTGTACTAAACTAATGAGACTGTTCCTTGTAGTGGCAACCAACCATAGACTCCTTCTTATGGCACCTTTTAATTATTGTTAGTAATGATAGAAGTTTTGGGTCACTGCTTTGGGAAAGAAGCAAACCAGGAAACTTGTTTCTCCTAGAGACAGGCATTCCAAGCTCTGGAGGCACAGGCTCAGAGGTCACAGGGGATACAGGGCTCTTTGGCCACTGCAGTCTGGGGACCCGGGGCTGTGTTGACTCTGTATTTTGTTGATAAACAGAGCCATTCATTCCCTGTGCCTTTGTACCTATTCCCTCTCATGAGCTCCAAAGGCATTTTATTTTCCTTCAGTTTTGGCATGGGATCAGAGGTAGCTCTTTGTCTGTGATCTAAGTAAGGTAGTCATGATTTGAGGTAGATGCTGTTCATATTATTCATTGCTTCTGGCAAAACAAATGTTGGTCTTAAAATACGGCCATTAATATTTTGATGAAGTATTGAAGCCACCTGGATTTTGGGCAGAGCCAGGCTGCTGAGTGAGGGGCCTGGTAGCTCAGAGATCCAGATGAGGAGGCCCAGTGAGAGCAGATGAGACTCCACGGCAGCATTCCCAGCCTGAAAGGTGGAAGTACAGGTGGATTGTCACCACCCCCTATGTCCTGTTCAGCTGCTGCTCAAGAGAGAGTGGCAATGTCCCAGCCCCAGATGCTCCTGGGCAGAAACAGGCCTTTAATGGTTTGGATTTCTCTTGTGAAAATAAGTGTGTATGTAGCAGAGTGTGAGGTGGTTGACTCTTGTGAGCATTTATCCTCACAAAATTAGGGAAAAGAAGGAACAAGCTGTTGGCAGTCTGTGCTTGCACTGAGTAGAGGTTTCTGTGTGAGACTTCTGCAGCTATTGATGGCCTGAGCTCCCTGTATCTCTGCCTTACACGAGGCTGTCAGGCACCTTTTGTGAAGGCTTGACAGCATCATCAATACTGGCATTAGAGCTCCTTGTGCAGCTTATGAGGATGGGATGGGTGTGATGGATATGAAGCCATGTGAGAAATTGGGTGAGGTCACTGCCATTATTTTCCTGGCTTTCAGGGAGGCTGTATTTGCTTCCCTGGGTTCTCACACAGGGACATGAATTGATTGTTGGCAGGAGGAGTCAGGATCCCCCAGGGGCTCTGCCATTTCAATGGATTGGGTGGGTCCAAATGGAGCTCTGGGACTGCTGGGCTGTCAGTTTGGATGCAGGGAGCCCTTCTGAAGGCTATCTCTGGGGATAGACACTCTGTGTCTATGTGCTCTGTGAGGTGGAATTGTCTGACAAATTGTGGTGCCCACACAGGGCACTGCAGAACTTGGACTGTTCTGCCTCTTCTCTGATCTTCAGTTCCATTTTCTCTTGCTGCTGCTGCCTCTTGCTGTGGGAACAGAAAGGGATCCTTCCCCAGATGTCTCCCAGTTGGCATCTGGAACTCATGCTGCTTATCCAGATCCTCATTCTGTCCTCAGAGCCTGGCTGGAGCCTGAGGAGAGAGGTGTGCCTGCTAGTTGAGGGGTTGTACCAGTGGGGCAGGGAGAGTGGGGTGAGCAACCATATTGCAACTCCCAGAGTCTCTGTGGCTCCCTTACTGCTCCAGCTGGAAAATAATCTGCACCAGACTTGTTTCCTGGCACCAGCCAGCTTCCTTGGTGCCAGCTCCAATGTGTAGGCTGGCACATTGCAGGAGCAGGGAATGTGTGTGTGGGGCAAAAGAAGTAGAAACAGCCCTGGCTCCGTCACCTCTGCTGTGGCCTGCCTTGGCCCCTGATGGCCCTGCCTTCATGGGGTGGAAAAACATCCAGCACAAGACTTCCCTCTTTCTTCCTGGTTTACACCATTTCCTCCTATTTACTTTACTGATGGTGCTTATGGGCACAGAGTCCACCATGTCCCGGGTTAAATGCAAATTATTCCCATTCTGCCAAGGATGGTTCACACCAGAAGTGGGAAGTTGCTTCCACTGATCTGTGTGTGAAATACCCCCCAAACAGCTCCAGTTGGGAAGAGCTAGTTTTGGTTAGATTTGGCTGTATTCCTCACAAGGCAGTGGCAGTGCAGCACCGTGTGTGGCTGCCGGAACCGAGGACCTGACATGGGAGTGAATTCCCAGGCTTGTTTTACAGTAAAGCCTGACTTGGTGCTGCTCCATGTGTGCAAGCTCCACACAATTTGCCTTGAGCTGTGTTTTTAGCAGTTCTCAGACATTAAAGTGCTTGGGCCATCCTGCAGCAGGATAGTGAGCTTGTGGGAAATGGCCTTTTGCAAAATACTTCCACAAGGGGTTTTAATGCTCCCACTCTTTCCAAATGTGCCCTGGCTGACCTGGGGCACAGGATAAGCAGCAGCTGCAAGGACAGCATTAGAATGGGACATTCCCACTGCACCAGAGCCAGGCTGTCTGCCACAGAGAGGAGGTGGGATGCTGCCTTATTCTATTAACTGTGGGACCTTCTACCTGGAGATGAAAGAACAAAAGCCTGGGCAGACAGTTAATTATAGCTTCAGCTTCACAAGCAGAGTTAATGAATTTTAACATGCCTCAATTAATAACTAATTGGGTTTTGCGCCTCGGCTGTGAGTGGAACTGGAGGGGTGTCCAGGAAAAAAATGGTCTAAAGATGAGAGATTTTAATTGAAATACTGTAGGATTCTTGAACAGGGAAATGGTTCCTGGTGTTATTGTACAGTTTGAATGCAGAGGGAAATTAAAGAGGAAGTTGTTTCCAAGAGAAAACAAGTGGCAGCATTACAGTGCCAACAAGACACGGCATTATTGTGTCACCTGTAGTGTGCAGTTTGGAGAATCTCCAGTTCCTGGCATTATTGTGTCACCTGTGGTGTGCAGTTTGGAGAGGCCTCCATTCACAGCATTTTTGTGCCACAGAGAAGTGGGTCCTGCAGGCTCACCAGGATGGTCTACCTCAGAGTTCCAGGAGTCAGAGAATTTAGGTAGAAAGAAATTATACGCAACATAAATTTTTTTATACTCTAGGCTGGAATGTGCCTGGTAGGGCTATTGGTCTAATGAGATATTTTATGTCTATTTCTGTGGAAAGAGGATTATTTTTTAAGCCTACAGTTAGGAGAATGTCCAGTGTTTTCTGTGATTAGCATTAATTCAGGCTCTGGTGGGTCAAAGGAAGTGACCAGAGGTAAAGGTAACAAAGGTTAAATTGTGTTTGCAGTAGTTTAAAAGAGCAATAAATCGTGGAGAGTGCAGAAATAGAGGAACACTCTGCATCTCAAGCAGCAGAAAATTGTCGTCTTTTGAATTTGATGCTCTGAGTGTGAAGGAAGAAAGGAAAATATATCTATATGCCATTTCTTCCTTCAGTACCATTTCCAGGGAATATTTATCAGCAGCCTCAGCCACTAGGCAGGAAAACACCCAGAAGCCAAAGTGCAGATTTAGTTTGTTTTGTTTCAGTCTTTCATTTTTCTGGCTGTATTCAAACCCCCTCAGAGAGAATGTGGAGTAATAAGAAAAAGAAAATAAATTAATTTATTCAATGCAACATTGTCTGGCACCAACCCTCCACCGATGACTATTTACGCTGGGCTGCTCATCATGCCCTTCACAACTGCTGCACAATAAATAATAAAAGATTAAAACCTTAAACCTGGAAAACTTAGGAAAAAAATATTAGAAATTTTTATTTCAGATTATAAAAATCCTTGAATGATTTACTTTAAGGGACAATTTCATTGCTGCCATGTGCAGGAACTAATGATCACGGAGGGCTCCGGATTGGTGAGGAGGCTGCTTGGGAAACATAGTCATGGGTAGGTGATAAAGTCACCTTGCTCCCGCGCTGCCTCACTGTCACCGCAGTGGCTTTCACCATTTGTTACAAGAAAATGATGGTCCATGTACATATTTATACGTGGATGGCAATAACATTGGCAATAACCTTCCCTGAGCCAGCCACCTTGTTTTGGGGAGCCCGGCTCACTTCCCAGTGCCGGCAGCCCTCGCCCAGCATGCGGGGAGGTGAATGGAGCTTGGGTGATGGACGTTTGCAATGGCAGCTATTCTCTGTCATTAAGGATGTTGTTTAAAATGGGAGCAGGTGCCAAATTTGCCAGGTTCCCTGGTGCTCCTGTGGCACCCCCCTAGCGAGGAGATGGGTCTGTAAGAGCCTTCCAGTCCACTCTGGAGAGCAGCATGTCTCCTGGTACCCGGGTGGTTGGAGTGTGCCTGGCTGGGTATTGCCCTCATGTGAAAGTGGGTCTGTGCTGGCCGTGGGGAAAGGCTGCTGGATGCAGTGAGCCATTGTTTGAGTTTTGTGGTTTTAAACACCCACACGTGCTGTGCAATTAGCACATTCTTGTCCAGACTATGGTTGGGCAAGGCTGTCAAATGGAGCAGCAATTGCTGGTGCCAAAGCCTAGGAAAAATGCAACTAAAAGCAAAAGACAGTATAGGATACAGATGGCAACTGGTTGTGCTTTGGGGCACAGAGGGAGACACTTGTGCTGGTGAATGGAAGCACCTGGGAGGTTTACTAAGTCCCATTTGAAAAATTTCTGTGTGTCCCAGCTCTCTGCTTTGTTCATGTCTATCTGCATTTATTCAGTCTAGCATATATTAATTATTTTGTCCAAATTCAGTATTTGCCATTTATGTGCCTTGATTTCAGGCGTTCACCATGTTTTATCCCAGTCTCTCTGTGTCCAATGGCAAAGTTCCCTGGTTTTGGTGACTTTAATTATTGGAGTCTGCAGTTCTGGCTGTAGTGCCTTCTTGCCTTATCCCTACATCTCATACTCAGGAGCCTGCTGAAACCCTTTAGGTTCTTCACTACCACCTTCTGTCAAAAAAATAAAAAAATCAGTGTCAAATGGTAGGAAAGAGGTTATGAGCTTGGTGCTACTGATAAGCAAGTTCCTTCCACGGGGTGAGGGGACAGGAGATGGAGGTGTTGGGAGACAGTTCTGGTAGTCCACAGGCTCTGGTGCAGCCCAGTTCCACCTTCTCCTCACCTTCCAAAAAGCATGCAGGCTGGGCAGCATTTTGGCACCTGCCTGTGGCTGCACAGAAGGGGCTGGGAGCGGAGCCTGCCAAGTCCTGGGCCCTGGAGGAGCCGCCAGCCTGAGTCCCACAGGTCACCAGCCATGCATGCACGCTGCCTGCTCCCCGAGCGTGTCCAGCTCCGCGTGTCTCAGCCCAGCTCCTGGCTGCCATTCCCGCTCCTCGTGCCTCCTCCTGAGGGGGCTGTGGCCGGAGGACAGCGGCAAGGTCACGGGTTTGTCAGGCAGGCTGCGGAGGGGACCGGCTGCCTGGGCTCCGGAGGGGGCACGGTGTGCTGGCTCCCCAGCCCAGAGTGGTAGTGTGTGCACTCGGAGGGGTGTGAAGTGCCACTCGGGAACCTGTGATTTTCTGCATGGCCCTGGCTGGTGCTCCTCACACCCTGGAGGTGACTGGGCCATGGGGAGGGCAGGCAGGGGTGATGGGTACAGCCCAGTGGAGCTCAGCTGTCACACGTGGGGAGCCAGAGCAGGGCACCGTGGCCACGGTGCTTGTCACCGGAGCCTGCCCGTGCCCCTGATTCCAGGGCCAGATCAGCACGGGCACGTTCCTCTTGGGAAGCACACACAAATTCTGGGCTGAGGCATGAGGCTAAAGGCATCTTGAAACAGCCATGGTCAGGCATGGCTGCCCTAGGAGATGCTACGTGTCTTGAAATGAGTAAAGTAGTGGGGGAGACCCCTCCCTCGGCCTGCTGGCCACACACAAATTGCATACAGAAGGTTTTAAATTTCAGTTGAGAACTGTTTGTGGCATAGCTTGTGTTTCTGCTGGTCTTAATGAATCAGTGCTGACTTAATTCATCAGTGTTAAATATCAGTGTTTGTTTCTCATTTGGAAGTTGGATGTGAGGATTTAAGGCCAGCATTCCATGTTTTCTTGAAGCAAGGCTCCATATCTGCATTCACAGGGAGTAAACACGTAAGGTCCTTTCATGTGGCCAAACTGCAAATGATATTCAGAGCCAAACCAATATGCCATGTATTTTTGTCCACATTTCTTCTGCTTCACTTAACACCTGCCAGGCATTTCAGGAGAGGCCCTTGGTCAGATCAAACAATTCCTCGTGGGCCACCAAGCATCCTTCCCTGTCAGTTGCTGTCCAAACCCTCCATCCCAGTGCTGCTGTCCCCACAGCCCCCCAAACCACTCACCCTTGGTTACCTGCAGAGCTGCCAGCTGAACACGCTGTGCCCCTATAAGCATAGGGAGGTTTTGTGCTTCTGTCCTTTCTTTAAAGCTGCTCTCCTTTTACCTGCACTGTGAGGCTTTGCCTCACAGTCCCTGGCTGAGTGAGCTACTGCAGGTACCAGCGTCTTGCACTAGATCAGATATTGCAGAAAGGTGTGATTCAGACGGGGCAGTGCTGGTATAAACTGGTTTTATTGTATCCTACCACTCTGGTGGAGAAACTCTCACGGGGCCTTGCTGTAACCCTGATACTCGCATAACTCAGTCTGATCCCATGGGAATTTAAGCTGTATTTGACATGAAGTGGAGTGAAATTATTTCCATTCACCTATACAGGCACTTCTAGCAGTTTTACCAGCTCAGTTTCCAAAGTAGTTTTAGGGCATGGGATTTCAGGCACAGCTGGGGGAGATAGGGAAGGACGGGAGCTGTGGTGGCTGAAGAGCCCAGAGGTGACAGCCCATAAAAGGGATGGTGCAGGCACCTGGGTGTCCTGTCCAGCATAGCTGGCAGGTGCTTATCAGAGCCCAGCTTTCCTGAGAGGAATTTAGGGCTGTTCCTGCACCCTGGGGTGGGCCATCACACACTGTGCTCAAAGCGCAGCAAATGGGAATACTCTGCCTAAAGCACTTCAGGTTCTTCATGTTGTTATTGCTCTGATACTGAGCAGAGATTTACGAGGTACTCCAAGGTGGTGATTGAATATATCTGTGCTTCAGGACCTAATCATGTAAGCAGGAATTAAAAAGGGGATTTTTAAGAGGAATGCCAACTCCCCAGCATTTGCCACGGTTGTCAGGGATTCTACCAAAGCCCAAATGCAGCAGAGCTGCATTTATTTAATTTATTTTGTTATCCAAGTCTACTTAGGGAAGGAAATTAGTTAGATAAATACTGGACAAAAGATGTGTAAGTTCCCCACCCCAAGAAAGCTATTGCATTGGATGTAACAAAAGTTCCTGGGCTATTCCATGTTTTAGTCGTGTCTCATTCCTGCTCTGTGAATATGTCAGGAGGGAGACAAGCCAAAAATGCCATCAGTGCCTGTGGAGAGAGAGAAGGGACTGGTCAGCACGTCCCAGCATAGGGAATCCTAGTGAATGGGATGGGGTTAAATACAGGAACCATGTTCTGTACCTACTAGCAGGAGATGGGGCTTTATTGGAGTGTTGATGAATACTCCAAGCTAGAACAGGTTGTAACCCATGAGGAAGGCACAGCCCTTGCTGCTTCTGTTTGCTGTCTGGTGTAAAGTGAGTGGGTGACTTGGAGCCCCACAGAAGCCCTCCAGACATGGGATTCCCCTGTTGGTCTCTCAAATGTGACCTCTTGTTTCTATCCAATTTTGGTGGGATTTTCCTTGTGGAATCAGATCTCAGGTTTGAGGTCAGAGCTCTCCTTCAATTCATGTCCATGTTGTTGGCTTTCCCAGGGCAGCTCTCCTTCCACAGCCCTTGGAAAGGAGAGAGCCTGAGCTTTGTTCTCTTGCCAAGGCCAGACGACACATGGGGTGACTGCCAAAGCCAGACACGTGTCACTATTCCCTCTCCTAGCACATCCCATCCATCCCACTGCCCCTGGAACACAAGGAGATGGGAGTGGGGAGCAACAGAGCATGAACCCCTCGCTAGGAGCCCCCCGCACCCATGACAGAAGCTTTTGAGGCATGGGCTGTAGCACTGCCATGTTGTCCATTCTCACAGAGCAGACCCCCAGTCCTGCTGCCACTGTTGCATCTTTGGAAGGGGGAGCTTTTTTTAGATCTGTGAGCTGGGAATTCCATTTCTAGAGGTGCTCTTGACTTCCAGTTCAAAACACTTTGGAGCACATTTCCCATTGCCATTTCTCAGCATCTCGGCATCAGTTTTATTAGGACCAGTTTTAAGAGCAGCAGCTTTCATATAGGCATGGGTTAGATTTGGGTTTTCCTAAAGGCTGTAAGGAGACATCTCATTCCTTCCAGTCATTTCATGTATACTTCGAAGAGCTGTTCTAATTGTTTGAAGAGTCAAACCCCTGAACTCCTGAACCACCACTTCCCTGCCATTGTGCCAAAACCACTGCCAGATCTGTGTCTTCTAAGCTTGCCTGACCACAGCTTGCTAAAGCAGGTGCTCATGTTCCATGGTGCACATTCAGGCATTACAGAGCTCCAAAATGTTGGAGTGGAAGCCAGTTTCTGGGTGCAAGTTAGAGGTGAACCTGGGTGTAGTAGCTGCCACATAACCCCATACAGAGTTTAGCCACTGCCTGGCTCTCTGGGTGATCCCAGAGTTGGCTCCAAGCTTGTGGCTACAGCTCAGTACAAACTTGGAGCCAAACTAGAAGTCCAGCAAACTGGAGGAGTTTCAGGCAAGGTCCCTGCTCAGCTTGGCTGAGCAATAATGTTGTTTCAGCTTTTCTCTTGCTCCACTGGCTCTTAAGCTGGAGCCAAAACCCAGGAGTGAAGGAGAAAGGTGTTTGGGTCTCATAGGAGGGGGTCTGAGCAGCCCCAAAAAGCAGAGTTGCCGTGTTGTCTCAGTGCTGTGCTGGCAGCCACTGCTGGGCTCTGCAGAGAGTTTTCACAAGGTCCCCACATGTGGCACTGACTCACTGCAGTCACAGCCCCTGGAGCATGAACAGCTGGAGCAATTTCCAGCCCAGAGTTTTCCAAATTATGAATCTTTGTGAAGGGAAAAACAATGCTGAAGGTTTATAAGGATTCCGTTTTGTAAAAGACATCTGGGTTGGAGGTTTGTGTTACCTCAGAAGCATCTGTATGTTTTGTGTGCTGGTATTTCACTGCATCGCCTGGCTCTATCTTTTGTGTTTGAATTTCTCTGCCATGTGCCTTCACTCTTGTCCCTTTTTTTACTAATCCTTCAGCTTGCCAGAAGAAAAACAGTTCCTAGCCTTTGCATGCACCCTTAAATGTCCCCCACCTCCTCCCAGCTGTTCCGTTCTCTTTTGGCTCTGCTTTAGGAATGCTTTGGAGGAGATAGGAGATGGGATTTTGTAGGAGTTACAGGCAGATAAGCTCTGTGCAGAGAAACTCTTTTCCATAGATGTGGAAAAGAGCAGTTTCCCTACCAGGAGGTGGTAGGAAACAAATCCCAATTTTCAGCAAGGTCCTAAAAAAATCCCAAACAACTTCCATCAAACCAGTGACACTGACTTTTCTCTCATGCCTGTTCCTGAGAGTGATCAAGTGTCATAAGAAACCAGTTCTTTGAAAGTCAGACTGTGGTAATGTACCCTAGGGTTCTTTGTGCCGAGCACAACTCTGACCGTGATGTCACCTCTGTGGTCTCACCACTAGTGACGGGCAGGAATTCCTCACCATTGACTGCAGCCATAATCCACTATGTGCCAGCCAAAATCCCAGCCTGGCAGCAACCCCCTGCTTTCCACCATGCAAGGCCAAGGATGGAAGAACCAAACCTGCTGCATTTGGTTTAGGGAGCTGGTCGTTCACAGAGCCCAGCTCTGGTGATTGGCACGGCGCAGCGCTGGTGCAGGGCCCGGTACAAATGAAAGGTCTTTGCAGTTATAATGAGATATTCATGCACGGCAGCTCCGGTTATAAACTCAGCTGTTACTGTGTGCTTAGCTATGGGAAATGGAGCAAAACAGGGCTGAACTCATTGCTTCCCACCTCAGCTGCACCTCACAAATAACAGCCTGGAACACCCTCGTCAGCAAGTCCATTTCCTGTGGCTGCCAGCAGCAGTTCCCAGGCCGGGTGTCCTCCGCACAGACAGGCGAGCCAGGGGTGACACGGTGCAGTGGGGAACAGATTCATGTAGCCTGTTTATGGGAATGCTGATGGTGACAAGGCCATAACTGGGGTGTCTCGCACTTTTTGTGCCTGCCAGGGGAGGGGAGCTCTGTGGGGGGAGGCCGTGGTGTGCTGGAGATGGGGAAATGGAGGTATCATGTGGCCAAAGCCTTGTTGGTCATGCAACAGAGTTTGGAGCACCCAGGAAGCCATGGCAAGGGAAGAGAGAAGGCTGGATAGTACCTGGTGACCTTCTCCTCAGCTTCACAGTATGCCTAGTGGGAAATGGGGGGGCTGAAGGCCAGTGCTCATGTAAGAGAGACCAGACAAGGGTGGGTGACAGCCTTGTGGCTATGTCCCTCATGTTTGCAGGTGTCACCTCTCAGACCTCCCTGTCTCAGAGACTTCTGGTGTGTGTCCTGATTTTTCTGATGTTTTCTTGGGGTTTGGGGTGGATATGAGGCACAGAAAGTTCGTTTTTCAGCTGAATCTACACCACTGAGCCTGACATCTTCCACACCATTTTCCTGCTGGAGTCCCTTGCAGACTGAAGAGCCCTCCCTGAAAGGCTGGATGCTTTGGCACTGCTTCTGTTAGCTAGAGGTTTGCTGCTGATAATTCTGCCACAAATTCAGAATTAATCACAGCATAATGGAATCTGGTAGTGCTGGTTGTTAATTCTCTATTGAGTCTGCATTCCTGTGTTTGTTCTCATTTGTTCTGATCAGGGCCATTGTCTCTAATATTGCTGCATAAAGGGTAAGAAATAAATCAGCGGTGTTTAGCTTTCCTAACCATCTGCTCTGGCTCCCATCCCAAACTCAGTTTTTAAGTTGGGCACGGTTTGTGTGATTTTACCTTGTGACAGAGAACGTCTCCTGGGAGAGGAGGAAAAAGTGACTCCTGATCTCACCCCAGGGATCCATCATTCCAGGGGTACTGCACTTGAACTCACCAGGTCTTTGTTGTCATGCCCGTGATTAGGCTGAGCTTTGGCAAAGATGCCAAAAGGACCTTCTTTCTCTCTGGAATAATGGGATTAATGCTTTTAACAGCAGTGTGTTACTTGGAGGTGTAAAACACTTGGTTTGGCCATGGAGTTTGTGTGCTCTGGTGGCATTCAGTCCCAACGAGGTCAGTCTCCAACCTGTGTACATTGTGATGCACCCCTTGGGTTGTTACTGAGCCTTTCTGTGGAGCGCAGCCAGTTGGTTTTAAGAGGTGTTGTTAATGCGGTGAAATTCAGGGCATTTGGGAGCTGCTGCATCGTCACAGATGGGACATACATCTTGTAAACTATAAATTTTTAAAAATTATTTAGCATCTCCATTGCTGTGTGGGCCATGTGGCAGCGAGCATGGGATAATTCCACAGCTTTCATTAGAGCACACATCAAACATTTAAAGTCCACAGGTGGTGTTTTCAGGAACTATTATAATAATTAGGAAAGGAGAATGGGTTTAATAAGAGTTGTAAACAGTGATCAGCAGCCAGACCCCGTCCCTCCCTGCAGACCCATCTGCAGGGCACATCTGGGCACATGGAACAGGGAGCAGCATGTTCCATCCCACCTGCCCTGACTCTGAAGGAAGGTGTGGAGGGTCTGGGGTCACTCTGGGACACAGCAGTGACAAACTTGAGAAAAATCTGTAACATACACAGAAAAGCCCAGCCATCCCCTTCCAGTAGACACTTGAGCTCAGTCTCTTGACAGTTGTCACTGCATGCTCAGGGCTCACCAGCACAGAGCCCTGCAGGCCCTGGGCTGTGCTGGGCAGCACAAAGGGATGTCCCCACCGGCGAGTACTTGGGGCCAGGTCTGGCAGCCAGTGGGATGCAGCATGGCCTCACCCTTCTCAGGAACCTAGACACAGGGTGCCTGAGCCAGGCTCTTGTGGTCAGGCACTGCTGTACTCTGGAGCCCAGCAGAGAGGGTCCAGAGTTTCTTTTGTGCATTTCAGCTGTTGAGATGAGACATGAGAGGTAAAACCATGAACTCTTACTTAAAAATCACAATGAGCTGTACTAGTACCAAGAAGTGTAATCCCCAGGAGGAGCTCCTTGCATTGGGGTACATTGTGGTCTGGAGGGAAGTTCCGACAGCTGGGAATGCACTCAGGCTGCATTGATCATGAGCACCTTCTAAGTGATGGGAAGTCCCAAATTACACCCAGTGGAGGAATATTCTGGAAAGAAGGTTCATGACTAAGGTTTGATGTTCCATGCACAGCAGCCATAGTCAGGATTGTTTCCTGTCCCTGTGGGGCAGTTTGGGGTGTTTGTGCTCAATCACTCTGGTCCCTATTCCCTGGGACTCTCTGCAGACCTTTGGAATTCCCTGGTGAGGAGCAGCAGCTTTGTTCAAGGTGATGGAGGTCCAGATACTGTGGAGGGGAGGGACGGTTCCAGCGCAGCAACGAAGAAGCTGCTGGATAATTGGCTGCTTGCTGCAGCTGCATTGTGTGTCCTGCCAGGTGTTAAATGAGCAGTGCTCAAGTCAGCAAATCTGTTATGTCATTCCACGTTCCATGCGAGTTCAGGCTCTTGAGAGAGTAGCCAAGGTGCAGGCCTGGCACCCACAGGCTGGCTTCGAGCACTTCTGCGCTGGATAACCCCACCTAGGAAAGGCCCTGGTTCACGTGGTGCTTCCAGCTGAGCTGTCCTTTCCCTCCCTGAGCACATCCTTCCCTGGGCCAGGGACACAGAAACACAGCTCTGGTGACTTGCCAGTCATCCGGCCACCTTCCAGACCAGCAGGCCACCAGGCAGGTCTTAGCAGGGAGCTCTGCTGGAGACACCAGTGGCTGTCACCGTGCTCTGCCGCACCCCGAGGCGCACGGCCAGGCAGGGGTCACCATGGATGGGGGCAAAGCACCCCCTCTTTGGCTTTGAGCTGATGGCTCCTGACCGGGCGTGGCAGCCAGACCCTGGATGTGAGGGAGCAGTACGGTCTCACCTGCCCCACAGAGAGCGAGCCCCCCACGGAGGCAGACACCCATGGCTGGGGTCCCCTCCGTCTGCGCCCCCACAGCCAGCCCGCCTCTCCAGCCTGGCATGGGACAGCTCTTGTCCACTGACCTAAATTGAGGCTGAGCAAAGAGAGCAAGCAGCTGCCCCACTGCTGCTGCTCTGTTTTCAGCACGGCTCGAACCTCCCTAATCCCCTCGGATTTCGTATCTACCAAAACAGCTTGGGCCCATCAGTAAATTGCAGTGGCATATGGTCCAGGTTTATGAGTAATCTGGCACACGCTGAAGGCAAGGAGGACGTCATCCTTCAGCAAATACAGAAAATATTGGGGGGGAGGTTATGACTGTATTTAATATAGTTGATGAGAAAGCTGTGAGAAATGTTTACCTTTGAAGCCAGTCCTGTTTCAACTTCAGCTGCTGGGAGAAGCCGCTGTGTAACAGAAAACAAACAGAAGTAACAGGGGAGTCTCGTTGGTCCCACAAAGGTTTTGTCACTTAAACTGATCCTATGGGGGTGTGTGGGGTTGGAGGGGAAAGCAGAGCTGGTGCCACCAGCCACCCTGTATACAGCCAGTGCCACAATTGGAATAGTCCTCATCACCTCCCTGCAGGTGAAGTTCCTCTAGCTGGTGCATATGTCAGAGGCACAGCTTCACCCCTGAAACGAAAAGGGAAGTGCAGTTTTGGCAGCTCTGGGAGGAGAAGCCTGGTCATGGATACCTTGGTGGGTTTGGCTTTGTTGTAGTGCCAAGTGGATGTCCCAGCATGGTTTCCAGATGTTCTCTGAGAATACAAGAAGCACCTCCCAGTGTCAGTGTGCTTAGCATTGTGCTCATCAGGTCAAATCAGCTGAGGAATGTCCAGTTTCTGGTCAAGGAACCCTCTGTGCATTCCTGTCCTGGCAGGGAGATGAAGCTGTGAATGTTTTTAGCTGCACCAGCCAGCATGATGGCCCTTCTCTAAGGACTGGGGACATCCCTGGGCTCAGCTGACATCCCCTAGAGACATCAGTGTCAGAACTGGAGCATCTCTGGGAGCAGGAGGACATGGAGATTGGAAGAGACTGTGTTGGGTCCAATGCTGCAGCAGCACTGTGAGAGCTTTTCCGTGGCCCCGAATGCTCTCTGCAGCTCCGACCAGCGATGCTGCTTTTCCCTCCAGCTGGGATGAGAGCTAACAGTTCCTCTTTTCTCCTCCCTGCTCAGCTGCTGTGGGCTCTGGAGCCCCATTCCACAGAGGGCTTGAACTTCCTTTCACTCTTCCCAAAATCCATGTTTCCTCAATGTGTTTGGAAGCCCAGGGACAGGAACCTCACTCTCTCACAGCCTCCCTACACTGCATAATTCTTTGGCAACACTAAATGTTTTCTTTGGTTGCATAGACGTGGCTGTGGCTGTGACATTCAAGGGGGAGTTATCTCCAGGAGGAGGTGCACGTGTCCTGTGGCCTGGGCAGCAGCATGGGGAAGGAGAACACAGTTGGCTCTGAATGCCACTCTTCTCTTGCTGCCAACAGCCACTTGGAAACACCCCAAACTTCAAGGAAGGTTTTGCCTCTTTAATCCAAGAAAAGGCCTCAAACAGCTCACAAATAACTTAAACCTTGGGCTTTTAAAATTTTAAACAGAGCCTTTGGGACCGTATTTGCTCAAATCTTATGTATCTTGGTGGCTCAGATTTTTAGCTCTTTGCTGCAAGCTTTGAAGCAACACAGTGTGCAGTTGAAAAGGAGCTTTGCTTTTTAAATGGGAGCTGATTTTTTGAGGCTGGGAATTGTGTGTCTTCTGTCTTTGTTTTGCACAGTCCAGTTTTGCATTCTGGAAACTAAAGAAAATATCTTGTGTAAAAGGGTAGGATGCAGACCATGTGATCTCAGCAGCAAGATGGAGCAGGGTGCATTGTTCCAGTGGGTGTGGTGTCTTCTGTGGGACCATTCTGAGACATTCTGCCACTGCTGGGGCAAGTTGCTCAAGCCAGGAGCTGAAGTTTCCTGCAGTCCCTAGAAATCCAAGAGTTCTTATTTTAATTGTGTGTTGACAAGATCTTCACGTGCTCCCTTGCTTTGTTGCCAGTGGTGTGCATGTGCTTGGATGGATCAGGGACAAGTCCCCCTTGCCCCCTCCAGGTCACCCTGGTATGGCAAAGGCCCTTGTTGTCCCTGCCCTGCTCGATGACAGGGACGAGGGCATCTCAGATTCCCATGTCTGTGCCTGGGAATGCTGAGTTGCATGTCATGGCTGGAAAACAGGCCCCACAGTGTCCCATCATGCTGCTATTGTCATGAGGGAGGGCACGGCTCCCAGGAGGGGCTTGCTGGGGTTTTTTGAAGCAGTTTGGGGAAGGGCTGAGCCCCAGGTGTGCAGCAGAGCTGTGGGCTGCAGTTGTCCCTGCAACTCTCCTCTGCTTTCACGTGGGTGGGACAAAATCAGGTGATCTTTCCAGCTGTGATGACAGGACATCTCAGGTGTTTCCTCTTCAAGATGTGGCAGTGAGGGTGGTGACTTAGAGTCTGCATTTATAGCCGTGCACAGGCAGTGTCCTGGTGTCTGGCTGCTGCAGGACACACGCTAGGCCCTGAGAGCCGAAGGAGTTAAACTGCTTCCAAATAGGCCTCTTCATGTTAATAAAGTACCTTGGAGCTGGTCCAGCAGGCAGACACCTGGGTATTATCCAAGCATCTGACACCCCTAGAGAACCAGAGCCTTGATGAGCTTTGTACACTCTGAGAAATCTTGGAGAAGAAAGGAGGCTTTCCATGGAAAATGGATTTTCAGGGCCAGCTGAAGGACATGACGTTCAAGATCATTGCTTTAAAATAATTTCAGCTGCAGTTAATGTGAAGCAAAGAAGAAAAGAAAACCCAAGACAGTGAAAGGATAATTAATTCTGAGTTGGAGCTGCAATTTGGAAGGGCTGTATTGTGAAGTGACCCTTTTCCAAATGACACCTGCACTGGCTCTTTTCGGAGAGCCCTTTGCAGTGAAATGTTGTGTTGTTTTACACTGTATGTGCATTCTCCCCTGGTATTAGAGAGTGACCCTGAGCTCAGCCTTGCAGAGAAGGGCCCAGTGTAGTGAGGAGGTTCTGCAGGGAGCCCTGGCACAGGCTAGGCTGAGCAGAGCCCTCTGGGGCTAGTCCCCCTTTCCGTGCTGTGGCAGGATGGTGCCTGGCTGTCCCCTGGGCTTAGGGCACCTTGCCATCCACTCTGCTTTGCTCCTTTCTTCTCCCTAACCACCACACCATGCACCCTGATCAAGAGAAGCTCTGCACAACCCCTTTTAGGACCATGGAGTATTCCTTTGGAGTGGCACAGTGTCCCTGCTCCCAGGGTCTCACCCCACAGAGTTCTAAGGGAACTTGGGTCAGTGGATCGCCATATCTGGCTCTGACCTCCTCTCACTGGTGCATCTCCTCCATTCCTAGCACATGTTGTACTGAATTTCTCCAGAAGCTGAGAGATGCTTTTTATGAGGAACTGTTCCAGGGAATGAAGAACAGAATATGATGTTTATTACTGGGTCATTCCAATGTAATTTGAAAAATATCTATTTCTGGCCTACTTGCTCTTCCTCAGCTTACAGAGAAACAAAAAAAAAAAGGCATTGAGGCCAGAGCTCTAATGAGATTCACATTTTGGACATCAGATCAGTACAATAATGCATTTCACACTGTTGTTTCCTAATTTGCCTAATCAAATAAAAGGAGATGAAGCATCACAGAGCCCAACCTCCCCATTCCAACAAGGCAGCGCTGAACCCATCGCTTGGCGCTTAAATTAATTTTCCCCACACAGGTTGGCCAAAGCACATAATTTAATCAGCGTCTTGTGGCTCTGTCAGTTAGACACCATCCATCCCAGGGGCTGGCAATCCCAGGCAGCTGTCCCGAGGAACCCCAGGATAGCCTGGAGAGGTTTGGGGAAGGCGTCTCAGGCGCTGCAGCCCGAGCTCTTGTGGCAGGGATGGAGCAGTCAGGTTCCATGCTGGGCTAAATCCCAGGTAAATCCTTGCTCCAGTGCTGCAGTTGGAGCAGATGGGTCTCCCTGTGCCCTCAGGAGGTTTTCCAGGGCAGTGAGGGCTGTTGTTGGAGCTTGGGCAGATGCTTAGGGCCAAGGTGGGGCTTCAGTTAATGCTAAAACCAGTGGTGTGGTGAGGGAGGAGTTTCTCCATGACTTAGTCATGTGTTGTGACATCCCAAAATGGGTGGGACTCATGCTCCAGGTGCATCCACCACCCTGAAGGCAGCTTAAGAAGCAGCATGCTGTTTGGAACAAGTTTTCCTAAATGTCCTGCTGAGCAGTGCTGGAGGGAGCTGGGAGCTTTTTGGGTACTGCCCAGTTCACCACCCAGAAAAAAGCAGTTCCACTTAGAAAACCTGAATGCTCAGACCTGAGACCCCTCTCCTGGCTATGGAGGAGACCTGGGAACCCACAAATGCTGCAGGATTGGTGCTATTGCAGTTGCTTTTCTCCTACAATATGTTGGAGAATTTAGCAGAGTTTGAAATTGTGCTTTTAAAGGAGAACCAATCAATGTGATGGGTTTGGGGTTTTGTTATAATTCACTGGGAGTCAGGAAAGGCATTTTGGTGCTGGTGACATCAGAGCAGACTTTAAAATGGTACTAAAACCCCCCAAAGTATAAAACCATGTTTGAGTTCTGTTTCTCAGCAGATCTGTCCTGGGCTTGGCTGTGCTGTAGAGTATATCCAGCTTTGCAGGTGGGGTTTTTGTCTCAGAGGGTGTGTTTGTTCCCAGTCCCAGTGAGGATAGCTGTGGTTTGTTGCCATGGGCCTCTGGACCCTACTGGTAGATCCCAGAGCTCCCCAGAAGGCAGCAGCAGCCACAGGCCCCAGCTGAGCAGTCCTGTGCGTTCTCATTTGGGAAATTAAGTTCATTTACAAAATCAGGCAGAGCAAGCAAATGGAAAAAAAAAAATAGTGTGAATTAAATAATACGATTTTGCTGCAAACATGGAAATCAAATCCTGCTTTTCCATGGGCTGTGGAGCCATCCTTGTAACACAGGAAGAACCACTGTGAGTTCTCTGCCAAAACCCAGAAAACGAAAGGCAGTTTCTTGCATCCAAAGTCCCTCATTATATTAAAAAAAAAAATATTGCAGCACAAAATTTACAAGTGCATCACAGGACCCAATTGCACTGTTAAACAGATGGCACCTACACAGGACCCAGAAATATATAACAATTTTAATTGAGCCAATGCAAAACAGATTTGTGAAGTAAAATAGGACATGCCAGGTCTAATAAGGCCCTCCCTAGAAATTGTGACGTTAATTTTGTAACGGCACAAGAGGTACTCAGAAGCTGCTCTTTAGCAGAGGCAGCATTGCCTTGACTTGCTGACTGCAGCCTCTGAAGTTTCTGCTCAGCACGCTGCCCTGCTGTGGCTGTTCCTGGGCATGCTGTGCCAACCCCCTTGGCCACGTGAGGCCGTTTGCCCGGTGTCCTACCCTGGGGCAGCTCCATGGGCCAGAGCCCTGGCTCTGAGTGGGGACAACAGCCAAGCCCCTCACCTTGGCAGTCAGGAAGGGGACACTGCTCTGGCCACGCCGGAGCTGGGCAGATGAGCTGTTACCTGTGCCCATCCTGCTCCCAGGGCCACACTGTGATGCCCGCTTTGGATGCCCAGCAATGCACAGAGGGGAAGTCAGATGGATCCTGCCTCCCAGCAGTGCAGAGCTGAGCTCCCCAATTTCCCCTCAGTGGCTCCTCTGGTGATGGAGAGGTTCCTTAAGCTGAGCTCCAAAGGCAGGTGGTGCTGGTGCCATTGCTGCTTCCCAGTGAACCAAAAGACCTGTCCTGCAGCAGAGCAGGGTTCCTGTTGTCATGAGGCAGCACTCAATGTCTGAGAATCAAATGGGGACTTTTCCCTCATTGATAGCACTGGGTTTCTTTCACCTTTCCCGCAGTCTGAATTGTGACCAATAAAAAAGACACTTCTTCCACAGCTGGAAAGGGAGTTTTGGTCTGAAATGACATACTATAGAATTCCCAAGTTCCTCCTACATGTGCAGGAAAAACAGAAGAAATAAAAAGCAAAACCTCTCCTACTTAGAACTTTCACAGTTGTTTTTTCCCTGGAGTATGCTAGTATGATTTGAACCATGAGGACATGGTAAGGTGACAACAGTGACCAGGGCAGTCTCATGTCACCACCACACCAGGGCAGTCTGTGTCCTGGGAGTTTGTGAGAATCCCAGGAAAGATGCAAACCTGCAATAACCCACGTGAGGTGCCATTGCTGAGAGGGGTGAAAGATAAGCTTATCTTTGCCATTAAACCCCAGCACCTCCAGGAGTGGGAATGCACCCCTGAGTGGGAGCATTCCAGTGTGATGAGGCTGAGTCCAGCGTGTCAAACAAACTGCAGTGTGCAAAATACAGTTGTAGTGTCGCCTTAGGGATGATAAGAAGAGGGATGTAGCTCAGAAACTTCCTGCAGGAAAATCCCCAACAGGAATTAATACCAGCCAGGCAGGGCTGTTCTGCATTGCTTAGAGCTCGGGATGAGCCTGCATCACAGCACTCAGAATTCCTTTCCATTTTGCCTTGGATCAGTCTGACCCAGCTCCTCTGGGTTACACACAGCTGGTTCATGCCTCAAGAATGCTGTAGTGGCACAAATAATTTTTAGCTCATAATAGCCTCAGCCAATTCATTTCTGCTATTATCAAAGTGTATAAAATAAACATAGCCTTGTTATAATGAGGAACTTCTTGTTCCAGTGAGTTCTCCCTTGCCTCACTGGTGAGAGGAACCCTTCGTGTTTGCTTGGTGGCATTGCTGGGCTCTTTGTGCATAGCTCTTTAGAGTTCTCTGAGGCATTCTGAGTACTCCTGCCAAGGAAGTCTCATTTGTGTCATCTGAATCTGTGGATTTTATATCACCCTATGCCTCTTGCCTCCCAAATTATTTGTGACGGACATTCCACCCTGTGTAATAAGGAAACTCTCAGGTAATATCTGCACCAAAATGCCAAGTGTAACATGCTGTGATATTGCGCCAGTTGAAAGGGAAAATCCATGTAGGGACCCAAAATGTGGTTTTGCTTTGGATCAGCCTTTCTGTGAAGAGCTGCTTGTTTCACGGTTTTCAATGGGCACAGGCAGAAAGGACAAAAAATGGTCAGTGGATTTCTACTTCTGTGTCTCAGCTGGTTAGAAATATCCTTTCAGAGGCATCTGATAAATGTGAGGGAAAAACCCTCATCATCTGCATGTTGTCCTGTTACACAGCACAGCTCAGAACATGACCAGTGCTCTAATGATACCTTGGAATGTGTCGTGTGTACGTGGAAAATGAAGAAAAAGTAAGAGGGAGCCGATAGTGTTTTAACCTAGAACGTGGTGAGCTCAGTGCTTTCAGCTGTGCCCTCTCAGCACCTTGAGGAGCACTGCAGGACCTCACCTGTGTCCTGGCACACCTGCCCAGCATTCGCTCTTGGTCTCGCATTGGGCTGGAGACTGCACAGAGATTTACTCAGGTGCTTCAGCTCAGCCAAGGGCTTGCTGGTTGGGCTCTGTGGGTCGGACGTGCCCAGCCAAGGGCCAGTGCCACCCAAGCTGGTTCTGCAGCAACAGGGCATCACTGCAGGTTCTGGTTGCATGGCTGATGCTCCACAAGGCATGAGCAGCATCCTTGTGGCGTTGGAAGGGTTCTCCCCAGCCCTGGGCGGCCAGGACCCCTGGGTGTGGCCACGCTGTGCAAAGTGGGCTGCCTCTGGAAGTCAGTACCATGGGTCCCCACAGCGCTGCAAAAACAGAGGTCTGAGCTGTGGGAATGATGGGGAGGCTACAGGTGAGGAGAAGATGGAAATAATGACTGAAACTTAGGTAATAATTTTATTTATAGTCTAATGTGCAGACATGGCTGTTGCTGATGAGGCTACCAGTGACATAAATAAACTCAAGCAGAAGATGTAAGCGAGTGGATAAATGTAAAGGCATCTTTGGGCAGTGCCACGGATTTGGACATGGACCAAGAGAATTATTTCTGTCCCTTGCGATTCCAATGAAGAGCACAAAGGAGATAATTAGCCCAGGATGCTCCGCATTGCTCTTTCCATCTTGCACACATTCATGCCCACCAAATGTGAAATGTTCGCCTTTTCCCCTCCAACATGATGGTTGTTGAACTTATTTTTAGTGTCATTTGATAAGCCTCCCTGCTCGCAGAGAGACATCCCACTGACCCAGCCACTGGTCATTGTCTATACCAGTTCCCATCAAAGCGGGCGCGCTTTGTCAGGTTTCGACTCGAATATCCATTCTGCCTCTGAAGTACAGTATCGAAAGTGACTGGATCATTTGAGCCTTTTTCTTCAGCTGCTCCCTCCTTCCTCCCCCACAGTGTTTCCGCTCACGCTAACATAATTTGGCATCGTCGACGTGACACGACACTGGTTTTTCTAAAAAATTATAATACATACATTGTCGATGTTTGGTGATGGCTGGCGCTCCCATAAATTGAATTTCCGAATTGATGGAAAGAGGTCTTTCCCAGTGCGGAATCGTACCCAAAGCTTGGCGCCCCCTCCGCCACTGAGGAACGCACATACAGTAATAGGTCATTCAATGTCAAAAGGCATAAAAAAGATGAGCAAAATCTTCACAGGCTGCTGCTTGCTGTTGCCTTTAATTATATTAATTAAACTTTGAAATTCTCATGCAAAGAGGGTTGCTGGCTTGTGACGCTGAAGAGCCCTTGGAGATTTGCGGGGGGAAAAAACCCTGAGATACCAGCTTAGTGGCTACTGCTTTTTTTAATCTAAAAAAAAAATACACAAGCCTACGACTGCTAGGTATGTTTATAGATGATGATGTTTTATGCGCTACTGAACTGTGAATGCAGGAAAGGGGAAAAAACCACCAGCCACAGTGTCAAGGTCTTGAAGCATCAGTCCCTCCAACTCGGCTCGAGATCTCTGCTTACAAGCTGTCTTCCCGCTGAATAACGCTCTAGTAATTCCTTCCTGTCCCGGGTGCATAATGAAAGAAAGGTGTCTTCAAAAACTAAAGGGCAAAGTCTTGCTCGCTACCGATACCTCGAGGCATCCTGTCTACATTTTGTCATGCGTGTGCACTTTTCAGTGTTAGAGTGACAAGATTTCCAGTCAGAAGGTTCCCGTAAGGCACGGCGGAGGGAGCTGGCAAGGGTTGGGGATCTGACATGGCTCTGAGGCACTTGGCTCTGTGCCTGCTTAGCCTGGTGGGAATTGTTATCCTGTGCCCGTGGCGAGTAGTCCCTGTGTAAATACCACGTGGCTCCACCGCCGCTGAGGAACGCTGCGTTGCCACTAAAAGCACATTGTGTCCTGAGAATCTGTAGTCCTTAAAAAAACAGCAAATAACAAAAAATAGAAAAGCATTCTCATCTTTGGTGTCTGTGCTGTCCCTTCGGTGTTGCACAGAGCCAGGCACACGTGGTAGTGCTGCTCTCCGGGGCACAGGCAGAGCACCAGTGCACAGCTGGAGCTGTGCGGGCTCCCGGAGCAGGGATGCAGGAACCTCTGGAGCTTGGGCTGCAAGATGGTCCAAGGGATGTGAGGAAGGGCTCGGTTCTCTCAGCTGGGTAGGACAGTGGCAATGTGGCTGTCTCTCCTCCTGGTATCCGCTTCTTCTCCTCTACTGAGAGGGAACTCGGGTGAAGTTGATACAGCGGCCCTGAGGGAAGAGAGAAGCTGTTACTGGTGGAGTAGCACACAGACAGAGGTTGCTGGATGCTAGAAGGAGGCTGTAATTGAAATTCAGATGTTTGGGAAAATAACAAACCCATGAAAAACCTTTTAAGAATTAATGGAAATTACCCAGAGTGAGGCACTACATTTGCCTTACAAATGCGTGCTCTAGGCAAGCACGAGGACACGGGCGACACATTCTGACACTCCCAGGCCTTCTGTGAGCATAATTCACAAATTCTGTCAAGCTGCAGTGAACAAACCCAAACCCATCTGACCGTGGGGAGGGAAGAGCATGGGGAAGGCAGATCCTGCCCCCAGATCTCCCCTGAGCCAGGTCCTCATGCAGTGAGCATGGATAGATGTGACTGTTAGTTAGCAGAGCTGCTGCTGATCTGAAACTGCATTTTATTAGCAATAACCCTAGCTCTGCATCTACAGACTCTGTACTTAGGATCTGTAAATTTCTGTGCACAGAAGGGGGTTTCTTGTGATGCCATATCCATAAAGGGGTCCAGGTGAATCCTATAATGGCTTTCAGTGTAGCAGAAATGAAACAAATCCAACAGCAGAATCTAACCTTTTTTATGCACTTGGAGCTCATCTGAATGCCTTAATTCCCACAGGGTCATGGAGTGTTGGAGTAGGGTGTGCTGCCTCAAAGCAGCTCTCTGGCACAGCAGTGATTCCTACCCTTTGGTCACAGGCATCTGTCAAGGATGGTGCCATGTGAACAGTGCTGGCTTTGGAGCAGTCAGCACTGCTTGTGCTCTGAATCCTTATTTCTGCTTTAAGAGATGCACTGCTGGAGAGAAATTACTGCTTTCTGCTCAAACCTGGGAGATTATGGAATTGCCAAATTAAATTTGGGCTGGGTTTCATATTACTGTCATTCATTTAGTTTGATATCCAGTTTTTCTGGGTATCAAGGAGGGTGATGGCACACAGTTATCTAGCATCACTCAAGCGGGGCTTGGCTGGCATGAGAGGGGCAGTGTTCTCATCAAGGGGTTTCCTAATGTTTCAGTTCTGTTTCTGTCATCTCTAAGAAATACAAAACAGGTGAAAAGGTGGGGACAGGAACTATAGGAACTTCTGGCTGCCACCACCTGTATTATAAATGTAGAAGAGATGCAGAGACAAAACACTGACTCCTTTAGGCTGGAAAAGCTCTTAAGATCACCTAGTCCAACCATTCCTTTGTCGCTGTCAAGGCCACCACCATGTCCCCAGGTGCCATATCCACATGGCTTTTCTGCCAGGGAGAGAGGAGAACCTTAAACAAGCACTGCCCTCTGTGATTCCCCACTCATCTCCCACATCTCTGCCCCCAACTCCTTTATTCTGCAACTCATGGAGAAGGAAGGAGCAAGAGAAGTTCTGTGATCAGGCAGACTCTTCCTTGTGTCACTGGCAGGAAAAACGCCCTGAGCTGGGGAATCTCAGAGCCCTAAGAAACACCAGCTCTCCAAACACTGTCAGCATCAGACATGCAACATGTAATAACAAATAGACTGTCAGTTTAAGTGGGAAGTTCAACCATTTGCATTCTAGATTGGCAGACTGAGGCAGGCAGAAAATAAAAGGTTGATGTTCACTTGTTAGGGGTTTATCACTTCAGATCAATATGAGCTACAGGTTTTCATTACTAGAAACTCAGTGATGTGACCAACAGCACTGTCTCCTGCAAACTGGTGTGGAGAAAAAGCTGCAGACTCATGCAAGTCCTTCCTCAAAAGACATCCAGAATCTCCCATGCAGCGATATCTGTGTCATCATTGAGACCAGCTTTTAGAAACAGATTATTAAATTGTTCTGATTAATCTGACCTTTACAGAAAGAACTATTTACTTAAATAGAAGCAGTATTTACTAAACAGTAGTCTCACCAGTCTGGTTTTGGACATCCCAATTAAAACATGTGTGTTCCATGTAACCCATGTCACCAATGCATTCTCCTCCTGGTGGCATTGCCAGGATACTCCCAATGTGGGGAAGTTACTGTTACACTCGTGTCCCTGTGCTCAATTAAATCATCAATCCAACCAATTTGAGTTCTGACGTACCATGCCTTGTAAATCACTGGCTCATAAACCTTAACAATACCAACATGTAGTCCGTATGAAATTGCACTAAATTAGAGGTTTAGCACGAGAGTAATTAAAAAATGAGTTATGCATTCTGTGATCTTTGCAGGGAATATAAGATCTGTCTCCATGTACCAGATCCAATAGGAAAAACCTCACCCTTCATGCTCACAGATGCACAGATGTACTGCAGAGGAAGAATGTAGGTCTTGAACAGCAACAAAAACCAGGAAAAGATCTATGGCAAGGGGGTTTACCTGAGAAGGAATTCTTTTATATTACATCAAAGCCATTTCTTTAGTTGTTGAATTTCTTACTGAATCTAATTTACAGGGCAAGGTGGAAATTCTCACAGGGCAAGGGATCTCAGCAAGTGGGTGCTCACACCAAACCCCAGGTTAGCACCTCACCTGGCAATGCCCAAAACAAGGCACCAGGAGAGGCCTGCCAGACCAGCTCTCCCTGCTCATGTCCCTCTCCAAACCTGCGAGGCTCTGTGGACAGTGCTGGGGGGCAAGGGGGGAGGAGAGAGCACTTCAGGATAGTGTCCACCCTGGGCATGGAGCCAGATGTGACGAGCACTTTGGGGTGTCTGTGCGTGTGTGAGCAGACACATGGTGCTGTCCCACCATCCCAGCAGAATTCTGGGCTCCAGAAGGGGCAGGAGAACACTGTGTAGGCTCCTTTGGAGCCCTTCCAGTGTTCATCAGGAATTCAGAATGGGCAGGTGAAGCAGACTGGGTCTGGGATGGGATGTGACCACACTGAGCCTCCAGGCTGAGGTGCTCTGCCTGGTCTCAGGTGCTTGTCCTTGCTTGTTTCCCTTAGTACGCTGGGCAGTTGTATCCGTGGGAAAAGTTTCCATGGATGGCATTGCTGATGTGTTCAGCAGCTGGCTCAGGACTAAGAACAACTGCTTTTCCCAGAGGAGCACCTGGCAGTGCTGTCCTGCCATACCAGTCATTGCCCCGTGTGCTACCCAGTGTCCTAAAAGCTTGGCTTCTCCCAGCCTTGGAGGACCGAGATCCCCACTGCCCATTACTGAGACTCGTGTGCTCCTACCTCAGCTGCAGTGTCCCATGAGGAGCACACGCCCTTTTGGGATTTGGCATTGGTCCTATATTCTGTGATAAGTGCCTGCAGAGCCACAAGCAAGGAGAGGGTGTCAGGATAATGTCCCTCCCAAGACACGTATGAATGCTGTTGTGTCATTCCTGTTGCCCCATCCTCACAGCACTACCAGAGCATCCTCCATCGCCCATGGGCACATCCCTGTGAGCACAGCCTGTCCCCAGGAACTGGTCTGCTCCCAACAGCTCCCCAGGGCAGCCTGCCCAGGCTGCTGCTACAGTGTGGGTCAGCAGGCAAGAACCTGCTTTATCTGATTCTACTTCTTCTCACATACACCCCGTGGCCCAGCCTGCACTTTGCCTCCCTCTAAGGATCAAAGCTGAGGGCAGTGGGTTCTTCCCTGTAGGCCTTGCACTCCCAGACAGGACTGTGTGCACCTCTTCCTCTTTGGTAATGCAAGGCCATTTCCTGCTTTCCAAACCTCTTCAGAATCATTACCTCCCCATCTCCTGTTCACTGGGATAACAAATGTATTCTGGACCTGCACACCTGTGTGCAATGGTGACAATAAAAGGGAATTCAGAGGGAGTAAAGCTGGGCGAGATTCAGGCTGAGCACCGAGGTGCCAGCGCCTGGCAGCACCTGCCTCAGAGTCCTGTTTCCTTGCAGAAGTGATCCTGGCACTTCCTCTGGGCAGTGGGAGCAGAACCAGAGCGCTGTGCAGGGCCAAACCATGCTGTCTGACAGGGCCCTTGGTGACCTCCCTGTTCCAGAGGTGGCAGAAGCAGCATTACCTAGAGCTTGTGTCACCTGGCCCATCTGGGCACTAAAATCCCTCTGGCATTAAGGCATTAAACCTGACTGCTCCTTTCTGGCTCCGCTGCCTGGGTTGTATTTTAGTCACAACACTCAGTCACCCCAAAAATATCCACTGACAAGTGTACAGCTGAAGGGATGTTTGAGTTTTTGGGGGTTTTTTTTGAGATCACTCTTTATTGTGAAGAAGGGCTGCTAACCCCACCCTATCCTGTGCAGTTCTGAACAGACCTCAGGGACTGGATGCTGGCATCATCTCTCTCTCACTTGCTCTTTGTCCCCCGCAATGTGGTAATCCCTTGTCCCAGTCCCCTGGAAAGCTCAGGGTGTTGTGGGCGTTTGTCACCATCCTGGTGACACCAAGCTCAGGGCTGTGCTGCTGGGCCCTGAGCACTCAGACCTCCTCTGTGCCTGGGTGTGCTGCCACCAGCACGTTTGTCTGATGTCAGGCACATCCATTGCCAGTTCTTCTGTCACCTGCGGCAGAGCCCGCGCGCTGCCATTCTGCAGGTGGCACCTGCAGAGGTCCTGGTGGGCACCCTGAGCCATGGTGTGGGACTTCAACCCCCCGAGAGCTGCCTCTCAGCACGATGGGCTGCTGGGTGGACTGTCTGTCACACAATTTATCAGCAACAACTCCTTAGAGGAGTGCTCCTCAACTGGTGTTACTGCTGCAGGCACCAGCATTCATTCCTGGGGCTCCTTGAGGCAGCTTTTTCCCAGAATTCATGAATTGCTGGCTGAAACACCTGTGACAGAGCTGAGGTGAGCTCCGAGAACACCACAGGGTGAGCTCAAAGGCCTCCTAAAGTAACAACAACATCATGAAAAGAAACAAACGACAAATTAATGGTGCTATTTGGGCCCTAGCAAGAATTTGTTTTTTCACTTTAACAAATTTTGCCAACAGCCTCAGAGGAAAGGGATGTAACTTTGTGTATTTTCCTCAGATTTATGTAATGTAGCCTCCTTAGCATGTGTGCATGAATGTCATGATCTTTCCCAGCAATCCCACAGTCCTGGATGTCAACTTCCAAAGGTCACAGGGTCTGGGGTTCAGGAACTGGTTTCACAAGGGAACCCAAAAAAAGGACTGCATAGTTACAAGTACCTCACAGCCACCTTCCACCCCTTGGACCTGTTTTAGCTGAGATAAAAAAAAGGCAGGAAGACAGGAATAAGCTGTTTTAAGAAGTAGTTTCTATGTTTCACACCAGATAAATGCTGTATTTTGGAGCACAGGCCAGCAAACCAAACCTGCCAGGGAAAGGTTCCAAAGAGGCAGTTTAAAGATGGTAGGTTGGAAGACTTTATTTTTCAGTGCCTGTGATTTAGATGTGCATTTGGAGTACATACTGAGGAGGGCAGGGCATGTTTATGTGTGAAATGCTGCTGTTGGCATGTGGGGTGGCTCATACCCACACTTGCTGCACGGATGGAACTGCACACAGTGCTGCTGCCCTGGGAGCCAAGGGTGTCTTTAATGCACTGGTAAATTTGAGGAAATGCCATTAGAGCAGCTTTTTACCCATGAGCAGCACTTACTGGGGAACTGGGCATATGGACAAGTCAGCACAGTTGCTCCGTCTTGGCAGTGCATGTCACCAGGGGTGTATCCCTGTGGAACCTGGGTGTAGGGGCTCTGCAACTCCCTGCATTCTGTGGCACCCAGCGAGAGCCACCTGCACTCCGCTGTCTGCCGTGGACAAGGCGGAATGAAGATGGCACAGGGCTGTGGGCAGCCAGGGAAGGGGCAGGAGTAGGCACTGAGCTGGCCTGAGCACTGACCATCCTGCCCCATGGGTTTGGGTAGCGAGAAAAGGGAGGGATTTCTCTCCTTTGCCAAGTTTTCCGTGGCTGCTGTATTCAGCAGTTGTCCAGATAAACTCCTGCCTTGACCGAGAGTGGTTGTGACAAGCTGCCTCTCCCACGAGCTGGCCTTCCAGGGCTGGAGGAGGGAGTGCCGAGCTGCTGAGCCGGCCCGTGGGCCTTGGGGGAGGATAAAACTGGCTGCGTTTGTAGCATCTGCTTCAAAAAGAGGTTGTGGCAAATATTTTATTCAGCAGAGCTGGAGGTCTCCTGTCTCTAGAGGGCAGGAGTTTGTTGTTTTCCTCATGCAAGGCAAGCACTGCTGATGCAAAAGGAAAGGATGTAGGAATGGCCTGCAGAGTCCCTGTTTTTCCAGCACGGATCCTTTGGAGCGAGAGCCCTAGCTCACTCTCCCTGACCTTTGGCAGTGAGCCTCCCTTGCTCCCAGCACTGCTGCCTCCCTGGAAGTACCCCCCTGACCTGGCAGGGTCTGACCCTTTCCTGAAGGGCATGTTCTCCGTTCCATTGCAGGTGCCTGCCAATGGAGGGCTCTTCTCCTTCAGCTCTCCTTAGTCCTTGGAAGGCAGAGCGAGGCCATTGCAGTGCCCGAGGGAAGGTGCTCTGTGTCCTGGCGCCGGCCCAGCACACACCTTGCCCAGCGCTGACACTCAGCCGCTCACCCACGTGCTGCCAAAACCAGGACACATCTCCTGCCATCCCCACAGTGACATGCAGAGCTGTCCCTGGGACAGCTCCCTCTCCTCCTATGGGACACTGAGGGGTCAGATTGTGATTCATGCTTCCAGGTGAAGCTCCAAGAGCCACGCGTGCAGCACTGCAGCGTGTAGGGAAGAACAGGGGAGAGGTTTTCTCTGAGACGTGTCTCAGCTCTTTGAGCTCTTCCTAAATCTTCTGGGACAAATCCCTGCTGTGAATTGGGATCCCATTTATGTTATAGGGGGGGTGTTTCTAGACAGACTGGCACCAGGCCTGATCTCTAGTGCCAGTTTCCTCGTGTCAGTATCCTAAACAACTTCCTGAGTTCTGTACATCTCTTTTAGGAAGAAAAGAAAGATAATCTGCTACTACAAACACATCACACTTCAAGTCTCGTAGAATCAAGAATCAGCCTGGTAAAACCATAAATTAGCAAATCCTAGTGCTCTGGGGCCTTTTCTATCTATGAGGAGAAAGAACACCAGAAATATGAAGTTCCATGGGGTGGTTACCTCTAAGGCACAAGTTTCCATTATTCTTCCCTCCTCCCCTCTGTGCAACCACTGTAAGAAGAAAGCAATTTATCCTTCACTGAAATCAGGTGTAGCAACAGATAAAACAGAACTGTCAGAACACCCATTCGCTTTAAACTCCACTTCTGCTCTATCATGACCTCAGCTCAGGCCACTCCTAAAATCCTTTTCCTTTAGGAATACTTCCCAGTGTCCTTTTCTTGATCAACTCTCTAACTTGGGCCTTTCTGAGGAGACTCTCCTCTTCAGGTGGCTCAGAGATTAAAGATCCAGGTGCTCTATGGCTTTAGGTGTGTTAGTCATCCAGGCACGTGTTCTGAGCCCATAACAGAGCAATGGCACAGCATTCGGATCCCGGCCCATGGATTATACAGCATCTGACTGGCATGCGGCAATTGCTTGTAAGGAGAGAAGGCAGCCCAGTTCTGTGGTATTTAGGACACTATGGAAATCATTTTAAGCTAGTTATCAAACAATTACTATAACTAAAAAATCCACTCCAGAAATTCTGTGGGAAGATGTCAATCTGTTTGAAGCAGTAAGGCAGGGTTTAAGTGGGGGCTCTTAGGAGGAAGACTAGCAAGGCTGAGGCAGGAGGGTGCAGCTCTGGAGGTTTTGCCCATTTGGCTGGGGCTGGCTCTGGCTCTGCAGATGGGAAGGGAGAGCCCAGCAGGACCTTTGTTCTGTACACACACTGCACGTGGCAGCCCTCTAGATGCCACTGTCACCCAGCTGTCCCAGCCCTACAGCTGGTGACAATTCTGTGCTGCTGACACCAAACACTGGGCCAGGAATGACACAGGTGCCAGGCTGTTCTCCACCCCTCAGCCACATCAGCTTCCCTGGTACCACAAGAGTAAACTCTTCTTCCTGCAGACAAAGCCCCCAGCACATGTTTAGACTTTGGTTGGAATGCCAAAGGGATTGGTAATTCACACTTTTCAGATATTTGGGCATCCCACTCCCCAGCAGCGTTCTCTGGTTTTGTACTGCTGAGGCATTTGCTACAACTCCCCCATAGGTGCCAGTGTCACTAAGTTAGCAGCTCGGTTAATTTTTAGGCTCTGCTTCTGCTCCTGTGCTCTTTGCTGAAAATCAGGAATAGTTCCTTTAAAGGCAGCTGTGCAAGACTCATGGCACTGGGATGTGAAGGATCCCTGGACTGTGCAGTGACAGGGTGCAGTCTGCCAGGCACTTGGTCCTGGCCCGCCAGGCTGGCCTGTCACACACAGTGCTGAGAGCCCCGAGCATGGGGGCACTGGGTTATCCTCTCTTCCTGCCTTGGGAATGGGGCCTGGGAGTGCAGGCTGCATTCCCTGAGATGTTTTTTCCTCATTAGAGGTCACTGCTATAGATGTGCCTATGGAGATGTCCCTGTTCTCAAGTAGTCAGGAAAGGTGTCCTGTGGAAACATAGGCTGAGTTCACTCCCTTCCCTGTGCATTCTTCCTAAATGTCCATTACCAGTGACTATGGGAAAAAGGGATTTGGTGGGGTGTTTGTGTGCTCCAAGTGCTGAGGAAGGACACAGTATTTATGGAATTTACTCCATTGCTGCTGGATCCTGTTCAGATCCCCTGACTCCCATCCCCTCTGTGCCATGTTTCCTCTCAGAAGCTCTCCCAAAAAACATGGGAATCAGAGCAGACTGACGAGTTTGTTCTGGTTTTCAGTTCCCACCTTTGCCTTTTTCCCTTTTTTCCTTCACTCAGTTTAATTTGTATAATGAGTGAGGGCTTTGGAGGGGCTTTGTTACACATAAACCCAGAGATGGTGGCATTAAGTGCATTTGCTAAATTAATAAAGGAATCTGCGCGTTTGCTGTAGGGTTCTGTTGTTGATTTGGGAACACTGAGCTCTTGCAAATCTCAGCTTTCACCTTGCCAATCCCCGTATCCCTCTAAGTGCACTGCAGTTCCTTGGAACCTGTGGGGGGTTGGTGCTGGCATCCCTTCACTAGATCACATTTATGCATTAGTGCCATCTGTGCCTGCTGCACCTTCTGTGAGCCAGCTCGGCCAAGTGACTGGCAGTTATCTGGGACTGCACACAAAAGGAGAGGGAAGAGAAAGGGGGGAAGGAGGAAGAGTCAGTAGGGATGGCACCTGAAGCTTCCTGTGTGCTGGTGGGTCTGGGGAGCACAGACCTGCACTGGGGTCCATCCCTGCCAGTGCTGAGTCCTTTCTCTCTAAATAACAGAAAATACCTGTCTCATGACATTCAAACCATTTCTCCCTGTCCTTGTGTTCTGGAGGAGAGACAGAGTGCCAGGACATGGGAAAAGAAGCTGCTGCAGTCTGGGGGACAGTTTGGGGACAATGCTGGACTTTGCCCCACGCGGTGTTTCCATCAGGCCAGGGCTGGGCCTGAGTGGTGCTGGGGTTCTGTGAGCACAGGGAGGGGCAGGAGGGAATGCAGGGGTGGCTCTGCTGTTTTATCCATTTGCCTTCTGTTCAGGGTCTCTGCTGGTAAAAAAACCTCCTGTGTGAAATGGCCTCTCAGGAGTTCTCCCCATCAATAACAGGCCAGGGGAGCGTTTGCTGCTGTTCCTGTGCGGGGAGCTGAACTGCTCCCAGCACCCAGGTCCATGTGGATGGTGGCTGGGCCCTTAGAGATCATGAACTCCCAGCTAAAAGTTTGGACTGATCTGTCCTACACAGACAGGTACAGAGCAAAAGAGCAGACAGAAATACAAATGCAAGACTTCTTACACTGAGCATAACTGTGTGCTAAGAATTTAGAATTTAATTATCTAGCTTAGAAATTAATTAAATCATTGCAGTGCCAGTCTGTCCAGAAAAATAAGGTGGCTTACCCAGCCTAACTTACATCAGAGGTGGTGATCAGCCTCCTGAGCTGAGCACACTTCCTGACAAGGCTGGGGGGGTCATACCTTCCTCTCAAAGCAGGACTCACCTCTGTGTGTGCTTGGACACAGCCCAGAGAGAGGGAACTCTCCTTCTCATAACTGAGTTTATAAGTATTTACATATAATAAGTACACCTTCCTGATTTTTTTTTTTCTGAATGACCATTTTCACACTGTGGAGTCTCTTCCACTTAGAATATGATACTTGGAATTCAAGATTTGCTTTTTCGTTCTTTCCATATGTTCTGTGTTAAACATATGTATACTTTATATTTAAAAACTAGCAGCAGCAGACTGAAAAAAAAAATGCCCACACCACACCACAAAAATATGTTTGCTTCATTATCCAAAGCTTCTGGGTTTATGTAGTTTTTCACCAGGCAGGGGGAAGCACCCTCAAGGGCAGTCTCAGAATGGGCAATAACACAGAGGAGCTGTGGAAAGAAGGAACATCTAGTTCCAAAGTGTGGATAAGGCTGGTCAGAGCTTAGAGCTGTACAACAGCCTGGTTGAGGTGGTGATGGAGTTGTCAGCTTTGGAATTAAGGAAGGAAGCTCCTCCAGGTAATTCAGGAATTGGCCTTGAGTACTTGGGTAATACTTGGACCGACCTCTCCTGAGAAGCTGCACTGATGCAAAAGGAAAGGGAGCAGCATGTGCCAGGTGTCCAGGTCCCTGCCCAGCGCCCTTCCCCTCCCGGGTGGGCTGACCCAGATTTCCTCCTGGGCATGGAAGTGGCTTGCGGGGACACACACCTGGGCACAGCACAGGGCCAGGTCAGGATGGGTATCCACCCAGCAGCGCTGAAACACCAAGGAACACACTCCCCACTGTTCGATATCTGCCTGGCCTGCAAGGCTGGCTGGGGGGCTGGAGGATGGCACTGCCAGGGACAGTGTGCAGGGACAGCATTCCCAGAGCCTGGGGGCTGCTCCCAGGGCCCAGCCTGAGCCCTGGCTGCACTGGGCCATGAGGAAGGGCACAGTCAGATCTCCCCAAAGGAGCTGTGCACCCTGCAGAGGGCCCTGACCCAGCTGGCACAGCACAACCCCCTCTCAGTGTCACTGGGAGCCTTGCTCTGAGCTGCCTCCTACCTGAGGAGACGCTTGGGAATACCACCAGGAGGAGGACAAGAGAGTTCTAAGGGAATTGACAACAATTTTAATTATCCCACCTAGAGAGATTCGGGCTGCCTGAGGGCTCAGATTGGTTTGACCAGACAAAGAAAAGGAACAGCTCCCACAGAAATCCCTGTGTAAGAGCTGGGAAATGGCTGGGACCTGTGAACTGGCGGTAAAGTGTAGGAATGCCTTGATAAATGGTGAATTTGGGAAAGGTGGCAGGGTTTGTCACAGCTATTACAGAGCCAAATGAAGCACGGTCGCCGTGGCAACGCGGTGCCTGTTGTACACAGCACTGCGCCGTGGGCTGCCCAGTGCCCTGCCCAGTGCCCTGCCCAGTGCCCTGCCCAGTGCCCTGCCCAGTGCCTGCTCCCCCCGGTTTCGGGCCTTTCCAGGACTCTGGGACTCCCAGTCTGCGAGGCAGGAGGCAATGCCCTGGCGGCGTCCCGCTAGGTATGGATATTTTAAACTTTATGAAATCACTGATAATTTAGACCTTGTCTCTGGAATTACCTGGTAAATGACCACAGCAGCATTCAGAACTAAAAAGCAATGAGGTGTGCACAATTATCTTCCAAAGCTGCAGGCACACATGGACTGAAGCCTGAATTTAATTGCAACATGGGTAGATCGGTGCCTTATCTACATCCTTTCACTGATGAGCATGTCAACCCTTTGGAGTTGAAAGCACAACAGAACTAAAGCCTGCACTGGCAAATCAGAAACTTCTAAATAAAAATTCGCTGGCAGAAATGAAACACAGGTTCAATTATTGTAATTCATTGCATATTTCAAATTATATTTTCAAACAGGTGTAGTTAAATGAGTAAAAATAGCTTTGTGAACTGTCCTCAAATGGTTTACATGGATTTAACTGCAGTTAATGAAGGGCTGATTGAAGTTAAATGATTTCTAAAATTTTTAAATGACCCACGGATGTTGTAAGGGGCCTTGTACCAGCTGTAATAAAATTCAATCCAGCTGGTCTGTCCTTGGCCCTTGCAAGGCCTTACTGACATAAATGGCCCTTTTAAACCCACTTTGCTTGTGTAAAACCCCCTGGTTCTAATTGTACCTTCGCATGAACTAGAGGAGGTTTCAGGGTCTGTGAATTACATCTGCCAAACAATTACACAAATTCAAGCCCCATTTTTCCTGGACTGATCCCAGGGCTCAGTTCACATAGGAAGGTGCACAAAATCCAGCAGTGTCATGCAACACTCTATTAGAACGTGTGAAATTTAAAGATATTGGGAAATACAGTTAGGAAATATACTTGTAAAATCTAGACAAACAATCAGGATAAAAAATTCAAAATTTAACAAACCAAATCCCAGCAGGAGCAGCTGGAATGTGGTCAGCCTCTGCACTGATTCAAGTTGGATTCCAGAGCAAAGTCTTTCTAAAGTAAAGGCTGTTCCAGCAGTGCTGCAGCCCTGCTACCACAATATTATAAATTAATGCCAGAGATACCAAAAGGCCCCTTAAGTAGAAAATGTCAACATGCAGATGTTGAGCAGGAGATTCACAGGAGCACTGGGAGCCTCCAGGTACCTCTGGGACAGTTCCTGCCCCATAAAGACCTGGGAAAGCCTGAGCCTCCAGCCCTGCCACAGCAGCTTTGCTGACGGAACTGCATTCTCCTGAAGACCAGGGGAACTCAGGCAATGGCCACTTCCCTGCCACAGGCCCTGTGAGGCAGTGTGTGGAAAAAAAATCTTCCACCCTGTGGAGGAGCACACAAACTCAGCCAGGGCTTCCTCACAAAGGACCAGCTTGTGCTTGTGCAAAGGTGCAGCCTTTGGAGAGGCTGGCTGGGGAGAAAGGAACAGGTAGAACAGGTAATGTGGAAAGAGGAGCACACGAAAATCACTTTGCTGCTAAAAGTGAGGGACTTCACTGATGGCAGCATTTGGTTAAGTTAGGAGAGCTTAGTATGAACCTCTGATGTGCTCAAGGCACAGCCTGTGTGATCTGTGTTCGGTTTGCTGTAGGTGGAACATGAGCAGGACAGACAAGTGATGCTTCTCTGTGAAGTGTTCCAAGGCCTGTGCATGTGGCACTTGGGGACATGGGTTGGTGGTGGCCTTGGCAGTGCTGGGGAAGTGGCCACACCTGATGATCTGAGAGGGTTTTCAATGTGACTGCACCAAAAACTCAGCACTGTAATGGGTCATTTCCTGGTGTCTTACTGAAGTGAGGACTGTAGAAGTTAGGTGTGAAATGACACAAGGAAACACTCAAGGAAAGTATTTCTGTGGAAGACTGAGGTTTCTTGTACCACGGCTGTGCCGTGTTACCTGTCCAGCCCTGTGGTACCTCTTTGGGAGGACACTGTTACCACACACCTTCATTAATGCAACTACAGAACAGAAAAAAGTGTTGCTGCTCTTTATCTTTTTCTTTCTCCCCCAGAGAAGTGATTTGGCTGTTCCTAATTAAAAGGAAGAAAAAAGTGGCATAAGTTTAATTAAGATTTTAATTCAGTTAGAGCCTATAGGAATAAATTACTGCAGGCTTGGTAGTGACAATCAGAAAATACAGTTCCTCCTCTGTGACAGAGATGGTAATAAATGATGGGAAATCCTGAAACAGGGATGCAAGAGCTTACAAGTGCAGGTGTGTCTCTAACCCAGGTAATAATCCTGTGTTTGCACCTACACTGGATCAGAGAGCAGTAAAACTGGCTTTCCCAAATATAGGTACAATTCCCAACTCTGGTGCTGGATTTTTTGGTGGGATTTTGAGACACAGACCCATTCTTTGGTGAGAAACTGCAAAACATGTGAAACACTGCATTTTTCCTAAGCAAAATGATGCTTTCCTTAGGATTAAATAGTGGCAGTAAGTGCAAGAACGAAACACAAACACCTCTCAGCTGATGGCTTGACCGTGGTAGCTGGGGTGAATATGGATAGAAATGAGGCCCAGGTAGCCTCTCCTCCTGAATCTGTACAGAAATCCTGGTTTTACTGTGCTCACAGAATAAACCTAAAGAGGATCCCCTGACACAGACAGAGCTCCTTTGAGCAGCACTTCAGACTGTACAAATTACGTGCACTTTAAAACTAAAAACTGCAGTAATTTTAGCAGTTCTGTGTTTTTTTTAATGTAGGACTGTATCTTTGCTCCTTGGCTAGTAGATTCTCTCCAACAAGTCTTATTCTCAGACTTTTAGTATAAGTTTTCAATTCCAAATGAGGAATTCCTTCAAATTCCTGTAAGAAATTACCATCATGTCATCAAGGAGAAGGGACTGCTGGTTTTACAAGACTTAAGAATACAGAAAATGCATCATAGGATGTTGAACAGGCACAGGACAAGTGCACTTCGTTTTTCTTGACTGGGAACTGGGCTCCTCCCTCAGCTGCTAAGTGCTCAAGTCCAGGTAGAAAACTTTTGGCACAGTAAACAGAACTGAAACCAGGGTGGCACCTCACCTGCACAGGCAACAGCAGAAACTAAAGCTGTTCCCCCAACGCCCAGCTTCAGCTCCCAGGTCACTCCCTGCTACTCTCAGGTGGGCCCTGCTGGTGGGAGCAGTTGCTGAACAGTCTGCCCCCGCTAGGATCGTGGCATTGACAACACTCCCAGATCAGACATTTTCATACAGAAAATGCTGTCCCTGAACAGTGACAGCGTTATTTTAAACTGAATGTTCCTTTGGAATCAGCCTCGCTGCAGTTTCAGTCACACACTGAATCACGGATCCCACTTGGCTGGGTATTCCCCTTTGCCTTGTGGAAGGGAAGAAAAAGAAACTGCAGCAAAAAGAGGCAGAAGTAACACAGCCATGCTGTGGCCTGTGCCCTTTGTCGCTATCACCCTGGGGTGGCAGGAGGAGGGACCCAAGCGCAGGCTGTGCCCGGGCAGGCTCCTGTTGAGCACTGTGAGCACCTCTTCCCTTCACGGGACCCCTCCCAGAGGTGCCACCCCAGTGCCTCACTGGGCAGGGACGGGCCCCAGCCAGCTCCCAGGACTACAGGGCCATTGTAGCAAAGTGTGCAGTTGCATTTTCACCATAATTAAGTGCCTAATTGCGCGCCTGGGCCTGGCTGCTGTCTTTGCACGTGGACTTAATGATGATTTATCGAGGAGCTCTCTGGCCACACCTCGCTCTCCAGCCTGCCAGAGGCAGCCACAGGGTGAGAGGTGAGCCTGAGTGCTGGCTTGTCCCCAGCTTTTATTTTAAACTGAATGCCTGTTTCTCCTGGGGTTTTTAAACCACTGGAGCAAAGGGAGAAGTCCAACTCCCAGTGTCACTGGGAGACAAGCACACTGCTGCACTAACAGCTGGGAAAAAGAGAAATTTTAGGGAAAAGGCCAGGGCCAGGTTAATAAGTGAAATTTCCATGCAAGGTGTCCAAACAGTGCTGATGTTGAACTTGTCCAGCGGTGTGCTGTCAGGAAATAATACCCTGTACCAGCCAAGGTCAAAAGAGATCTCCTTTCAAGAGAGATAAATTCTCAGAGTCCTCTCTCAAAATCATCCAGCTGCCTTTTAACTCAGAACTGCCTGAACTCCAACATTGCAGTTATCATGGCCAGCTCAGCTGCGCAGCCACGCAGTTGGACGCTTAATAGACACAGCACTGTGAAAATGTCTATTAATTTCCCTTCAGTGAAACACTTTTTAACTACAGCATCCAATCACTCTTTATGGTGTATGATGTCAAAAACACTTACTGCATAAGCAGAGATCTGTGTTTCTTTTGCCACAGACAATAAATCTTTAGTGTCTTCTCTTGCCACGCATCACTCCACTTGCTCTCAGGAGGCACCATACGCCTCTCTTTCCCTCTGCCTCTTCTAGCAAGGTCACTTTCCAGTGATGAAACAACTTTTCCAGAAGGTATAGTGTTCAATAATTAATACCTACTGATAATAGCTTCCCAAAGCAGTGCTTTAAAGCTCTAATGCTCATCACAGACGTGCAGTGGGAAGAGCCCTTAAAATAGATCTGAAAATACCAGCCTCAGGAAGCTGGGGTGCGTGTGACCAAACTTACACCATGGAAACAGACAGACCTGCATCCCTGGTGCCAAAGGAAGCCCAGCCCTTCCTCTCACACCAGGCAGCACGGCTGTACTGCAGGTGTGAGCGGGTCAGGTCACTGCCCGTGCTCTGGTGTCATCTCCCAAACAGGCACAGCTCCTGCTGCTCCCGCACACGCGGCTTCTGCGGGAACAGGGTCTCCAGTGGGAGGATGCTCTGCCCAGCTGCAGACACTGAGAGCTCTGCAGGTGCTCAGACCATGTCAGGTGGGTTGGGGACAGATCCTAATCCCTGAGCAGCAGCAGGCTGGGAGTACCATTTCCTGCTGCTGTTTCGGGGTTCCCTTCTCCCAGCCATTTCATTAGCACCAAACTGGCCTTTCCAGGCCATCTCCAGTGACAGCAGTCTTTGGCAAAAGCTGGGCAAACGCTGTCCCTGAGCATGCACTGGACAAACCAGGGGATCAGTAGTTTCAGTGCTTCTCCTGGCTGACAGGGCTCAGCCCGAATGCAGTAGGTGAAGCAGTTATTCATAAAACTGCTCTTCAGAGCCTTCTCATGAACAAAGCCTCCGTGCCACAACTTTCTACCTAAGCAGTGCGGTCCTTGATAAATGCAGGGGGCTTTGTGTAGCTCATTCTAGACTGGCATAAGATCTGACTTGGCTTGGCTTGTGTCTGTGTACGAGGTGAAATCTCTGTGCCCTAAGCTCCACAACAAGTAAGAGTGTATTGATGGGAGAAAACTGTTTTATGTTGTTGTTGTTTGGCCCCAAATGCCCTTGTCACAGTTTCTACAGTTTAACTCTCCCATTTTCATCCCCTAGAAATACGCTGTGAACCCCTTTACCTGGATCAGCCACCCTCTGCTCCCAGCTGGTACTCAAGGCTCACCAGGGGCACCTCTCCTTCCCCCTTCCAGCCATGGCCTTGTTTCATTACTTGGGGCTCACACTGCCTCTGCACATGTGCCTCAGTTCCCCTTGTCCCTCGGGGGAGCCCTGCTGCTCTGCCCAGAGGACACACTGCATTTAGGGACGTATGGCCACGGGCACGTCCTCCCTGCTGCAGGGGGGACACAGCACACTGCATTACTCCTGACTTCTCTGAGCCAAAACCTAGTATTACTCTCCTTTCTCTAAGCAAAGCATTTATGGGTTTATAAATCAGGACAGACTGACATCAAACATGCCCTGAGAGTGCCTTGGAGCATTCACAGAGTGCCAGCTGGGCATGTGGCTGGCTTGGGAGGAAAGGGCCTTAATTACAATCAGCATAGGAAAAATTTAAGGAAAGAGGAAATTCTTTCAGAGAATTCCCACAGTTCTAATGCACAGATTCCTAAGTACAATGGAAAAATTATATTCATTATATTCTCCTAATCCTTTGAACACCTTTCTTTTTTATTGTAAATGTTGTTATCAGAGGGAAAGACCTTGCTGAATTCCTGTAATCATGGAGCTGACTGGCCCTGATGACCTATAACCACCTGCTGGGGCATGGCAATGTCACCAGAGGGGACCAAAGGCTGTTCCAGTGTGGGAGCAAGTGGGCTGGGAGTGGCATTCCCATCACGGCTCCAGCCACTTCACTGGGGAGCCTTTGTCTAGAGATGTTGTTTTAGTAAAGGCATGACAGCAAATGGCCTGTGACTGGTTGTGGCTGGGCTGTAAGAGATACTCCATGCACCCACAGCTCCCCAAGGGGGCAAACAGAGATGGGAACAGGGCAGCAAAGCAGTCCTGAGAGGCAGGGAAGCAGCCCTGGGAAGAGGGGGTGCCCTCAGACATCCTCTCTGTCTCTCCTGTGTGAGCAGGGGGACTCCAGTGGCACTACTGTGAGTTTCTGGGGGATTCCCTAATTCAGGAGTGCTTGGCTGGGCTGGGAACATCCTTCCCAGAATGGAATTATATCATCAGAGCCCTTGGGCACCGCTCTGAATGTTCAACTCTAAATAACCAATTTTCTTTTGGATCATAACATGCTTATTCTGCTCATCATTTTACAGTCTTTCCAGATTTTAGTAGGGTCCATGTTTTACTATGATGTAAAATAAAATATCATCCATCTACTTGGGTATGGAAAGATACAAAACGTGCTACAAGCTCCTGTGTGCTTTGCACCTTCACTTCCTCTCTGCCCAGACAGGCACAGTTTGCATCCAGAAAGGGAACTTCTGTTTCACACTAGTAAAGAGTTTCTGTTTTGCTGGAAAAAGGTGATAATGAACTCCAAGAAAATCTACTTCTTTTTCATTGGAACAAACTGTTTTACACTGCCACGTGTGGCCTGCTGGACTAAGTAATAAAGACAGGGCAAGGCTGTGGGAGAAAAATGCAGACAGAAATGCATCTGAGGAACACCCATTACCTAGGATGGAGTAGTACTGAGCCCCAGAGCACACAGGAAGGTGCAGCAGGGAAGAGCTGTCCTAGGAAGGCTGTCACCCCATCCCCAAGGTTATGTTCACAGCCACATGTGCCACCCATCCTGAGGCTGCAGGCTGGGGACATTGCTCCTCTTCCTTGGTCACCTGTCCAGCAGGCTTGGAGCCTGGCAGGAGCCGTGCCCACCTGAACTGCAGTGGTTGATCTCATGTAGCATTTGCCCACCAGTTCCTTTTCCTTTTCCTTTTCCTTTTCCTTTTCCTTTTCCTTTTCCTTTTCCTTTTCCTTTTCCTTTTCCTTTTCCTTTTCCTTTTCCTTTTCCTTTTCCTTTTCCTTTTCCTTTTCCTTTTTTCCTTTCCCTTTCCTTTCTTTTTTCCTCTCCCTCTCCTTCCCTTCCCTTCCCTTCCCTTCCCTTCCCTTCCCTTCCCTTCCCTTCCCTTCCCTTCCCTTCCCTTCCCTTCCCTTCCCTTCCCTTCCCTTCCCTTCCCTTCCCTTCCCTTCCCTTCCCTTCCCTTCCCTTCCCTTCCCTTCCCTTCCCTTTCCCACCAGTTCACCAGAATTCATTTTGGAGTGACTGGGAGGGGACAGACCTGTGTGCACCCACAAACCCTCTGTGACACAGAGCAGCATCAGAAACCATCACTGTGAATTGCATTACCTTACTCGGTGCTTGTGTTTAAACTGCAGGAGGCTGTGACACAGCCAGCCCACAGTCAGTGGTCAGGAAATCTTCTGGCTGGGAAACACCTGGCCAGTTTAAAATGCATACAACTGAAGTGTTATGTGGGATTTGTTAACACTTTATGGATCTGTAGTTCACAATGCACTTAAACATGCAAAAACTGATTTCAGAACAAAAGTAATTTTGAATTATGGGAAAACAGTACTAAGATCAGAGGCAATAAATGTAATTTTGGATCACTTTTCTTCTCCCTCTCCCCACTGTCTGCCTCTCCCATGCAGCAGTCACATCCAGCAGCATGTTTGCTGTAGTTCTTCCCAGCTTTTGAAGAGCTGTAGCGGAAAACAGCTCCCTGTCTTCTTTTGGATAAGGTTGTGCATAAAAGGATTAACATTTGCAACTGCTTACAGGCTTTAGAGCCCTGGGTTGGGCAGGGCCTGGGTGGGCACATCTGAGCATCCTCTGAACTCCAGTAAGTGCAGTTTACCACAGGTTCGTAACAACTCACCCTGCGTGACTGAAGGAGCTTGGGCTGCCACAGCTATGGCCAGTGATAGCACACCTGCCAGGTGACACAGAAACTCACTTTCTATAAACAGCTTTTCCAAGGTATTTTCACATGCCTTTGCTGTTGGTTAGAGCAGCAGAGCCCAGTGAAGTGACAGGGAAACCAGCCTAGTTTTGTTCCCCTCATTCTGTCACTGACTCCCATCTCAGAGCCTCTCTGGCTCTGGTCACTTATTTCCAGGATCACCTGACTCTATTATATCAAGTATTTGTGCTGATCTTCTCCAAAATGGCAGTGGAACCACAGCCTGAACTTTTTAAAACGTTCCATGTCACTGTGGAAGAACACTGGGACCTCTCACTTAAATCTGCCAAGCCAAAGAATGCCATTTGAACTCTAATCTAGATAAATGGCACATAGAATTGATCTGGATTAATATGCACATCTATATAAACAGAGGTATGTGAGTTCATTGTGTGGGAATGTAACCTTTATGTGAGGTGTTTTTTCATTTCCATCCCCTTTTGCTGAAGAGTGTGTGAATGCAAATGCTTCCTCGGCGCTGCGTGTGCGTTACCCGTGCGAGCAGCTCCCATACAGCGATGTATGTATGTGTAAATTGTGTGAATGTAAATATAGATAGGCCATATGTCCCCAAAGTCCCAAAAGAGCATCTGATGTTGATATGTAGACAGTGTGTTAAGGACCTTCCTAATTAATAAGCCAGATTAAAAACCTCTTGGCAATCAATTAAGATTAATGACAGAAGTCATTCTGTCTCCCCCTCCGCCCGCATCTCGGGCTGTGAAAACCCTGGGTCGGGAAACTTTAATCCTGTTATCTGCTGCCTCCTTCATCTGCAAAGCCTGGAGATTAGCTCAGCGGCCATTCCCAAATCCCGGCCAGCCGCTCGGACAGCTGCCCTGCGCCGCCAGCTCACAGGGGAGGAATAATCTGGGCAGGGAGACAGGCCTGGTGCATCACTCTACTGCAGCTCACTCCATGAGAAAGGTGTCGTGAGGATGAGCAAAACAAATGTGCTTGTTGCTTGGGAATCCTGCGCAGTGAAACACTTGGTGATTAACAGCCCCTGCCCTGCCCATGGAAAGGTTTCCTTTGGCTTGGCCTGGGGGGCTGCACTGCTGCTGCGCTGGCCTGGAAGCTGTGGGACACCTATGGCACATCTGTGCTGCCCCCAGCACTGGCGTTCCTTTCCCCATGGCTGTCATCCCATGCCTCATGGCCTCGGAACTGCTAGGCAGGTTGGTTTCTTCCTGCTCTCTCACTCCTACCGATGCTCACAGAGGGATGAGTCCCGAAGGCTCGTTTAAGAGAGCAGCAAACTCATCTGCACCAAGGGAGGCAGTGCCAAGAACTGCTGCCTACGTAGTTGGAAAAATATCCCTGTTTCTCCTGACACCAGCACAACATCCTCTCTTCAGCAAGATGGTCCCTCCCACTTGCACTGACTGACAGCGAATCCGACTGCCAGGAGAGCCATTCTAGTTGGGATGGGCACCTGCCAGGCAGCCAGCCAGACCCTCCTGAAAGCAGCTCAGGTTACAGGGAGAGGCCATATGACTCCAGTGACCAGAAGCTTCCTTTTGGTGGGAGCACTGCTAGCTACATCTTGCAAGTGCAGAATTTATTACTTTTGTATTATGCACAGATGCTCAAAAGTAACAGTTTAAACAGATATTTGTGGTAACTCTGCAGCCATTATTAGAAAAGAACTGTAGGTAAATACTAACAGGCTTAAAAACAAGTGCAAGTGTCTTTCTGTTTAAAAGGCTGGTTTGTACATGGAAATACAAGCTGGAAGCATTCTATAGTTCTCCCCTCTTCTGATTCTTCTGGAGTGAAGTAGAGTCTTTCTTTTCTTTTACCACTGACTCCTATTTCTATCCTAATAGGGCAAAATCTTCACTACAAATGCCATGGGCTATTTGTGGACTTATATACATTTGTGTGCATAAATGCACACAGGATCAGAGTCTCAGCCACCATCACATTGCAGCAAGCTCAGACAAAGAATCCAAACCGCTGATGATCACCTTGTTGCACTAAACTGTGACTCAGAAAACAAACAAGGACTTAGAGGAAAAAACAGGCCCCTGATGCTGGTGCTGTGCCCCTGTCCCAGGCTGTTCCTGGGCAGCCCCGGACTCCTGGGAAAATAAGTTCAGTACAGACCCTTGGACACTGGTTTATCAGAGTAGCCCAGACTGCTGCGGCTCAGTCTTCTTTGCCCCTTTAATAAAAAAAAGGAAGGAAGTCTAGCTAGGAGCACAGACGCAGGGTAATGCATCATTTATAAATTACCTTGTTAGCACAGAAAACACCACATGGCTCTGCAGCCGAAATCTCCTGCTGTGGACTTGCTCTGTTTGATGGGAGCCCTTCAAAAGCGCTCATGGCTTAATGGAGGCTGTTTGTGGGGCCCTCGATCCATACCTGCTGTCCTCATCCCTCACTGGGAGCCCGGCGCAGCTGCCGCAGCGTGCAGCTGTCTCTGAAGTGGCTGCATGTCCTTGGCCCCCAGCACAGCCAGCCCGCGTTGGATCTCTGGATTTGTGCCTGAGGCGAGCCGGGGAGCAGCTGTGTCCAAGCCATGCTACCTTTAGTGTTGCAGCCCCCGGGCCCCACATGCCCCAGCCTGCCCCGCGCTCCCGCGGCCGCCACACAGCTGTGCCCACACCTGGGCACTGCCCGCCTCCGGCAGCCGCAGCTCCCGGGGCTCCGGCCTCCCTGGCAGCCTCCCGGTACGGCCTTCGCACCGCCTGCCACACGGCACAGCCGGGACAGCACGGGGATGCACGAACAGCTCGCTCGGCTTTGATACTTCATGCCTAAATTTCAACTGCCTGATCAAACGCTCAAATTCAGCAGTGAATTCTTTTAAGAATGGAACCGACAAGTTCTTAAACAGTAACAAAAGATGATGAAATAGAACAACTCCACAGCCTACTCTCTCTCTCTCTCTGTGTGTGTGTGTGTGTGTGTGTGCACGTGTGTGTGTGTGTGTCTCCCTGTGCACACGTGTGCACTGACACACACCAGGGGATCTCCACCCAGTGTGTTAGGAACAAGGAAAAATATTTTTTCCCAGAGATGGCAAACACTGTGCAGACAGAAATGGCACTCTGCAGTGACACAGGTCACATCTGACCCACCACTCCTTTAGGCACAAATAGCACTCGTTTTCCCTTGAGCTACCGCTCTGTTTTTCACAAGCTGAGGTGCTGGCCAGTGTTCCTTCTGTCAGGCCCAGGAAAGGCAGGGAAGTCACAATGGCTCAGCAAAGCCTGCCCCGAGGGCAATCCTTACAGTAACTCCCTGCCTTTAGGGGCAGAAATCCCCAGAAGAGGGTCTGATTGACACTTTTTTAGCCTTTTAAGGCACCACTTCTATGTTCCTGTTTACAATGAATTTACCTGTTAAACTGTATTGTGCCATGTATTTTGTGTGTAGATGGCTGTTGTTATTGCTGCTACACGTCACATGCATCATTGATGCAAACAGTGACTAACCAGCCACAGTAACAATGCTAACAGCTGTATCCAGCTGTGCTCTCCACCTGCAGCACTTGGCCATTCTGCTGCTTCCAACACTTGCCTTACCTCAGTCTCACCTCTTCATCCCTTTGAACAGCACCAAACTTCATCCCGGGAAAATAATCAAAATCCCAGTTATCTCCCATTCTACCACATGTAACTCCCTTCCCCCTTCAGCCCTCTCATCCTCTTATGTGGCCTTCATGTTGTATAGTGCATAGACAGTGTTCCTGCACATCAGTGTTCTGGAGTACATGAGACTGTGACCTGCTGCCATCCTGTTTAAAGAAAAGCATTTGCTCCTGTGGCTCTTCCCAAGTGCCATAGACAGGAAGCTGAGTGGACCCAGGAGATAAATGCTGACATTCAAAGTAATACTTTTCCTCAGGAGCAGCAATCAAAAAATACTTGATCTGGTTTCACTATCAGAGGTGCAAACAGCAGCTCTGTGTCCTCAGAAGCATTTGGGGGAGAGGCCCCTTTTTCAGTAGCCACAGATGTTCCAGGAGAAAGGAAGGTCTGATAAACACATTTCCTCACCTTTTTCTTCTGTGAAAGGTGTCATTGGTTGGAAGTGCAAAGCTCTAGGAAGCAACTTGTATGGGCATTATAACAGCCTCTGCTGTTACAAGCAGCTGGGTCTGAGAGCAATTTGTGTACCTGTGACAAGAGGTTTACCCTGTGTTCCTGTTCTCCACCTGAGCCCACACCACATCCAGCATCCCTCCCTCTGCCTCCGGGAGTGCCACGCCGCTTCTGCCACACGGATCACCCGGTGTGTCACCTTCCCGGTGCGCCACTCCGGGGGCCCTCTGCCCCCTCTGCCAGAGCTGCCGGGCCGGCCGTGGCCGGCCCCACGCCGCACACCCACCTGGTCTCCTTGCTGAGGCCGCATCAGCGAGACTCTGTCGTACTGGCGCCGCAGCAGCGCCCACAGCGCATCCAGCCGGCCCTGCGGGGACACAGCGGCTCCGTCAGGGACAGCAGCACCCTCGCCCGCACGGCGCTGCCCGGGGGCATCCCGGCCACCTGCAGTGCCACAGCGGAGCACCGCTTCCCTGGAGCCGGGCAAACAGAGGTAAGCCTGGCCTGTGTCCCCTGTCACCACTGTGGTGCTGCTCCTGCCCACCTGGAATGCCAGGGAGGGCGCTCAGCCGGCCCGGGGAGCAGAGCCGGTGAGGAGCATCCTGCTCTGCAGAGATGGTCCCAGACCTTGCCTGTGCGTCTGGACATCTCAGCTTCTGGGCTTTCTAGGGGTCAGAAAGGACTCGCAGGCGCTTGGGAAGACAGAAGTATCCAGAGTCCCAGCTACGCCTCTGTTTTCTGCTCTTAACACCTAAAGACAAGGTATTTACAGACCTACCCTCCGCTTGTAGGCAGTGCTTGTGCTGTGTTTGCAGGTGACTCAGAGCACCATTCTCATGAGCCAGATAGAACAACTCGCTTTTTATCACACTTCTTGCATTACATCGTTTTATATAATTTTTGCTTTTCTTGGTTTGTCATGACAATGTGTGTTTAAAACTTAGTGTAGCAGCTACAAACTGTGCAGTTTTGGGTTTAATTAGCTCTACTAAGCCAACAAAGCCCCCATAGATTTTAATGCTCTCACTATACAATATGTCTCTTTTTAAGGGGAGGCAAACAGAACGTGGCAGTAATGATCAAGTATTGCATTCAGGGCTACAAACTGCTCCTGCCATTCCTGCTGAGTAGGTGTTCCTTTCGAGAATAGCACATTACACTTGAATCGTTACACTTGGAAAGTGTAACACACAGCTCAGCTTGCATAAGGCACAAAGAATCCAGGCCTTAGTAACAAATCGTACCAAAGACTGAACAGATACCTTGATTGGCGTGTACCACTTCTGCTGCATGGCTGGTGAGGTAGGCTTTCGTTTAGGTGGTTTAGGGTGAAAAGGTTCTTCTGGTTCTTCTGGGAGTTTCACCACAGCATTCTTTGCTTTTTCCAACCTGGCCCCTTCTTCTGTGGAGCCTTTGTCGCCCCAGCGCACCTGAGGAAAGGCAGAGTTCAGGTGTGAGTGCACCTCCGGGCAGGGAAACTACTGCAAGTAACAGAGAATAAATCCAGAAGAGGTGCTGGATAAACAAGAGAGGAGGTGCTGAGGAGAACACTACCTCCTCATTATGGTAACAACAGTCTTACATAAATGTCTGTAAATAAGTCTCAGTAGTGAAAGAAAATCCTATCTTGCTTCACAAGATAGGATTGACAAGGAATCTGTAAAATCTTCTCCAAGTAATGATATAAAAATACAATTTCCATTTCTTATTCATCCTAAAACGCCAGATATTAATCTGGAACCCATGAAAGCCAAGACTTCTGAACCTAGGTCTCCCAGACCAGAGAATTTTGAAGAACCCTAGTGTAGATTTAATGTGATGCTTAGACAGGTTTGAGCAGAAGCTCCCCGAACCTGCTCAGGTTTCCATGTTGTCCTGCAGGAAGATACACACTGTAGAAGTGCAGGTGAAGCAATCTACCCTGCCTAAGTGCATGCAGAACATGTAGCACTGTGTATGTTATTCACTGCTCCAAGTGTATAAAATAGAGAGTTGAAAGAGAATGAAATCAGGGTTATCACTGCTGGGGAGACAGACACATATTCCATATAGGCTGTACTCACTGTGTTCTGGAGATGAAATACATGGAAAAACATCCCCGCTAAGAGGGATAATTCACCTTGCTGCAGTAATCCTATTTCACCTTGTAACTGGAAGCACCATGCAGCAATCTGAGCAGGGCTGTTTGCTGTACTGCACACAGAAACAAGCTTGGACAAGGCTGTTCCCTTCTCATCCAAAAAGGAACAACTAAAAGCTGGAGTTTGAGAGTCCTTAGTGAAAGTGGCCTGGATCATTTCAGCAAGACTTGCCATAATCATGCCATTTGCTGTGATCTAGCCTGCCAGGAGGTCCCTGTACACCTGTATCTTTCACTGTGATCAATGATACTTTTACAGGGCTTGTCATGTGGCTGTTAAAATGTATTTTAAACACTGTTAAAACCATTAGCTGGTGGATCTCTCACTGAAAAAATTACTTTCTCCTTCAGACAGAAGCTAATTCACCCAGAAGAAACCAGAAGTGGTGGAGTCTGACCACCCAATTTTGACATATCAACTGCAACAAGTGGGGTCTGGCAATGACAGCACAGAACTTCAAAGCAATGCCAAAAGACAGAGCTAGGAGAGCAAATAGCACTGCCCAAGCTACCTGGGACTGTCACAGAGGGGTGGAGCTAGTGGGGAAGGCAGGAGTGGATGGGCACCTGCCTCAGCACAGGAGTGGGAAGTGCAAGGGTGATGTTCAATCCCTTCCCTTCTCCAGAAAGGGAAGCTGCCAGAGGATTCAGGCTGCCAGAGGAATGGCAGAAGAGTCCAGAGAAGCAAGAAAAACCAGATGACTCCACTGCCACATGGACTGCAAACATGGAAGAAATGTCATGACTGGGCCAGCAAGTTTGTCACTGCCCATGGCACAGAAACCACCTTTACCTGACAGGTAAGGAACAACCTCAGTTGGGTTGTGTTTTCTCTCACTTCTACCCCAACTCCCCAGAGGAGCAGTGTGCTCTTCTGAGCCAGGGAGAGGTGTGAGGCCTGTCCTGCTCCCCCAACAGCCTCAGCCCATCTTCCCAGCTGTCCCACACACAGCAGGGCAGAGGTGAAGCTCCCCACTCAAACCTGGAGGCAGTGGCCATCGGTGCCCAGCCAGACCTGTCTCTGCTCTGGGGTCTTGGGGATGGACAGAGCCACAGCCCCACAAAAGGGGGGCTTTTTTCAAGGGGCCATGATTATGCTGGCAAGAATTTTGCTTGGTTAACTTCTTTAGCACTTAGTCCTGCACAAAATTTGTATTACAGATGAAAAGGTTTTCTAACCTAATCATCAGTTTCTACCCTTGTTTGCATTTTTGCCATGGGCTGAACATGTCTTTCTTTGTGTTCCTGATGTCACTTGTGTTCACAAGGCTTCTGCTCCATTGTGCAGGATCCCATTTGGGAGCCCCTCCTGGAGGCTATCATAGTTTCCCTCAAAACAAGGCTTGTAATTCGTGATGTTGGAAAGCATTCCCTAGTTTGCTTCTGAAAAACACTGCACAAAATGTTTGCTTTTTGTGAAATCTGAAGCTCTTCTAAATTAGCAATTCTGAACTGCTGAAGAAAATGCATGTAAGTGACACAGCTTCAAACCTGCATGTTCTGCTGTTGCATTTAAAAAGTTCTCGAGCAAAGCTGATTAGGCCAATACCTTTAAAGTTTCATCAGGACACCTCAGTGGCCTAGGTGGGTGTTTCAGACAGAGACAGCTTCCCGGACTGCAGTTAGGTACTGCTTTGCACATTCCATATAGGCTGACTTGACTACAAAACCTGCCATAAGGATGTGCCCATAAGGATGCACATTCTTCATTCTGTTTTAATTAACATGATGCTATCGTGTCTCTTCAAAGACAGGCTCTGTTGTCGCTGCGAGTCCCTCTGGGATCAAGCCTCTCCTCAGCGTCACCATTGTCAGCGCATTTGGCTGGCCCACACTTGGGGGACTTATGTTTCACTGTAATTCCTTCCAAAACACGCAGAAAAGGCTCTCTCTCTTTCTCATTAGCGTGATGGAAAGAGCATGTCTTGAGGCAGCTATTTAAAGTCCCAGTCAAATGGAACTACTGAAAGCTGTTCTTTCAGAGGCAAGGTCAGAATTGTTCGATATGGTAACAAATTTTCCAAGGCTTATGCCAGTGGGAAGACAAGCACACATTATGGCCTTGTATTTGCAGTGCACTTTCAAGTCTTTGTTTCCACACTTGCAACCTCAGAGAACTCGTGCTTGAGGGAACTGCCATCTCCAAATCATACCAACCTCCATCCTCTTAATTCCCCCAACTCCTCGTCCACCATAGTAGGAAGCATCCACCGTGGGCCACTTCTTGGAAGGCAAGGGCTCCGGTTCTTCTTCCTGTAAGTACATTCATGGTATTTACTTTTAAAAGACTTACACACACACACACTGAATGTCTTTTCTGTATATTTCACTGGAGTTCCTAGAGAATACCCTGTTGGTTGTGAAAGCAGTTCAAACACTGAGGACAGGAGAGCCTGCAGTGTGTTACTGCCTGTGAGAGGGAGAGGAATTCCCTTTGTAAGGGGGAAGCTCTTGTAAGGGGAATTCTTATTGCCTGTGAGAGGGAGAGGAAATCCCCTTGTAAGGGGGAAGTTCTTGTAAGGGGAATTCTCTGTCATGTTTGGAATGACAGAGCTGGGGAAAAACACTGCCTAAGTCCTACACGAATCTTTAGATATTGGACAAGGGCTATTCAAGCTTTCTGCTTTCAGTGCAGATGTGGAAAACAAAGCTATCTTGGAATAAAGGCCCTAAGTGTTTCGGTGGATCTAGGATTAATTCAGGCCACACTGAGCTGAGAGAGCCAAGAGCTGGACTTCAGCAACCTTGTTCTCCACTGAGGGCACCCCCCGGGGCAGTCATTACTCTAGCAGCACTCGGACAAAGAGCCGGACACGCAGCACGCAGGGAAGCACAGGAGTGGTTCCATGTGAGCAGTGTGGTCAGATTAGCACCATCAGACCATACCTCTTTTGGGGCTGGCGGAGGTGGAGGGGGATCCTTGATGACCTGAAAGAGCCAAACACAGGAAAGAATAAGGTGCTGCACTGGCAGCAGCCGAAGGGAACAGACCACGGTAAGAGTGACCTGGTTCCACCCGAGCCCCTACGACCGCCAGCGAGCTGGCAGCCTCTGCTGCCCACTCCCCTGAGCCTCCATCAGCAAGGCCTTCTGGAAATTACCACCATCTGCCTGCCAGACCCTGCCATCCCTGGCCTGCAGACACTCTGGGCAGACATGTCTGCCACCACCCTTCCTGGCCGGATGAGCCTCAGCCGCGGTGAGGAACAGCCAGTGCCGAGACCCCACAGAGTCCGTGAGCAATCCCAGAGGAAAAGCGTCCGAGGCCTGTGTGAGGTCCTGCACCGCCGTGGGCTGAGCTGCTGCTGCTGCTGGGGAGTGTCTGGCCCAGTGACAAGTGTGAAATGTCTTCTGGCAGCTCAGGCTTCACCTCTGGATATCCTGGATGCTTCCGCAGCCCTCACATTTCCCACCTCCCAGCTCCATGACTGCAGTCACACTCCCACACTTCTGACACTGCTCTGGGTGAGCCCCACTCCCGGGAGCATTTCTTACACCTCTATTTAAATCTCCCTGCAGTCTCTTCCCGTCCCCTTTGTCACATCCACACTGTAAAGCTCAGAGAATGCCCAGCACTGACAGTCCCAGCAGGGGAGAGGCAGGCAAGGGACCCTCTTCACTGATTCTGCTGAAAACTGAATGCAGAGGCGTTCCTCCATGAGAAAAGCAGGTTTGCAAGCTAACAGTAAGTTCTTTGGTGACACTGGGCGATGTTTTGGGCTTGGGTATTGCCTGGAAATGACTGAAAAATACACCATGAATATCAAGGAGTCCGGTCTTGCTATGCCTTGATATTACACAAACATATCCATAACTGTGCATGCTGACAAACAGCTCAATGTAATGCAGGTTTTAAGTAACTTAATTGAAATATGCCTTACTTTAGTCACTCTGTGCTATTTAATTTTAGTACTTTCATTAAACACTGCCTATGAACAATGACTGCAGCCAGTCAGCATAATACATGAAAGAAACGTATTTTTCTGATCAGTGGAGTTTTCCATCTTGATTTGTATTTCAGTTCTCAGTGCTACCCAGATAGTTAGTACTGACTGCCTAAACAGGCTGTGGACTTTCAGCAATGCATAAGGGAATTCTGCCCAATATCAGAAATAAATTATGGCACCCCTGGAACCAGTTTTCCACAGCCTTTCAGATTTAAGTTATAGAATGGCTCATGGGTGGATTGGAAAGTGACCTGTGGATTTAAACTTTGAGACATCCCTTTGCTGTCAGGATGTTGCAGAACCATGCCAGATATTACTTTCCGTTAAACAGCTCTAGACATTTTTTCTTCCCAGTCATCAGGAGTTTCCAGCATACTTAACAGAAAGTAATTATTTCATTAGTGAAACATTCCTGAAAGCCACACTGGAATCCTTACCCTACCTTTACAAGAAACAGCAACACAGAGGGATGGTGGGACAGATCCTGAGAGATACTTGGATGCTGAGTAGGATTTGCCAAAGCCTGGAGATATTGCATTGCTGCTGAAAGCAATTAGGAGACTGGAAACAGTAAAGCAGCACTTTCTCTCAATGGAGTGACACCTTACTTAATTTCTTTTCTTATTTCCATTTTGCCTGTCCCTAACCATCATCCCAAAACAGTCTCTGTCAGGCCTGCCAGGTGTACAGGAGAAGGTCCTCCTAGGTGGCTTTGTATGCACCCATGTGAAATGGCACTGCCCTTCCCCATCTATAGCAGTGCCACTCTGAAGCCTCACATCTGTCTGAGCATAGACAGTTCTGCCCAGCAAACCTCTCCACGGTGAGGGATGGAATTCCTGTGGGCCCTGTGCCCATTGGGGATGTAGGAATCACAATTCCCACCCTGAACAATCAAGGGAAACCTGACTTGTTTGAGCTTACTGTGGCTTCCTAAGGCATTAGTCAAGGGCAGCTTTTGCTCAAGTGGAGGATCTAATCCTGTGCCAGCTCCTGAACTCGCTGAAGTTTGAGGGGAAATTCAGTTTAAAGCCAAGCAATCCATTAATTAGCTGTTATTTCTAATGGCTTCAGAAAATGAAACTTGTTTTAAAAGTGACAGTGGTGTGAGAAAATAATCTGCTTTGAGTAGCAGCTCCTCACCCTGCTGACAGCACTGGAATGTCAATGCCTGCATCCTTATGCTTCCACAGGCTCTCACACTCACACACTCAAATCACACGTGCACACACAAAAAGATTCTTTTCAATCATGTGGTATTCCAAGTGAAATCAGTAGAAAGCTGTTTATGAAAAAGAGAATGGAGCTGCAGACAGAACTGCACAGAGGAATACCTGAGTATTGTAAATTATCTTTCCCTGAGCTGGATTCAGATTGTTTCAATGACAAAGCCTCTGAATAACACTGCTGTATTATCATCATCATGAAGAGATGGGCTGCTTCCTCAGTTTGTTTGATTTTATCATCAGCCTCTCTGGGCAAAGCTCCATCTCATTTAGTGAGTTGCAACGAATGAAGGTTTGAGCTTGGAGAAGAGCTTTAGAAAAATCATTAAAAAAATGAAGAAGTTGGTGCTTGAGGCAGCAGTGCCTCTGATCCACTCATTAACACTTCTCTGCTGCTCTATGATGTGGGCATTAGGAGATGTCAGCACAGAGCCTACAGCCAGCTTGCTGCAATCATATGTTCCACAGCAAGGGACAAGTGACAGAACTGTCACAGTGAAACCCTTGAAAGTGGGGGACAAGGAAGGAAAAGGAAGAGGAGTCTCCCTGCCCCACCCTCTGAGTATCCAGCCTCACACCATGGAACGCTGTGAGACCAAGCTCCAGCCACAATGGAGCGGGGCCTGCGGGCAGGGGGCAACACACCCACCTGGCTCCAGACACTTGGATCTCTCTTTTCCATAGGAATCTGAATTTGAAGAACTATGGTTTTATAAGGCTGAAAATTGATAATATAGAACTATCCACTGGACTGCTTCATGTAGGAATTTTAACTTAAAAAGCTGATTTATTAATCAAAGTTAGTTTTTTTAAAATAAGAAAACCAGGAGCTTGCTTCTTACTGATTTGCAATGTTCTTTTTCCACAGGGAGGCTCATCATGTGAAACAAAGTGGAGGTAAGGTGATCAACAGGAAGCTCCCTGGATTTCTTTTGGGCCTGTGCTGCAGAGAATGAGAACAAGGGAAGGCTTTTTGTTCTCACCTCAGGAATCCCAGATTGTGAGGGTGCAGATGGAGGCTGAGATTTCCTGCCCTTGGACAGCTAGGGGCCCGATGGAACCCCAGATCACAAGGGCTGCAGCACAGTCAGGTGAGGCCATTTCCTCTATGCCTCACATTCCACAAGCCCCATATAAGAACAGGAACCCAGACAGGGAGCAATCTCCATTTCCCAAGTCCTCCATGCTGTCCTTGAGCTGGATGAATAATCAACTTCCCCACTGACCCAGAAAGGAATGGCAGGAGGCAAGTGACCAACACTGCTGTTACTGGGGTGAGGACAGAGAGTGTGCTCAGATAAAGAGATGGATGTGTGCAGGGATTATGAAAAAAAATAGGGATTTCCAACCTGAGAGCCCATAATGGACTACAAATACCAATTTTACTGAGAGCAGTTTTAAAGTGGTCCTTGATTTCAGGGTAACATCTGCACACCATTAAGGCCACCCTATTCCTGTGGGTTCCGGTTCCTGTGCGTGCAACTGAAGACAGACCCAGTGGAATCCCAGCGCTGGAGCTGCTCTCCCCAGCCCTTTCCTGCTTGTCAGGAGCCCCCCAAGAGCTGCCTCCCCATCACTTGACCCATTTCCTGCAGGATCTGTGCTTCTCACCTGTGGCTCAGGGTGCAGGGGCTGTTCCCCACGGTCTGTACTCACCACTTTGCAGCAGAGGGGCCAGAACCACCAGAGCAGGCCGAGCGCCACCAGCAGCAAGAGCACGAGGACGGCGATGAGCGCTGCCACGCCACTGGACTGCGGAGACAGCAGGGACAGCGTCAGTGCTGCCCCACCTGCTCGCCCCAAAAGCCAGCGATAGTTCTGCTCAGCTCAGGGGCTTCCTTCTGATGTAAAACTCATGAAACTGAGAACCCTGAGATCAGAACGAGGCCCAGCTTGAGGAAAAGAGAGTCCACTACCTGCTAAGGAATGAGCCATCAGACATAGACAGGGGAAGTCATCCTAAGCCTGTGGATAACGCAGAGGTGCCCTTCTCCTCTATGATGTTCCAGGTCTCACACGTGGACTGGGGAGCACACAGGGAGGTTTAAGGTGTCTCTATGAACAGTACAGCTCTGAAGCTTTGATGCTGATCACCCACATTCCTGCACAGACTGTGGCACACTGACTCCCTGCAGCCATACTGTCGGAACCTGAAACTGACAGTGTTCCTGCTTCCAGCAACACCTGAACTGCAGAACTGAGCAGCCCACCTCCCACACCTCCAACCCACTTACTGGGGGTGTCTTTATTCCTACACTTTAGGCTTTTACAGCAACACTGACAGAAACACAACAGCATCTCTAGGAAAATAAAAAGTTATTCAGACTTCAGCTGAGAAAAAAGGAGACACCCAGGGAACCACTGAGACTGAAATACTGCATGAGCAGTCCTGACCCAGAGGTGCTCCACTGCACATGGTGGAACAGAGCCATATCCCAGGTGCAGTGAGGCACACAGGTACAGTGGTGTCTGGGCGCCTAATGCTGTGTGAGTTTGTTTGTTTTCACTGCAGTAACGTGTGTTTGTTGGGAGGCTGTAACTTGTAACTCATCTCCCAGTCAGCCATCAGCTGCTCAGCTCCCAGAATTAGTGAGCAGTTCTAGCAGTGACCCATTTCTTGAGTTGCCCATCTGCTACTATGGAAACAGCAGTTCTTGTGTGGAGCTGCCTTTGCTGCAGCACAGGCCAAGAGTAGAAACCAGAAAGAGACAAAAAAGGCTGCTGAGAAGCTCTTCCTGCTGCTGTGCACATCTGTACCTCTCTGCTTCCTGCCAGGACAGGCTGTGAGCACAGAGCAGCGGAGCTGCCATGCAGCTCAGTGGGAAGGCCATGCCCAGCACCTCACTCTGAACTGCTTTGTGTCAGGGCTGGGCTGCAGCAGCTCCTGTGCTGCACAGCCCTCAGCCACGACACTTGGGTGTACAGCTGGCATGCCATTCTCTGTTTCAGAGCCTGACAGAGGCCCTGAAACAGAGAACTGTGATTTGGGCTCTGTTCCTTTGGCTCCCAGCTCAGTCAGGCTTCCCCTCCTCAAACTGCAGGGCTGCACTGGAACTCTGATCTCTACAGCTGCACAAATGGTGAGGTTTTAAATGAACAGAATAAAAAAGTCTTTTTTTTTTCTCTTTTTGATTACTGATCTATGAGCAAAGAAATCCTGTTGGAAGCAATGCATGGCGATGGGCAAAAGAGATTCTCTCCGTGCTTCAGGCCCAATGGAAAAGCTGCTCTTCAGTCACATTTGAGGTAAGACACATTTAAAGGCCCACGTGCACAGCACATGCTCAACACCATGGCCTCTTGTCTCCCTCCACAAATTCCAGCTGTCCTGTGTAATACAAGAGGAATGAAAGGACAGCAAAAATCTGAGAGTAGAAAATAGATGTTTTAAGTTAGAACAGTCACTGGCTGCACAAGTGTGTGGCCTCTCCTGGAAGCAGTTTTTATCTCTTCTATGACGTGTGATCAGATTTAATAAGATGTTCACACTGCCTCACTCCCAGGCGTAAGTGGGACACTCTGGCCTCCGCCTGGACCCTGGATGAGCAAGAGCTAAGAGAGCCTACACTCCTCACTCAGGCCCCAGAGTCACAGAGCACTGGCACCTCTGCAGGCCTGTAACCTCTCTCCACACACAGGCTGAAGGGCCAAGTTTGTGCCCATCTGCTCCCTCAGGGAAGAGCCATGCAGGAATGGGACCCAGCTGAGGGCAGGGAGGCCTCCCAGTACTTGCAAAGACACAGCTTTGCACAGCAAAATGGAAGCAGAGGTTCTGTGCTCCAAGGTCTTGCAATGGCAAAGTCCAAAGAGAAACGGGGTGTGGGGATTTTACAAGGAATTACAGAAGTTATTCACTTACACACTCCGAAGCAGTGATGGTTAATGAGCTGGACATGAAAGACTGGCCTTCATTCAAACTCACCAAAACCTCCAGGGTTCTGCCAGGAGACAAAGAAGAAACATGATCAGTCATGGAAGAGTCAAGAAAGGCTCATACATGCTGTGCAGGCACTTATACCTACAGCCTCTGCTCCACAGGGAGTGTCCTCAGAGGGGAAATGGAAGCCTGTGCTTATTCCTGTTTGGGAATAAGTTTGGTCTCCTCAGAAGTAAGTTTGCTCTCCTTGACAAAGAGCTGTCCAAGTAGAGGATATCCCTTCCTCATTCCACAGAGCAGAAAATACTCCCAAAAGTTTTACATAAAATAAATTGAAGTGCAGCTGTAAAAGTAGCATTGTTTTGTCTGTTCCATAACCATTTCCTTAGGCACACACAGACATTATGGTTAAAGATGACGGATAATTATAAATGGTCAGGACTTGCTATAAATAGCCCGGAACACGGCATACAAATAGTATGTGGTTTACATTTTACAAATTAACCCTACAAGAAAACAACACATGGTGGATGTTAAACAGAATAAGACTCCTCAGCTTCTCTGGCTTGGATTCCCAGGATTCAGACAGTTTATGTTATGCATAGATGTAATTAAATAAAAATGTAGATATCCATGAACTAAAATGATTAATCATTTACACCGTTCTTACATGTCATGAGTTTCTATTCTGGCACAAACACTGTAGTCAATATGGAGTTCAAAGCTATTTTAGCTAATTTGGCTCATTTCTTCTTCAGTTTTAGCAAAAATGAAGGGAGTTGCTTCCACTAAACTCATTTTTAAATTATCTCTGTTCTGAATAATTGATCCAACAGAAAGAATAACTCTAATTTCCTTCTAATTGGAATTCATTGGAATAAATGAATCAGAACCAATAAAAAAACCAAAACTATTTGATTCCCTTACAGAGCAATAAATCAAACCATGGTGAAACTCTGGTCAATGATGACTTTTTTTAAGATGTGGTGCTTTTCATTATTTTTAATTCCAATTATTTGTTTTAGCATTGTAATGAGGAATGCTGGGGAAAATTCCAGCATGAGGATTCTGCTCAGGTTTGGCCAAACACTCCTGGAACTGCAGGGCAGGAGGGTTTCCTGCCTCCCCAGGGGGAGAGGAGGAGCCCCAGGCTGAGCTGCTCACACACTCCTGCAGCTGTCCTGTCAGCCCTGTGTGCTCTGGCAGCCCTCTGAGTCCTGCCTGAAATGCCACTAGTGAAGAGTAAGGCTGTTTTGGTAGATGGTCTTTGCTAGCAAGTGGAGCAAAACAGGGACACAAAACACACCTGGACAAAACACATACACCACACTAAAGCAAAGGATCATTCCCAGGCATCCTGGGGACCCTGATATGTTCTCGAGCTCACTGGGTTGTATGAAGCATCCTGTAAAATAGCAAAGATTTCCCAGCGGGCTGGAGCCCATTGTACACCTCGCTGTTTGCAACACAGTAACTGTTCCCAGCTGTACTGGGTACCAGCTGGGATTGCACTTCCCAGCCCCAGTGCGGTGAGCCACGCCGTGGAGCAGGCTCACTGAGCCATCGGCTCCAGCACGGACACGCAGCGGGAGGGCAGCGCTGCCCTGCCCACTCCTGCCCTGACACACCGCAGCAGGGATGAGCCACTGGACATGTCACTGGAGCTGATCACACCCTCTCTGTTCTGGAAGCCACAGAGTGAACTCACACAGATAATTGCCTCATCTTCAAAAGGATGAACCTGTCAACACACAAAAGCACTCCTTCCCTGACACTGTCACGGCTGTTGGGGATACCCAATACATTCTTTCTTGAGCAGCCACCTGTTAGCTGGGCTGTGGGTACTTGTGACTCATAGAAACACCGCCCCTTAAACGGGGAGTCCCAGAAAGAGGTGTCCTGTTTCTGCTGCTCCTTCACACACACACTAACACATCCTAGTGTTTATCAGCAACGTGTGTGAGGCTTTTAGGTCAGCATTCTGCCGAAACTGAAAATATTCTGAGTTTAAAATGACAAGCAACAGTGGTCCCTTTTCTCAGGCCCCTGCATTTTCCACTGGTGACTGTCACTGTTGTGCAAGGGCCGAATCCCTTCAGTGGAGCTCGGAACAGGCCAGTCAAGAGAACATTCCTGTCCCTGCAGCCAGGCAGCCCTTGGGCACAAGCCTGGTTCACTAGGGAAGGATGAGGCTGTACTAGTTTCGTACCAGCACGGATCCCGCCTGAGGGCTGAGCTCTGGAAAGCTGCCACAGAGTGGGATGTCTCCCAGGGCCCCTCAAATAAACCCCCTCTAGAATCGGGCAGTGTTGTTGCTGCAGCCCCCCGGGGCCATCATGCAGCACCATCCTGCAGCCTGGCACCAGGAACACGCAAGGCTGAGCAGCTCCTCTCCATGCAGCTGGACACACAGGGCTGCAGGGGCCAGGCTCCAGGGAAAGGCAGCGGAGCCCTGCTCACGCCTCCTCAAAACCCCTGCAGTGCCCACAGACAGTGGCTCTCCAGGGCTTTGAGGCAGGATGCTCATTCCCATCCTCTGCTCCCTCCTGACAGCACACCTGAGCAAGGTGGAATCAGAGAGCTGGCAAAGGAACATGAACAATGACAGCTCTGTGCAGCACAAACCCTACTGCTCTGCCTCTACCTCAGCCCCAGCGTGCACCTTCCCGGCAGTCTGTACTTCAAACTCTCCTCACTGTACTAGGAAAAACTGCCTTTCATTTACAGTTCATGGCCCTTCTCCATGTGGAAGGGATTTTCCTACCCTTTGTCTGTGCAATATCACTCTTTGGATGGAAACCAATCCTGGAAAACTTAAGTCTGAAAAGAGCTTTTTAAAATGTTCTGATTTCTGACCAAAGGTAACCACAAGACTCTTGCAACTTCAAGCTGCGTCGGTCCTGGCCCACTGCCCCTCCTAATACACAATTCACCCAAAAATGTAACTTGAGGAGACCAACCAGTTGCAATTCCTCCCATTGTGCCCACTGCTGGTTTATTGTGACAGCAGAGGGATGTGACCCAGAGCCATATGTCCCTGCAACTCTGGTCTAAAGCCTCCCATTCCCTGTGAAATACAGCTGACATTTCCATCCACGGTAGCCTATTTGCAAAGTATTCATTTGCTCCTTACTTTATGAGAAGCTACTAAAAGACTGCCATTTTATGACCCATTAAAAAAGATGAAAAAAATTAAATACAATTGTGAAAGACATTTGCTAGAAGTAATAAATAATTTACCTCAAATATTCACACACTGAAAATTAAACTGGCAACTGCTCAAAAAGTTAGTAAAATTTTGGTGACAAAGGTACTTCAGAATCAAATGCCTGCACTAAAATAGCAAAAATGCTGTACATAGGAGGAAGGCAAAAAATAGGTCTGTGTATTTAAAGGGCACTTTCCCTTCCAACACTGCCTTCATGAAATAAATGGATAGCTTTATAATACAGATTCCATTTGACCAACCTCCCTCTGATGTCTTTGGCCACTGCTTGCTGGGGTGCAATTAACATCTACCCCTCCATTCTCCCTGACCCAAGCAGAGAAGACTCGTTCCCTGGGCTCTGTGAACAAACATTCCTGGACCACAAAGATGACTCTGCATCCAGGGACTCCTTCCTGCCCCAGGAGGAGGCAACACACAAAGGAACGGATTTCCAGCCTGAGCTTCTGGGTGTGGTGCCTTCACAGACCTACAGCCCCAGCTGCACAAGGACGGGGACAGCTCTCCTGGAGCAGCGTTCCCGCCCTGCCTGTCCTGTTTGGTGCAGTGCCACTATGCCCCAGGCCAGCTGTGCCTGGGGAGCACCGGGACCATTCACTCAGTGGGAACTGAGTCAGGCGGGGACAGGACATGGCCTGCATGCAGTTAGAAGTGGTCAGAGGTCTTTTCCCCTCATCAGCCACACAGGCATAAAAAGGAGCACTGAGTACTTTGCTGAGCATAGGGAAACTTGCTCATTCTGGAATTCATTATGGTGTTTGGAGATTCTGGTAAAGAATTAGTACAAACTCTTCCCCCTGCCCTTCTTGGTGTAGCTTCACGCTGATACAAATTCAGATGATGGTTCTTTAGGGCTCCCTCTTGTTACCCCAGAAGCCTCTAGCTTTTCCAGCCACGCGTCCAATAAGCTGTCTGTCTGGGCTTGACTTTCCAAGGAATGGGACACAAACTTTCAGTGTTGGGAACTCCTAGGGAATGTGAGAGAACTGGAAGCCAGTGAGGAACTAGTTCTGATCTTGTGGAACCATGGGAACCTGCAGTAGCAGGGTATGAAACATCATTATTTTGCTAAAGTAGACAATTAATTCAGATTGGGATCCTATGGCCACTGCATGAAGTGCAGCACTTAGTTCTGCTCACGCAGTCCTCGCTAATGCCCTGGGAACACTGTGTGCCCTAGGAGGGACATGAAGGACTGCGACAGAAATTACTACTGATCTTAACACCACATCCATATGGCTGAGGGGCCTGTTAGCCTCTACAATTCATTGAGGATGTTTCCATCTGTGAATAGGTCCCATTATATCCTAATTGTGTCAGACTAAATGTATTTCTAAAATATTTGCAGAAGTTAATATTTATGACAGACATTAAGCCTAATCCAGCCCTATTTCTGGCTTCCCCCAACTGAGTTATTTCTCTGGCTATTCTGGAGGGGGGATGTTGTCCCATGTGAGCACCAGACACATGGGAACCACGTCCCATGGGAGCACCAGACACTGGGAACCATATTGTCTTCTATTTTTGTTGGAACAAGATGTTATGTAGAAGAATAAAAGACAATGCCTGCATTAAAGGCTTCACCTCAGTGAGTTTGCAACAGGAAGAATAGGTGCAGGTGGGAGCAATTCTGACCCCCTTGGCTCCCTGCCCAGGGCTGCAGGGGAAGCCCAGCTGTTTGCAATGAGGGTAATGCCAATATCCTATACAGGTCTGGACTGGCCATGGGCACAGCAGCAATGGGGAGGGTATTGCCTTCACCTGGGCTCAGGGGCTCAGCAACAGTGAAAGCAACAGTGAACAGGTGAAAACAACCTGACCTGGAGCTGGCATCCTACCAATTGCTGAGCAGCAGGAAGTCAAAAGGGAGAAGCACAGGTGACTTCCTTTTGGGCTGGTGCTGAGAATGGCTGCATCTCCCACATCAGAGAGCTGCTGGCAAAGCTGGAAGAGGACCGAGCCGAGAGCCCGGAGTTCATCCTGGGGGTTGGGATCTCCTGCAGCAGCAGGAAGCTGCCTGCTTTCCTCCATTTGGTGCGTCTCAAAGGACAGCTGGCTTCTGAGAGATGAGTGGGCTCTTTGTGCTTTTGCCTTTTCACAGTAGTAACCAGTGTTATGTGGAATGGGAAACATTTTAGTCAACATGCTGCCTCCTAAGTTGCCGATCTTACCAAATTCTTCTTTTAATTGGTCCCCTTGTCTCTGAAGAGTGTTTTTTTTCCAAGTGATATGTAGTCACCATCTAGGTTTCAGGCTGAGGCTTGGAAAATTGGTTCTTTAACCCACACTTGCATGCTGACACCAGCTGCCAAGCTCTCGAGTGGCTCAGCACAAGCACTGCCCTTAGGTTAATAAGTAATTCAGCTCTGTGGCCAAATGACACCCCTGTCTGCATTGCCACAAAGGCTGTGCTAAGGCTACTTAGTGAACAGCACCAGAGAAAGAGCTCAGTATCACTTCTTAGTTAGAAAGAGTTCAGAAATGCTCAACACAGCCAACAGCATATTAATCCTTTCTTGAGTGACCCTGAAAGACATGTGAGACTGAGCTGCAGCTTGCAAACCCTCTGTCTGCCTTTGCTGACAACAGCTTTTCTAAATTTTTACCTTTCTCAGCAGAAGTAAAAGTGACAAAACAAAGATAACAGTAATAAAGGTAGCTATAGCAAGCACCAGCCTTCCTCCCTCTGGTTTTCAGCCACTTACTTCCATGTTTTCAGAAAACTCACTTAAGTTCCACACACCTTTCTCAGCACTCGTTCAGGCAAAGGAATGTTTTGCACAATTCTATGACCCTGACCAAGTTCTGGGCTTGTCTCACTAACAGGTGATGACATGTGTGTGTAGCTGTGTGCACTGGAAATCACAGGGATTTGTGTACTTCAGAGTTTGTGGGCAGCTTCTGTGGGAGAAACACCTGTGGTCATCTTTTAAATGTGAGTTTGGACTTTGTGACAAGACAGACTGTTGTTGTCTGTTTGTCCATCTGGTAGAACACGGTGAGACAAAGGTGAGGTGTAACCTGCAGGTGTGACTGAGGTACTGAGTAACCCAGCCTTGCAGAGGGGTGTCGGGTGAGCACCCGGCGAGTTCCAGAGTTAGATGGGTGTGAGGGCACTGGAACTGCTGGATGAATCCAGCTGTGAGAGCTGAGGCTGGGCTGTGCTGGGGTGTTCTGCCAGCAGTGGGCCAGTAAGGTGTGACATTGGCTGCTAGGTCAGGTGCAATTACAAGCTCGTCGCCTGCTTGCTTTTGAAGCTTGCACTGTAGAGGGAAGAACAACTGTGCCATGCTAATATGAGGCACTGACACTTGGTGTGGGAATGTCAGTGTGTCAGCCCGAGCACTCGAGTGCGTCCTCTGAGAGCACTAATGGTGCTCACATGCTATTCAGATATTTATTTTGTGTTTGCTTGAAGAATCAGGCCAATGTTTTTGAAAGCACATTTAACTATACCATATGCCTACTTAAATCATCCCTATCAAACAAGTTGTGGGTTGCTGCTCTGGTTCATTCTGTTCTGTTTTCCCTCCCTTCCCAATGTGTTTATGTGTATTTATCCAATTTGCTCTGTTCCTCGTGCCAAATGGCAGGTCTGAGATCCCAGCCAGGCAGGGGCAGCTGTGCTATTGTTGGTGTCTGACAAAACAGAGGTCATGGGCTGGGCCTGCAGCTCTAGCTCTAATGACAGCTTGTGTGGGACATTATGGGGCAGTTACAGTGTAATCAGGGTTCATGTGCCTTCAGAACCAGGAATAAATCTTTACTTAACCCTTGGTAACTTAGAACTAAAGTCTCACTTTTAAATCCTGTGCAAATTAGCCTATTGCAAAATATTCTGTTGTTTGTTTACTCCATTGCCATAACTCCTTCCTCTGTCTGGAAAACACCCAATAAATAGCCCCACCAGGAAAAGCCAAGACATGAAAAACCAGGCAACAGCCTAGGTGGAAGAAAGGGTCTCTCCTGCATGGAACTGATCCTAGCTGTTCTCACTTCTAAGATTGATGAGAGTTATGAGCTCTGCCAACCTAGGAAGCAACTGCCCATAGAAAGCAGTAGGCTTTTGTCCTCCACAGAAGGACTCTTCCCTCCCTGGAAGGTTGTTGCAAGTCCAGCCCAGCAGTTCCAGGCAGTGACACAGCAAGGTGTGATCATTCCCAATGCCTGCTGTTCAGCAAGAGATCAATCTGCAGGGCTAGGGAATGCTAAACTCTCTGCTCCTTGGGTGGCCTGACACTTTATCCCCTTTTCCTGCAGCCCTTCAGCCCAGAAGGCAAGAGTCTCTAAGCTATTGGAAAGGGTGTTCCTTGGAGCTGCACAGCAGCTCTGAGGCTGCAGTAGCTGGGCAGCTGAGGAGAGGAGGCCCAAGTCCCCGGAGCCACTCGGGGAGCACGCAGCTGCCACGAGGCTGCCTGGCACTGCTGTGGTGCTCAGCATGGAAAGGGGAGTGCTGGGGAAACAGCACATCTGTCACCCACACGCAGCCACAACCTCCACTCAGGGCAGCACCAGATGTGTTTATTCGAAGCATGTACTAACTAGCTACTTAATGGCTTAGAATTATTAGCCACAAGTTAATTAAGCGAACATATTCACCATCAGTCACCTTACAAAGCATCGCTTCTTCAACACTGCTTTTACTTCCTAAGTGTCTTTATCAAGGGCAAGAAAACAGAAGGGGAAAACTACAAATTCCATAAAAGAGCTGCAGCAAGAAGTAAATGTGTGAAAGGGGTTCACGGGGTCCTAATGAATGCTGGAGTTCACAGGTATTGCCTTAGCTGAGCGCCTATCCATGCTGCCAGCATAGTGGCACAGAGGAGGAAGCAGCAAGACTTAAGAGGCTGCAGCTGATGGAGAAGCAAAGGGAAGTAACAGTGGAAAAAATTATTCCTTGGTATAGTTACATCAAATTTGCAAAGACTGGCTTCCCTGCTGCTGCATGTACTGGGGATGTACCTGGGAGTGCAAGTGCTGCTTGGCATCCTGCCTGCACAATGAATTTGGGACCACCACTGTCCCAAGGGAACAGATTCTGGTTCCCCAAGATAGGAAGCACAAAAGCAGTTGGTCAGTTCCTGGCTCCCAGGTCACAGGCAGCAGTGAATGGAGTCAGAGCAGAAGAGGATCTTTGGGTAACGTAACAGTCAGGATCCCTGGTTAGGAGCCTGCCATGACAATCACTCCATACAGCACCTTCCAGCTGCTCTTCAAAGGGACAGCTGTCTAGAAACCCAGTGAGGTAATCTGAAGGATGGAGCCCACAATCCATTCATCTTCTCTGTCTGTATTCATGTGTCCATGCTCTTCCCCTTAAATCTGGTGCTGGTATTAATAAAAATGACACTTAGAAAACAGAAAGCAAGGTTCCAGGTACCCCTGTTCCACTGTCATGGAAACATGTTGCACCTAGAAATCCTAGAGCCCCTAGAGCTGAATGTGAGGCATGTGATGGGTAACAGATCACTTCCTGCACTGCTGTATGCTTTGTGCCAAGTGAGCTGCCCCAGACTCCATCAGCTCCTTGGAAACTGCAGGTAACCAATAATTTGGCAGTACAGTAGTCATTTTCCTTCCTACCACCCAGAAAATAATTCCTATTAAGTCTTTGCTTTTTAAGTGCCACCAGCTGTTTGTGTTGGACAGGATGTAGGAAGCGATAAATGCAAGCTGAAGACAGCAGTGTTTGAATAGAGGGCACACAAGGTCACTAACAGCAGCAGTGTGAACTGTCCTGCACAGGATCAGGAACGGGACATCACACCATGATCAATATGATCAAGTGAAGCCAATTAATTGCAAAAACTAAGCTATATTTATACTGTGTTCTATTGCTCACGTGTCTCAAGCTAATACATGATTGGTTAAATCCTTCTGTGCACGCATTTTAAGCTTTTGATTAATTTAGTTATTTTTTCTTCTTCATGCATCTCGCTGCAGTTTTCTTGTCTGCCTTTACATCTTAGACTGTCTGGAGTTGAGCATGTTGTTCTCCTTTTGTGTCCTTCAAGGGCATTTTGACCTTCTATTCAGTTTCAATGAAGACTAGGTTGTGCATATGTCCATTTTCCTGCAGAAATCCCTCAACACTGTCCCACCTTGGCATGCAAGCTGAGGTACCTCTGAGGGAACTTTCACTTGTGCTCAGGTTTACGCTGAGATTTTTCTTTTTTGGCTGTTATTCTTTAAGCTCCTGAGCCCAAGAAGGACACTGCATTCTTCTGTCCTAGCAAAACCTGAGTTCAAGTGCAGGATGGACAAAGTTGGAAGCTGGCCAGCACTGCAGCTGCATGAAAAAACAGCCTTCTCTAGTTCCCTGAACTATTTTAAGAACAATGGCAACTCCTCAGCCTGTTGGTTCAGTTTGAGTAAGCCACTGCCTGGCCTACATCCATCCTTTCCTGTCTGGTTTAGAGACGAGTGCACAACATTGGATGTTTGCAGTAGGCACCGTAAGATCCAAACTGTTACTGTGATATTCTAGTGAGAAATGAGAATTCATGTAGACTGAGATAAGTAGTAGTCACATAACTATTTAGTAGAAGCCTTTCAGCAAAACAGTGTTTTGCTGTGCTAATTTGAACTGTAGTTATTGTCATTCACTCACCTAATAAAAGGAAATTTCTAAGTGTTCAGGCACTGCGAGAAATGCCGCTTTTCCCACTGGCGTTTCCATGCAAGGCAGAGGGGTTTCACCAATGGCTCACCAGAGCAGAGGTCAGCTGGAGGTGAAGCCAAGCCTACAGACAGATTGTTCTGAATGCAGACTCACAGAACTTTGGGCAGACGTGAGAGAACAGAAGTGAAGCTAGCAAGGAATGTAAACTCGTAAATTCACTATTTTTCCTGTACTAGTGTTCTGGGTTAGCAATCACTAGTAGTCTCTTGAAAGAGACAAGGGCTCTGATTGCCTTCAGAGGCACAGTAACTACAGAAAGATGTAATGGAGAGGTCACAGCCACCTCTGGTTTGGTTTGACTCTCTCAAGATGTGGCAGGACAACAAATCCAAGTCTCAGCTAAAAAGGGGAACTGATTTTCTCAAATATTCCAAGACCTTCAAAATGTGACTCTTAAATGGGCAGGACAGTAGGATTTGAGTCCTATTTAGTAACCAGCTTGACTGTGTTGTTACACCTGCCATCACAATGCATAGGTGATCTCTCAAAGCGATTCAACCTACTGAATTCAGTTAGCCTCCTCACCTTCCTGCCCAGTGTATGTGTACTTTCCCTTTCTGCTTTATTTCAAATTCATAACGTGTTTTATAAGGCATGGGTTGCTTGTGTGCAAATTGTGAATAATTGTCAGATGTTAACTGATCAGGAGCCTTCTAAGTGGGCTGGGTTTGTAAACAGACTATGGAATTTTGCACTTTAGAAGCAGCATGACAAGAAGGGATTTTAAATGGCACAGGCAGAACAGTGATGTTGTCACCCAACCTTAGGATGATACATCCATCTGCTACAGGATACAGTGGAAAAGCAGACTGAAAAAAAATGCTTGTTTTAATATACAGGTGGCACTTGGGAAGCTCCAGACCCAATGCAGCCAACAGCTGGGAAGGAAGTAGAAACACACCATGGCCAAATTCCAGGAGAGCAGGGGCTCACCAACCCAACATCCTGAGTACTTTGGCATTTTATCTATTTCACACAGCCTAGTATTGCTCTGCATGTGAAAACTGTTAATTCATCAGGCAACAAGAAGTGTCTGCAATTAGGAAAAGATACAATGAAACCTGTTACATGAGTGTTGACTGTTCACCCAGAAACTAAGCTGCAGGTTTGAAAGTCACACAGCGAGCTAACTCAGGCTGCTTGCATAATCTTAAATCTACCCAAAAGAGCACTAGAAAAGAACAGAGGGGTTGTTGTTACATTAGTGACTAATATTAGCTCCACTACATGAGGAATTACTGGGAGATATCCAGCACTAGTCTAGGCTGTGCCAATGGGAAGTCAGGAGTTCAAGTACGTACATATCTTACATAGCTGTCAGTCTTCTGCACAGTAAACACTCAGCTCTGGGCCAAAGCTCCAACTCCTTCAATAGTGTGACAGGGAACTGTGCTTCACATGGTAACTTGAGAAAACGTGTCTTCCTGTGAACCTGTAGAACTCCAGATGTATTGTGCTGAGGTGCATTATCCATACTGCAGTTCCAGTGTGGCAGCTGTCTGGTTCAGTACCACTCCAGAGTGTAGGGAAAAATGCAGCATGGGCAACTCATTTCCACAGCTTCAACCTACACAAACGTGTCATGCATTTCACATGCCTTTGGCAGGACTGGTTGTTTATGGTACTCTGGGACAAACTGTGTGTGGAAAAGCCTTTACAGCACCAGCTTTTGGGGAGCTTCACACTGGGATTCTATGTAATGTATGCTCCACAATGGGAGTGTGTGTATGGAATTTGCTACTGCTCTTCTGTTGTACAGTAACTGCACTGAAAAACCTGGCCTGGGGAGGAAAGGTTTAAACCCAAGGGATTGGCATTGTTCTGATGACAGAACCAGTTCCCTTACAGCTTTGGTGGTGCTGACTGGTTTTAGCTAAGCCAGAAGCTGCAGAGCTGCTGCGCTGTGGGATGCACAGGGTTCTGATACCCTGCTGCACGTGGCACAAGATGCATTTCTCACACAGCTATGTGAAAAGCCACATCAGGAAACGTGTCAGTATTGAATCCCTCACCCCTCCCTCTGCTCTGCATGGAGCTGTGCTCCGTGCCTGTTCTCCCTGCCAGCCATGACGCAGCTCGGGAGGCAGATTCTCTGGGGTCAAGCACCGAACGTTTTTCCTCTACGGCTTTCCAGCTTCCCTCCCCCAGCCTGCTGTTTAACACACAAACCAGATGTGCTTTTGGAGCTTTGCTATCCACTGAGGCGGCTGATTGTTGCTCAAGTCAGAAATGTAACTACAGACCAGACATCTATACAACATCCTTACCTCTTCAGCTCCTGAAGTGCCACAGATAAAGGCAAATGCAGAACTTCTGTGCTTCCCATTGGATTACCATTAGCCTCATGCCTAGTAAATCTCTGGGAATAACTACTTGACTAACAGGGAGGAAGCCAATAGCCAAAGCCTTGGCCCTCCCACAAAACCCAGCTCTGATGTGCAGTTTTCTGACTTCAGATTAGCTTAGGGTATTCAGAAATCTGCACACTGAAGTCCAAGTGACCATAACGCCCTGAGGCACCTTTGACTTGGAGAGGAGGAGGGAAGGATTAGTTCTCCAAGGGCCAGAAGTAATGTGTAGCCCTGGCCAGTGACACTAAGGCCAGAGCTGCAGTTTAGCCCCAGTGCTGGAGCTGTTAACTCATTGGATCAGGATGTGTGAAGCAGGGGTACATGTCCTGACACCTAATTTTAATAATAGCTTGTAAGTGTCAGTGGCAATGTCATCTCTTTAACAGTGGGCCTGAAGATGATCTGGATGAGAGCATATTATGCCCTATTAAAACAGCTAATCTGCATAGAACTTATGACAAGCCAGATCTTTTCAGTACTGCCTAAACTGGCTGAATATTCATTTTTAAGGCACTGTCCAAATGGGTTTGGTCACAGATGACTACTCAAAGTCCTCTTCAAAGCTGGCATATACACCAGGGAATAACACAAGAATGGGGGAAAAAATACAACAACAAACCACCCCCTGTAAAAGCAGCAAAACATTGCCTTCGGCCAAACCCCTCCCAGTTAATGTCAGCTATAATGGTGCCAAATTCCAGCAAAACATGGGCTGGCATTTGGTTCAGTACTTACTGGCCACTTTTGTACAAGATCGGTGCAGGGCAGAGCAAAAAGTCAGATTCTACTGTTTTAGGCCTTTCATCTGAAAAACAAAAATCACATGAGGTTACTGTGCTGTGCAGATTAGGCGAGGAGTTGCCATGTGAATGTGCTGTGAGGTCCCTCTGTTCCCATGCTCCTTACTGCTCTGTCCCGGCTGGAACTGGCAGCAAGGCAGGCCCAAGGTAAGGAACACAGAGCACCAGAGCTGGCTGTAAATGCCAGGTGAACCCACATTACAGTGCTTATTTGGGCTACTCAAGTCAGTTTATGCTCTTCCAGAGAGAACACTTCCTAGACTCAACACTGGCTTTCTGGAGAATGAGAACACTATTAGTAGTTTCCTGGTAGCTGGAAGATGGTTTGTTTCTAGTTGGCTCCATCCCTGTGCATTGCATTACAGGACTGTTTTATTAGCTGTGACTCTAGTGTTTTTTCCTCCAGTGTTTTTTCTGTTTTTGAGTTGGTGTGATTTGCAAACCTCTTACATTTACAAAGCACCTATCTGTAGAGCACAGGAAGCACTTATTTGCAGCACCTTGTGTCCAGTACAGCATTCTGTTGTGCAGGTGTGAGGAGGGCAGCATGGAGCTTTTTTGCCTCACGTGTCTGGTAAGCTGGGGAAAACTCAGCTCCTGTGTGCAGAATCATCAGCCTGAAATTCCCCATGGCAGGATCAATGATTTCTGTGCGAGGACTATTTCCTGACTGTGGGGTGAGAGCAGATAAGTGATCTGCCAGATCAACTTGGAGATGACTCTGTCCTGCATTTCAGGAACAGGCAGAGAGACAAGCAGTTCAGGGGCAGCTGAAGGAGGAGCTGTTGGCATAAATGAGCTTTTCATATGTGCTATAATCTGCACTGACTGCTTGGCCTAGATTTGGGGCTAGTCATGAGGTGGGGAAGAGGGATTAGCACATTGCCATATGTTTTTGTCTTAATGGTATGTTTCATAGATTATTTTTCTATCCCACAGCTCCATTTGGCAGGTTTCCTTTCTAGCATTTGGTAATGGTTCTTTATAAATGCAGAACGAGCAAGATGCCAAACGCATCCTTTAAAAGCAGGGGAACTGACACAGTAAGGGTGTGCTTAGAGGCTGGTCCCAAAGAGAGCCCAGGCTCCCAGCAAGGGGAACTCCAACACCAGCAGATCCTCACCCGAGTGCTCTCCATTCGTGCCCTCACCTACTGAGGGTTCTGCAGAGGGACTGTCAGTCCTCTGCAGAGGAGACTGCAATGACACAGGCATGGTTGTCCTTCTCTTGGGATCATCTCCTTCCTCCTGCTACTGCTCCAAGCACCCTCACTGTCTTGCTGTTCATCCTGGCTCCACTGGTCCCCTTTAGGCTTCCTCTGAAGCAGGCAGTCAGAATCCAGCACAGAGCTGAAGAGAATGACCTCGTGTACTACAGGAAGGACCACTTGAAATGTCCCTGCGTTCTTCCTGTACTACTGCCCCGCTGCTTGCTGTTGTCCATTGCTGAACACGTGGACTGGGGGGATGTAAGAAGGCCCTGGCAAGACCCCATAGAGCAGATTGTGTTTTTATAATCAATACATCACTGTGCCATTCCCCTACCCTCATGTGCTTCAGCACACCCCTTTCTGAAGCCAAGAAAAAACAAGCAGCCCAGAGCTGTAGTTGGCAATTCTCACATCAGATGGTAGCAAGTGTTTGTGGGCAATGGGAAGCAGAGGTGACAATTGTAATGGAAACTGAAGGGAAATTTATACAAGTGGAATTGACTTACGGAGGCTGCCTGCATCCAGAATTGCTGGATTACCCTGTTACTCTGCCAAATTATTGTAGGTATTTAACAGGCAGGAGAAACTGGCAGCCCATTCCAGTATATACAATATCCAGGGTAAGGAAGAAACTGCACTGGAAACACAAATTCAATTGTGAAGGAATTTAGGACAGGCTAATACAGAAATCAGACAATAGGCAGGGAAAAAAAAAACAGTTGTAGTTTTTCCTTCAAGTCCTTTTTTGGTTGTTTTCCAATGTGGCTGGAATTCTGTTAAGAGCTAGAAGTTAATGTACTTATTCTAGCCATCCACTTAAGTTTCTGCATAGAAAAAGCTAACTCACCTATAAGGTAGAAGAAAGTGCCAGTACAAGGTGTCATGGTCACCATTTGAAACAGAACTGCTTTGTTCTATGGCTGCAGTAAACCCTGATGCTGGGCAGACAGAGCTCATGGACCATGAAAGAATACATCACTGTTCTAACCTGGCCTTTTTCTATGCTGCTGCAGGACGAGGACTGGAGTGCCCCTGAAACCCACAGCACACCTGGCACACCACCCAGGACCAGCAGAGACCTTGCAAAAAACAAGGTAAGTGCCTCTGGGAATTGCAATGAGATGTCTTGGCCAGGATTATCATGCAGAAAGGGACCTCAGTCAGTATACACTACAGCCATGGGTTTGTTCATCAGCTAACATCTGCCTGCCCAAACGTCAGGAGCCAAACAGTCCTCACCATGCTAATACCCACAGCGAGGGGGTTACCAACACCGCTCACAGCTAAAGGCACCTGGTAGCAAACTGAAACCACTGAGCAGAGTGTGAAACAACTTTCTTCCCTTTACTAATCCTCAGAGCTTTCCTGTTCTCCTCCTCTTCGCTATTTTTCTCTTTGAGTTTTCATGAGCTGAGGTAACTACAGGACTACACAAGCAGATGATGGCAGACGTCCGCACTTACGGATTGTCGTTCCGTTCACTTGATAGGTGCAGGTCACACTGTTGGCTCTCCCACCGAGGGTTAAGCCGCTTCCTCTGAGAACAACCTGAAACTCCTCTGGAGGGAAAAGCAAACACATAAAATCACCAAACCTCAGTGCACTGCAGTAGCCTACACTCAGACCGCGGCAATTTCATTTAGTCTGCAATAAACAAAGCACAACACAGTAATGCTTCCAACTTAGTGAGATCTCCTTTTCTCCTGAAGCATTGTACTGAATTCTCCTTATAAATCAGCAAAGTCAAGACTTGTTCCCAAATCTTTATTGAGACAGCCCTCTGAAATTAGAAGTGGATTCAGGCTATCAGCAGGATCCAGGGCTCAGCTGCACAGTAAGACACACTTTCTCAGTAAATGAGAAATAGGAAACTCAGAACAAGAAGACTCCCAAAACCCAGATCAGACTCATTTGAAGTGCCAGATTAAGAAAACATTTCCCCTTAGCACTGTTTCTCTGCAAGTTGCCTAAGGAGCAGACTATCTCTGAGCTGTGCAGAGGAGGAGTGAAAAGAGTTTTTTTACCAGGGCCACTGACTTCATCCAGAGCATCAACATTTTCACAAAAATGTCCAAGTAATGTTTTGCAACTACCTTATTTTGATTGATCTTCAACTATGTGTGGATTGTGAAACTTAGAAAGAGGACAAAGCCTTAAAATTCTGGGCAACTCTTCTATTTCATTAATATATTTCTCTTGCTGCTCAAAAATGCAGTCATGTGCTTTGTTCTTACACTCCACAGATTTTGGGGCAGGTTTGAGATAAGTGCAGAGCAGACTCAGGGGAGAGGGGCAGGTAAAGGCTCTCCTACTTTGACGTGCATTACCCAAGCTATAGAAGCAGGCCCTGGTGGCCAGCTCCTCTGAGGAGAATAAGAAGTCAACAGAGAAATCTCATGTTTCTCTAACCTCTTGAGGACTTGAGCTAGATATCCTTTATTCTAGAGTCATGCTGTTTTCATTTGGATAAAACAGGGGGAAATCAGTCTATAAGTGAATAGTATATTAAAATTATAAAACCTTACCTCCTACACAGACACTGGATGGCTCCAAATATAAAATCTCAGTGCATGATTGTTTCAAGACCTATTGCAAAGGAGGAAATAGTTACAAATATGTTTCATAGCACTATTTCAATGAGCAATCTTAATTTAAAACAAATGCTTTTCCCTAGATCACAAATACAGCTACAGGTTTGGTTTAGTAAGTCAGATTTTGTAGGACATTGCCTTAAGCATGAGCAGTTCCTGCACACCTGCACAGTCAAGACGAGGAGTTCCTAAAGCTTGGATTAGTTTGTTCAGCTCTGGAGAGCCTTTAAAATACAGTGATATCCAGATCCCTAACCTGATTTTTCCATGAACCCAAATCCTAATGTTTAAGGCAAAAATCAATCACAAGGAGCCTGACCCAAAACCTAATCCAGTCAAAAGCAGTCTTCCAACAATGAAGCCTGGTCAAGCCAAGTGCAGGTTATTTTGAGTGCTGGCACCTTGCCCTGTGTGGAGAGGCACAGTGACAGCAGTGTTCCTGACTGTGCTGCCTGCCACTGGACAGGGATCTCACTTCAGCTCTTCCTGTTGTAAGTGGTATTTTTAGCACGCATTTGTAAACATTCCATGGCATCGGTTCAGGTCCCTGCAATCACGTGCACAGCTGCGAGTCCTGTTACTGTCCCCTCTGTATCTCCATTTGCCAGGTCTGTGCCTGCTGCTGAGCTGCCCTGACTTCCTAGGACTGTCCCTCTGTCCTACTCTTAACTCCTGCCTTCCTCTCAGTAGGACTCTACACTCTGTCATGTTTCCCAGTGGTTCGTGTTGCTATGTATCCAGGCCTAGCAGAAGCAATCATGTAGCCACTGTTCTGACAAGAAGCATGCCAAGCTCGAGGAAAGAGGGCACCCTGCCTCACTGAACGCTTCCTGTATTGCCTCTCTCCCCACAAACTGTTGTGCACAAATTAGTTTTTTAGTGCTTTAAAACCCATGTTAAATATTAAGTGGTATTTTTAAAAATGGAGACGTTGCAGGCACATGCATTTGGATGAGACACAGCAACAGAGATCTTAGGAAAGAATGTAGCCCAGAGTTCAGTGCAAGCCAAGCAGTTCGTATTAGCTGAGGACCTTGCTTCCAAAAAAGGGCTTTAGCCTTTTGATTCCTATTACAGTGTGGAGAGAAGCTTCCAGTGGCTTGTTTGGGGGCTGGGGAATATTTTGTGTAGCATTTTATTCCTTTGCTGCAAAAGCACGTTCAGTTGTTTTCACTGAAGACTCAGATAAATAGCGCAAGTGAAGCTGAGACTACAGGCCAGCTTTATGTGAAGCACAGATCCAGCAGGTGGCACAGAATTCAGTAATTTTGTTTTTAGAGGGAGAACCTTCCAACCCCTGTCCTGGCCCCTTCGCCCAGTGTCTGAGGAAGGGTCAATGGTATGACTTGGAGGTCAGGGAGAGGGGAAGACAGTATGGGACAGAACCTGACTTCCCTTGCAAAGTAGTATTTCTCTAGGTTCTTTACATCCTAGAGTGAATCTGCTAATATTGTGCCTCCAAATACAATGTAAATAAGGGAAAAAACCTACCTGGATATATTTAACTATCTCTGGATTTAAGAACAAACTGGGAGGGGCAGACACAACAAGCAAATTTCAATACAGGGGTCAGGATACACTGGTTTCCTGCATGGAATCCATTTTCATGCATGCTCTTGGCTAAAGTAGAAAATACCAGATGTTAATACTGCTCCTAGAAATAACTGCTTTGACAATAATTTTTCATTATTTTTATTCCTGTCGTCCTCTGCTTAGCTTAAGCAAGCTGTACTGTTTAGAGACCCTCTTTTTGCAAGGGTAGTGGCCTAAATCTACCAATTCCCCCCAAACAAAGCTTATACTGAAACTACTAAAATTGGGGTTTGTAAGTTTGTCAGGCTGCTTTCTATCCTTCCAAAAGCCTCTTGATAGTCCACACTTGGAAAAGAAAAAATTGGTAGAGAAATCTGCCTTGTCCCCAAAAGCCCCTCCCCTCAAGGATCAAGTCTGTTTAAAAAGCAGACATCAAACCTGTCAAGGGCTAACTGGATTCAGATGGAGCCAATCAGAAGCACACAGATATAGTTCTTTGCTTAACCTCTGCTTATGCTCTGGGTTCTCCTTAACACTCCCTCTAAGCAATACTGAAACACTGTTCAGAACTGAGTTTTCCCAGAGTTAAGCAAAAGCCATCACATTCTCTGCAGGGTCCAAGCCCACGAGCTGTCCTGAGCACCAGCCCTGTGTACAGTTTGTCTCACAAGGATTCTGCCAGCACCATGGGAAGCTGAGAGTATTTTCAATACAGCAATTGCTCCATGTCCTTTCACTTGTGCGGGAAATGAACGTATTTGCACATTTTAGAAGAAGGTACAGAAACTTGACACCTTTCTTTGTTCCCACTCGCTCTTTTCTACCTGTTTTAATCTTTTTTTTCCCTCTCCACACAAGCCATTCCTTCCAGCCAGCACAGTGCACTCCAGCACTCCAACAGAAAGTTTTTTTTCCCCTGCGGAGAACTGATGTGTAGGCATCTTGCCCATTTTCATTATGATCCATGTGCATTATTTAATATACCTTCACACCCCCATCCTTTAGAATTTAAAACTAACTTTATCCTGATATGGAAACCTGGGCTGCAAAGTCAGCAAGACCAAAACAAAGTCCACAAAAAATCTCTACAGTGCTCCCTTTTTTCCAGTTCAGGATAATCCAAGACACTGTAAATTCATTATTTAGAAACCCACTGCCCACAAGAAAAGTTGAAATAATAACTCTATAAGGCCATCCTCGGATAGAATAGTCAAATACTCTGCTGACATAAAGTAAATTCAAATAAGACTAAGTGTTTTATTTTAACAGCATACAAGGAGAGATTCTGAGAATTTATGTTACCCACTTTGTCTCCAGAGGTCCACACCAAATATAGGACTCTGCTCCCAGGCTCACAAAGGCTTTTCTCTCATTCCCTGCTCTCTCCCTCCTCCCAGTGCTGGCTTCACCAGAGAGAGCCAATTCCCCACAAACCCAAGTGCAAAGTAGAGCAGAAACCTGTCAGCCTTTGTCCTGCTGTCTCACAGCTGCAGAAGTGAGAGCTGTGGTAAGGCTAGAGGGTGTTCTTCCCCTTCTGAGGTGACCTTTGCAGTGTGGGAATGGTGCCAGCTGCAACCAGAGTCTAGCAAGGTAAAATGACCACAGCTGTGAGCTCTTTAGCAAAGGTGTGGCTGCTGGGACAAGAGAAGGGAGTGGAGCTCTGTTCTTAGGCAGTCTCTTAGACTGTACAAAAATGAGGCCCCAGACATCCACTTGTTCAACAGCAACACAAGAAACTGCTGAGGAAATGATTCTATAGCTTCTCCATGTTCAGGACTTGTTATATTGCTGCCACACTGCAGCAAGCAAGCATCTTGTGTTTTAAACCCTGGTGGTTTTTAGGGCCAGTTCTGAAAGCAGCCAGCACAAGAACCAGTGGCACAAATGCAGTTTGTGCTCCACACTGACACTGTTGCCGGGCACTGCTCCGTAGGGATGGATGCTTGCAGGGCAGCTTCCCACCCATCCCTTCAGGGAAATCCCTTCTTGAGGCTCTTGAGGGGACCTGTGCAGCTCCTACAGCATCTCTCAGTAAAGCATATTGATCATTTTAGAACACTTCCAAGAGCAGAAGTTACCAGAAGAGAGACTTCCAAGATTCCCAGGGGCACTTGCAAGCCAACTCACCCTTGATGCAAACTCACTGGCACATCTTGGGTCCTACCTTGCCAAACAAGCTTCTCTTTGCTGAAAGGGTCATTTGTCAATCAGCTGCTGGGCTGCCCAGCTCTTCTGGGAACACCATGGCCATCCCAACTAGGGCTGTGGAGCTTTAAATCACCTGTCCTCAGGCTATTTCAGTGGCTTACAAGTAAGCACACATGTAAATCTTCCTAAAATAGTTGTAGGAAGTTCATTTATCAGGTCCACTTACCCATTACCAAAAGCTTTACCAGCTTTTCCATGTGGCCCTACTTTTCACCTAGTGCATTTTTCCCAGACTTTTCTGACTGTTAAGGAGTACTTAAAATCCATATCCAGCCTCATGGCTTTCTACACACTTCCCACTAGAAGGTTCCTAAAGGTTCACAAAAACTTTAGTTCACCATTTCTAAAGCAGCGGACTCCCAGTTTTGTCATTACTAACACATTTCCTCCCACTAGAACTGTTGGAGAAATCCTGCCTCTTTCTGACCTGCAGGTGTCTGACCACACACTCGGGTGTTGTCAGCTCCGAGATGCAGAAACACCCCACACCCAAATTCTGACATCAGCCCTGGAAGGGCAGATGTCCCTGCAGCACCCTGCACAAAGGCAGCCAACTAACAGGCTGACATCCAGCTCCCCACTGCTCATGGTCTTTGCAAACTCCACAGAGTTTATCAACTCTGTCTTGCCAGAGATCTTTCCCCTGCTTTATGCAACATTTCTACTTGTGGAAAATGTGCTTTGTGGATCTTCCAGGACCTCTTTAGCTGTCACAGACCAGGCCTGGGTTTGCCTGGACTCTTTTTCCACCCTCACTGCTGCCTCTTCCAAGTTCTCAGTGTTTTAACAGCAAAGCAGGATGGCTCCTGCAGCTTTTTGCGTATTTAGCCTGCCATTCCCTCAGCACATGCTGTGGAACAGAGCTGTACCAGGCGGCACAGTGTTACACAAACAACAACTTTCTCTTCCAGGACTCTAATGAAGGTTGTGTTCCGTGAAATTGTGAGAACAATGCACTAGTAACAAGCCATAAGCAGCTCAACCATACAGAGACAATTAATAAAATACGCTAAGTGTCAATTTGTCTTGCAACCTCACTCGGTTTCGCTTAGCCCCATATGCAGTTCAAAAGTTTCTGGCAGCAGGCAGCACCATAAATCATAACTCGCATGGCATCTGTTCCTGCCCAAAACTGTACACTGTATACAGGGTTTGGGTAGATCATCATCACAGCTGGATTATTCACTGAACCATGGTAATGATTTCAACTCTTGAAAATGCTCCATGGCTGTGTAAAGCATTTGCTTCCTGGGACAGAGGTCAGAATAACCAGGAATTGCTGGAAGGAGATGGCTGCTGACATGTTCTGGTCAGACTCAGCATGCTAACAACTCTGAACAGCTGAGGATTTCCAGGGCCACCAGTGGCCTTCCTCCCTGTGGATCCACTCAAACTTGCACCTCTGTTTACATCAGTGCTCACCAGAAGCTGACCACAAATCAGGCTGCTGTAATTTTTGGGGAAAGGCAGCGTGAATCTCGGAACAAAGTGTATGTCCTGTAACAGAACAAATGCATCCAACTTACTATTTCCAGAACCTGTTTATAAAAAAAACAAGATGTTCACCTTTAAAACTCATCTTTGTTCTACTGCTGTACGGCAAGGCTTATGCAAAAACCCCTGACAGTGCAACAGGATTGCTTCCACACGTTGTGTGTGCACAGATAATGTCCCTGCAGCTTTATCTCCTGGTTGGTGCATGAAGCCTGTCCCTGGAGCGCAGTCCATGGACACACTGCCAGCCAAAGTGTGCACAAACCAGAGACAGCAGCACAGCCCTGAGAGCCCTCTGCAGCCTCAGAGCTGCAGGCAGTAGTAGCTTTTCTGTGGAGACTCCTTTTCTTTCTTCCTTTTCTTTCCTCTGTCTCCTCCAAACGAGGGGTCTGTAATTTTCTCTAGGAATGCTAGAGAAAATTACAAACAGAACAGCTGCTGAGTAAAACTGTAACCTCAAGGAAAACAAAGCTAGAAACGAAACACTGTTGATGGTGTGACATGCCATGAGGATGTGCTTTCCTCTTGTACTGTGCCAAGCTCCTCCCGCAGGTAACCACAAAACCAGCCTCATAAAGAGCTACATCTCTCATCAGGATACATATTTCAAGACACAGTTGCAATTTTATGTATTTGTCACTGCAACACATGGATGGTCAGTGTCATAAATGTATGGCAGGTGGGGGGCAGTAATGGAAGGTGATGTCTGGGAGGGCCCTGATAACATACAGAGTGCTTAAATCTATGTTGTGCATTCTGTGCCTCAGCTGGATTTGTGCATGAAGGAAGAGCCTAAATGACTGCCAGCTGTGGGTCTTTTCTTGATGAGGAATTGCCTGCACCTTTAAGTTCCTGGTTCAGCTGCTCAGAAATGCTACTGGGTGTGGGGGACAGCTATTTAAATTGTAGACAACAGCAGGGCTCCTGCATACACAGGTGGAGCAGGCCATGAGGATGGGGTCCAGAAGCCCAGATCAGAGCTGGGGAAAGCCCTCCCAGCCTACAGAACACTGCTCCTGAGCGAGGCCATTCTCTGGTGAGTCAATGCCTTCTGGAGCCCCATCCCAGCTTCTCAGGGGCTGGGGATCTCCTCAGGGGAACGGATGATGAAGGCAGTGTTGTGCTAGTGCTGGGTTAGCTGTGTCCAGTTGAGCTCACCCAGGTGCTTGGTTTAGTTCCGAAAACTATTCTGCTTCATTCCTTCCAATTGGCTGCATCAGGACTGGGCTTACCCTGTGTTTCTGTGTAGGTTTGTTTTTCTATGAGTCACTTAGAAGTATTACTGGCAGCTTGCTTCCTTTTTTTTCTTTTTAACTCAAAACTTTTTTTTTTTCCACTACTGCTAAGACAGAAAAAAGGAAAGAGAAGTAAAGCAGGAGGTGTTTAATTGGTTTGCTGGACTCACTGGTTTTGTTATAGAGAATGAAATGCTTACTGTGCATTGAGAAGGATTTTTTGTGCTGAATTCAGTGACTCTTAAGGCATGTAAAGTCAACATGTGTGAAATGAGGGTGATGGAGAATTTAAGGCATATGCAGGCTGGCATTGTTACAGGTTTTCTCATTCATGAGCTGTTGCTTTTTTTATGTAAATAGGACTTGTGCCCCCTAATTGTGGCAGAATTAGGTTTTAACAAAAAAATATCTAGAGTAGGTCACAAGAGGAAATAAATTTAAGTACAGCTCTTGATTTCTGTTATTAAATTCAAGAAACCTTTATCAGACTTTTTAAGTGAGAAGCACCTCTGCAGCCGACCTCAGGCTCTGGATAGGCTGGCCTGTTCATATAGCAATTAATGCTTGAACTTCCTAAAAATAAGTGTTTCCAAAGTGCAGCTTTTCATTCTTTCTAGCATTGGTTTCACATCACGTGCCTCTGCTGTGTTCAAGCAAGCTCTGTCATTTATTCCCCCAGTGCCGATCTGTGCAGAAAGGCACGAGGCAGCAGGACCACCTCACACTAGGTGGATAGCAATCAATTCAGGGAGACTTGGAATGAAACACATGCTTTTCAAGGAAACACCATTTTGGTGCTTCTCTCCAACAAAGTCAGAGCAGGAACTGCAGCAGTTAATATCTAATGGTTTCTACCATTCTCTGCTGCCAAACATCTGTGCCCGTGACTACACCTCGCTGCCAAGCCTGGCCTGTTCCCTGACACTGCTCGGCAGTGCCGTGGACAAAGAACAAGGGGAAGGGGAAGGCTGCTACCCTGTCCCCTATCTGAGTGAAAAAAATCCCTGAGACATATGGTCTTGCATAAAATCACCACCCGAGAGAAGCCTGGCGCGGCGTTAGGTTAGTGAGAATATTCTAATTACACCAAGGCTGAGCTGCACCTCATTGGCAGCCAGTGAGGAAAGCAAATGGAGATGACAAAACTGCGGGTCATGAGATGCGTATTTTAACACCACTGCAACCTTTACCCCCAAATTACTAAAAACAACCCTAAAACCATTACTTACCAAGTAATGTAACTCAGAATCAAGACTAACTGTGACTTTCCATAGCAGGAAAGAAAGTTGTTTGGGCTATTTATTTTTTTTCTATTAGTAAGAAAAATCTGGCTCAAAGAAACTTCTCAGTAAGGAGTCGCTGGATTTCATTTGGACCTGTGACTGCTTCCTTTGCAGCCAGTTGTACAGCATCCCTTATGTAAGAGAGCTGCCAGGCGTGCAGGGCTGGCTGACAAGTCCCATCCCAATCACAGGGCACAGGCACGCTCACTCTAACCGGAGTCATGTCAGTGCCGGTGCTGGCTTATCAAGCTCACTGTGCTCCACGAGAACATTATATGGTTTGTAATATGTCAGAGAATGTCAAACTTAGGGCTGCATGGCAGTGAAGGGTAGAGCAGAAAGCATTCTATTCCAGGCCATTGATTCCTTTTAACAACTACATGCAGTAATTCCCAAAACTATCTCCTCAGTCTCAATCACATGGAAAACATAGCGCAGCGTTAGTTCTGAACCTTGCACCCAGTGCAGCTTGAAGATTAGACCGTCCAAGGGGATTAAATAAGATGACTGATTTAATCAGAATAATTCTTTTAATGATAACTTGCTGCATTTCTCCTCCCCCCACCTCCTTAAAGGTCTAATAGTTTGCTTCCTGGATTCCCAGTGCATAAACCGAGCATATTTTCTTCCTACAGGAAATGATCCAATTAAGTTGATGTATAATTGATAATGAACTGTTTAAGCTGATTTTGGCCTTGAAAAATCTTAACCACGTCCAGTCAGCTGGCTGACCCCCCCTTCCTCCACGGTGGAGGGACAGGACTAGGGGAAAGGGAGGGAGCAGGCTGAGCACACTGCCCAAGGAAGTGCAGGGAGTCAGCCTAGCTCGAGGGGGCTGCACAGCAGTAGGGATTACTTGAAAATCATGTAGTCCCTGAATGCTGCTCCAGTACCCAAGCTGCAGCTTGGCCCCTGGGTTCGGGCAGCAGCCACGTTGGAGACATGGAACCAATGATCTCTGGTGTCTAACCCTGGAGCACCACTGAGGCAGTGGGGAAGTTTCCTGCCCTCCCTAAACACAAATTCTGTTCCCTTACAGCAGGTACCAGTGGGAGATGCTGTTGGACTCATGGGAGTTCAGTAATTCACCCTCCCCCAGTGCCAAAACCAGGTCAGCTCGAGGAAGTGCTGCTGACAGCACAGCTGGAAAAGAAGGCATCAAATTCATGGAGAGAGGCTGGAGCATATCTTTGGGAAGCCAGTGAAGTAAGTTTTTATAAACATAAAGGCTAAAATTTTTCCTCACGTGAAAACCTCTTGCCTACCTCAACAAAACTGACTCCCTCTCACTAGACTTTCTTTTTGTCCCTGCCTGGGAACCAACTGGCTGTCCAACACTGTTTGGGGGCTTCCCTCCCTGCTGGCTTTGTGTTAGTACGGCAAACAGGGACAGATCTCTCATCACCAAGTCTTGTCAGCAGCCTACGGGGCCCCTGTCCCCTGTCTGTGCTGGGCAGCGGGGCACAGGCGTGGTGACAGTGTCACCACGCTGCAGATGAGAGGTGACTGGGTGAGGTACCGGCAGCGCTGAGCGTGCCGCTGCCACGCACGGTTTGTGCAGCCGCTCCCTGCGGGCCCCGCTGCGCTGGCTGTCACCGAGCCATGTAACTGCAACGCAGCCATGCTCTGCCATGCACAGCGAGTGACACAGGAACCATCCAGCTGACATGGAAACCCCCAGGATATTCCATTGATACCCTTCACAGGTGTCCAAAGGGATCGGAATGCCAGAGGGATTTTGCTGACTGCTCTTTGCAACAGGAGCAGACTTCCCTCCATCACCCACAGAGTTTTACAGGAGAGAATTTATACTTTTATAGCAAACAATTTATTTTTTTACAGCACTCCCTGCTTATACTCCTTTAGCCGGAGTCTGACACTGGGTGAATCTAGGTTCTTTTAGGGACCTAGTGTGCATTTAATGCTTTGTTTGGCCTCACTGGTCCCAGGTGCACTCCTTGGATGGGTCTAAGTCAGTCCATGTCAGCCTGGGAGTTTGCACCCTGCAAACCCTGAGGTCTCCTCACCCCTGGACACCCTTTCACCAGGAGGCAGGTCCTCAGGTATCCCCATATGCAACTTTTCCTGTACAAACTGAGAGTTTATGCTGAGATATAGGGCTTTTTTCCAAGAGGCTCAGCCAACTTGGAGAGAATTTTGCTTCAATTTACAATGCAACTACCCATTTCACGTGACTTGACTTTTTTTTTTTTTTTGTCCATTATGTTTAACAGTGAGTTTCCCATGTAAAATGAACAAAAAAAAACAAACTGAGCACCTGTAAAATGAACAAGCAGAAGGAGATATTACCAATTCTATTTCCAATCCTTTCCAGATAGAATTTTTAAGACATTTTGGAACTCTGAAAGATAAAACAACTCTGTGCTGACCCCTTTTTGACCTACTTCCTCTAAAGTTCTGCATGTATCAGTTCCTGTAGTTTTATCTGGTAAGTTTTTGTGGTGTTTGCTAAGAACAAAATAGATTTTAACTTCCTGTATTAAGTGCTGTCAACTTACTTCAGTATAAAAATGTGTTTGTCTACTTAGAGCTGTCATGCAGTGATAATGTTACTTGAGTGAGTTCCCTTAATGAAACTTTTCAAGGTACCAGCATTGTCCAATTCTGTCTGCAGAGACAACCAGACAACTTTCACTCACAAATTAGCAGAACTTGAATTTAATTAAGGGTTTCATTTTCTTATGTAGTACTGATCTGCTGCATGGTGACAGAAGCTGTGCCCTCCCAAAGCCTTCATCCTGTCCTGGCTCGCTCACTCCGTGTAATAATCAGCCAAACCCCATCAGTGACTGTTCCTCAGAGTGCAGCAACTTGCCTTCAGCATTTTGCTTTTAAGCTCTAGAGTTTTGCTCAGATTTATTCACACTGACAACTCTGTTTAATTATGACCTTGTAAGCTAGGTATGAGCAATGCTGGCAGAGCAGGAAACTTTGCAAAGCAGCCCCCTCTTCACAAGTCTGCACAGACTTTTAGTGGTGGATGTTAGTAGTGTAGTTGGGTGTAGTTACTAGTGTAGTAGTGGATGTTATTCAGCAGAAACAATGGCATGGAGGTGCATCAACCCTTCTCACTTCCCTAGGACTTTATCAGAACTAAGGTCAAAACACAGTGCAAGCTCTCTGGCATCTAAGCCAAGGTTAGTCTAATATTCATCTCAAACATCTTGAATGTTAATCCCTGGTCATGAATAAACAGACATTGTGTATCTGTCCAGAGAAAATAAACTGCAATAGTTGCTTATGCTGAAAGCAACTGCAGGAGCAGGTACGACAGATAGTCTGTGCTAAAACTCATCCCTTTTTTTTTTTTTTTTAACACTAACAAATGTAGAATAAGTGCTCAGCTCTCCTGGAATACAGTACAAAAGTAACAAGATAGCAGCCAAATAGTCTCATACCTGGAGAGATCAATGTAGTATAGGCTCCTGCATCACCTGCTCAGCAGTTCTGGGTTGTAGTTTTGCTCAGGGGTTTTAATTGCTGGGTTGCTACCATTTCTGAAGACAATGTTTTTTCTGAACAGAAATTGTTCAGCAACATTCATGGAGGTTTTCACAACTGCACCTTTGACTCTGTACTTTGAGCAATACTGATCAATGTTTGTGACCTAGCTCCTTTTCATCGGGTTCAAAATCAGCTTTCCCCTTTAGATCAGAGCCTCTGAGTCTGTATTCTCTAGCTAACTTGCACACAGAAATTGATTTAGAATAGTGAGTAAAAAGGAAAACCGTGACTATTTCATGTTCAGTTAGATCTACTTATCAGTGCTATAGTGTTATGAGAATGAATTGTCACATCACTCCAAACCCCTGCAAAGAAAATTGAGTATTAACTACAACATACCAAATAAGCCTTTAATACTGACACCACTCATGTCCTACAGAAAAAGCCCCCCCACACACACAAAATCCAAACCAATCAGAAACCCTATATCCATGCTCTGTGGTAAAAGCCAAGCGTTGACGTGTCTGGTGGCTGGGCTGTAAACAAACCTTGAACCAACTCAGGAGCTCAGTCTGCAGAAGCAGACCCTGCATGTAAGCTGTAGAACAGTGTGCATCAGTTTTGCTGTTCCTGTCACTGCTAAGCTGCTACCTTGAAACAATGCACTGCCATTCCGTGGGCTTTATCCTGTTCTACAGCTATGATATGCCCAAATCTGGGATTTTTACAGACGGGTTTTTTCCTAAGTGTCAGAAGCAGCTGGATTGAGGCTTGTGCAAAAACCATCAGGCATATCTTATCAGAAAAGCTTCCCTCCCTGCTGACACAGAAGTGAAGGTGCTTTAAAGTTCTGGGAGGTATGGACACAGCAGGCTACTAGCCAGAGACTGCCCAAAAACCTGGCTGAGAATGCGGGTAATGGGACACCCTACGGTGTATGCTAACCTTCCTTGTGTTTGAATGACAGACTCCTCAAGCTGAGCTCCTCAGAAACCTCAAGTGACCATAGTTCTGCTGCTTCCTGAAAGGACCAAAGGCGTGCGGAGACCAGAGCCCTCAGAAGGTGCCCATGTGCAGGTCAGTAACCCTCACTGGAAGGGAAACGCCAAACGCAAGTGCCTTTACTCCTTTATCCCTGACATGCCTATTTGCAAAGAAGTATCCTTGGAAACGTAACATCATCAGCTGGGGTTAAGCATTCAGCTCTTATAAAAAAGCCCAGCACTGGCACTTTGATCATTTGCACCAGCAGCACAGCTGAATCCTCCAAGTGTCCTTCAAATGGTACAAAATGAGATTTTAAATAGTAAAGGTTTTAGGCAGTACCACATGGGCTGCCCTGTCTTTTTAGGAGAACAAATGTCCATGCATCAAAAGATGGATTAATTTTCTTTAGAAAGCTCAAGGAAGATTCTGGAACTGTATTTATTTTAAGTAACAAGGAAAATAAGTTGTTGCATTATGGCATTTACAAAAACCATACTGCTCAGAGGAAGTGATAAATTCATGACTGTGTAGTATCCTGCATGTGAGTAGTATCCTTTTTGTTATTTAAAAAAGAAAAGGAAAAGGAAGGGGAAATGAAAGATAGTGGGCTCTCTCTCAGAAAAAGGATTTCATTATTGCTTTTGACTTCTGCCAATAAGCCTGTTTGCACTCTGCTGCCTACATGCAGCAGCAGCACTGTTAAACTTGCATAAAATATACAGCCTTCAGTCTAAAATGAGACAAATAAATTTTATGTTCACAGCCACAGGTGTCTTAACGCACAGCTGAAACAGTGTCAAGCCACTGATCACAAACAAAATGTTTCTCTTTGATCCCTTCCTGAAAACCACAGTAATCAGCTGAATGGCCTCATCTCACCAACAGTTTTTCATTCCATGCTTAAAACTTATTAGGATAAGAAGTGGTTAAAGTCATGGATTTAAAACACTTCTCTCTGTAAGTAAGGATTTGGTTAATTCCTAAATTGCACTTATTCCCCAGATTTTAAGCAGTTGTTCTCAAGTCTCGCAGAGTAACAGTCTCCATTTTTTCCAGACTAAACCCAAAGCAGTCATATATCAAGAGCATCCCCCCAACTTCGCACATGAACTCCCCTCTCCTTGTGAACAGTCCTTGAATTCTACATGAAGTCTGAGCACGAATAACTGCAGGAGGCGCAAGCAGTGCTCCTTTACAGAACTGCCTCTCTAAGGTAATGGGGGAGGGAGGGAGCTTCATGTACTGCAATTCCTACCTTAGGAACCAGGTCTGCCTGGAAGTGAGACAGGAGAGTATGCTCTAATCTTGAGGAAAGATAAAACTTATTGCCTGGTACTCACAGAATTGATTATCCCCTTAAGTGCTTGGAATCCTCCAGTGACAGGGAAGACTTGCTCTTTCACGTCAGCGATTCTTTCCAGCTTTGGAGAGAAAATGCATGCAAACACATGAATCATCTGGCAAACTAATTTCCTCACAGTGCTTTACACCCTTAAAATTTAAATGGAAGTCTAAAAGCAATCCTCATCAATTCTGTGAGGAGAAGGAAACTTTAGAGCTCTCTCACAGCTAGCTAAGAGTTTTCTGAACTATAGGACTTACCACAGCTGACTGCAGCCAAAAATGGTGGCTAGTCATCATGGCAAGCATCACACTGAAGAAGCTTCTCAGGGCCTGTATCTTGCCAGTGATTTTGTACCTCTGTCCAGAATTACAGCCACTGTTTGCTGTGCCTTTCACTAAAAGCCCTTTCTCTGCATCTTCTGCAGGAAGGAGTCTTTTGTGTACCTCTCCTCAAAGCCACTTTGACCAAACAGGAGTAGCTACAGTGTTCACTGGGACACAGCAACTTTGGAACAGCTTCCAGTGAAGGACATGAATCCCGTGTTCATTTCCTTATCCCAAGACTGTTACATATACGCTGTCTGAATCTTGTCTACAGCTCCTTTGTTCATGTGATCAGTAGCCTGACCTGGTTCCATTCCAATGAGAGGGGCTTGCCTGCACCCTCTCGTTGGCAGCTCCCAGTTAACAAGGGGATTTCCAACGGGTCTCCTTGGCAGTGAGTATGACACCCACACATTCTATTTATGTCTACATATACATCTGAGTGGGTTTCCTGAGCCAGAGAAGACATTGCGCTGCCTAATGTAAGTAAAATTAAATTTCTGTACTACTTAACATTAACTCTGTAAAATTCTGGGTTGAGGTACGGCCTAGTACTCTGTAATAGCAAAGTTCTTATTCTCACCTGTTCTGGTTCAAAATTCTGGACACCAATACAGTAAACTCTTGCTCCCAGCTCTCTGGATTTCTTTGCCTGTGGCATCACAGAACAGAGAAATAAGCATTTTTTTAATTCAACAAGGCAGCACCCAAACTCTGCAGAGTATGACATGTATTTCCACCTTGTGCTCACCTCTTTCTCTGCATACAAGGGAATCTGACCATCCAGCTTGCCATCAGTCAGTGCAATGATGATACTAGAGAACCTTGAAGCTCCTTGCTTCGCAATTTGCTCATTGGCCTGAAAACAACAGAATAAATTGGCCACCTTAAAACTACACCCAAGCTTTTAACCATGATGCATCTTCTAAGCATCTAATACAACATCTCTCTCATGACAATCCTCTGCCTCCCTTGAACTCACTACCAGCAGGGAAACCCCTCATCGGTCATTTCCAGCCACCACTGAGCCCATCTCCAAAGCACTGGGGTCACTGACCCATCAACCCTTGCCTATATGCAGTTCTTCCAGGACAGATCTCTTCAAATCCACCATTAGGATTTCCTTTGCTACCTCCCAGATTTCAACACAGTCAGTAGGTTCCAAGATATAAAAGACTGAAAGGATGGCTTAAAACTTCTTTTTTCTTTTTTTTTTAAGTACCAACAGAATTCCCTTTGCCTGGCTTTTCATTGTGCAGATTCTGGTTACAAACATGGCTCTACAGTCACAGGGAAAGAACTGACTTGTCTGTAACAGTAGAAGCTAAGATCCTCACCTTCAGGGCCAGGGCTTTCACCAAAACTGCATTATTTGTACAAAGAAAAATAAATATAAGCAGCTGGGAACCCCGTAATTAAGACAGTCCAAAATGAAGAGCATTTGTGCCTGGACCGCTGCTCTGTGCGGTAAGCTCTCCCCAGGGAGAGCGCTCTGGAAGGCACCGCAAGCCCCACAGCCCTACCGAGCTGCGGGTGGCTGTTTACCACGGCACTGGGATGCTGGCTGAGCTCTGAGACCCACCACGCAAACCCCTGCTCTGAGAAGGAGCGAGTCAGAGACACTCCACATGGCAGATTGCTGTGATGGCTAGTCATCTTCTGCATGGGATTTGCAGAGTGTCTGGGCAACCCTGGGGACCACTCGGGCAACCAGACAGATTTGAGCGTAACAGACTGATAAAGCATCAATCTATTTATGTTACAGGTTGTTACCCAAAGGGTGATAACAGAGGGTGTGCAGATTACAAGAAGATGAGTAAAACCTACCTTTCTTAGTCCTTCATGTATGTATGTATCACCTGCTGGTTTCACCTTCTCCAGATCCTGCAGACCTTTCTTGATTTTCTCTCTGTGAACGAAAAAAAGGTAAGAGCCTGTTTGTGTGACCTGAAGGGTGAAAAGGGTGTAATTTATCAATTGAAAAAAGGTATTTGTCCTCAAGGAGAACTGAAATGAAAAGCTGTAATTAGAGCCTTTAGCTAGGAGCCCACGTGGAGGCAGACTGTGTGTTCATGACAGAAGTGGCGCTGTGGGAACAGGTATTTCAGAGCTATCTAACACAATATGCTTCAGTGAGTCAAAAAGCTGGAATCAAGGAAAATGTCCAGGTAGAGCAGATATTGCAAAGAGGTGGCAAAGCCTCAGCATTACATAGCCTAGTGGAAATTCTGTTGCATTAGGTCTATTTTGCTACTTTAAACCAACTTTGCTTCCAATCACGCTGAAGTCAAAGAAGAAATCCCTTAGAATAGCAGTTCTGTTTCATCAGAAATCTTCTGGACCAATATGCACAAATGCAATCACATAGAAATGAACTTCAATAATTAAAACCTTTGCCCTGAAGAAAATATCTACTTCAGCCAAATGCAGCATTCACAAGGCACCTTTTGTTCCCGTGGCAAAAGTGAAGGATTGATCAGAGTTTTTAAATTTTGACTTTTACAACCTTTTTGTGTGACCTTTCATAAGGCACCCCACACAGGTCCACAGCTCACTTAGAATTAACAGGAGAATGCATCTGTACCATGATTTTTCACAAGCAGTACAGCAGATCCACCTGCAAGATGCTCACTAACTATGGGGCTGAAAGGGATAGACTGAAGGGCTAAAGTCGATAGACTGCACAACAGGAATTATTTCCAGTGAAATCAGCCCAAGTTGGGGGAACAAAGGCAGAGAGACTATTGAAAGAATCAAATCTGGAGGGTCTTCATTCTTCTGCGAACACAGTTTCAGCCAAGTCCATGGAAGCTAGGGAAGGATAAGCAAAAACTAAGAAGGGGCAAAATTTGGGCCAGAATATATAGAACACTGTGACAAATCTAGGTGAGAAAGTGGAACCCAGCAGGGGTGAGGAGATGGAGGGAAAATACATAGCAGGATGCGTGAAAGCTTTCCTTAGGCCAGACCAAATGAGAAAGAATACATATGCCACACTGCCTGAATGCCACCCACTTGTCATTTGTTACACGGATGGGCTTCCTCTATGTTTAGCAGCTCTGTTCCAAAGTACAATCCATAGCTGGAATAAGCTCCCCGTCACAGGATCCACTGATACGATCAGGGAGGGGAGGGAGTAAAAGAGATATGTGGCACTGAATGTATGGAAGGGAACAAGTTATGTAAGATAATACAATCTGTTTGATCCAAATATTTTACATTCAGCATCTATAGAAACAACTTGCAAGTGATTATGTAGGAACGCAGATTATAAACCACAGAGTTGGTGCTTGCCAGAAATGAGTGGCAGCACATCACAGGCGTTAGTGCTCTGCTGCCAAGAAACAAGCAGCAACTCAAGTCCCAGTTTTCTGAAACAGATTTCATTTTGCAAAAATAGCTTTTGTACAATCAGTTCGGTTTTATTTATCTGCAATGTCTTGTGACCCGGTCACACAGCAATCTCTGGTGTTGCCAGGCCTCTGCCTACAAGGGGTTCCAGTAAAATCTTTGGTAGCATGAGCTCTTTTAGCTGCATTTAATCAGGCACCATCTCTTGCCCTCAGGGCACAGCTGCACTAGACAGACCCAGCCAGATGTCAACTAGCTCCCTGCGTTCTCCACACTGGTCAAGTGCAAGCGAGTCCTGGTCTGGATGTCAGAAGGTCACTATGGACTTACGGCCCCAGAACCAGCAGCAGAGGTGGGCTCCCTCACTCTAAAACTCCTCACCCTTGGCTGGTTTGAAGGCTGGGCACAAGGGCTCATGCCTGCCTGCACTGTCCCGATAATGAATGGGACTCAGCAGTCAACCAACCACAGCACTCAGGACCCCAATTCCTGCTCCTCAGTGCTCTCACAACTTCCTTTTTCTGGTTTCTGTAAGGCTGTTTGGTAGACACAGAAATGCCCAGGGAAGTTCCGGTTGTATAACTCATCTGTACTGTGGCAGCAGAGCCCTCAGCCTCAGTGCCTGGACATCCCACAGCACAGCTCGGGAACACTAGCAAAGGCTGAGGGCCACTGGCTTTGTGGTGCAAGTCATAAAAGGGACGGAGGTGGAAGAGGCAAAACAGAATCGGCAACTTGCAGCCTGTCTGTGTTTGGGCTGAATAAGTACAAATTTAATATCTTTTATACACTCAGCATATGCGCTGGAGCCCATTTCTGTGTTTTAGCATAGGCACAACTAATTTTTAATAGCTACCCCGTCTGTTCTCTCTCTAAGCTGTGTAACTGCTTCAGACAGCTCCTCCAGCAGCAGCCAGGCAAACACAGCTGTTAATATCCATGCAGATTCCAGAATGGGTGCTCTTAGCTCCTCTGAGTGGGGAACAGCATTCTGTATGTCTTTTCCGTGTTGCATTCCACCTATTGAAGTGCTGGAATCTTGAATTATCTCAATGCGATGAGCATATGAGCGCTGGCAGGAGATGGTGGCCCTCACTGTGCACGTATTTATGGTGAGAAATGAGGCTGTGTGCTGCAAGGCAACAGGCTCATCCCTAACAAACGAAGGCAAACAAAACAGGTACTTGGGGTTTGCTGCTAAGAAGGATGTGCAGTAAACAGGAAAACACACACATGTGTCAGTGAAACCGAGAGGGGAAGTGTTCTTTGATAAAAACAGGGATGGCTCCACCTCTGATGAGGCACGCTGTCATACTGGTGAAAGGAAACCTCTTCAATACTACAAAGGGTGGATTCTCTTAAAATAATTACTCTGCTTCAAACCTGAGGCCTCCAGATGAAAACCACATAGGTGGCCAACTCTGCTGTACTTGATACATGCAGCAGAACGCACTCTCTGCAGACGAGTCTGTTTTGGCAAGCTGCCTGGGACCCACACGCAGGGGCAGCTCATGTGACCGAGGCCCCCAACACGTCCGTGTTTTACACGTTCCTGTGAAACCAGGAGCAGTCAGCACACCACTGGACTAGGGACAAGGACAGGACAGTTGGTCGTGTACTCAAGCGTCCTACTTTTCCACCATCACTAACCCCATCCCTCTTTATCTCCAGCAGGAGTTTAACCAGGCAGAGGCAGCAGGGCTTGTCATGACCGCTGGCACCCATCAGTGCTGCCAAAGCCAACTCACAGAAACCTGGACTGCTGCTGGCCAGGACAGCTGGCCAGAAGAGAACAAAGGCAACATCATGCCAGCTGGATGGTACTCCTGAGGGTGTCCACTGTCCCAAACCACTTGCTTTCCAACAGTGAGCCCCAGAGGTGAGTACACCAATCTTTGTTTACCGCTTATTGCACAGTTGCCAGCTCAAATTCACAAATGTGTCTCAAATGGGCTTTAATGAGTGTGAGAAGGCTGTTCCACCTGGGTGCTGCTGTTATTCCATGGATTTATTGTAGCACTCTGTGTGCTGTGATTAACAATGACTTCTCTTTACAGAGTTAGTCACAGCACTGCCCACACTCACAAAATATTTGGGAATTTGGGAGCTTCGGCACTCTGCTATGGCCTTCTTTATACCCACAGCTTTATTGTGCAGTAAACCCAGCAAGAGCTTTGTGCAAACAATCAGAAGCCTAAGGCTTTGCAAAGAAAAAATTCTGTCCTGCTTTGATCTAACTGCTGGGAAGAAATTGTGGTTTTCTGACATTTGGGAATTACCAAGTAAGCTAGGGCAAAAACATGCCTGCAAGTCCAAAGTGCATGTAACAAACCAAGGCCATAATATTCCATAATCATCCTCACAAACACTGCAGCGTGCTTAGCATCCTTATCTTCTGTTGGGAGCAACAGGGTCCAGACAGTCTCAGTATTTTTCCTCTGTTGATTTCTTTAATATCTAAAAGGACAGCTGCTCCAACTGTATCTATCCATCCTTACCTATGTACATATGGTCACAGTCACCAGTCTCCTTTCCCTTTCTCCTTAGAATTCTCTCTGAACAAGAAGGGTGACACTTTGCTTCCCCTGACACACTGGCAAGAGCATCAGCCAATCCTGAACTAGAGCCAAGCCCCTCAGGAGAACCCAGTGGAATTGCAGAGGTTCTTCCTGTGCTTTACATGAGGCTTCTGAGAAAAACACGATTCTGTCCATGGCTCCGAGTGTGCCACAGACCAGCAATGAAAAGGGCACTTGTGTCCCCGTGGCGGGCTTCCAGCATCCTGCCCCTCAAGTGGTCTGTGTGCTATCAGTGCTGCCTCTCAGGCCTGATAAGGAACAGGCCACTGACAGCCTACTGAAATGGAGAGAAAGCACCTCATTGACTTCAGCAGGCCTCAGAACAGGCTCAAGTGTCCTCTCCTGACCCCTCTCAAGCCATCTGGAAAAATGGCTCATAAGCAACTCTCTGCCCACAGAGAGCAGATCCAGTATCTCAGTCCGGGTGGGGGGAAGTGGCTGTTTTCTAGTCAGAACACTTTTTAAATGTTGAAACAGGAGGGGCTCAGAACTGAGTTTTTAGACATCTCAGATGTCCGCTACATTTCTGTAGCATGACGTGTGCCTGTTGCCAGCAGCAGGTCTTTTCAGGAGGTGTTGTACTTGTTGTTATGTATTGTTTAAAACAAACAAACCCACAGCAGAGCTAACCAGCTACAGCACACCATGTTTTGCACTGACCCTATTAATGGGAGCAGAAAGGACATACCACCTTACTTCCACCCTGCCACAGCTTTGTGGAGTGATTCCTAAATGGTTTATCCACAGGTTCAAAACCCAGAAGGGTGTGCATGGTGGTAGCTTCTGGACAGAAGGAAGAGAGCAGAGGTCGTGTTGGTTTTGAGAAAGCTGAGAGGACACCAAAGGACTCTGACAGCAGTGCCACTGTCCTCTGCCGAGAGCACTCATTCCACACAACAATTTCCCAATTTCTGTGAGTTCGGTAATTATTTTTGCAATATTTTCTTCTCTAGCTGTTTCTCCTCCTTCTGTTGCCCCCCCACCCATCCTTAAGATATCCTAGCTGCAAATCCTCACTTGCTTTAGAAATCAGAGTGAGCAGCCTTGAATTCCAACGCCTTCAAAACCATCCACTGAAAGTTCAGGCAGACCCGTACATCACCACAGTGTCAGAAAGATCTCACACCCTTCAAGAGGCACCAACCCCACTATCTAAACAGGCCCTGAAGTCCAGGTTAGGAAATACAAAACAAAATACCTACCTTATGTGAGAATATGAGATACATTTATTTACCATTTTATGCTTCTCCTAGACACGAGAAAAGTCCGGCTAATCCTCCTATGGAGGCTGCTTTACAAAAGCAAATGGAAGAATCATTCTCACACTGTGCCAAGTGAGATGCAGAGTCACACAGAGATGAAAACATTACTGCTAGTTTTTCTGCAAAGCAGTGGCAGAGGTAACATCAAGGATTTGTTTCCCATCATTCCTCTCCTTCCTTTTTTATGAGGCTATCCAGGGATATAGCCACAAAATTAAATCAGCTCTGCAGGGCAGCTTCATGACTGGCCACCACTTAGAGGGATCAGTTCTTGTTTCGTTCCTGTTACTGCTCCTCTGATTCAGTAAGGGCAGAGGGAGGGAGGGAGGGAGAGGGGGAGAATTAAAAAAGCAGAGCACTAACCTGTCTCCAGTTAGCGACATAACGATATGCGCCTGAGTGGAAAACACGATAAACGACACTCTCATCTTGGGGCTTTAGAAAGGGGAAAGAAGGCAAAAACACATTTCAGAGAAACATACCAATGCACAGCATTTCATTCACTTCTTCAGGTCTCATTCGTATGATCTTTATCCTCCAGCCTCCTAGAAACGTGCTTTTGAACTACACCCCTAACCTTTCCCATCTTTCCCCTTTTCCTTCAGGATGACACAATGCCTACTTCCAACTCTGCTTTTTGTTTATGTTTATCAAATCCTCCCAGTCACAAGAAAGCAGCATGCAGGGTCTTCCACAGTGAGACTGTGATTTTTTCTCTGACCAGGGAGTTATGAGACTTGAAAATTTTTTCCCTAAAAGCACACAGGGAAATGTCATGGTAAAAAGCAATGCTGTATGAATTGATTTTATTGAAGAATTCAACCTTTTTTTAAAATTTATTTTTAAGATAAGTTGCAGGGAATCATATCAAATTAGCAGTGGAAAACACTTAGGAGTTGCCTAATGCTCTGGAGGCCCAAGACAGGAATTTTCCTGTAACATCTCAATTTTAATATATTCACTAACTTTGTAATTTACTGTATATAAGTATCACCATTAATTAATCAGGTTATGGTTAGTAAGGACTTAATACCTGAAAAGCTGAATGACCATATGTTTTCAGTCCACTGATGACACTGATGCAACTTAAATCTATTGCCATCAAGGGAATGTAAATGCTGGCAGTCTGCACAGAAGTGCATAGACCTCGGGTTTAAAACCCAGGCTTGCAGTCTATCCATAATGGCTCTGCATACCAAAACCTGAGAGGCTCTAAAATAAATTAGAATTGAAACTGAGGGGTTATCACCCTTTTGAGCCACCAAACAGAACTGAGTACTTGCAATCCCACCCTCTGGCAAGTGCACCCCTGCCTAGTGGTTAGGGCGAGGCCTCCCTGTTGGTGATGCACCCCCACGTGCAACACCCTCCAAGTTACGCTTTAGCCAGCTTCTCTCCAGGATCCCCACAGAACCTTTCTTTACACAAGCCACACGTCCATGCCTCCTCTCTGTGAGCACTCGGACACTGGGATGGGAACGCAGCCAGACCTCCACACGAGTGTTGCAAGAGGGAGTGTCCCTTGGCTGGAGAAGATGCTGAACCGAAAGATTTCCACTGAAATCTTTCCAACCTCTCAGGGTGGGCAAATTTTTTACCACCTACCTAAAGAAGTCCTGCTTTGTTATCAGGCTTTCTTTTTCTTTTTTTGTAATTCCAGAGTTTACAAAACAACTTCGAAAAGTTTCTGTGGCCCCCTGGACAGAAGTTTTCCAGAAGTTTACAAAATAGTTGCTTTTTACAAGATGAAAATAAGCAATATTTACTTCTAAATGCCTAACTGGATCCTTTTCTTAGCAAGCCAGGATTGTAACTGCACTCTGCACTACGTTTTCCTCAGCAAAGCCTACCACACCATCTCTCCCTGTGTGTGGTGAGGGATTCATTTGGTTTATCCTGAATTTTGTTGTAGGGGGTTTTTAAAGCAAAGCACTGCAATCCTCAGCTGTTTGTCCAGAGCAGTCAGCCAGGATTTACAGCAGCTATTTCAAGAGGAGCTGGACTTGCCCGACCACACTGCTGACAGTAACAAAGTTGATTATATGTAAGTAAGTTGATTATATGTAAGTACAACAAATGCACTGTTACATGGCATGGGCTTCCTCAGAGTTTGAGCTTTAACACTGCTCTCTTCCTTTCGACCTGTGCTATATATTAATGTGTATGTTTACATGTGTTCAAGACTGCCCCTTTATACAGATCTTCAAACACAGAATTTGAGCAGTACTCCCATCAGAAAATAGGAAAATGGTATATTGAAAAACAAGTTTAAAAAAACATCTGAGAGTCATTTGAGAGTGTTTAGACACATATTGTCACCTTTCTGCTGAGCTCCAAGCACAAGAAAATAAAGTTTCCAATATTTTCCAGCAATTTGGGTCTTAGAAGCCAAACTTTTAATGTGTTTGTGAAACAATCCCCTGAGCTTCCAAAAGCACGGGGATAAGGCGGGGGGGTGGGGGGGTTTAACACAGCCCAGAATTACTCCAGCATCACCTCGGGTGTCACAAGCAGCACCACGTACCTCACAAATCTTTCTGTCAGCTGATTTACGAAATCAAGTATCTCTAGCCAGTTCGGCGCCACGCTCCCAGACCTACAAGGGAAAACCAGAGCACATCAGCGGCCTGATCTGGGGTGACATTTCGGGGAGAAACCGACCATATTCGCGGTTCCAGACATCACCTCGAGGTACCCGCGGCTCTCGCTGGTAAGTCCGTGGCCCGGGCCCCGCTCCCTCTTCGCCCTGAGGGCGATCGCGGCCGCCGAACTTCCCCACAAAAGCCCGGCCGCCGCGGCGGGGCGGGCGGCAGATGCTGCCGCTCTCTCTCCCAAATCCTCCGGTCGCAAACGCACCTCCGGTGGGCGAACTTCCACAGGCCCCTCAGGAGGTCCCGGCAGGATTCCCGAACTTCCCGCCGAGCCCCTCACGGCGCCCCCCGCGCGCGCGGCCCCTCAGCCCCGCGCGCCGCCCGAACAAAAGCGGCGCCGCCGCGCGCCCCGATGGCGGCGGCTCCCCCATCCCCGCCCGCCTCCGCGCTTACTTGTCCAAGACGAAGTACATATCGAAGGCTCCGTGGCACGACGGCTCGCCCTCGGCCGGCGCGGAGCCGGCGGGCAGCGGCGGCAGCAGCAGCGGCAGCAGCAGCAAGGGCACGGCGCCGGCCATGGAGCCTGCGGGCGGCGGAGAGCGCAGGCGGGCGCTGCCGTCCCGCCGCTCGCCGGAGTGGCCGCCCCTCGCCGCCGCCGCCGCGGCTCGCCCGGCCCGGCCCGGCACGGCACGGCCCTCCCTCCCGCAGCGGCGGCGGCTGGGGCGGGGGACGGGGCGGGCGGGCTCGCACCGCCCCCGCTCGCCCGGCCCCCGCGTCCTCCTCGCTCCCGCCAGCCGCGTCGCTCCGGGTCGCGGTGCTGCCGGCGCTGCACGTGTGCCGGAGAGTGAGCCCCGACTGGATTTAATGTCGAGGGGGGGAGTTGGGGATTGCACAAACACCGCGGAATTGTCACTTGGAAACAAAAAAAAAGCCCCGTCCTAACGGTGATGGCGTGTCTCCCACAGGCTGCGGGGGTGAATCAGACTGCAAAAAGGATCTTGGTTTTCCCTCCGCAGGAAGAGATGGGGAAGTCAGAGTCATCCTGCTGGAGAGTTTTCCTGTCGTCTCACTTCAGCCCCGTTCCTGCTGTCTCTGGATGGTTCGCTGTAGCCACGGCGCTCTGACCTGACACATCCGTGTCACAGTGCCTTCTCCACACCGATCCCAACGCCGAGCCAAGCCTCCACATGATGCAAGTTGGAAACTTTACCAGAGCCCGTGGACCAGCAGTGAATAATGTCAGCCAGAGATCTCGCTCACAAAGTTCTTAATGCCTTTGAGCTAGCAAGGCCAAAGAGTAAGCAAGCAGTGTTTTACAGTCTCTGTGGATACACAAAACATGGAAGATTAAGGACAGAGCAGCCTGGGCTTTTCCAGAGACCCAGCCAAAAGAAAGGCCGAGCTGAGCAAAGGCTTGTGAGACAACAGAGGAAGCTTGCTGAGCTTCCCAAAACCAGATGCACTCCAGCTTTCCAAGCTGCACGAGTCCACCCCAAGCCCCAGGAGCGCTCGCCTTGCCCGGGAGTGCGTGTCATGTTATCCAGATGTTGGAAATCTTGCTTCAGGCGCATGTGACCCCGTGTGTGGAACAAGCCTCCACTGCCAGTTCACTCTTTACTTGTTTCCAAGTGTGTGAATTCCTCTTTTAGTCTGTGGTTTCTGCTGAAGAAGCAGATAAATCATGGCTATTTTGCTGGAATGAACGGATGAGAGAGAGCTAGGCATGTAGGGCATATAGTGGCTCCTGGCTGTTTGGCTTCTTTCACACAAGGGGTGGAGCCTCCTTTCCCAATTCCCAGAACTTGTTCGCTGATGCTTGGCTCTCTTCCCCAACCTCTTTCAGTGCCACAGTGCTGCAGAGGGTGCCCAGCCCCATCAGGACAGGCGTTTTTCCCTGTGTGCACACAAACCCTCAGGAGAGCAGCCTCCTGAGCTATCTTCATGATATCCCAGGAGCCAGATGAGGCATCAGCGGCTTGCCAATGCCAAAACAAACCATGTTGCAGCAGCAGGAGGGGACCTTGGCTCTTGGCTGCACCAAGGGACCCAGGCCAGCTGCAGACCTCTGCCCCAACCCCAGCTGAGTGTCCTCTGTGTGTTGGTTCTGCACCTGGAGCAGGCACAGCTTGCCCTCTCTCCCCATCCCGCCCATCTGGAATCCAGGTCACTTGCACAAGGACCTCCTTTATACCGGCTTCTTGTGCCTGGAGGCTGGGACAGCAGGGAAAACAGGGGGAGCAGGGAGAAACCCCCTTCAGTCAAGGAAAACAGAACTCTTAAAAAAATACAGCTACAAAGTAACCCAGCCCTAAAAGCAGAAGGTTTGACGTGGATGGTCAATGAGCAAATGAACTCCAGTTCACTGCCAAGGTTTACTGCAGAGAAAGTAGTAAACAGAACAGCTTACAGCATCTTTGGGATTATACAGTTCCCTCCTTCATCTCCAGCACTTGCAGATGATTTCCCCACATGTTGTCCCTTAACATCCACCCACTCCCATCTTTTTTTTTTGGCCCAGGTTGGTCGGGAAGACCTCAGGCAAACGGTGCCAAAGCAAACTCGTCGTATTTGGGGACGAGCAGTTGGAAGGAAAAGTCACCCTTGCTGTAACCTGGCCATGAGCCTGGCCCTGCCCGTGGGTCCTCAGGAATGCTGCAGCAGAAAGGTGGTGCCTGGGGGGGAAATCCTTCAGTGGTGAGATGACCTTAGGACTGGAGTCAAACAGCAGTTTGGTGGCCACACAGGCTGCCTTCTGCTTAGACTACAGAGGGTCTGGAGGGCTTTGTTGCTTGAGAAATCCAGTCCAGGTCCAGGATACCTCTGCCCAACAGCTGTGAGCCAGCCTGCTTTCTTCAGGATGCTCAGCGATTGCCAACATTTGGAAAAATCAAACTTGTGTGCTTCTGTGTGTGCAGCTGCCATGCTGATTAATTAAATCTTTCTGACTCAGGTCTGGGATCGCCCTTCTGCCAAATGATCCAGGGGCAGCATGGAATGGGACAGCTCCACAACCCTGGCACCAGCCAGCGCTTCCAGACACCCTGAGCTGTGCAAACACCAGGACAGGTGATGATCATGATGGGGAGCCTTGAGCCAGAGCAGTTCACAGAAAATATTTTTCTTCTCCCCTCACAGGATATGAACCACACTTTGGAAGTCTCATGCTTTGTAAAGGAAAGAGAAACCAGAGGGGCTCCAGCAGTTACACAACATGCAGGAGCTCTTTGAGAGCTGCCTCCTGAAGGATTAGCTGCAAATCCTTGTTCCCATTACAGCTGAAGCCTTGTGTCTGTGAGCATCCTGTAAAGCAGTGTAGAAATGAATAAATAAAAAGGACAGCATTAAGTAACACAGAAACTCTCGTGTCCATGTGGTACTGCCTGCATCATCCAGATGGAAAGTATCTGTCTAGACAAATCTGGGAATTATGCAAGCTCTGAATTCCTGAATAGCTCTTCCTTTCCAGCATCATGAAGCATTTGTAGTGCCCACTGAAAATACTCACAGAAACACAGCGGGGAAAGAAACCCTTCCATTCCAACAGCCAGGAGACCTAAACACTAGCAGTATGTTGGATGAGAGAAGGTATTAGTGCAGGAATATGGAGCAGTGTCCCTGCTGTGTGCACGCTGACTCATCCCTGAGGAGCCAGGATGATCCCTGATGCTCCCTCCTGTCTCAGCAGAAGCGGAGCAGGCTCCACTGAGCTTCTTGTGGTTCTCTACTGCCTGATGCCCTGGACGAGGCGCAGAGATGCTTGTTTCCACTTTTCCAAAGCTGTTTGTTTCCACGGTGCTCAGACAAGCAGAAGGAATGAAAACAAAGAGGGAAAGATGGGCTGTCCTGGTGCAAACCACAACAGCATAAAAATAAATCGCTCTGCCTGGGAGAGGAAAAAAAAGCAGGACGGAAAACATGGAAATCCCACTCTGGCCCGGGAGCTGCTGCTGGCTCTGAGCAATGCCCAGGGATCACCAGGGCTGGAAGTTTAGCACAACTCTAGAGTTGTAGTGACCCTTTTTGGTGTTCTTGGGAAACAACGGCCCAGCCAGAGGACACAGAAGAATGGAGCAGCCAGGAACTCTCCCAGCAGAGCAGTGCAACCCAGGGAAAAGATGACACAATTCTCAATATTATATGGAGAAAAATGATTTTTTAAAAAGTGTGGGTCATGATCCAGCAGTCATCCAATTTGTGGCAGTTTTATCACTGGCTCCAGGGGGACAGGTTCAAACCTTCTGCGGGTGCATCCAAATAGAAACATCACTTGTATTCAGTTTGGGGTCACGCTGGAGGAAAAGGGGCTGACATTTATTCATCTGGCCTGGCCCCTTCAGCGCTGCAAAGGAGAGCAAGAGAGAGCATTGTGTCAGTTCTGTCCTGCCAGGCCCAGGAGAAAAAGAGTAAAGAACTACTGGGAGACTGAGTGATAAAACAACTGCTTGTACCACTGTCTGGGGGCACTCAGGGCAACATTTATGCAGGGCCAGGAGGGCTGCAGCAGGACATCGTGCCTGAGCCACCGTTGGATCAGCAGCCCAGAAAGCAGATGTGCCAATTTCCTGTCCTTGATGATGATGGGCCCTAATTACGCCAGAGCTGTGGCAATGTCCTTTCTAGTGTATGACCCCTAATTTGGTTTCATGAAGTCATCTGTGCCAGGTTCTTCCGGCTACAAGGCTGGGGCGAGTGACAGTCACGAAGAGCCGTGAGCTCTGTGTGGCCAAACACCTGGCCCATGCTTTGAACAAACAAAATTCAACTGGGAACAAACAAAATTCAGGCAACCCACTGGGAGGTGGGTCATTTGCTTGGCTTGCCAGGGAACTGTGTGCTGGGGGGAACATTCCAAGACAGGTGTAGGCACTCAGCAGACACCAGCACTTCAGAGAGGCTTTTGAGGGGGAAGAATTTTGGAACTGGAGGAGGTAAACCCTCTCCTTTGTTTCCCCACCAGAGAGATGCCCACTGCTGCTGGTGCTTTTTTCAACTTTTTACCATTCCTTTCCATGGTTTCCCCCAGTTTATTTGGGGCTTTTTCCCACCTTTTTCCCTCATTTTCTGTCCCACTCATAATTTGAGGAGTTCCCCAATTTTGAAGATTGCCAGCAGAGCATTTTTTTTGTTGTTGTTTATGCAGCTAAAAAGAGGCTTTTATAAGTTTGGGAGAGGCTTTTGGTATGGCATTGTGGGAGGTTTTTCAGCTTTTTTCTTGTGTGACATTTTGAGGAAGCTTCTTGGGGTTTAAAATTTTTATTTTTATTTTTTCTTCCCTTCTTTTCCCCAGGAGCTCTTTGTGGAATTAAGCATTTGTCTTTTTGTGTAGATCCTGATTTGCATGGATGGGGTCACTGCTCCTGAGCCCAGCCGTAACCCCAGGAACTGTTTGTGTGGCACTAAGAGGAGCAGGTGGAGAGATGCCAGACTTTTGGTGGAGTTTCTTCAGGGACCTGCCTGCAGATAAGAGCAGGGGCACATGGGAGGAGGGCTGGCTGGAGGTGGTGCTGGCATGAAAGGGGATAGAGGCTCCACTGTGGGGCTGGGTGGCAGCTTGTGCCACCTGGAAGCTGCAGAAGGGCTCCGACCCTGCTTTTTGTTGCAAGTGAGGGAAGGAGCACTGTGGAGTGAGGCTCTAGGTGCTGGGCATGCAGAGTGGGGGGGGCTGGAGAGCCATTGTGAGGGATCAGACAACTCCAAGGAATGCTTGGGCAGGTCCTTGTGTAATGGCCAGTGTGGGAAGAGCAGAACTTCCAAGTGTCCCTGCTGGTCCAGGATGCCATGTACACACCAAGGTGGATGGATCTGGGATCACTGTGAGAAGGATTGCCCTCTGTGGGTACAAAGCTGTTCAGGGGCAGGCTGGCTGTGTGCCTGAGGCTGGGAGAGGTGTGCAGCAGGGTGTAGGGGAATTTTGTCACCACACAGCTAGAGCTGAGCACTGGGGCAGGACAGCCAGAGTGGCTTGGCTGGGATCACAGTCACAGAATATTCTGAGTTGGAACAGACCCATCAGGATCACTGAGTCCAGTTCTTGAATAAATGGCCCATGTGGGGATGGAACCCACAACCATGGCATTTTAAGCACCAGGCTCTCAAGAACTGAGCTAATTTGGGGTCAGTTCACTTCGGGGTTTTAAGGCCCGACTAGATTTTTGATGTGGTCTTCCTTTGAGCAGGAGGTAAAACCATCCAAGCTACTTTCCAACATGATTGGGTGATTCTGCTTCTTGCCTACAGCCCTTGGGCTTGGCTGCAGCACCGTTCCTCTGCCCTGTGTAATCTCAGGTTCGTGAAGATTTGTACACCAAACTCTAGCCAGACCATCTAGAGGATGTGCTTGGGAAAACACCACTTTGAGAAGGTGGGATGGGGTTTTTACTGCAGCCATCTCCTCATTCTGCTGCTGTCACACCGCAGGGCAGGAGGGGTGCGTGTGGGAGTGTTTGCTGGCTGACTCACGGCCCTGCCTGGTTATTCACCAGCCAGATCACACCGGTGACTTGGCATACATCAGCCTTGCCCTGTTCATGCGAGCTGCTCCCCTGGCTGCCTGCATGACAAGTGCTTCTGATCACCAGTGTGACTGTGCTGGCCTTAAGACAGAAGTGAAGTGGCTGGGATGTGTCTTATCTGACTGGTGTTTACATCTGTGTGACTCTGAATTACCTTTTCCTCAATCTCTCCACATGTAAGCAGTTTAACTTATATGGACTCATGTCCTGTTGTCTGTCATCCAAGGTTTTATCCTTTTCTCTTCTTCCTATGTCTGGGCAGTTAAGATGGGTGGAGGTGGAGCAGTGTTGACTGGATTGCAGGCTTCATTTTCTGCAGTGCCATTGGCAGAGTAACAAATGCTACAAGGGCAGGAAGGGTCCTGTCCCTTCCCCTAGGGACAAGCTGGTGAAGCAGCTTGGCAAGGACCTTGTATCTTTTAATGGGTCAGCTTAGTGGGGTGCAGAAGATGGTGTGCTTGGCACTGCTTTTGGGGAACAGGTAGAGTTGCCACATGGCAACAGCCACAGGAAGAGAGCTGGGGTACTAAACTGTCATCCTCCATGGGACAGTATTTTCATGGTCTGTTGAATTCTTGTGCCTCTTAAGAAAGCCTTTTAAAGGAAATGTTTTGCTCAGCAAAGCTAGCCAAGAAGCAGAATAGCTCATGGTACAATGGTACTATGGCACCATAGCCCAAGACGACTGTAGTGACACATGTTGAGCAGGAAGGACCTTCAGTCCCTGCTGAGGATATGCAAAGACATGGTTTAGTTCCTTGGAAAACTCATTTCCTGAGTCGAAGACAGTGATGAGTCAGTGTGCGTTCACCTGGGCAGCTCATTTTGTGGCACAGACAAGCCATGGTGCATAAGCTCCTCAGTAGCTCCTGCCAGTCATGTGCTCTTCCTCTCCCTCTACTCTACTCAGGAGCACTTACTTGTTTTGCTTGCTATTCCAGGATTTTGTGCTCCTGCCCTCTCAAGAACTGTCAGAACCAGCTGTGCTTCAGAGAATGAGCCAGAGTCACTGTGGGCTTGGAGAGGTACTGGGTGCACAAAAGGTAAAAGAAATGGGAGATGGTGTCAGCTGCAGTGAGTAGGCAAATGGTCCAGGTAGATGGGGTTTGTTTGGAACTAGGCTAGTGCTCTGCCGTTAGAATTATGCCCTTAGGAATAAAGTTTACTTGGGAACTTATCAGTGAGGATCAGTGTACCAACAATGCTTGTCCCCCTCAGGACTGCATTGCAATCTCAGCCTGTGTTCTCAGCACCTTCCCTGTTACCTGCCTGCCACCCGGGTGCCAGCTCAGGCCAGAAGCACGGGAAATGGTGGTCAGTTCTCCACAGGTTGGCTGGGAGAGCTGAACAATGTGCACCCTGCGTTTGCTGTGCTCAGCATGTTTTGTCCCATTAGTTTGGAGCTGCTTTGCAGGCACCAAGTGCAAGGTTGGCCACGGACAGGAGTTACAGAGAGAACACAGCTACTCTGAGTTAGAAGCATGGCAACTGTTGATCAGCACTGTCTGTGCTTATCTGCAGAAGTAAGCAATAACCTTACATAAATCCTGTCCTACAAATCAAACTCTCCTGAGCTCAGCCCTCCTGAGCCAAGTCACAGATCCTGGATGAGCAGCAGGGAAAGGTGCAGCTGAGTCACCAGCAGGAAGTCATCACTTTGCTGCCTCAGGGGAGCAGTTTTTACACACAAACATCAGCCTGCTCTGTCCTTGCCTTCAGGCACACAGTACACACTTTCCCAGATGGGCAGGTAACATTAGTGCAAGGTATGGCACTGGACATGTATGTTAGTAACATGTGTGAGTGAGAATGCTGAGGGAGGCTAGTGTTGTCTGAGGAATCAGCAGGAGAGATCCAAGTCCCCTAGAGATTGCTAGCCAGCATGGGCATGTGTTAGCAAGGCTGAGTGGCCACAGCTGTGGCACTGGTTCCTTGCAGCCAGGGCAGCAAACCTTGAGGGTTAATATTCACTCTTCCACTTTCACTTAGACTGGAGTGTCCCGGTGTGATCACTGGGGGAAAAGAGTGCTTGGGGGGAGGTGTGGAGCATAATGCTCCATCCTGGCAGCACAGGGAAACTGAGTCTGTGCAGCATCCTGAGGGTCTGGATACATCACCCAAACTAACCCTCACCTGGCACTGGAAGCCAGCTTAAAAATAATGGCAATTTTCTCTGGGGCCTTGGGTTCTTCTGCCTGTCCTGCCTTACAGGAATAATGTGCCATCTCTGCTGCTGTGTGGTGAGAGACAGTTCCCGTCTTCGGGTGGAGATTTTAGGGGTGTGCAATAGGAAGGCTCAACTTTCTGTGCTTCGTTTGTAAAGTTCCTGGGCATCTTGGAATAAGATGCATAACAAGAATCACAAAACAGAACGCTGAAAACACCAAAATAAAACCCAAGCAAAACAGGCAAAAAATCCCTCAAAACCAGTTTTTCAGCTGTTGTGCTGAGGGAATTTTCATTCAGCATCTTGTAGGCAGTGTTTCATGTCTTGCAGAATGAAAGTTACTGAATGCAGCTCATCAAGGCAGAATGCTGTGATATAATTTAGAAGCTCATTAGAGATCATAATCACAGTGACAGATGTTGGTGGGAAGTAGGAACCATCACAAAGAAAACTAGAGAGCTGTTTGTCATGAGGGTACTAGATCATATGGGGCAACATTTTCTGAGATATCTAAGGGATTTTATTATCTCTTGGAGGTTTCCATCTAGATTTCTTTGTGTATCAGTCGCTTGGAAAATAGGACAAATATTGAAAAGCCATTTCAAGACTTTGCTTGCAAGAGCCAGAAATTGAAAATTGTGTCTACTAACCCATATTGGAGAAGGGCATGCCCTTCTCTTGAGTGAGCTATGCATACCACAGCCTCTTTGAGTGTCAGATGCTGTGGGATGGGAGCTGGCTGTGAGGTGGGAGAGCTGTGCCTGGGTAAGGAGCAGTGGAAGCAGCTGACTTGTGCAGGTAGCTGGAGCATGGACTGGTGGCATGTGCTGCAAAGAAAAAGACATTTAAGGGCATCCAAAAGGTGTTCTTGGCCTGTTTCTGGGGTAAGTGTGAAATCATCACTAGGTTTGGAGATGTGCCCTCTTCCTTTGTGGCACCCACTTCCTCTGGGTTGCACCATCAAGGTTGAGACAGACTCTGCAGACCCTGTGCACCAGAAGTGACTCAGATGTGGCTGCCAGCCTGAGAGGCTCGTGCACACGCAGCTCCGTGGGGACGGAGAGGAAATCCTGCTCTGCCAGAAATCCTGGGTGGCAGGGCCACAGCGGGGGCTGAGCCCCCATTGCTAGTGCTCCTGTGTGCTTTGGAAGGGCAGAGATGGAAAGGGGGCTTTGGGAAGTGAAACTGCAGGGCCTCAGTAGTGGAAGTAGGTTAACAGAATCATCACTGGACTCCGCTGGCATGTGGGCTCACTGGGGTGTGAAGTCACCTGATGGAAGCATTGCCCAATAACAGAAATCCCCTAGCAGAAAATGAGCTTTTGTTGCTGCTGTGCTGTTCTTCTGAGGTGTTCCATCTGCTTTACAAAGAGCGTCTGACTGAGCCCAGCAACGCTTCCGTGAGAACAGCATCTCTAGTGACAGCTTCCAGCTGTCTAGCAGATGAGAGCACCCAGGTGTCATGGCAAACGGGGAGGGAATTATAACCATCCCATTTCACTGAGAGAGGGATGCTCTTGCAAGACAAAAAGGGACCACCTAGTTGGTCTGTTTGACGGCTGAATGTCCTTAAGTAGGCACTGAAAATGAGGGTGCAGAGTGTGCTGTAAGTTCATACAAGCAAATATAAGAGATTAAGTCAAAATAGTTGGATTAATTATACCTTTGGAATGTGGGCTAAGAAATTTTAGACAGTTACTGTGATTGATCTTTAAACTTTAGTGTTAAAAAGAGGAGAACCCAGCAGGACCACCTCGGTGCTCAGCCTGGCACAGCCGTCCCGACTCTCGGTGGCCCTGGCAGGGCAGGAGGGGCTGCCATGTGCCACAGGGCACAGAATGCAGTCAGAGCCCTGAGCTGGTGCTGTGGCACAGATGATCTCCATAAACTGTGATGACATTAATCTAATGTATGCATTCTCCTACGAATGTGACTACCAACAAATACAAATCCCATGCAAATCAGGCACTCGCGCAGTATGTGCAAGTGGCTGAACATCTGAGGACTCAAATATTATATCAGAAGTTGTTCACAGACATGCCTGTTCCAAAATTGGCTATTACACCGCCCTTCTGTGTTCCCATGGGAACTCTCAGGTGAGGGAGAAATGTGCTCCCTGCTCCCCTTCAGCTAAAAGAAGTTTATGAAGTAAAACCTGGCTTCCCTGCTGGATTCCTCCTCTAGCCTGCAGCTCCTTCAGATGCCTGGTTGCCAGGAAAGACTCCCCCAGCCTCTGTGGTTTCCCCTTGGGGTGGGAGAAAGGTGGATGTTAAGCATTCCTCAGAAAAGGAAGTGGTACCCTCTGCCAACTGGCAAGGAGCAAGTGCTGGCACTGACTGCGGGAGAGAAATTATTCACTCAATTCCGCAGGAGCGCGTCTTGGGAATCCCTCTTCCAGTCCTTGTCTGGCTCTTCCAGCTGTGCCTGCTGCAGCCCAGGCGCTTGAAGGGACCTGGGGGTATGTGTCCCCCAAGGGGCTGGGAAGATCCTTGGGATGGTGTCTCTGGGATGAGAAATCCTTGTATCTCTCAACCAAACAAAGAGGGAAGCTGCGAGCTTTGCCAGAGGCTGCAGGAAGGGAAGGAGGGAGTGAATTTACCACCCCTCTGCCAGGACCATGGGGTATTCAGGTTGCAATGGGAAAAGGAAAAGGTAGGAACAAGTGTGAAGTGTGTGAGAACACCAAGTGTAAAACCCCTTAGTCCATGTTTTGGGGTTGTTTTGGTTTGGTTTTTTTTAAGTTGCTTCAGAAAGCTCAAGTGTTTCAAAATGGTACTGGATCTCATAAAATGAAGTCTGATGGATTCAGCAGGGTTCACAGAAACAGCCCAGGAAGGACAGGGGAAAAAACCCAGCTGCTCATGTACAAGCAGTCAGAGGTGATGCCATCCAGGTGGAGGGACTGGGGTGCAGAGAAAACAAGGGCCTCGATGAAAACAAGTAATAGGAGAGGCAGAAGGATGTGTTGTTTTAAATACCCAATTCCTCAGGTTGTTTTTTCCTCTTGAAAGTGTTGTTGCTTGTGCAATCAAGGCAGGGGATTTAGGAGAGGGAGCAAGCCTGTCCAGGCAGTTATATCCCACATGAAGACTGTTCATTCTTAAAAGTGGCCAGATTTTGTGGTGGCACAGGGGGGACTGCTGATGAGAGCTGTGAATGGCCCTGGAAAGGAGCCTGTCGTGGCAGAGTCACTGGGTGTTTGCCTGGCTTGAGAAAGGGCATGCCTCCAGAGCATGGGAGTACAGCTTGAAGGGGCAGTTGGGTTTTCCCTGATGATCTAGAGCTCATGGATATAATGAACAATGTGCCATGAAACCCCTTCCAGCTTTCCTCTCACTATCCCCTCTGTGCTCTCAGCTCCTCAGAGGGTTCCAGGGTTCTGCTGACTTCTGTGCTGAGAAAAAATAATCTGGTGTCTCTTAGGCAGTGGCAAATTGTGTGGGCTGAGATCACATTTGCTCTTAGCCGAAGCCTGCACGTATTCCATGCATAGCCCCCCTTAATGAAAAGCCCCAACCTCTGCCAGCAGGTTAAGAGTTAGGGCCAACAACCCCTGGCATGTCGATAAATCTTCGTCCTGAGCTCATCAAATCCCCAGCCTGCTCATTCAAGAGGGATTCACAAGAGGTAATACAAGACTGACCTTTGTTCTGCCATAAATGCGGGCTCACGTGAAGCAGCTCAATCAGCGGGCTCTTTTTTTTGGCTCCCTTCACTCGGGGCAGTTTGTCTCGCACGGCAGCTGCAGGATCACTGCAGCATGCTGGCAGCACGGTGCAAGGTGCTAGCCTTTCCCTGTCCCCTCCTTTGTCAGCTCCTTCAGGTGGCTTTTCCCAGGCCTCCCCTTTTTGACCCTGTTGGCACTGTTTTTCCCTCTCCCCATGGCTTCCTGTCTTTCAATATACTTTGTAATTTTGACAATGTTGATTTTTACTGCAGCAAGGGAAAAACGTGGCCTTTTTTGATAGCCAGATTGCATGTTTGTTTGTTCTTTTATTTTTGGCTTCTTAGAGCTTTTTGCCACTTTTCACTTTCTAATTGTCTTTTTTTCTAATCCAGGCACTTATGCTCAAAGCCAACATTTCTTATGGCAATTTTTTATCACCTGCTGGCTAGAACAGAATAGGAAAAAACAGATTCTGGCTGAAGGACCTACAAAAGTAGGAAAACATAAGGGCTTATTTGAAGGTGTGATAGAATAGAAAAAAAAACAGTGTTTAGCAGTAAAAGACCTGGCTGCAGGCAGAGGTCTGGCTTAAGTTTTAGAACAGAGTATCTCTGTCACTTGACGGGGGGAAAGTGGGATCCCAGTTTATGTCACAGGGGGAAAAACCTAGCAAAAAGGAGTTGCTAGGGCACCCAGATGGTTTGCAGCTCAGGATAATGCCTTGGGGGCTGAGGTAATGAGCAGGTCTGATGTGCAAGGGAAGTCAAGCAGAGGCAGTGGTGGGCACGGGACCTTGTTGAGGGAGATTGTGCTTGCTGAAATGGGATGGTGCAGTGCATGACTGGCAAAGAAAGGAGCAGCAGTCCTCCATCTCTTGGGAAAAAGGCATCTGTGTGTCTTGAATAACACTGTCATGTCTGGAGATGGCTGAATTTTTTCAGGACCTTGTAGGGTGACAGTATTTCGCTGAGACGGTGTGCAGGGAGTCCTGGGTTCATTGTTGTTTTTAACAACATTAGTTAAGCAATAGACTGGAAAAGCCACATGTTTCTTGGAGGCACTGGTACCTGTCCCCTCCTCCCGAGGTTTGCTGGTCCCCAGGTGTCACCAGGAGCTCTGGGGACATACAGGAGCCCTGCTTCCGAGGCAGGAGCGAGCTGCAGAGTGACCTGTGAATGGGCTTGGTCACTCCCACTATTTCAGCTTCTGTGGACACTGATAAGCCGAAAGACAGAGGCAATGGTGGCAACAGGTAATGTTAAAATGTTTGTTGTGAATGGGGAGCTTAATGCTAAACAGCAACATTTTGGAATCCTTCAGCACAGCAAGATCCCAGGCAGAGATGACAAGCTTTTATTGCGGATGAGAGGAGCACTCAGCATAGCGCTGTCAGAGGTGGGTCATGGAACTGGGTGTTGATTCCTGTTTACCTGCTGGTGCTGGCTCTGGAAGGAGGGCATCTGCCTTGGCTGATGGCCTTTAGTGATGCACAGGTGCTGCACATGAACCCTGTGCACTGCCCTGACACCTCGGTGTTGGTGCTGCCAGCCCTTCTGGAGCAAGCCCCCAGCCAAGGACCATCCCCTTTGTCCGCAGCTGCTGGCCAAGCCCCGGCTCACCAGAACCGATCCCAGCCCGGGTCAGAGTTTGGCAGCCACCATGCACCTTGGGCCACGTGTCTGGAATCCTCTCTTTCCATCCCAGCTATTGTTTCTGAGGGCCTGTTCACAAAAGCTTTGTCCGCCTGCTTGCTTTGCAGTAGCCCATGAGCAGGGCCAGCCCACCCGTGCTCCCTGGGAGGTTATTCCCGGCTGAACAAGCTTTGCTCCATGCAGCTCATCTGCCTAAGTGCACTTCCCTTCCTTGCTTTCATTCCACTAGTCAGGCTGCAGAGATAACGTCTGTCTTTGTTCTGATGTGAGACCCTTGCGTAGGTACACAATCTTCCCCGTAGCGTATGCTTCAAAATAGATAAAACGCCTTTTCTGAATTGTAGTTTAGATGGATTTTGATAGAGAGGATGGCAGAATCATATACAGAAGAAAAAAAATCTTTTAAAACGAGAACGGAAGCAAATATAGTTTAGTAGTATACTCGTTACAGAATGAACAGCATATTGTATGTGCTGTGTTAGAGGTATGTTATGAATAACAAAAGCACTGGAGCATTTACATATTTGTTTTCAGAAATCCTGGCAGTTGGATTTCACCATTCTGCGCCTCTTTGCCAGAATCACTAAACAGTGGTACATATGGCTTCTGAAGTACCATATGCCGTGGAAAACGTTAGCTGATGCCTATACTGATGCGACACGCTATAGTCTTTATTTAGATTTTCTTGCAGTTTTGAACAAAGAATATTAGATCATGCAAAACATTGTGCAAGCAGTATGGAGTAGTACATACAGGAAAACATAATGCATTGTGCCCAGTGAAAAGCCAGCTAAGAAAAGGGGAAGAAAGGGTGGTGTCAGGAATTAGAATGTGCACGTGCCAAGAAATGCATCAAAGGGTGGGACGGGGCTTTGTGTGGCCAAGGCAAGAGGTTTTGCAGTGCTTGAAGCAGAGTCAAGAGCCAGAGCTCCGTGGATGTGCAGGTTTTGCATCAAGTCCTGTTTCTAAGAGGTGCTCCCTGTTACAAAAAGTAGCACTCGGGCTTAAATCTAAGTACATGCTTGAAATCCTCAGAGAGCAAAGGAAACCACATGCATGAGTGCTTTCCTGGAGCCCTCCTTGTAGGAGGGGGGAAAACTGCTCTCTCTCCCGCATCATTGTCTGAAAATAATGATGATGAACACAATGAGTTTTGCAAGAAGCGTCTTGAAAACAAAACAAAATATAGTTTCCAACGCAGCGACCGCAAAGCCCAACCTGATATTAAAATATGAATCCAGGCTTTTGTTTTGACAAGTTTTTAAAGCACTTTCCTCCTCCTCTGCCTCGCTTCATCTCGCACTCACATCGCTGATGTCGGTGGCAGCACGGAACGCCGAGGGGAGCCTGGTGGTGGGGCTGCTGGGAGTAGCCAAAGGAGAAGGTGACCCGGAGGGGAAGGAGAGCAGGGAGTATTTCTTGCCACCGTGGCTCCCTGCCAGAGCAGAGCCTCGCTCTCCCCTTTCCCTTTCCTTCTGGCTCCTCTGTGTGCAGACCACTGCTCTGCGAACACTTAATAGGCTTAACTTAAAGCACCGGAGGAGGTCCAGTGGGATTACTCACGTATTTAAACGAAGGTATAATGTTTGGAGAGGAGGGAGAAGCACCGTGTCTCTGTCTCTTGATTTGACTCCTGCTCTTGCAGCCACCCAGTTGTAGTGGCTGAGGATGGGAGGTTGTGGGGTTCACACCGCCTCTGCCAGAAGGATGTTGGGGTGTATGTGATACAGCAAATGTTAAACCACCAAAAGTAGGAAATTGGGGAAATCTCTTTTAATGTGCAGACATTCATTGGTTGAGGCCAACCAACTAACCAGAACAGAGACAAACCCAGTGCAGAAACAGAAGGTGGATAAGGCTCAGTCCAGAATGCAGCTGGAGCAGAACGACTTCCTGGGGAGGCGAGAGCAGAAGGAAAGGACTCACAGCTGAGCTGTGCTGCAGATGGCCAGGCAGAGGATGTCGGGCAAGCCGCTGCCTGTGGGAAGAGCACGTGTGGTGTCAGAGATGGGCTCCACCATCTCTGGAACAGTTGTGCTGACCTGAAAGGGTTTTTGGTGTACATGAGGATTTAATAGCACAGGTAATTGCAGAGAGACCAGTGCTGGGGGAGAAACTTGTGATTCCCTGGATGAAAGAAGCATGAAGGGCACTGCAAGCTGTCAGTGGCCTTTCGTGGTGCAAGCAAAAGTATTGGAACATTTGAGAAACTGAGACTGTCACAGGAATTATCTGTGAGGCAAAAGCTGTGTGTGTGTGTGTAGGTAGGTAGGTAGGTAGCATCTCACACATTTTATGAACCACTACCTGAGTGGATGTAAACAGAAATAGAAGTCAGAATGGAAGCTAAGGGAAAACAGGGCTATTCACTGAGCATCTATTTGAGGTTGCCTCCCAGGCTCCCTGGAAAGCATATAGTGGCTCAAAATCAAGCTTCATTATGTGATTCTAAGTTTATGAAATTACTAAGAGGGGAAGATTAACATCCTTACATCTATCTCTGATCAAGGTGTTTTCATTCCTTTCTAGGAACAAGTACCTTCCCAGAGCTTCTCAGCAGAGAAAAATGGAGCCTCTCTTCCCAGAGAATGTTTGTAGCAGTGCCAAGCAGATGCTCCTTCCTTCCACCTCTGGCCTCCACATCTCTCATAGGGCAGGGCGGGGAGTGCCCAGCTTGCCCTGGGTGTGCAGCTGCCCCTTTGGGCTGTGAACCAAGCTGTCAGGGCCAGCACTGAGCCCACTATGTGGGCGGCTGTCTGGGCTGCAGCAGGTAGACCCCCAGAGGGGAAGGACATCCGAGCCAGGCTGCCCCCGAGCAGGTCAGCGCAGCTCCCTCTCCTGGCCCGGGAGGTTTTCCCGGCTGTCCTGGCATCAATCTCCTTGCGCTGGTCTGTGTGTCCTCCATGAGCACAAACAGGCCATTTGCTGCATTAGCCTCATTATGTTTCCTTTCCAAAAAGCATCCACCACTGTCTGCCTTGTGGTTTGGAAAGGGGTTAATGCTTTCCTAACGCTTTCCCCTCCCAAACCTCAGCTCACCAGCACATCTCCCTTGTGCTGCAATTATTGAATGACACTTCACAACTTCATCTCCTCTCCTGCTACATCTGCTTGCTGCTCCCATGTGCAACCTCGCTCACATCCCAAACATCTAAATGCATTGTTTCCTCTGTTTCTCCTGCCAGCATGGAAAGGAGCCATCCCTGAAGCAGGATTGCCTTTGAGCTGGCAGCAGACGAGTGATTGGCATTGGGCAGCGCTGCTGAGACTCTGGCAGGCCGTTTAGCAGAGAACCTTGGCTAATGAATGTCATCCACACCTAGCAGATGTGCCACTGCCTGCCATGCCAGATTTTTGACATAATACAGGGCTGCTGGACACGACAGTGCTCGGGAAAAGCCAGGGAGCGACACGTGCCTTCAACGTGGCGTTTGGTCCCGCTCGTGCTCTGCGAGAGAAACGAAAGCTGCGGGGCAGGGGGGGAGGGCGGCACATCCGCATATACCGGCCCTCGACCCTGGTTTTATCGGTGCATAAATCGTATTTGTGTTTGCCTTCACTCCCGTGCCAGGGAATTTTAAAAGGAAAACCCACCACCTTTTTTTTTTTTTTGGTCCCCTGTGCTTCCAGCCCCGGCTGCTGCTGGGGCCTCCGGCCTCTCGCCGGGTCCCAAAATGGGGGAGCAAGCAGGGGGCTCAGTGCCCCGCGGGAGCTGCGATGGCTGCGGGCAGGTGCCTGGCACCTGCATCTCGCCGCCGGCAGCATCCCGGGCTTCGTCTTTCCTCTCCTGCCCTCCATCGGAGGGAAGCAGCATTCGCCGGGCACAGCGGGGCCCAGGGGAGAGACCGGCGCCCCGAGCCCCTCCGGATTTGCGGGACCGCCCCTCACCCCGCCCGGCGCGGGAGTAGGGACGGGGCCGCCTCCTAATCCCGGCGTAATCCCGGAGAGCGGCAGCAGAGCGGGCGGCCGCTAATCCCGGCCCGCCGCCGCTAATCCCGGCCCGTGTCCGCGTCCCCGCGGGCTGAGGGCGATGTCCCCTCCCCAGAGCGGGGTCCCGGGTCGAAGCCCCGGCTCTCAGGGGACGTAAATCTGTTAATGACCTGACTCGGTCATTAACCCGCTGTTTGCCCGGCGGGCGGCGGCGCAGGAAGGGGCGGGGGCCGCTCTCGGGTGGGCGCTGCCCGCCCGGTGCTCCTGCAGCCCCGCCAGGCTTCTGCACCCCCTCTCCGGTCCGTCACCCTCTCTTTCGGGGCGACATCGTTGCCGGCTTCTTCTGTGCGGCCGGCGAAGAGGAGTCCCCAGCCTCCGGGGGAACAGCCTGGAAGGCCGGGGCGGCTGCGGGCCGTGTCCCACATCACGGGCAGCTCCAGCGGGGCGCCGGGGCTTGTTTCCTCCCAGCCGGCCGCAAGCCAAGTTCAGTGCGGCGTGGCCGGGCCGAGATGAGAGAGCGTAAATGGGGGGTCGGTCCCGAGGATATTGTACCCCAAGTCAGCAATGATCCGGCTCGCTGGCTGCGAGAGCTCAGGCGCCGATGCACCGTGTAACGCAGGTCGCTTTGCCACTCTCTCCGAGGTTTTTTTTTTTTTGTGGATTTTTTTTGGTTGTTTGGTTTTTTGTTTGTTTGGGGTTTTTTTTTTTTTTTGCTTTTGTTTTGTTTTGGTTTTTATTGTTTTTTTGTCGGCCTCTTTATCTTTCAATTGCAAAGCAATTAAAGGTTTGTATGAATCTGCGAGCATCCATCCCCGCGGGGCCCTCTGATGCCCGCTGTATTGCCCTTTAGATGCCTCTTCCTTTTTTTGTTTTACAATTGTTGTATCAATATAATGCTTCCTTTCTTCCTCTGTCTCTATAGATACAGATATACAAGGCAAACCAAAGGTTTCGGCTGCTATTCAGTGCCTCCTCATTTGTCCCAGAGCCGTAACAGTGGTGCCCTTTCTCTTCTGGCTGCTTTTCCCTGCTTCTGGAGCAGCAGTTATGGGAGAAGCAGATGGCTACTGATTGGGTGAGCTTTGTGGCTTTAATACTGAATACTTTATGGAAAAGGACTTTATCATGCTTGGTTGGTCAGAGGAACAACGGGATGAGATTTATGACTAGAGAAAATAAATCTTTTTAAGTTTCAGGCTCCTTCACACACCCCACGTCAAGTTGCTGCAGCAAAGCTGGAGCTGAAATCCTCTGCATCTTTATTTTTTCCCTCCCCCCTCCTCGTCTGTCTGTCCTTTCACTGCTCTCCCCACCCCCTCCGCGCCAGGCTTCAGGAAACTTTTGCTGGCTTTAGGAAACGTTTGCTAACTTTAGGGACTGTCACTGGCTGGAGAAGCCAGGGCTGTCAGAGCCCCCGGGCAGCACCAGGAGGGGAGAGGCCGTTTCTGCTTGAGGATTATCCACCTGAGGGATATGCTGGGCAGTCAGCCCCTGCCAAAGCTCGGCCGTGTGTAACTCAGCGGCCACCCAGGGTCCGGTGGGGAGTTGTGAGTGACATCCTCACGGTCCCGGCAGCAGAGAGCTCATGTGGCCACCAAAGAGAAGCGTAGCTTCTGCCTGGCCTTACGCCGAGGCAGAGGTGGGGCGGGCTCTGCCCCAGCGAGGGACACTGCTGGTGGCACACAGGGACAGAAAGGCCCGAGGGTGTACAGGAGGCAGAGGAAGATTTCAGTCCTGCAGGGATTCCCCTTCTTCCATTTCTCTCCCTTTCCTGTCCTTCATAGCCAATCATGTCTTCTGTCAGGCTATCAAACGTTTGAAGGAAGGTGAAGCTAGGTGAAAGCTTTCCAGGTTTTAAACCTTGATGCTGCTGTCAGGCCAAGTAAGGACGAGAAGCAGAAAACCTGAGAAAAATAATTTTGAAATAGAAAGTCAGCAGTGGTAGGGGGCTATATATGAACCGTTTAACCAGACACCTGTATTATGTTTGGTGGGCTAGACAGTAAAAAAATTTGGTGACTATGCAAATTAATATTTCTAACCAGCCTCTGCATTTGCTCAGAAGAAAGTAGAGGAAAAGTTTGGGCACCATCAGGGACGAGGAGAGAGCCAAGATGCCTGTGGTTTGTCTGAACCATGAGAAAGCAGGTAGGGAAGGTATGTCAGCTTCCTGGGGAGCAGGAGCATTTGCTCCTGGGGTGAACCACAGCTAAAGGCAGCATCTGGCCCTTTTTAGGGATCTGTGGCTTTGTGGCATGGTAGTGACCTGACCCTAGAGTGCAGCATTGGTGAGGTGGGGCTGAAGGGTCAGAGGGAATAGGAAGGGACAGGCACCCTGGGTGTGTTTGGGAGCTGGGATGGAAACAAAACAGACCACTGGTGCTGTGCCTCGGTCCTGGCAAGGACCTGGAGGTGGGCAAGCATCCATCTGGTTGTGGGTCTGAGGACTCCCAGTGGGTTGCCCATGCTGCTGGGCAGAATGGGCAGTGGGAGAAGCGCTGCTCCTCTGTGCACCGTGTCTGCAGCGTGATGGGATGGCTCTGGCACCCCAGCACAGGGCTTCCCCAGGAAAAGCGCCATCCATGAGCCTGGTGACAAGCAGGAGGGATGCTTTCAGTCATTCAGCTGAGGCCCTGATTTATTTCCACTACAGAGGCCTGTCTGTCTCCAGGGAAGGGAACCGTTCCGGCTGCGTTTCTCCAGGCACCAGGAAAGCTTGTGGCTCCACATTTCGTTTTAAGTGGATTTTCCATTCCACCTGGTGTGCACCTCCCGGGGACCACAGCTAGCCCTGCCCCTGGCAGCAGCAGGCAGAGAGGCTAGCGAGGCTGTTTTGAGCATCCCTTTATGCCTGCCCCCAGTGGTGCCCTGGCCCTGCAGGAGTGAGTGTGGCTGGGCTGGTGTGCTTCTGGGAACTTGTGTTTTCTCCCGGTGGTGTTATTTTATGAGTGATTTTATTGCAGTCACCTGGGAGCTGACTCTCAGCTGTGTATGCGTCTCCTCACAGGAGTAGCCAACACCCATAGGCCTGGAGCATGACACGACTCAGGCAGTGTTTCCCAAAGGATGCAGGAGTGTTTCTGATCACAGGTTGAGTAACCTTTCCTGGTCCCTCTCCTCTCCCCTTCCTGCGTGAAGGTCAGCGAGGAAACAGAAGACTACAGCCGTGGGAGCAGGTGCTCTGTCCCTTGCAGCCATCCCCACAAGAGCTCATCGCGGGCAGAAGAGGGTTATCACCGTGGTTAGTGACAAAGGTGTCCAAACATCCAGGTATCCCCACGCTGCCAGCCCTGCGGCCCCTGCAGCCACCTGAATCCCCACCAGGTCCCGGCCAGGGAGCAGCGGCCCCTGGGCCACCTCCTATGGGCCTGGATGCCCGTCAGGGCTGGCCTCTGTGGGGATTTGGCTCGCCAGCCCAGCTCCTTCTGAGCTCAGCTCCCGGGCTTGTCCGCTGCCCCTGGGGCTGCCCCTTGCCCGGGAGAGGGGCTCGGCAGAGCAGGGGCTGTGCGTTTGGAGGGCGGGGAGTGGCGGGGGATTTGCCGGCTGCGGGGGTCCCTGGGAAAACGGCCGGAACTCCTCAGCCCGGCTTGCCTTTGGCTCTCCGCAAGAGATTTTCTGGGAAAAGAAGCGACTAGGAAATACGTGGATGTAGCGAGATAGCAGCGGGAGGCAGGCGGGAGGCGGCGGGCAGCGGTCGCACTGCCCCGCCGGGTGACACCGCGCTCGCTGGCCGGATCGGGCCCGGCGCACCTGCCCGGTGTCCCGCAAAAATCCCGCTGAGGCATTTCCACGAGGCCGGGAGAGCGCCACCGACGCCGGGGTTTGCGGTGGGCACCGCCGGCCGGCGCACCCCCAAGCAGAAACTCTAAAAGAAAGAGCCCGCGTCCGTCCCAGCGCCGTTCTGCGGGTCGAAGGACGCTGTTCCCTTGGATCCTCTTTTAGAGTGGCATCGGAGGCTGGATAAAAGCTCACAAATTCCTCCGCGGTCCTTTTCAGTCCCAGGGAATTTCGGTAGCTTGGATCATGCCGAAGCGATTTCGAGATTGCATATGTGCTGTGGTGTCCCTTAAAATTCTCGCGAATAAAATTAGCGCGTAGGTTTTCTTTCCCCCCACTAATGACAGTCATTCGGACAATTTATATCTTACAGCGAGAGCTGCAGCACTGACAGGAAAAAAAAAAAAAAAAAAAGGGGGAAAAAAACCCAGGAATAGGAAAAAAAAAAAAAACAACCTACCACGTTTGAAGCAGGAATTGACATCCAAATTTTTACAGACTCCCATATTTTTAATGTTATGAGAATCTCCCTTTTAGGAGACGCTGGGTTTTGTCGAATTAATAAGATAAATGTTGAAAGCATATTATATGCAGCCTTTAATCCTAATGCAAGGAAAATCGTAATTATGTGGAGGATAAGTGAATTTGAAAGCCAAACATCAGCCCACTCTCTGCAAACCCCGCTCCGTTCGCCCCTGGAAAACGCTTTGTCTCTCCATTTTTTTTTTTTTTTTTTTAGTTTAAGGGGTTTCGAATTCTATTTTTAATTATCCTTTTTTTTTTTCTTTAATCTATTTTGTATTTGAAATGACGACGATCAGGGAGGGACCGGTAAACACTTTTCCACGCGATAAACCCCTTATTTCGGCACGGAGCATCTGCGCGTCTCCGCTCCCTGAAGCTGCGCGCGTGTCGGTGAATGCGAGAGCCCCGCGTGTGCCGGGGGAGAGCCCGTGGCCGCCCCCCGCCCCGGAATGGCTGGGAATGACCGGGGGGCTCCGGCCGGGGATGCCCCTGCCCCGCTCCTGCGGGGACGCGGCTCCGGCGGCGAGCGCGGGGCTGCCCGGTGCCGCTTCTCCGCACGCCGGGCCTTCGCCAGCGCAAGAGGGCCAGGTACGGGCATCCCCACTCGGCTCCGTCCCGCCGAGGAGGTTTTTTCCTGCGTGTCCGATTGCCCCTACCTGGCAGGTGCGGGCACAGGGCGGGAAGCAGCCGCCGGGATCCCGGCGCCGGGCGGAGCGGCCGTCGGGCACCCCCGCTCCCCGCCCCGCACCCCCGGCGGGCCGAAGCGGAGCCGCGGCCCCAAACGCGCTCCCTGCCCCGGCAGAGGGTCGGTGGGGCAACGCGCCCCGCGTTTCCCACCCCCTTCCCCGCTGGTGCCCGGTGGCGGCGGGTCCAGGTGAGGGGAGGGCGGGCGGCGAGCGGGCAGCCCCGAAGGGGTTAACGGGAGGGACGTGGGCTGTCACGCGTCATTGGGCAGATTATGTGCAGCAAACAAAAAGTGTGTGTCTGCGTGCCAGCCCCTCACTGCACCGGGTCCGTCTGCACCGCGCGCCTCCCGCTCCGCCGCCCGCACGGCCCGGCCCGGCATGGAGCGGCGCTGAGCCCGAGGCAGCCAGCCCGAAGCCGCCTTTGTGCCACTGTCGGGGCGAGGATTATCCCCACCGTCCCTGGTGAGTAGCGGCGGAGGGGCCCCGCCGCCCTCCGCCGCCCCGGAGCGGGAACAATGCCGTGGATAGCCGTGCTGCCGGCGGGCCTGCCCGGGCTGCGGGGACCGGCGGGGGAGCCTCCGGGAGCGGCCCCGGCGCCGCCCGGCCCGGACAAAGGGCGGCCGGGGGGAGGCAGCGCCGCGGGGCCGGGGGCGGCCCGGGGAGCCGGGGGGATGCGGCGCCGTGGGGAGCCGTACGGGGCTCGCCGTCGCCGGGAAGAAAGTTCGGTGGGGGCCGCTCGCTGCCGGTGGTTTCGTTTGGCGAAATCATTCCTTCGGGGAAGGGATGCGTCGGGCAGCGGCGGAACGGGGAGGGCGCCGGGGAGGCGGCCGGAGCGTTTTCCCCCGGCCTCCGCTCCCGGGGAGGGGCTGGGACCCCCGCCGCTCCGGGGGGGTGCGGGTGAAGTTCCCGGCGGTGCGGGTCGTACCCCGAAATCCGGGGGGGGGAGCGGCGGCTCGGCGGAGCCGTGCCCAGTGCGAGCGGCGGCAGCCGTCAGCCGGCGCACCGGGAGGAGCACCGGTCTTTTCCCGAGCCAGCCCCAAATGACGGATTTCGATGGCAGATGGGGCGGGGGGAGGCAGCCGTGCGCTAATCTGGTCGGGAAGGGCGAGGGCACCGCAGCCGGGCTCGATGCTTCCTCGCCGGCCTCGGCGCCGCCGGCCCCGCACCCTGCCCGCCGCCCGCATCCCTCCCCTCGTAACGCGCGGCAGCCGGGGCTCACCCTGCTCCATAAATAAGCGTGTCGAGGTAAAAATAATTACCTCTGCTTGCTGCTTTTAATTAAAGTCTCGGAGGGAAAGTGCTGGATTATGATAATGAGCAGCCATACGTTCCCCTTGTCGCGCGGAGCGGGAGGTGAGCTGACACGCAATCGGCGACAATGACAAGCCACTGGAACCCACCCGCTCCCCCGGCATAGCCCGCAGCCCGGCCTGGCTCCGGGGATTGCAGGAGGGAGACCCGGCGCCTGTTCGGGACAGGATTTGGCCGGTGGGATTCCCGGGTCCCTGCCCAGAACCAGCTCCGCCGCGATATCAAAAAAATAAAAAAATAAAAAAATCAGCGCGGCAGAGTCCCCGCACCTCGCCTCTGTTCGCAGCTCCTAGCCTGCTTTAATTTTTTTCAAACCGGAGAAACTGCTCGCTTGGGTTTTGTTTTGGTTTTTTGTTTTTTTTTTTCTTTCTATCTTTCTATCTCTGTCTTTTTTTTTTTTTTTTTAATATATAATTTTGGAGGTTTTTTTGTAATGTTTTATTTCATAATTCAAGTAGATTTTTTTTTTGTTTTCCGGGGCATCCCGGTGTACCGCTGAGCGGGACCCGCTGCGGTAACGGCCCCTCTCTGCCCCTCTCTCCGCCCGCAGGGATGGAGGACGCCGGCGTCCAGCGGGGAATATGGGACGGGGATGCCAAGACGGTCCAGCAGTGCTTGACTGACATTTTTACCAGCGTTTACACCACCTGCGACATCCCGGAAAATGCCATTTTCGGCCCCTGCGTCCTGAGCCACACGTCCCTGTATGACAGCATCGCCTTTATCGCCCTCAAGTCCACCGACAAGCGCACCGTCCCCTACATATTCCGGGTAAGAGCCACTCGCCCCCCGGGCCCAGACGCTCGCCAAGTCGGCCGGTGTCCCCACGCGTCCCCGCCGCGGAGCGCAGGTCGGCCCGGGGAGCCCCCGCCGCCGGGAGGCTGCCCCGAGGGCAGAGCCGCGCCGCCCCTACTGTCGCCTGGCCCCGCGCTGCCGGTCGGTCGGTCGGTCTGTCTGTCTTTCGGCCCGGTGGACTGATTAACGCGGGGTTTCAGGTGGACACGTCGGCGGCCAACGGCTCGTCGGAGGGGCTGATGTGGCTGCGGCTGGTGCAGTCGGCGAGGGAGCGGGAGGAGCAGAACCTGGAGGCCTACATCAAGAGCGGGCAGCTCTTTTATCGCTCCCTACGCCGCATCGCCAAGGACGAGGAGCTGCTGGTGTGGTACGGGAAGGAGCTCACCGAGCTGCTGCTGCTCGGCCCGGCCCGGGCCCCCGCCCGCACCAACGGTGGGTGCCCCGGTGGGAGAAAGGAGGGGGATCCCGGCCGCCGGGGAGGAATCGGGAGGCGGCGGTCGGCTTGGGGATCCCCGGCTCCCGATCCCCAAACTCTCGGCGGATATCCCGTCGGTGGCCCCGGCTGACGGTCCTGTCTCTCTCTCTCTCTGTCTCTCTGTCTGTCGTGCCCGCCGGACGCAGGCTCGCCGCCCTTCGCCTGCCCTGAGTGCAGCCAGCGCTTCCAGTTCGAGCTGCCCTTCGCCGCCCACCTCCGGTTCCGCTGCCCGAAGCGGCTGCACGGCCCCGACATCGGCCCCGCCGCCGAGGCCGCCGCAGCCGCCGCCAAGGACGGCGCCGGCAAGGAGCAGGAGCCCGGCAAGTTCGGGAAGCCCGGCGGGCCGCCGCACCACCCCTTCCCCGGGCCCGACGGCGGCCCCGCCGCCAGCACCAAGCCCTCCACGGACTTCCACAACCTGGCTCGGGAGCTGGAGAACTCCCGCGGCGGGCGCGCCGGGTCCCCGGGTCGGCCGGCGCTCCCCGAGGGTGGCCCTGAGGCGGCGGCCGGGAAGGCGAAGCGGCGCTTCCCCGAGGAGGAAGAGCGCGGGCCCGGCGCGGCGCGGGGCCGCTTCCCGGCGGAGCGGCCGGGGCTGCCGGCGGCGCCCAAGGAGGAGCCGGGCTGCGCCCCGCAGCAGCAGTACCGCGCCGCCGGCTCCTACTGCGGGCTCGAGGAGGGCGGACGCCTCTTCGCACCGCCCAGCCCGGAGACCGGCGAGGCCAAGCGCAGCGCCTTCGTGGAGGTGAAGAAGGCGGCCCGCGGCCCCGAGCCCGACGGCGGCCCCGAAGAGGGCCCGGAGCGCGGCTCCCCGGGCGCGGGCGGCGCGGAGCCGGGGCTGTGCCCCCGCGGCGGCGCGGGGGGCCCGCTGGCCGCCCGCCTGGACGGCGGCAGCCCGGCGCGGGGGAGCGCCTTCAGCACGGTGCCGCAGCTCGGGGCCGGCCCCGGGGGGCCCGGCGGCGGCGGGGCCGACGAGAGAAAAAGCGCCTTCTCGCAGCCCGCCCGCTCCTTCCCGCACGTCCCGCCGCTGGTGCTGGGTCCCAAGCTGGGCGGGCTGGGCGAGCCCTGCCCCGACGGCGCCGCCGCCCCCGCCCGCCTGTACGCCGCCGAGGCGCTGGCCGCCAAGCTGCCGGGCGGCGGGGAGGCGGCGGGCGGCGGCGGCGGCGGCGGCGGGGGGCTGCCCAAGCAAAGCCCCTTCCTCTACACCACGGCCTTCTGGCCCAAGAGCTCGGCGGCGGCGGCGGTGGCGGCGGCGGCGGCGGGGCCGCTGCAGCTGCAGCTGCCGTCGGCGCTGACGCTGCTGCCGCCGTCGTTCACCTCGCTGTGCCTGCCGGCTCAGAACTGGTGCGCCAAGTGCAACGCGTCCTTCCGCATGACCTCGGACCTGGTCTACCACATGCGCTCCCACCACAAGAAGGAATACGCGCTGGAGCCGCTCGTCAAGCGCCGCCGGGAGGAGAAGCTCAAGTGTCCCATCTGCAACGAGTCCTTCCGCGAGCGCCACCACCTCTCCCGCCACATGACCTCCCACAACTAGCGGGGACACCCCCCCGGCCCCGGGAACCCGCCCGGGACCCCCGCGCAGGGGACACCCACGGGGGACACCCACGCCGCCCGCCTCTCCCACCCTTCCCCTTCGATGCACGCGTTTCCACAGTCCGGGGAGGGGCGGGGAGGGCAGCGGGTGAGGAGGAGGAGGTGAAGAAGCAGAAGAAGAAAAAGAAAAATGAAGGTAAAGGTGAAAAAAAAAAAAAAAGAGCGAGAGAGAGAGAGAAAAGAGAAGCACCGGGAAAAAGAAAAAAAAAATCGAATTACTTTAAAAAATACATTTTTTAAAATGTCATATATTGCAACATATTGATGCATTTGTCATACGTTTCTACTTAAATTATTAAGCACTTATGGTTTAGATGTAATAATAATTCTATGTCAGGGTAAATTTTTATTTTGGATATGAAGCTAAGGGCGAGGGGAGCGCGGCGGGGCCGGCGGGTGGCGGGCCGGGGTCCTGCATGCACCGGGCGCTGCCCCCGTCCGGCCCCGCCGCCCGCGCCCCTTCCCCCCGAGTGTCACTGGTGCCCGTGGAATGGAGTCTCGGTAGTTCCGTGTTACCTTCCCTTTCCCGTTTGGGTTTGGTTTGGTTGTTTTTTTTTTTTTTTCCTCGCCCCTCTGGGAAAGAAAAAAAAAAAAAAAAAAAAAGATTTATTAAACTTTATAGTTTATCCGGGTATGTTGGATGCTTTGACAATAAATGACTTTATTTTCTTCAAAGCACCTGGACGTTAATCGCTGCGGGGGAGTGGGCGGTGACGAAGGGGTGGCAACGGGGCCCCCGCCCGCCCCGGGCCGCAGGGAAGGGCAGAAAAGCCCGACCGCGCCGCCTGTTCTCTGCGCTCCTTCGGCCCCTCCGACATCTGTCCGTCCTTCCTCTGGTCGTCTTTGTTTTTTGTCCGGCATTTTATTCAGCCTTTATCTCTCCCTTTCCTTTCCTTTCCTTTCCTTTCCTTTCCTTTCCTTTCCTTTCCTTTCCTTTCCTTTCCTTTCCTTTCCTTTCCTTTCCTTTCCTTTCCTTTCCTTTCCTTTCCTTTCCTTTCCTTTCCTTTCCTTTCCTTTCCTTTCCTTTCCTTTCCTTTCCTTTCCTTTCCCTTTCCTTTCCTTTCCCTTTCCTTTCCTTTCCCTTTCCTTTCCTTTCCCTTTCCTTTCCTTTCCTTTCCTCTCGTCTTTTGGGTTGTCTTTAATGTCTTTCATTTTGCCTTTCTTTTTCTTTCTGTCTTTCTGTGTTTTGGTATTTTCCCACCTCACCTCTTCCAGGAGCTCTTGTCTCGGCTGTGGGTGGTCCCCGGTGGTCTTTGCAGGGTGGGCACACCCACGGGGGTTGTCCGGAGCCTGTCTGGGGTGACAGAACCCGGGGAAGCCCCCAGCCCGCAGTGTCTCGGGGTAGGAAATGCTTGAAGGGGCCAGGGATGGGTGCCCTCTGTCCTGGTGTATCACCGGGGTGGTGACATCGCAGCCCGGGACACCCGGGAGGACCAAGGCGAGGGGGACACTCCCGGGCACGGCTGCACAGCACCAACCTGCAGTGGGTGCGTTCAGTGCCAGCCCCGCGTGCTCGGGGGGACACGGGAGGGCACCGGGGCACGCAGCAGCCCGGGGATGTGCAGGAAACCCATTTCCACACGCAGGCTGCCCTCACCCTGGCACCGAGGCTGTGCCAGGTCACTGGCAGGGAAGAGATCCCAAAGCCGGAGCTGTGCGAGGCCGGAGCCCACGGGAGAACCCCACAGTGTAAATGGGGTCCAGGTGCCACCGGCGGCGGCTGCCGCGGGGTTTGGGGTTTGCACGGAGTACCGGGACCTGCTGCGAAGCCTTTGCGGGTCCTGGGGAAGTGCCTGAGGCTTCACGTAGGACAGACCAGGGAAGTCCCCGCCGCGGACAGCCCAGCTCCTCGCTGATGTTCCAGCTTCTCGCTCTCTCAGCGCGCTGACCCCGGCACGGTCCCAATAACCCCCAAGCCACGCCGGGAGCCGAAGCGGCCGCCCTGCTTTCATTCCCTGCCTCTGGAATTCACCTGCTGCCGTTAATTGCGGGGCCGAGACACCGATTCTGCCGCGGGTTTTCCTCACAAGCGGTGCCACCCCTGCCCGTCCCTTTTCCGAGGGTTCCCCGGGATGTTGCGGCGGGGCTCCGGGGGACGCGGGCGGGTGCGGGGTGCCGGGGGCGGCACAGGCGGGTGGGCACCGCCATCTAGCGGGGCCGCCGCGGGGCCAGCGCCTGTGCCGGGGCCCGGCGGGCTCCTTCCCCGGCTTTGATGCTCCGGACTCCTCCACCGAGGCGGCTTCGCTTCTCCGGCAGCCCCGGGCCGGCTTCGGGGCTGGCTCCCTCCGGCAGCCCGGGGGGTTCCCAGCGGCGGTGTGCATTACGCTCTCCCCGGCTCCCTGCGCCCGTCCTGGTGCTGCTGGAGGGATGGAGCTTCCCCTGCGCGAAGGTGCACTCGGGGAGCCAGCACACACCCGCAGGTTTCAGAATCTCCTCCATCTATCCCAAATATTTGATGGCCTTTGGTAGCCGTGTGGTGGTGCGCTGTGCCCCTGCCCTGCCCTGGCAGCATCCTGCAGCGCCGTGCTTTCCGTGGGTTCCTTGTGACTCTCTCAGAAGGCACTGTGCTAAGCTCCAGGACTTCTCCCACCGGGACTGAGTCAGCCCCCTAAAAACACTGTTAGGGCACGTGTGGGATGTAGCAGGTGCCTGCATTGTTACTGCCACACAAAGCTCACACTGTTTCTGTCTAAAAGTACAAAAAATCTACCGACTAGGAAATTTAATCTAAGACTTTGTTTTGGTGACATCGGATATCGAACTCCAAAGTGATAAATCAAATTCCAAGTAACGCTTCCTGCAGAAGCAGAACATGCTATAATAAGGGCAGGCAGTGCTCCTGATCCAGTGGAGGTGGGTGCTGTGTGGAGAGGATTCACAGAAGTTCCCCTTGGGCCATTTGGGATCAGGGCTTGGCCACAGCAGGTCCCTCATTCCCCAGAGCCATGCTGGCTCTCCTCAGGTCAGCATGGGTACCATTGCCACATACTGCTCCTTTGTCAATATTTCTGCTGCTTGGAAAACAGGAAGAGAATTTTTTTCCCCCTTTTTTTCCCCCCCTTTAAATGCCTTTCCCTGTCCGTGGTTGATGCTGTGTCTCTGCAGAGCACAGAAGCTGGCTGGGCTGTGGCACCAGCTGGCTTTCCTCCATGCAAGGTCCCCACCCGACAGCACAGCCCATAAAGTTCCGAGCTGGGGCATCACCTGGGCATTCCTCTGGGACAGAGCTGCCCCTGTAAGGCTGTGCCAGAGCCCACAGATGCATCTGCCTTTGAAACCCACCCACAAGGAGCCTCTTCGATGTGCTGCAGAACAGCAAGTAAGAGCTGGGAACAAGAACAAGCAACCTTCAGATTTGGGGAGCCCCTTCCCTGTGCCCTGCAGCACTTAGACTGCTCCATCTTCCCTGTAGCTGGGCCACGCTGCAAATCATAGCAATGATAATAATTCCACCAAATCCTGGTAATAATGATGTTTCTGGGGGGCAGAAGGCAGCTTTGCACCCACAGCAGCCATGGGCAGCAGACCCACAGGCTGTGCACCTTTGGGCTGGAGCTGGGGGTAGCTGCCTGCCTCGGGGCCTGATCCCATCCTGCAAAAGCTCCTGCAGGAGCTGTGCCTGTGGCTCCACATGGCAGCAGGGTTGGGAATGGATTAGCACCGGGCACCTGAACTGCTCGTCAGCGTGGGCACGGGCTGTACAGAATTCCACGTGGGTTCTTTCCCTTAGGTCTGGACAGAGGTGTACAAGCGAGGCTTTTGCAACCTCTGAGCATCCTCACAGTGAGCCTGTCCTAAAATCTGTGTGTTTTGTGCTGCTACCAGGATATCGTTGCAATACCCAGCCCGTGAAAATGTGTCGTTCAGCTGTGGGTGTCTAGGAAAGGCTGGAGTAGATCCCTGGTTTTGAAAGTCACATGAGCTGTACGGTGTTCCCTCTCTACTTTCCCTGCTGATTTGGAGTGGGGAAAGACCTGGCCCAGTACAGAATGTGTTGATAGTGTGTTTAGAACAAAGACAAAAACCAAAGCACAGGGAGGATGTTTCTGTGAGATACACTGCTGTCCTGCAGAATGCTGGAATGCCTGGCATGCTTGGAGCTTTATTTAAAGAGATACAGCTTTTCACTTGTTAGAATTTGTTTTCTTTCTTTAACCTGGCTTGTGAGGTGGCTTCTGAGCGAACTCGGTGACATTCGTGCCATGGGGCATGTTAACCACTTGCACCTGTGCTTCCCCCAGCACCTGAGGGTAATAATCATCTTAATTAAATACGGGGAGGGCAATCATCCTAATTAAATTCACCTGTTTTAATGCACATTCCCCTGGTAACCCATTCCTGAAGCAACTGCAGATCTCCCTGTTTCAGGAGGCAGGACACTTCCAGAGGGACGTGCAGGGTGGCCTGGGGACCAGTCATCTCTCCTTGACTGCGGTGAGTCTCCTCCAGGCACATCCTCATTGCAAAGGGTTTGTTTCCAGGTTCTGGGGGCTGGTCTCATGTCTCCTCATGCTTTGCCTCGTGTATTTTTAAGTGGCAATTGAGTAGCACCAGGCTGACACTTGGGGGGGGGGAGGGCTCCTGTGGTGCAACTTGTAGCCCCGGTGCTCTGCAGCAGATCAAACAGGCTCGGAAGAGTCCTTCTCCTCTTCACTTGGGGAATTTTACACTAGAAACACAGCTTATCCCCTCCATTTGCTGAGTTTTCCCTGTAACCGAGCCCTGAATAATTTAAATAACATAACATCAGCATTAGGCTTCCAAAGGTGCTGGTGTGTGTGTGAGGGTTGCTACTTCCAAAGGCAATTACACACAATTGCTCTGGGAAGTTCGCTATTACACCTACTTATTTATTTAGATTTAAACCTCGAGTTTGGGTTGGGGTTTTTTTTTTTAGTTGTGCTACAGGAGTGCCTGGAGTATTTGAAATGGGTGTGTTAAGCAGGGGAACAAATGGAAAGCAGCCAGAACCATGCAGGTCATGCCCCCAGCGCTGCTTGTGAGCTCTTGGCGTGTCACGGTGGGCATGAAAACACTCCGTGTGCCACGGGGACTCGTGTGAATCATTTCTCCATGCTGACAGTGCTCGGGTATTGCCCTGAGGGGGACAGGGGAATCCACAGACAAGGGGGATGCTGTCCTGCCACTGCCATCCTGCAGCTGTCCCGTTCCACAACACAGAAAAGAGGTGTACAGGCAATGAGCAAACCACCAAGGGCTCTGCTGCCTCACTGGGCTGCCCAGAAAGGGTCAGGAATGTTCACTGCACTGGGATTCCTTCCAAAAGTGTGTCCTGGGGACCAGCCTGGCCAAGCCCACTGTTGGAGAGGATAGATAAATATAATTATTCATAAATAATACAGCCAGGATGAGAACGGTCCTCCCTGCTACCTGGACAATGCCCTTGACTACGGATGGGTCCAGGGGTCAAGTGGTATGTTCCATCTCACCCCCCAAAATGTACGGTTCACCCTACATCTGTATCCCTCCCCTAAAACATCAAGTGCCTGTAACTCCATTGGCCCGAGCCTTGTTCCAGCCCGCCTTGAAGCCCCCTGATAAGGGGATCCGAGGGGCCACATGCTCTTTTGGAACTTCCCCTCCTCTTGGAACTCCCCCTCTCCTAGAGCATCCTCTTGTCTCTCCCCTCCCCATCCCCTCAAGCCTCGCCAAGTGCTGCGTCTGGCAGCTCGAGGCAGGACCTTTCTCCATCCCTAATAAACCTTATTCCCCAAGAGCAGCCTGCAGAGATCTCTTGCCTCAATGCATCTACACCGTCCTGGAGCAGGCAGCGCTTCCCTACAGCCCACCTGGCTGGTGTTGCCTTCTTGGTGGCCACCCCCCTTGGAAGTTTGAGTTGTCTGGGAATTCTTCACAGGAGGGGAATAACAGCAGCATGGGTGAGCAGAGGATGCCTGGTAGCCAGGGTGGTACCAGAATTGCTGTTGGAAACTGTGAGGGTGGACAACAGCTGGCAAGGCTGGACTTGATGGTGAACCTCTGGGCACAGAAGTTTTCTAAGGGTGTGTATCTCTGGCCTGGGCATGCAGGTGCCTCCTTTCTGCTCCTGGGCTGCTGCTGTGCCCTGTCACCCCCAGGATGGTGACTGTGAATATTTTTGCATTCATCTTTAACTCCCAGTAGCAGAAGAGGTTTCTGGTCTGCTGCCCCAGATGGAGAACAGGGATTTTGCTGCTGTGATCCCGTACCAGCTGCAGCCTTTACACCAAGATGCCCAAGATCCTCCTCCAGCAAGTTGGCCGTGCCTCCCTCAGCTGTACTGGTACAGGAAGTCTCAGGCAAACACCACTCGAGAGGTTAGGAAGCCCTGCAGGTCTTCATCCTCCTCGTGGGTTCGGAATCATCACGTGTGTGTAATTCAAGAGGAGGTGGGTAAGTGGAAGTCATGGCTTTTGCCAGGCTAACCACCACAGCTGGGAGAAGTAAACAAGGTCTGAGTGCCCTGACCTTCCTCCAGGTATGTGCATCTATATATAGGGCTGTCTATGTGTACATGTCTATATATAACGCGTGTGCATATAGCTCGGGGGATATGGATATGTGCTGAGAAATGGTCTGAAATGGCAGCAATGCTGTGAGATCATCTGCTCACACCAGCCCGTGCCAGGTGTCAGCCAGGCTGGATACAGCTCCTCAAGTGCGTGTCCCTCTCTGTGCCCCCGACCTTCAGCTTCCTCGGAAGGCGAAGGTCACCCTCCGGCGTGCCACCGGCTCTGCCTCCTTCCTGCCGAACCTGATCCCTGGGAGCGTGGCCTGGGTGAGCCCGCCAGCCAGGAGCACCCCTGGGATGGCCGAGGGGCAGCTCCTGGCTGGGTTTTAGGGGACAACCCCGGCTGGCAGGAGCGCTGAGGGCACAGAGGGGCAGGGTTGGGGCTGCGGGCTGGCCAGGGCGTGTTCGAGCCGTGCTGGCTTTGGTGGAGGTGAGGTTTCCCCAGCGGCTTTGAGGGCCCGGAGCGGCCCCAGGAGCTGAGGAAAGCATAATCCATGTGGAGTCATGCCGGGGGGATGGATGGCCTGTGGCGGCTGTGCTCTAGGCTCGTTGTCTTTGTGTTTTGGCCGCTGGTGCTGGGGGGCACCTGGCACGTGTGTGGGTCACCCTGATGGTGGCGGGAGGCTGGGGGCCGTGTGCCCCCTGCCCGGGAAGCGAGGAGGATGTTGGGGACCGAGAAAGGGCCACCACCGCTTCCCTGCAGGCTGCGAGATGCCACTGGGGGGCCTTGATGGGGACCCCCCCGTTATCCCCCAGGGCCGAGTGTGGCCCCGTGACTGAGGGCGAGCAGCTCTGCGGTTCGGGGGCTGCCCCGAGCCCCCTGCCCGAGGCTGGGCTGGGCGTGCAGCTGCCGTGTCACCCCCCGAACCCCAGGCGGGGGGCTGCAACCCGAGCCTGTCCCCAGGGTCCTGCAGCCCCGTGGCCTCGTCCCGGCGAGGAGGACAAGTTAATTTTCAGATAGATGCACCCCGAGCCCCGCATCTGCCGCGGGCACGGTGGGGGGAGGGGGGGTGGGGGGCATGGGGCCGGGCACAGGTGCGGGGCCGCCGCCCGGTTATAAATAGCGGGGAGGGGCGGCCCGGCTCCCCCCGTGCTCGGTTCCCCCCCTCCAGGGCTCGGAGCGGAGCGGGATGCGGCGCCCTCCCTCCCTCCTCCCGCCCGCCGGCAGCATGAGCCCGTCCTTCCTCCTCCTCCTCCTCCTCCTCGCCCTGCCCGCCCGCGCCCGGCGAGAGCAGGTGCCCGGCGGGGCGCAGCGGGGCCGCAACGCCCCCGCGTCTTCCTCCTCCTCCTCCTCTTCCTCCTCCCCGGCGGCGGCGGCGGGGCCGAGCCGCTTCCCGCGGAGCCGCCCGGATCGGCGGCGGGGCCGGCTGTACTGCCGGGTGGGCATCGGCTTCCACCTCCAGCTGCACCCCGACGGCCGCGTGGACGGCGCCCACGACGCGAGTCCGCTCAGTGAGTGGGGAACGGGAGGTCCGGGGGGCTGCCGCGCCCGGGCCGGCCGAGCGGGGCTGAGCATCCCTGTCCTTGTGCTCTTCCCACCGCCGCGGGGGCTGGCAGAGCCCCTCGCTCCCGGCGGGCCCGGGCAGGGGCGTTTGGGGTGTCGGGGGAGCCTGTCTGCCTCCGGGATGTGCCACCCGGGGGCTCGCCCAGCCCGAGGAAGCGAGCCCGTGGGGATGGTGTGAGAGCGTGAGGTCTGCACTCCCACCACAGCCCCTTGACAGGCACCTGGGGGAGGAGATGCTGCCCCTTTTTGGTCCTTTCCCTGTGGGACTTTTCCATCCCTCTCTCTGCTTTCTCATTCTCCCAGTGCAGTGATAGGATATATTCAGTTTAAAAATAGGACTGAGGCTGACGTTCCCCCGAGAGAAAGCTGTGCTAACTCATGGCTTATCCTCTGGTCGGAGTTGCCATGATATCCTGCTAGAGGGAATGAAATGGCAGGTGGGGATGAAAAATCCCTTCAGGAGCCCAAGGGCTCGGCCCGAGGTGGCCCTGGCAGGCTCAGCTGTTGGGAGCGCTCACGCAGCAGCCCCCACATCTGCCTGGGACCAAAGGATTTGGGGCCCAGACCGTGCTGAGAGCAGCCCCTGGGCAGGAATGCCGGAGCCCGGGAGCTCCGCTTGGGGTTTCGTGGGCACAGCAGGAACGTGGCCTGGAGGGGTTTAGAGGATGGATAGGAAAAGGGGCCCCCCACACCAAGGCTGTTTTAGGAGACACGGGCTTGGAAGGGCTGGCAGAAGTTTGGTGCTACAGCTGTCCTACAGAGACCTGAATTATGTGCATTTCCTTCCTCCTTAACCTGAGATATCCCCCCCGGAAAGGCCACAGCGACACCAGCTCCGCACGTCGGAGCAGAGCCAGCCCTGGCTGGGGACATGCGCTGGTGACGGGGCTGTGGCACTGAGGAGGCCCTCAGGAGGAAGAAGATGCCTTTTGGCAGGGGAACCTGAGCTTTGGCCTCTGGGAAATAGGGCTTGACCCTGGGCAACCCCAATAAACAGGAGCGTGTCTGCCACAGCGGCAGGGCCACCCCGCAAAGGGCAGGAGGTTTTTGGGGTGCCCTTGAGGACAGCCAGGGTTTGACAAGGTACCTGCCTCACTCCTGTGGGGCTGCTGAGCCTCATGGCTTGTGGCCTGTGGCAGCTCCTAACCCCCCAGAGTGCCCCCAGGCCCTTGGTGCTGGCGCTCGGGTGCCTCAGGGGGATGTGCTTCCTCCTTAAAATAAACGTGGGAAGTGGTGATCCGATACCCAGCCGCGGGGGATTTAACGTGGCTTCGCCTTGGCTCCCGGCACGTTAATCCCACGGCCCTGTGGGGGCGAGATGCTCTGCGGGCTCTTCCCTCTGGGGCCAGGGCCACGGAGCCCCCGGGGCCGCAGCTGGCAGCAGGGCCGGCTCCCCGGGGTGCGAGGGGTGCACCGGGGGTGTGGTGCTGCCCCCCGGCTGGCAGGGCTTGGGGGATGTGGGGATGTGCCCGAGTGAGCCCGCACCACCTGGGCAGCTGAGGTGCTGCTGCTGAGGGATGCTCGGAGGTTCTTCTGTCAGATGAGATGCAGGTCCTGCGTGCCCCATCAGGGGCCGGAGCCCAGGTCACACTCAGAAAAGTCACATTATTTCCGTGGCTGGGCTGCTCAGTGCCCCAAGCCCTGCTGAGAGGACGGGGTGTGAGGGAGCATCAGTGGTGCCTCCGGTCCCAGCTGGCTTGTGGGACACTGACTTCCCGAGTTCTGCGTCTGTGCGATGAGCACGGGCAACTCCGATCCCAGCCGGCTGGTGTAGATGGTTTCCCCAGGGGTCAACTTGTTCTACCACGGCCCAGTCAGGAATTGTGCCCCAAAATGGAACTTTAAAAAAAAAAAAAATCCACACAAGTCCCAGCCACCAGGCTGTATCCATCCCAGAGTGGATGGAGGCTGCCGTGTGAGGCAGAGGGATGGAGGAGGAGCTGGGTGGAGCCAGGCAGCTGAGGAGCAGGGACGTGGGAGAGGAAATGCAAACCTGTCAGACTAAGTTGTATTTATTTTTTCTCTGTCACACCGATGTGAAAAGAACTGTGATTTATTCTGGGATTTCTGTCATCCTAGGTATTTTGGAAATATTTGCTGTGTCTCAGGGGATTGTAGGAATACGAGGAGTTTTCAGCAACAAATTTTTAGCGATGTCAAAAAAAGGAAAACTCCATGCAAGTGTAAGTAAACCCCCCACCCTTACCAGTACGTCTTGTGTATGAAAGGCTTTGTGGCACCCCTGCGTGTGGGCACAGCCGCAGTGCCACGCAGACAGAGAGAGGGGACAGGTGGGGCTGCAGCCCCCCGAGCCCACCTTGCTGCCGAGGGCTTGTGAGCTTGAGGAGCTCGCCTTTTTGGTGTGCAGCCGGGTGTTTGCATCAGCAGAGCCAGCTCTCCGAGCACGGCCGGGTTATTTTTAGCCGCTTCTGCCGCAGATCGCGCAGAAGGGTTTAGCCAAATGTCTCCCGGCGAGCAGCACGCGTGGCGCCGGCAGCGCCGGGGCTCGGGCTGCCTTTGCCCTTGCAGACGGAGAAGCTCGGGCAGGTGAGGTCCAGGCTGCCGCGGGTGTGTCGCAGCTAGGGGGGAAAAATCCCGGTAACTTTGCTCTGCAGGATGAGGTTTCCCTCAGGTCTCGATATCCTTTTTCCAGCTTTTCTGTGTCGAATGAATCCATAAGCTGATTTCGCTGCTTGTTTCAACCTTGGGATGTTGCTTCCCTGTTTCTGCTTGTCAGCTCGGAGACCATTGAAACAAAACACAGTGAGCTCCTGTGCTTACACCGAAGTCGGTGCCTTTGGAAGGTGTGTGTACGTGTGCCACCCCACCAAGGGCATTTGTAAGGCAGCAGCTCGTCCCTGAGGATGGCTCCCAGTGAGCTCCCGGCTCGGGCTGATGGCTGGGGAAAGGGAAAAGGGTGTTGCCCACCCCGCAGTTCCGAGACAACCCTCCGGGTCCCAGGGCGGATGGCACGGATGTGCTTGCACTGCCCGAGCCTGCAGATCGCTTCCAGGGGGATTTATGAAATCACCTCTCTCTCCCTTTAAGTCTTTTTGGTGTGTTGCTCCTGCAGCCTACTGATGCTTAAAGGGTGAGCACGTGATTGCTTCTTTTAAGAAATCAAGTAGGAGCATGAATGGGTTCTAGGGGAAAAGGGGATTGGTTCCATGGAGGAAAAAACACGAGGCGAGAGCAAAGTGGCAGAGCAGGAGAGGAAAAGGATGGGAGAGGAGAGGGAAGCAGGCAGAGCGTGGACCCTCCAGAGCCTTCCCCTCTGGCGTACAATGGGCCTCTTATCTGAGCTGAAGCCTTGATTTATGCCCTGGCACAGGCAGAAATTAAATCAAGCCTCGTTGGCGCACGGTTAATTGTTGACACACACAAAGGGCAGGGCCAGAGAGAGACCTCAGTCAGGAGGGTCAGGGCAGGGGTGAGGACACACGATGCCCCGCTCGGGTGAGAGCTGCAAATTTGTAGAAACTTGACCCAAATATCTAAAGATTGCTGGACTAAACAATGCCAATAATGCAAACCCAGCATCTGTTGTTCTTTCCTGCACTGGCAGGATCGAGGTTATTTCATGGCCTAATGAGTTCCGAGCAGTACAAAGCACGTCCTGTGCCCGTCACTCAGGGCAGCGCTTTGATATGGGAGTCAGGCCGGGGGCTTCGCTGAACCGCAGACAAAACTCATTCCTGCAGGAATTTGGGCTCCTTCAAAACTCGCTCTCAGGCTCGGCTCCATCCCAGCTCGGTGTTTTACAGACGCTCTCCTCCTCCTTCTCCTTCTTCCCTTTTTTTTTTTTTTTTTTTTGATGCCAGCTTAATTAAATTACCGAGTGGTTCATTTTTAGAGGCACCAGCTTCAGAAAATGACAGTTATCCCGGCAATTATCAGTTGCGTGCACAGATGGCTTTTTCCTCGTTGGTAAATCCTCGCTCTCCTGTTTGTCCATTTTTAGCACGGAGCGGGTGGGAGGGGTGTTGTGCCTGTCCAGCACAGACCCCGGGGGGACAGATTTGCCCAGGTAATTCTCCTTTCCCAGGAGCTGCCACAAAACCGTGTTCCTCACCAGGGCAAATCTCTGCTCAACTGGATTTTGATATTCAATTGACTTCAGGACTGCTCTGGAGCTCTGCAGGGCAAGTCTGATGCCAGCCACGTGCTGTGGCTGCCACCCCTGCCCTATGCAGGGGGGGAAAATGGCTTTTCCAGGCTGGAGTGGTGCAGTGATGAGCTGAGAGGCTGGGATGTGGGGATCGTGACAGGGTCATGGTGAGGTAGCTGTTGATGTACTTCCCAGGGCAGGGCCTTCCCAGGCACATAGTATGTCCTGCCTGAGCATTTTGGGCTTCAGGGAGCACCAAGGGTCAGCAAAGCCCTGCTGGAGAAGGTGAAGGCCTGTGCATGCAGGAAGGAGCCAAGAGGGTGTATGAAAGACAGGGAGGGCAGCAATGAGTCACAGAGGTGACGTCCCTCAGAATCAGCAAGCTCAAGAAGACCTAAATCCAAGTGCTATGAGGCAAAACATGCATGACAGGTTGTGGGCTCTGTCACTTGTGCTATAAGACTCAACTTTTTGAGTTAAATTTGGGGTTTTGAGCGCTTTTCTTCTGGTTACAAAGCCCTGCTGGGGGTTGGGTCTTGTTCTGGGTGGCTGGTATTGGAGCTGGAGAGCTCAGCATCTCCTCCATGGAGGTGTTGCTGGGATATGGAGTTGGGGAAGCTTTTAGGGCACCAGGTACCATGCCCACCATTAGGTTCAAGTATGGCAGAGCATTTTGGAGGGGCTGCCAGAAGCTACAGATGTCATCCTAGGTATTTTGGATGGGGATTCCGGGGCTGTGGGCACACAGGTGGAGTGCTAGGCTCTGCTCTTTGGTTTTGGAATGCTTTTTGAAGAGAAGGGAAGGGCACTACTGGGGCAACCCAAGCCTTTTTCTTCCCAGGAAAGCCCAAACCCGGGTGGCGAGCGTCTACTGAAGCACCTGCACTGAGGATGTTCCAACCCTCGGTGTCGGTGCCCTGTGTTTCCAGCCCCATCAGCAAGCCCTGGGGGTGGGGGACAGCTGCCACCCGACCCTTGCGAGCGAGCGGTGTCCCCTCTGTCCCCGCAGGCCCGCTTCACGGTGGACTGCCATTTCCGTGAGCGCTTCCAGGAGAACAGCTACAACACCTACGCCTCGGCCGTGCACCGCAGCCCTCGCTCGGGCCGCCAGTGGTACGTGGCCCTCAACAAGCGGGGCAAAGCCAAGCGCGGCTGCAGCCCCCGCGCCCGGCCCCAGCACGTCTCCACGCACTTCCTGCCCCGCTTCTGGCAGCCGCAGCCCCCCGAGCTCGCCTTCACCGTCGCCCTGCCCGAGAAGAAGCCGCCACCCAAGCCCAAGGCGGCCCCGTCCCCGCCTCGGAAGAACGCCGGCCCCGTCAAGTACCGCCTCAAGTTCCGCTTCGGGTAGCGGCGCGGCGGGGATGCGGCAGCGGGGAGCTCCCGGGGCTGACCCCGCGGGACACGCGTGTTTCCCTCCACGGACGGACACGGGGAGCTCCCGGGGCTGACCCCGCGGGACACGCGTGTTTCCCTCCACGGACGGACACGGGGAGCTCCCGGGGCTGACCCCGCGGGACACGCGTGTTTCCCTCCGCGGATGGACACGGGGAGCTCCCGGGGCTGACCACACGGGACACGCGTGTTTCCCTCCACGGACGGACACGGGGGAGCTCCCGGGGCTGACCCCGCGGGACACGCGTGTTTCCCTCCACGGACGGACACGGGGAGCTCCCGGGGCTGACCACACGGGACACGCGTGTTTCCCTCCACAGACGGACACGGGGAGCTCCCGGGGCTGACCCCGCGGGACACGCGTGTTTCCCTCCACGGACGGACACGGGGGAGCTCCCGGGGCTGACCCCGCGGGACACGCGTGTTTCCCTCCGCGGATGGACACGGGGGAGCTCCCGGGGCTGACCACACGGGACACGCGTGTTTCCCTCCACGGACGGACACGGGGAGCTCCCGGGGCTGACCACACGGGACACGCGTGTTTCCCTCCGCGGATGGACACGGGGGAGCTCCCGGGGCTGACCCCGCGGGACACGCGTGTTTCCCTCCGCGGACGGACACGGGGGAGCTCCCGGGGCTGACCCCGCGGGACACGCGTGTTTCCCTCCACGGACGGACACGGGGAGCTCCCGGGTGGCCGTGCCGGCTCGAGGGTTTCTCGTCCCCGCTCAGGCCGGGCGGTGTCCCCGGAGGGATGCGCCGGGGTGAGCGGCTCGGGCTTGCCAAAGAGAATTCCCGCAGCGAGCTGTAAGCGCTGGATGGACCTCGGGTTACGTTCTGTTGTTGGAAGAAATAGAAAGGTACCTCTACAGCGAACATATTTTCTCACCTAATTTTCACTAGTGACTCTTTTGACAATCATTTTCACGCGAGAGAGATGTTCAGAGCCAAGCGGTTTTGTTTGTTTTTCTTGCATCTCCTTCTTGCTGCACTTTTTCCTCCGACCATACCTCAGGCACCATATATCCAGGTCTGTCCCTTTCCCTTCTCTCGGAAGCCAGTTCTTCCCTTCCACAAATTAAACCCAGAGACCGAGCCCTGCAAACTCTGTCGCCTTATCTGCGGTGCAAGGTGGTCTTCCAACCCTTTGCTGGCAATAATAGATGTGTGCACATATTTTGTCAGAGTCGCAGGCTGGCCGAGGGTGGCTGCTTGCAGCCTGCTCCTGGCGGTCTCTGCTGTTCTTCCCTGGACAGCTGGAGGAGCGAGTCTCTTCCTCTCCATCCAAGTACGGATTCGATGCCTGCTCTAAAATACCTCTGCCCCTGTGCCGGGGCATTCCCTCTCCCTGGAGGAGTCCTCCCGCAGGTATCCCCACAGGATAGGGATGCCTGTGGCCCCCGGGTGCCCACCAGTTTCGTCCAACAGTTTTTGCTGCTGATTTCTTTTATCACTCTCAATACATTTGCAGAGGCAGGGAGCAAGGTTTTTGTTGTGGTTGTTTTTTTTTTTTGTTTTTGTTTTTTTTTTTTTACAGTGTGCAGGGCGATGTGGCAATAATTGCTGTTACAGCTGCTTGTCCCTTGGGGAGTGTTTCTCCCACCCAGGTTGCCTGATGGCCCTGATGTGGAATTTTTTCTCCGTTGTGGTGTGATCTGTGGAGTAGCTGTGCACATGGAGTTTGTAGTGGGTGTTTAGCAGTGTTGCTGTATGTACAGGCACTGGTAGCATTGAACCTCACCGGTGAAGCCTTAATAGGAGCCCAGGTGGGCTCAGGTTGGCAGAGCCCCTCAGGACCTGAGCCCTGCCAGCGTCTGCCAGCAATAATTTGCTTCCTCTCCACATCGGATTGTGGTACCAATGGCTGTTTCCATTGGGATCGTGGTTCTTTGCCTTTGTCATCCTTCTGGGCAGCCCCTGGCTGGACATGTGTGCTCCATGTACGAGCATGGATGGGGACGCTGGAATAAACCAGTCGTTTTTCATTTTATAACCTGATTGTCTCATCTCTTGCCTTGTCTGTGCCTTCTTCTCTTCTCCTGAAGGAAAAGAAAAAAAAAACCAAACTGGCTGCTCCGTGTGTTTCTGTGGGGCTGGGTGTCGGTGATGGGGTGGAGCAGAGCTGAAGGGATGTGTGTGCTCCCTTTGCTGTGCCCCCCCCCAAATTGTGCTCCGGGGTGTCCCTCCTGGTGGCTTCGCAGGGGCAGGTGAACAGGGGTGTCTGCTCCCCATCACTTACAGCCAGACCGTCTGATTGTGCACAGCCAGAATCCACCTGATCTGTGCTCAGTTCATCTCAGCTAATGGAACCAGAGCCTTTGCAGGTGCTGCTCCAGCCCGGGCAGGTAAGGGAGGAGAGAATGTGCTCGTCTTGCTGCCACTGCATCCCCTCAGAGGACAAAAGGTATTGGTTTCATCTTTTTTTTTACAGAAAACTCTTATGGGAAAAAAAAAAAAAAAAAAAAAACCAAAAAAAACCACAAAAGCTGATGTTTTGCTGTTGTGGTAATAATTACAACATGTTATTGAAACAAAGAGGTCAGTGCCAGGGAGAGAGCAGCCCCAGCAGGGAGAGCAGGGTTGGGGAATCCAGCAGACAATCCCCGTTCCTGTCGGACACTCTTCCTTAGGGGAATTCACTGGGCTTGCTCAGCAGCAGAAGATTACAGACCTGAGAACATGGTAAATATTTCTGTTAAATTTGAAAATCCAATTAGTGGTTTTTTTGTTTTTTTGTTTGTTTTTTTTTTGGGGGGGTGTGTGTTTTTTTCTGTTTCTCTCTTTTCCTTTTCAACCACCTCAGAGGTACTGCTGTGGTGCTGGGGAGAACAAGCCAGAAACCAAAGAAGATAAAGAAGATTCCCAAGTTCCTTTCCAGACGATTGCCGCCTTCAGAGCAGGTGCAAATCCACGTGGAGCTGAGAAGGGGGATGTGAGGAGTGCAGCAAGCTGGCACTGTCTCCCAACTCTCTGGTTTTGGAGACCTTCACTGACCTTCTGAGAGGAAAAAAAACCTTCCCATCACTTTTTTACCCTGCAGTCACGCCTACTAGGGATGTAGGTCTTGTTCCAGATCTCCCAGAAGGATTTGTGTGTGTCCTGCACTCCCCAATCCATGGCTTGGAAGGAGCATCCTTCAGCAGGAGCGAGAGGAAGAGGAATTCCTACGGAGCTGGCGAGTTCGGGCAGGTGAGAAAAGAGTGATGAACAAATGGAAGAGCTGAAGGGTCCCTTAGGTGCCTCAGGGGTCTCGGGGAGGGGTGGGTGGGGCTGTGAGCAGGGCAGGGTGTGCGCAGCCCCCCAAAGCCCACCTCCGAGAGGAACCCCGAAGATCCCCCGTCCATCGTTGGGGGGCCGGGCCGAGGCCCCCTCGTACCGCAGCTCAGCCGGGACGGCTCCGGGGCTGCCGGGCTGGCTCGGGGCTCACCTCCCGGCCGGGGCCGGGCTCAGTGCCCGTTCCGTGCGGGGGCTCCTCGGCATCTCCCGCTTCCCCGGGCACAGACCGGCCCGGCGGCTCCGCCTGTCCCCGGGAGGGAAAGAGCGAGGAGGCGCAGGGCTGGAGACCCCGAGCAGGGCTGGAGCCTGTCGGCAGCGGGCGGCCGGGGAGCACCGAGGGGCACCGGGGTGGGCAGGGCGGTGCTGGGCTGGCACAAGAACGCTGCCGGAGCAGGAGCAGGAGCAGCCCCGGGCACGGCGCTGGCTTTTGGGGAGTTTGCTGCCGATGGTCAAACAGCTGGGCACGAACACCCGTCCGGAGGTGTGAGTGAGCTGCCGGTGGGGCTGGCTCGGTGGGCAAAGGCAGCCTTTTGCTGCTCCCGGCCCAGAAATGCGAAGGTGATCCTGTGCAGCTCTTACGGAGTACGATTTGGGTGTTGAATTGTTCCCACCTGCTCGAACAAGCTGCATCACAGCGACAGTCGAAGCGTCTCAAACGCTGGAACGTGCATCTCCGAAGTGCCAGTGCAAACTCTAGGGGAGATGTTCTGTGCCACACCCAGGGGCAGGGCCGCTCGCTTGTGGGTGTGAGTCTCAGATTCAGTCAAAGAAAGAAACGGAGAGCTTCTAGCCAGGCAGAGGCCTGGGAAAGAGCTGGGAAAGAATGTAAATAATTCTCTATCTCTCTTGTTATTCACATTGTTTATAGCTAAGTTCTATCACTGTGCGTCAAGCACTCTGCACCAATGCTTTGGGTTGTTTTCACTTCAGAACCAATGGATTTGATCCTTACGAAGCTCTGTATAAAAGAGCGGGGTATTTTGAATAAATGGGGATTTTACTCTCAACATCCTTCTGAGTCAGAGCCTCTTCATTCCCGTCCTGCCTCGACAGCGACAGGGGGTGTGCTGCGCCCCGGAGAGCCGCCGGTGCCCGGCCGGGAGCTGCTCCGGGCGCGCCTTGCGGCACGGGCACTCCCCAAGGTAAGGGCGCTACCTGCATCCTCCTTCCGCAGCTGTGGCCCCAAAATGTGTGTTTTCCAAAGCTTCAGGCCCCGGGGGATGAAGGGGATGAAGGCCAAGCATCTGTTTCACCGTGGGTGCTGTCACAAGGTCCCTCGAGCCGGGGGGTTTTGTGTTGTCTTCATGCGCCGTGTTTAACTCGCCTTGAAAAGCCTTTGGACTTGTATTGATGCACCCCCCAAAAGTCTCTGGCAAGGGCAGCTCAGGCAGAGCTTATGCGATTTTGAGCTTTGGGATATTTTTTTTTTTTTTGGGCTCTGCCTTCTCACACTTGTCGCAGCGTGCGCTTGCTGTGAAAATTGAGTCCGCCTCGGGAATTCTGGGCTTTGCAGTCATATATTAGCGTATCCTGCGTCTGGTTCTCTCTGATTTTTTTTGTTCTTGCCCTTTCTCTGCTCTGTTTCCCTGGTGTATATGTCTTCAAACACTTATTTGTGTGCTTTCCTGGCCTCTTGAGAAAAATAAATTAACAACTACTGTAAATAGTAGTTTGGAGGGGACCTTGCTACAAGGAGCTAAAAAACATTTTTATAGCACTTAGGTTGTCAGCATAGCTGGTGAATGGTACAACCACTGAATAGCTTCGTTGTCCTGTGTAATTTCCCCCTTTTTCTGGTGTTAAGATGATTATGGCATAATTTAATAGCATGTGTCAAACGTCTTTGGTAGTATTTGTGGGCCAGGAACTCATGTGATGCATAGTTCAGCTATTGCCATACCTCATGTGCTATTCTGTTTCAAGCTCCTAATTCAGGCAAAAATTCATCTTTTTTTTTTTTTTTTTAATGCCTTTAAATGAAAAAAAAAATTGTATTTATGATGCAGGGTTGACTCTTCACAGATTCATAGAATCTCAGAATGGTTTTGCTTGAAAAGGACCTTAAAGTTTGTCTCATTTCACACCCCTGCCGTGAGTAGGGACAACCTTCAGTAGACCAGGTTGCTCCAAGTGCTGTCTAATCTTGCCTTTAACATATCCAAGGAAAAGAATGGGAGTCTTTTAGCTCACTGCTGGGACACAGGGCTATGGGCTGTTCATCCAGGAAGGGGTTGCTTGGGTCCAAACAGAGAGGAGTTAGCTGGTAAGTGATACCTTGTGTCCTCTTTGGTATAAACAAACTTGTGTTTAGTGACTTTGGAGATACCTGCGAGTGAACAGCTTTCATCACAAAGAGACTCCCAGAGCTAGATCTCATTCTCCAGAGGAATTGTGTTCACCTTTGGCCTTTTGAACTAGGAGGAGTGTGGGGCAGACTGGTCAGGTTGGTGTCTGAGAAGGGGAGGGTGTCTGGGTTCCAGCAGCACTCCCAGGGCTGCTGCTTTGGGGTGTGACACAGAACACAGCGATATTCCTGCTGTGCAGATGTGGCAGGGAGTGGAACAGCAAGTGCCAAAGCTGGGTTTTGCTCCCTAAATCCCAGGACAGCTGGATTTAAGTTCCATCAGCCAGAGGAGGGAATGAGCCCTGGTGCAGGTCTCGCTGTTTCTCTGCCATCATTTGCATGGTGTGATTCTCCCTTGAGCAGAGAGGGCAGAAAATGAGGCAGGAGGGGAAGCTCATTTTGTTTCTGTGAACCCTGGGCTTGGGGCAGCTGCAGAGCACTTTGGGTTCAAATAATCCTGCCCAAATTGCCATCCCACTGTGGAAAGTAGTTAAAAAAAGATGCTTCTGAGAAACTGATTCTCAAGTTTCTTTCAACATTGGTGCCTGAGTACAAGGGGTGGGAAAAAATGCATTTGCTTTGACCTGACAGGTGGGTTACGTGTTTTCCTCTGCTAATTTGTTCCTTGGTGCTCACCAAGCAATTTGGTGCTTTTCAAGCTGCTGCTTTCAGGCTTGCTCTTCTGCAGCACTCTATGAATCCCACAATCTTCTCCTTGGTCCTTTCTTTTCCTTGGCTGCTGTGTTTTGGGAGTGGTGTCAGGGAGTGGGAGGCACAGGCTGTTTGTTTCATGCATGGGGATGGAAGCATGTGCCTGCTCCCAGGGCTCCTTTCTCAGCCTGCTTCGTGTGGCACATGGAGAATTGCTGTCCAGATTGCTTGTTCTGATCACAGAACTCTTATTTTGTGTTTGGGACCCAAGCTATCCAAGGAAAAGCCCTTGCAGGACAGTGGCAGGATGCGTGGAGCTCAGGGTCTGGGTTCTTAAAGTCTCTGCTGATGTATTTTGTTTTCTGTGAAGGCCTTTCAAGCATGCTCAACTATCCCTAAATTCAGTCCATGCCCTTGGTCTGGATAGGAAAACAAAAAAAGTGCTTGGCAGAAATGGGGTGCTGTAGTAGAACATTGAAAGGCAGTGTGTAGCTTTCCCCTTGGCCTTTTCCATGTTATTGGATGTTACATCACAGTGACATGAGGTAGGATCCCTGCCTATGAAAGAGGCAGGGCTGAATTTGGAATTTTTTTCCCTCTGAGAACATCTTACCACTGAGAGGCTGTTTCATTTGTTTTTCCCTGCACACTGATGCTTCTGCTTGAAGCTTCATTTGGAGCTACCCAGAACAACATAATTCAGCAAGAATTTTTAATCCACCCCAGCACCTCTCCTGCAAGGGCTCGGGCACACACATCCTGTCACTGTCAGCCACCTCAGGAAGATGCCAATTGCTCTCCAGCTGTTTTGCTCCACCTGGGCACCAGATCCAGCTGCAGATGTCCCCCTCCCTTGGCAGGGTGAGGATGTGGAGAGAGTGAGCAGCTAAGGAAGGGGCTGTGAGGTCCCTTGCTGCCTTTGGGTCAGACATGTGGCTTTGTGAGGAGAAACACCCAGGAGTGCCGAGCTCACCCTGGGTCAGGGGTGGCTCCGTGTGGTGGAAAAATCTCTCCTCCAACCCGAGCTTCCAAAAAAGGCTCAGAAATCTGTTCAGTCTCAAGGCAGTTTATTGCAAGTTATCGAAAAGATTTTCTCCTTGGGCTGCTGTGGTTTGCTCACAGCTCAGGCAGAGGCACACACACACCCTGACATCCTCTCTGACTCTGACTGCTTCTTCTCTCCCCGCCCAGGGCTGCTGCTGTCTTTTATATGGGACATTATGTGTTACATGGTTACAGTTTTCCCCAATGCCTATCACCTATATTAAATGGTGCTTTTCTATCTTTTATATGGAACATTACGTGTTACATGTTTACAGTTTTCCCCAATGCCTATTACCTATATTAAATGGTGCTTTTCTATCTTTTATATGGTACATTACGTGTTACATGTTTACAGTTTTTCCCCATGCCTATTACCTATATTAAATGGTGCTTTTCTATCTTTTATATGGAACATTACGTGTTACATGTTTACAGTTTTCCCCAATGCCTATTACCTATATTAAATGGTGCTTTTCTATCTTTTATATGGTACATTACGTGTTACATGTTTGCAGTTTTCCCCAATGCCTATTACCTATATTAAATGGTGATTTTCTACTCTAAACCAATCTGTGAGTGCCAACATCACCAAGAACATGGAGGTGAGGAAGGAGAAAGAGAGAGGACAGGACAGGCCCAAATCCCAAATCCATCTTAAAACCTCTGACCCCCATGTACAAAACCAAAACCCCCCTGTACATCACTCAAAAATTCTTCCCTTTACTTCGTGACTACTTCTACTCTAATATCTAAACTTTTGTGACTTCTTGTTCTTCCTGCAAGGTTGGTAAATCATTCCATGGCTCAAACCCAAAATCACAGCTGTTTCCAGCTGCCTGCCAGGGTCTCAAATGCTTCTGACCTGGACCCGGAACATCCAAAAATGTCTGAGGGACATTTTGAGTTCCGACACTGGAGCAGTGGGACGGGTTCTGCAGACACCAAGTGAGTGTCTGGGTGCTGAGTGCCACACTGCAGGCCCTGCAGGTGCTCCCATGGAGCTAGGAAGTGTCTGAGCCCCTGTTTTTGGAGAGAGGAGTGTGGCCTCAGAGCTACTGGCAGGTGACATGGTTCAGCTGCCACGTCCAGCTGTGCTGCTCAGAGCAGAAGCTGAAGAGAGTTGTTGATTTTTTCCTTCTGCAAGCTTGAGTTTTTCCTTCCTTTCTCAGTGTCTGCTGTGTTGGGTGTGCCAAGGAGGGCTGGGTTCCTCACAAAGGGTTTCAGGGGTTGGTGGCAATTCTGATTTTTCTGAAGGTGTATGGAAGTGTGCTATCAAATCAGCTCTTTTCTCTCCTGAAAAGCTTTCCATCTATGACCACCCACGTGTCTATGTGTTTTAATCATGTAGCCAGAGGCACTAAAGTTTTTACTCTCTAAGCCAAAACCTGCTTGCTTGGTGTCTGTGAGAAGTGGCATTTGTGCTGGAGAGCTGCAGTATATTCTGTTATTCCTTTTAATTCTGTTGTATGACTGTGTATCATGTACTGTATGCTATATTCCTAATGAAATGCTTTTGAAATTTGTATTAAGGATGAGGAGTTGGGTCTGTTCACTACAAAATCTTGTGAGGTCTGGAGGACTGGGGCGGTGGCTGCTCTCAGCAAAGGTTATTTATATATTTGCATCATGTCAGACTGCCCTCAGCCCTGGGCAGGAAACCTCTGGGACCGTGCTGTGGGTGAGAATTGGGGCTGTGTTTAACACTGAGCCAGGTCAGGTCAATATTTACCTATAGGTGTGGGGTGTGGGCCCCCACACTGAGCTGGAACAGGATCAGGGTGACAGATGCTGCGTTTTGTTGCATCTTGAGATTTTTATGTGCCCTCTTGAGACTTCTCCCAGGACGTGGCTGCGGCGGAAGGTGATGCTGCAGGTCAGCCTGCACCTCCCGTGGGCATTGCTGGCCTCTGTCTGCCTGCTGTGCCATCAGACCATGGCAATTGGCTGCTGTCACTGTCACTGCCACCCCTCCTGGGGCTGTGCCCTCCTGGCAGCCCTTGCCAGCCCCACACAGGAGCTCCAGGGGTGCCTCTGTGCTGTGTTGGGAGCGTTTGCTGAGAATGTTCCTCATCCCTGGGAGTATCCTTTTGTTCCTGGGTGGCCAGACAGAGCTTTTGGGCCTGTCAGCCTCAGATGGATTACAGAAGTCGCTGAAAGGGAGCAGGACAGGGAGGATGGTCAGAGGGGGGCTGTCACACCACACCTGGCAGTCTGTGCTGTGTGCTGGAGGTTGGTGTGACTTGCACCGCGGGGAATGAATGTCCCCTTCCCAATTCAGTCCAACAGATCCCAAGGCCTCTTAGAGGAATGTTTTCTTTTATTTTAGAGGAATATTTTATCTTAGAGGAATATTTTGTTCTTTACTTCCCTGTGTGATAATCTATTCTCCGAATTGCTATGAGAAATTCATTTTTCCTGGAGAGAACCCCATGGCAGAGACAGCTTGCAGAGAAGCCCGGAGCCACATTTGGGGAAGAGAGCGCCGAGAGCTGTGCCCTCCTGTGCTCTGGGAGCAAGGCACTGTGCCAAATCCTATTTCCCAGTGCTTCCACCTGGAGAAGCAGGGAGCAGGTATGTGTTTCCAGGAGCTCTGGCTGGGCTGCGAGCAGCAGGAGATGGGGACGGTTCCATTTATTCCCACCCGTGGCTGTATCCCGAGCGCCACTCTTTGACCGCTCTTTTGGCCATTCTCTGGCCCCTCTTTGGCCGCTCCGTGGCCCCTCTTTGGCCGCTCTTTGGCCCCTCTTTTGGCCCCTCTTTGGCCCCTCTTTGGCCCCTCTTTGGCCCCTCTTTGGCCGCTCTTGGGCCGCTCTTGGGCCGCTCTTGGGCCGCTCTTGGGCCGCTCTTTGGCCGCTCTTTGGCCCCTCTTTGGCCGCTCTTGGGCCGCTCTTGGGCCGCTCTTGGGCCGCTCTTGGGCCGCTCTTGGGCCGCTCTTTGGCCCCTCTTTGGCCGCTCTTTGGCCGCTCTTGGGCCGCTCTTGGGCCGCTCTTGGGCCGCTCTTGGGCCGCTCTTTGGCCGCTCTTTGGCCCCTCTTTGGCCCCTCTTTGGCCGCTCCGTGGCCCCTCTTTGGCCGCTCTTTGGCCGCTCTTTGGCCCCTCTTTGGCCCCTCTTTTGGCCACTCTTTGGCCACTCTTGTGGCCACTCTTGTGGCCACTCTGGCCACTCCTTGGCCGCTCGGACCGGCCCGCAGCGGGCGCGCCTCACTGCTGCCGTCTGCCGGCCGCACTGCGCTACTGCAGCAGGAGCGACCCATGCGCACTGCCCCGAGGGGCGCGGCGGGGACACCTGCAGGCCGCCATGCGGTACTGCATCGGCGCAGCGCGCATGCGCACTGGGGCGCGGCGTGACAGGTGGCCGCTGAAGGCGACGCGGAGCATGCGCAGTAGAGGGCAGGCGCCTTGCAGCACGCGTGCCTAAGGGCGGGATAGCGCTGCGGCGGCGCGCATGCGCGGTGGCGTCCCCGCGCGGAGTGCTGCCGCCGTGCGGGGAGCGGGCGGTAGTGCAGGGCAGGGGAGGCGGCGGGTCCCGGTGCCGGTTCTGGTCCCGGTGCCGGTTCTGGTCCCGGTGCCGGTGCCGGTGCCGAGGGACGCGGGCCCCGAGCGCCGAGCTGCCGTGCCCGGGAGCACCGGGGGACCGGCGGGCGCGGGGCCCGGCCGCGCTGAGACAATCCAGGAGCGCAGCGGTTGCGGCGGAGCAGCCGCGCGGAAGGTGAGCGGGGAGCGGCCGGCCTGGGAGCAGCCCTGGGGAGGGGAGCCGAGTGTATGAGGCTTGCTGCTGTGAGCAGGCAGTAACTCCCATGGATGTTACAACTGTTCAAAATGCCAATCGCTTGTTTTTAGGTTTTTTAAATAATAATTAAATGGTTATAAAAATAGTAATGCAATTAGAGTAATAAAATTTTAGAGTTAGGACAATTACGAGACAATAAAAAGCAAAGAATTACGGATATCCGGATGTTTTCGGGCACTACGCTGCCAAAAACATGCCTTGCAAACAAAGGAATAACCCTTAAAAGCAATAGCCTGTTGCATATTAATATATCTCATACATGATTCATAAATTCCTTGAAATTACAAATTTTTCTGGTTTCTGTCAAGTTCTTCCGCATCATCCTGGTGGTTCCATAAAGATGGAGAGAAGGTGGAAGGATGTTTGTCTTTTCCAATAAAGAGGCTGTAACTCTTTATGTGCCCTGTCGCTGTTATCTCCATGCGAAGAGCTTCTTGATTATCTCATCTTTCTTGAGCTAGTTCAAAAGTATCTTATAATCGCACAGTTCCTATTTTACCATTGTGTTATAGCCTAGAAATATATTTAGCACACTACTTAAGAGAATTAACACAGCATAACTTTCTAACATTACACATATGTAATATTTGCGAAAAGCCAATCATCAAATATACATCAGAGAAATCTGATATTGGCACTGCAGCTTTGTGCCAGCATGTCCCGGGTGTTGGTTCTGGGAAAAGGGGAGCAAGGGCTGAGGGGCACCGGGACTGGGTGTTTGGTGCAAATGAGCAGCTGGGCCTTCCCTTAGGCTGTGCTGGGTACGGATTGGTGTCCTGCCCGGCCTCAGTCTGTGCAGCAGCTGCACACTGGGCAGGTTTGGGGCCAGCCTCTTCATCCTTTGTCCCTGTTTGTCTCCTTGCAGAGGAGAGGAGTGTGTGCCAGCCCTGGCATTCCTCAGCGTCGGTCGCTTTAGGTTGCTCTGCACGTGCAGTGGAAGATTTACCTTTGGAGAAACTGCTGTTGTATTGTAGATCTGCAGAAGTGTTGAGTCTCTAAGAGTGCTTTGAGGGTTTGACAAAGCAGAACAGAGACTGGACAAATCGGCTCCAGCAGGCTGAGGACCATCTCCTTTGATTTACAGAACACTTAATCCAATAGTGTTTCAAACCTGTGGCAATGATTCAAAGTAACAGTTGGACTTTTTCTTCTCAAGGTCACTGGGAAGCATGGGACACGAACTGAACCATAACTTCTTGCAAGCCCTGTCAGGAAGAGGAGCAGCAAATTATGCTGGAAGAGTTCCTGTAAGTACCTGTGAGATGATGATCTACAGTTTTAAAATGCATCTGGAAAGGAAACCACATTATTTGGAAGGAAAACGTCAGATGGAAGTCATGAGAAAGATGATTTGAGGCGAGATTTCTAGATGGCCAGAAATATGTTGATGTTGGGCTTTTTTACATGAGCAAAGCATCTGGAAACACTCCAGGACGGCGATGGGAGGTTAGTGAGGAGCTGAGGACACGCTTGGGGTCGCTGCTGCCCTGCCTCGTCTGCTGCTCCCACACTCCCAGCTGGTTGTCTCAGGATGGTTTGGCTCAAGTTAAAATTGCTGCTTTCTGCAGAGCTGCATGAATATTCTTCAGTTCCTAGGGAGTATTGTCCTTTGTTCTTGGCTTTTCAAGGGCTTCTGTTTTGCTCCAGGGAGAGCATCCTGGTCTTGGTGTTCAGCCAGAATACTGCCTCTGGTCCCTTTTTGAAGGAGAGAGCAGAGCTTGGATGTCTCTCTCCTAGATGGCCTTGGTGCTAAAGACAGGTCCTGCAGGGGCCTGCAAAGGCACGGCTGGGTGCTCTGCAAGGCAGCAGTGGCTTTGGCTGGGACACAGAGAGAGTGTGCCCTGCTGATCTACTTCATCTCCTTTGGCTCTCTGCTTGAAATCAAAGTGTCATTCCCCTCTATCCCCTCCATAATTCTGTGGGCATTATGTGTTCTGTTATGGCTGGTTAGTGGGCAGAGGAAATGCTGCCTCAAGCGTGGGTCCACAGCAGAGCTTACAACAAGTCCTTGTAGGCAAGACAGAGAGAGGCTTACTTCAAAAACTCCTCAAAGGAGAAGGTGAACTATTTCTGAGGCTTCCACCTAATTCACTGGGATCTTTTCCTGTCACTGGAGGCAGCGCTGAGGCAGTGGCCCCCCAGCATCCCAGCTGCTGGAAAAATAAGCTTAGTAGGCCCTGGAAAAATAAGCACCCTAAGCACATGGAGAACTCATATTTGATAGAACTGCACTGTGTAGCTAGTACATGATAATTGATATAATTGTTAGATGTGATGATTGTTTAGTAATTAAATATAATTACTGTTTAATCATAAGAATAATCATGAGAAACTGTGGTCAGTGACCTATGAAAGATCACGAGAAACTCATGTCAATGTATACAATAGAACAATTTAAGTTTAATAATTAATATGTGAGTTATGTAATGATAGAAAATAGGTTCAGCTCGAAAGCCATGTTGGAGTCAGATTTGGGTCTGTACCCCTGATTCCCAGAGCTCTCAACAAAAGCACCTGCATGGAATCATATCCTGTGATTCTGTGTTTCTGAACGCTAACATTCATGCAGGTTTTAGCGTCAGGCTGTTGTCCTGAGCTCTGCCTTGTCTTAGCTTTTGCAACGTGTGCTTTTCTTGAGCGGTGCCTTTGCCCCGACAATTCTGTGCTCTGCAGTCACACCTGATCGTACTTAACTTGTGTTTCCCCCTGCCTTCTTATCCGTGCCCTTTCCCCGCTGCTTCACTGCTCTGTACACCTTCACACTTTCAGCTCTGTGCTTTTCTAGACTCTTAGTGAAAATAAATTAATGAATACGGGAACTAGAGGCTTTTCGGGGGGGTGGGGGTTAGCTTGCCCTCAGGAGCCAAAAACTCCTTAAGCGTCACTTTGCCCGTGTGCGTTGCGAGCAGTAGGGCCGAGAGCACGGAGCTCGCCCTGTTATTTGCATAACTCGCGTAGAATGCGGTTAGAAGCCGCGAGGTTCGGCACAAGCCGGTTTTCAAAAGTAATTTTTTAAAAAGCGTTCCAAGCGCTGGGAGCGACCCTCACAAGCGCGGAGCTGCGGGCCGGGCGGGGGGCGGGGCCGTGGCGCTCTGCTCCAATCAGCGCGGCGGGCGGCGGCGGCAGCGGCCAATGGCGAGGCAGGGCGGCAAACTCGGGCGCGGCGGCGGGAGGCGCGCGGCCCTGCCGGGCGGGCAATGGCGCCCGTGAGGCGGCCGCGCTCCGGGCCGGCGGCGGCAGCGGCGCTGCGGCCGGCTCGGGTGGGGCCGTGAGGCCCCGCGGGCTCTGGGCCTGGTGGTGGCTGGGTGGAGCAGCGCCCGGGAGTTGGTTTGTGCGGGTGTTGTCCGAGGAATAGCGTGTTACGGCTGCCCGGGTGTCGGTGGGTTTAGTGGAAATGGGGTGTTCCTGTGTGTGTGTGAAATAAGCCCTCAGAGTGCTCTGGGTGCGTTACGGAAAACGCGCAGTGGTAAAAGTGGCTTGTGGAGAGGCAGCTGCTGTGTCGCAGGTTTGTGCAAGCGCTGAGTCTCAGCGAGCGGCTGCAGGTTTGTACAAGCAGAGCTGGGTGAGCCTGAGGACTGTCCTAACCCTAACCATTAACCCAGCAGTGAGCACAAAACCCCTGTAAAACCCCTTCTGAGTTGTCCTTTTTTTTTTTTCCCTAGGTCACTGGGAAGCATGGGACAAGACCTGAATGATAACTTCTCGCAAGCCCTAACAGGGAGAGGAGCAGCAAATTGCGCTGGAAGAGTTCCCATGAGCACCTGTGTGATGATGATAAAGGTAACAGCTCCAAAATCTGGATAATCGTGATATTTTGATGGAAAGCCTCAGCTGGAACACATTAGAAAGATTATTTGATGAGAGATTTCTTGACAGTGAGAAATATGTTGATGTTAGGGGTTTTTTTTTGTATAACTGCTGCTTGAAATACAAGTGTTATTCCCCCCCATCCCTTCCCTTCTTCCAGGGTTATTTTTCATTCTGACTGGCTAACGGGCAGAGGAAATGCTACCTCAAATGCAGTTCCACAGCAGACGTGAGCAAGGTTTTGCATGAGCTTCAAACGGGTCATTTTCTGCTGCCTGGCAAATGTCCAGGGAGCTGTTCTCCGTGGGATATTCAGGGAGAAATGTGACACAAAAGGTTAAATCTGTGCCTGAGCTCAGAGAAAATGGGACTGTGCTTGGGATGGTTTAGCCTTGGAAAGGGAAGCATTCCTCGGCTTACTGCACATAATGTTAGAAAAAAGGTAAAATAGCCACTGGTAGCTGTGGCCCGTGACTCCCTCGTCTCCCTCTCTGGCCAGAGCTTTCTCATCTCCTTGGAAAGGAGCTGCAGTTTCCTCCTTCTCCAGCCGGGGTCATTCCAGAGCCATTCCAGCCTGGGAGGGCTCTCAGTGCATGCCAGAGATGGTTCTGCCTGTACCGCAGGGCAGCACGATTTTACTTTTATAGCCTGAAAAGCTCTTCTTCTAGAACCTGTAGTAATTCTAAAGGTTTCCGGGGTAGTTTCTTCCCGTTTTTAAATTTTTTTCTGCTGCTCTGGTGCACGTCCATGATCTGTGGTGTTCCCTGCTATTGGTCTGTGTGTCTTCTTAGTGCTGTCATGGAGATGGTCCAAACTCTGGTTCTCCTGCAACTTGCTGGCTTACAGGAAACCCCAAAATGTTTTCTTGAAACACTTCAATATGGAAAGGAATTTCAGCTGGTGGGTCAGAAGTTACTGTTGGCTGCTATCACAGAGACACACAGAAGGCATTTCTGGTTTTCTCTGTTGTGTACCTACAGAGCCAACAGATAGCAGGTGTTCCCTGTGGAACTGTGGGGTTTTTAACCTGGCCAGTGCCCTCTGTATCAGCAGCAGGGCTGTACAGCTTTAGAGGCTGTGTCTGGACCCATAGCAACTGACCTCTGCCAGAGGATGAATTTCTGTTGTCTTTTCTGGATGTATAGCCAGCCTATCCTTGCATAGGAAACTCAACCCCAACAGCACTAGCTGAGGTTCCTGTTTCCTCCCCTTTACTTACACACCCCCATGTGGCAGGCTGTTGTGGGAGGGTCGTTCCCTCAAGTGAGCCTGCAGGAAGCCTTGTCTACACTTGCTTGGTGACCCAGACCTGATCGGGAGCAGCGTGTGTGAGGAATGAGCTGTAGGAGGTGGAATTCACCCGGAAGCCAGTGCCGGTGTCGTGGCCAGAAGAACTTTGGCAGGCAGGCAGACAGGTCCTGACTTCTTTACACAGGTGTATGTTTACCCTGTCTAGCCCTAACCTCTCCTCTGGTATGCATTAAACATCACTTGTTTATTCAGGGTGATAAAGGGCCCTGTGGATGTGAGCCCTGGTGTTGACAAAAGCCTTGGGAAATTATGCAACAGTTGGGAACTCCTTCTTTATGTCCCAGAGCGAGTCTCTCAGTGACTGTGCTGATCTCTTGAGGGGGGCTTGCTGTGACAGGCCAGAGAGGAACACTCCAGCCTCACTGATGTGTCTGAGGACCCTGTAAGCTTGGATGTGGCTTCCATGGCGATTGGAGCAAGATCTAGCTGTGGTTCTGTGGGCAGCAGTGCAGCCATCAAAAGAGTTTAGGCACTTCAAATAATTAGGTGGAATCTGTTGGTGGAAATTAGAGAACTTAGAAGATGAGGATTTGTCCTTTCTCTGCTTTTCCACTGATTGGGGATGTGAAGGGATGGGAGGGGAGGGAAGGTTTCCACTATAAAACCAAACCACAAAGCATATAAAAACCCCTAATTCCAGTGTTGGTGTTCTCAGCTGTGTGAGAAAGACAACCAGATCATCAGATGAAATCCATACCTGAGAGAATGGAACTTGCTGGATTTTTCCTGCCCCTGAGTGTTGGCTGTGAAGGCAGTTGGGTGATCCTTTTGGGTTTCAAGCGTGTGTTCCTGAGGCTGGGCAAAAGCACTGGTAGCACTTGTTCCCCTAAAGCCTCCCACAGCAGCCACAGTGGATGGCTCAAAAAAGATTTCCAGAGGACCCATTTCACATGCGGAAAATTGCTGAGGATGGTGTTGGATCTGACCAACAGTGTCCTCCTGTGTTTTCTTTCCCCTGTACTGTTTGCCAATATCCCTGAAGGGTTCCCAATCAAGGAAAGGAAGATATTGTAGAAATATTTATTTCTTTTAAATGAAGCCATCTTTGTCTGTTTAATGAATTGCTATGGAAATGGTGTGAGTCATGCAGGGAATCATAACCCTATTTTCAAATACTTCTGCCCTTGCAGTACAAAATAGCTGTCAGGTTCCATGTCACTGGGCAGTGTAGTGTGGAATAGACTGCCTTTCCTCAGATGTCAGATGGCAGTTTCATATCTGGAAGGCTCAGTGTGCGTTTCTTCCCAGGGCAGTAGGGGGATAGGTAGGTCTCCTTGTGGAGATTGCCTGTGAAGGTGACAAGTGGAACGTTTTATCTCCAGACACCTTAGGTGTGATGCTGTGCCTCCCACATCATGCTGCACCTTTGAGAACAGGTGTGGTGGAGCATAAAAGCACTTGTGAGTGCTCAGAAATGGGGCCTCTGGATCTAGAGTCCTCTGGACCCCAAAACAAGCTGTGGGAAAGCTGGCTGTCCCTTTATGGTGCACACGGGTTTCTGTTATTTCACTTACAGGATCGTGAAGCAGAAAAGGGAAAACCATCAGGAAGGGAATAGGAAAGAGAATGTTGTTTCAAATGGTAGGACAGGCTAAGGTAGCTCTGAAGTTCATTGCAGCTTTGTGCTTATTAGCTGTTACTTACAAAGGACCAATGAGCATAATTATTGCTTCCCTCCCTTCTCGAGATCCATATCTTTAAGTCTTAATTGTGGTAGCACGGACAAATCATTCCCATTCAATAGCAGTGCATGACCTGTGGATGGTTTTAAATGCCTAAAAATGGCATGATTTCCTGTAGTGCACATTCGTCAGGACCAGGCTGCTGGCTGTGACTCCGTGTGGAAAAGCCTGTGGACAACAAGGAGAAATGCAGAGCATCTTTTATATCTTCATTCTTTGCTGTAAATCATCCAAGTACAGGTGAATCATGAAGTGCAGGTTAAGAGAGCTGAGTCTATTTCATGGAGTTCATGAGTTGTACCATTTCAGTGGCATGACAGCTGTAAATAACAGCTAGGTACTTGTGTTGTGGGGCAAAAGAAAAGCTACCTGTCTTTCCTGCCCAGAAGAATTTTGATCAATTCCATTAACCTGGGAAATAGAAGCCAAGTCTAAAAATCGTAGAATGGAATCATGGAATAGGCAGGATTGGAGAAGGCCTTTAAAAGTCATGAGTCCTTGCACTCTGCCATGAGCAGGGATACCTTTCTTGGATGTGTTTCTGAATTGTTACTCTTTCCTGTCCATGATTACAAGAGAGAAATCCCAGTGTTTGAGGTGGGTGTTGTTCATTCCCCCTTCAAATTTGGTTTGCAAGAATGATTAATTGTATCTATTTGCAGCACTAAAAGTGCTGGTGGATTTGGAGCGGAGCTGTGTGCAGGTTTGGGTTGATAAAAGAGATTTTGGTGGCCATAAGGCACATACTTGCTTTCCAAAATAAGCCAGGGGGGTTACAATGGAATTTGGGGTAGCTCAGTGGAATTGAGCTCAATTCCCAAGGACTTTAGAGTGTATGGAAGGTGGGGCCACATTTGGGCTATGAGAGGGCATAAAGCAAACCCCAGATATTTCAGACCTCCAAAGGCATTAGAAAGATGAATTCTGAGAGTCCAGTAGATGACACGTTACATCAGGGACTGCAGGCTGGCCTGGGGAAGAGAGCCGAGATGTTGTGGGAAGTGACTGCGTTCCATAGGATTTCACTGGAGTGCAGCAGCCGTGGGCACCCCCCCGGAGCAGAGGGCCTTTCCCTCGGGGACAGTCCTGTCACCCCACAGCACCTGTGCACCTGTGAGCTCCCGTTTTTAGCGCACAGAACAAAGGGAATGCTTTGCCAGGTGCAGCTCACACCTGCGCCGGCAGTCAGAAATGTGCTCCGGGTTCACATGGGAGCGCTGGGAGGGGGCAGGTCCAGAGCTGGGCTCCAGCCAGGAGCCTCTGGGAGCTGTGTGGGGTCAGCTCCTTGCCTTCTCCCTCTGCCCCTGCCAGCCCGTGGGGCACAGGTGTCTGGAGACTGCCCAGAGGTTCCTGTAGCCCCCTGTGAGCCTGGAATGGGGCAGCTGGTGGCACAGGGAGGGACCGGGTCAAGCCCGTGCTTCTGGGATGATGCACAGCACACACGCAGCACTCAGTTTGGAAAGGTTTGCTGTAAGGACCAGAGGTACCAAGGTGAAGAGCAGAACACGGGGAACCTGGTTGGAATGTCTATGGACACTTCCTAATCATCCTTTCAGGCAGTTCCTGGAAATTTGTATTTGCAAGGTATTTTGAGAGAGAATAGGTAGCATCCATACCTATGAGGTAATTGCCAGCTGCTATGTGGTAGTTGCACGTGGAAAGTGAGCCAGGGGAGATGAAGCACTGGCACTCCTAAACTGAAAAGGAAACAGATACCCTGTAGCTCTGAAGTAAACCAGAAGCCTGATCTCATAATCACAGTGTTAATTTTCATGTAGGAATGCATTTGTTCCATTCCCCACAAGTTAGATAATGTCATATCACAAATGTGATAATGAACATTTTCATACTTGTAATAATCTATTCTAATAAACACTGTTATGTGTAGCTAACCAAAGCAGAGCAGCATTAATAAGGTTTGCAATACTCTATGCAGATAAGTAGAAAAACAAAGCAGGAAAAAAAGTAAAAAGTATCTTTTAGAAATAGTAATTTCCTCCTGAAGTCAGAAGAGAAGCTACAGTGCAAGCCTAGCAGAGACACGTGAATAGACACAGTGCTGTGAACTGGTGTCAGGGGACCTGCACACCTGGAGGAGAGGGGCTGCTGGGCTTCCTGGTCAGCCTATAATCATTTGTGGTGGGGGGTTTCAGCCCTTTCGTGTATTTTTATAATTTTTATTTGAGCTCTCAGATGAGCCAATGTACTCAAAGGACTGTGGGTGACTATTTCTTCCCTGTGCATGAAGTCTGTAACACCTATCTCAGAGTGTGTCTAAACACTTGGTAGGTTTCTAATCCATCCCTTCACTGTGAGCAAAGCAATGCTGTTGAATCAGTTTGCATTTTGGTTGGTGGGGAGAATTCTCATTCTTAGAGGAACTTGGTGTAGATTCTGCCTGTCTCAGCTAAACTGTAGTAATGTGGGTTATTGCTCAGACTAATCACTAAAAAGGTGAAAAAGAAATGAGGTCAAAATGGTCTGTGTCAGGCTAGTCTGCTGCATCTGAAAAGGGACAAAGCAAGGGAAGTTCTCTGGTCTCTGGAGAGATGTCTGCCTATGTCCAGCCTCTTAAGTTTTCACTGTTGGATTGAACCCCAAAACCTTCCCAGCTCTAGGTGCTGGTAGAAAGGCTGAGCTGACTAAAATCTCAGCTGAATTGACCTTTTCATAGGGATTTAAATTGTATAGGAACCTTACCCGTCTGCTGTTCTTTCCTGGCTCTTCTTCTCTGGTCTTTGACTCTTGTAAATATGTAAGTTTCTTAATTGCTGGGGCCAGGAGCGTCCATGGTGCCTGCTGCCGCTTTGCCCACACGCTTGTGCCGAGTGATCACCCTGGGATGTGCCAAAGGGCCGTTCCTGACCAGCCAGCTCAGAGCTCCTGACTGGGTGTCCTGTGCAGATGCAGCAATCCCAGTGTTAGAACCAGGGGCCAGTTCTCTGGAATCATGTAGTAAGAAGTTAAACACTGCTGGGGAGTGTGCCTTGAATGGGCTGGGACCTCCTAGTGCTCATGTTCCTGGTTTGCATTGTTTGCATAAAAGGAGCTTCCATATCTAGGGGAGAACAAGCACCAGTGCCTCCTATGAATTTATCCAGCAGTTGGATCCAATAATTCAGGGTTGTCTGCCCAAAGTATGCTCAAGGAAATGCTCAGGTCATCTGTTAGCTGCCTTGTGGGAGCACTGGACAGCTGTTGTCAGCAAGAGCTGATCAGGAGGTGGCTCTGAAGTCTCTGAGAAGGGCATGTGGCAGAGGGGCATTTCCCAAAGCTGCTCACCCATCCCCACCGCCCTGGGCAGAGCACACTGGCGGGGAGGGGCACGTGCCCTTCAAGCTCAGCATGCCCCATTTCAGAGCAGCATGAGGCAAATCACCTCACCTTTCCAGCATGGAGAAAGCTCCGTGTTCCATCAGCTGCGAGGTCTACCACAGGTTTCGTTTTGCTGTCGTGTATCTTGTCTCAAGTGCCCGAGGCTGACCCATGGGATGCATTTCCAGCACTTGGTTTCCAAATGAGATGAGGTGTTGGAACGATACAGGCCAAGTTTGCACTCAGGAGATGTTCTACGGCCCTTCCTTGCTCTCCCCGAAGAGCTGCCCTTATAGAACACTCCTCACTTACAGTGACAGTGTGCAAACTTTAGTTGTTGTAATGATAATAATAATAAACAACCTGGGAGGGACTGCTTTGGATTTATGGCTGCATGTTGTGTTTTCGCAAAATAAAATGAACTAGGTGCTGCTGTCTAGCTAAAAATAGCTTTTCTAATAGCTATTGTATAGGCCTTGATTGTTAGCAGCAGAAGTCAAGTACAATATAAGACTTAAACTAGTATAAAATAAACCTTATAACTCAGGGTAGGTTTGCTGAGACTGGTGTATGTAAAAGACATTTTCTGGCCTCAGAATGACAGACTGTCTTCCATCATCCAGGACCCAGCTGGAAAAACTAACCCTTCCTTTGATTTAACTCCCAGGGATGTTGTTTTTCTTTTCAGCTTTTTCCCTCAGAATCTATCCATTAAATGTAGAGCAATGAAGTTTACTTTTTATGGAAAATATCTATGAACAATGGGGAAAGGATGAAACCTTAGTATGGCAAGAGAGCACTGGACATTCAATAAACAGTAACATTTTCCAAAGTGAGCTGAATGCCTCTGGTTTGAGTGGAGCAAAGCTTTGCACATTTCAGTGCAAATGCAGAGAGAAGTATGTCTCATGGTGAGTACGGACTGGTCTCTGTCCCGCTTCCTGGGGAGGGGATGTGCCTTAGGGAAGTTACCTGTTCTCTGGCTGCCCGTGGCCCTTATCTCCAGGAAAAATCCTGCTGTCCCTTTGAACAAGACTGATCCAGAGCATGAGATGATGAAAACTTGGTGTCTTGTAGAGCTGACGGCTTAAACCTTGCAAATGAGGAAGGGACTGGAGTGTAACAAGCGTTCTGCTGCAGTTGCTGGTAATTTTTCAAATAGCAAAGGGCAGGACATGTCCTAGCTGGACAGGGTTCTATCCAGGGTGGGCTTCTGCCCTCCTGGTGGGGTTGGCATTGGAGCAAACCTGGTTCTTGGGCAGGACATTGCAGCACAGGGTACTTGGGTGACGTCAGCCCGTGTTCTGGGGTCGCTTTGGTCGGTCAAAGTTCAGTTCCTGGCATTTCTCCCTTGTCTTCTGTAAGCTGAAGTTGGGTCTTGAAAGAAATGCACCCATTTCATCTTTCCATGTTGTTAGCTATTTGTCTGCCCTCCCTTTACAAAGGTGAGTGCTGTCTTTTCTGTTTGCTGTGGTGATGTCATTGCCTGATACTCTGGCCAATGGCTGTTCCTGAGCACTGATGCTGAGGACATGACAAATGAGCAATATCTCAGGCTTTGGAGTTTAGTATGTTGGGAGACACAATCAGGCATATTGATTCTTACATTTCCTTTCTAATTCAGAGCAAGTTGTTGGTTGTGGAATAATTCTGTATGTTCCTTAGAACAGTCACTTGTGCAGAACGTGAAAGCTAAGCAAACTTAAGAGGGAAATAACTGCAGCAGGGAGCAAAGATTTTCTGTTGGGTGATATGAATACTTAGCAGAGGAAATGGCAACTGCTCATTAGTTGAGCTAGTCCCACCTTGACTCAATTTCCCTTGAGCTGAGCTAGGAAGAAATGCACATCTGTAGAAGGCAGATCAAGACAGCAGTGAGGCATGGGAGGGCCCCTGCGAAGCAGACGTGGTGCTGCTGTGCCTGTGGTGGGTCATGCTCTGCGGGCTGCTCAGAACACCTGGTTCTGAGGTGGCTGCTGGCACTACCCTGGGGACTTGGGGAACCTCCTTATGTACGAATTTGCCTGCTGTCGTGGACTGGGCGTGCTGATTTGGAATCCTTACCCCTGCAGTTTTCCCCCCATGAAAACAAGCCTACAAGATCTGTCCTGGCAGAAGTGACCCTAGTCCAGGATGAGGAAGGCTTTCTAGAAATCATTTGTACCCTGAACTAATTAAAATGAGGGATCTTCACTGCCAGACCACAACTGCTTTCTAGTGTCTGGAATCTTGCTTTAAACTGATGCAAATACATGTGTTCTACATCTGTTCTGGAGAGTTCAGCCCTGACATTCTTTCATCCCATGCAGTATTTGTTAAATAAAAGGAGAAAAAAAGAGGATTGGATGTGCTTCATACAGATAGGATATCTTGTTAGCTTGGAGGTGTTTCCCCTCTGGCTTTTGTGCTCAAGGACTGCTCCTGATGGCCTGGGTTCAGTTGAAGTTGGTGACTACTTGTGACTGACCCTGCTCCCACTTTAGTTAATTATGCCAGGTCTGAAAACAAGGTGGAGAGGGAATGTATTGGCAAACATAAACAACAGTGCCACTGCAGCCCTTGTTCCTTTCCTTTGGAATGCACTACAGTTGGAATGGGCACGGGACTGTCAGTACTTTCATCAGGTGCCTGCCTGTGGAGGCTTTTCTCTAAACCCTGCTCCAGGGAGTTTCCATAACCCTTCTGTAGTCATTGGTAAGTGCTCCTGCTTTGTTTAGCAACAGGAATCCCTGAACATGGTAAATATACCTTAGGGACAGACTCCTGCATGTTTGGTGATCAGTAGCAGTGCAATGGTGTTTGCACACAAGGCAGCTTCTTCTCTCTGTGGAATTGTAACAGTTGTAGGAGGTGTTTTTTCGTTCAGCTGGCAGCATTTGAAGTAAAAATATTGTCCATCATATGATTCTGAACTAATGTTGACAGTGTTGTCAAAATAAGGTGAGCTAAAATAATACAAATTTTTCCTTTTACTGGACACGTGAAATTAGATAGATCTGTTAATATTATTTGTTGAGTCATTCATTTTTCATCCTAGTGCCTGATTCCCTTTCCGCTAACTCTGAACACAGCTGAGACCCAGAAGCTAGAGATGTTGATGGTGAATATTGCCAGAGTCAGAGGGTCTCAGGCTCTCCCCTTCAGTTAGAAGTGCTTATTCTTTGGCCCTGCGTGCTCTGTTCCCTTGTTTTCTAGGTGTGTGTGTGTAAGTCCAGCATCCAGTGCAGGTGGAAGTAAAGTGCTTCACAGGAACAGACAGAGCAGGGTCAAACAATTAGTGCTGCTTTGGAGCAAGCAGCCTCTTGTGGTGCACAGAAAGGCCTAAGTCAGAGCTGGCTGCCCCATGCCTCAAAACACTGGTCAGGAGCATAAACCTCAGGGATCAAAACATGGTCTGGGGAGCAGGGATCTGCTTGTTGCATTTAGCAAATGTTTCTGACATGACGTGCTCAGTGATGGGCTTCTCCCAGGAGGGTTTATTTTGACATGTCTCAGACACAGACATTGCTGTCACACCAAAATGGTACAGAGTGAATTTATAGCCGCCGCTGTCTGAGATGGGAACTAAATGGGGTAAGAGCAGAAAAACAGGCAGTGAGATGACAAATTGTCTTCCACCTCAGGTCCTAAATATCTGCAGGTTACATAAATCTCAGCAGAAAACAACTTCCCCGTGTGCTCCACCAGGACTCTGCCCTGCCCTAAGGGGTTCTTTTCTCCCTCCCGAGGGTGTGCAGCCTCAGGCTTGGGTGGAGAGGACGTGGCCAAACGCTGACCACCTGCTTTTTTAGAAAAACAGATACTTTGGTCAAATATGAGGAGAAGGTCATGGGAAACATTTGCCACGTTTTCTTTTTTAATTAAAAAACTCCCAAACCCCAGCCCAGGCGTACCTGAGATCCCAAAGCTGTATTTGTGGTGCTATAAAGCCACAAAGTGGCTATTCCCGAGAAGATTTTACAGTAACACTGTGACTGGAAATGGCAATTAAATGGACTGGCTGAGTCTCAAGTGTCTGGAACCTGTTTCTTGGGCAGGGAATGCAAAAAGAAAGAATTTCTACCTTGCAAGTGAACCGGCCTCCATTCTGTGGCTGAAGCCTGGCTCTTGGTTTGAGGTTGGATGTCCCTGCACCTGGGGACTGTGTTGTTAAGGGTGTGCTGTGAGTACTTAGATTTTTGTGAGTACTTAGAATTTTTTTAGATTTTTGTCTGAGCAGACAGTTTCTCTGCTCTCACAGTTGCCAACCAGGTACACCTAGGTACTGGTAAAATACAAATACAAATGTCTGTGGTACAAACCCCAGCCCTCTGAAAAGCTCTGGGTCTGCAAAGTGCTTTATGTGGTTCTGGTGGGCTACAGCCCCAAGAACCTGCACACTTTTCCAGTGTAGAACTGTATTCTAGCACAGCTCCTGAACTGCAGCTTTGCCATCTGTAAAAGCAAGAGGGAAAATGATCCTAATGTTTCAAGTAAATTCCTCCAAGGAGGCAAAACTGCCAGACCTGCCATTTGTTTCTGCTTTATTAAACTCCACGTTGCATCCACTGTCCTGTCTTTCTTCTTTGCACTCTTACCTGGGCACGTGCTCCATTTTGGGAATTGAAGTTCTGTGCTGTCCTGTTTTGGTTCATGCTTTCCCTGTTTGTTTAGACAGCTTCCACTGTCTAACTCTGAGGTGCTGGAGCAGTGTGCGTAGTTGACTGGGGTTTGTGTGGGTGGGAGCATTTTTGTTATTCTTTTCTACTGCTGCCGTAACCCCAGTGGGGTAAGGACCAAAGTGGCAAGGTGCAGAGCGGGTTATTAACCTGAGCAATGGATTTAGCATGAGAAAATCACCTTCAGGCCTGTCCAGTGTCCTCCCTAAGCTTTGGGAACCAATCCCTGACGTGCTGTGAGCAGTGTGCCAGGTGCTCTCGGTGTCCAGCGACCACGGGGGATGCCAGCAGGTCTCTCACACAGCTGAGGCTGGAATCTGATGTGTATGGGCATGAATCCCTTGGGCCTGCTCCAGGGGGAGAGTAGTGCTGTGGGAGGAAGGCTGTAAATTGTTTAAAAGAGCGAGTGTTGTATGAGGAAATGGTACGAATGCATTGAAATGAGTTGTGCATGCAGGCCAGGAGATTTATATTTATTAGCTTAAAATAGCATTGACTTTATAACAGCTTCTAGAGGTCCTTCCTGAGGCTAGTCTAGACTCTGGAAATGCAGAGATGGAGACCAGCAGTGTCCTGGAGCATACAGAGGAAAATGAGCTGTAAAGTTATCAGCCCAGGAATTTACCAGAGGAAAAAGGGAAATTCTGGGGGAAGAACTCTTGACCCTGTATGTTTTTGATGTATATTGGAGCCTTTCTCCAGCGTAGGGTGTGCCAGTTTGCAGCATTTCTGTATGGGTATGGTGGTGCCAGCCTGGCTTTGCAAACATCAGAGACCTGGGCAGGTGAAATAAAACACTGGGGAGAGTCTGAGGAGGCACAGTGAAGGAAGTGGGGAGGGAACGAATGTGCTAGCACAATGTAAGTGCATAATTCCACATTCTTGAGAGAGTTTTGCTGAAACGTCCACTTCTAAGGAAAATATTTGGGGATCATTATTACAGGAAATAAATTTCATGGTGTTTTTAAGTTGTATCTATAAAAAGCTAGAAAGGATACTGAGTAGACAGCCCTGGTCTGGTGAGCGGGCCCCACAGCTGTGTTGGCTTCACAAATGTTTTGCATGTGCTGTTCTTAAAGAGCAAAGGAGAACAAAACGGGGGAAAAGCCCAACACAAATGCCTTCAGTCCCCTCATCTTTCAAACCATGAGAATTTTTCCTTTTTTTTTTTTTTTTTTGGTGTAATAATTGTATCAATGATGGCTTGCGCTTTTTCCGCTAAGTGTTTGAAATATTGAGCGGAGCCTTGAACTCCAAGAAGGCACAGTTGGGAAAATCAGGCATAAAGAGAGCCCAGCCATATTTGTGAGATGAAATTGCAATTATGTAAATTGCAGCTACTGGATGTGTAGGCATGGGAGCCCAGGAGAGCGGAACTGGCAAGCTCTCGGTTACGGCGGAGAAAAATTCTCATTTGTGCTGGAAGGCAGGGCCACGCTCGGCAGTTTGCTTGCGAGCGTGAAATCGCGTCACGGATGTGTCTGCTTGCTGCTTCTATTTTGGTGTGGAAGTCAAGTGGCTGGAAGCTTCTGTCTTTAATGATTTCCTCTTGTTTGCTCTCACAAACAGCTGTACCACATTGTCTGACACCAGTTAGAGTATTTACTGGCCAGTGCTCTGCAGAGACGAAAAGGGAGGCATTTAAGCTAATCTCCTTGGATGTCTCAGTGTTTGCACTTGGAAGTTTTCTTTTCTGCAGCCTTTGGGCAAGTGCAGAACAAATTAATGTTGCAGTTTGACACAGGCTGCCCTCTGAGCCTGATTACTTCCAGGAGCTCCTGAGGCACATCTTGAAGAGCTCTTTGCTGTAGGGTACAGCAAGTATAAAAAGAAATATCTTGTTACTCAGGATTGCTTTTAAGCATCCAGCTGAGCAGATCTGAGCAAAGTCTTGCATTGAGCTTCTTCAACTTGTTACCCAGGGATTTCGACCAGAACATGAGCCTCACGACATACATGAAAACGAAGGTTTTGTTAGGTCAATTTTGGTAACTTGAGGCAGGAAGGAGGCACAGATCTGACTGTAAGTGAATTCACAATGCAGCATGGGGGCCCGAGTCCAGCTTGTGTCAGCTGGAGGTGTGACCCAACCTACAGACTGTCATTCAGGTTCCTGAGAGTCATTGTGAAGCAGCTCCTTCTCCTCTGCCCAGTCATTGTGCTCGCGTGGTCACTGCAAGCACTTCAGACTGCTAGGAGGTGTCCCTGTGCGAGCAGTGTACCGTCACAGCTCCCGGTCTGCGGGGAAATCTGCTGGGCAGCCTCCCGAAAGGCTGTGGGAATGTATGGAAATGGACAGTTATTGACAAGACTGACTCAGGATGCCTTCATGGGCAGCTGTATGTGTAACTATATGCTGTGCCAGCACATTATTGCCCCAATGATTTGTGCTATATTGAACAAAAAATAGGCAGATATATCCCCACACTTCCTCTTTACTTCTCACAGAACTGCTTTTCAGTCAAGGTCTTTTTTCCTGGGGGTCAGTGAGCTTTTTGCCTGATATTTAAAGACCTGCAGGAGGTTGGACCTGTGCAGTGCCCAGCGACAGCAGTGGGAGTCTTGGGACACCAGTGACAGGTCCATCACCTGAAGGAGTTGCTAAATTCTTGACTCTGCTCCCAGTTGTGAAGGTTGTTTGAATGTGAGTGTTGTTTGAATATTGTGTTGGCTCACACAATACGCGTGGGGAGTCAGAAATAGAAGCAAGCTCTCCTGAACACAGAGATGTATGCTTTAACAATAAAACAATTTGCTTTCTCCATCCAAATCCCCAAGTGCTGTTTTGGAAAAATATCTAGAGCAGCAACTTTTCATTTGTAATCCAGCTTGCATAGCAGACACTGGAGGCTGGGTGCAACAAATCAAGATGGAAATGGCTGGTGCATACTTCTCGGTTCGGTCATATGCTGCAAGCAATGGCTTTGACAGATGCATTTTTCCCTAGAGATTGCACTTAGTTCATCAGTCTTAGGTTAAATGTGAAGGATCTGAGGTAAAATTCCAGGGCTCCGTCCATTAGCCACCAAGCCCATATTGTTTGTGTTGAATCAGCACGATGGGAAACGTGACCTGGTGATGGGGATTGAGCTGATGCCAGTGGTGCTGCAGCACTGTGTTCATTATGTCACACCCCACACATCTGATAAGAGAGGACATGATGGCGTTGGATCTTACGCACAAGGACTCTGCAGGTCATGTGGAGAGTGCTGGTTTTTATTTAATAACCGAGGTATGCAGGTGTTAATTGGAACCAGATGTGTGTGACGCCAAAGCTTGTTCCACCAAACTGAAATGATGGCCTTGCACTTCTGAGACTGAAAGGACGTTTTGGACCAAGCTTTATTTACTAAAATATTTAGGCAGCTATGAATTCTAGTGTTTGAACTCTTAATTTCAGTTTTGCTTGAAGAGTTACCTTCCTCTCTTTCCTCCCTCCATTCTAAGCCCCTTTGATATGGTTAAGTTTGAGGAAACCTTCCTGGAGCAGCCAAATTGGTACGGGAGCATCAGGTGGCAATTGGCTGACCCAGGTCTCACTCCCCTGGCAGTCAGTGATGTTGGCATTGCGTGTCTCTGCATGGGTTGGCCATGCACAGAGGCTCTGGCACAGGTGGGATTTGCCATGCACAGAGGCTCTGACACTCTCAGGGGTTTGCCATGCACAGAGGCTCTGGCACAAGCGGGATTTGCCATGCACAGAGGCTCTGGCACAGGTGGGATTTGCCATGCACAGAGGCTCTGGCACTGCCAGCCTGTGTGTGGGCTGAGATAGTCCCAGCTCTGATGCCTGGGTCTCTCCAGGAGCACAGGCATCTCCATAGATGCCACAGTGTGGTGGGTGCAGGCGCAGGTGTGAGCAGGCTGCTGGCACACAGGAGGGGCTGCCTCATTAGGGAATTTATATATACATATATATTTACATATAGATAAAATGTTTTGTCTTGCCTACCTTATTGTCCTCTTCAGACAGCGGAAATAAATTGCCTATCTGCATGATGTGATGTATTTCAGTTTCATCATGCAAGAAGCAGCTGGCTGCATGACACAGCTGCATGTTACCTTTGGTCTGCGAGGGTGGCCAGACCAGGAACCCTAACGTGTTCCAGGTTCAGGAGACAGCTGCCACACATTTGGGTTATGCCACGGTCAGTGGTGAATTTCCTGTATTTTGGTTGGATCTGTCAGTGCTGTAGGATAAGATGATGATGTTGAATGAACCATTACCTCTGGGCTGCTTGGCCAGCCCAGAACCTTGATGCTTTGGAATTGGTATGAGTTCTGGAACCATGGTGTTGCTGTGCCAAAGGAGCAGGGGAGGCTGCAGGCTCCACAATGGGTGTGCTCCCTGTTGGCCTGGGAGGCCTTAGGCAGGTTGGCATTTCTATTTTCAATCAGGTTCGTGGTTTGGTGCGTTTGGCCAGTTCTGTCCCTCCTGGTGCAGTGGGAGAATCAGAGTATTCAACCTGCAGATTGGTTATTGACAGGAATTCCAGTGGGAGGCTGCAACCTGAACAGTGTTTTCTCATGTGGAGACTGCCTGGAACTGCTTAGATTTTGGCTTAACAACAGGTTAAGAGGTCTTGCATACTTGTGAGTTTGAACCTCATTAAGAGGTTTTTATAATCAGGGTTAAAGTCCCGAAATCAAGAGTGTTTTGCTTCTCAGGTTTCTGCTCGTCTTTGCTTTTTCTGTGACTTAATAATATTTGTGCGTTCCAGGGATGTGCTTTTGCTGCCGCTGTGTAGGGTAATAGCAAGATCTGCTCTAATGCTTGCACAAAATTTTATTGATCCCATTTCAGTGCTCACTGTGGGGAGTCTCTTATGGGGCCTGAAATGATTGAAAGTTGCAATGTTGCTTTCCATTATGAGTCTGACTTTCCCAGTCGCCAGAGTTACAGCAGTTGCTGTAGTTTGGAACTGAGCTGCTGATAGTGTGCTTAGCCAGATAGATGTGTGCACAGAACTAGTTTAAAATAGTTGTGATTTTACTGTATACCAATCACTTGGACCAGAAGAGAGCCCAGAATTGCGTAACCCAGGTTCCCTTTTTGTTGTCCTGTGGCTAAGAAGATCCATTATATGGAAGCTGTCATTTCCACAGGCAAAAGGAAGTATTTTTCATAAGGTGAAATCTTCAGTTTTATTTCTGTGCAACATGCTCACTGTGATTATTGAAAGAACTAAAAGCTGAACAATGATGTGAGAGCTGGCAGTGCAAGTGCTTTTAATTAACTTATATACCCCAATGCACTTAATGGAGACATAATTATGTGTCCAACTTGATGTGAGGTGTGTTTATTCAAACTGCCAACAGGATGGTTAAAAAAGCTTTGTTAAAATGGCTGTATCTTTCTTGTCATCTTTTCCTAGCATCTGTCTGGTTTACACAGCGAGATGTACACAGGTTCTTCTGTTTTGAAACCTGCTTTGTTGTGGGGTTTCTTAGCAGTTAATCTTGCTGTGTGCCTTCACTGTGTACACACAATTGCTCTCTGAACAGTGGTGTGATAATGAACTTGTTTCTCATACACGTGACCATTCAGTCTAAATCAAAAAGTTTCAGTCTTGTTTCTTTTGGGTTTTCTTGACCACTCTAGAACTGCAGTTTGGGCCTACCTTTCTACTTTTTCAGTGGAAATCAGTGGTTTTTTTCCCCAAGAGCCATCTTGTTTTATTAGAAGCAATTGACTGAAGTGGGTCAGAACACAAGTGTATTTTTAAACATGGCATATCAGTTCCCTGTTACTTCTGCTGTTTGGCTTTAGTCTTTTGTATAGGAACATATTTAATGTGGTGGCTGAACTCAGATTCCAGTGGGAACAGCGTAGGTATAGTTTTCTAAACCTTCCTTGTGCTGGGGGACACCAGAGGAACCTTTGTCACAGAAGGTTATGTGCTGCTGGCCTGCTGCTGGTGGTACCCACTCATGTCAGCATTGGTCATCTAGACTGATAGTGGAGCAAGCAAAATTAGAAACCTTCCTGATGAAAGAGAGTCATGGATTCCTTGGCATTCCATATAGCAGAGGGATCCTCTGTGCTTTTCTTCCAATGCCCTTACCTCTGACAACCATCGAGAAAATGAGGCAGGGGAAGGCTTAAGTTTTCTTAAAAGCTTCCAGCTCGACTTTGACAAGGGAACAGCCAGTGCATCCAACAGCTTTTCTTCAAGCTCCGTCTCAGCACAAGTGTCATCAGTGACTTAAGAAAGTCACTGCTGTGTCCCGTGACTTTGCAGCTTTCCTGCTTATCAGGATGTATACTAGTGCCTGAAACTCCAGGATATTATTCAGAAATGCAACAGAGCTGTTGCTGACAGGCAAAAGGCAGATTCATACAAGCAAGCATGGAAATGTCTTTTAGGAGTATTTTTACATAGCTTCTTTAGCGTTTTTTCTTCAGGATTGTGACTTGATCACAGTCAAGGCCTGAGTTCACCTTGTCCCTCTCTGCCCCTCAAGCAGGTCAGGTGTAGCACAGCAGCTTACCTGCCTGGCACATCTGTCTCCATTGAATTTAGAGAGAAACTGCCCAAGATTACCAAATGTAAGTGTCCCTGGGACTTGTCAGGCATCATCTGGCTTATAGATCTGGTATGAAACAGCCCGTGTTGTGTTGGGGAATCACAGATCCCTCAGATGTGTTCTTCTGAACACCCTGGGACGAAGATGTTATTGGCCTGGCCAAGTGGATGAGGTTACAGTGACCTGCTGGCACTGTGAGCTGCAGCCAGGACTGCAGGAGGTACCAGTTGCACACTGGTAACCCCAGGTATGCATATCTGGTGAAGCCTCTGGGTGTGAAGCCAATTTGGGCATGTTTTCTGGGGTTGGGTGTTGGTGGTGCTGAGGTGTCTGCACTACTTTGTTTTATGAGCATAAATTCTCTCATCTTGAACAGAACCAGTAATTAATGACCCAAGCTCAGGTCACTGACTGTGCTGGGATGCCTCCAGCTCCCTAGGCTTCCATGGTGCAGCCACAGCACATAAATTGCCTTTTATTGCTGGCTTGTCCTGGTTAGTTTTACATGAAAAGGTTAGGACAGCTGAAATGATGCCTGGGGGAGCAAAAGCTTATCTCCACCGGGTACCTGTGTTGTTCCCCATGTCCCGGTTACACTCTGCAGCACCATAAAACTTTCCCAGTTTGAAAAGCTGCTCAAGTTCTGCACTCGGAGGCCCCAAATAACAATAATTTTGCTTCTGGCCATCACTAGATATTGCAAACACGGTGTGCTTACAGTGGGGCTCAGGAAGTCACGCAGGGAACGCATTCTTTGGAATCCTCTTCGTTTTATCACTGCGGAACAGCCCACAAAGATTTGTATTATTGCACCTGAATAAATAGTGCTCTGCACTTCCCCCAAGGAGGTCAGTGCCTGCGCGGGGCCGTTCCTGGGCCCCTTCCCTGCTGCTCCTGCCGCAGCGCCGGAGCCTGGCGCCCGTGCCACCTGAGCAGGTGTCACGGAGGGCATGTTTGTGGACACTCCTCTTGAAAAGCCAGCTGCTGGATGCCAGCAGTTCTTTGTGCAGCACTGTTTTCCTAGCAGGCAGGAGCAGCACTCATCTGTGTGTTTGCAGTTGCAGCCACAGCCATAGTTTTAGTAGCACGGCCTTGCCAAATTCTCTAAATACTTTAATTTCATTGTAATGCATAATAACAGGTGTACGGTGTAGTTGCCAGTTTCTGCTTGCTGGCTGGGTGAGTAAATTATTTGTTGCAAAATGAGAACGGTATTTAATTGATATTTGAAGATAGAAATGGCTAATAGCAAGTGCACAAGCTTCAGCTATGAACAGTTAGAGTTGGGGTGCTGGCATTCCTAGCTGTGGTCACTAGTTAAAGGAAAACACCTTCTTTGAAAGCCATTCTCAGCTGCAGAGAATGGTAAAAAATGTGTTACTTCAGAAATATGTTTTCCATATAATTCCTAAGGTTTTGATTACAGGTCTCTCTTTTTTTTTTTCACTTCCCCTCTTTTTGAGTCAGTGTTGCTGTTTGAAACTGGAGTGAAAAGCACTTCTTGTGTAGTTCTACCATGGCTGCTCTGCAAATACATTTTTTAATTTAGAAGTCTGAGCAGACACAAAAACCAGATTTCCCTGGTCTTGGCTGTGGAGGCTTTTGGGGCTTACATGGTCTGACTACTGCTGAGCTGAAGTCTGATTTTGGAGCCAAACTTCTTTTTTCTACATTGTTCTCGTGCAGACCAGACATTTGTATTAGGCAGGACATATTGCCAAAATATGGAATTGCACCTCCTTCACACAAATACTATGGAAGGAGTCTCAGAATGACTGCCTTCTGCCAGGTCAGATGCTTGTGTGAGAAGGGGAGGGGAAGATGGTAAGCGTGTTCTCAGAGCTGTGCCTCACTGCCTGTGGGGTCAGCCCATCAGAAGAGGGGTGCAAGCTCAGTTTCGTAGCTCACGTTGTGCCTGCAAATCTATGTACAACTGGAAGCTGTTGCCCAGAAGCTTTCCTGATTTCTGTTCTTTGAGGGTGTGGTCCCCTTATGCTGTTATTTGCACAGTTTAGAGTTCTAGGTTCCATGTTTTGAGCATGAAGACATTGCTGCCTTATGCTGTGGAGCAGTGTGAACATCAGCATTTCCTCAGTGAGTAATGCAGTCGATGCAGTTTTCAGCAATTCTTTCTCCAGAGGGAGAGTCCAGGATTTCTCTCTTACATGCTCTGCAGTATTGGTGTTTGGAGAAGGATTTGGGGCCTTAATGTTCAGTTTCTGAGAGCTCTTTCAGATTTCCTGACTAATCCCTTTTATGCACGTTTCAGAAGGACTATGCTGGGGGCTGCAGCCAGAGTTTGCCTCTAAACCACATTAAAAAGAGGCTTGTGAAAATAGCTGTGGTCAGCACCCAGATAAGCGACCTGGTTCTTCCAAGTCTGTTATCCCGGTGTCCCACCTGCTCTGGTCCCAGCACAGGCAGCACCTTCACTACTGCAGGTGAGAACAGAGTGTTAGTGCTGCCAGGATCTCTGAAGAAACACTTGCAGAAAATCCCTGATCCATCTGGAGGTCAGGGCACTCTGACAGAGGGGTTAATCACTGAGTATCCTGCAGGCCTGTCTGGGGACTTTGGACTTGGCTTTGGTATGTCTTTAACAAAACAAGGGACTTTACATTTAATAGCTAAGGATAAGGCTTTTGTTTACACAATGTAGTATTTCATCAAATACGACATTCTTTAAGTATAAAAAGAAAAACTGCGGGTTTGGAAGATGCTTATGCTGGATTCTTGGCTGAGGGGGAGTGAGGCAGCAAATTAATTTCCAGCAAGACGGCTGCTATTGATCGGCTGGAATGCAGGGGGTTTGGGCTGCTCGGTCCCATGACTGGCTTTGGAACCTGGAGAGGCCAGGAACTGTTCCTGGGGCAGGGCTGCTGTGCTGAGGGGACACCAGTGACCCACTGCTCCACTGCTCTCTTGCAGCCCCCACCATTCCCGTTTGGCAGCCTGTCCAGAGGGGAGAGCCTGCTGCGTGCTGTCTCTGGGCTTAGGGAGGGCGTCTCTCACATGGGAATCGAGGTTTCGACAGGACTTGTGTCTCAATGTGCTCACCTGAGTACACAGTTTCTGCTGCTGCCTGCTTTGAGGCTTGATTTACTCTTGAGAGCTTTAAGCCGTGGCATTCATAGGTGCAGATGGAAGTTTAGAATTTACCTTTTAGAACTGGAAATTTTTTGGTTTTGAAACCCTTTCTCTGAAAGAACTATGTAAACTGCTGCTGGGGGAAGCAAGTAGTACCAGACCAATGATTTTTGTTGTGGGAATGACACGACTTGGTTGTTTAAGAAATTCACAATCTATGCTGTGTTTATACAAGGAGCAAAGGGAGCTCATACCAGGAATAGGAAAAGAGCACAACAAAACACACAGATCCCATTCCAATCCACAGTCTCAAGTCAAATGAAACTGTTTTGGGGTAATTATCCTGAGGGAGCCTGCAGCCATGCAGCCTGCTGTGGTTAGAGCATCCGGCAGCTCTGCAGGCGTCAGGGAGGTGCACGAGCTGTGGGGAGGGCACAGCGATGGATGTGAGCTTGTGGAAAGGCTCAGCTTCCATTTTCCTGTCCAGCCACAGGTATTGCTTTTCACCTTGGGCGAATTGCTTAAAGCTGTTAATGGGTCTGTAACTTCCAAGCTTAGGAAATTCCCCTTTATGATTTCCTGTAGGTGTCAGGGAGCAGCAGGAGTCAGGAGCACCTCTGCCAAGGGAGCTAGAGCATCTGGGGCTGGTGGCAGCAGCTCCAGGGCTGTTGGGCAGTGGGTGCTTGGAAGAGGGCTGGGATCTTCAGAGGGCGATGAGAGGCTGCAGGTGCCTCAGTGCTGGGTTCTTGGCTCACCAGGGTGACTGTGGGCTGGGGACTTGCTGTTTTAATGGCTGTTTGCTTTTTACTGACATTGGTTTGGTCAGAAATCAGTATAGAGCTCTCTGGTTTTAGGCTGTCGGTGCTCAGTCTCTCAGGATGTGAGCAGGTTTAACAGCACTAATGAAGTTACAAGGAAAGCCAATTGCTCATTGCTGGGGTGCCCAGGAGGGAGCCTCCAAAAGAGGAGCACGCTGCCAGGGCTGTGCAGGCAGGAGGCTGATGCTGTGGCTGAGATGGGCCACTGGTACCTGTGGAGTGCATGCAGGCACTTGGCTGCTTTATTCGGTGTTACAGAGCAGTGAAACTCGGCAGTGTGCCAGCCTTACCGGGGAAGGTGATTTTGGTGGGAATAGGAATTCACCTTTTGAGCCAGGCAGCACAAGAGCCGAGGCGCTGTGCGCTGGTTTCTGTTGGCAGTGTGTGCTGGGGAGGCTGTGCTGAGCTGGGCTCTTGTGGGACACAGGAGACAGAGCCAGCAGGGGAAGCTCTGGCCAGTCGTTGGGGTGGCCTTGGTCAGTGGGGTGTTTCCAGACGCCAGGTGTCTGACAGGAGGAGCACTGTAAACAGCGCAGCCCACGGGCTGTGGTTGAGGCACACAGGTACTTTCCAAAGGAGTTGCAGTTCCTGGTTGCTCAGCCTTGGTGCAGAAAGCCTGTCTGCGATCCCACAGGCTGTTTGAAGCCCCTGAGGTAGCGCAGAGTGCATCTGGTGTTGTCATTCCCAACCGGCAGCAGGGGGAATTTCTGCTTTGCACCTTCATTTTCATCTGAGCTCACTTAGAATAAAAAGCAATACTCTTAACAGAGCTGTAGCTGAGGATCTTTCTTGGCAAGGAGAGGTACTTTTCCCTTCTGAGATACCAAGATTTGAACTCGTGTGGAAGCACCTGATAGCACTGAAAGTCTTCCTACCTTTTCTTGTGAGTTCTGGGGTGCTTTTACTGCTGCACTGCCAGCAGATGGAAAGGCTGTGACCCACTGGCCTTCGAGGGCATGTCTTGAGGGAGCCAGAGCAGAGAGGGAAGGATGTGCCAGGTCCAAGCCACAGCGACATGACGTGCTTTGGAAATAGATTTCTAGCCACAGTGCTAACAAGAGTGAAGTGGTGTTGAAATCCACCGTATGGGCGATGGTTGGTTTGCAGGTTTTGTTTGAGGCATCTGTGTTGATTTAAAGGCCTGTCTAGGGAAAACTTGGCAAAATGGAGCACTTTGCAAAAGTAGCAAGGGTAGTTGAACAGAGAATAGGGACAATTGTGTCAGGTTCTCCCCAGGAACCAAAGACCACATGCAGGCAGTGTCTGCTGTCACTGTAATCCAGTGTGTGTGTTGTGAGCAGCAGCAGTTTCTTCAGGCTGAAGGTGCCCCACAATCAATATTGCTACAATGGCAGCCTGAAAAATTGCTTTGTCTTGAAAATTGCTACGCTTAAAGCAAATTATGTGTCTTAAATTGCTCATCTTACTTTAGAATTGCAGATTATTAAAAAGAATCTTCCAATTTTCAAATATTGGCTTTGATTTAATGCTACTTTTTCCCCTTCATCTCATGATAAAGACTCATTATTTGCATCCAAAAGTCTGCACATCTGTTGTATCATTTCAGAAATGCTGTAAAATGAGAGTTGCTACTTTACTACTTGTGTCTGTGGGATTCTGCTCTGCTGTCACTGATGGCAACTGTTCAGGGATCCATATTGATCCTATTAATACCAGTTGAAAACTGGGGTTCCAAGTTTCAATTTTCTTTTTTTTAACCGGAAATAGGGCTAGGAAATGTTTGAAAATCGCTTTTAATTGGCTGGGTGTGCTTTGGAAAGAGTGCACCTGCTTTTTAGGGAAGCAGAACTTTCCCTTTAGCCTTTAGAGACCCAAATGTTTGGGCTGGGGAGGTGGCAGCATTAGTGTCCTGTGTATGAAGATCCTCCTGTCTCATCTTCAGCAGTCATTGAACAGGCTTCTGCTACTGCTCCCCCTCCACCCTTGGCTTGTCTTACCGACACTGTGAGCTCACTGGAATGAAAACCATCTCTTAGGATGTTTTTATACATCTTCCCCTAACAATATGCCTCAAATAACACGGATGCTGCTTTCAATACTGTAAAATGGCACGTGCTCTGGTGTTACCCGTGGGCTTCTTTGATCAGCACAGAGTCAGTCCAGGAAACGTGAGATTTGCTGATATAGCTTCCTTTCATGCACCAAAGCAATCTGGTTAATGGAGTGAATAATTGTTAGCAGAAACCTTGGGTTTGTAGCTGTGGGGGTGGGCTCGAAAGCCTCAGTAATTCCCATATACATCTCTGTCTTCCACCTTCGTGGCTAGGCTGTGTTTTGGTGGCAGTGCACAGTGAGTTCTCCCAGAGCTCCAGGCCTGGGCTGCTGGTTTTCCAAGTCCACAATCTATATAATCTATGTACTGCCAGGAGGCAGTGGCCTGTGTGCTGGGTGCTTGTTGGTTTGTTCTGCTCGGGGTGAAGTGTCCTGCCAGGATGCAGTACCTCCTGACCCGGGTGTACTGTTCTGCAAGGGAAATGTGCTCAGACATAGCTGGGCTGCAATGTGCTGCAACAGGAGCAGATTTAAACAGGCAACAAGATGCAAAAGTGGTGGTGTGGGTCTCCTTACTCCTTGCAATGCTTAGAGCAAACAGCTTTCCTACAGGGCAAGTGCTGTTGTGGGTTGCTTGGGATCTGTTTCTCGGTGGCACAGCTGTCATTTCTAAGCCTGACTCTCCTCAGAGCATCCCTCTGCACTCTGGAGCACCACAGATTATGGCAAGTGAAGCTGCATGATTTGCAGGGAGTTGTTATTAGTGTCAGTTGGCATTAATTTTCAGATAGCAGCAGATAAAGACCCTGGTTAGAGCGATTTATCTGTCTTTTTGGTAGTGTTCAGTATGTCAGACCTAAGTTGGGTTGTATTTACTCTGGCAGTTAGGAATTTTTCTCATTGTTTTCTCTTGCATCTACTGAAAAGTTAAATAGACAAGTTTAACCTGTAAGAGAAAGTGTTACTCCAGGCTGCCATGGCTGAGCGTGGAGCTGTGCCAGGAAGCTGCCCAGGGCTGTGACTGCTGGGATCAGGGCATTCCTTTGGGACATGCAGCCTCAGGTGATGTGTCTGCCCAGGAGAGCGTGCTCTGTGTGTCCCTGCCTGGCATCCCGAGTCAGGCATCCGTTCAGCAAGTGTTGAATGTGGAGTAATGGTGCAGAGTGGATGCACTGATCCCAGGCAGAACACCTCCTTAGCTCACTGCACTGCTTTAGGGCCAGCTGGGACATTTGATTGCTTCTACAGAAGTTCTGTACCTTCAGCTTGCCTCAGATTCCAGTGCTGTGTGCACGGGGAGGGGGGTGGGGAAGGAAATTGGAAGTGTGATTATCAGTAATTTTGAAGAGTTTGACATCCCCAAAGATTTCATACTCTTTCTAAATTCCATATTTGCAAGTACACAAAAGACTTTTCCAGTTGTTTGTTGTTCTCTTTACATTTAATTTAGAATTGAAGAATTATTTTTACGTATCACAAATAATTGGCATACATGAATTATATGCCTAAAATCCTTTGCCTGAGGCCGAGGTTCAAGTTTGTTGCCCCTGTGTCACTGTATGTGCAACAGTGGGGCAGGAAGAGATGAATCACCAGGGGTTTTGAGGAGAGGGTTGCCTCCGTGTTAACCCATAGTTGACCTGCAGGGGGGAATTTCAGCAGGTGAACGTCACTCAAACTGCAGTTCATGTTCTGGAGATGGACAAGTACTCTGCTTTGCATCTGGAATTCATTTTACATGTGTAAAATTGCACCTGCAGAAGGGGAATCCAGCTCTCCTGACAGCTCTGCTGTGAGCTTGAAGAGTTTCACAGAATGAATGTCAAGTCTTTGAAAAGTAGCTGGGGCCCTGCTGGAAATTGCCCTTATCCAGAGCTCTGAGGCTTTTTACCACCCTTCTCCAGTGAGAACTCTGGTAGGATAAGCTTTGTTTTGAGCTGAGATGCATTTGGAGTGGGGGGTGGTTTCCTCTGCCCTCACTCTGGCTGACAATTTAACATGTTTTCCTGTTGTGTAATTTATGGCTGAGGAAGCATGGCCCTGACTTTTGCTTGCTCTTCCCTCAGTTTCATCCTGTTTGTTTGCTTACTTCTACTGCTCAAAATGTCAGGTTTGCTTCGCCCCTTCCCCTCTCACCCCAGAAGGTTTCTGTGAATCACTGTTCACTTGGAAAAATTGAGTGGTCAAGGAATTTTTTCACTTACCATATTGATGCCGGCTCAAATAACTTGAAAACGAGTGGTTTCAAATTATTTCCAGCAATGCACCTGGAATTCTCTGCTGTATTTTATTTGGTGCCAGGTGTTTAGGGGATGCCCTGTTTGAGGTGGTTCCTGCAGAGTTCTGGCTGGGAGCGTGTTCTTGATGTGTCCAATGTCAGTTGAGCCAGGTAAAAAACAGCTCCAAAAGGAGGTGCTTGTTTCTCCAGGAGCTGCTTCTTCTCTGTAAAAAAAAAACTCTACTGAGTTTTGGTATTTTGGGTTTGTTACCCCAGGAAGACATTATTGGAGGGCTGCATTAAAGTTTGTAAAAGAAATTCTCAACTTAGCAAGAAAAGCAGGATTTGGAGACAGCATCTCTGTCTCTCTTCAACGTTACTTGTCACTTGTTTCATTCTAGTTGGTTCCTTGTGAATACTCCCATCTCTCCCATGGTGAGAGCACTCAGGACCAGTGCAGCCTCTGGTTCTGTAATGCAGCACTACAGCTGGACATGGATCACGCATCCTGAAAGGGAAAGCCTCTTCCCAAGCCCCTAATTATCAGGGAAGAGTAACTCAGATTCTAAAGAATTGCAGTGGCTTGCTAGCTCTTGTTGTATTATATGCTGTGGGCTGAACCTGGCTGGAGACTTTATCTTGGGCTACTGCTGTTAAGAAAGGGTGTGTTTGTCACTTCCCCCTGGGAATTAGGTGGAAGGTTTTCTCTGCTGGATTGTTCTGCACTAACCATTGGTGACAGGCAGTACTTGTGACACTTCTCTATATAATTAGCCAGTTACCATGCTCTGATTGCTTAAATCTGGAGACTCAGAACGCAGAGGAATTAGGAACTCCTGCCAATCTCAGGACAGCATCTGACACTGTGCAAGGAGGACTGTGCTGCTGTCTCTGTTTCCAGTTCTAGGGAAACCATCACCAGTGAAACTGTGGGGTTTCCTCACAATGGAATCCGGAGGCCAAAGCAGTCCTGCACTCAAGTGAGAACTGACTTGTAATGTTCAGAGGAAGAAACCTGGGGGTTCCATCCTTAGTAAGTTTACATGGCAAACTTACTATAGTAAATTATAAATAGCATGTATTTATAATCCTCCAAAGGCATTCTGTGAGGAAATGGTTAGAAAAACGTGCCCTGTCTTGGATCTGTAGCTGAAGTGTGAGCAAAATTCCCCTTCAGAACAGTTGACTCTGTGCAGAGCCTAACTGGTGATGATCAATGCAATAGGCCCAGTTTGATTTTCAGATGGCTCAGGACTTAAATGGGGTTGGCAGTGAGGAAAAGCATTTGATGAGTGCCCATTACAAAACAGTTGCTGAGGGGCTCGGTGCGATGCCAGCCCCCATAGCACGCAGGGGGCACGGCACACGGCGTGCTCCGCATCCTGCTGCCCTTGGTGCCCTCAGCAGGGCGAGGAGCCGGAGATGGCGGCAGTTCCTGAATGTGTAAGGGCGCTGAGCAGGGTAATCCCAGGCTGAGGGATGCTCTGACAGAGCGGGGCAGCCTTTGAGCAGCATGGATGGGGCAGGGCCAGCAGCAGCCCCGAGCACTGCGGCCGGGCACGGGGCACGGGTGGGGTTCTCCCCGACCTGCGGCGTGCTCTGCTGCCGGCCCCAGTGGATCCGTGCGCTCCGGGGCAGCAGGAGCCGTGGCGCTGGCAGCGCTGCACAGTGCTGGCCGGGAGGGCTCCTGCCCCCGCCACGGAAGCGCATTCCCGCACGCAGCACTCCCAGCGCCGCAAGCACGTGCTCCCAGGCGCCAGATGTGGAGATGGAGCACCTACTGTGCTTCAGCAAGCAATTACTCAAGCCCATAATACTTTTGCTTCTGAAATTAACCACTTTATGAATTATACAAAAGGAAATGATTGGTGTTGACAGCTGATTCTTTTAAATGGAGTGTAACCAAAAACATAATTAAAAATATGTCTGGAGTTCACCATTCCACAGTGCTGACTCTCGTCAAGTTTTGAACTGCTGTTAGCCGTGGCATGTCTTGCCTAAGATTCTTAATTTTCCAGGTATTGCCTTGTCTTAATAAATCTGCATTTCTCCTCCTCAGAAGTAATTATGATTTCTGGGCACTGCACCAAAACTTGCAGATGTTTTGAAGATGTCCTGATCAGCTGAGATTAGGACATGAGTTTTAAACTTTATTTTGTAGGCAGGGCATCCTTGAAAGGTGATTCCATGACCAGGTTCAACAGTCCAGGACAAGGAAGCGTGAATCAAGCCTGTTCATGAACAGCTTGATTTCAACACTGGCTGTTAAAAGAACCCCATGCAAATCAATGCTAATCTCTTAAGAGAAATCTCTGCATTTCTGCTGACAACCAACCACAGTGGAGGTATTGCTTGCCTCTGTTTTTTGTGGCCTCTGGTTTTAGCTTTGTGGTGATGACACTGTATTCCCTGTGGAGGTGAAAAGAACTTTATTTATGTGTCAGTCAAGGTGACCCGGCTCCGTTTGGCAACCTTCTCTCTTTGTGTTTCCTTGGAAGCTCCTTGAGAGTATTGCAGGGCCTGAGGTACATGCTTTGGAGCCTGTGGGCAAGGCAATCCCTTTGCCATGCTTTTCATTTGTAAGATGTGCTGCACGTTCTCCCCTTAGCTGTGACTTTTTAGAACATTCCTCCACCTTTCCTTTCCCTTCAAAGTTGTGTGGGTCTTGTTGAAGTGTCAGCTTCACGTACAGGAGTCATGAACTAGTTGTGATCTTTTTGAGGGTTCCTTCCCCTCTCCTCATCTCTGGATCTTTACTCTCAGCATTTAAGTTATTTTTGGTTTTGGTTTGGTTTTTTTTCCTTCTTTTCAGTAAAGCTGACTAATGGTACAGAGCCTGCTTGGCTTGGGAATACAGAAAAAGCAGTCCCACTTTCAAAACCCAGTGAGCACAGGGAAGGAATATCAACCACAGCTGCAAGGTGGGAAGTGCCTGGAAATCCAAAAACTTCACCCACCCCACATCAGTGGCAGGAGTGATCCAAGTGGTAAAGAGCAGCTCCTTGGAAAAGGGCCTGAAAAAATTATTTCTCTCTTTACCTTAGTTTGGTCTAATCTTGACTTTACCATCTGTCAGCCTTTTCCGGGGACTGTTTGGTCTTTGAAGACATGCACCTGTTTTTATACCTGTGGAAAATACTTGAATTGCTTTCCTACTGGAAATCAGTGCTTTGTTTTCACCCTGGATTTAATAAGTAAACTCCGGTTACTGTTCATTGCTCTTAGGTAGTATTTACAAGCCCTGGTTGTTGAAATCTGTGATACACGGTGACATGCAGTTGAGGCAGCTGATTAAATGAACATGACAAATACAAATTCTTTAAAATGTAAACGAGAGAAGAGAATGTGAACCAAATGTTCGCTGGCACTCGGATACGTCCCAGGGTGTAGAGACTTATGTATCAGACTTAGGTGGCAGTGGCTTATGAAAAATGGCTTTCAGACCCCAGTCATCCCCTCTGAGTAACCTGTGTCCCACTCTAAGGTCAAAGGCCTTTAGGCTCAGGGCTTTTTTTGACAAAATGTTCTTTTGGTTTGACTGGAAACCTTCCTTACTGACTTTTCCAAAAGCCAGCTCCATTCCTGTCCTTGTCATCCTCCTGTTCTTTCTGCAGCTTCTGGGATAAAACCAACAGCCCTGGATCCGTAGTAAGGAAACAGTGTCAGGTCATTATGCTAGGTTTTTAGGTTTGTGTGCCTGGTGATTCCAAAGACACGACTAGGAATAAGCTTTTGTATTTTCAGTTCTGTGGGTTGGTTTGTTTGGGTTTTTTTTCTTCTTTTTTTTAGTGCTGTCTACCATATTTTTGTACATGAGCCAGGATCCTTCTGGGTGTAGTGTGTGCCAGTGCAATTGATAATAGCTGATTGATTTACCTTCATTACTACACCTTAAATATTGCATTTGCAAGCATACTCCTCTATTTATAGCGAAAAACATCCACGGTGAGTTTTTTTCTTGTCTACTCTTCCTGGCTGCACCATTCCATCCACCCATAAGAGATGCAGGGTGTCTTCCACCATTTATCCCAAACGGTCCTTCCCCTCAAATTCCTGGCATTCTGCTGGCAGTTCAGTGGGGTTGGCAGTTCCCCGCAGCATCCAGAGCTGAGCTGCTTGCACATGGTCCCTGGGATGTTTTGTGGATATTCTAAAAGGATTTAGCACTGCTGTTGTCAGGATAGCTCTGCTGTAATCCTTTATGAGGGAAATCTTCGTTTCTTTCATGACATTTTTTGTTGACTTGTGTTTACACTCTGTAAGGTTCACACCCTTGTGGGGAAATACATGGAGTGTAAAGATGTCAGAAGGGAAGGTGGGAAGGGGAGTTGTCCGTGGCAGGACAGGAAAAGCAAATTGCCGGTTTCTGCAGACCTCCAGCTCTGCCTGAGTAAAGTCTACCATGTCTGAGTCTCCCTGTGTTCCCTGGGAAATATCACCAACCTCACATCCCCGGCTCACTAACATCATGGACAGGGAGGATTGTGATACACTCAAATGATAAGAAGTGGAGATGAAATCTATGGGTCTGTCTTAGATGAATAATTGGGGCACAGATGAAAGAGACTGACACTCTTGAATTCCCCATAGCCAATCAGGAGGGCAATGAGATTATAATAATGATTGTTACTCGCTCTGTATGTGACAGTATTTGGGATCTCGCCCTTTTTCTGCCCTGGCTTATCCCCATGTGGCTGATGCAGGCATCCTCAGTGCCGGCGCCTGTCGGGGCACAGCGAGGGCTGGTGGCTGGGCTGTGACAGGGAGATGGCTCCCGGTCTCTGGGGGGCTTTCCTCCCTGTCCTGCTCCAGCCCACATCTGTGCAGAGCTGCTGCTGCAGCAGCAGGAGCGCTGGGATGCTCCCTGCACTGCCAGTGCCAGCAGGAGCCTGGGCATCACCACCCAGGTCACCGGGGGCACAAATAGGGCACAAGCCTTCCTGCTGGAAAGGTGACAGAGCAGACACTTCTTTATCAACTTTTTATTGTCTCTGTAAGTTTGATATGATTGATTAGTGTATTAAATCCTGCAACAGTAAACAAGAAGGTGCTTGGTGGAAAAGGTTTACCGCCTTCTGTGCTGTTTTGTAGCAACTGATTTGCTGCTGTAATGATAACTTAGAAGGACTTTGTGTCCCACAAAGTTTATGGCTTGATATGAATGTTTGTTTTAGATATTGCATCTCAAAATCTCTTTTCCTTTTTTTTTTTTTTTTTTTTTTTTTTTTTTTTTTTTTTTTTTTGTGGAATTTGCTGATAATTTGCTTTTGCTGGAAGTTCTATCCTCATGAAGTTCTTGATGGTGGAAACAATTCCCAAAACGAGGATCCCGCTCCATGTGGGTAAAGTGGCAGGGTGGTGTAAGGAAGAGCTATTGCTTCTCCAGCAGCCCTGGGGTCTCATGCAGGGCTCAGCACAAAGCTTGGCTTCCTTGGCTCTCGGGGGTATTTAATTAAATTCGAAGTGGAGAACAGCTCAGGAGACAGCAATGCCTGGGGAGGCTGTGGAAGTGTTGGACCGTGTGCTATGAGGATCTCAGGCATTTCTGGCCAGTAGATAAAGGTGCAAGGATAGCAAACAGCCCGCAGCATCTGTTTCATGGCGGACTGATCACTAGGTAGATGGCTTTTGATGATATAACAAAGACTATTTTGTATCAGTGCTAGAGCTGCTGGGTGAGCTGGTGAAATATTTGCTTAGCTGCAAGCTGTGGACTTCCTTGTGAATTATCAGGTCCTTCCTACCTGAGTGTGGGACTTGGCTGAGCAGTGAGCAGGCGACAGCGTGTGGTATTGTAACAGGACAGTAAGCAGGTGGTTGTTTTGTCACAAAAAGGAAAACCCTGACCTTGACAATAATCTTCCCACAAGCCTCATTGTTTTTGCTGCCTGGGTGACCAAAGGAGCACAGCCTGTCTCGGAGGCAGAGCTCCAGCTGCACCTGGCATGGCAGGTTTGCACAGAGATTTGGTTTGAGAATGGGGGCAGACCTCAGCTGTATTAAACACCTTTTCAAATGTACATGCACAGCGTTGCTCTAGTTGGGATCATCTTCCTCAGGACAAGGCTTTCAGACTATGGTTTCTTTGTAAAAATAATCATTAGCAATCAGTAGCTACAAAGAACACACCCCATCAACCAGAGACATTTCATGGCATCCCAGCAAGAGAGCTGATGTGCACTTGGCCTGGTTTTGTTACATTCTGTATCTGCTATTCTAGGTATTTGTGATATTCTGTGATGACCATTCTCATTGTTGGTGCCTTGCTGACTTCACGAGTTTTAGAGATCTCAGGTAGAAAGTTTGTGCTGTAAAATATTCAGAACGTGTTTGTTTTCTTAAGGCTTTGGTACCAGGCACTTCACTTTCTGACATGACCCCTTTAATGCCACTTTATCCTTTACTTTTGCATTTTCTCACCGTACTATACAAGAGGGGTAAAAAAAGGAAGACTTTGTGTCATTCTTATACTTTCTTTGTATTCAAAAGAAAATCTGTAGTAACCTGTTGTTCATGACCTCAGTCATGTTTTGCCCAGTGTCTGTTTTGCCAGCTCTGAGACGTTAACTTTTCTGGACTGCAGGAATATCCATCAGTGATCTCCCTAGTATGGCTGTGCCCTCTCAGATTCTGACAATGTATGGAAGTGTAGTGTAGAGCCAGGGAGTTCCAAAGAAAGGAAACTATTGAGAGTCATCACATAGTTCTTACAAAAAGTAAAAGGGCAGATCAAAGCATTTGCTGACTATTAATTTCCAGCTGTATAAAGAGCACCCCTGCAGTGGCAGAATAATACCTCTCCAGGAAGGCGGCTTCTTGGACAGGGCTCCTGGAATGGAGTTTCAAGGCCAGCTTTTCATGCTGCTCGTGAAATGGACTTCAAGTTATGCTGGAAATTGTTTTCATGGGGCATGTTCCCTCTGCTTTCGAGTAGAATGAAGTTTAAAATATTTGCTTTATCTGTGTGGGGGGAATGGGGTGGAAATTTCTCAAATGTGTTTTATTTTGCATCACATTAATTGATCACTTTGTGCAAGAAGCTGAATGGAGGGAAAACAGGAAAGCAGGAAAGAAAGGAGCTGGAGGCAAGGGCTCAGGGAGAGGAGAAGGCTCTTAAACTTCTGCAAAAGGCGTAGTACCGAAGCTACTTCAGCCTTTCACTCTCCAGGGCGATAAGTGAATTATTTATTATAAAATGCCAATTGATCTGGGTGGGAAGTGGAAAGCCACTCTAATCCAATTAATCCCAGAGCATGGGATGCCTCTCTGGCAGTGTGAAAGCAGCCCCAGCACATGCTCAGCTGTTGCTATTTCACAATGCATGGTGCAGTTGTCACTCCCAGGCTCCTGCCAGCAAAAACATCCGCTGGGTTCATTTTACCACCAAATATTTTTACACTTCTGTGCTAATAAATATAAACTGCCCTGGCTGCAACTGCTGTGTCCCATCCTACCGTTCTTGCATCGCAGCAGAGATGTGAGTTGAGCTACGCTGCTGCCCTGTTCATGCTCCCAGCAGTGAGATTTCGTCTGTCCTGAGGAGCTCTCCTCTGGTGCTGATTTTAGCCCTGAGCAGGAGGGAAGAACTTCAAATGAGCCTTTAGGATTGTAGCCTGTTGGCAGTCTGTCCTGCCTGCTCGTAGGGGAGCCTGGAAGGATTTTCCTCTAGCTGGCTGCTGTTGAGGCATGTCCACACGTGTGCAGAGCCTGGGAGGTGGCCGAGGTGCAGGCACTGCTTGCATACGGTGTTTTTTCCCTGGTTTAAAATGGTGCTGTGTTCTGTGGCTGGAGAGGGACGGCGTGGCCAGTGCCTTGGCCTGATGCTCTGGTGCTGCAGTGTAGGGAGGAACGTGGCTCAGCAGGAAGGTGGGGACAGCATCAGGTTCTTCTTTGGAAGGACCTTTCTTGAAGGCTTCATCTGAACTCTCTTTAAGGGCATGCCAAGCATTTAAGTACTGAAAATATACTTGTTTTCTCTGCTTCAGAGGCTTACACAGCTGAACTCTCCAATATTTATGTTTGACGTCAATGGGAATGTTGCCTGAATGTGGGATTAGAAGCACTGAGCGGTTCCCTGCTCCATGTGTCAGAAGGCAGCAGTGTGTGCTCACCAGCCAGCCCAATGCCATGGCCATTGTGCTGCTGTCACAGCAGTGTTTGGTGAGCCCTGCCACACAGGAAGCTCCCTCTGCACTTGGGACAGCACCCTTCTCTAGGTGCAGGCTGTGGCTGCTGCTGTGGGACAGCGTGTGACTGTCACCCTCACAGGCTGCCTTCTGTGTTGGGGGGGTCACACCAGTGTCTGCTCCTTTCATGTGTTCCTGTGGCACCCCATGGAGGGCCTGGGTTCCGGGGATCTGTGAGATGTGAGAGCATGGCTTTGTTTGGCTGAGGGGAAGAGCCTTAGCACACTTGGCTGGATTGACTGCTTGGTAGGCCAAGGGTAGAAATGTCTGAGTGGCTGATAAGTGCTGAGGAAGTAAGTGGAAGGATGCTGAGGCCAAGGTGAGTGTCCATAGGTAATTACAGATAAACAACTGAACAGTGACTGACTCTTATTTCCAATAACCTGGTGTTCAGGAGATTGCTGACCCACTTCAGCATTGGTGACTCCATTGCCATAACTCTGGGTAGTACTGCCAAGAGGATGTAGGCTTTAACCAAGTAACGTGATTGGAACTTGTGTGTTCCTTGTGGATGCACCAGTCCAGCTGTTTGCACATTCTCTCTGCATTTCCAGCTTGGAAGAGTGCAGAACTTTCTTTGGTGATTGGCTGGGCAGAAGAATTATGATATTAATCCGGGCTGTATTCTCTGCTGTTCATCTGTAAAATGAGACATTAATAAACTGTCTCTGCCTTGCTTGAGTTTTTGCCAGCATGATTTTGACAATAAAGACATTAATGATTAAGAAATTCTCAGCTTCTCTGATAAGAGGATAAACTAATGTACCTGGGATGGCTTATTTCCAGAGAAATGCAGAGAGTTCAAGGAGGATGGAATTCAGATGCAGGATTTTTCCTGTTCTTCTTTGACCAAATGATTGACAGACAAAAGCATGGGTGTCTTCTTATTTTATGCAATTAGAAAGTGTACTGGACCAAATTGGAAATAAAAATATGGTCTCAATGTCCAAATCCTTCCTCTTGTCACAGGATAGCTGAGTTCCTCTGTTAGTATCTAAGGACAGATTCCAGGTTTGTATTGCTGTCACGACCAGGTGATGAAGGTGACTTTCTCAGGTGATGAAGGTGACTGTACCTGGGCCAGTGGATTTCTGTATGTTGCCAGCAATTTCTTCTTAGAAGATGTTGTTGCGGACCTGCTTTTCTCCCTGGCCTGAGCAGTACTTGTCACTTGTATCTGTGAGACTCCAAAAACCTTGGTGTGCGAGTCTGCTCTGTGGAGCACTGTGCTGCAAACATCAGGGAGCACAACTGTTCCCTCTCAGAGCAGAGGGAGCTGCTCTCCTTAGAGAAGGGGCAGCAGTGTACTTTGGGTGTCAGAGTAATAATGTCAGACCGAGCACTCTGCTGCACTACTTCATATAGAAGCAGAACCTTTTGCTTCTGTAGCACATCACAGAGCACCTTCTACTTCAGGTGAAAAAACCAAACCTCCTTTCTGTTTAAATCTTACTGCTGTAATTGTAGCCAACCCACTGCTCTGACTACCATGAATGTATTTTTCCAACACAGATGTTCTAGTCATTTGCATTCTGTTGACATCAATGTTTAATTTTATGTTTTTAATGCTCAATGTAATTTTGCTAAAGAATTACATAAATAAGAACACGTGTGTTATTGAGCTGCATCCCTCCCCACAGCCTCTTGGAATCCAGTCCTTCACTTCTGGGTGGTCACAGTACTTAGAGGGTGTTTTTATAGCGGGTATATAGTGGGAGCTGTCTGGTGTAAATGAGAATACAGCGGAATCCTGTTTACAATTAGGACAGTTGAACTATCTTGCTTCAGTTGTCTGTCTCTTCCTGTGGTCAGTGCAAGGAAATTGGTTTGTTGTTACAGGGACAGCTTGGGATGTGTTTCAAAAAATCAAGAAAAGCTTTACTTTGGGGAAGAGAAAACATTCGTCCTGTGAGGGCTGAGGATGCTGTCTTTGAGCATGGATGGCAAATAGGATGCATTAAATCCTTTAATACGGAAAGGAAATCCCTAGAAAGCTGCATTATGCCTTTTACTTCTTGCCAGTCCCTGCCTGTCATAGTTGATCTCTGTCAAAGTAGGCAGAATTGAAGTTTGTTTCAGGGTGAAACAGCCCAGGCTGTTCCTTATCCTGTCAGTGTTACTGTCCTAAAAGATGCTGCTCCCATATTCCCCTGTACTTGCTGTGCCTCTGGCATCCCAGTGAATGGAGAGATGCAGCCGTACAAAATTCAGTGTGAAGAAAACAGATGTGTTAAAAAATGCAAGAGGTTATTGGACAGCTCATCCTTGTAAAAATCATGGCCATTTAATGAGAGAATCTGCCAGGACAGTGGCCTAAACTCAGACACTGCTTTGGGTCAGTGCCATGTGAATGGCTCCGATAAAAACCCAACCTGCCTGAAATATTGGTGCTCAAAGTTTGCCAAGCCACGTTGTAAAATGGCATTTGCTGTTTAGGTTTGAAGCAGTCAAAGTGTTTGTGAGTCCTTCCAGGTCTACTCTTGCTGGTCCCCCAAGGGCCATGGCCTGCATCCCTCCTTGTGTCCAGTTTTGTTTAGGTATTCTGAAGCTCAGAGCTGGACCTGCTGAGATCAGATTCATTTCTAGAGGCAGGCATTGGCAGTATGTAAGTGCAGTCAGGCACTTAGAAACCGAAATTTGCCAAGTGGAGCTGCTCAGGTGGGTACCACCCAGCCTCTCTGAGAGCGTGCCCCAATTCCCCCAGGCAGATGCTCCTGCTGAGCAGCTGTGCTCTGAGCTGCACACAGAGCATCTGTGAGGTTGGCATGGGCACTAAGCTGAACCTGTAGACTTGTGGAACTACTCCTGTCTTTCCAGCACTCCCTTCCTAGGACCCTGCTGTCGTGCTTGGAAGAGCCTGAGTGTGAAGGTGTGAATTCTTGGGTCTTTTAAATCCTTTGCATCTTTGAAAACGAGATCTGATCCTGCTGTGACGGGGCTCTCCAAACCCCCAGGAGACCTGTGCCAGCTCCTTGGGGTGCAACCACATTGGCCCTGTTCTAAGTCACCCCCGAGTCACTGAGCCAAAGGACTGGCTGCAATGGCCGTGGCTGTGAAGTGGGGACCAGCAGTCTGAGCTTCACAAAAGCCAGGCTTGGTCCAGGGCAAGGTGTGGCCTAGGGGTGGGTGTGTGTTCCCTCCCTGGAAATGAGGTAGGGAATGCCTGGCCCGATGCGGGTGTTCTGGCTCTGCAGAGGGTGCACAGTTTGCCAGGGGGACATGGCCCCTGAATTGCCTGTAGCTGCAGGTGTCATCCTTGTGCCTCCAGGCAGCTTGTGATGCCATAGCCTTGAGCTTCTACAAACTGAGACAGAGATGTGCAAGGCTTTGGTAGGGATGCTGGTATCACTGCCTCACCTGAGCACTCCTTATCTTTCTACTAAAATGTTTTTATTACACTGCTTTTGTATGTTCACCTCCTGGTCCAAAGCATAAAGGTCCCTGCATATCCTTGCTGTTGAGGACTTTGCCATTACTTTGGAAGCCACCTGATTGAAAACTGTATCAGAGTTCTAAAAAGAAGTATTGAGAATAGGGAGTACTATTGACAGGAGGCAGTGACTGAGTGTGTGATAAATACAAGTAAAGATCAAGGGCACATTACTTCACAGCACAGCTGTGGTAAATTGGACTGCATTTCTAGTGGGTGGTAATGGGCAATAAAGGAAGAGGGCTACTGGAGTTCTTGGCTTAGGAAAGGTTCACACTCACTCCCAAGAAGGCAGCACTGGACGAGAACATGCTTTTGCTTGATGTGTTGCTGATTTTCTGTTTGGCCTAGTGAAAGCGTAGGAATAGTTCAGAGGAGTTGAAGCATGAATAGGAAGGATTTTTTTTTTTAATGCCAAGTGAAAAATAAGATGAAATGGGGGAGAAAATTACCTTGTTCAATGAAAAGGGTATGTAATTAGAGGGCAAATTGTCAGCATAGAAATAAAACCCTAGAACCCTAGTGCTGATATTTTAGGTAGGATTAGGCTGAGGTTCAGAGTGCCTGTGGACTCCTTCAAGATGTTTGTGTACATGTTTGGGAAACATTCCTGTGTATATTTTCAGAGTTGTTCATTGTTTCAGACAACTTGTTGAAATAAATTAGGCAGGGAAAGATTAAGCAGTGCTGGTCACTTGGTGCCGGCCTTCTGGAGTTCAATGACTGCTGCTTTTTCTTTCTGTATTTAGATTCCTGCCCAGTTAGGACAGCTGGGACATGATATTCAGGGATTAAATTCTTTGGCATTGCCCATCACTGGTTTTGTTGCAATAATAGGCTAGAGCATCCTGGGAGAGAGAGGGAACTCGGCAATTTATTATGGGCCTATTTTCCCTCTCTTTGTCTTGAATGTAAGCAGCTTTCTGGTTTACATACATACACAGAACTGTCAGAAATGTGCTTCTGTGTGTTTTTGGAGCCAGGCCCCTTGTCAACTGCTGCCTGTTTTGCATAGGGTTGACACAGAGTGTCTGCAAAGGCAGTGATGCCTTATTTATCTGTGTTTTGTGTCACACAAGTACCACAACCAGCCAGACCCTGACAGGAGCTGTGTCACATTGACTGTAACTGGTCACTTGAGGTGGAGACTCCAGTTCTCAAAGTCAATGAAGTCAAGGAAAGGTCACAAGAGAACTGGAGGGTAAAAGCTTCTGAACTTCTCCTATAAAGTGTCGCACTGGACAGGACAGTGCCCACTTGGGAGTTTCCAGCTTTCTGTGTTCTTTGTGAACTGTAGTTACTCTGAGGGTTTGGCTTTTAGAAATCTCAGAAGCTTTGGAAGGTAAATTAAATTACCTCCAACTATGCTGCTTGCTTTCTTTTAAACGGAACACATTCTTCTCAAATTGAAATGCAATTATGGACCTGATGTACTGTGAACATTTCATTTATTCAAACTCAAAATTGTATTCTCTGCAAGCTGCTTTAAAGCCAAAATAAAAACCCCAACCTAATTATAGCAGCAGTGTGGAGGAGGTCTGCTAGGATATTGTATGATACATTTTGACAGCTGCTTTTTACTGGAAGGTTGTCAAGACCGTCACAAAAACGTTTTGAGGTACTTAAAATGGGTAAACCCAGGATCTGTGGCTGTTGTGTTCCTAGCTGAGTCCAGGACTGGAGCAATGCATTGGGCTGGGGTAGAGGTGTGTTCTCATCTCTGCTGGGCTGCTCAGCTGCATTCAGGAGCTTTTGCTGAAGGAGTAAAGGGTGAAACTGAATCTTTATTGGGCACATAGACGGAAGTCTCCAAAAATGTTCATTGGAGGAGAGGCATTTCATTTAAAGCTAAGGCATGGCACTTCACTGTTGTAATCATGGTCCGTAGGTCAGTGGCAGATGAGGTGGTTAGAACAGTGACTAAAATCCATCCTTAACCCCTTCATTTCTTCCATAGCTGTTGCCATGTGGGTCCCTGGCACCAGTGCCACAAGTCAGTGCATCTGGTGATAATCCTAGGGGCAGTATCAGATGAGTCCAAGGATAACGAATATTCAGGGACCTTCTGTACATTGGGGCAAATGGTGTTCAATGGCCCTGCTGGAGAGGCATGGTTTTTACTCTTAAAAATCCCAAAGAACAGAAAGAAGGGAAGAGAAGGGCAAAGAAAGAACTCAGCAGTTCTCTTCATCCTGTGGAGATGGCAGTTTGTACTGGGCGTTTTGGAACATTGGCTTATTCAACAGGTTTGAGGGAATATTGAAAAGAAAAAAACTCTCTAAGCATGGGTTCAAGGAAAACTTGTCCACTGAGACTGCCAAAGATCCCCTTTCTTTAGGGGGCTGCCAAAACAAAAGGTATAGGCAGTGGAGGACTGCAGTTCAAAAGGAGGAAGAGGTGCTCCTTGCAATGGAACAGCGAATGGTGGATGTGATTTTCACTTTAATGCTTTGCAGTCTTTCCTAGAGTGTCTTTGGTGCCAGAGCTTGTGCCTAATGGTGGCATGCATCTGGATAAGGAAAATCAAAATGAATTACATCCTGTATAGCAGCTGTCATTGTTGAATAGAGAACTTTTTCTGGGAGATGTAATAGCCCATGTTGTTCTTTTAAAAAAGCAGAGAATATTTTCTTGATGCCCCATAGAGGCAAATCAACAAGTTACACCATGTGTTGTTCTGGCTCCAAGGCTGAATGCATTTAGGGATTCACTTGTTCAACAAATGCTCATTTGCATCAACTGACATTGACTCAGACTTCAGGGGGATCAGACTTGCTTTGATTTAGCTGAACTGTGAAGTACATTTGAGATTTTTTTTTTCAAACTGTCTGCTGGTATGAATTCCAGAAGTGTTTACTGGAATTTCAACCAAGACACGACAGAACTATACCAGGTGGCCTCTTACATGTTGTTTTTATGAACATCATTATTCTAAGACTATAATTACTTGGAAAATACTGCTAATTAGGATTACCACATGGCTTAGCAGGAACTGAGGAACCAGCTTCTCCTTTTGCATAAGCAGTTTGGTCATGTCTGTCCTTGGTTTCATGGTTGGGAGTTGTATTTGCAAGTGGGGCTCAGGGCGTGGAGTCCATTTGTTAGCAATGAGTCTTTGATGTGAGAATGCACCCCACTGCCCAGTGGGACGTTACCATGAGGATTTTTGGTGCTTGTGTGTTAACCATTGTGGCTTCTGTGAAAGAAATGCCTTTTGTGAGGGAATCCGTAACTGACATTTCCAAGTCTTTCGTGCAGGGAATTCCTAGGACTTGCTTCTTTGACAGATTTGCATGTACAGCATCCAGCTAGCACTTGAAAGAAAGGGCTGTATTTAAAGCTTCACTTTGTATCCAAATAATGAACATATAAACACAGGCACAGAATGTGGCCTGCTTAGGTCACCTGTTTGGTTTCAGCTGGCTGAAAACAGCTTTCAGTAAGTTACGTGTTCCTACCCTGGCTGCATTGCAATGGTTTTTCTCTTATTAATACACAATTTAGTTAAATGTCGGTGTTTTAAAATCATATGCACTAGGTCCTGAGGGTCTGGTTCAGTGGTGAAGGGCTGTTTACTATGGTTCTGCTCTCCAGCACTCTGAGGAAGGGACCTGCTGGGCATTTTCTTCACCAAGATCCTTTGGAAGCTGTCATAGTGCCCTTGCAAAGCTTCACCAGCACATTCACTGGAGCACCGCAGAGATTTGAGAGTGATTTAACTCACAGCAGAACTTGGCATTTGGCTGGGTTAGGAATTGTAGAAGTTGGCTCGATCAGTGATTTATAGATGTTGAGAAGATGTTGAACAACGATTTTTGAGGAGCACTGTAAACAAAGTCTGTTTGTATTAGCGATTCTTTGATGTGAAAATCTATTCAGAAGGTGCCAGGGCGCTATCTGAGAACAGCATCGAGACCATCCCGGTGTGTAATTTAGCAGCAGGCGTTTCCTGCTGTTGCTCCGTGGGGCTGCACCTGGTGCACAGCACAGCTGACGGTGCCTGTCCAGGTACAGCCCTAAGTGAGCTTTTCCACAGCCAGCTCTCTCACACCACAGCTGAGGGGCACCGGCTCAGCTGCTCCGAGCCCCCTCCGTCAGCATCAGCCCTGCGCAGACTTCCTAGCACTCAGGAGCAGTGCCCAAGGATGTGCAACTGCTTCCTGACCAAGCCAGTTTTGGGACGTGCTCAGGATTTGCTGGCTTTTGTGATTTCAGATGAGAAATAAGAGCCAAGTCACAATTACCCCTCAGGAACAAGTGGTGTAAGGTAGCTAAGGGGAAAGTGCCAGTGCAAAGGAGCCTGTGTGGTTGCAGTTGTGCTCCTCTGGGCTGTTGAATGTTGGTAAACATTTCTGAGTAACTCAGCTACTTTTTAAGCTTCAGCTTAGGGTATCTTTGCTCTGCTTGCCTTTTCAGATGTATGGCTTATATTTCCAGCTGTATTTCAGGCAAACTGGTTGACTGAAGGCAAGCAGGGTGTGCTCGGAATGCTGCTGACTGGGAGACTCGAGTGGAGTTACCATTGGATTTCACTGGAATTGCAGAGAGATACTTTTCTCAAGATGGTTTCTGCTATACCTAAGCCTTTTTTCTGTCCAAGGGGCAGAGCGCCCAGGACAGCTTAGGAAGGTATCAAACATATGGAGTTCATACAGGCTGCAGTTCTTCCATCTTTCACCTATGTAAACAGTACAGGGGTCAGGCATGCTGATGGAGCACGGTCAGGACAGGTCTGTATCATGATTTTGCTGCTGATCAACAAGCCCCACACCAGGTCAGGTTTCCAAGCTGTCCTTTCCAGGGTTGCTTTGCTTGAAACCCAAGAGTTTCACTAATCGGTGCTGTGGATGCCAGGGCAACATGAAGTACCACAGACCTCTCCACAAAACTCTGGTTGCACATGGTGGTATCTCCTTCAGTATCTGCAGTGGGCTGTGAAAAGAGCCTGGAAATTCATAAACTTAAGTAAGAAAATGGGAGCAATGCTATGCAAGCATCACTCTTGGGCCAGAATCCGATTTCCTGAACTCTTGATGAGGTGGATGGCCAGAAAATGCCAAGGAAAGCTACTGACATAAAAAGGGAGGCACAGCTCAGCAAAAGGGGCATGCAGGCAAGAAGGGGAGTTATGGCAGAGAGGGCCAGAGCTGCAAACTTGCTCTAGCAAGGTTATGGGAGGGCAGTGGTGGCTGCTGCCAAGCCAGCACACCCAGGACCCCCAGAGTCATGTGTGGGATGGTTGCCAACTGAGTCCGAAGTAGCAGCATGTGTTTGACTGATCACAGAAGTGATCCCAGCAGAAGGCTCTGGTGTGAGTGGGAAGACAGAGAGGTTGGGCTCTGTTTATGTAATTGAAAGCCTGTTTCCCTCCAAAAAGTCTGTCCCTTCTCAGCCAATAGAGGCAAGCTGGGCGCCTGGGGGAAGACTGCAAAGGACTGATACAGGGTGGTGTCTCCCTTTTCTCTTTTCCTTCCTTCTTCCTTCTCCAGTCAGCTGTCCTCTCTGTGAAGAATCAACATCTTCATAAAGGGAGTCTTGGGTAGTGCTTTCTGTCCCAGTGTCACTGGGGTTTAATTAGTGCAAGGCTCCACATGCTCCTTCAGCTCCTTGGTGCCAGCAAAGGAACCAAGCAGCAGCACAGCAGCACTTTTCCTCTGGCTTTGGTGTTGGACTAAGTGATGTCTTTGGAGGAGCCTCAGAGGAAATCTCTTGAGATGTGAAAGAGAAGCCCTCAGAATCAGTACTCTCCCTCTGGAGAGTACTTCCTCAGTCCCTTCCAGTGGGGACTGGGTTTGCCATGCCTGCAGTAAAACCTGCTGGCAGCACAGCACACGCTGCCAGTTGTGGTCATAGCTTGCCTGGAGATGGATGCTCCGGGACAGTGGAGTGCTGAACTTTGGTTGGGGGTAGGAAATGGGTGGAAGACTCCAGGAATTAAATTGTTGAGCAGTGTGAGGCAGCCGTGACAGTGGTTTCTGGTGCTCTTCAGCTCAGGCCACTGGGCCATGACAAGCACAGGACAGTCCAGCGGTGCCGGTGTTGACGCAGCCTCTGCTGAGCTGCAGTGTGCAGCCAGGGCAAGTGCTTGTGCACATGCTTCCTGGCAAAAACCTCTTCCCTTCCCTGGGCAGCACAGTGCGGTTCCTTTTGGCTCTGCATCGCTCCCCTCTTTCCCGTGCCAGCAGCAGGAAGGGTGGGAGGGTCAGTCCTCAGGGCTGGGCGAGGATGGAGCATGTCTGCTCAAGCTGCAGATGTGACAGAAGTCCCTCTGCCATTCTAGCACCCTTGGTGATGCCACTGCTTATTTTTTCTCTCTTTTTTTTCCTGTCAAGAGAACATTTTTTTGAGGGAACAAAAGCCTTCAGCCTGTCAGCCCCATGAGCTGCATGTGTAAGTCATTGAGGATGTGGCTGTTGAGCATCTCCTTTGTATGATAGATCTGGAACCAAATGCGTGTGAGTCCACAGAACAGGCTTGATTCAGTCGACCAAAATTATAGGGCAGCTCTAGTTTTCCTTTTTTTATTTGATGGCAGGGTTTTAATGTGGTCATGGTACAAAGTCACGTGCTTTATAATCAGATGGACTAACCGCTCAATTACGCCTTATAAATCCACATGCATACCTTCCAGATGCAAGGCAGAGAGCAGTGAGACATCTTTAGCATGTGTTGGCAAGGCTATTTTCTGATGGAAAGTAGGCACCTGGCCCTAAATCCCACTGACATGAGAAATCAGCAAGCAAAGATGTGCCTGACAAGGGCCTATGTCTATTTATAGGCAGGTCTGTCCAATTCAAGGCAAACTTTCCTCTTTTTTGTCCCCTTCCAGCTACATTTGCTGCCAGAGTGTTCTGGCTAGCTGTGGGCTGCTGGAGCTCCACATGAAGCCGTCTGCATGGTGGCACCACCCTGTAATTACACGGAAAGTGATCTCCGGCCTCAGTTTGCGCCACTAGGTTTGTTCGCAGGGCGTTCCACGTGTGGCACTCGCACCCACCTGGCCCAGGGTGGCACTTGGGTGAATCAAATCCACCCTGGGCTGCTTTCACCGTGTGAGGAGTTGTTCCTGAAGTAATTAAAATCCTCTTTCCAAAATCCCCAGAGGTCCAACACACAAGGGTGTCATGTGCCATACAGTGAAGGTCATCCACAGGCCTCAATTCCAGCAGGTTCAGTTAAGAAATCGGAGTGCCAACTTCCAAAGTCAGAGATTTTTTTTCCTTGGCTTTTGGTTGGTTTGTTTGTTTTCCACATGACTTTTCGGGTGTTTGGTCTGTGCAGGCTGCTTTTTTCAGTCCATGTTCCATCTTCCCTTTTTGTTAATGACAGGCACTGTAGTTATGCCCTCTGTGAGGGATTCTCACTTCTGACCTGCTCCCAATGCTTGATTGGACCAATGGGTGGATTCCTCTCTTGCCACAACAGAGGCAGAGGCATTTCAGTGGTGCTGAAAGTAACTGAAGTCTATTTTATAATTGTAGCTTTTATAAAACTAAGAATCTTGGGAGCAGGAATGCTAAGAGAGAAAATGACTTCCCCAAAAGCTGCTTTGCTCACAGGTGCCTTCCTTAAGACAGAGTTGATTTGGGGCACTCTGCCCAAGGGAAGTGGCAGGCAAAATATGCTGGATGCTCAGTGTGCTGTTTCTGTCTGTGTTAAATTTGGTCTTTTATAATGAAAATCTGCAAACAGCTTCTGCAACTTGCCAGGATGTGCTAGTGAAAGCTCTCTGCCCTGAAGAGTTTGCAAACTTCCTTTCCTACCCCTGCTCTGCATCCATGAAGAAGCAGGAACTTGTGCTCCCTGGCCTATCCCCCTGCCCTGAAGTGGGGAACAAAACTGTAACTGTCCCAATCTGCAGGAGTGAGAACTTCTCCATGGTCTCTTCCAGCAGTGCCAGTATTGAGTACACACAGGGAATACAGCTGAGGCTCATGCCCTGAGGCTGCCAAGCAGATTTTACGGATGTTTCATAAACAGCATTTTTGAAAGGAAAAAAAAACAAAACATGGAAGTCTGGGAACGACTTGCTCATTTCAGCGGTTGGAGGCATGACATTCATTACAGTCAAATCTGTTCAAATATCCTTGACAAATACCAGGAAAGAGTGTTCTGTAGACAGGTGGATTGTTCTTAAAAGGTCACTCCTTAAACAAAAGAAAAAAAACATAAATAAATAAATAATAGAAATAAGGAAGAGACAGACTGTGAGGATTGCAATTCCAGCTGTCCTCTGGAGAAGTAGCATGGCTGCAGGGAAGTGTGGGGGACAGGAGCAGCAGTGTGGCTCGGGCTTGACCTGCTCTCTGGGCAGGGAAACCTCTGTGGCATTGACAAGGTGTGGCCTTTGAGACATCTTACCTCCTGAGCAGGGCATGCACAGTTAGGCAGATGCACGTCAAATCCTGGTTTTAATTAGCATTTCCAAATCAACAGCTCAGCTGACTTCTGTGCGTGGTGACAGGAGAAATGAGTACACTGTTATATGATCAAAAGCATCTAAACTTTTGTATGTTAACAGCAAGTCTCTTATGCTTTGCTTTGATTTTACTTCCTTCCCCTCTTTCTCCTTTTAGTTCATTTTGGGTTTCTTTCCCCCTTTTGTGGAAATTTGAGGACTCTGGTGGAGATCTGAGCTGCTTTTTATGTTTTGTGAGTCTGTCTAGGGCCAGGGATTTTTAGTTATGTTTTGGCTTTGCTGAGTAAAGCTGGTTTTTAACTGTATCTATAAACCTTAATCCATCAGTCAGTGCCTGCTGTGTTTGGCGTGGATTTTTGCCATGGTCCTTCAGGTCTCATAACTTGAGAGTGTGATCACATAGCAAATGTTCGTGGAGCTGCTAGCTGCTGTCATCATACCTGGAGTTCAGCTCTTCTGGGTTTTGTGTCAGAGTGTGTTCTGCCACGTGGTTTGATTCCTGCTTGCCCTCCTAGGGTCCATCAGAACTGGCATTAGAAAAGGAGAAAGAGGCATTTTGCAAACTGTGCCTAATTATGCCTTGTTGTGAGTGAATTTGGGAAAGAGCTTGCTCTGCTGCTTTTGGAGAAGGATGGGACTGTAGCTGCTAGCACCAGTCGGCCCCTCTGCACCTGCCAGGCACAGGCAGCTCTCCAGCTGCCCCGAGGCCAGGGAGGAGCACGGGGAGGGAGGCTTCGGAAAAGCAAATACCTGTGTCGGCAGGATCGCTCCCTCGAATTGTTATTGTGCAAGTGCAGGCGACTAGGAGGTGACCTGCTCGTTTCAGTCCCCGCTGTTCCAGAAGAAAGTTCCTAAAATCTGAACAACTCATTGCTGTTTCAGGATGTTTGGTGGTTCTCAGGTAGCCTGGCCTCTGGTATCAGGGTGGGCTGGATTCCTTAGGGAATTAGAGGACAGTCTGTCAACAGCAATGACTGGCCACTGTTGCTGAAGAGTGGCAGCATCAAGCAGAGCCCTGGCCCTATGTTTTACCTTGATGGCTGGAGCTGGGATTGTCATGTTTGCCAAGGCAGTAGGATGTCCTGGGCTTGGCACAGGTTGTGTCTGTTGAGAACAAAATAACGCTGAGGCTTTATAGATTTGCTGGCTGAGAAGGACTCCATGTCTTGTGAGGCAGATCCCTGATCTGGTGAGGATGTGCTCCCAATGCAGGACCAGGCTGGAGACATCTCTCTGTTCAACCAGCAGATCAAGCAGGAGGATCTGTTCCCCTCACATAACTTCACACATACTCCCTGCCCCCTCCCCCTTTTGAAAGCAAGAACAAAAAAAGCAAACACTCCCTGAAAGTTCAAAGATATGCAAATCAATCCTTTACTGTTTTGACAGTAACTTTTTTTCCCCAGTGGAAAAGAAATTATACAAACGGACTTGTGAAAAGCCAAAGCCTCAGAACTGGGCAGAGGCCGCGTTCCTGCGGCGCGCTGTGAAACGGGCACGCTGCACACCTGCCCACTGCTGCCTCCTGCCATGCATGTCCAGCACGGGCCACGGCTGCCAAGGCAAACACGCAGCAGTGTGGCAGTAGCAGCTGTGGAGTGGCCCCTGTCAGCAGAGCCTCAGCCCCAGGTTCTGCTGCACAGTCTTTATTTTTCTTTGCCTGGCCCATTTTTTGCAGAGCTGCCAGTGAGCAGTCCCTAACCCTGACTTGAGACATACCCTTATTATTCTATTTTCTCTTGCCTTAAAACTGTCAGATTCATAAATCAGGTGTTTTCTGGGGAAGATAACTGGAAGCCTGTCTGACAGGGATGCTACAGGATAGTGACCTGAAAAAAAGCCCATCCTTAAGCAATATTTATGGACTTCTGAAAGTTGGCGTTCCAGGGGAAAAAGGCTGCATTTCTTCTCACGTACTTTCCAGGCTAAAATCTGTTTCTGGTTTGTCTAGTGGCTTACCTGTCTAATAACTGCTCCCCTTGTATGTGTGTTAGCAGGATAAGTATCTGTGTGTGTTTTCAGTGAATCAAGTAGCAAAGTGAACGGATGTTTCCTACTGGCCCTGCAAGCCCGTGGCAAATTCATGCTTTCAAACCAGTGTGAACTGGGAGCTGACCATGCTCATTCTGGGGACTGAGCATGTTCAGCTAATCTTGCAGAAACTTCTGCGCTCTGACCCACATCCTGGAGCTCACAGGAAAAAGTTAATCCAAAAGCCCCGTAGCTTCAATGGCCCCACACCCCCTAAATCCATCATTCTGCCTGTTGGTTGGGTGCCATGGAAAAATGGTGCTTGGGACTTGGTAGAGGGATTTGGAAGAATCACAGAGCAGCTTGGTTTGTGTAGCAGCCGGAACCCTCAGTTCTGTCCTTTGCCTCCCATGGGATGTCAGTGGTTGAGCCAGTGGCAGCTGTGACATGCATCAGGGCAGGGCCAGCTCCACGATGGGGAACGTGGCTCAGAAGGTTCTGAGCCTTTGGGTGAGTGAATGCTGCCTGAGATGGCAGCTCTGCAGGGTGTTCTGTGCTCTTCTGCCCTTGGCTGTCTCTCTTTGTGTGCTGAGTTTTGCTTTGGTTTTGTGTTTCTCAGTCCACTAAAAGCCTGGTAATTCCTCAGTGGCTGTAAAGAAAAACTTGCTTCCCAAAAAGGTCCCAGGAGGCATCTGCAGGTCTCTGTTTTTGATAGGCCCTGATTGCAAAGCAACTCTCTCCTGGTCCTGTACTTAAATTCACAACAGTTAGGGAGTTCTCCATTCGTTCTTTTTTTTTTTTTTTTTTTATTTCTCCTTTCTTGTTGTTTTCCTTTTCTGCTCCCTGCAATGTGTTCCTGACATACAGACAACTGCCTTCATGCTTCTGCTTCTCTCCTCCTTTTGTCTCTTCCCTGTGCTCAGGAGATTCCCTGCAGCAGCTCCCTCTCATTAACCTGGAGAGCTCATGACCCTCTGGTTCTCTGCTCCCCATTAGCTGCACCCAAGGGCTGGGGCTGCCTTCTCGCTGCTGATGCCCACTTCTTGTCTGACTGAGTAAATTCTGCCTTCTCTGTGTGTCTCTGTTTTTAAAAGACTTCTTTATTTTCATGCTCACAGAATTAATCTAAACTCGGTCTCTCAGCAAGCTGTTCTCAGCCATAAGATTGTTTTCCAACTGAGGCAACACCCTGTTTACATAGATAGGCAAATTCACAGTCCACAGAGCTTCTTCCAGTGAGAGCAGCTGTTGAGCGCTTCGTGCAAGGGCAGCACATGGCTCACATGTACAGCAAACAGTTCTTCTTTTGAAGGGTAACCCTTTTCTATAGTTATTTTTCTTTTTTGTGTTTTTCTTTCCCTGAAGAGTTGAAAGCTAGAACATCTGCTTCTTGGCCAGCCGTTCTTTCCCACAAATGTTACTTCCCAAGTTCAAAAAGCTGGGTTGGGTTATTGTGTGTGGACACGTCTCGGTGCCCGTGTTTCTGGAATCTGCCTGGGAGCACACCGGGCAGCCAGGAAGCCAGGCAGGCTCCACCGGGGCCCCGTGTCTTGTGCTGCAGGGTCACTGTCTGCTGAAGGGATGGCACCCTCACCCAGCCCAAGCTGAGCAGAAGGTAAATGCTGAGCTGTGTGTCTGTGCTTGGGGCTGCTTTAGCTCTGGGGAGCCAAAAGAGCAGCTCAGCACATCATTCCTGCATCTGAGGTAGACACGGGCAAAGCCACCTGGGTGTCGAGGAGAGGTCCCGTCTGTGACTACTGGTACCCACTGGTGTTTCCATTAGATGTAACCTGAGCTGCAGGTGGCAAAGAAGGCCAAACACGGTGCAACAAAATTAAATTGCTATTCATTAAACATGTAGTTCCATTGGAAATGTGTTTTACACCTGTCCCTTTCAGACAACTTCACTTGTTCCCCTGGACCCCCATGTGGGACATTGTCCATGTGAAAAGAGCTTCCTCTGTGATTTAGTAATTGGCTCCTAAATATTACTGTCCCTGTTTTCCTGTCATCTATCCTTGGTCTGGTGTGCTGTTAAAGGATGCATTCCTCGATAATTCCAGCAGACAGCAAGGCTGGCCTCTTTGTATTTGTCTCTTATTTCCTGTCCCCAGCTGCACCGCACCTGAGCCTTGTGCACTGCAGCAATCTCAAAGCACCTGGAATTGCTGTGCTCTCCAGTTTGTTTGCTGGTCTCAGTGCTCTCCAGTTGGTTTGCCATCTCGCAGGTCCCAGCCCAGCAAAGTCTGTGGGCACATGTAAAGTTCAGAGGTATCTAGAGTGTGGAACATGCCCAAAGCTGCATTGAGGAGGTGCTGAAAGAAAAGTCTGTATTGAAATGCTTCCTTTCTGGGTAGGAGAGGTAAATGAGGGGTTTGTGTAGCGCTTAAAGTTTTCTGAAGATAATTGACCCCCATACTTTTTAATCTCCACGAGGTCCCTGTGGGTTTTCCCCTTTGCAGGGATGATCACTGGCGTTAGCCCTCCTGCTCCCTTGGCCAGCCCAGAGCCAAGGTCTGAGCTCTGGAGAGCTCACCTGCAGCATGACTTTGTGAACAAATGCAGGTGGCCGCCTGGTGCATGGGAATTAGCTCAGCTCTGAGGTCATTCCTTGCAGGCTGCTCTGTAGGAACAGTTTTTTTTTTGATAAGTGGCATTGCTCAGCAGCAGAGCCACGCCACAGGTCATACTGACCGTGGTAGGGGCCACACAGGGCAGGTGCTGCCTGTGCCAGCAAAAGGACAGGGCACAGAGGAGCCATGTGCTTGGCAGGTCTCTGTACTGATAGCACAGAACTTGATTTTGTGGCTGTGCAAGTTGTGCTTGATTTTTGAGGGTCGGTGGGTGGAAAAACACCTAGTGGCTTGGTCCGGTAGGGCTGTGTGCTGAAAGGCAATAGAACTGTACAAATAATCCATGGGGTTAAGGAGATCAGTAAATGTCTGGATGAATTAGTTATTCACAGTGGTTTGTTGGTTTTCTTTAATCTGGTTTGGGGTATGACAGGTTGACGTTAGGCTTTTCCAAGGATCCCAGGCATATGCTCCTGAAGAAATGCTCTCCTGTTAGCACAGCCAAGTGTAGCTCCTTCTGAGTGCTCTGCTTTTGTCTTAGGAAGCAGCAGCCAGAAATGATTTTGGAGTAATCAGAGCATTTGCATCCAACAGAATTGACTACCATAAAACTGTATCACTGAAGATGGAAGTGAGAAAGATAGATGGGGAAAGATAGGATCTGGAACTGTTCTAAATGACAGTTTGCCAGTCTTGAACTCTGTCTGCTGCTCAGCCTCTTCCCCATGGAGAGATTTATATTTATAGGAACTTACCATACACAATTAAAATATATGGTATTGACTCCACTGAAACTCCAGTAACTCTGCAATCCTTGGTGAAACCTCACTTCTGCATGCTTCTAGCATCTGAGTAGGGAACAGGGAAAGGAAACTTAAGTGTTGCATGGTCATTGTCATAGCTCCCTTCCAACTCAATGCTACTCTTTTACTCTGTTTTGCTCAAAATTACAGTAAATGTAAGTCACTTTATTCCAGTGGTAAATAAGTTCAGTCATTAGGCCTAAAAGCTCTATGTACACATGCCTTTCGAACCCCATCACAAACAAAAGCTTTTCCACCTTTTGCTGTATAAATTCCTGAAGCACAGATCTTTGCAGTTAATAGAACTTGTCATGTGAGAGACAAATCAGAATTAAGAGGAGACTTCTGGGACATGATTTCCCTCTTTATGAATTCCCTGGCATATTTATTTTCTTTGTTTCTTTGGTGTCAGCAGCTGTAAGATTTTGGGAGGGAAAAGTGCAGATTTGTACAAATCCTGTCAGGGCGAAAAGGTGCAACAATTAAAGTTTGAAAGAAATAAAGAAAATGCAACTGTTTTCTAGTTGAATAAGTGAATGTTTCTGGGTGATTAGAAATAAATCAGAGGTGAGGCAAGAAGTGATGTTGACAGATGAGGAGCTTCACCAACGGGTAGTTTTGAGGAGCAGAGCTCCAAAATGTAATCTGTAACATGTGGCACTTGCGATATTCCGCTTGCTCTCGTCGAGGCTGCCAAGTGATGCTGGCGGTCTGCGTGCTTGCCTGGGCTTTGGGATGATCCATAGCTTTCACTGTCTGAGTGATTTCCAGGAGGCTGGTTTGTGAACAGCAGGGTTCTCCTCGTGCTGCCCATTGCAGGTGGCACCGCAGCATGGGCGCTGCGTGGCTCACGGCATTGCTTTAAAGCCGTGGCTCCCTCTTGGATGCCTGGCTGCCCTCGTGTCACAGTGTGCAGTGCCTTTGCTCTGTGCTGTCTTATTTTTCCTCTGGGCTCGTACCTGGCTCTGCTGAGGCATAAATCAGTTGTTCTGAACAGGGAAGTGCTGAGGATAGGGAGGAGGCTTGTATTTCAAGATGGTTAGAAGTACTGCCGGAGGTTCTTCTGGCTCTTCTCATCAGCAGCATCGAGGGTACAAAATTGCAAAATGAGTAACACATGTTTTAAAGGAATTAAATGTGAAATTGGAAAAGGAAACGTGTCTCAAGTATAACAAAGGCTTGCCAGATAAACCATTACACTCTAGAAATCTGCTGCTGTTAAAATAAAAAATGTTTTTGAAAAGGTTCCATGTGGTATTCTTTCCATTTTCCCATGTTCAACAAAGAAGTATCACTTGATTTCAGCTGGGTAAAAACAAACGTGTGCAACTAACAGATACTCTTATACCTCACCTGCGTAGTAACCTCTGCTTTCCACCTTTAGGGTTTTTCTGTGGATTCCTGGATGCAACAACCCTTCTGTCTACTGGTTCTTTTTGCTTTTTGAGTGTGGTAGTGTGAGATAAAGAATTCCCTTCCACTAGCCTATCTCTGTTCAGCTGCCCTGCCCTAATCAGCATTGCTTCTGGATGTGTTTTCAGATTTTGCTCTGCTATTTGTTTGCTTGTATTTCAAGTATCAGAGTTTCGCTCTCAAAGTCATTGGCTGTTAGAACTGAAACAGTGCAGGGGTTGTCGTGCAAGAGAAAGGGCTGGGGAAGCCTGCTGCATTCTCTGGTCAGGACACGGAGCAGAGGTGTGCAGTAACCAGTTCCCAGCCCAACACCTCTCTAAAAACATCTGTGGAGAATATTAGGGTCAGTTCAGCTTTGGCTGCAGAGGGGCATTTCTAATAAAATAGCGTTCTCACTCTTCCTACCTTTCTGGGGTGGTCTTTGCATGGACAGTAGCATTGCAGATGGCCAGACAAACCACCCTTGCTTAAAAATAGGTGTCAGAGGTGTCCATTAGACTGTTTGAGTACTGTGTGCATGACAGATACAGCCTGGGGCCAGTGGGAAAAGCCTTCCCAAGTGCGTCCTTATGGGAGTCTCCTCTTCCCATGGCTTAGAAAAAGTAAGAACTATCAATAGCTCTGTGCAGTGTCATACACAGCCAGGCTCCTGGTGACCAGGCAGAAGGTATGGAGGGGTTAATGTGCTTTCTTAATTTTCTGAGAGCATTTTCTGTAAATCAAATCGCTGCCAAGCCTCTTTGGTCAAACCTGCATGTTCCTTACAGGGCTGAAAAGCAGGACGGGGGGGTTGGAGGGGCCAGAGTGACTGGTGAGGGGTCTGGTGGTTTGTTCAGGGGTCAGCCAGCAGAGACAGACACAGAAATCTCTCAACACAATTGAAGTGGGAAGCAAAATTTTGGATTTTGTGCTTTTAAATCTCAGAGATGAATAGACAGTTGCTGCTTATGACTGAAATAAGAACAGGTGTAAACATAACTTTTTGTCTGCTTTGCATAAGTAGTCCTTTCTACATATTAGGAACCTTTTAATAAAAGAAGCCTTTTAATATCCTTGTTGTCACATCCATCAAAGGGGAAATGTCCCCTTTGTATTCAGTAGGTATGCTTAGTCCTAGTTGCTCTGAGTGGAAGAAATATCATTTCGTGTATGCTTCAACCACTTTTACCATTCCCTGGGTATAAACTAGGGAGGTTTATACCTCCCCCAGAGTTTGCACACTGCAAACTCAATGGACAGGTCAGCATGTTCATCCCTTCTGGAGGAAGAATGTAGCTTCAGGTGATGTTTCATTTAACTTCTTTCCTAAAACAAAACACAGGAAGGGGGGCTAGAGCATCTCCCGTGTCTGGGGTTTTATAGGTGGAACGTAGCACATGCAAAACATTATTTTTTACCTTCCCACTGAACATAAAGGGATGTTTAGACTAAGTGCCAGGACACCTTGTTTGCTTTGTCTGTGTGTGCATGGTAGTTACTGAGGTTCCTACAATACTGAGAAAGCTTTTGGACACATGGAGGAACAGGTATGAGGAAGCTCAGGAAGAAAGTATTTGGCTGGTACTGTACTGATTTAAAGATTCGTGTTGGCAGAGAACTTGCCGTGTCCCCTGGAAACCTTTTTACTGAGTGGGTAAAAACATCCTGTTCCTTGGATCGAGTCTTATGTGTGAAGCTTACCTGCTGAATCTGGGATTTGTAGTTGCATGCCAGGTTAAATACAGCTGGAGGATCAGACAAGTAGTAATAGCATGGGCTGACATGAAAACTGTCTTCAGCCATTCTTTAGCAATCTAAAAAGCATTTGCTTACAGGTAATCTGCCTCTGTGTTCTAACCAGGTCTTCAAAGTGTGTCCAGAACACTGCTTGCTAATGGGATAATCGACACCTTATATAATTTTGTGCCTTCACCTTTGAGTCCTTTATTGAGCTCTAAATCAAAGACTTTTCCTTGCAATTTTCTTCCCTGGCTGCTTATGTGTTTAGGCAGAAATAAAATAATCCTTACTAGACATGGCTTGTGTGGTGCTCAGGCTGAAAGGCTGGGCGAGTGTTTCTGTCAGGATGGGTTGTTCCTAAGAGCTGCCATAGCAGGTTCAGTGGTTCCACAATGCTGCCTCCCTAAAGAACGAGTGTCTGGGAAACTGCCTTGCTTCTGAGCGCTGTAAAGCCCTTACTGTTGGTCATGCTTACTCTGAGTCACTTGGGAGACTGTAAATCTTGGATTTTTCAGGAGAGGTTTGTATGGTCCGTAGAGATATCAAATTATCTTTTCAATGTGGAAAGGCATACTTTGCTGAAACACATTTTTTCCTTGGATGTCTGAGTCTGTTAAAAGATATGAAACTTGGTCTTAAGTTGAAGTCTTTGAATCAAATTCTTGTTCCCAATACAAAGCAAAAATACTGAACAATGAAGTTTATGTGATGTTCATACTTCAAATCCAGAGGGTAATATCAGAGGCTCTTGTATTTGATCTGCGTGGTTCCTCTGAGTCTTTTTGCCATTTTACTGCATCTCCCTATCGAGGGAGTATTATTTATATGAGATAATCCTCATTTGGTTCCAGTTTGTTAAATGAAAGGAATGTGTTAGGCAGTCAGTTCTTAAGAGGTCCTGGAATCTGGGCTGTAATTGAATCCATTCCCTTTCAGCTAATTTATGTAATCTGATGAGAAACAAGTGTAGTACAGTTTGTTCAAAGAAAATGGAGAATGTTCACTTTATCAAACCATAGCGAAAAAAGTTCTCCAAATGAAGCAGCGCAGCAAAAGGCATAGTTTGGGTTCCCTTGCCTGATTGACCCTACTTGGGGTGTCTCTCCTAATGAAGGAGGATGGAGGGAATGTCTTACACTGGAATGGTACTCTTGGTTTTGTGTGAACTGCCTGCTTTATTGGTTTTCCGTGGCAGCATGCTAGGTGTGCTATTTGTGAAACTGCAAGCTGGGCAGTGCTGTGTCCTCAGGCTTCACTTGTGACTGTGGTGTTTTCTCTTATTCTTATGTGTGCGTGTTGTTTTCTGAACCAGAGCCAGGCAAGGAGCCGTTCTACTGCAGCACCTGGCTCCTAGATTTTCCCCTGGACTAATGATGTGAAGTCCCTCCTTTATCTCATCAGCAGTGAAACTCATTTACTTTGGGCACAGCACGCATCAAGCCGAGCAGGGCGGTCCAGTCGGGACCCGTGGGCACTCGGGAGCGGCGTGTTGGGCATGGTTATCTCAAGAACCATCCCATTGCTTTTGCCCTTCTCCTCTCACACTGCTGCTGTGGTCTGCTCACTGCAAGTGGGTGAGCACTTGGCAGGCAGTCGCTGGCCAGGATTGGAATTCCCTCCCCTTGTATTCTCGGGTGTATTCAGAGATACAATCTGGTAATCTGTAAGGACCTGTAGGCCAAGTCATGGCCAGCAACCCATTCCCAAGCATGGGGCAGAGGGCAACTTCTCCCTTCCCTGCTCTACCCTGAGTTTAAGAGCAGTTGACGGGGGAGATTTGCTGTCACAGATCTCCACACATCCAGGCCAGAGTGGAGAGGGAAGGAAGCAGTGGGAGCTGAACAGAGCTCCAGCTGTGCCTGTGGAGCATAAAGGCAGCAGTGACCCCATGTAGGGGAGAGGGGTGGTAACCCCAGAGTCCAGCCCAAAGCCTCTGGAAAGCATGGAATGCTCAGTGGATGCCTGTCAGTTGGTGACAGGAGCAGGTCACCTGCGACGGACAGCTCATGCCTAGTGACCACAGGTGTCACTGTCATCTACCAGTTTCCAGGGCACAAGGATCTGCAGAGGGTTCAGATGGGAAAAGATGGTTGGTTATGGAGTTTTCTGTTTTGTGAACAGCAGAGGTTTTTTTGCAAATGTAACAGGAGTTTGTGCTTATGTTGTAAGACCCAGAGCTGGCCCTTCCTCCAGTGACCCTGGTGGTGTGTTGGCTGCAGCCAGCTCTGGAAGGGAACCCCTGTGGTACCTCACTCTTGGCTGTGTCCGTGGGTTCCATCCATCACACCTGCTTGGTGTGCCATTGTCCCACCTGCTTCAAGAGAAGCCAGCAGTGCTGAATGTCTGCAAGTCCTTGGCTCAGTGGTGCTCATCAGATGCTATGGATACAGGCTATGACTTAAATCCTAACCTCACTTCTGGAAAAGGTCAACACATCCTGAGTTCCCAAACTGTGAACTCTCCAGTCCTAGAAAGGATTACCCAGCCCCTAATGTGCAGGGATTACTGTACTGCTCATAATATTGCAGTGTGAAATAATTAAGGGTTGAGAAAAAAATGCCTGTCTTCAACATCCCAGTTTTTTATGGACTTTACTGTGACTGATAAATTGCACAGTATCTCTTAGACAAGAGCTACAACAGTGTGTGAGGAGGGCAGCGCTTTGTTTTGTAGCTCATAAAAAGTAGATGTGGTTTTTTCCTCGTTTGGCATCATACTTAACATTTATAAAACCACTTGGCCCTTTGCTTGCTCCTGACTGGCTGACCAAGATACTGATAGTACGGGTCCAGTTGCTGTTGGAAGTCTGGGGAAATGGGAGCTGAAGGGGTGAAACTGGGGTGCCTGATGAGAATGAAGCCAGGGAAGGCTGCTGCTGCCTCCAGCCTGTGGCTGGAGCCATATGGGAAAAAATATCTTCTCAGCATTTACATGTGGCTGTGATTCTCCCTGCATAATGATGGTCCCCATGTATGAGACTTGATGTCTGCAGTCATGGATTGCATACCCTGATTTTTGAAGACTTTCAGTCTCCTGATCATGCGTCTTGCTGTCTCTCATTGGGCATCCAGGATTGTCACAGTCTTCACATCTTTTGGAGGTGGAAGCAGGCCACTGTACTGATGTGAGGAGTTGCCATGCAGGAGTCCAGGGGATAATACCTAGGAATGCAGAAAGCAACAGGGAGCAAGATAGATGGATAGTTGCATAGGTAGGAAGTAGAGAGTACATTCGGACTCGACGTTTGCATGTGTGGGAAGTAAAATCTATTGCTGCCAACTGTGTAAATGTTTAATTTGGAAATGAATGGTTCCACATCTGGCCCGTCTTTAAATACAGCAGATACTACTTCTCTCTTTAAATTTCTCTCTTTTTTACAATTTAAACTTCAATCTCATAAGAAAGATCAAATCTCTTGTGAGGAAAGATGGGCTTTTTAGAGCTTTATAGAAACTAAGCACATATATTTGCAGTAGGGAAATGGAAAATACAGATGGCTAAAATATTAGGGGGAAAAGAGTTGTGGCTTAGGAAAAATGCTATCCTGCCCTCCCTGCATTGTCTGGTTTGCTGTCTGGACATCAGCCCGAGACCTGTGTGCTGCTCCTGTGATTGCTGCCACACACAGGTGTCTGAGGAACTGCTTTCCCTCTGCGTTCCACCAGGAAATAGCTGTGGCTGACATCTGGGATATCCAGATTTTTTAGTGGATGGCTGAATGGCAAAATTAGTACTTTCTTCAGCTGCCAGCCATATCCTAGCAAAAACAATGGCAAACCCCTTGTGCACAGTGCCGGTCAGTGCCGCTGTTACTCGTGGTGCCAGCTGCTGCAGGTACAGGTGGCATTGTGGCAGACAAGGTGAGGGTTTCCTTGGAGAGCCACCTCTTGCCAAAGGCAGAGTTGGTGCCTAACACTTGGCAGGGCACAGCCCCAGCTTCCACGAGAGAGAGCCCGTGCCTGTGCCCAGGAGGCCAGAGGCTGTTTCTTGGTGATTGACTTGCAGGAAACAGATGGTGCGGGGGATATCTGCTTTGACTCCTTTTAAAAACTTCCAAAACTGTTATTTGGAAAAGACCTGGCATCTGTAAAATTCTAAGGAGAGGGAGGAGCAGGAAGAGGCAGAGAACAGCCCCTGATGAGCTCAGGGTGGGTCTGCGATTACTGGCTTTTGTGGCTGCGTTTTCCAAGCTCTGCTGTCTAAGCTATGTCAGTAATTAAAGATCCAGTGAAGAATGGGTATGCAACTGCACTTCCCACATCCTTGGTGAGGTCTGAGCAATCAGGGTCTTGGAATAAACATTTGGTTGAAAAATTCCTCAGTATCCCAAGCTGAATCTACTCATCACCCGTGCTGCAGCAGAGATCTGCAAGTAATTTGATCACATACAAAACAGAATTTCAGCAAAAAGTTCTTGTTCAATATTGCCGTGTTTCCCCTTATTTTGGATTATTGGTCTTTTCTCCCATATAATGCCAGTTAATTTTCCTTTCTCTGTAAATGTCTTGTGATTAATCATTTTGTTGCTCATCCATAGATCTCATTAGTAAAAATGAAGTATTTTTATAAAAATCATCTATGTCTTATAGGATGTTCTTTTCTGGCTGCAGTGGTCATACCAAAGATGGCTTCTTCAGCACTAGTTAGTGTAGTGGCAGTCTTGCTGAGTTTGCTTCTGCTCAGTCTCAGAAGGACACCACGCTTGATAAAAACAGAGCACACGGACTGTGATGCTTCTCCAGGTCACCCTGGCACAGCACATGAAAGCCTTAGATCTTACTGATCATCACTGATTGGGGCAATGGACGTTGCTGGAGACAAAATGTGAGCTGTGGGATCTGCAATGCAGCAGTGGTAGTCAGGAGTCATGCACAGGATCACTGCCTGCTCAGGAAACCCACCTCCTTCCTTGCCCACCTGTGCTTGCATGCGAGCTGCCCTCCTGGTGTGGTGTCCCTTCTGACATCCCGAAGCCAAGGACCCCTGAGCGTGACCACAAAATGGAAGCTCCCAAGTGACGTGCTATAGTCCTTTACCAATGCTAACTGGAGGAAGCTCTGGCCTCTGCCCTAAGTGGAAATTTGTCCCCAAACACTTCTGTGGTCTGGCTTCCATTCTAAAGGAAAGGTTGATTTTCTTAGACAGAGCATAAAAAAGTAACTTAGCAGCCTTACGCTCCATTTCCGTGAAACGTCACTGGGTGTTATTCCCAAGGTCTTGTCACTATTCAACCCTGATCAGACCAAAGTGAAGTGGACAAGCAAAGTGCACAGCAATCAAGAGAGAAGCATTCCAAGGACTGATCACCACATGAAAGCTTCTGGTGTATATTCTTAGGCCTTGTGGCTTTTTAGTAGAAACCAATGCCAGCTGTCCAGCCCAAAACTACTTCTCGATGTAAACATAAGGTGCATGGAAGTGTCTAAGTTTTTTTTCAAAAGGAGATTCTGGTGTTGTTGTCGATTGTGACATTTACTGCAGGTACAGGGTTTGCATGCTGCCGTAAGTGAACTGATTTTGGGCATTGATGGGCAAGTGGATCCCTGGAAATCAAGATTTTGTACCAGTGGGGGGAGTTGTAGGTCTTTTTCCAGCACATCTGAACTGTGTGCATCAGTTAAGGTCTACAGGTTGTAATAGCCTGTATATGTTTTCAGTTCTTCAGTTTCTTCAGCACCCCACCAAAATCATAATTTTTTTTCTTTTTATGTGGCATCTGGATCTTTGGTCTTGCAACAACACCGGGATCTGTTGTTGTGGTGGTTGTTTTAGGTCATAGTGTGGAGCTGGAAAGTAGCAGGAGGCTGGTGCTGAAGAGCTTCATTCTGCTGAGCCACTAGCACATTCACAGCAGAGTTGTTATTATTTAGTATAAAATGTTTAGTAGAAATTTATTTAGTAGAAAAATGTTACTATTTAGTAGAAAATGTAGAACATCATTAGATTAGAGAACTCCTTTTGGCCTTCTGTGAAAGAAGCATCTGGGGAAACTGTACCCTTAATTCCATCTCCCCACACACAGAAATCAGATTACAGATGACTAAAACCTTTGGGCAGTTCTCTGCGAGGCAGGCAGGGACAAGCAGTGCAGGCCAAGCCGCAGTTCCCACCGCAAAGAAAACAAAAACACAGGTGCTGAAGGGACTGTGGCCACGCAGATGAGCTGTGTGTACAGAACACGGCTTTGCACGGAAGGGGAGCGTGGCTCTTGTTGTGCGCCTGTTGTTCGCTCAAGGCGTGTTTGATTTCAGCTCGCCTCCAGGCAGAGCTGTTACGGGTCCTGCAGCAGAAGTTCTCTGTGGTGAGAGAAACATGTGATCCCGGGGCCTGAGAGAAGAAATTCTGCTGGAGGGCCCCTCCAGGGGGAAGGCTGCTGCTGGCCACCTGAGCAAACACCCAGCCCAGCTGGCGAGCCTCGAAAAGCCAGCACAGGGGATACAGGGAATGGCTGTGCACAAGGGGCTTTGCTCAGGGCTTCCCACCCCAGTCTGCCTCGTGAAAGGCTGCTCTCTGTGTACTTCTCTGGGGCCGTGAGCAGGAGCATTACAAGGAGCACGTGCCTCCTTGTTTGCAGTAATGGGAGAGGCAGCACGGGGCGTTGAGGTCCTTGGAACGTGGTTCCGAGCTGGATCCATTGCTGGATGGGTGCCGTGGTTCCAGGCATTGCTGGATGATGAGCTGCTCAGCATTCTCATTTGTACCTGGTGTACCTGGAATGTGCATGTGTCAGGGATGCAAGGAGGTGATAAGGACCAGGGCACAGTGGTCCATATCAGTGGTTAGATTGACCCCAGGGAGAAGAGACAAGGTCCCTGGATGCGGGACAGCACACCTGAACCTGGGGTTGGGGTCTGGTAAGAGTGGGGGTGGCTTTGTGGGGTTGGGAACACACCAGGGCGCAGAGCTGGCGTCACTGACCCCAAGAATTGGTGTCAGGAGGCCCTGCCACAGCAGAGCACACAGAAGCCCTTCTGAGACAGCCAAACAGATGTGTGGAGGGCCGGTGAGAGGCAGCAGAGGCAGAGCTGCAGTGGGGAATTCTCCAGATGACAGCCAGGAGAGCTGGATGCAGGAGCCACAGCAGCGGAGGTTGCTGTGCTGAGTGAGCTCTGCAGCAGCTGAGAGCCAGGCAAATAGCAGCACGAGTGTGGGGTTAGCCTTCACATGCTGAACAGATTTTGCTAATATCACTTTGTTATGCAAATATGTAATTATTTCATTTCCTCTAGAAGGAGTATTTGTGGTTTCCTGTTCCCTGGGACTTCCGAGTGCTTGTGTAAAGGGAGCAAATGGCTGCAAAGTTAGCAGGTTGTGCAGCCCGTGGCAAGTTCTGAGAAAGTGAAAACCTTGAAGTTTTGGTGGAGGTTTGAATAGCACTTTTGAAGGGGCTGCTGGAGGGTGGTGAGGCTGGCCCTGATGATGGCACAGGACTTGCTTACTATTTAAATAAACTTAATTTGGATTGAAGTCCGCTCTCTACCAGGGGCTAAGGAACTGAAAGGCCAAGTTGCTGCACAGGCTGGAGAGTGTGGTGATCAGGATGGAACTGCTCAGGCCCAATAGGGCCTGGAGTTGTGCTGGCTGTAGCTGAAGGGCAGGATGTGTTAGAATAACTGGTTTGCAGCACTTCTGTGGAAGAAGCAGAAAAGGAATAGCAGAGAAGCACAGAAGTGCTGTTCCCTTGGAGGTAAGGGGTGAGAGTTTGTCAGCTGTGGAGAGGAGCTCCCAACATGGTTTGGTTTGGTTTGGATGGTGTGCTCACAACAAGGCTCTGGCATTTAAAAGTCTCATGGAGTGGGGAACATTCTTAAACTTCACAAGCTGCAGAACTCTGTGTAATGAGTGTCCTGATAAGTCACAGGGACAGCCCATAAAACGAAGGATTTTTAAAAGCCTATGTGTGCCTGCTTAGCACACCCTGAGAGCTGCAGCAGCTGTTTGAAAAGGAGGATTCAGAGAAGGCTCCTAATGCTCCGAGAAGTCACTTTTTCCTTTCTGTTTCATATGCAGTGTCCTCTTTCTCTCTCCTTGCTGGCTGTAACAGGTTTGTATAGGGCTAACTTTCTATTTTAGACCCTTAGCCGCAATCAGGTGCTGGGGCGAGTTTCTGGGAACTGAATTTGGATTTAATTTTACATAAACAGGGCTTTCTGCTAACACTTAAAGGATTTTAAATAAAAGCTCATCCATAGGGTGCTTGAGCTTCCATGTTGAACTAAAAGTAGTTCTTGTCTAATCCCCTTTCGCTTGAGAATTTATCTGATGATTTGTTCAAATTTTTTCAACTCAGGTAATTCTCAATTTACAGTGGTCTGATCTCAAGAGTCAGGAAGCTGCTCAGAGGATGTGTTGGAGATGTACAAAAGATGACATCTTCCAGCCAATGGCTTGGTTAGGACAGGATTCAGTTATGCCAGTTTTTATTTAAGGACTTGTGGCGTGTTGTTGCTTGGGTTTTTTTTTTAATGTTGCTTCTTTCAACAGTAGGAAATAACTGAAATCTGAAATTATCCCGAAATGGTAATTTCCAGTTGCGTAGATATTCTTCTTTGGGATTGACTGTTCTGCCATGGATATAAGCCAGGGGCTGCTGCTTGTGCTGAATTTTTTAGCCATCAGTTTAAATAATTTTGTTTTCTTTCTACATGGATCTGCATTGGTTTTATTACTTATGTCTACAAAAAAGCAATTATACCTTAATGTTTTAAGTATGAACTTGTTAATTATGTTTGCTTCTTTTGTTATCTTTTATATTGCACTAATGTGTATTTCTCAGCTAGAGAAAAATAGAGGTAATGGTACTACTTGCATGGATAGTGACGTGGTGTGTTTCCACATCTCTGGCTAGGATTTGGAGATGCATATGGCAGCTTCGGTGCCTCGGCACTGTTAGGGGATGAGCCACTGCCATGGGTTGTATCTGAGCCTTCAAATGTAGGAGCATATAAAAATCACTCCTCTGCTGCTGAGAATCTTCCCTTTCCTCCCTACCTGCTGGTGTGCACTCACCTCTCCTAGTTACAGATGGGCTTATACAAGTGCATAACAGTGCTTGCTACTGATCCTGATTTCAGTGTAATTTGAGAGGCAATACATAAAGTGTCGTAGTGTTCTATTTAGGGCTGGATAATGATACGCTTGCTGCAGCCTGTGGAAAAGCCAAATGCCCTGCTGAAAATGCTATGTGCTAATCTCCGTGTGCTGGTCTGTAGGCCAATCTTATTATCTCCCTTCTTCAGCTTCGAAACCAAGCTGATCTTGGGAACCAGCACACAGGACGCTGTCCCTTACCCAAATCTGCCTTGCAACAAAGGGGGGCCTCATCTGTACATCGGGCAGGGAACACACGGGAGGTGGAAGAGGAGCCTCGCTGCAGTGTCACAGTTTGTAAGTGTGCGGTTGTGTGAGGCTGCGGCACTGGCAAGGGCGGGTGGGACATTTCTGTCCTTTGGTGCCGAAAGACAGCAAATGCGGGAGGCACATAGAATTGTCTCAGCTGAACAAGGAACAACTTGTGCGGGATTTCTCTGGCTGCGCGTCCCTTCCCACGGGTTCCAGGCTGCCGAGGGTCACTGAGCGCGGCTGCTGCTCGGGAGAGGCAGGCAGAACCCCAGCACAACCCGGTGAGCATCGCTTCCACCTGCCCGCGGTGGACTGTGCTCCGCTCCCAGCCAAGCCTAGCCTTGAGAAGTTCCAGGGGAGAAGCGTGAGTGCGCTGCTACTCGTGATTTTCTTTTTTAATGCGATCACGTTGTTGTACGGCCTTTGGGAGGGGCTGGGTGGAGGCGGGCAGGGGACCGTCCTCCGCCTTGATCGCCGTCCGCCCAGGGGGATGGAGTTTCCAGAGCATCCCCTCCCTCCGTCCCGTCCCGTGGCTGCGCTCCCCTGGGGTGTCGGCTCCCCGCCGGAGCGAGGGCGGGCGGGGCGGTCTTGCCCCGGTCTCTCCGCGGCGCGGGGCTGCACCGAGCGGGAGCCGTGCCGGGAGCAGCACCGCCGCCTCTCCCGACAGCAACCTGCACGGCTGGGAATAAAGCCCTCGCTCCCCGCCGGGAAGGGAGGGCGGTACAAACCGTGGAGCTTTCCTCCGCCCCGCTTTTTGTCGTTTTTTTTTTTTTTTTCGTCTTCTTTTCCCCTTTTTTTCTTTCCCCCTTTTTTCCTTCTCCAGGAGGAGAACGCCCCGAGCGCGCCATCCGCGCAGCGCCGGGCTCGCTTGGGGGCCCCGGGCGCCGCCGCCGGGACGGAGGGGCGGGATGGCGGCGTCGGCCCGCTGGGTGCTGTGCCTGTGCCTGGGATGGGGCTGCCTGTGCCTGGCTCTGGGGGACGCGCTGCGGCCGCGCCGGGTCGGGCTGCGGCGCCGGGCTGCGCCGGGGGCCGTGCGGGGCAGCCGCGCCCGGGCGGCCGCAGGTGAGGACGGCCCGGGGCAGCGGCGGCCCGAGCGGCCGGCGGCGGCGGACAGAGTGGCGGAGCACATGCTGCGGCTCTACGAGCAGTACCGCGGCGGCCGGGACCCGCCGGCACCGCCCGGGCCCTGGCTTCGCCGGGGCAACACGGTGCGCGGCTTCCGCCCGCTGCCGGCAGGTGAGTGCGCACCGCGGCCGGGGAACGAGGGGGACCCCGTCGGGACAGGGCTCGGCTCCCGGCGGGGAGCGCTCGGCCGCGGGGCAGCCCCGTGCTCCCTGAGCGGCGGCCTCGGAGCATCGCTGGGGCGGCGCCCGGAGAGCTCGGTGGAGGGAATAAATGAGAGAATTGGAGGAGTATCTCTTCCTGCGAGGACTGTCGTGTTTGATGTTATGTCCTGTGCTTTAATTATTGCCTTACCGCTTCTGCTCTGCTTCTAGCATCGCTGTCATCACGATGGCTGAGTACAGTGCGAGGGAGGTAGAGTAATTAGTGGATCTTCTCCGGAGTCCCCCATTTGTTAGTGGTGTTCTGCACATGTAGCTTCTGTTGGGGCCAAGGGCTGATTTGCACGTGATGGAGCTGTGACATGGTTTGGGGTTTACTGACAATGAGATGCAGTAGCAGATGAGTTCAGCTGAAGCACGACTTAGGTGTCGTCAATACTTCATCTTGTCATCTTTGGAAGAGGCTCTGTGGTTATGCACTGGCATACGCATGTGGATGGGTGAAAATGTAAAAACATTTTCTCTAAGGGAGGGGGACATGTTTAACATGCCAGCAACTCAAAGGAACTATGTCCTAGCAGAAAGAGAAGAAGTCGCTGTCTAGGTGCTAACCCTAACCCTTCCCTCTTATGGTTTTTGTGCATGTGAGCTCCACAAGGGCTAAATGGAGTGGCCAGAACCCAAAGATGAGCATTGCTGGCATGTCCTTCCCCTTTCCTGCTGCACCCCAAAACCTTGCTGCGTGTGGGACAGCTGTCACGGCACACACAGAAGCCCCATTTGCCAGTCTCTCACTTTTCTTTACACCGGTGCACTGACCCACTGCTTTTTCTTGGACAAGCATCTCTCAGTAAAAGTGAGAGCTGTCTGTGCATTTCAGTGACTTGCTTCAAGTCTGTCCCATCCTTGGAAAGAGAGCTGTGGGTAGCGGGCTTCCTTGCTTCTTCAAAAGCAACCATGTCTTTTATAAGGCAGCTCTGTGCAGAGATCAAATACAATGAGGAATCAGTGGCTTTCGTGTCTTAGGTTTCAACCCTGCAAGTATTTCTGTCCACAGGAGAGGCTTTAGAGGAGTAATTACCCTGGGTTTGGAGCACTGAGAGCCAGGACTCCCCAGCCACTGCTCTTACTGAAGAGCTCTCTTGCCTTTCTAACCTGACTTGCTGGCCCCATGAAGTCTCATGTCCATGACTGTCGCTGAATTAAACCTACCAAGAGAGGGGAGGATTCACTACAGCTACCCCATGCACCCCCCCCCCCAAAAAAAAAAAAAAAAAGGGAGCTTGTTAATGACCCTAGCAGAGCAATATTTGCTCTGTTATGCATATCTGATTAAAGACATTTATTGCTCTAAACCTACAATGTTGTTGGTTGAAATCCCATCTCTGTGGTCTTTCTGATTATATTTGTACTCTCACTTGATGTTGAGTGGCAGCAGTCCTATAAACACACTGCTTGCTAATCCCTTTCCTCCTCCTCCACTACTTTCACAGATCAAGTGCCAAAGCAATAAATTGGTTTCAAAAATTGTTGACACTTTAATAAATACTTATGCAAAATATTACCAGTTAGCTATTGTCTTTCTCTTGCCGTTGGCAGCAGCAGCTTATTTTGTGTGGTTATTGATGGCAGAAAAATCTGTTTCCAGAAAGCCCTTATATTTGATGCTCCTCAGGGCAGTGGGTGCAATGGAAAGACTCTTTCTGACTTCTTCCTTGGGCCCAGCTGCCTGACAAGGCCTGCCATTAGAATGGCACATCCAGCAGTATTCCCCTTTCAAGGTACTTTGTCTCTAGCTCCTCTGCTTTGACTGTTGCACTCGTTGGCTCCAAATTTCAGTCTTTCCCTTGTCCAGCTTCCCCTTGTCCTTAATGGGATGCATAAGTTAATTTAATATGGGACATTGCTATTACTCCTTCACATTTTACCAGTCCCTCTGCCGGCCCCTTTAGGACTCAATTTTTTGTCTGCTAGGAGCAGAAGTTCCCCAAGAATCCTCCTATGTCTCCTCCATCTACAGCAAGAGGTCTTGAAGTAAATTTTCAGTGGTTTCATTTGCAGTTTAACTTTGCAATTTAGTTTGACGTCTTCAGGAGGGAAGCTCTTCCTTTCTGAAGCACAAATTTTCCTGAGCTCTGAAATGTAGCTGTGGAACCTTTCTGTCCTTGCTTTTTCTCTGCAGGGGCTTCTGATTCTTCTGCAGCACATGGGAAAAGCCTTTCCCAAATGTCTCAGGTAACCCAGCAGACAAATTTTTGAGACTCTAGAGTATTGTGTGATGAGACCAAAGACTCGTAGGATTTGTTAAAACTCATCCCTGTTTCTAGTCAAAGGAGAGTGGTGTCACATGTGGCAGCTGCAACCCTGTTACCAACAACCAGCAAAACCCAGCCAAGACTGAGTAATCAAAACAAGCATCCTCATACCTGTTAAAAGCAAGTTTCTCTTTCAGCAGCTCAGTTCTCTGAGGGGATGGGACCAGAGCTTCAGCCCCGTGTGGCATCTCTTTGAAGGCTCCATCCCACGCTGCCCTCACATCTCTCATGCACCAGACTTCACAACCAGGCTGGACGGTTGCTTGTTTGGGCTGGGGGTTTAGGCCATTGATTTTGTTGAATGTTCATGCAATCATTCAGGTAAATTTGTTTCCTGTTAGTCTTGCTAAATTATCTGTTTGAATAGCTCAGAGAAAGGAACCTTTGCCTGTGACAAAGCTGAAGCGAAACCCCAGGCCTGAAATCCATGAGGAGTGCAGTAAGGATGTACATCTTTCTCAGAGTGTTTAGTTACACTTTAACACTGTTCTCTCTCATGGACTTAACTGCTGTAATTTGTTTCTCTGTGTTTGAGTCAAGGGATGTTCAGCCTGTGATTTCTGCAGCTGCTCTCCTCACTGTTTCAGGACATTTCTGGGATGACTCTGGTAGTCCTTGTGTTGCTTTGGACAGGCTTTTTCAAGTTCTTTACCTGTGGGTGCCACAGGAGTGAGTGATGTTGCATCCATTGCGGCTCTAAAAGACATATAGGAAAGAAAGTCAGGTGATCTGTGAGCAGTTCTGGCAAGGGAACTCTGGAGCTGTGGTCCTGCCCATGCTGCAGTGTCTGTACACAACTGTTCTCTCCTCCTGAAAGAGACCTGAGCAGAAATCTGCTTACCCTCAGCACTTCCTCTGGAGGTGTGCTGCTTGCTGCTCAGGCTCAGGATTTGGAGGTCAGATACAGCATGAAAAAATAAAAGAGAGTGGAAAGATAAAAGCCTCAAATGCAGATTGGGTTTGCTTCTGAAAGCATTTTTAATCCTAGCATCACTTAAGGAACATGGCTTGCAAATGAGTCCTGACTTTAATTGGAAGGTCCTCCTAATGGTGTTATAGTGTAGCTATACAGTCAGAAATTACTTTAAACTCTTTTTTATTGACTGAAGTTCAAGTAATTTCAGGTATTAAACCTGCCCCTGGGCCAATTCTTGTGGTTTTAGAACTATGTTCTCCTCCCTTTCCAAAGGCCTTTCTTTCCTTTGCTGTGGTGCAAAGTGCCCACGCAAACAGGGGAAATGGAGCGAGCATGGGGAAAGCAGCGCCTCACCGGCTGCCATCAGCCTGCAGAAACCAGTCCAGGCCAAATGCTGGCCCCTCTGAGCACCAGTAGTATCAGGGGTTCTTTGCAACAAGAGCTTTAAAAATATTCAGTCAGGGGACTTGTGTTTTTTCCTTCTGTGTGTTTCTTTGGTTTGTTTGGTTGGGTTTTTGTCTGCACCACTGTAAATACAATGCAAGCAGTAGCATCCTGGTATTTTTCAGGAACTCGACAAGCATTAAGCTATGATTTGGGCAGATGGGCCCAAATCTGCCAGCCTCTGAGGCAAATGGGCAGGAGGATCTGTGGGTTCGGCCCCTCGGGACAGAATTTTCTGACTTCTGTCACTGTGTGTCTCGCAGCGGTGCCATGCACGTGAGCCCACCTGTGTTTGCAGCTCCCTGCCAGTCCCTGTTTCTAGAACACATTGCTTCAGCATCAGGAGCTGTGGCTTCAGAGGACAGGCTGTGCACAAGGTGCTTTTCACCCCAGCAGCCAAAGTGCAATGAATCGTGGCTGTGAGGAAGAGGGAGGTCAGCTCTTCTGCCCAGATTTGTGTCTACTGTGGATGTACCCCCTTAGCTAGCTTCAAGCTGGATGTTGTGTTTAGTTTTCACACCTGCTGTGGTCCTTAAAATATATAGAAAAGAGATCAAGTGGCCACTGTTCAGCGTACCTAGGCTGTGCATGTGCTGATTAGTGGGTTTCATATCATGAAACCCTCATGTAAGTTAGGTCCTGGGTATGCAGCGTAGCTGTTTCTACACAAGTTCTTTCTTTGGGCGTCTGATAGCTTTAATCCATGGTGAACTTGCTGCTGTTTTGTATCAGGTTGCTACCTGCTGTGATCTTACCTGCTTTGCTAAAGGAATTAGTAAAAGAAGTTTAGCACCAGCTCCTATGCTCTTTCAAAAGGGTGAACCACATCCTATCTTCTGCTTTTGCAGAGAACACAAATTGGTAACTAGGAAGCAGCAGCCAAGTAAGAGGAAGATGGGAGAAAAGAGAAAATCTGACTGCCAGATCTGTTTCTGTGGAGGAGCTTGTTCCCATTTCCAGCTCCAAGTGAACTTTTGTATGTGGGCTGTGAACTGATGAGAACAATGTTTTACACCGGAAACGCCTATCCGTTCTTAACCAGGCTCTGGCACAAGGGCACCTCTTTAATATCTCTTTTAAATGATGGCTAATTGTGACTATATAACTTATTGCATCCTTTTTCACCCGTAGGATAGATTTGGCAGTCCATAAAAATGTCAGGGCATCCTCTATAAAGGTAAACACACCACATGTTAGCAGACTCATTCCAGCTTATTGATGCCTGAAATCCCCCTTGTGACAGGAATCTGTGTCGCTCTTGACAGACCTACTGCACTTCCTTAAAAATAATTTTTAAATGCCAGTCACAAGCCTGCCTTGCAGCTGTGGAGTGGTGCAGGGAGGCGAGGAAGCGTGGGCCATGCCCCTAAGATCCAGCAGGTACAGGTACTTCAGCTGCCGTGCCAGGAGCTGGGTTCCAGCTGTTAGCAAACAGTCAGGAATGGTTTCCAGCAGAGCGCGTCCTATGAGGCAAAAACAAAAGTCTCATTTCAATGAAATGAAGTTTTCCTGAGCAAGAGACACCTTTGTAGTTACTTTGCATCTTCCTTGGCGTGCCTGTAATTTTTAAGGGTAATTTCTGGCCCGGGGGATGCTTATTTCAGTGCAATGCTTGCACCTGGGAGTCGGGTATCAGTGTCACACAAGTGGTGTACTGCACCCGGTATTTCCAAATTTTGATGAAACCCCAGGTCATGCAGTTGGGTTTCTTGAGGCAGAATCTGGTGAATCCACAGATGTCCGTGCTGGCCTCTAGTAACTGTTTTTGAGACGATTTTGCAGATGAAAGAGAGAGAACTTAGAGCCGCGGAAGCTTGGAGGTGGTTGTGTAGGAAAATAGCACCATCTACTGCAAGTGCTTCGTCTTGGCATAGAGCTACAGCCTGGAATTCAGCTTTTAACCAGAGCTATAGACTCCCTCTGTGTCTGCCCCATGCTGTCCAGAATTTCTTGATGAACAGAAGTATCTTCCTTTGTCTTCCAATACAATATGCCAATTTAGAACAGGCAGGATTTTTTTAAGTGGCATTGGTAATAAAAATTAAGATCAAAATTTGTCCTTCGGCATACAGCAGTGATTCAAATAGTAACTTCTTAAACAGGTGCCCATGGGACACCTGTCAGAATTCTGGCTCCTAAGACTGATGTGATCAGTGCTCTGCCAAATTACATATGAACCTTATTACATCAGTGGTTACAAACCAAGCAGAAATCAGGTCCTCATGTATGCCTAGTACAGGTGTGGTCAGGAGCTGGTTTTGGCTTGAGGAATAAAAGACAGGATGGAATTCCAGGTAAATCTAGTTCCCTAGGCATCTGTAACCCGTGGTATGTGAGTTTTCTGCACATGGGAAGTTACCTGTGTGCTTTGCTGTCAGATAAGGCTGAACATGTAAACAAAGATGATTCCTTAGATGATTTGTCCATGGCACTGTTTTGGCCCTGTTCCACTGAAGATGATGTGCAGTTTTTTGCCAAAATTCCATGAAGCAGTGCACCTACTAGGTCAGGGAGAAGGGTTCTCTCTTTCTAGTGGGACCAGTTCCTGCTTTTTTAATTGGAATATTATGACACAAAAATGTTCAGAAGAGGAGGAAGCTGCTTGGATTGCTGGGGTAGGGATGAGGCAGCACAGGGAGAGTTCTGGCTTTTGCCACACTTACCTGAATGGGACTGGCCATTGGGATATTGCAGGCTGGAGATGCTGAATGTCACACAGAACATGAAATTGTCAATGTCTGTGAAAGATGAGTACTGGAAATGGTGTTTTCACCTGCCTGGGCTAGGGACTTCCTACTTTGTGTGGAGGGTGGCAGTGGTGTGGCTGGTCATCCCTAGTCCATGGCCATCTCTGTGCTTGTCACTGCGTGGACTGACCCTTTGGAGAGGCTTTTTGCATGCTGTGGTGTCCAAAAAGCATTTAATTCTGCATGCCCTCGTTTCCATAACGTCAGGATGTTTCCAGCCCTTTGGGCAGGGCTGCAGACCATACCTTAGCTGTACCATATTTGAGTTTTCCCTACCAGCCTGGTTTACAGCTTAACATTCTGATCAGTATTTCTCTTTCTCTGAAGGATGGACATAACCGCAGCGCACAGGGAATTTTAGAAGAAAAATTACACCTTCCTCTTGAGCCTTGCTGTTGCACCTTGTAGGGGCTAGAGTCCCCTACGTGTTTCCCTGGTCTCGGGTGTGGTACCTGAGGTTGGCTCCACTTCCTGGATTTCACAGCTGTGGGAAGCACTCACTCCTGCCTGGCACAGGCACATCCCAGGCATAAGGAGGGTTGTCCTTGCCTTGTTCATCCCTGCACAGACACAAGGGAGTGTGCCACCTCACAACCCCTCAAATCTGGTTTTTGGATTGGCTTTCTTTGGGCTGCCGGGGATGGTCTAGTACCATCTGCCTGCATTCAGCTGTATTAATAAATACCTTCTAACTCTGGCATGAAAATTGATGAAGTGTCCAGGATGGAATGACTAAATGTACCCAGTGTAACTGAATCTTCTAGAGGGAAACTTTGGGCATGAGTAGTATCTGACTTAGCCAAAAGGCTGTCAGAGCAGCCCTGTGCCCCTCTGGATGAGATTTTTAGATGCCCATTTTCTTATGTGATTACTTCTTTTTCCAGGGAGCCCCAAAGGCCAGGAGATGTACGTTTTTAACTTGACATCACTCACAGAGTCTGAAAACGTCCTGTCAGCTTCAGTGTATTATTATATTGGTGATCTGCTGCATGTGAAATGGAACTGTTCCCAGCCCAGTGGCTGTTCTCATCATTGGCACAAGAAACCTGAAATTCAGATGCGTCTTTCAGTTTGGACCTTTCCTTCAGCTGGGAACCTGACTCGGAGCCTGGGGCATTTCCTCATAAATGTCTCCTCTGCTTACCAGGATATCCTTTCCTGGCAGTGGAAGGATATCACTCAGCTCCTGCATGAAGCAAAACAAAACAACGAGCTGCTGATCAGTGTTAAAATGGATCTGACCAGCCATCCTCCCTGGGAAAGAGCATCTTCCTCCTACGAGCCCTACATCCTGATTTACGCCAATGATTCTGCCATCTCAGAGCCAGAGAGTGTTGTCTCCACTCTGCGAGGACACCGTCATCCTCTGGCAAGGGTCCTTCCCAAGCCAGAGCTCCACAGGAGGAGCAGCGTGGATAACCGCCGGAGGAAACGCTCTGCAAACGTCCTGTTGCCGTTGCAGAACAATGAGCTCCCAGGAGCCAAGTACCAGTATGGAGAGGAGCAGGCATGGGAAGGCACAAAACCCTACAAGACCTTCCAGCCACAGCTAGCAGACAGGGCCAGGAGTAAGAAGAAGCAGAGGAAGAGTCATCTCCAGAAGACCCAGACTCTGCAGTTTGATGAGCAAACACTGAAGAAGGCGAGGAGGAAGCAGTGGAACGAGCCGAGGAATTGCGCCCGGCGCTATCTCAAGGTGGATTTTGCAGACATCGGCTGGAGCGAGTGGATCATTTCCCCTAAGTCCTTCGATGCCTATTACTGCTCAGGAGAATGCCAATTCCCAATTCCAAAGGTATGGTCTCTAGTGATGCTTTTTTGCTGTTTGTTACCATAGATTTTGTTTCCCATGTCAGTAAAAGGCAGCCAGTGATACAAGCCAGATCTGGAAAACTGTTTGGTAGGCAGCACTTGTGCCCAGAGGGAACCCAGAGGCCCACCACGGGCAGAGAAGGCTGCCCCAAGGGCAGAGAGCTCCAGCTCCAGGCAGTGGCAGGCGTGGCTGGGTGCCACAGAGTCAAGTGAATCACTTCTGATTCACTGCAGCGAGGGGATCCAAAAGCAATGGATCCAGGCTCGCCCACTTTCAAAATATCCTCTGGTCTGTATGAGCTGGTTGCATGTGAGTAGCAGGGGAGGCTGTTGTGCTCCTAGCCCTGTGACCTAGACAGATGAACTCTGTTCCAAATGTCCAGTGTCCTTAGCAACACGTAGGTCCTGGAGGCTGCTCAAACTTGGGAGTAGGACATGGGATTTGAGGCTGGCCTAAAATGAGGGGTATGCACAAGTAACAGCTGCAGGAAACATCAGTAAAGACAGGGCTCTTGGGCTCACTGCAGTGTTTCATTCCAGAGTCTGTAGTCCTGCCACAGTGAAGCCAGAGCAGTTGGTTACAAAATATATGTGGCATTTCAGTGGCTTAAGGAGCCTTTGAAAGTGATGGGTGGAAGAATTGCACCAAAGGGGATGGTGCCCAGACAAAGCAAGCTGCAGAAGGAGCTTGGAGGAGGAGATGACTTGCCCACCTCCAGCTGCAGTGGCTGGCCTCAAAGCTGAGCATCACGGGACCTGCTGCTACTGAGAGCGTGTTTGCAGAAGGATACCCTGACCCTCAGGCAAGAACAGACTAGTCTGTGCCTGTGGGTACGTCATGTCCCCTTGCTGAGGCCCTGGAGTTAACAACCTGTTGGTAATGGAGAACAGATGTGCCCCCCCACACCTCCAGATGTGCAATGTTTTTAGCCATGCCCTGCTTCTAGGCAGCTGGTTGACTGCTGTCAAACCCACATGTGCTGGGAGCGTGACCTGGCGTGGGACTTTGAGGTTCCTGAGAAGTGTGGGACTTTGGCTTTTGCTCCAGTCACGGTAAAATTCCCACTGGCTGAAGCTGCTTGTCCTTCAGGGTGCAGCTGAAGGACCAGTGCAGCTCCTCACGGGCTGGGGCCAGCGTGCAGGGTGTTCTCTGTTGTACCCTGCCCAGTCAGAGGTACCTCTCTTAGGACAGCGTGAGTCCAGGCTGTTCCCACCAAAAGCCATGCTTGAAATCCGTTCGGTGCTGCTTAGCCTGAAGTCAGTGTGGTGCAATTTAGCATTTTGGGGCCCTGAATTCCATATCTGAAGGAGAAGGTTTATGAGGAGATGTTACGTGGCATGTTTGGAGTCCCGGTTTTAGTACTACTGCCTACAGGAAATGGGATCTCAGTAGGTGTTCTACCTTTTGGCATGTGATCAGCAGGCTTAGCTCCCAGTTATTTTGGGCAGAATGCTGCCCAGCAGCTGAGAAAGGAAGCATGGCTGGGCACTACCAGAGCTTTCACTTCCCTTTGAAGACAGAAATAATACAGAAATCTGAGTTGTATGATAACCTAAAACATATTTTTAAATCCCTGGCTGCTACTGCTGAGGAGTATAGGTACTCTTGCATTCAAAACAAACCGACAGAAATGTCTTTGATCAGCCTAGATGGAGATTTACAACTTCATGTACTAATGTGCTGTGCAAATGATGTGACAAGCTGGAATTCACAGTTATTCCTACGCTTTTTGCAGGTCCATATCTAAACATAAGACTGACTTTTTTTCACAGGACCAAATCATCTCTCATTGCAGCAAAACTGCAAATTGAACATTTGGCCAAAATAACCTCGTTCTGTATATTTCCCAGCGACATGTGATGGGATACACGCTGAACTGTTTTGATTCCCCACCTTGTGTGTGTGTAAGAGCAACTCTAAAAACCAAAGCAAAATTCCCTGGCTAAAAGCTGTGTATTGTGCAGTTTTCATACTCACCTATCTCTTGTACAGATACTTGGATCAGGGTTCGGAGAAAAACTTTTTGCTTTTCATTTCTCTGTGTTGGTTTTTTATTTTTATGAACATCTTAATGACAGTTACCTTAGCAGGCAGATTTGCTTTCTGTTCAGAGCAAACCCAAGCGTGTCCCCTTTCTATACATTTAGGAAACTTTGTCCTTTAAAGTTTCTTCCCTGAGGAAAACGTCATTTTAGTATGAGGCATGGCTGTCTTGGAGGCTCACTTCCACAGCAGTGCCACTGGCTACTGATGTTCCAGCTGAGGGGTCTTCAACAAAGCAATCTTATTGTAGAGTACATGAATCCATGGCAATGTGGGTGCAGTAACATGTTCTGCCACGTCTTTCTCTTGCAGGCCATGAAGCCGTCCAACCACGCCACCATCCAGAGCATTGTGAGAGCTGTCGGAGTCGTCCCCGGCATTCCCGAGCCTTGCTGTGTTCCTGACAAAATGTCTTCTCTTAGTATCCTGTTCTTTGATGAAAACAAGAACGTGGTTCTGAAGGTGTACCCCAACATGACAGTGGAGTCCTGTGCGTGCAGATAACGCCTTGGGGGCCCTTTGGGCAATGCCAGGTGATGGCTTGCTGTTTGGGGAAGGGGGTGGGCAGGAGTCTCATCATACCTGCTTCGTGTTTGCACTGCCAATGCGTTTCCCTGGGACAAGAAAGAGAAAATGTAAAGAAATCCAAGCAATGAGAATGGGACCAGGATGGATTCCAAATAGCGATTCCAAGGGAAGTGAATACAAACTTCATTTGTCCGTGATTCTAACCGAGACACAAGGCTTGGGAGCGGGACCTGACTGTACCTGTTGGAAGCCAGAGGTGAAAGAAGAATCTGCAGACTTTTGAGACTGCCCAAAGGACATAGTGATCTATTTTTGTACAAGATTTTGGAAGCAGCACAGGCTGGTACTTCTTATCTCTGTTCTAATGGTGACTAATGGCAGGGGGAGGTTAGAAATGTAATAGTCTTCATTTTAAAGCTAAGTTTCTTGCCCTAGGTTTTAGAGTAGTACAGCAAGGCAGCAAAACAAATCTGACATCCTGAAAGCTGCAGATGACCGTGCATCTCCTTGGTACGAGGTTACCCACCTGGTGTGCAAGTTCCTTTTCACTTGTCCTGCTCTGTAATTCAGCTCCTGGGAGCTCAGTGGCACAGGAGCTCAAAGCAGGACTGCTGAGTGTGTCACTCTGATTTCTAGGGAAACTCAGCAGGCCAGGGCTGTGGAAATGCCACGCTCAGCCAAGTGTCCGAGTAACTCATTCACCACGTGTCCTGGAACACACTTGCAAATCATCTGTGGGGTGTCTACCTGCGAGGGCACTGTGGCCAGGTTGTGTGCAGTGGCCTCTTCTCCCAGGTAACAAGTGACAGGACCAGAGGCCATAGCCTCAAGCTGCACCTGGGGAGGGTCGGGCTGGACATTAGGAAGGATTTCTCCATGGAAAGGATGGTCAGGCAGTGGAAGGGGCTGCCCAGGGGGGAGCTGGAGTCACCCTCCACGGAGCTGTTCAGGAAAGGACTGGATGGGGCACTCAGTGCTCTGATTTAGCCAGCAGGGTGGTGATTCAGTTCTTCCATACTCTGGAGGCCCTGAGCACATCAGCAGCAGAGTGTCACTCCCGGGGCAGAACTGGTTCCAAAGATTGGCACCCTCAGCTGAGGAGAGGCTTGTGGGTTTGCAGGATGGGTTCTTAAGTGGCTCCTTTTTCCTTGTAAAACCAGCATTTTTAAATGATTTCTGGGGAAAGGTTTATCTGTGTACAGACTGTCAATTTTAAAAAGTGAAAATCGCCCCCCAAAAAGGAAAAGTTATTTTGTATATGAAAGAAACTTTTACCGATGCTTCTAATTTATTTTATATCCATGGCCCTCCTAATGTATCCTCCTTTATCTCAGCACTCTTCAAACCATGCAGTTTTCTCTGTCAGTGCAGAGATGAACAAAGGACAGGTGCACCCACAGTGTGAAGGGCATGTTTCACTGCTGATGGATAAGCTTGTCTGGTCTGTGTTGTTTTCCTTCAGTAATACAGATGTTGTGCTTGGAATTCTGGAGAGGCATAAAATAAAATTACTTTCAAATAAAAATCCATGTTTTCCTGTGTGGCACTCAGACATTTCCAAGAACATTCAAGGTTGCCTGGCAGAGCCTTTCCAGGGAAACAAAACCTGCAGTTTCTCCCACCTCAGCCCGTGGTGAGGGCCAGCAGAGGGGGGAGCAGCACCTGAGCAGGTGGGGCAGTGCTGGGGCACAGGGAAGATGTGCCTGGGTCTGGAGGCAGAGCTTGCAGGCTTCTCACATTTTAAATGAAGCTGGGAGGAGGTGGTACAAAAGCACTGTGGGGGCTCGGGGAGGTGATACATGACTCAGGGGAGGGAGTTGCTTTCCTGAGCTTCTGAAGGAGCAGTTGTGAGAAGTTTCCCGTTTGGAGCTGGGCTTCAAAAGGAAGGAACCAGAAACTGCTTCTCCTGATAAATCCCTAAGTATGGGAGGCCATAGGAAGCTCACTGCTGTAAGCAGCCAGTAACTTCCACGGATATTTTAACTATTAAAAACAGTGACTTGGATTTCCTCTGGGCACAAATGACTTGGTTCTCCCATGTAGGATTCACTGAGGCTGTGAATTGCAATCCAGAGCATCTGCAGGCTTCTGGTGCTCAGGGCTGTGGCAGAAAACATCCCAGGCTGTCCATCCTGGCTCTAGATGTGCATTTCCACAGTTCCTCAGAGTGGGAAAAGGCCAAGAGGGTGGTGGGAAGGGCTTTCTCCCAGGCATGGGCATCCTCAAGACACCTCAAGTTTGGTTTTTAAATGTTTGTTGTCTTTTGTTTCCCAGCCCAGGGCTAAGCTGGGGAAAAGGTGGAGAGAGTAGCAAGTAGGATTCCCATGTTTAGATCCATCCTTGGATTCCAGGTTCCCCCGGTGGGTCTGTGCTGCCCCAAGGAAGGTGATGTTGGGAGTACATGTTTGTTCACATGTTGAGCTTGGAGGAGACCCTGAGCATGAAATTGCAAGGAAACCAATTTCTGCAAGGAAACTCGTGTAGTGACTGGAGGAGAAGCATCTTGCCCATCATCCCCCCACTGGAATGTGCTGTGGTTGTTTCCCCTCTGGGTCCTTGTTTCCCTCTGTGCCTCTGTATCCCTCTGTCCTTGCCATGTGTTTGGCACTCTGGTTTTTTCTGTGTCCTTCTCCATGCCTCACTCATGTTCCTTTTTATTCTCTGTGGCTCTAGTGCTCCCCGTGCCATTGTTCCTCGTGGGATCCTTGTGTCCTGTTCCCTGTTCCTGTTCTTTTTAATCCCTCTATGTCATACTGCCCATCCCAGGTGTTTTTTTGGTTTTTTTGGAGGGGAGGGTGCTTCCAATTTCATCCTGCACACTGGTCTTCTTTTCCTTCCTATGTCCTCTCTGCTTCTCCTCCCTCTTTCTGCCCCTGGCCTGTGACAGCGAGGCTGGGCAGGAGCTTCAACCCTTCCGGGGGCTGCCCCCCATTTCTTGTGGCAGAGTCCCTTTTGGGGGGGATGGAGGTGTGGGAAGGGCTGGAAGGGAGTGCTGGGCTGCTGTTTGGGGCAGTTGGACCCGCCCTGTGCCTTCTTCGGGGGTCAGGAAAAGGGGCTGAAGACTCGGGGCTCTGATGCCATTTGGGGCACCCCAAGGTCCCCAGGAGAGGGACGCACACTGCGGTGGAGGAGCGGGTGGGTGGCGAATGGGGGGGGGTCACGCTGGGTGCCGTCCCGCAGAGTAACCCAAAACTGCCCCAAAATTCCCTGGGAGGGGTGTGCGTATAACACTAAAACCTGGCAAGTGTTTCGTTTTCACAGCTATTGGTAAAGAATAGGACTTTAGCTCTAAACTCATTTGGAAAGAAACCCCGAGCAGCCCCAGGTGTGAGCTGTGAGGATGAGGAGGAGGGGCGGCTCCTGCCGGGGGGGAGGTTTTAGGGCGAGGGTTTGCCTCCGCTGGCTTTTGCACGGAGCTGCTGGAGGAGAGGAGTTTTTGGGGGGCTCCCGGGGTTGTCTCCTGGAAGGATGGTGGGCGCTTCGGACAGGGTCCGGGTGATCACCTGGATCTCCACCTGGATACGTGGAGCCTTGCTCAGAGGAGGAGCCGAGGGACAAACCTTTGTGCCGAGAAGCAGCAGGTGAGCCGGTGCGCCTTTGCAGCCGGGACTTTCCTTCTTTCCCTTTGAAATTTCGTCATCCTGAGGTTGAATTGGAGGGGGCAGTCCTGTTGTCCCCCCTTTTAAGGGGTTTGGATTGAGGTAAGAAGCCCCCTTTTGCCATGGTTTGAGGCAAGGCGCTTCTTTTCTGCTCTTCTAGGGGACGCAGTTGAAGGGGAGCGCACATTTCTTCTCCCTTGTTGGAGGGGGATAATCGCCGGAGCGTGGTGTCAGAGTCGGGGCTTCAGAGGAAGGGAGCTGCAGCCGTGGCAGCGCTGGCAGGGCGGGGGTCGGGCTGTGCCGCTGCATTCGGGGCGCTTCTTCTGCCCCCGGCCCGGCAGCGAAGGGTGCGGCGCGGAGCCCTGCCGGCAGTGCCGGGGCTGGCCGGGGCGGAAGGGGAGCTGGGCGCGGCTGGGCTGCCGCGGGCCCGCCGGAGCCGCGCCGGTGCGAGCCGTGCGGAGCCGAGCGGAGCTTTGGCCGGGCCGGCGGGCGGGGGAGGCGGCGCGGGCGGGGCCGGTGCCGGCCGGTGCCGCCGCTCCGTCCGCTCCGGGCGCGGGGCTCGGGCGCCGCCGGGGCCCCCCGGGCCCGGTGCCGGCCCCGCCGGGCCGGGGGCAGCGGGCGGGGGTCTGCCGGCGCGGCGCCGCCTCTGCCTGCCGGAGGAGCCGCTTTCCTGCCGGAGCCGCGCTGCGCCCGGGGCCGGGAGCGCGGCTCCGCATCTTCCAGCCTCCCTCGCTGCGGTGGCTTTGAGGTGTTCACTGCATCGTTTCCCTGCATCGTTTCCCTGCATCGTTTCCCTGCATCGTTTCCCTGCATCGTTTCCCTGCATCGTTTCCCTGCATCGTTTCCCTGCATCGTTTCACTGCATCGCTTTCTTTTGTTCGCATTGCTGTAGGACAAGGGCCGTGCTGAACTTCTCTGCTGTTGCGGTTCTTGGGCAGATGCTGATGACAAGTTGTTTTTTGTTTTTTTTTTTATTCACTGTTGTTGGATTTCTTTTTGCTCGGTTCTTATGTTTTTAAAGGATGCGTTTTTAAAGGTTTCCAATGGTTTTTATGGGTCGTGGCATGAAGTAGAGGGTTGGTTTTTAATTCTGCTGTGGTGGCTTTTATTAGCGCGAGTGCGCAGTGCTGGTTTCGCTGGGTTTGAGGGAGTGTCCTGTAGTTAATTAGAGAGATTTTTAAAATATCGATCATTTCATTCTTGTTTATTCTATTACAGGCGTTTTATTCGTTTGGTTTATTTGATTGCCTTGTATGTTTTATTGTTGCGTATAATTAGGGAGCTATTGCTGAAGGTTCCATTTATCTTTCGGCGCCGTGTTTATTTCTAGGTGCTATTTTCGTTTTGATGGTTTGAGGCATTATGGGTTCATTGGCTAAGGAATAATTTTGTTGTTGTTGTTAATTAATATAAGTTGTGGGTTTTGTTTTTTTTTTTTTACTTTGTAATTTGATGCATTAGGGGGTTCTTTTTTATTCGTTTTATTTCTGGGAACATGGGTATTTATAGAGTGGATTTTTTAGGTAGTTATTTGGGTGGTGGTTTTTTTTGTTTGTTTCTTAGTAGTTTAGATTTTTTTTTTTTATATCAGGAATTAGTTTGGTGGGGTTTAAAATTATTTTACAGAGTATTGGGTTCTCGTTATGAGTTAGTGTAGAGATGGAGTTTTGGTTGTTTTTTAGCGACGTTCAGGGTCTGTTGTAGGGTTTGGTGTTTAGTAAGTTAGTTGGGTTTTTTTTTTCTTTTTAGTGGTTTTTGTGATTTGCTGTGTGGGTTTCTCTATTTTTTTTTAACTTTTTATTTTTGAAATGTGATAAGAATTGTTAGTGTAGAGAGTGTAGTGGGGGTTTTTTTGCAGTTGGTTGGCTGATTTATTTGGACGGTATTGGTGGACATTTGATGCTGTTTGTTTCGTCATTTTATTTTTAGGAATTGGATTTAAATGGAAAATCATAACTATTACTAAACAAAACAAATCTATTAATATGAAAATGGGAATAGAAAACTTCAATTTTAAACATAAACAGAATACATAGAAACAAAATTTCACTTTTAAATATAAACAGAATACATGTAAATAAAACATGTAACATAAATAATATATATTATTCTAAGATATTATAATGTTTTATATAGAGTATTTTATATGTTTTTATAAATACAAATAGGGATTATAAATATAAACAGAATCCACATAAAACATCAATATAGAAATTTATAATTAATATATGTAGATATGTAAATATAAAATTTACAAAATCATAGAAATCGATACAATGCATAATACATATTATACTGTATATGTCTTAATATAACACATTATATTTCATATATTATTATATATCTGAATATAGTACATCAATATATTGTAATATAATATATAAGAACTTTTAAGTATCAAAAATATATAGAAATACTTATATATAGTTTAAAATAAAGGGGATTTTTATTTTCTATTTGGTAGTAGGTAGGAGGTTTATTATAAAAATTATAAATATAATAAAATTAGAAATCCCTGTATAGAAATATATCATAAACACATTAAGATCTATATAAAAATTTAAATGTAAGTAAATTATAAGTATTAGCAGTATATGTGAAATATAAATAATAATTTATCTATCTTGTTACATTATTATATATATTATATATATTCACAAATATAATACATCATTATAAACTATAAATGCAAATGTGAATATAATTATGAAAAATATATAAATATTTAAATGTAGTTTTAAAAAAAGGCTTTTTTGGTTTTTATTTGTTTAGAGGCAAGGTTTTTATTTAAAAAATATGAACATACAATTTATTTTGATATAATTCTAAATATAGAAATATATAATCAATATATAAAGATATATATAGAAATATAAAAGATAAATAAATATGAGTAATAAGAAGAGACAGAATATAAATAACACCATATATCAATATACATTTTAAGTGTAAATATGAATATAAATGTGGAAAATAGAAATTAAAAAACATTAAACACAGTTTAAAAGAAAGGGCTTTTTTTAGTTTTATATGGGTAGAGGCAGGGGTTCTATTTTAAACATTATAAGCCATTTCGAAATAGAAATCTAAATATGTAATCAGTAGATTAAGCTGTGTATAAAAATATAAAATATCATAAAATATAGGTAAGAAATTATAAAATTATAATTATGCATCAATATACATTGCATATGAAAACGTGAATATAAAGATGAAAAATATAAAAATACAGAAATACATTGAAATACAGTTTAAAAGAACAGGTGGGCTTTTTTTGGTTGTCCTTGGCTTAGGGGCAGGGTATTTTTTGGTGGCGTTGTTTTCCGTGGGGAATATTTTGGGGGATTTTCCCGGGGGATCGGCCCCGCCCCTTCCCCCCCCCGCTCCGGGCCGGGCGGGCGGCGCTGCTGCCGCCTGGTGGCCACAGCGCGGAACTGCAGCCCGGCCGGCGCCGCGGGTGTCGGAGCTCCGAATGTCCCGCGGGCGTTTTTGGATGTCCCGGGCCCAGGTCAGAAGCATTTGAGACCCTGGCAGGCAGCTGCAAACAGCTGTGATTTTGGATTTGAGCCATGGAATGATTTACCAACCTTGCAGGAAGAACAAGAAGTCACAAAAGTTTAGATATTAGAGTAGAAGTAGTCACAAAGTAGAGGGAAGAATTTTTGAGTGCTGTACAGGGGGGTTTAGTTTGTACATGGGGGTCAGAGGTTTTAAGATGGATTTGGGATTTGGGCCTGCCCTGTCCTCCCTCTTTCTCCTTCCTCACCTCCATGTTCTTGGTGATGTTGGCACTCACAGATTGGTTTAGAATAGAAAAGCACCATTTAATATAGGTAATAGGCATTGGGGAAAAACTGTAAACATTTAACACATAATGTACCATATAAAAGATAGAAAAGCACCATTTAATATAGGTAATAGGCATTGGGAAAAACTGTAAACATTTAACACGTAATGTACCATATAAAAGATAGAAAAGCACCATTTAATATAGGTAATAGGCATTGGGGAAAAACTGTAAACATGTAACACGTAATGTACCATATAAAAGATAGAAAAGCACCATTTAATATAGGTAATAGGCATTGGGGAAAAACTGTAACCATGTAACACGTAATGTACCATATAAAAGATAGAAAATCACCATTTAATATAGGTAATAGGCATTGGGGAAAAACTGTAACCATGTAACACGTAATGTACCATATAAAAGATAGAAAAGCACCATTTAATATAGGTAATAGGCATTGGGAGAAACTGCAAACATGTAACACGTAATGTACCATATAAAAGACAGCAGCAGCCCTGGTGGGAGAGAAGAAGCAGTCGGGGTCAGAGAGGATGTCAGGGTGTGTGTGTGCCTCTGCCTGAGCTCTGAGCAAACCACAGCAGCCCAAGGAGAAAATCTTTTAGATAACTTGCAATAAACAACCATGAGACCGAACAACAGAGACTGCTGAGCCTTTTTTGGAAGCTCGGGCTGGAGGAGAGACTTTACCACCACACGGAGCCACCCCTGACCCAGGGTGGGCTCTGGCAGTGGGGAAGGGCGAGGGGTGGTGTCTGTGGATAGGGGACGGGGTGAAGGAGATTCAGCACTGCAAAGGGACGCGGTGGCAATCCTGATTTTTCTGAAGGTGTATGGAAATGTGCTATGGAATCAGCTCTTTGTGGCCACCCACGTGTCTATGTGTTTTAATCACGTAGCCAGAGGCACTAAAGTTTTTACTCTCTAAGCCAAAACCTGTAGGAGATGACTGCTTGCTTGGTGTCTGTGAGAAGTGGCATTTGTGCTGGAGAGCTGCAGTGGGGAAGAGAAGATGGACTAAATGTGCTCTGGGTTTGGGCATGGGAGGAAACACTTGCACAGAAAGGCAAAGCAGCGGCGATTCCTGAGGAAAAATGAGAGGTGGTTGCTTGAGATCTGTGGGGGCTTTCCTTTGGAATGATCGATCAGAGTGTGGAAGCAGAGAGCATCTTCTGGCTATTTCTGCTCTGGAAACTTCTCTCTGTCTTCACAGGTCCGTGCTGGAGAGTGGGAGAAAGGTCCCTGCTGGTTGCCAGGTGTGAAAAATGCATATTTTATGATTGGCTTATTGCAAATATTACAATGAATATTATATGTGTAATGTTAGAAAGTTATGCTGTATTACTTCTCTTATGCAGTGTGTTAAATGTAGTTTTAGGTTACAACATAATGTTAAAACAGAGACTATGTATGTGGGGGAAGTTTTTTTTTAGGAATGAGATTCTCACTTTGAGGAACACCTAAATCTTCCAAAGGAGAGGAATTTATGGCTTCTTATCAGAAGAAGTGAATTTCTTCAGGCCTTGCTCAGATTCGAAGTCGCCAGGGGATTAAAGGAAACAGTTGACATGCAACAGACAGAGTTTCTTGTTTAGAATAGAATGTATGGATAACCATAAAGGATGTATGAATATGCAACAAGTGTATTGTTTTAAGGGTGATTCCTTACATAACAAGTTATGCTTTTTGTGACTTAGTGTCTGAGAGCATCCAGACGTCCAGATTTTATTGTCTTGTAATTGTCCTAACTCTAAACTTTATTGCTCTAATTGTATGATTATTTTTATAACCATTTTATTATCATTTAACTTTTAAAATTGTAAAAACCAAGTGATTGGTGTTTTTCACACAGGTCCTCAGTGGGCAGAGAGCTCTGACCTTGGCCAGGTGGGCTGGTGAGTCTGAATCAATCCCTGCCTCCAGGAGCTGGCATCCGTGCTTGTGGATTGGGAGCACTCCCCTCTTCCACAGTGCCAGCTTTTTCTCTTACATGTACATAAAGGTAAAGAGATTCCTTCTGTCACACCAGTATTTGCACCTGAGGAAGGTACTGGGGTTTTTCCAGCTTTTCTGCAGTTTTGGTTTTGAGGTAAGAGTCTCATTTTAGGCATCCAGTAATTCTTCAGGAACGTATTAAAAACAGCCGTAAAAATGCACTGAAACCCCATTCTCCCACAGATAGTCAATTAGAAGCATCTTTCTTCTGTTTCATATTGGAATTAAAAATGTTATTTCTGTGGGGGTTTTGTTGTTTTCTTAACACTAACACACGATGAGCTGTGCTGTGTATGCTCTGTGAGCACAAGAAAACAGAATATTCTGCTCCAACTAGCTGCAATTCCTCTTTGGGCTTAGATTAGTAACTTTGAGTTCAACTGAAGTATTTTAGAAACAGCACCTTGTAGAATTCCATTTCCATTGCATGTTTGGGCTGCAGACTGACTGTTCCCAATGGCTGTTAGTGATTAAATTTGATAGGAATGGAAATGGAGAAGTCCAGAAGAAGCCCTGAGCTGGCACTCAGAGGGAACCAGGGTTTTGTGCTCTTAGGAGCAGGTATTCCTTGGGAATGTCTGATGGTGGGGTTTTTTTTTTTGTTTTTTTTTTTTTTGTGGCTTCCAGTACAAAACAGACTGTGAGTGGATTTCTTGGGGAAGGGCTGTGTGACAAACATTGCTATGAGTTTTATGACTAGCAGAGGATTTTCCATGTCATTCTTTCCTTTTTCAACAGTCCTTTGTGTGACGAGGGCTCCCAGGTAAGAATTGAAAAAGAAAGTTCCAAGAAACCCCAAACCACAGAAGCTTGCGTGGCTTCGAGATCTCAAGTACCAAACAAAGGAACAGTTGACTCTGCCTTGGTCCTCTTGAAAATCTGTTCCTTGTTGGTTTTGTCTATGTGTGGAGGGGGAAATAATTGTTTGTGTCTAAACCAGTCCCATCCTTATCCCCTGAAACTGGAGCAGGTTCCTTCCATATGGAGCCTCACGTTTTGCTCCTGCAGTTGGGGGCTTTTCTTTTTGGGGTCTCTATTCCCCAGCCAGCACATTTGTTACCTGAGCAGTGCTTCAGCAGGAGGGAATCTCACGTGCCAGGAGCTCTCAGGTTTGGGAGCATCCACCCTGAGCATTTCAGGTATCAAAACTTTGGAGAAAAAGAGAAAATTGCATTGCTACCTGAATGCTTCTTGTAAGAGCAGCACCTGTAGTATGAAGTGTTGGGGAGTGTCTTTCCTTCTCTGGAGTGCTGAGAATGGGTGGTGTTCATTTTACCTGGAAGTTGATCAGATACCAGCCAAATTGCTCCTTTTTGGTTAGATAATTAGATCTGGGCTGTAAAAGAACAAGTTGCATTTTCTGTTTCAGAGCCGTGTTCTGGAGATTTTACAAAGTGCTGCCCTTGCCACCAGAGCTGACAGAGGATCCCAGCCTCCTCACGTGGCTCCTGCCCAGCTTGGAGAAAAGGTAACCAGAGGAGTACAGGAGAAATGGGAACAATTTTCCTGTCCACAGGAGAAGAATTCTGTGGCTGAGGATAAAAGCAAGAGTGACAGAAATGGAGACAGGGACACCAAGGGCTGCCCTGGCAGAACTTGCTGAACTCTGAGGCCTCCCTTGTGCTTTTGAAAAGAGAATCAAGATGCTTTCAGGTTGTGGTAGGTGGGATGATGGTTTTGTGATTTGGAAATCACTTCCTTGAAAAAGCAAAATGACACCTTGTGCTGGTGTCTTTACCTTTTAAATGTCAAACCCCCTCAGTTCCCATCCTGTCGCAGGACCTGCTGCACAGGAGGTGGCACAGTGATGGATTTGAGCTGTCTGGAACATTATTTCTCCTGCCCTTGCCTCTCCCTCACAAAAAATCTCTTCTGCTAACATCGAGTGCCCTGACAGGTTCAGGCAAGTGCACCAAAAGTGTGCTTGAATATGGTCCCTGTAGGAGATGGGCCAGCTGCTGATGAGGATCTGCCTTTCAAATGTGGTTTTCTTTTTTTTTTTTTCTTTTTTTTTTTAAATTTGTTTTGTTTTTCAGGCTTCTGGAGAACAAGGTGATAAATAATTTCCTTACTCCATACTCTATGGCTAATAAATTTAGAAGACAGAGAGGAAACAAGAAGCAATCCTAGGAGAAGAATTGGGAATTGTTGGGAATTGTTTCCCTTGGTGTTTTCATTAGAACTTGTAACCCACTGTTCTCCCACTGGTTATTTGGAGAAGGAAGAATAATAGTACCAAGAGGATGCTGTCATGGAAAAATGTCTATTTACATCTTCTTAGAGTATAAAAATGCCTGGAAGGTGGCAGACTTCTCTGCTTCTTTTGGTGGGGTCAGAACAAGTGGGACTAAAAAGTCACGATGAGATCAGTTTACCCTGCTTTTTAATGGAAATAAGGCTGATGAGGTCACTCTTAGGCATATTTTGGGTAATTTCCTCCCTAAAACTGACAACAAATTTCAATTAAATTTAACAGACAGTGAGCATCTTGCCTCAGAAGCACAGTTTCTACAAATTTCAAGAAGACAGGCAGCCGAAGAAAAATACCCCATCAACTGCCAGTGGGGGAAGTGCCACAACACAGATGCCACCTCTGTTATGCACCAGATGATCCAAATGGTAGGAAAATGTTATTAAGGAGAAAACAGGGGAAAGGTTTATTCCTGACTTTTGGGTTTTGCTACACCAGCCACATGCCAGAGACTTACATCCAGCTTAGCTAAGCAGTCTGGGGTTTTTCCCCAGTGGAATTTGGGGGTAATTATCTGCCTTAACTTTAAGAGAATCAGAGGAGTTTCTCATAAGTTGCCTGGTCCCAGCAGCACCAAATGTTGCAGTACTAGATTAGAGAGCAAGATTTCCTGTAGGGAAGGTTGTGGATAATCACACCACTTTCTTTAAGGTGTGGTGCTCCAAGTTTGGAGGCAATAAACCCTCGGCTGAGCTGAATGCACAGAAAAACTTTTCCAGAGGTGGTGCAGAGTAACTTTCTGCTCCTTTTTCCTACTGCTGTCCAGGCAAATGAAGGACAAGCATCTCCTACCACAGAATCCAACCTTCACCATCAGAAAGGCAGTTTCTTGCATTGTTAGTGAGAGAGACATGAAGATATTCTGAAAGGCCATCACATTTTCCTGGAATATGTAAATAATTTCACTGTGATAACCTTGGGAAAAACAATTTTAGTCTCTGAATCCACATCTGAACAGTTGCAGCCACCTTCAGTAAACTAAAGAGCAATGAGTAAAGCCCATAACTTTGTTAATGAACTGAAGACACAACCACAGGCAGAGGCTTGACAGGAATCAAGGGAAAGCACTGCCCAAGTGACTCCAAGACTCCTTGGTCTTTGTCAGTCCACCCATCACCCTTGGTTAATCTGCTGGGACCCAGCTTGTCATTTTATCTTAGCAAAACCCGACCACTGCAGTTACATCAGAAAAACCAAAATCATCTGCCACTACAAGTAGCCATAACAGGGCACTGCTGCTCCACTGTGCAGAGCCAGGTGTGGAATGGAACGAGCTATGGCAAGGTCAGGTGAGTGAATGCTGCTTCCTATCCTTTGGGAATAAACTGCAAAGCCCAGCAGAATCAGTTTCCACAGCAGCAAAGCATTTGCACAATCATGGTCACTATTATTTTATTGGTTCAGCAGCACTAAATCAAAGGAGGAAATGTCAAAGAATATGTTTGGAGCTTATTGTTCCTGGCTACTGGAAACACACTCCATTTACTAAAAGTCTGAGTGTTTACCAGTTGCAGTGTCAGCCTGGTCCCAAGATGAAAACACAGTATTTTTATGAAAACCTCTCCTCTTTCAGTGAACTTTGGTGACAGCAGCACACAGGTAACTAGCACCCCACACTACAGATTCACAAGTCATCAAATTTCCCCTTAGCAAATGACTCAAAAAAAAAAAAAATCTGTCCTTGTAAAGAAGAATTAGTGTCAGCAGTCTTATAGCTTCAAATACTGTAAGGTAAAGCCCAGAATTGCACAGCTGGTGCCTGTGCCAGGCACTCTGGGGTCCTGCAGCTCAAGGGCTGCCTTGGGACTGAGAACATCTCCTGGCTGTGAGTGTTCATGGATGGCAGAGATGTAGCAGCAGCCCTGAAAATGCAATCCTCGCTTCTTGCTGGACACTCGTGTTACTTCTCAGGATGTTTTAAACAGAGATGGGTGCCCTGTAACCCAGGGACAGGGTGGGCAAGTGCCAGCTGGATCACAAACCCTTCTCTCCGAGCAGTGTGTGGTTCCTGGCAGCTCCTGAGCACAGCCAGGCTGGAAAACATTCCTGAAGGCATCTGGATGGGAAGGGCTGGGCTCTTAGGGGCCACGCCAGGAGTGGCTGAGGGCACTTGGTTTCTTCAGCCTGGAGGAGATGAACAGCTGGAGCTGGAGGGGTTCAGCTTGGAGACCAGGAAAGGTGCTGGCACTGCCCAGGGCACGGGCACAGCCCCGAGGCTGCCAGAGCTGCAGGAGCCTTTGGAGAGCATTGCCAGGGATGCCCAGGGTGGGGTTGGTGGGGTCTGGGCAGGGCAGGGGTGGCACTGGATGGTCCCTGGGGGTCCCTTCCAGCTCAGGGGGTCTCTGACTTAGGAATGACCTGATAAAAGCCTGGTCAAGGGTCCAGAGTGCTCGTGTCCCCCAGAGCCCCTGGAACTCTGATGTGGGTGCTCTGTGGCCTCAGGCAGAGGGATTCCTCACAGGGACACGGAGCCATTGGGATGGGAGTGGCCCTAGGATGAAGGAAGGCAGGGTTAGATGAAATATCAGAGGAAGCTTTTCCCTGGGAGGGTGGGCAGGCCCTGGCACAGGTGCCCAGAGCAGCTGTGGCTGCCCCTGGATCCCTGGCAGTGTCCCAGGCCAGGCTGGACACTGGGATTGGAGCAGCCTGGGACACTGGAAGGTGTCCCTGCCATGGCAGGGGGTGGAATGGGATGAGCTTTAATGTCACAATTTAGTGATTCTGATAGCCAGCCTGAGGAGCTGTTGCAAATTCAGGCTGAAAGATGAAAGCTCATCATTTACACTGTGTAAAGCAGGAATGAATGCTTAAAAAAATTCTAACGCATGATTATTTTATTTTTTAAGAAAAGGGATGGGGAGAGATGCTTCCTTTTATTTTCTTCAGAATAAATGTTATTTCTTATTTCTTACTTACAGCATGGTAGAAAGCTTATTCTGCTGTGACTGCTCAAGGACACTCCAGGTGCAGCTCAAGGAACTTCGACTACAAGAGAGATTTGTTCTGTTTCAGTATTGGCTCCGTGGACAGGTAAATACAGAATTTTGTGGGTCAGCCTGCCAGCTCCACTTCACTCACCAGGCATCACACTGAGGGTGCTCCTGTCATGTCTCTGGGAAGTCTTGAGGCAGATTTTCCTGCTGCTCCATCCCAGAGTGATTTTCTGTATTGCTGCTGTTGGCATCCGAGTGCTCAGTTGTGAGGAACATCACCTGTGTAGGACAAATCCTAGAAAAAAAAACCCAAAACAGCCAGGTCTGCCTTTTGTATGAGAAATTGCATTCCAGCCAAACAAATCTCACCAGGCCCAGGGCACGGGAAGGTTTCTTCTGTTTGGATCAGAGGAGTGCCCAAACCAAGCCCCAAATAGGCTGTCAGGCAGCGTGGCCAGAGGGGCTCAGGCAGAACTTGGGGGGCTCCAACCTGTCCTTGCTCAGGTGGGGTTATGGTTTGACACTGGCACAACGTCAGTGCTTTTATGAAAATGGACTTTTTTTTAACTGAATGCTGTGAGCTGTGATTAGGAACAGAGCAGTGCAGGCTTGAGCTTAAAAACAAAGGAGAAAACTTTATTATTCTACAACTGGAACAACAGGAATACACAGAATTTAGGATGAAACCCTTTTAAACATTCCTCTTCCTTCCACTCATTTTCTACTAAAACACAGTGAGGCACAACTTGGATTCTTGATCAAGTTACTATTCTTTAGATAATTGATTTTTAGTTTATCAAGGGAGAGAGGAGTTTCTCTTGTGTTATAGATCTCTAGGAAACACAATTGTAACTTTTTGTGTTTCTATGTCACACATGGTACTGTCTGGAGAAAATTTGCTATTGTGACACTTCCCCTTCCAAGTCACAGTGCTCTCACCACTGTGCATGGACTGAAACTGCTTATAGGGTTTCTTTTTCAGGATGTTTTGCTAAGGACTAAAAGAATAACAGTTCTTTAGTTTTGGGATAACAGTCCCCCCCATTTTTTCCTCCCCTTGGGCTGAGGGTCTCAAGAACTGAGATTTTTTTTTTTTTAAGCTAGAGGGTACTACTATACCCTCTTTAACTTTTTTTCTTTCTTTATTTTACTCTTGTACTTTTTTTAGCTTAAGTCATTGTATCCTCTTAAAAATGCAGTCTGTGTGTTGTAGGAGAAAATTGGTTTAGTCTGTAGCTATACAAGAAAAGTCTAGCTAAAGCTACTCTATTATTTCTTTCTACTTAGGGTTTTTCCCTCATTTTCTTCTGACATTTCAGGTCTTGGGCTGTCTCTCTTTTAGATTAAGCAGGAGGAAGGTTTTGTAAAGTTTTCTTTTTTCAGGATAGGGTTAAAAGCCTTAAGCTCCCAGCACGGTTGAGATCTTACAGCAGGCTGCTGAACTTTTATGGCTGAGCACTTGCTTTTCTCTTATTTTTGTTTTCTCTGCAGTGTGCTGCTGGCACATGATATTAAATTTTTAGGTGGAACGGGCTCTTTTTTCCTCTCTCCCTCTCTCTCTGCAGGGTTTGCTTGGGATATTTTAAGTGTTTTTTTTATCTTTCTGTCTTGTGGTGGGGCTGGTTTGGTTTTATTCCCTTCACCCCTCTTTCTTTTCCTGGGGCTCTGCTCTACTCCAGTTACAGGTGGTGTGGCTTCCCCTCTGTAGGTGTGAACAAAGGGGGTTAAAAGCAAAGAACCCCCAAGAGAACTCTCTCTTCTGTTCCAGCTAATGCTTTTAGTGGCCACTTTAAGTGTTAATATCGAAACTTGATAGCTGATTAGTTTGACTCCAACTCTTTGAGAAAACTCACTTCTATGTCACACTATAATAGGTGGGCAAAGGCAAATCTGACAGCTGAGTTATGTGCTTGACACTCTCACTCAGCCCTCTTAAAATCTGTCTAGAAAAATGAAAGTGTGCTTGGGTTTAGTCAGTTTATAGCACTGAAAAGTGGTTTTAAGGTATTCTTCAATAACTACATCGTGAATCAAGGCTTTATGCCAGAGTTCTTTTATGCAAGCATTGTCCTGATGGACAGTGTTCACCTGAACTATTTTAATGCTTCTGTTTTTTTCTGAAGTTCACATTTATTTTGCTGGATTGCTGTGGATGTTCACCCTCACACCTTTGTGTTTTTTTCTTAATTCTACAGCTATGATACCTTCTTTTTTGGCAGTAAAATGGCCTGGCAGTGAAATTCTCTACAGCACTAACCTGGCTGCAGAATGGCACTTTTCTTGGAGAGTAATGCTGCTTCTCCCAGCCAGTGCTGCACTGTTCCTGATGTCTGTGCAATTTTTCACTGCATCCTGCAGCCCCAGAGTCCAAGGCTGCCTCTCAGGGTTCTGGAGGAGTGCTGTGTCTGGATTTTTGGCTTCAGAGTGAGAAATGGACCCAATGCTTTTGCTGTAGCTTTGTATTGAAATCTGACATCATAAATCAAGCTGATTGATGTTTTGCTCTACTAAAATCTTGTGGCTGCAGGTAGGAAGAGCTGGGAGCACATAGTGTAAGGAAGTTGACAGTGGAGACTGAAGGTTGTCCAGCTAAAGCTGAGTGTGTGGCTCTGACACCGAGGATGGAAAACTGTCCACTGTGTGGGTGTTAGAGCTGGGTGAGCTTTTAAAGCATGAGAGCAGCAGGGAAAGAATCAAATGAAAAGAATCGGTGATGTGAGATGAGATTTGATCCCTTTCTGACATCCACACGTGCTCTTTGTGTTGTCAAATCCTGTGTGTAAGCCAGAAGCTCTCCCTGTGGGTCTCAGATTCAGTCAAAGAAAGAAACTGAGAGTTTCTAGCCAGGCAAAAAGCCTGGGAAGGAGCTGGGAAAGAATGTAAATAATTCTTTATCTCTCTTGTTGTTCACATTGTTTATAGTTAAGTTCTATCACTGTGTGTCAAGCACTCTGCACCAATGGTTGGGTTGTTTTCACTTCAGAATCGATGGAGTTGGTCCTTGCAGAGCTCTGTATAAAAGAGCAGTGTATTTTGAATAAATCAGAGTTCTACTCTCACAGCCTTCTGAGTCAGAGTCTTCTCATTCCTGTCCTGCCTCAATAGTGACATCTCCCTGATTATTTTGCAGGTGGATGTGATATTAAAAGCCTGGAGGCAGGGCTGAGCACCATCGAGTCGTTGTGGCTGCTCTGCACAGGGAGCGTGGCAGGAAACACTCGCTGAGCTGCAGGAGAAGGGCTAACATGAGCCTTGGCCCTGCCATCCTCTGGGATCTCCGGGGACACTGCAAGCACTGGCAAAGAGCCGAGAGCCATGGGAGCAGCGCTGAGCGAGGCTGTGTCCCAGCCAAGGAGTTCCTCCTGTGTCCCTTAAGAGGATACCCCAGGGCTGGTTTTCTAATAAAGACTTCTGATCAGACCATCTGTAGACTTCTGGTTTAATGTAAATATTTATTTAAATTTTTGTCTCTGACAGCAAAGCATTTATCTCCTGACTTCCCTTCTATTCAGTGCTGAACTGGGTGTGCATTTTTCCTAAGCTAAGGAAAACCCTCCCTGTGATTCTGTAATTTCCAAAGGAGCAGCATTGAGTCACTTATGTTTTTCTTGTGTCCATAGCTTTAGCTTGACTCGTGCTCAAGGACAGGAATGACTCAAGAACTGTATGTGGTGAATTGTTAGTTTGGCAGGGTTTTTCTGCAAGTTCAGGGCTAAAATGTGATATAAGAAAAGGCATTTTTTTCAGCATTAGAATTTTGCAGCATTGCAGCTTTTCAAGCTTTCTAAGTAAGTCACCTCATTCCATTTTAAACTCTCTTGAAATATGCTTGATATGTTTTTTTGTTCCCCACTGTTATATTAGGTTTTGTTTTGGTTTTATTTTGTTTTCTTTTTTGCCCGGCTTAGGAAACTTTAACAGCTCTCACTTTTTTCTTCTCCAGTTGAGTGTAGCGCTATCTTCTTAATTCAAAAACCATTTGCTGTATGGAAAAAGCACCTTGCCTTTGTGAAGGGCCAGGTGGGAACTGTTTTAATGGCCAGTGGCACAGCCCCGTAGCACACAATTCCCAGGAAGTGGGGAGCCCTCTGCCAGGCAGAGCCACCTGGCCAGGTTCCTGCGGGTGCTGCTGCTGTACCCGGCTGATGAGGTGAGAAGCAGCTTGGCTTTATTGCCAAAATAAAACTCACCCGTTTTCCTATGAATCCCAGCAAAGTGGTCCCAAAGGCTCTGTCACTCAGTCTCTGCTTCCATTGGTGTGGAGAGGCTGGATCCCAGTTATCACCCCAGCAGTGCCCCTGCCTCCCTTTTCCCCACTTTTCTGTTCCAGTCGTGCGAAATATTCAGGCTTTGTTTTCTTCCCCCTGCGGTTCACTGCAGATCCCAGAAAACCCACAGGAGGGAAGATCATTCCTTGTGCTTCCACCTCCAGGTGAGAGAGGAGATGGGCACATCCTAGGAGCCTGATTTTGGAATGTTTTCTGGAATTGGCCCAGTGGCTTTTACTTCTGGGCTTCCTGGAGTCTGTCCGTGGCAGGTCCAGCCCGTGCTTCAACTGAGAGCCCTCAGTCCGCAGGGAAATGAACCTTTGGGGAAGTTCTTACAGCTCTGCTTAGTGCTTTATGAATGGTGATGATTTTCTGGAAGTAGGCTGTCCATTCTGACCCTTTTCCTTCCCTCTCCCTGCAGACTGTACCTGCTGAGAGGCTGAGGTGAGACCAGGATCTGTAAAATCCCTGACTCTCCGTGTTTTCCCGAGGCTGAAGCCGTGTTTGCTGTCAGTGACGAGAGGGTGGAAGATGCTAAAGACTGAAAACTTTGCATTTTTTCCCCTGAACCCCAAGACTCTCTCTGCAGCTGTGCCCTGTCTATCTCTTGAAAGAGTTTCTGGGTTTACAAAGGTTTTTACATTCTGCAATATTTATCTAGAACTCAATTAAAAAGAATCATACTGTATCAATGTGGTGTTAATTACTTTGTTTGAGTTGGTTAATTAAAGCAAATTATTGATAAGGGGTTTGAGCATCCCTTAGTTGGAGCTGGCAGTTGTTATTTAATTTCTCTTCATTCCTTTAATTTCTTTCAATTATTTCTTAAGCAATTACTGTGATTAGGATATACAGTAAGGACAAGAGCATTTCTGCCCTGCTGGATTGGGAAATCCGAGCCCAATTCCTTGGAGAGATTGAGGGGATGGGGATCTGTACCTCAAGCTGGGTTTTGACAGTGGGAATTTGGTGAGGAAGGAAGAGGAGAGATCCCACGGAAAGTGGCTGAGGCCAGTTCCGCTGGCTTTGGGTGCTCCTACCCCCGAGAAAATCATCCTGGCTGAAGGGAGCTGGAAGAAGCCAGGGGGCTGCGCCGGGGGCTGTGCAGGGACCCCAAACCCTGGTCAGGGGCGCTGGGCAGTGCCAGCTGCAGAGGAACGCTGCAGAGGGGCTGCGCTGGAGCCCCTCAGCTTCCATGCAGAGATGCTGGCACTGCGGGGCTTTCGGGACACTGCCGAGAGGCTCCGCTGCCAGAGCCGGGGAGTTCTCCCGTTCTTTTCTGTCGTGCTGGGCACTTGGCAAGTCCTTAGAGCCCCGCAGGCTGCCAGTGCCAGCGGAGCAGCTGGAATCACAGACGGGCACACAGAAACCGGGCTGGGAGAGCAAATGAGTCGTTCCATGTTGTTTTTCACAACGCGTTTTGGATTTATACCAGAATCTCTTCTCTCCCCTCAGACCCCGTACCCCTGACTTTTGAGTTTTCTCACAGAAATGTCTCGGCCTGCACCGGGAAAAAGAAAATTCCCTGGCACGGCGGGGAGCGGCGGGGTTTGGGGGTGCTGGGGCGGCACGGGGGTCCCCGCGCCCCGGCCGGTCTCGGTCAGCCCCGGGAAATCGCCGCCGCCGCCGGCTCGGCCCCGGCGCCGCCCCGGTGCTCCGGCCCGAGAGAGACCCCGACCCGCCCGCCGGGGCAGAGGCGGCACCGCCGGGAGCCGAAGCGGCAGCCCCGGGCCCATCCCGGCGGGCCGGGAGCGATGGCCCCGCCTCCATCCCGGGCGGGCCGGAGCCTCAGGGGCGGGGCCGGCGCTGGCTCAGGTGCGCGGGACCGCGGGGCACCTGCGTGGGGTGGGGCCGAGCTTATTTAAGTGCCGGGAATCGCTGCAGCCGCCATTTGCTCACTCGGAGCGCAGTGAGGGTGGTGGGTTCTGTGCGGGCTCCGCAGCTTCGCCCTTCTCTCCTTCTCCCCCTTTACTCTTCCTTCCTCCTGCTCCCATTCCCCTTCTTTGTCTTCCTCCTTTTCCTTCTCGTGCGGGCTCCGCAGCTTCGCCCTTCTCTCCTTCCCCCCCTTTACTCTTCCTTCCTCCTGCTCCCATTCCCCTTCTTTCCCTGCCTTTCCCCCGTTTTCCTCTCCTCCCCAAAGCCGACTGCTTTCGCCCCCCTTTTGTGCCCCCTTCTACTCTTCCTTCCTTCTGCTCCTATTCCCCTTCTTTGTCTTCCTCCTTTTCCTTCTCGTGCGGGCTCCGCAGCTTCGCCCGTCTCTCCTTCCCCCCCTTTACTCTTCCTTCCTCCTGCTCCCATTCCCCTTCTTTCCCTGCCTTTCCCCCGTTTTCCTGTCCTCCCCAAAGCCGACTGCTTTCGCCCCCCTTTTGTGCCCCCTTCTACTCTTCCTTCCTTCTGCTCCTATTCCCCTTCTTTGTCTTCCTCCTTTTCCTTCTCGTGCGGGCTCCGCAGCTTCGCCCTTCTCTCCTTCTCCCCCTTTACTCTTCCTTCCTCCTGCTCCCATTCCCCTTCTTTCCCTGCCTTTCCCCCGTTTTCCTGTCCTCCCCAAAGCCGACTGCTTTCGCTCCCCTTTTGTGCCCCCTTCTACTCTTCCTTCCTTCTGCTCCTATTCCCCTTCTTTGTCTTCCTCCTTTTCCTTCTCGTCCCATTTCGGCCTCCCCCCCCGTCCCACCATCTACCCTTCCTTCCTTTTCTCCATATTTCTGTTTTTTCTCCCCTAAACCCACTCTCCCTCCTCCCCCAAACGCGACCCCCCCCACTCGTCCCTCACCTGTCCCTGCCCCGCTGCTCCGTTCCATTCCCCCTCTCTCCCTCCTCTGTCCCGTCCCTCTTTCCCCCTGCCGGCCTTTCCCTTCCCCGCCCGCTTTCCTCGCAGCCCGACCTCCCTCCCCACCTTCCCGCATGCTCCGCTCTGCTCCCCTGTTCTCGTTCCCCATTCCCCTTTTCCTTCTTTCCTCGCAGCCGCGGGGCTCGGGGCGCCGCAGAATAAAGCCCAGAGGGCCGGAGCCGGCGCCCCCCGCCCTCGCTGGGGTCCCCACACGGGGCCGGAGCTGCTCTGCGGGTCCCCCCATTGCAGTCTAATACACGGCCCGACACTGCCGGGGTGCGGCTTTCCCGACATCACACTGGGGGTCGGGAGGGGGTCCTGGGGGGAGGAGGGTGGGGGGTTAGGAAGGGCCCCCTCATTAGGAGGGGGTCCCGGGAGGGTGGGGGGGGATAGGAAGGGCCCCCTCCGGAGGAGGGGGTCCCGGGGAGGGGGGCGGGGTGGAGGGGGGGCCTTCCCCCCTCCAGACCCGCCCACTCCCCGGGACCCCCTCCTCCGGACCGGGACCCGGGGGGGGGCGGGAGGGGGTGGGGGGGGCGGGAGGGAGGGGGGGGGCGGGAGGGAGGGGGGGGGGCGGGGGGGGCGGGAGGGGGGGGGGAGGGAGGGGGGGGGGGGCCAGAAGGGGGTCACGTCACTCTGCGCCGTGAACAAACATAAAAAAGAAACACACGACCAGCCGCCCCTTTCGGGACCCCCCCCCCCCTCCCGCCCCCCCCCCCCACCCGCCCCCCCCCCCGCCCCCCCCCTCCCCACCCGCCCCCTCCCTCCCCTCCCGCCCCCGCCCCCCCCCCTCCCTGCCCCCGGGCCCCGGTCCGGAGGAGGGGGTCCCGGGGAGGGGCTGGGGCTGGAGGGGGGAAGGCCCCCCCTCCACCCCGCCCCCCTCCCCCGGACCCCCTCCTCCGGAGGGGGCCCACCCTGGCCCCCCCCCCCGGGACCCCCTCCTCCGGAGGGGGCCCTTCCTATCCCCCCCCACCCTCCCGGGACCCCCTCCTAATGAGGGGGCCCTTCCTAACCCCCCACCCTCCTCCCCCCAGGACCCCCTCCCGACCCCCAGCCCGACCCCCAGTGTGATGTCGGGAAAGCCGCACCCCGGCAGTGTCGGGCCGTGTATTGGACTGCAATGGGGGGACCCGCAGAGCGGCTCCGGCCCCGTGTGGGGACCCCAGCGAGGGCGGGGGGCGCCGGCTCCGGCCCTCTGGGCTTTATTCTGCGGCGCCCCGAGCCCCGCGGCTGCGAGGAAAGAAGGAAAAGGGGAATGGGGAACGAGAACAGGGGAGCAGAGCGGCAGTCGAGGGGAAGGGGACGAGGACAGGGGGCCGGTGGGGAGAGGTCGGGGTGTGCAGGGCAGGCGGGGAGGGGCCTGGGGGTAAGGCAGGGTGAAGGGAAAGAAAGATTGAAGGCAGCTTTGGGGAAGGAGGCGGAATGTGTGGAGGAGGAAAGGTATCACGGAAAGGCGGCAGGAGGAACCGGGAGCGCGTGGGGGGGAGCAGGGGGAGAGGGCACGGGGGAGCCCGGCTGGGGAGGGAAGGAACTGGGAAAGGATGGAGGGACAGAATAGTGAAGGGGCGAGTAAGGGAATAGAGAGGGAGGACAAGGAAAGGGGTGTAGGGGGGCCCGCCGGGGAGGGAGGGAGGGGAGGGCTAGGGGGGAGAGGGAGGGGGGGGGGTTTGGGGGGGGGGAGGGAGTAGGGGGTGGGGGAGGGGAGGAAGGGAGGGTAGATAGGAGAGGTATGGAGAAAAAGAAATACAAAAGAAAAGAAACGCGCAAGAAAAGCAAAAGAAACAGAGATATAGAGCCCGACCGGCCGCAACCTCCCGCTCCGAGCGCCCAGCACCAAATGGCTCCGCCGCGCTCGCCCCGCGGTTTAAATACCCGCGGCCCCGCCCCGCGCAGGCGCGCTGGGGCCCCGCGCACCTGTGCGCGCACCTGTGCTGGCCCCGCCCCCGGCCCCGCCCCCCGCCCGTAAATGGCGGCGGCTCCGCGCCCGCCCCGTGTTCTGTGTGGATGCTCGGACGGACTGCGGCGGGACCGGCGCTCGGAGCTCCGTGCGGAGATCGGATCGGGGCAGCTCCCGGCCTGCGCGGCGTCCGAGGCGCTCAGCTGAGATCGGGATCGGGATTCGGGTTCTGGTCCCGCCGGTGTCTGCTGGGGGAGCCGGGCGGAGCCGCTCCTTCCTCGGCGGGCAGGGAGGGGGTGCCGGGGCCGGGGGGTCGAGGCGGGATCGGGGCTGGGATCGGGACCGGCGGCGCCGCGGGCGGGAGGAGCCGCTCCGGGACGGGCGCCGCCGCTCCAGCTGCGGCCGGCCCGGGGCTCGGGTCCCGCCGGGGCTCGGGTCCCGTTCTCGCTGTGGCCGCGGGGAGCCGGGGCTGCGTCGGGGCCGGGGCCCCATCGGCACCGCCGCTCCCGCAGCGCCGCCTCCGGCCCCGCGGGCGGACACGGAGCCGCCCCGCAGCCCCCGCGGGATGCCGAGCCCCCCCGCCCCGGTAGCCCCGTGGCCACCGCGCTCCCCTGCGAGCAGCAGCGCCCGCCTCCCCCGCCCCGTGTCCGCATCCCCGGGGGAGCCCCGCCGGACGAGCGGGGCTGCGGCGCCGCGGCCGGGAGCGGCCGCTCCGCCGGGGCCGCTGCTCCCGCTCCGGCTGTGCCCGGTGCGGGGCTGGAGGCGCCGGAGCCCCCGAAGGGCAGAGAGCACCTCCTGTCCTTGGCTCTGCGGGGCGGGAGCTGCCGTGCCCTGCCCGTGGCTCGCAGCGTGCCGAGCGCACGTCCCGGCACGGGCACCGGCGCACGGGACAGCGCTGGCACGGACACGGCTGAAGGGCTGCCCGCGGCTCCTCGGCCAGGGGCTGCTCCCCACAGGCACGCAGGGATGCTTCAGCCCGGACAGAGGACAGCGACAGCCGACAGGGACCCCAGGGAACGGCTGGCATTACCTGGGAATGGAGACACGGGCCGTTTGCAGAGGGGCTCTGACGGCAATCCCTGTTTCTGACCTCCCACACAGCTGCCAGGTATGTTCCAGCCACCCCAAATCTCCTCCCTCTTTTCCAGCCGGAGCCTATCATTCACCAGCAGCATTTCAGCCAAGGCAATCTTCCTTCACAGGTACTAAATGCCAAGCAAGAGCCTCGGAGATGCCTTGAAATCAGAGATTGGAGTGCGATGATGTTGGGAGATTTCCAGGGAGCCAGCTGGAGGTGCAGAAGGGATGGAAAACTCTCACAGGTGGGTCCCACTGGAGGTGTGCTGCAGGCAGGGATGTGCATCCCTTTCCTGAGGAAAACGGACATGCCGAGGCTCTGAAAGGAGCTGAGCTTCTGCAGGAGAGATGTTCTGCCTCAGCACAGGCTGGGAGTGCATCCAGCCACCACCTTGTCCTGCTTTAAAACATTAACTGGAGCCTGAGCTCCGGGGGGTGAAATCAGCTGAATTCCAGGGAACTCTGTCATCCCTGGGGCTGGGGGATGAGGGTTTTAAATAGCAAGTTCTGTAGAATAGAAACCTGTCCTTGTCCTGATCCCACTGAGCTTCCCTGGAACCTGGAACTTTAGCTGGTGCTAAAGTGGCAGCTCTGCATGGGAATTTCTAATCTCCATGAGGCACCGTCTGGTTATTCCACCAGGGAATTTGGGGCTGTGGGTATAATTCATCTGAACTAGCAAAGCTGATACTGAACCCCAAATCTAGGCACCACACAGAGAACAATCTTTGTGGTAAAACCCTGGGCTGGGAAATTTCAGCAGCCAAATGTATGGAATTATCTAAATCCCAGCAGCCAGCATCCCCCAGAGGGACAATCCAAGTGCCAGGTTGGGAGCTCATGTCCTTCCCCTGCTGCTGGTGGGATAAATTCCCCTCGGTGCAGCTGGTCGGGAGGGAGCTGAGAGCAGGAGGGGCAGGAGCAGGGATGGGAGATGAGGCTGCTGGAATGTTACCTGGAGCAGCTGAACACGTTCTGTCCCTGCAGGAGCCAAAGCAGATCCCTCCTGGCCGGGCTGGATGGGAGATGAGGCTGCTGGAATGTCACCTGGAGCAGCTGAACACGGTCTGTCCCTGCAGGAGCCAGGAGCCAAAGCAGGTCCCTCCTGGCCGGGCTGGAGGGCAGCTGCTGGATCTGCTGTGGGGGAAATCTCCCTGCCCCTGCCAGGAGCACTGGCTCTGCTCTTTCTCCAGCTCCTGAGCAGTGTCAGGGCCACCGTGAGGGAGTTCAAACCCAAAAAATCCCCACAGCCCACGGAGTGAATGACCCCAGCAGAGAAATGCAGCATTGAAATAAAAATCTTACAGCTCTGTCAAAAAGGCTGTGACAACACTGCAATGGGATTCCCAGGACTGTTCTGGTTTGTTCTTGGAATCTCTTGGTTCTCTTTTATGTATTTTTAGTCCCTCAGAGGTTGAGCAGGGTTGGCTCAGGATTGACCTTCACCTCTGGTGCCGCTTTGCGCAAACACAACGTGGCCGGGCTGGGTGAACTCGTGACCTCAGCTTTCCCCTCCAAAATGTCCCTCGCTTATTTCCCTGGGGTGAGCTGGGATTTTGGCCCAGACTGTCACTCCTCACCTCCCCGTGCCCGCGCGGTGTCCGTTGTGTTCCCCACGGTGCCCTGGGGACACCGGCGGGTCCCTTTGCCTTTCTCCTGCCCCTTTCCAGCCCGAGGCTCCTGTGCTTGTCCCACACAGCACAGGGGCACCGAAGGGGAAAGGCTCCAGAAAACATTTCTGCAATTAATCAACAATTATTTAAATTCCCCAGGGAGAAGAGCATGAACTCACAGCCACCGAGGCCTGACGGGTTCCTGCAGCGAGAGCTCGGCGCGTGTCCGCAGAGGTGAGTGCAGCACCTGAAAGGATAAAACACACAGGGGAGAAATGTGATTTATTTTGCTTCAAATTATTGCAAGTTCTTAAAGCCCAACTAACTTTTGCTCTTGCTTTTGGTCGGGTGGAGCAGGAGCAGTGGGCAGAGGTGGTGCCATTGATGCGGACGTGCCCGATGCTTTCTGGAGCAGAAAAAGGAGATTAAGCTCACCTTACGTCAAGCAGGTATTTAAAAAGATTTATAGCTCTTTACACATAACACCCTTTAATTACCATAATGTTTCTTTCATGATTTTAACTAATTCTCAGTGTATTTTATAAAACTTAAAATAACACCTCCTCCCTAACAGACTCATAAACCATTAGACAGAGAGTCCTAGTGCCAGTCTCATGCTTCCACATCTAACAGCAGACCCTCCCCATAACCAAACAAAAAAATCAAAATAATGTGCCAAAAGTAGTCCTTACTAACATTAAAAATACAACTCAACTTATCCAAAAAAACCCCCAACTTTATTTCCTCCAAACACCAAATACTCTTCAAATTCTGAATGGAAAAGCTCCTAAAAAAACCAACAAAAACCATCAAAACATACTTCAAATATAGAAAAGCCTTACCATAGAAATATTTCTCAAAGTCCACAAAAATATAAAACAATCTAATAATTATCCTACATTTAAAAAAGCCCCACTATACAAATTAGTACAATTCTAAATATAAATAAAAATGTTTTACTAAAAAACATATCTCCCAATAAATAAAAGATATAAGTAACAATCATAACTCAACAATCTAAAATCTCTCCAAAACACTTTAAAAAGTCAATATTTAAACATAACCTTCAATAAGTGAAGTATTAATAGAATCAAACAAAATTATTTTTCACTAAATTTAAATCTAAATATTCTTAAATTTCATTTTATCACTTTAATATTCTATTAAAATTAACTTCATTATTCCTTACTATCAGAATTCATTCTAAATTTAAATGTTATTTAATATAACTTCTCCTAAATTTTATTAAAAATCATTTATCTAAACTATACAGTATATGGTTAATTTTCTCTTTTAAAAAAAATCTCCAATTAAAACAACTAAAAGAAAACACTAACAAACACCTATTCAGAAGTAAAAAAAATACAGTTTATTATATCATCAATTTCATCAAAAATTCTGTTCTTCATTACAATCTCTGCTCTTTTGATCTTTTATAAGTAACACCAAAAAATAGCGATTACTATTAATATAATACTATTTTAAAATAATTTTTACTCTATATCCTTTATATATAAATATTTTTAAAGTTATCCTAACTTCTTCAAACACTTACTACTAATATACAAATTATATAAATATATTAATTTTTATAATAATATTTATTAAATAATAGTTGCAACCAACTTTCATATACTTTATTATCTCTTTATATAATTATCTAAAAAACACATACAATTTCTAAATCCTACTTTTTTTATTCTCTACTTATACAGCTCTTAAACCAAGTTAACTAACTAATCTCTACACTAACTCTCTAATTTAACCTAATGTTATCTCATAATTTTAAATGTTTTTCAAAATTAAAAACAAGAAATTTCATTAAAAACCTCCTCCAAACTGTGAATCTTATCACTTTCCGCAGTTATTATTACAAAAACACTTCAATATAAAATCCAGCTACAACATTAATTTCTTTTTCTAAGTTTCACACTAAGTAATCGGTCTCTTACATTTCCTCTACCTTCACACTCTGAATATCCAAATCCAAACTCACAATCCCATCTATAACCACTTTCAAATCTTTAAAAAAAAAGTTTAGTATATTCAAAGCATCTCTATTCTAAAAAATCCAATTATTAAATAATGTAATTAATCTTTAATCCTAACATTTTTACTCTTAACTATGACTTTTAAAAACATTATATAAAAATAAATTAAGTAACATTTGCCAATTAAAATATAAACTGTAACCTAACCCTAACTCTACCTAAATAAAATAATTAACAACAAACCCAGATATTTTCTACATAAAAAATAAAATTCAAATAATTTTAACTTAACAATTTAACTTTATCATTATAACAAAAACTTATTTCTAAAATAAACCTTAAAAATCATTATCTACACATAATTATCCAACTTTACACTAATTTAACACTTATCAACTGTTATAAAATCTAAAATAATGTACAATCTTTTAATACTTACTAATTATATAAATTTCACCTATGTTACTAAATAGAGATATTATCCAAATAATTCCTAATTATTATCAATTTCTTCTTTACAACATACATTATTTTACTCTTATACTTCTTCATACTTATAACTAAAAAATTATAGTAATAACAGCTTATATCATTATCTTGCAAATCTCTATACAATTTTATAAAACAAAACTTAACTTTATTTCTCATATAAAAACAAAGTTTACTTATATCTCACTCAACACGTACAAAAACCCAAGTAAATTTCAATAAGAAACATAAAACCAGATCACACAAAAAACATCACCATCACTCCACAAATAAAAAAACAATGTAAATAGATAAATTACACAATGTAAATACAAATGTAAATTACACAAGCGTAAATTACACAAAAATTCCAACTTACACATAACATCTTGTATTACACCCACAAAAAACTATAAACTTTAAGTTTCTTTATAAATATAAAAATCAATATTATAAAAATCTTATTATTTAATAACTTAAAAATATAAAATTCTATCAAATATTATACTTCTACTCTATTTACTTTTGGTTATATCACTTTACCTATTAACCAACCTATTTCCATGCAGATAGATACTATATAAACCTCTTGTCAAACTCTGACAATTTTCTACAGGTCCATTTCCCACAGCAGAGCTGCTCCCTGCCCAGCCCAGGAGCTGCGAGTGCTGTTGCAGGGCACAGTGTCTGAAGGAACACCGGAGCTGTGACATTAAAACCAGCAAAAGCAATTGCTAAGTAAAAGAGATCCTCACCTGGTCCTAGAACTGAACCTCTGTGGCTCTTCCTCACGGGGTGACCCTGCTCCAGGGAGGAATCTCCACACAGCCCCGAGACCTGGAGTCAGACGCTGCCCTACCAGCAGAAGAACAAGGGGTTAGTGAAGCTTTTTGGACACATTCTGTCCTCACAGTGGTTTGATAAAACATCGTCAATGTGATTTTTAATAAAGACAGCTTGCACCCATGCTCGCAACAGAGTTTTGTGTGTTATCTCCTCAATGTTAATGTATTTTGATATTAAAAGTGTTTAAACAAGCTCTGCACCCTGCCCTGCTCCAAGCCCTAAGGAAGAGCTGGACATCCTCACACTTGCCCAAGCTGAGGCAGCTCTCGCACAGGGAGGGAGCTGCTGCAGCATTTAACAACTCCTAAAAATCACCCCTGCCTTGAGGGCGTCCAGAGCTGGAGAAAGCCCTTCCACCACCCTCTTGGATTTCCCTCCCTGCCCCTGGCTTTGCTTCCAGCTTGGGAAGGTTTGTCCTGGGGCCATTTCAGCAGCACAAAGGGCTTTTCCAGGGGTTCCACGGGAGCCCAGTGACTGGCCCAGCTGCGCACCCAGGCACGGGGGAAGCTCTAAACACAGATTATCCTGCATGAGCCAGAGCACTCCAGGGCATCCCTGGAACAGCTGTGGAGAGCAGGAAAAAGACACAGCTGCAGCACCAATCCCGCTCCCTGCTTTCCCAGAGGGGCAGGAACATCATTTCCTCCTGATCCTGAGAGCTCCCAGGGAAATCCCTGTCAGGGTGGCACTGAAGGTGCCACTTTTCTGGCACTCAAACTCTAGAACCACAGCCCAGCAGGTTTCTGTGGGAGCGGGGATTATTGCTGCAGTTCAGAAGCTGCACATCCCTAAAGCATTTCCTTGGGAACATGAAGCTTCCCACGTGCATTTTGTATCCAATTTGTAATTTCAGAGAGTTTAAATCGGAATGAGGGGACTCGGTGCCAGCACAGCATTAGCTACGGGACATCGGGAGACTCACCAGACGACATTCTCGGCAGAGCCTCCATTCTCAGCGCTCCAGCTGCAGCGTTCGCATCTCTCACGGACTCCCAGCTCCGTTTCCAGGGCTCCCATCGGGAAACCGGCGGCCGCTCCCAGATGCGAATGCCCAGGGCACCGCCGATCCCAGCCACTGCTCCTCTCCCCCGGACCCCCTTCCTCCAGCCTTTACCCCTTTTATAGCCACGGCCCCGCCCAGGACACAAACGGAGGCTCCCAGGTGCCTCCTGAGACCCAAATCATCCCAGGTGCATCAGGAAATCAATAGAAATATCAAATCAAATAGAAAGCTCGTCCCTTTTAGGGTAATGAATTATCTTTTTCTCCATTTCCCCTTCTGTCTCCTGTTCCCTAAGGCAAAACACCTGGACCAGGTGGGGGTCAGGGGGAACATGTCAAGTCCAAAACCAAACCAAATTTGTTTTTCCATCGGTTTCCACCAGGACTGTTTTCCCCCTGACCCTCGGCCGTACCACGGGAGCGGCTTCTCCGTGCGACCCCCGGGGGTGGCACAGGGACCCCATCCCGCTGCTCCCGGGAAACAGAGCCCAGTCCTGCCCAGTATTGTAAATAACAAATAAAGTTATTGCCTTTGGCATTTATGTATTAGCTCTGGCAAGTTATTATTGACCACAAAAATCCTGATAGAGTACAATTTGTAATTCCTGCTCTTGATAAAGTATAACCTGTCAGTTTATATATTCACCGTACAGCTTTTATAAACCGTATTGTCATATATATTATCCTGCACCGTAGCACCATAGAGACTGTGAAATGTTAAAATGCTTTTTACATGTAACTAACTCAGAAAGTGGTGTAAAATAATCAGGTGATTTCCCACATTCGGCGACTGTCTTATCTGAAGCACAAGATAAAGGAAACAGAAAGCAGAGTACCGGAAAAAAAATAGAATAATTTATTGACCCTCGTTATCAGGGAGTGAAAATACAGCAGGAAGGCATCACAGGAAGAAACCAAATATATTGGTTTAATCTACAAGATGGCATGCAGACAAGTCAAAGGTAAAAACCAAGCAAAAGAACATCTAAACTCAAAGGAACTTTGAATATGCAAGCCTGCACTGTAACAGAAGACAGAGCACGGGGTTTGAGGTGACCCTGCACACCTCCGTCCCCTGCGGCCACTCACCTGGAGGCACCATGGGCTCCTTCCCGGCGCTGCCGCCCGAGCCAGGGGCATGTCCCCATCCAGAGCCGAACTCAGCCAAACCCGGCGAGCGGCTCCGCCCCGGCCGAACCGAGCCGAGTCCGGCCGAACTGAGCCGAACCCAGCCGAGTTCAGCCGAACCGACCGAACTGAGCCGAACCCAGCCGAGTTCAGCCGAGTCAGACCGAACTGAGCCGAACCCAGCCGAGTTCAGCCGAACCGACCGAACTGAGCCGAACCTAGCCGAGTTCAGCCGAGTCCGGCCGAACTGAGCCGAACCCAGCCGAGTTCAGCCGAGTCCGGCCGAACTGAGCCGAACCCAGCCGAGTTCAGCCGAACCGACCGAACTGAGCCGAACCCAGCCGAGTTCAGCCGAACCGACCGAACTGAGCCGAACCCAGCCGAGTTCAGCCGAACCGACCGAACTGAGCCGAACCCAGCCGAGTTCAGCCGAACACAACCTCCTGCTCTCGGGACTGTTAATGAGCGCATGTGATGATGGGCTTTTAGACCAAAGCATTTTCCTTATTTCCCTGCCTCTGTTTCCCTCTTCCCTTCCCTGTGCTCAGCCCGCTGAACGACATATCCCAAACCTGCCTTGGCTCCTCTTCACCCTCCAGTAAATCCAATCTTCCCATTTCTCTCATGTCCCTCGCTTTGCTACATTCCTAACTTAACAAACCATCCCTGACCCATAAGATTTTATTATATTTTCCTTGGCTTAAAATGTTACAATAGAAAGAATTATATTAATAAAAATTTTTTCACCTCTGGAAATGCTTGAACAGTACATCCCCAAAAGATGATACTGATCCTTCCTACCACAACTGTATTTCAGTAGTTTTCTGACCAATACCAAGTGTAAGGCCAGCTCAGCTGAAGAGCAAAACCAAATGTACATTCACAGTGAAAAAAGTGTCCGTGCTCTGCACACAAGTGTTGTGTACACCGTGCCAAGGCCATAGGACAGACAGGTCCTGCTGCCACCTCACTGAACATGTCACAGACACATCAGGCACCCTCCTGACACTATTGATCCCAGGGATTTTCCTTTTTCCAGCCTCCAGAACTCATTCAAAGGATGAGAAAATGCTGTCAGCGTAAGGAGCTGTACAGTTCATGGGAAGGTCCTCACTGGAAAAGTGACACAAATGGCACAGGGAGCATTTAAAGCAAATCAAGTGACAAAAAGCCACGTTTAGTTCAGAGGGAAGCTGAATTCCTGTATGGAAATCCACTGAAACAATAAGCTAAGCGATGGAAATTCAGGGTATGGCTGTGGTCATGATCTTCTGGCATGAAATATTATTGTATTATCCCAAATAGTCACAGAACAAAACAAAGAAAGGCATTTTAAATCCTAGCCTTATGAGGTGTAAGTGCAAATGAGATCAAATGTACAAATTCAGATAAGATATAGACTAATCACCGATTCTGTGTTTAATGGCTTTGTGTCCGAACCCGAGTGACCCCCATTTCCTCTATCACCTGTGTGTCCTTGCTGTGTTTCCTTGAATGTCCCAGAATACCCTGGAAGAAATTCTTCCCTTGCTCTTGCTTGTATTTGTCAAAAACAATTCATTTAGACAGCACAGCACTTGCAAAGAACCAACCCCACAAGAGTCACAGCATGATTTCCTTCACCCTGAAATCCTGGCCAACAGCATCAGCTCTGTGTCCTGTCCCAGAACTGTCTTCCAGAAGCCATCAGTCCCAATTCAGCAAGAAAGAGAATTGAAAAGGATTCAAAAATTGAATATCAGACGGTGGCAAAAATGGCTGTTTTAGGAAATGTGGACATACACAGGGGATTGGAAACCTGCTTGGAAACACCTCTTTTCCACTCTTCTCTCAAGAAATTATTTAATATTCCAATACTTCCACTTGGAGGCACACCCTGCTGCTTCAAGGAACTGTCACGTGTAGCTGCAAGCCAACTGTCATTTAATTCCTACCCCTTAACTGTGAATTATTTTAATTATTATTATTATTTTCTGCCCTCTGTAATCCCTTGTCCCTAACCATTTTCCTGGGCAGGATTATAAACTGCACTTTGAAATAACACACTTGCTCCAACCTGAGGAGCTTCAAATCAGCACCTTCACCTTTACTTTCTGAATTCTCATCCCATTAACGGGATTTCAGGCAGCGCAAAGTTTTGCAATTTGATTTATTCCATATAATTTCTAGGCAACAGGTTCTGCACATCCCTTTCCTCCCTCACAACTATTTGTTATCTGCATGAGACAAAGGCAGCTGAGGTAAGGTGCAGACACAAGGTAAAAACAACCAGCTGCTGCAGGAGGACAACGAGCTGTGCACAGATTTATTTTATTTACATCTCTGTAACCGGAGCTCTCACACTGAACACAAGTCAGCCAGGAAGGACCTGGCAGCTGCTGCTGTGCCCTGCGTGGGGCTGGGCTGGAGCCAAACTGCATCCCTGGGGAGGCCGTGGGCCCAGCTCTCTGTGGCTGTAACATGCAGCCTCTCACTGAGAGCTTCTCAATTCCCTTTCAAAGGGAAAACACAGGAAGGAACACAATCACTTATTCCAACTGCAAAACCACTGAGATGCCTTTCAGGACCCAACAGTGTTCAGTCAATTCTTACTTGCAGTTCACGAGCGAGGTATTTCAGCGATAAATTCCCTGTCATTGCCAAGAGCTGAGCAGCTCCTAAGTGAGAGGGTTTCCAATTATGTTTTTCTAACAGTAGCTCAAAGCTTAAGCAATTTCAGCATACACCAGCCTGAAGCCACTGGATTTCAGGCATCTTGCATGGACATTGTATAACTTAAGTGAAAATTCTACCTGCAGTCTTAAATACATAAATACCTTCTGCCACTTGGCTCTACTGAAAAGCTTTCTGCTAATATAATACAGTATTTCTTTAACAGAGGGCTAACCATATTCCTAGTTGGCATATTTTCAATCAGCACATTGGTTATTGCAGTATTTTTCTAAGCCAGCCTCTTGGTGGCAGGTCACACATCAGCAGGGTTTAAAGCTGAATGCTTTGGGCTTTTCAGAGGAGTTTTTGCCTAAGCTCCAAGCCAGATCCAGCACGCGTCGTTTCGGTGATGCAGCGTGTCTCCGTGGGTGCTTCCAGCCTGCACCCTGGCCCTGCAGGAGTTAATGGTGAGCAGAGGCTTCTCCCACTTGGAGGATGAAGCATTCCTCAGTCCCAGCCCCAGAAGGCAGCAGCAGGACTGCCCTTCAGCAGCCCAGGCATTCCTGAGAGGTGTTCCAATGTTCCCCATCACACCGTGGTCTCTGTTTTTTTAACACCTCGACTTCGAAGGTGCTGCTGGATCAGCCTCTTCTCTCTTACATACCTGAGAGAGAAAAGGCATTTAAGTAACCTCTGCAAACTTTCAGCCCAAATTCCAACATGTCAATGGTCACACGTGTGGCCATTCCCAGCTTTTGTGTCCATGCCCAACTTTCCCAACGCAGGCAAGCCTATTATTGAATCATCCAGTAACAGATCTACGGCTGCTGTAACCTCTTAGTGCTCTTGAACTCAGAGGCTCACAAATATGGGAGCTCCTCTGGCTGGTACCTGTGGGGCATTTTCAGCTACTGACAGGGGGATTCCTGTCACTCACCTCAAGTTTTAAGGGGACATCTGGCACTGATGTGGCCTAAACGCTACAGAACTGAAATAGTACCATGTGTGGTACTGATAGTAAAAGGGTTTTAAAATCGTGTGGATTTAGGGTTAAAAGGAAAAATAAGCTTAGTAAACCCTAAAAATAAACACACTAAGCACATGAAGAACTTCTAATTGCTAGAACTGCACCTGTGTAGCTAGTACATGATAAATGATATAATTGTTAGATGTGATGATTGTTTAGTAATTAAATATAATTACTGTTTAATCATAAGAATAATCATGAGAAACTGTGGCCAGGGACCTAAGAAAGATCATGAGAAACTCATGTCAATGTATACAATAGAACAACGTAAGTTTAATAATTAATATGTAAGTTATAGAACGATAGAATATAAAATACATTCAGCTCGAAAACCGTGTCGGAGTCAGATTTGGGTCTGTACCCCTGATTCCCAGAGCTCTTAATAAAAGCACCTGCATGGAATCATATCCTGTGATTATGTGCGTTCCTGAAGGCTAACAGTACTGCATTTACCCTTTCCAAGGAAATAGCAGCACGTCCAAACTGAACCAGTCAAAAGCTCGGAGAGCAAACAGCAAACAAAATAAAGAGGAGTTACCCTGAGGATCCAGATTTTCTGAAGACACCACTCTGTGTGTAGTCAGTATTAATTATAGAATCTTTAAGAGCAACAGGACATGGAAAGGATTATAAGACCTCCCAATCCCTTCAGCCTTCCCATTGCAGTATTCTACTCTGCTGCATCCCTATGTTCTCCTCATGAGCCAGGCCACAAATGTACAGATTGCCCTGGACTCTCTGACACCTCACTTTGTGTCTATTTACCTTGCAGTTGTCTGTTGAATCTCCTGCTCCTCCTCTTCATTTATTCTGTGCAGAATGGATTCCAAAAAGGGAAGATGAAATGAAATGTATTGAGCAACCTAATAAGGAGAAGACAAAAAAGGCACTACTACTAACTGTGGTCATTGAGAAAAACTCCATGAACTATGAGAGGTGAGGATATACGTACATCACTGCTGATCTCTTCCACGTCTCTATCCATGAGAAAGAACTTGGCAACCTTCTCAGAGGGCCCCTGCAGCAGCCTGTGCAGCAAGGGAACATCTCTACTCCTCAACTGCTTCTTTTCTGGAATTTATAAGCAGTGTTATAAAACATGTAACATGCCACAGGGGCTCCATCTGCCACCCACAGTCATGAGCCTTTTTTCCTGACAGAGATCCCATACTGATTTGAGTGCAATTACCAGATACCTAACCGGTCCCTAACATTGTGCTATTTAAAATACCTTCTTCCCCATTCCCTCCTATTCTCTCAGGTGTTCCCATTAAATAATAATTATCAAATCTCCCTTTTCCAGGAAAAGTAAGAGTAAGCTGCTGTGGAAGTAAACTTTTCCCACTGAACAGTGAGTACTTTGAACTCAGCATATGCAATGCAAAGCTGTCAGCAGAAAGGGCCCACAATACAATGATTCAGCTTGTCTCCAGAGGAGACATCTCTGAAGGGTCCCTGAGAAGGCAAAATGCCACGCCATACACACATGCACAAGGACAGAGGCCTGGCACGAGTCCTGCTGCTCCAAGGGACACATTCCATACACACACAGAGAATGATTAGAGCTGAAGTGCTCGGGCAGCAGGGGCTGGCTTACCTCCAGACGCATGGATAACATAAAGTGCGAATTCATGGGGGTTGTTTTCTATCTGTGGGGAAAGAAAAAAAACAAATCCATTCAGGCTCACAGATCTTCCCAGCACTTCCCTCTCAGCACATTTTCCCTGTGTGTCTCAGCTCAGAGATTTGGATCAGTCTGAGACAGGGATCCTGTCTGTAGAAGAGTTAGAAGACCCTGGATCTGGATAAGACAGAAGGCTGTGTTGCCATGTTCACTGTGCCAGGCCTAACCCTTGCATTCCCATGCTGCCCAGATCAGTAACACACTGGAAACCCAGATCTTTCCTGCCTGCTTTCCTTGCAGCATCCTTAACCACTTCCTATAGCTTACTTCTCTCAGATCACACATAGATCTGCGATTTGTGTTGCCATCAAGGTAAACCTCTGTGACCTGACAACCACACTCAGAAAACAGCAGAGCTGTTGAACACTTACTTTGCAATTTATTCCCTACAACTTTACACCCTGCTCTGTAATTCCCTCCCTTATTACTCCTACAAGTGAAGTTTTTCTCCCAAGACACTAACAAATCTTACTAACCACACAAAGTAATTCTGCAACAGTGAGGTCTCTAGACACATTAAACGGGAAGTTTAAGACCATTAAAGTATAAATTAAACACTAAGCAGCCATGCAAAATCAAGATATTTGAAAAATATGCAGCAGTAAGGGCAAAGCTACTTCTTGTTGGAATCTGAGGTATTAATGATTCTGAGATGGTAGAAAGTCTCTGTCTTTCTGCCCCGCTGCCAAAGCAGAAGCCATAATTGGTCTGTGCTGGTTTCCAGGTTGTTTATTCTGTTGATCTCTCACATGTTCTGCTGCCCTGCCCAGCTCTGTCCTGCAGGGCAGCGTGTGGGGCTCTGCCCTCAGTGGGATGTTACAAACATTAAATACCAGAAACTCCCTGGGCTGCATTTACAATAACGTGCCAATAGCTGTCACCTACGTTGGACAGTGTGTTCCCAGCCTGAACCAACAGAGAAATGCCAACACCACAGTGAGACATGGAGGGCATGAAGAAGGAGAAAAAGGACAAGGCACACCCAGTTTCCTCCATCTTGTCCCCTTTGGACCCCTCATCTAGAATCCTAAAATTTTACTTTTGCACCCGTGCCACACTTAATTATTACTGATATCACTCAGAGCTGCTAATTCATCCTGTAAGATTGAAAACTCTTTTCCATGGACAGAGATCACAGCCAGTGTCTCTGGGGGCTCTGTCCAGGGGGGTTCCTGACCTCCTGCCAGGGTCCCAGACCTGCCAGGGCAGCCAGAGGGAAGCCCTGGATTCCCACAACTTCTGACCACATAGAACACTGTTGGTGGGAGATGATTGCAAGGAAACTCAGCATGGCACTGACGCTGAGCATGCTTTTAGCTCTAACCCTGTGCATCTTTCCATACGCCTGGCTCCAGGAGCAAGCCCGTCCCAGACAGACATGGGCGATCACCGCTGTTGTTTAGCGCGGCGGCGTTCGCCCCGTGGAGCGGGAGGTGACAGAAACGCCTCTGAGAGCCATGAAACACTGGTAAAATAAACCCAAACCCATGCATTTAAAATTGTCTGTCTGGGTTTTTTTTTACACTCTGCTCCAAGCACTATCCTCACCCAGCTATTCCCCATCTTTTGCGCAGTGCTGGAGCGCACATCGGAATTAACATTTCGCCACACCTCCTCCTGCCAGCAGTCTTACCTTAAACTTACGAAGCAACTGTTCTATCACTTGTCTGGTCCTCATCTGGCTGTTGATTCTTATTTTGGTTTCTGACCCAAAAGCTGGAGTGAAAACTGATGTCTGGGAACAAGAACAGCCACACCACGACATGAGCATGAGGCACAACGCTCTGGACAGGGTTCCCTGTCCCTCAGGTGACAAAGCCAAGCCTAAAATTTCCTACCTCGTGGTTGTAGAAGTGGCCATTGATAGAGAACCTGTGAGTTTCTACTTCCGTCCTGGTTATCGTGGGCAGCTTGGTCCTCCTGCGCACGACCGTGGCATCGCTGCTGGCCCGGGGCAGGGTGGCACAGTTCAGCTCTGGCTCCCTCCTGGACTTAAGAGTGTGACTTTCATAGCATGGATAACCTGGACACAACAGAACCACACATCGTGTGCAGCTGCTTGCCACTCCCTGCCAGCACCCCCAGAGGAAGGAGGCTCTCAGTGAAGGGCTTCATTTACTATTTACTATTTATTATTTTCTGGGGGAGTGGAGCAGGAAAGGAACAAGGCAATTCAGAACAGATTGCAGTGGTTGCAGTTTGGTGTTTTGGTCCCTTGGGAATGATTTCTTGGATAAAAGCACAGCTCATTCCCACAAGCTGCTCACCGAGTCACCTGCACAGCCCTAACCAGCCCTAGGCCAGAGTTTCCCCAGCTTGCAGTACTTGTTACACAGAGCAAAGAGACTTCCCTTTACTGCTAGGGAAGGTCTGATGTGTGAGGTGCATTTGGCACTGTCACAGAACACAGAATTTTTTGTTAACCTGAGAGCAGTGACACTAACTTGGCTGGAGGTCTGGCTGTTCCTCAGTAGATTTCAGCGTATCCCCGCTTATGTGATGGAGGTCATCAAATTCTCCCCAGCGAGTCATTCCCCTGAAAGACCAAATGTGTAGTTATCATGGACTGCTCCTCATTCACTCAGTGATTTCAGTTTATCCTGTGGCCAGGGTTCATACCATACATTACTGTTCCTGCTCAACCTACAGACTTCAGAATGGTAATTTTAGTTTAAGTCGTAACAAGATCAGGTATTACAATATGGTATGACAAGGGATCCCAAATGTAACACATCCAATTTAAAACCTTTTGAACATCAACCAGGACACAACTGAAACAACTTGCAGTAATTCCTCATCTATTTTACAGCAAAACCCTGGATTAATCACACTCAGACTACCAGGCAGGCACACCAAACACACATATTGTTGCTTAGTAGTTACAGAACACAGGTCTGTTACAGAGGTTGAATTACACACAGCCCCTCGTGCTGTCCAAACTGGCTGTGAATGAGAGCAGGAAGTTCCATCCAGCCTTTCAGAAAACCTGTATTCATGTCAGTATTTCCATAAATCATTGCCCAAACTCTTCAGCATGAGGTCTTCAGCCAGTTACTGCTCTGATTGAGAATAAACCAATTTGTAGTGCAATATTAAAAATTAATTTCATATGTATATATTTATGTATTTCCAGTAATATTCAGCTACCCCCAATTTACATTTACAAACAAGATCTCGGTTGCACTCCACACATTTACCAAGTTCATTTAAGATCAGACAGCCAAGCTGGTCTGCATACCTTAAAGCATGTCAGGGCAGCCCTACGTTTCTGGGATCATGAGTGAATGTTTACTTTAGTATACAAGTTTCCACCAGTCAGAAGTTTTTTAAGAACTGCCCTGCAGGCCATGTGCACCCCACACCAGCTGACCTGGTCAAGATAAACAGAAAGCCAGATCTGCCTAAAACTCAGGTTCTTTCCTAGTTGCTCCTGTCAAAATTCATCTCTGAATTTCAACAGCCAGAGATGGGGAAGAAGACTTTACTGGAATTAAATCTCCAGCACAGTTCCAACATGTTCCACATACAACCTAAGACAGTAAGTCATTAGAAAAATAAACTCTGCAATACACTATTTACCAGGGAGTCATTCAGGGTGAACATTGGCTCTGCCTCTATGTTACAAGATTCAAATTCAGCTCATCAAATTCACCAGTCAAGACTGAGGAAACAGCATTCAGAACAAAGAAAAAGTAAACTGACTACCTGCATCAGCTGAGCACAACCCACTGGGATATAAAACCTCATTGGCAGCAGCTGGAACAGCTGCTCTGTGGGCATTTTAAGAAGTTTTTACACCATATTTTGCACAGACAAAGCCAGTATTCTTCCCTGACTTGAACTTCACCTGAGCAGCAATGGTTCCAGACCTCACATACCTGGGAATGCAAACTGGGACAGACAATACCTACCAGATTTTTGGCTTCATGCCATGGTGTGTGCACCAACATGAGACCTTTCAGAGGCTACCAGTATCAGGTGCACACAGAAACACAGGTGCTACAAACATACACCCTCCTGCCCAGAGGAAGCTGTTGAAAGAATCTGCTGTCCAGCAACCACCACAACTTTGGGGAATCTGGGACATCTAGCACAGCCAGCCATATCCATTGAAGCCACAACACGAGCTATCTTGCAGTGCTAGCCTCCCTAGGGAAGTTCATACATTACCTTTTACTAGGAAAAACCCCCACATTCTCTGTTGACTTCAGGGTTACAAAAGAGGGTATCTGCTTCTCATCCTGAATTTTTAATCGGATCGGATGGCGTACTCCCCAGAATATGGAGAGGATTCCTTCAATGAATGGCGTGTTTCCTTCTCCCTGGAGAAAAACAGGGAAATAGTTAGTGCTGCATAATAATAATAATAATAATATACAGTGCTGCTACTAATAATACATCTCCCCTCAAAGTACAGGAATACAATGAAATCACTGAGGCTAACACAGCCCTGGAACAGATTACTTGGAAGAACACATAACCTCAGTTTTGAGCAATTTCCAAAAAAGCCAAAGCTGCAGGCTGACCTGATCAGTTCAGGAAACCAGTTCTGGTTTATTATATTAGATGGGACATGTTGTGCAATAACAGCACCACAGCAAGTGGAGCTGGAGTCCAGTGCTGTGAGGAGAAGAGAGCACTAATTTGTGATGTCCAGATTAGTGGAGTTTCTCACCCCTAAATCCTTACCTGATTATATGTCAGTTGCAGATTCTCTTGATCTGAATAGTAAGAGTTATAATTCTTCAGAAGAGAACTGAGCTGCTCTCTAGAATAAAGATCACAATGAAAAACAAATTTTTAACATCTCTGCAAAATGCAGGTGGTACGTGGCAGGGTAACACCCCATAACTCTGCTACCCACTGCATTCTTGTATAGGTTTATTAATGAACTATACATTGTTTTCTGAGAGTAAAGTTTTGTCAAGTTACTGGGTTGCTCATAAGCTGCTTCTTTAAAGACCCAGAGCAAATTAATTTGTCAGTCTCACATGACCTCAATAACACTGCCCAAGCACAGCTCGTACTTTGCACCTCCAGAGCAGTCACGAGGAAGAAGCAAACAGAACAACATCCCCATGCACCCACCAATGCTGCAGGTTACTTTAACTAGGCTACACTTGGCTTTCCCTGCATGATGGCTTCTGTTCAGCTCTCATACTGCTTCAATACATTTTCTATCTTCAAACACCTACAGGATGTCTAACATTTCTATTTCCCTCTGCCTGAAATGAAACAGCTTTGCACCACGTCTTTGCTGAAAGGAGAAAGGAAGGAGATGAAGAGAACTTCTGCCAACAAGCAAGGAGCCATGGAGACAAAGCCAGCTGCAGCTCAGGCTGTGGAGGGCTGAACAATGACAGAATTAATTGAAATGCATTTCAAGGCCATCTAGAATGAAACACTCTTCCCCACCACCATTTAAAGATGATTCAGACTGCAATTCAAGCAAGAAATTCCCACCAGCAGAGGGGGTTACCATGGGGAACAACTGCATGAAAGTGTACAAATTCTTCCTTGTGGACTAACAGTTACAATGGTTTCATGTCCAGCCTCACAGTCATGTGTGAGGACACCAAGTTTGTTTCTAAACAGTGCCTATTATTTCCATGTTTGTGGGAGCTGTTGGAGCAGTGTGGGAATCCAGGGCTTCCCTCTGGCTGCCCTGGAAGGTCTGGGACCCTGGCAGGGGGTCAGGAACCCCCCTGGACGGAGCCCCCAGAGACACTGTCTATGATCTCTGTCCATAGAAAAGAGTTTTCAATCTTACAGGATGAATTAGCAGCTCTGAGTGTTTGATATGAGTAATAATTAAGTGTGGCACAGGTGCAAAAGTAAAATTTTAGGACTCTAGATGAGGGGTCCAAAGGGGACAAGATGGACGAAATTGGGTGTGTCTTGTCCTTTTTCTCCTCCTTCATGCCCTCCATGTCTCACTGTGGTGTTGGCATTTTTCTGTTGGTTCAGGCTGGGGACACTGTCCAACGTAGGTGACAGATATTGGCACGTTATTGTAAATGCAGCCCAGGGAGTTTCTGGTATTTAATGTTTGTCACATCCCACTGAGGGCAGAGCCCCACACGCTGCCCTGCAGGACAGAGCTGGGCAGGGTAGCAGAACATGTTAGAGATCAACAGAATAAACAACCTGGAAACCAGCACAGACCAATTATGGCTTCTGCTTTGGCAGCAGGGCTGAAAGACAGAGACTTTCTACAATCTTGGGATCATCAATACCTCACATTCTGACAGAACAGCAGGCCCACAGATCAAGCACACAGCACCTGCAAACTCTGCAGCACACATTCCTCAGAGAGCTGCTGAAAATACTCAGAACTCATGTACCATCAGAAACACTATTACAACTCTTCCATCAGTTTTAAATAAAGAAGTGCCCCGGAGAACTGACAGCCCAGTGTGGGGACAGACTCCAGGAACGTGGCTTTCCCCTGGACCCAGGTGTCCACACACCAGACAGGAACCAGGGACAGCCAGGAGGGCAGGTAACACCTCCAGGCTATGCGGAGTATGAACATGGAAAGCTTTCCCTGGCATACCCATCCCTCCCTCTGCACTTAATAAACAGGACAGTGTCCTGTTGCTTTAGAGAGCCTTTTCCCATAGTGAGAAGATCAACTGAGCTTTTACAACTAGGAGGTAACATGAGGACAGGGGCTGCAGCATTAAACTCAAGGTTCATTGCATTCCCTGCTAATTCTGTGGATGTCAATTATTTACTTCACATTACTGCAATCCCACACACAAAATATATTTTTAACCAGCTTTATCAACTGGATTCTAAACAATGATTTTCAACATCTACTTCAACTTACTTTAGTCTTAAATCCTCAGAATTTGGCAAAAGCACTAGGTTGAAATAGCTTATTCCAGGTTCTTTGTGTCTCGTGAGCTATGAGGGACTGCATTCAGGTCATCCCACCAAAAGGGAACGCAAATAGATTTGGAAATGAATCAGGTGCAAGCCCAGTTCTGATCACGCTGGCTACAGGCAAGCAAGATGAAGCACGCCTTGCATCATGTACACAGGCAAGCTCCAGATGCAAGTCAGGATTACCAGACAAGTAGGAGACAGGCAGTTCTGTCTGACAGATGTTGTGACAGACCTGCTGATCCTGCTCAAGTCTCTGTACTTCACAGAATTTGGCCATCATTGTATTGACAGCTGTTATCTGACAAGTTTTTTCCAAGTAGGAAGTTGGGAAGGTGAGATCCGTGAAGATGGATTAGAGATACATAAGGAATTGGGTCACACTCTGAGGCCCACCTAATTACTCTTAATCCATGTTGGCTGCAAAGGCAAATAAAATCATACACTAACAGCAGTAAGTGGTCTGGTAAGGGTCATCTCTGAAGCAGATTCTGTTTCTCAGAGCAAGCTCTCAAGATTTCCACACAGTTTCTTGCCTTGTCTAGAAAAACTTGCCATTACCTACCTCAGAAGTTTGCATAAGTAAATCTTCAAGGTTTCAGCCTTGCATTAGTGCAACCAACAGTGACAAACCACACAAGCAATTAGAAAAGCCCAGAGGGAGAGATTAACAGCAGCTCACTCAGACTTGTTTGTCCCTGTGTAGTAGAAATATAAGAGAAAAAAACCATTTTCCTTCCTTCAGCCCCAGAAGGGAATAAGTGCACCAGCCTAGCTCAAGGAGTAGTCTCACTGTAGCACATCTTCCTGCTGCCCTAACCTAGAGACAGATGCCATCTCTGCTGAGTTTGGCATCTGGAATATCAGCAGCTGTTGTGACAACAGCCAAACACAGCCACGAACAGAAACCAAAACCAAGTAACTGGCAGAACAACTCACTCCCAAAAAACATAACATGCACTGCAGATTCACTACTTTGTTCAGCAGCAAAAGCAGGATACAAAGGAGCTGCAAGATCAGGTGCCCCAGTGGTAAACCACAACAGAGCTCAGGCTGCTCTCTGGAAGCACTAAGCCAGGACAGCTCACCTGTGCTCTCTCCTGCCCGAGCCCTACACACAATTTATATGAATATTTATGGCAGTTGTTCTGGAGACACAGCAGTTCAGCCAGCCAAATCACCTCACAACCTTTGGTCAGCCTTTTGCTCCAGCCATTGTGCAATTCCCAAACAGCAGGCTTGCCCCATCAGCAAGATTTCAGGATAGAACTGGAAGAGAAGTAGTGTAACAGCAGATTCAATGTACAGATGAGAGATCACAGTCTGGAAATTGCATTGGAAGCAAGCCTGAGTGCATATGGAATTGGCAGTGGTTCTTGAAACACTTATTCCCCTTGATGCAAGGTGAAGAAAGTTTAAACCATGGCTGTCATGCAGAAAGGTCTCAACTGGGATGCACATTTCACAGGCAAGTCCACAGAGGAATAAAGCCCCAGAGACACTGTACATTTCCAAACGCTCTTGCATGCCAAGTTCACACACATTAATTAAAAGCACTGCATCCCAAAGTAGCAGAAGTATAAAGGAAACAACTCTTGAAGAGAAAGGGAGTGATGCATCTGCTGCCTGTGTGCAAAGCCCTGACACTCTTCCTTGAAAAGGGAGAAAACAGCATTGCCCAGGCCACACAGGAAAGTATCAGGAGTTAGGAACAAATCTCTGCTGCAGCACGATAAATTCCACTCCAGACCCATCCCTGCTTGAGTCCACAGGTAGTTTCTTTCCCATGGGAAGACTAAGAGTGATGGAAATGAAGAGAGAAGAGAGGCTTTCCTTCCAGTCAACAGTGGGAAAACAATCCCATAAAAAAGGGGATGGAGCTAAATGGCAGGTGGCTCAGAGTTTGGGCAGCAGTAGGAAAAATTCCTCCCAGGGAGACTGAACTGTGGAAAAGCATCCCACAAATGACAGATTCCAATTTTTTTCTACAAGTAGGTGAAAAAGACACTTCCTCTGACCACAGCAGAGAGCTTGCAGCCCAAAAGTCTTTCTACACAGATACCCTGCAATCCGGGGCTGCCTAACCCCAAACTGCAGACAAGCTGAGCTCAACTCTGGAACTTATGGTAAATTCCAACAGATTTCCAGGACAGAAAGGTCTTCCTCCCTAACCTGTAATTTTATTTCAGAATCCTCTAGAAGGGCTGTTCTCCTTAAGGAACAAAACCCACATACCCGAAGGCTTAATGCTCTGTTCTCTTAATTCCATGTCAAGGCCAACTCTGTTCTGTAGACAGGTTAAACTAACTTAAGTGGTAGGGATTGCTGTGGCTACAGGCTTAATTGTCTACAGAATCCCCTGTCAAGGAATAAAGGTGGAATAACTTGAAAGAAAGCAGCAAACTCATTAAATAGTCAGGGTTTTAATAATTTACCTGGTTACGAACTTCTCTTCATTGATGAAAACAGAAGGCAGATGCTGTGCCTTCATAGTCACTGTCTTCATTTACTCAGAAGAGATGAATCTAAGCAAAAGGTGAAAAAAAGTAAATACATCCATTACTGCTACTACAAAAGATGGAATAGTAATCAAGCACAGAACTTAGGTTTGCTAAGTGACACAGGCTGGGACACTCAAGCTGAGGGCTCATTACACCATATTTTGACTACTTCATATTTTGCCTTAATACCCAAGTATTTCCCACTCCTAATAAAACAAGCCATAAGCCATTCCTGTCAAGTGTATAACAGTACCTTAAATCCCAAGCACTACATCTACCAGGACTTTCTCAAGCAGTTTTGGGACTGCTTCAGCTCCAGGATTATGCTTGAGTTGTGAGCAGTCTGAGACAGCAGCCCAGGCACTGGTCAGGATCCATGTGTCCACCATGGACACAGGGTCAGCAAAACACACTGTGACTCTTGCTTCATCCAGATTCCTAAAACTAGGCACGGGAAGGAGTGGTGATGGTTAGCACTGTCCTGCAGCACACCCAGAAAGCAAGTGGAATAGCAAAGAGAGAACAAGATGGTAATTTCAGGGAGGTAGCAATACAATTCACAGATCTCCACATTGGGATTCAAGTCTATTATGCAGGCAAAGAGCCAGAGCCATGAGACTTCAACAATGCATTCCTCAATAAACTTAATTATGGAGTCTAGGCTCTTTCCTTCACCCCCAGGTACTAAAATAAAAGCAAGACTGAGGAGTTAACTGAACAAGTGGCATCACACATGGCTGGGGAAAAAAACTCAAAGAATCCCACGTAAAGCAGTAACATCTCCAAAGACTGCATGAGAAGTTGATCATTCCACTTCCATTTCTCTTATTTGGGCATGGTGACAGAGGAATTTGGCTCACAGCACTCAATGTGCATTGTCCCTTATGCCAGGTGATTGACTTGAATCAGATTTCAGACTGCATTGGACAGGTCCTGGTCAAAGATATCTGCAAAGTAGTTGATTGTCTATAGTCCCCATGACAAGCAATCTTCCAAAAACCAATTTAGGGAACATTCAACCTTGAACAGATCATGGCTGGGCAAAGAGTAAACACCTCACCTCTGTGTACTGCACTACTGAGCTGCTTTTTTAGATGTCACCAATTTTCTATAATCATAGATAAATAGCTTCTAAAAAACAACATATGTGGACAAATGAGAAGCTTTGCATAGAAAAACCATGATCTCCACCCTACAAAATGTACAGGAAGTTATTTAATAATCCCTAAAACCAGAGTGCCCTACCAAAATGAACTTTACCCGAGCAGCTGGTCTTTCTAGCAGTGCTCTATCAGGAGCTCACTGAAAAGAGCAGCACTCCCTTTGTCCTTTGGGTGACATCCATCAAGACAAAAACATACCTGCAAGCCAAATAAGCCCAGGGACTTCTGTACAGACATGAGTCTGTGTCTGAGGAATACACTGCTGTATACCACTGCTTGGGTTTTCCCTCTGAAATTACTTCAGTCACCATTGGCCACACCTTGAAATCTGATTTTATGTGACTTACTTAAGACCTCTAAGTGAAGCAGCTGCCTGTGTCAGTGCATTTTCAAGCCATTTTTACAAGATGCAGAGGAGTTTATGTACTTTGGCACCTGAATAAATGAATGTACACTTGGGCTTCCTCCCACCTGTCAGGAAACAACACGTTAAGAGCAGTGAATAGCCAAGTCACCTCTACCAACTGTAGAGTAGTGACACCAGCAAGCTCCAGCACTGCTTCACTGCTTGTGGATGCACTCTTTTCTACACTATTTGGCCTTAAAATGATTCATCTGAAAGAAAAAGCTGATCTCTGCCCATGGAGAGAAGTGACCTTTACACACACACAAAAGAGATGAACACTCTTTCCATATGCAGCAGGTGGCTCCTAGTAAATTATTTGCCTTAAACACCTTGAACGTATTTTCAATCAGCTGGGTGCCATTAAAGTGCTGAAAATAAAGTGAATTGGAAGAGTGGGTGGTGATGGGGATAATTCTTCACCGACACCTTTCTCTTTCTCTCCATCATGGCTGCAACACCCAGGAAAAAGCCTTCTCTCCTATGGCTGGGGGAGAAGCACAGCTCTCACTATATTCTCCTCAGTTATGTGATCTGCTGTGCTTATCAGCCTTGTACCAAACACTTCCACACCACCAGCTCACTCCAGAGATGAACCTCTTCTCCCTGGACCCTTCCCATGGGCACACTGTAGCTTATTTTTAGCCAAGACCCAAACCTGTGGGTTGCCACCACGCAGTGACTTCCCCAACACCAGAACCTGACACAACAGATGCCAGGATGTTTGTACTGGCACTCCCTAAATCCACAAAGCTGTTAGATTTCCCATCACCTCCTGCAATCTTGCTGCTTTCCATGCCACTTCCCTGTAGTCCTTTTGAGGAAGCAAGCAAAAGTTAAATGCTTTCTCCACTGCTCCCTTTGATTTGAACTAACCAAACCATGCTAATTTTCCAGCCACTCCAACCATATCTGCCTGTGTCATTTATTCAAAGCCATCTCCTGTTTTACTTGGTATCACACAGGTGTTTTTACCATTATGTTAAACTGGACTAGAAGGGCAGAATTTCCTCAGATAGGTTACACCTGGAAAGTGGGAGCTTGGTTGGACTAAACTGCTGGCCTGAGATTTGCTTGGAGGAATACTGACTGAAGCCTGAAATACATCATGAGGGAAAGCAAAGGGAAAGTCAGGAGGAAATGAAAACTGGGAGAGCTGAAAACTGAGCATTTCTAGAGGAGGACTGCAACTATTGGAGTAGTCTAGGAAAAGCAAAGGGAAAACAGACCAGTGCACATTTCAAAACTGCAAGAGCATCAACACGTCAGGGCACAAGACAAATTTCACAAAGGTAATGAGCTGTACTTGTCTGTAAGATTCATATCTTACCCGAAATGTGTTTTTTTCCCCAAAGAAAATGTCCAAGTGTCCGTGCAGAAGCAGGTAGGAGGACTTGCTCCTTTTATTCAGTACAGTGCTATTTAAGTCACTTACTTAAGGGGACAGACCAGGGACAGTAGAGTGCAGGAATGACAGAGCAGAAGTTAAGAGCAAATGGCTAAACCGATGTTTAGAGAAGGACAGGCGGCTGCAGAGGAGGACTGGAAGGAGAGGGACACCTGGGATGCAGAGCTGAGCCAAGCAGGAACAGCAAGGCAGCACCTCAGCTCCTGGAACAGCCTGGATGTGCTTTCTGGTGCATCCATCTATGGAGACAGGGCCTGCAGAGTGCAGTGCACTACGCAGAGCTTTTGCCAGTGCTAGAGAAACCAAAACCCCAAACCTCAGCAAAGAGCCCTAGGTATTTTAACCCAGCACTCCCCAAAGCTCTTCCAAACCCACAGAAAGTCAGGATAGGGTAAAACTCTGAAACTCTTCCATTTCTTTTACAGAAAGCACAAGGCTCAGCTTCCTGTTAACTCAGCTATCAACTACACACACGGGGTAATTTATACATAGGCACAACATCATGTCCAGCTGAGTCATCTTCTAAACTCACAAGTGCCTGGTATTCAGCAAATTGTTCGATCCTGATTGGTTGCTATAAAGATGAATTTAAGATTTGTTCAGATAGATAAACTCAGTATCAGCACAATAATTTTACTAGTCACATACTCTAATTACGGGACTTCACGTTCCCCTTTTTTGTAATTTTTGTTTAAGTTAGATGTCCTTACCACCATAGAAAAAGGCGGTAATTAAAACAAAGTACTTACTTTGAACAAATGTCTTTTCCCCACTAAAAAAAAGGGCTTTGTTTTTTTCTTGAGCTTTCAGATTTCTTCACACCTTATTTTAATAATTAGCTGCTCAGTACAGAGCATTAAGAGCACTCCTTGAGTACAAATCACAGCACAAGCCCTCTGCTCAGGCAGGCTCGGAATGGGATTTGAAGGAAACAGCAGTAAATTGGATTATGTGAATACGGCCCCTTAACTTTCCCAGGCACAAGGCAGGAGGCGCGGACCCGCTCCCTCCCCTCGGGCGTCGCTAGAGCGGGGCTCGCACACATCCCTTCCAAACTCTGCTACCCCGTTTTAGGAGAAGTGACTTTCTGCTCGCAGCCCACCGGCACAAGCCCTTCCTAGCCGCCGAAAAGAGCGCACAAGGTCGCCGATGTCGCTGCCGAATCTCCGCCGCACCGAACGCAGGGCGCGACCTGCGACCGCCCGCCCCACCTCAGCCGGCTCTCCCCAAGCCTTGAGGAACTTCTGCCGAGCATTTCTCCTTCCCCCCGTAGGGAATGACCCCAGAGAGTGTGCCTGGAGTTCCGGGAGGCTGCGAGGGACCTGGCTTCCCCCGACAGAGCAGCGCACACAGCGAGAGGCCAGCCCCGGCCGTCCTTGGCTCACCTGGCCGGGCGGTGCGAGCAGGAGGAGCGCGGCAGGAGTTTCACACGCCTTCCCCGAGCCCCCAGAAAGGCATGGCAGCACGGCCAGGGCGCACCGCCACCTCCGCTGCCGCTCCCCGGGACCCACCGAGCTGCTCATTCCTACTTGGCTTAACGAACCGGGAAGGCTGGGAGGCCACAGGACACTCCCCGCAGCTCGGTGCACGTCGGGAATATTTACCTATCCCACTTTGCTTACTCCAAGCGCGGACAGGAGCCCGCCCTTAGCCGCGGTTCCACCTCCAGGAGGCTCCGGTTAACGCTTTAATCGCTCGCTTGAGCAAGGGAGGCAACCTGCCGACTCCCCGGAATCAGCTGGTAACATCCTGTGCCCAAAGCACTTTAACCTCTTCTGCTTCCTAATCCATTGGATAAAGTATGCTTTCCCTCAGATACATGCCCATCTTCGGTGTTTGGGGGAATAAGTGGCACAATCCATCAGATCGTTACACAGATTTAGAACATTCTGACAAATAGTGACAGCACAGCTTGATCCCTTAACCCCACACAGTTATTTTTGCTGACCTGTGTAATGCCCTTATGAATATTACTGGGCAAAAGCTGCATCTGTAAGAAGGAAAGCATGGCCTCTTACTTTATTTGCTCAGCAGTAAATTGCATAAGCAGATGCTTAAGCTAGAAAAAAGAACTGAACCAGGACACACCTTCACCATTCCTACGTTTGCCCATCTATTTCCAGCAAATAATTTATTCACCAGATCAAGCCCAAAACAAGAAGTTATTGGGCCACAGAGAAGCGCAGGAAAAATGCCGAACCTGAATTTGCCTTCACACCCATCTTATTCCACTGATTCATATCAAGTTCCTTTTGCTTTATATAATTTGATGTTAGGGAGAGGCAGAACAGACTCAAATACTCAAATGTTTGATTCCTGATCACATACTATCCTGTGGTATCCTTCTCTCCAGAGACGGACACGCTGCCAAACACACGCCACAGCAAGCCTGGTGTTTGGGATTAAAGTTTGTATTGCAGTTTCTTTCTTTGCACCTTGAAAAAAATCCTTCACACAAGGATTTAATTGGCATTTACAACATGGAGAGTCACTCAAAACAGGAGGGAAGCAACATGCAAGGTTTTTTTTACTCAGTTCATAAGAGCACGCAGCTCTGTGCTGGGACTCAGAGCTTCGTGCCAAGCTCAGTCTCTGGAGCTGCTCCATCTCAAGTGGGACAGTTGAGCACAAACCCACACAGCTTCCCAGCTGCTGGAAAACCAGAGGTTTGATTTTTCCTGTCCTGGCTTCAGATATTTGAGCACGCTGCCTGGCGCTCTGGGATCAGAGAACTGGAGCAGACAGCAATAGCAGCCTGACTCCTTCGAGTCACTAACCCAGGGTAATGTCAAATATCTGTCTTTGACAAGTCTGTCACCCTGCTGGACACTCACACCATGAAGCTGTTTGGTACCAGGAGGTACTCAAGTATTTTTATGACTGAAGACAACACTATTGGCTTGCAACAGCAAAATGTGATGTTAACCCTTCCCCAGCAAGGATAAATCAGACTTTATCCTGACCCCAAATTTTTCAACTTAAAAAACAAACAAAACCTCAGATTTCTAGGGATAGCTTTTTACTTTTTCCTTTTTTTTTTTTCCTTAAAGCTTATAACCAAGTTTTGAAAGCCCAATGTTTAAAGTACTTAGATTCATGCAAAGATGTCTCAGTAAGAAATTATTACCATAAAGCAAAGAAATTTCTAATTGTAATAAAAACCTACAGTTCCCATTTTCATAAAAGCAGATGTGTTGGTCCTTACCTTGGCCTGGGCAACGTGGCTCTGGTTTGTTTCCAGTTCTCTCTCTCACCCTTGAACTCTTCCTACCAATGGGCAAGTTTTGACCTCATCTGAGTCACAGAAAATTACCTGCTGAGTAATTGGGAAGGACTGGTCAGTGCAGGCTGGGAACAGGTATGGGGAGGGGAATCAGGTCCTCAGGGCCACAGAGCAGAAACTACTTTTACTGTCAACTCCAAGAAACAGAAGGCTTTGATCCCTTTCATAGAAATTAAATAATCAATGCACAGAGACAATTATTTTTTTGTCTTTCATAATCAGCATAGTTTGCATGGCCTGGAAACCTATGAACAAGTCACAACTTGGTAATACTGTTTTACCTCCTGAGTGAAAGGGTAACAATAATTTCTTTAGAACAGGCAGGAAATGTGATGATCCTGGAGTCTTTACAAACTGTGTTACATTTCTGCTCCTTGCATGATTAATAACTAAGTAATTTTAGGTTAATAAGTAATTGGAAATTGGAGTTAAGCTACTTCATAACTTGGCCTCAAACCATTAACAAACACACTGCTAAAGATAGGAGAGAACCTCTAAGAGGAAAAACAGAGATTCCTGTTCTATTTTTGTAGTAGACAATCAAAATAAGCAGGCTGCCATGGCAGCATCACACACACACTTCAGTGGAAGAACTTTGATAAACACAAAATATTCCTTTGTTTCACAGTAAGAAGGAAAATCCCTAATCCTGTTTGCAAACACTTATTTCTAGACAACTCATTAACTTCAAGCACAAAAAATTCTTCCGGGATTTTCTGAGCTAGCTACTCTAATGCAAAAGGAGAGCCTCATCTGAAAAGACCTGAATTTAACTCAAAAACCCCCCTGTGATCAATTCTTCCATTCTCATTACAAATGGTACCAGAGTGGCGGCATGATCATAGGAACAAATCAAGAAATTAAAACCTGAATTTAGGCTGCAGAGGGCCTCTCACTCCTTAGCAAGATTATTTTCTGTCATCACAACCAAGTGCCAACAGCAGTACATGTTCTGGAGCCACAACTGATAAGCACAGAAACTAGAAACTGGGTAACAGATACTAGCTCAGATATTAAAATACATCAGAAAAATGAAACACACACAAAGGCTTATGCACTGTCATAGGCCAGAATCCTTCACACACACCATTTGGTGGATCCATGAGTTTTAAAGGAACAGAAAAGAAGCAGAGCTGAAGTTGGCAGCAGCCCATGTACTAAAGTTTTAAATATCACATCAAGAACTGGAACTTACCAAATGCTGACCTTTGCCTACATGGAAAGCAGCTTACAGGTCTCTGTTATTATCCCCATGAGCCACTGCTGGATGGGCAGGTCTGACCCGAGCATCTGAAACACCTTTAGTCATGCCTCGTGGCTGTCATTGCCTGTGCACACCCATGAAGTCATCCATTTAATATTACAGGACTTCACAGAGGTACATGAGGATTTTTTACTGCCTGGAGCTACAAAATATCAAAGAGGACAGAACCAGAGGGGACTTCCCTGTGGCAAAGAGCTACAGTAATACAGCTTGTCACTCCCACTAGTGCTCAGGCAGGAGTAAAATCACTGCCTCATCACACCCAGCCGCCTTGCACAGCCCTTAAAAACTGTAACTTGGTCACACTCAAGATTTTCAGATGTGCATTTTTCTTAAATCCACAAAACATAATTTCTCCTTTTTTTTTTTTTTTTTTTTTTTTTTTTTTTTCCCTGTAGGTCATGGTATATATCTGGATTATTCTGTCTTTAAGATACAAAACCCTTGGTCTCCCTTACTTTTGACAGCTGCTATCAAGACCCTCGCAATCCCACACAACAGCCTGACACCAATGCATTACAGGATCCTTTTATGCTCCATCACCCCTCTGAAATGACCAGTTGAGGGCATGAGACTGCATTGTCTGACTCTCTTTTCCCATTTGCAAGTAGTTTTCTTCAATCTTCTCTTAAGGCAGGTGAGTCATCATGTGGACTGTCTCCTATTTTCTATTTCATTTAAAAATGTCTCTCCAGAACTCCCCTCAATGGAACAGTCACTTCCTAGAGTTCTGAGAAAAATTCAGATTCCCAAACCGAAATTGTTACCATCGTTCCTGGAAGGGCAGACTTGCCTGCTACAGCTGGGACATCCTTCCAAAGTGTCATTTTTTTCTCATTTAGAAGAGGTATAAATATGCATTTTCAATTTGAAAGGTGTTACACATCAAAGCTTCTGTACAAGAAGGACAGTTTGTCCCTGCAGCAAAACACGCTGAAATAAGCACCACCAGCGATCCTTACATTTGTAACAATTAGTGCAATAAAAGGGTGACAAACAGCTCTCTCTTGTAGCTCTGCCTGTGCAGCAGGGCATGGGAGACTGGTGGGCACTGGGGGATGGCAGCAGTGGCAGTGTGCCTGAGCAGCCCATCTTAAAACCTCTGACCCCCATGTACAATACAGAAACCCCCCTGCACAGGACTTAAAACCCCCCTGTACAGCACTAAAAAATTCTTCCCTCTACTTTGTAACTACTTCTACTATAATATCTAAACTTTTGTGACTTCCTGTTCTTCCTGCAAGGTTGGTAAATCATTCCATGGTTCAAACCCAAAATCACAGCTGTTTCCAGCTGCCAGGGTCTCAAATGCTTCTGACCTGGGCCCAAAACATCCAAAAATGTCTGAGGGACATTTTGAGTTCAAACACACTGATACCTCAGACTGCCAGGAAGCTGTGAAACCAGCCACATCTGAGACCTAAAAAAAAGTTCCTGTAGTGAATATTGGCAAGCAACAGCCCTGAAGCATTAGAAAACTTGTTCATGGAGAGAACTATGTAATAGCTGTGCATTAGAGATTTATACAGACAGTATAGCAGGTGATCCAGAAGCATCCATGGCACTTATTTATTAATTTTGGTCATGAAAACATGAGCCCAGAGGGCACTGGGAAGGAGAAAGTACAAAGCAAAACAGATCAGGCTGACTCACTGAGGTTCTGCCCTCAGCTGGATGTGTTGAGGGGACCATTGTGACTCCCTTCTAAGCAAGTTCATGCTCTGACACAGACACCCCTCAACTCAGCTCAGTCTTCTTACTGGAAATCACCCTGCTGACACTGTGGTTGCCTGCTCTGTGTCACTCCTGGCCTTCCATAATACTGCTTTTACCTTAAAGTATCAAATAACCCCTTGGAGCATTGTGTTCAAGAATAAATTCATTTATATACTTACTGTATCACGTTCATGTCCTTCTCCCAAATGTCTGATTGTATGGATCACATTTTTCTTCTCATTCAGATATTCAGTGCCCAAATTCTTTGGGTCCTAGAGCTTATGCTGGCATTTATATGTCCCCTCCAGGGCAGAGGCGGTGGCATTTCAGCAGCATTGAAGGAAACAATAGAGTCTCTAATTTGAAGGGCCAAACCCTCTTTCATGCTTGGCTCACACATTTACCAAACTATGCTAGGCTTTATGGGAATTAAGGGGGCTAAACTTTTATTTGATTGTTGAGGACATCTGAATGTCTTTCTGGCATAGAGATGCTTTGGAAAAATTAATCCAGACGAGAGAGCCATGGAACATGGTGGAGTATCAAACCACTATCTGATTTGGACTATGAGCTCTGCCTGTGCCTGTGTAAGGTATTTTAAACAAGTCAATAGATGTTCAGGAGATGCTGAAATTCTGGAAAGATTCTTCCCTGTGCAGTTTTTTGGAGGGTGTGTCTCCTAAGTTGGAATTTGATCCATCTGAAACTGTCATTCTCAGCCCCATGGGCAAAACCTTGATTCTAGCCAGTACACATGTCCTTACAAGTGAAGAATCTGAACACACTGGGAATGCAGAGTCAGCCTCCAAGATGATGTTGCCCTGGCTTTTAAAAAGCACACAGGAAACCACAGGATGCTGGATGACAGAGCCCACCTCCATCAAGAGGATGGTCAGCCAGCTAAAGAGCTGCAGAGTGTCTTTAGGACTGTGACCTCGAAGCTGTGCTCACCCTGGTCTGTGCAGAGAGTGCAGGTTCTGACAGGTGTGGGAACAGACCCTGTTTCAGGCATGAAATGTTATGCCTAAGTGATTGCAGAAACATGAAGTGCATCGAGCAGTAAATGTCAGAGGCAGCTCCCAGGTGAGAGCAAGACCTTCTCATACACCAGTGCTTACAAAGCTCGGTGTTCATGACCGGGGCCAGGCAGACAGGGTGGATAGCTGTCCTAGTTTAGGGCAAATTTGGGGAAAACCCTCTGGGAGGAGCCCCCAGAAAACAAAACCCCACAGCCCCTCTCCACCCACCTGGTTCGGGAAAAATTTTTCTCTGAGAGAAGGGGAAAAGAACCTGTTTATTCAACTAACAAAGCACTCCCCAGCACCAAAAAAAAAAAAAAAAAAAAAAAAAAAAAAAAAAAAAAAAATTAACACCACCAGATGACAACAAAACTCTTTCACCACTCTGAAGAGATGAACAAATCCAGAAAGTCTCCCCTGGGAGTGGGTCTGGACGCTGGGGGTTGCTCTGGGCACTGGGGATGGCTGCTGCAGATCACAAAGTGCAGCCTCTGGGTGCTCCTCGGTGTTTCCAGGTCCCAGTCTGGAGCAGGTTGGATGGTATTCAGGAAGAGGAAAGGAAAAGAAACAGTCCAGAGAAAAAATTGGGCTGCTTAGCTAAAGTAACTAGGAAGCAAAAGCAAAAGCAGAAGCAAGCAAAGCAAGCCAGCCAGCACCAGCCTTTTCTAGACAGCAGACCATGGGGGGAAGTGAACCGGCTGATAACAAGGCAAAACAAACCTTCACTTTCAGAGTCAGCTCTGAAAGCACAGAACATAATAGAACACACGATCGGGGATACAAACCCCATAACGTCACGCCGGGACAATAGCACGGCACAGATTTGGGCTGTGCTGCCGGGCTGCCGGCGGGGCGCGGACACGGGGCGGTGCTGCTCACCCGCGCACCGCGCCGCTCCCGCGGCATCAGCCTCGGCGCTCCCGGGAGCTGCGTGTTCCGAGCGCCGCCTCACGGCTCTGTGGGCACCGCCCCGCTCAAACACACACGGGGAAAACGTGACTTCCCAACTTGCTGGAACTCAGAATGGCTCTCAGACATTTTTAGAAGTTCCAGGCCTTGGTCAGAAGCATTTTAGACCCCGGCAGGCAGCTGAAAAACAGCTGTGATTTTGAGTTTGAGCCATGGAATGAGTTACCAACTTTGGAGGTGGAACAAGCAGTCACAAAGGGTTAGATAGTATAGTAGAAGTAGTTACAAAACAGAGGGGAAAATTTTTTAGTATTGTACAGGGGTTTTTAGCACCTGTACAGGGGGCTTTTTACTTTGTACCTGGGAGTAAGAAGTTCTAAGATGGAGGAAAGTGGGCTGATCCTGTTCTTCCTCCTTCTTCTTCCATGCCTCCATGTTCTTGGTGATGCTGGCACTTATGGATTGGTTTAGAGTAGAAAAGCTCCATTTAATATAGGTAATAGGCATTGGGGAAAACTGTAAACATGTAATACATAATATATAATATAAAAGAGAGCAGCAGCCCTGGGCGGGGGGAGGAAGAAGAAGACAGCAGACAGAGAGGATGTCAGGGTGTGTGTGTGCCTCTGCCTGAGCTGCTGAGCAAACCAGAGCAGCCCGAGAAGAAAATCTTTTAGATAACTCACAATAAACTGCATTGAGACCAAACAACAAGTGGCTGCAGAATTTTTCTTTGGAAGCACGGGTTGGAGGAGAGACTTTACCACCAAAAAGACCCCAGAGCAAGCCCGGGGTTCTCACACCAACCAGCCCGCCCCAGGAATTGCTGCTGTCACGTTTTATTGCGCTGCTCTTTACGCGGTGGCCCGCAGCAGAACAGAGAGGAAAGGTTGGACGTGTCCTCCACAAGCTGTGTGGCCCATGGGGAACATCCACCAGTGTTTCCCTGCCTAAGGGCTGCCCCTGTAGGGTCTGAGGCTGCAGGAGTGGATGTGGAACTTAAAAAAGGAATCCATTCAGGGATACTGGTACATCTTCCTGCACCGAAGAGCAGGAAAAGGGAATGAAAGATTCCGTTTTGGTTGCAAACTCTACAGCGGGTCACTGACAGGAAAGATTGTCATGGACAATATGATACTGCAGGCTCCTGCTTGATTGAAGGTGTTAAAGAAGCACTTGGAAGAGAAATCCCAATATTCCTAGAAAAGCCAAATACTATTAAAGGAAAAAAATCTGCACCAAAAGGGCCGAGTCCTGGACAAAACAAGAAATGGACATGGCCAGTGTAGCCTGTTCTCTCCTAAGGGCAAGATGCTGCTTCTGCCCTTGTTGAGAACAGGAAAATATCCTTTCTTTTAGCTCGCAGATTTGTGAGTTCCTAAACAGGAAACAGTGCTCCCTTCCCATCAAACACTGCAAACATATAAACAGGAATCCTGTCAACTGGATCTAAAATGTTTGACATGCTGGTACTGGGAGGCGTACCAGCATTGGGTCACCTGCAGGAAGTGTAGAAGCTGTTTTTTATCTCAGCTGCTGCCTCTCCCTGTCTGTTGGAGACTGTTTGCATCAGCTGCTGAATGGCACCTCATCACAAATTGGAAGCTTCTCATCAGTTATGACCTACCAGGATAACCTGAGAATTTCTGGGTACAGGCTGATGTGTCTGAAACTGTCACAGCAAAATGTTATGAGCACAAACCTCCAAACAGACTAACAACACAATGCAGCATTTGTCTTCGAGAGAAAAGGCCCAGTTGGGCAGTCAGCAGCTTGCTATTTCCTGGGTGGTTTTGTGTGTGCACGCAGGGACTTGCTGCTGCAGGTTACTTCCAGGGTAGCTTCAGAAATTAATCTGTTTCTCATAAAATAAAACATGAGTATCTCTTTGTCATCATTTCTGAAAGTCACGTGGGCGTCAGTTTGTTCTATTTCTGTAAAACACAATCCTCAAGAACACAATTCAAGTCCATGTCTGGACAGTGTTGTGGCAGAACCCGAAAATCAATAGAAAATCTTTTAAATGTGCAGTTCAAAGTCTTTACAAGACACAAACATTTTATTTTTGGTGTTTTTATACCTGTCTCATGCATTCCACTGACAACACTTCTGGTTGTTACCAATGTGCCTTGCTATTGTATAGTACCTTGTTCAAAAATAAATACCAGACCAATAGGGGAAAACACTTAATCTCATTGTGTGTGATGTCAGGAGGAACTACTTCTTCATTCTTTTTTTTGCTAGAGTAGTAAAAGCAATTTCCCAGGGAGAGAATGTGTAGTAGCTATGAATAGTAAGGAGTTGCCTCTATAGGAACATGAATAAATTTAGTCTAAAACTTCTCCACTAGTGATTGAAGTGTTAATATTAAAAACCTAAAAAAAATAGTGAAATCCATGAATAGGGATTTTTCCAAATGCTGACATGACTTTTAGTACCCCACATTCAAATATACGTGGTTTACAAAAAGAAGGTTCATTCTGAAAATCACACCATGTCCAAGCTTTCAGAAAAATCAAAAGCATTTGTAGCCAACAACTGGACCAGGCAGTATACTAGGTAATTTCTGCCACCATTGCCAAGGGACAGAAGATCAAACCTAGAGCAAGCATATGTGATTTAAAATTGTTCAATTTCTCACACTGAGCAAGGAAACTCACATAGGAAAGTAGTAAAGGCTGGTTTACATTGAGGCATGTATTCAAGACAATTAAAAAAAAAAAAAATCAGAGATATATGTCTAAAACTCAGCTGTCATTTAAAGATGGAAGGCCAAGAGATCAAGAAAAGGGTTTTCTGATGTGCTGTAACTTGAAGGAAAAAACTTCTGTATTTTACCTTTGCTGTATCAGAAATGATTAAGATTTTAGTTTTATTTCTGTTCAGAGGATTTAGGAAAATATCAGACCTGCAGAAAGGTCACAGAAGGCATCAAAATCTGCAATTTGTTTGCAGTCTGTAGCTGAAGGCAGTTGAAGGAGGAAAGTCCATTGACTCTTTTCCTTCTTCAGTATTTCCAGCTAAATCCTTTCATGACCCCTCAAACTCCTCTAGCAATTTTACCTTCATAATCCTGGGACCTCTCCATGCATCCCCTCTTGCCCATGGACCAACAAGTCCATTTCAGCTCAAGCTTTGGCAATTTTCTTACTTTTGAACTTTGTTGGAGGAGTGCTTGGGTTGGGTTCAGCCTCAGTGTCGAGTTTTCCTGGCCATGGATGGCACTCATCCAGGTGCCTGCCCTGTCACTCAGTTTTTTGGCTTGACCTGGAACTTGCCTCATTGCCCTGAACTTTGCTGGTGATGTAGGCTCTTGGTTGAAGATCCTGCCAGGATCTCCTTGCTCAGGCTCTGTGGGACACAGCTGGGCAGTGAGGTGCCTGCCCAACCTGCTGGGTTCAGGTGTTTGGCTCCCAGGGCCTTAGGGAGTCTTTCCTGGGCCCCAATATCCACCTGCCAAAACTTGCCCACTTGCTGCAAACTTGAGCACTGACTCCTGGTAGTATTTCCTGGGTGCTCTCTCACTGAAGCTGTAAAATCAATTGGTGGGGGGAAAAAAAAAGGTGGAAAAATTTAAATATTGTGATTCATGTAAGAGCAGGGGATGCACATAAAGATGTTTTCAAGTGCATACTCTGAATTCAGTTCTGCTGCAAGTAGCAACATTCTCAGTTGGTATGGGAATCCAGGGCTTCCCTCTGGCTGCCCTGGAAGGTCTGGGACCCTGGCAGTGGGTCAGGAATCCCCCTGGACAGAGCCCCCAGAGACACTGTCTGTGATCTCTGTCCATGGAAAAGAGTTTTCAATCTTACAGGATGAATTACAAGCTCTGAGTGTTTGATATGAGTAATAATTAAGTGTGGCACGGGTGCAAAAGTAAAATTTTAGGATTCTAGATGAGGGGTCCAAAGGGGACAAGATGGAGGAAATTGGGTGTGCCTTGTCCTTTTTCTCCTTCTTCATGCCCTCCATGTTTCACTGTGGTGTTGGCATTTTTCTGTTGGCTCAGGCTGGGGACACACTGTCCAACGTAGGTGACAGATATTGGCACGTTATTGTAAATCCAGCCCAGGGAGTTTCTGGTATTTAATGTTTGTAACATCCCACTGAGGGCAGAGCCCCACACGCTGCCCTGCAGGACAGAGCTGGGCAGGGCAGCAGAACATGTGAGAGATAAACAGAATAAACAACCTGGAAACCAGCACAGACCAATTATAGCTTCTTCTTTGGCAGGGGGACTGAGAGACAGAGACTTTCTACAATTTAGGAATCACCAATACCTCAGATTCTGGCAAGTTGGTACCCTGCAATAGCATCTCCTTCTTACTGGTGTCTGGTCACCTGGTGCTTCATCGTGGACCTTTTGAAATGAAATATTAAATGATCAGAAGCTTATTATGTTCACCTCTTTCACACTTTCTGAAACAGAGCCATTAAACCTTTGAAGCCCAAAAAATGGTGAATGATGCCTACAAGAAAGAAATGCATCACATGCCAACAGGAAGTCTTGACAGTGTTTTTTACTTTGGAGATCTTGCTAATGCATGTAAGATGGGAGGAAAATTATCAGATTACAGAAGAGGCAAGTGGGTCAGGGAAATCACCTCAGTGACTTCAGTGGGGTGAATAAGACTCTTGCAATTCCCAACAATGTGTTAGGACAAATAATGCAGAAGAGAAGAGAAATAAATCATGCAAATCCTTCATTAAAGCGTTGATACCTGTGTCAGCTTTAAGCAGGAAGTTCAGCTTTCAGGTGGTGTCTGTAACAGGCACTACTAGAAAAACAAAATGGACTGCCTTGAAACCAGTGTGTCACTGGTGGCTGAATTTCCTGGCTGCAAGGTGTGGAACAAAATGATAATCCACCTCAAATCCTTTATCCTGTGGTAGTTTATTTGTTTATGAAATGTGTTGAGGCTGAAATATATTGCTTGAATCCTTTCCAAAGGATTATAAGGCAGATCTGTCCCAGAAACAAAGAAAGCAAGACAGTTTTTCTGAGTCACATATTTGCATGATTTCTTTTTAAAGGGTTAAAGTTCTTGAAACATTAAAGATAAGATTATGTACCTATAATTTGTATTGTTTCACATAAAACATACAGAATAAAGTTGATGTTTCTTTCAAAGGTCTTCTAAATCCATATTTCCAAGTATGCTTGGTAACTCCCAAACCCTACTTTTGAAAGAAAGAAAACCCAGTATCACTTACATTGTCCAAAGTCTGTACTACTTGTGTTTGAGAATTGTGCCAATTCCTTATTTAATCCAAGTAATCCTTGGCAATCCTCTACTTCTGTTTTTTTTTTAATGCATATATATCTACAAAATTATTAAAATATTAATAATTAAGTTCTCAAGGCCGCTAATCTTTCTCCATACTGTATATTTTAGTGTTTCCTCTTCTGAAGCTCTAGAAATTATTCTAAAAGTTTCACTAACTCAAACTCATCTCCTGGGAGACAGGCACTTTCAATCTGCACAGCCATGTAATTGTGTTGAGGAGAAGTCAGGCACAAGGAAATAAAGCTTCGATCTTCAGCAGTAATTCATTTGCTCTGGCAGAACCTTTGAGGATGACAGTCTCATCTTTGAAGAGGACTTGGCAAATCCTGGCTTATTCAACTATCCCAGAGTCACAAACCTCTGCTCCAAAGCCAAGAGCTGCACTGAAGTCGCCATGGTTCCAGGATAACACTTTAGGCATGAGATTATCTTTCCTCTGAATCTATCCATCTTCCAAATCATGTGCATGCGATAAATATAATTTACTTGCTGCATTTGTCTTGGGTAGTCCTTATAATTTTCTTTCACACTGGATTTACCTAAAGCTGAAAATCCCTAATGGGTTCATGTAGTACATTGCATTGCAAGGACTTCATCCACTGCAGTCCTTTCACAGGTGCACTTGGAAAGCAAAATACTGAAATTCTCTTGATTATTGCTTTCCCACATACCCAATGACTTAATCTGCAATTAAAAATGTGAAAATCAGGCCATTTATTCAATGGTACAACTTTAAATGTGAAAGGCCAGACTGATAACTTGCCTGAGGAAATTTGCATCACATTCCACAGAAGAAAATAGGCATTATCACAAAGCAATTCCATATCCTTGGGTGGAGCCTTAGGGAAAATTCCTGCTCCCAGGCAGGATGGTGCCCTGCTCTCCTGAGAGAGGGACCACCACAACTCTTCCAAAATGACACTGGCTTTGTGTGCGTGCCATCAGTGCAGAGCTGACGCCGCACACGGCGCTCTTGGTATGACACTGCAATACCAGGACATTGCAACATGATGCAGGGAGGATTTGATTGTCTGTCTTGCTGGAAGTCATTACCAAGTTCCTCCTTCCAAGAACAGGAATGACATGAAAATGCCCTGTGGACACCCCAGCGATTAATCACTTTGAAATGGGTGATGGCTGTCGCACAGGTTTGAGGATGAGGCCCTGGAAAGAAGCCAAGGTGCAATGTGCTGGCCTTTTGCAATTCCCCTGGGCAACAACAGCTTCTGTGCCTCCAGCCTGCTTGTTCTCCCTCTGTACCATCACACTTTAGCTGCAGTGCTCCAGCTGGGATAGAAGATGTGCACTGGAAGTCATTCCAGTATGATCTGACTGCTTCCTGATCAGCACCGAGTGCTTCACACCCTTGCTGGCTGCTGCTGAGGTTCATAGATCCAGCATGCTATACCAGAGATATCCAGCACTTCTTTAATTTATACCCACTGCTCTTAGCAGGAAGAGCAAACGTGAGCAAACTTGTCATGAAATGAAGTGACCTATATGTTAGTAAGGTTGGTTCTGTGATAAAAATGGTATTATGCGTTGAAATTCCATTGTGTTGTACTATTTAAATTCATGGTGCCTTGGTTCATAAAGGCTGTAGAGCCCCTGCCACTAATCCTTCAGGTATTTTCTGTCTGATGCTTCGTGCAACAGATCACAGTAAATAATTTTCCAGGTTGTGCTGTGTACACTAATTGAGATACACAGTTTTGGGGAAGCCACTCAGATGTTTTTATTTCTTTTTCAGTCCTGGCCTCTTCTTTCCTTTGCAGTCTAGCTTTTGCACCATCTCCTCAGTTATTTCACCACCAGTGTAGATTTCCAAATGATAAAATGCACCCCCACAAAAGAAGAAGAACCACACTAAAAGCAAAATGACCAGCACTGAAATGAAGAAAACCTGTCTGTAATGATGGGCACCTCAGGAATTTTAGCCCATCCTATTCCCAGGTCTCAAAGTCAGCCCCAAAAGTCCTCCACTGAAAATCCACTGTGATTGCATATTAAGGAGAACCACTATTCCTTTCTGGATTAATCTGTTGAAAACATAGCAAAGCAGTGCAATAGCTGTAGATTGGAAACCATCTTTGATTCAGAGAAGAAATAAAGACAAGCAAATAAAGGAGGGCTCCAAGGAACTCACAATGGTGTTACATAACTTCCTTTAATGTCCTGCTTAAAAAATAAAAATATTTTTTGTATCTTCAGAAAGAAGGCAATTAATTGTCTGAACTTCTGCCACTTGGCTTATGTTTCTTACTGAGGAAAAAAAAAATCACATAATTACTCAAAAAATGTGTTTAAAAATCAAATCGCTTTGCTCTTATGCCTTCTGCTCCAGACACATGCTTTTCATCTGGAATTTCTTTTGGTAAATGATTACCATGATGTTTGGCATTTCCTTTTGGAATGGGCTGTGAAAAGGATAGGACATGCAGTGGCTTATACAGAATTACAAGAATTACTTTCAGAGTTCTCTGGGATGAGTTCAGACCATGACACACAACTTTGTAAACAGGGATCACAAAACACCCAATCCAGAAAGTACATGATGAAAAATTCTACTGTGACAGAAAGCTTTGGACAGGATCTAACTGTCCATCATGGGGAGATTACTTCCACTAGAGCAACAAAGAATACAGCAGCTTTTTCATTCTGAGTGTATATTTCAGGGTTTGATGGTCAATAAATGGAGCCTATCTTGAAAGCTCTCATAAAAGACAAAAAATTTTAATGAGGTTGCACAAACACACTCCAGAACTCATTTTCTCTTTCCCGTCCAATTCTGTAGCTTAAAACTGAAATTTTATTACTTTAAGTTTATAATAAGAAGGGCTGCAAGTTCAAGTGTGATCTGTAGCTATTCCCTTTCCCACATGTCTATAATGTACTTCAGGAACTTGTGTGAAAGGTGAACAGTGACGTTCAAGTCAACAAGTGAACATCCTGCTCATCTTGCAACATGAGGTGGAAGGAAATTGTTTTCAAACTGTAGTTAAGTAAGTGTTCTTTGATCAAAACCACTACATCACTCTCACTAAAGTGCAAACCAAACCCTGATGTACCAATAATTGTGCACCACCACTGCTACAGCCTGGTAATTGCTGTTTAAGGCACTATTGCCTGAAAACTGTCCCAGCTGTAGTATAACTAGAATACATGGGGAAAACCTTTTCAGGAGAGAATCTTTAAAACATCATATAAGCCAAAAAGTGGATGAAGCATGAAGTCAAACCAAGAAGAAATGCTCCTAGGTGTCTTGCATTTCGTATTTACTCCCTGACAGTCTATAAGCAACTCATCTGGAGGACATCTTAGCAGCCAAGGAGTTTCTGTCCTCTAAAGCTGCTGAAATCATGGGGGTTTTCCAGGAGAAATAGAAATATCCTGTGAAGAATATGTGTGATTGATGGCACGAACCTTATGAAAGGCTTCCAGCTGGTATGCAGTCACACATGAAGCTCCAGGAATGAAAATAATAAAACAGTGGCTGGAACCAAAGCTCATAATGACTCTTAGCAGTTTCCAAGCTCTCGGGTGGTTATTGCACTTCAGAGGAATGGGGAAGGATATGGTTTTCTGTGGGTGATTAAACATTCGGCTCCATGCCCTGTGTTCATAATGGATAGTTTTCTGATTAATTGTACTGGGATTGGGTACCTCCACTGGTTGGACCTAACAAACAGGTATTGCCAGACCTTCGGGAAAAAGGTGCTGGGGAAAATCAAACTCGCTGCTGTAGGTTTATATCCGTGATCTACATTATATATTCAGATATCTGAGTTTGGTATTGACCACTGATGTTCTGTGTCACACAGCAATGCAGTTGTTTATGCTAATCATATTCCTTTCTCTACAACGAAATTAGCTCTGTGCTGAAAGTAAGAGAAACAGTGACATACAAGAGTAATTTCTGCATTTCATTGAATCCAAATGACAAATACTTTTCATCAAATGAAGAGGAGGTGATGCCTTTAATGCAAAAAAAATTCAAGCCCAGAAATAACCACTGAACTCGAACAGTGAAGAGAGAGTAAGGTGGGAATGGCAGAAGGAGAGTAGAACTTCTGGAAGTTCAGAACACACCTTAGGAATTGCTAAAGGTATAAACACACTTGCAGTTCTAACTGTGACTGTCCAAGCCAACTCAAACCTTGGCTGATGGTGGTTTGGTAGACGTCAGGCCCAGAGACATAAGTCAGTCATAGAGAGATAGGCTCTACCTTTGATGAAGAAGATTGATCTGGGTGGGAAGTGATTACAAATCACTACTTTAAAATGTCCAGTCACTTTCTTCTGAAGAGTTAAAGATTAGCTTAATCCTTTTCTCCCAATGCACCAGGGTGAATTGCAAGTGCACTAGGAAATTAGTGTGCAGAGGAGATATGATTCAGTGTATAAATACCAAGATAGTTAGGCAGAGATTTACACTCCTGAACAATGGTATTTTAAATGCTAAATTCACAAAATCCAAGATACTTTATACCCATATAGTGTTGCTTTCCAAAAGTGCTGTAATTCTTCAGGCAATCTATGGAGGCTTAAAACAATATGAACTCTGTCTTTATACCACTGGGTCTTTAAACATCTAGAGAGCTACTTGTGAATGCTTGGAAAAAATCCAAGGTGCAAACTCTCCCTGTCCCACAAGTATTCTGGTTTGCTGTTACATACCTGTGAGGAATGGGAGAAGGCAAACAGGTCATACCTGAAGCATTTGTTTGACCTGCTGCTAACTCATGATCGGTGTTACAAAATTCACTGGAGTTAAAGGAAGCTCTCTACGGCAGGAATTCCCAACAAATCAATACAATGTAAATTATTCCCTGGGGCTTTCCATTTCATATGGGAATGAAACAACATGAAATGAAAGAAAGAAGAGGAAAATCCGGTGACAAGAAAAATCAGTTTGATTTCCTTGAAAATCATTATCTTCCAGCACAGTGTTCCCAAGCAGGGAAAGTAGATGTTGGAATTTGAGGCCAATGCACACTCTTTTTCTCATAGCTCATAGCTTATAGCTGTTGTGCTTTGCACCATCTCAGTTCCTCTGAGTTCAGGACCTTGTTCTCTTCGGATCTACATACAGTGCTGAAGCGTGACTCCATTTATTTTAATTTATTCCTGATTAACACCAGTAAGGGTGAGTAGAATTGCAATGCCCGTGGAATGAACCATAGGGTTTTAAATTCTACTTTGATAAAGTGCTTGAAAATACTATATCTTTGGAAAAGCTGTCATTATTTTATCCTTTTCTCCCAAGCAGGTAAACCCTAGAACACAGGCTTCTAGTTTTGGGACAGCTGAGGGGATATAGGCTGGCAAAGAGGAGGCCAGGGAATAAGGAAGGGAGCATAAGTAAGTGCTACTCCCAAGGATCTCAACTACTCTTCCTGCTCAGTCCTGGAAGTCTTGGCTTTGTCACACCGGGAAAAATATTTTTCTGAGTAACTCTTTTGTTAATGTATTGTAATAGGTTTTCAGTTACATGTGATGATTAATGAAAAAAGGTATCTATCTAATAGGAAAGACAATACATGATGATACCATATATTGCAATACTGGAAAATCCCTGAGTAATCCTATTGCAATTAGTCTTTTTCTTAAAAATGCAATTAATGCAATTAATCTGGTCTCTTTTTTCTTTGAAGAAGTTGCTGCATGCTGAGTAGCCTGAATATCCTGGCAATGTTTCAGGCAGTGTCCTGTCCATTTCTTCTTTTTCTTTTTTTTTTTTCTCCCTTCCAATACTACTTCCCTTTTCTGGAGATGATTTCATTTCCTATGCAGTTATTACATACATGGGAAAAACCCAGGAATACACAAAGACAGATATTTTCCATCAAACTCGATCAGTAATTGGGTTTTGTTGTATTCTGAATATGCCAAGGGTCACAGAAAGGAAGAACTGCAATTCTGGAGTCCTTCAAAGTGCTGAAAAATGTGAATCAAGTTCTGAGTCAACCACAAATACTCTGCTAGAAGCTTGGGGAGTGCTGAAGCAAAGCTCAGCATCACCATTAGTGAATCTTAGATGTGCAGCTGCAAGCGTGGAGAATTAAATGCACAACACCAGGACCTAGAAAAGCCAGCAGGATGAACACTGGAAAATCAAGCTAGAAAATTCAGGAGAGAGAGAGAAAGAAGTGCTAGCAATGGTTTTAGGTGTGTGATATAATTGTGTACCCCTGCAGCAGGGACATCCATGTGCCCGGTGCTATCGAGACAGAACTCCAGGGTGCTTCACCTGCCTCTGAACCAGAGATCTCATCAGCAGGGCAGGTGGAAAAAAACATTCACCAGCAGAGATGTTGCAACTGTGCTTCTGTGCAGCAAGAATCACGGGCTGCACGGAAAATACAGGAATAGGGATCATCATCTGTGCTCTGAGGAAGCAGTGCTGTGGTCCAGCAGAGCTCTGCCTCTCATCCTTGCTCTCAGAAGACTGTGCAATCTCATGACTAATTAATTCTCCTTCCTTAAACCACTCGCACAGTGACCTTTGTAACACCTGCCCAGTGCAGGACTGATTTGGCAAAGACCCTCCACTTCTAAAAATGATCAAATGCTATTTCCATTTTTTTAAATGAAGGCAAATATCAGACACAAACAGTTTCAGCAAGAGGGGAGAAGGCAGCCACACAAATTTCAGCGAGCCTCTCCTGAGATGGAGAGCACAGCAAAACAAGCTGGACTTGTAGAATTGCACATTAACTAAATAAAAGAGAATTAATATTTTTGCACAGGACTGATCAGACATTGCAGAAGCTCATCAGAAGACAGATACTAAAAGTGAATCTCATGGTCATGTTTCTAATTACAGCCCTTAATTCTATATTTTTCATGTAAAAGTCATCCAGTATGAAAGCTGGCAAACTTAAAATCTTGTGGAGTTTCTTGATATCTAATTAAGGAATAGTAGTTGTGAAAGACATAGAGTTATGGCATTTGTAACTATAATTAATTCTTTGTTTGGCCCTCTCAAGTCGGCCAACTTTCCTCAGGAAAGGCTCACACAAGAGACCATCTCACCTCTAGAACACAGATGAAACTAAAGACCCCAGCTGCCAGGGAAAAGCCACAAAGATACTCAAGTATTTTCCTATTGCAGATCAAAAATATGGAGAGATCTTGCATACAGGGTCACAGAAGTGTAAGAAATTAAGAGGAAGAATTTGCCTAAAGGAAATCCAAAGCAAAAGAGGACTACCCTTTCCTGTGGAACAAAACACTCTTTCAAAAAAACCTTGCCAGGTCACATGGACTGACTCAGCTGCTCAGCAATTTTTAAATCATCTTTTACATGTTTGGATGCAAAATTCCAGGCATGAGGCAGAATTAGTAAAGATAGTAGTGAACAGTCATTGAGGGAAATGAGGACAGGGCACTGCAAGGATCCCCCCAGGGGAAAGAAATTCCTCTCTGCTGATGTGGGCATAAGGAAATGCAAATTTCCTGGGCATTCAAGTCACAGAAAGGCAGGAGCACACTGAAAATTATCTGAGAAAATGCAGTGTTTTCACTTGGGTATACCTCAGCCTCTCTCCTGCTTTTTGTTTTCTATAGTATAAGTGATGTGGAAGCCTTGATTAGTGGAATTACTGAATTCTATGCCTACTGTAGCACCCCCAGGTTGATCTGAACTAACCCTGCATGTACCAGTTTGCCATGTGATTTGGACAGGGACTGTGGGACCACACACCAGTGTCAGAAGTTGGATGCATTCCTGTGTGTCATATACTGCTGATAAGTGTCAGTACTCAGAAATCTTATCGCTTGGTAGCTGTTAAGGCACACTCCTGCCAAGAAAATGGAAGTTTCTCAATAACTGTGTTCATGACCCTTATGACAAAAAGGTGTGTATACGGCTGAAGAATACCAGATATCATTTATGACACTTGTATTTAAGGCTTAGCAATGGCTCTCTTCAGTCAGCCTGTGTGTGAGCTAAAATTCCAGCAGAGTTTCATTCACCTGCCTCATGCTCCAAAACAAGGTCCTTTTAAATCAATTGGAATAGCAGCTGCTCTCTTTGGCCCAAATCACACAGTTTACAATAAAATATGTGACCTTTTCATTCAGAGTTCATCTCTTCTGACTTCTCTCTGTAATCACAGGAGAGATTTTATCTTTGTGGACTGGGAGTTTTTTGCAGGCCACTCCTGAACACTCTGCTCCTTATATCATAGATTGCAAGTCAAAGCACAGCCTCCAGAACAGTGCTCAGCTATCCCTTTGCTCCATATCAGGATTTGTTATGCTGGAATCATTATGTTGCCTCTGATAAGCATACAACACCTAAGCCCTTTCTTTATATTTGAGTAGAGACACACAGAGCCACAAACATCTGGTCTGTCTGGACCAAGAAAGCAGAAATGACATTTCCCTAAAACTGATCAGGCAGAAGGTTTTGCACAAAGAGGACAAAGGATAATAGCTTCATTGCATATAGAGCCCAGAAAGAATAACTTTTTATTTTTTGAGATACTGCAAATAATTTGTGAAATTAAAGAGGAATAACAGTTTATTGGAAATGCTTGGGGAAAAAATCCACACTCATTAGGCCCTGCAATTAATCCTTCCATTTTCTCCTTGTATGCAGGCCAGAAGACTTTTCCATTCATGCTCTAGCTTGCATTTCTGTAAACAGCTTGCTGTGCATGGAAGTAGTGTGTGAGGGGAAAATAAAAAGTCCAGAGTTAGGAACAAACAACCCAGTCTGTTGGACAGAACAGCACTTGGCAAAAAGAAGTTGACCTGGAGACATGATAAAGGCCTACAAATTCTGAAGCCAGTGGAAATCAGGGGTAAAGAGCAATATCTGCTTCTTGTTATCCTGTAAAATAATCAGAAGGCAGCAAATGAACCAGAATCAGACTACTAGAGGTAAGTCTCAAAGACACTTAGTCTTTTCTTACACATCCTAGATGCCTGCTGATTGCCATGGTTGAATAGGAAAATCCCTAGGCAGACCTCAGGTCAGACAAGCAAGGGCTGGGATTAGGGGTTTATCTATTTATCTATTAGCTAATCCAGCTGTATTTGCTGCAAACTGTAAAGTGGCAGGGAAACCAGGTGCTTAATTCCATAGCTTCTGGAATAGCTGCTGTTCAGATCATGTGCTCTAAAGCTATTTATAAATTACAGACATGATAGATATGGTAATAGTGACTGGCATTCAGTCTGGCCTATGCAAATCTCTGAGACCTTCATGATCAGTCAGAGAAAAATAACCTACATTCATGAATATCTGGCCCTGTGCTTTATTCCTTTGACTTCCCCATTACCTGGCAGAGGAACAGTAATGGGAGTCCTTACTGTTTAACCCAAATAAGGCCAGATTGTATTATAGTACTTGTCTCTACTGTTAAAAGGAATGGTTGAACACCTCTGACTTTGTCTGAATAATCCTTCTTCATGATCCCATTTTCAGTTTTCTTTATTTTCATCATAATGGGAAGAAATCTTCTCTTTACAGCATCAAATTTAAATTTGCAAAAGTGCCTCATTGTATTTCAGAAGCAGAATCCTACAGCAGCTTTTAGAATTTTCCTTTGTCCAAATTCAAAGCAGCAAACAACTAAGAAGTTTTCGTTTCAGAAAAAGCAGTCATCCTCAAAAAACAAAATCCACTTTAGGTTAGGCAAACCAACTCATTGTATCATATTGACATGTTCTGTGTGTTCTCAATGAAACTACAGAGTCTCAGTGGTACTGTTGCTTATTTCAGTGAAGCTAGATTTGAATTAATGAAAAGAATACTGTATTTCTGTTGAAGTTGTGTTAAAGTCAGCATATAAAAAGTGGTTTTTTTTTTTTAATGTACATGAATATAAAGACAAGGATGGCTAGTCTCTATAATTTCTAAAATTATTGACTCCTACTTCTATCATGTCTAAAACTGGAAGAAAGTGAAATTGAAGTCCAAGGACACAGAGATGGAAAATCAGAGAGCAAATGCCTTCGAACTGTGGTGGAAAGTCACAAGGAGGACACAAGTACAGATTAAAATTATTCCAAGAAATTACAAACTCCCTACAGACTCCACACAGCTCAATACAGGGCAACTCTATCTACATGTCTTTACTTCATAAATTGCTTTCTCTTAAAGAGAAGAAGTTTTGTGGTCATGAAGGGAAAGGGGCTTCCCCACTCACCTGTGACTCAGTGCTCAGCAGCATCTCGCAGGTTCGGAGTTTCCGTGGCTATGACCCCTCCTGTGATGCTGGAGAGCCCCAGCAGGATATAAACACAGCCTGTCCCAGGGCACAGACACTTTCCACCCCGGGATCTGCCAGAGCTCCCTCCAGCACACAACCAGGCCCAGGACACAGGAGGAAGACACGTTCTTACATCATGATTGGCAAGATTGTGGCTGCTGTCCTGGCCCTGCTCCTGCTCTCAGCACTTGGAACACAAGGTAAGGAAACCCTTCCTCAAATTCTGCTAATGGCCAGAGGTGGGGAGACACTGTGCTCTCTTACCAATGCAGCAAAGGACTCTCCCAATGCTGTCAGCCAAAATCTCCATGTTGTGCTTCCTGTGAAAATAGCGAACCACTCTACCTTTATTTTTTATTTCCAGGTGAGGCGGTGCCACGCTCAGCCATTGAACTCCGGTGCCAGTGCATAAGCACCCATTCCAAATTCATCCATCCCAAGTTCATCCAAAACGTGAACCTCACGCCCAGCGGACCTCACTGCAAGAATGTTGAAGTCATGTAAGTGTCTTGCAAAAGCTTCCTGATTACTTAAAAAGAAGGAAGCAGATTTTGCTCTCAATTGGGTGTAAGTGCTCTATGCTCTGGCAGAAGCAGCTGCTCAGAAAGCAGAATAGCAACATTCCCTGCTCCTACAGACGACGTGCTACATGTTGGGAACTCAGTGTTGTTTTGCCAATCTCTACTTTTTAAACACATGCAGTATTTTGACCTAAGTTCACAGTCATCAGGCAGCAAATAACTTTCTAAACTTTCTAAAACTCTGAATTCCACTGGCTTGTGAAAAGGCATGGAGCCATGCTGATCAAGAGATAAAAACAAAACTTTTAAGGGCTAGGTCAAAAAAATGATCACACTTCTGCTCAAATCAATGAAAAAAAAAAAAAAAAAACCAAAGAAAACTACCATTAGCTTACAAATCATTCCAGAACTTTTACTGTAAGTAATCAAGTTCCTATGGACTGGTAGTTCCTCTGGACTGGGCAGTACAATTTCTGAATCAAGATGGAAAGATTTAACTCTTCAGTGAAAGACTGACACCAATACAAAGCCAGTTGAGGGAAAAAAGCAGTTTTTAAAAGAGGGAGATTCCTGCAGAAGGTTTAATGCATGAAGCAAACAGATGTGAGAAAACACTAAACTAGTGAAAAAGATCTCTTTATGTTATAGGCTACAGCCTCAGTTTATACAGCTTCAAGTGGAACATGTCAGTATATGCCTAGAATGATGTTATTGTGAGAGAAAGGTGACAATGCCTTGGATTTCACTGAACAGCCCTTTTCCCTTCCTTTTTTCCCTGTTGCAGAGCTACCCTGCGAGATGGCAGAGAAGTGTGCCTGGAGCCCAGTGCTCCCTGGGTGAAGCTTATTATCAAGGCAATTCTGGACAAGTGAGTAATTTCTCCTCAATAAGCACAGTTTATTGAAAGCTGGTATTTTAATTGAACTACCAAACACAGACAGGTGTGAAGCACTCCAAAATTCTGTCTCCTCGGGGAGTTATTACCTTTTGTGTTCACTAATTGTGACAAGCACTGTGATTGCTTTGAGCCTTAATTATAGCATTAGCTACTGAAGCCTTACTGTGCCACGCATCTCTGGGAAGGTTACCTTCCTCTCTCCTATGGCACAAGCATTTTGAAAACCTTCAGCACAGCTGCTCAGAAAATCCAAGCATTAACTGACTAGTTTTCTCATGCTTGCAGTGGCAGAAAGCAGTTTGAAAAAAAAAAATTCAAACTACTGGCACATAAATAAGTGGGGGGAAAATCAGCTCCATTTGTCAAGTGAAGCATCAAACGATAGAAATTCACTGCTGCTGAATAATTTTGGGAATGTTATGATGTACCAGTGTCTATTGGGTTCTGTCACAGTTTTTGAGGGTCTTGGGCACAGCAGCACAAAGTAGTGGATTTCAGCTGACACCAGCAAGTCTTACCTGTTGTATGGTTAATTTTTAATAGCTTCCTTTTCCATCTTCTTTCTTTCTAGGGCCAACACCAAACCTGAGGCAGCATACTAAAACAAGGAAGAAAAATGTCCTAACTCCTCCAGCAAGGCAAAAATAGGAAAGACATTCACCCATCTCACAAGACAGTTCACCTCCTCCTGCCTCCTACATTTACAATGTCACAGCATTTAGAATATGCATTCCCTGCTTTGTAGTTAGTCGACAACAATACTTTAAGTCTTTTAAACTGGTCTCTTTATATAGGAAAGAAACCACTACCACCTCAATGAGAAGGCAGGAAAAATGGCTGGTGAAGGAATATGGAGACAATTCTGGAATAATTTTTTGCTAAACACAGCTGGAACAGTGCAGTGCATGACCAGTGGAGTTTTCACTAAATAACTCATTCCCTTTTTGCAAACAGTTTAGGAAAAGACCAGCAACAACTTCTCCCCAGCAAAGCATAGACAGGTAACTTCAACTGTACCTGGATCACTGCCACTCACAGTGGGCTACTGCCTGAAGAGGGGAGCTTCTAGAATTAAGACGTCAAAATTCTGATACATCAGGTTTTGTCTCATAATTTTCAATATATTATTTATTGTCAATGAGTGTTTTGAAGGTATAAACATATATTTAAATGACATCTTTTGGCTAGAAAAAAACCCACTTTATTTATTTATAGAATAATATTTATTTATTTATTTATTTATTTATTGAAGATGTTTATGTTTACCTATCTAATAAATGCTTGTTGAAATGTTTTCACTTCAATATTGTTTGTTATTAATTTCCTCGTTGGAACAGAGAACTGAAAAAAAGAGGAAGCGTTTTTTTTCAGTTTGTATCACATAAAGGGGTTCAAGAAGGGCAAGGGGGAGGATCTGAGTTGTGGGGGCCAGCAAATTGAAACAGCATATTGCTGCCTCTGTAAAGTGTAGACAATTAGAGGAATTATGAAAGTCATCTACTTTCTTCCTCTTTCATGTGAGACTCAGTGTTTTCAGAAGTCTGGATGATAAAATTCACAGATAGTAATGAACAAATACTGGCCAGTCACAGAAATCACAAGGCAATAGCAGTGACAGTGCAGAACCTGAGAACATGACAATGAACAAGGGTTTTCATCAGCTTAAAGAAACAGGGAAATCTGATAAACATTATGGAAGTCACTGAATATCCTCCATAATTCCAGTTAGGAGGGAGGACTACATCAGGGGAAATCCTAAGAAACAGAGCTCCCATTATATAGCCTTACATCTACCTCTGGTAGAGCAATTTACAAAGGAATGTTGAAATTCAAGCAGCTAACACCTGGGAAAGTTGAGCAAATATTTTGCTACTTGTTTAGGTTTGATCTTTTCCAACAAGGAGCCTCTCCATATTCTGCACAATCAGCTCATGTTTGCTCATGGTGCAAGACATAAAAGGAGTTTTTTGGCAGTGTTTAAGCAAGTTCTTGTGCAAGAGGACAACTATTCTGACCTCCCTCTCCCCATATTGCCTCTGTCCCACTGCACAGCATTGTACAGCCTGCTAGACCTCAGAATGGAAAGGAGTCAAGGTTTCTCAAAGAGAGAGGTTTTGTTCAGACTTGTCTTACAAGTCTAAGCCTTCCTGTTAATAATCCTGAGGGATTCTTATAAGATATCTTCTTTCAGAGATGTAATTTGGAATAAGGATGTTGCAAGTATCAGCCAAGAATGTGGAGAGGTTGGGAAAGACCATTTCATCTGCACAGCCATAAAAATCTGGGTGTATCTTAAAGGACTGCCATCAGTTTTAGTGTAATACAGATACACATAACCTTTGCCACAAGCAATATCCCAGTCAAATTATTGGGAGCTGAACCACACTGAGAAAGGGCTTTTCTCATCAGTTCTTCTGTCCAAAATGTCAGCAATGGCTGCACTTCTAGGGTAGGCATCTGCACCTTCCTCCATAGGCTCATTGGTGGGATGTGATTCCAAGGGTAGAAATGACAACATACCACATCTCTGTTCTGTGTGCAGTCACAGAATACCTTCCTGAGAAGTGCAACAACCACTCTCATGCTTCCAAAAGTGTGTTTTGGTGCTCTTGGAGACTGCTAAGTGAAGTGCTGTGGCTCTTTTGACTTGGCATCTACCTTCACCAGACTGGGCTGCTCTTCCTTGTCAGTAGAAGTCACTTATGACATGTGTTTATCTGCTGTCTTAAACACCTGTGATTATTCTAAATGCACTAGGTTAGAAAGAAAAACAAGCAACATCCTAAGTGTTTATTTTAACCAGGTATCATTACAGCCCTTACTGCCAGATACTTTCTCCTTTCATATTCTGATCAGATGAAAGTTTCAGAAGAGCTTAAGTGACTTTGGTGACAATGCCTCAGTCATTTTAAGCTCATCATTTCCTGCTTAATGACTAGAGAGACTTCTCAGTACAGAATAAATCATCTAAATCCCTTTAGCCAAACTGAAAGAGACAAAATCCTTTCAGAGAACAAGAGAAACTAGCTGTGTCTTGTCTTCATAAAACACTGACTAAATAACTTCATTGGATTCATGCCAAAATATAGTGTGTAAGATTGAGATGAAAAGTTCTTGTAATTACGCTGGTGCTGAATGAATGTTTTTGCACAAGTCACTTAAGCATGATGCAAAGAGCTGAACAGAAGTTTTATGTTCACAGAGGAGGAAAAAAGTCTCTTTATTTTGGCTCTGAGAAATGTCTGATAATGTTGTATTGATTTCCAAGAGCAAGCTTAGCGTTGTTGGCTAAGGCAAATATTCCATGAAGAAGTGCAGACAGAAAGTGATGGACAACAATAACCATTTAAAGAATAATTGAAAATATACAGCAGCAAAAGCTAGGGAAGTTTGAAGTGCCACTGAATGGAACTGCATAGAGGTTTGGGTTTCTTATGCAACACTCTCATGTATTAGGAAACCTGCATGTGCAGAACCCACCTCTCAGCACTCAGGCTGCTGGGAGCACACCTTTCAGGTATAAAACCTGATGGGAAACAGCACCAGAGCATTACATCTGTCAAGAAGAAAACGTGCACAGCAATGGGTGGCAAATCTGTTGCTATCACTTTGGTTCTCTACTTGCTCTCAATGGCAGGGTCAGAAGGTAAGAAAATTGTTTCTTAAAAATCATGTAAGCAATTACTAAGTGTACACGTGCAAATGCAAGTGGGCTTACGCTGTGTCTGTGATGACTTTTTGCAAGAGAAGTGCATCCTCAGTCATTTGGAAGTAAAAACAATCATTTGTACCTGCTAGGATGCTGTGGATGCTTCCAGGAGTAAAATATGCTTCTGTCTGCAAATGAATTTATTCCTATACCACAATATATTCTTGTCTCAAAATTTAATAAGTGTTTGAATTAAAACAGGACTTTTCCCTCTAACTATATCCATATAGATCTTCTTTTACAAATAACAATTTTATCCCTTTTGTGATTTTATTCTTGGTAGGCAGGTTAATGACAGAGCAAGAATTATCGTGTTTGCAAGCACGAATAAGGAATATGAGCAGATGATCATGGCAGAAACGTAGCAATCCAAGTTTAAATTCAAACGCACCTGCACGCCAACAGCTCTGAAAATGCAGCTGCTGTCTTGTCCAGATGCAGTTACTTTAATCTCAGCATCTAGCAAACCAGAGTGTCTGAGGAACACTAATGAGGCTACAGGAAAGAATACAGCTTGCTTCAGGGGAGCAAATAAGGAGACTGTTCATGTACCTAGAGATAACAAAATTTTGTTCTACAGGTAAGGCCCTGGAGAAGCCAGTAGAAAGAGGCTCCCAATGCCAGTGCATAAGTACTCATTCCAAGTTCATTCCTCCCAAGACTGTTCAGGATGTTAGATTAAGCCGAAGAGGACCTCACTGCAAAAATGTGGAAATCATGTGAGCACATTTCCTAAATAGCACCTTGCTTCCTACAGGAGGAACTGACCCAGCATTTCTCATCCTATTTACTCATTAACTGTGAGTGGTGGGATGTTTCCCTAGCAAAGCATCAGAGATATCAAGTATCAGGAATGAGGCCTTATGTCCAAAGGAATAAGCTTATTCCTAGCCAGTGTTACAAGCAGCTTCCAGACAGTATTTTAAATCTCTTTCTGTTGTTATCTTACTTATGAACAACATCAGAGGAGAGAATCAGATTCCCACAACACAGAGCACAATTAATAACTTTGACATTGAAAAATCAATCAAAGATATAAATTTGATCCTCTTGACATGAATTAAAACAATTTCCTCTGCCTTTGCCTGCAAGTGGCAAAGTTTGAAAGGCCCCAAGTTATTTCCTGTGTCAGAATTTCACAGGGAGCATTTCTCTGGTTGAGGAGTGGGGAATTTGGATTATACTCCACGTGGGTACAAAACAAAAGATACAGTAAGCTTCATTTAAAGCCACTCCTGGAACTAGTCACAGGAACCAGGGCAGTGCAGTCAGTAAACAGAAGAGCACTGTCAGGCTGTTATGCTTTCACTATGGTTTCTTAAGCAAATAATGGTTTGTGCAGCACTGCATGGTATCCCATTCCACCCCACTAGGTAATTTAAGCCAGGCTTGGTTAAAAAAACACTTTTCAAGATAATCCAGTTCCTGAAAGATCTGCTAAAATACAGCCAGATAGAGAACTGAAACCAAATAGAGAATTCATTACGCTCATTATAAGCATAAACACCTGTACTGACATCATTCATAAAACCCCCGAAACACATAAACCAAAACCAAACAGGTCCTTTATCTACTGGCTACGAGAAATTTCCAGCCATTAGGAGAAGTGTGAGGTGTAGGGAGTGCTGGGCTCTAGGACGGTTTAGGTGAATGGAGACGAGAGATCTCTGCAGGCTGCTCTTGGGAATAAGGTTTATTAGGGATGGAGAAAGGTCTTGCTTGGAGCTGCCAGACGCAGCACGTGGTGAGGCTTGAGGGGATGGGGGAGGGGAGAGACAAAAGGATGCTCTAGGAAAGTGTGGAGGTCCTAAGAGGGGGGAAAATCCAAGAGAAGGGAAGTTCCAAGAGGAGGGGAAGTTCCAAGAGGGCATCTGGCCCCTTGGAGACCCCTTATCAGGGGGCTTCAAGGTGGGCTGGAACAAGACTTTGGGACAATGGGGTTACAGCACTTGATGTTTTAGGGGAGGGATACAGGTGCCGGGTGACCCATACATTTTGGGGGGTGAGATGGAACAGTCCATTTGACTTTTGGACTTATCTGTAGCTAAGGGTATTGTCCAGCTAGTACAGAGGATTGTTTTCATCCTGGCTGTATTATTATGAATAATTATATTTATCCATCCTTCCCAACAGTGAGGGACACACCTGGCCTTAACTTCTGTGCTCCTTTCTTGGCAGAGCTGTGCTGAGAGATGGCAGGGAAGTGTGTGTGGAGCCCACTGCACCCTGGATCCAGCTGACTGTAAAGGCTCTGCTAGCCAGGTGAGCTGTTTCCGTTTCCTAGAACACCTGCACCTGAAAGCTCATTTTAAAAGGCTACTTAAATTCTTGGCATGCCTCTTGTTCACCCTCTTCAGGCACAGCTAATGATTTCCATCAGTTCTCTCTAAAACAATATTTCTACATGCCTGAGGAGTGAAATAGTTTCCTTTGATATCTTCCTGGTGTGTTAAACCACCCAAAAGGCCTCTGCTGAGAGGCTGCACATTTTGTGTGTTTGACACTTCTAAAAATCAAGGTCTCAAAAACTCACTTCCTCATAATGGGTATAATTCAGACATGCAGCTGGCATTGCCAAGGGTTTTCACTGCTGTAGACAGGGAAAATCAAATCCCTGCTTTGCACACAGACAGATGGAAGTTCTTTCTGTTGGAGCAGTTCATGCAGGAACAGTTTAGGGTTTGGTTTTTTCTTTTTTTTTTCACAAATGTTAATTGGTTGCTACAGTAGAAATAAGTAATTAATGATTGGTGAGCACTTACTGCTCTCCCTTAGCTTGTCTTAATAGTAATTGTTTCTTTAATTTCTGAATTCACTTTATACTTAATCTACAGGGCCAGGGACAATGTTGAGTCACCAGTCAAAGAAAAGTCAAGGAAGAATAAACCTTGGATTTCTGCAAGGATATGAAATGAGAGAAAACATTGTTGCTGAGAATGCTATAATTTTTGATGAGAATGCCCCCTCTGCTACATTACTACTGTTGATTATTTTTCTTTCCCTGAAATGCTTGCTGAGTCATCTTATTTTCTTTGCTGTTGCTCTCTCTAAACTTCTGTCTGTGATAGATCGAAGAGTTCAAGGTTAATGAAAGTGTTCAAGTATTGTAATGATGAGAATAAACAAGATTACATTAGTTACCCCTAAATGGCCTGATTTAAACAGAAACAGAATAAACACATAATAAAGAAGCATCTGTGTAAGTTTGAAGGAAGTAATCTCTCATGCCCTTGTTGCAGCTATTTGAAGGTGAAAACAAGACATGGATGTGGCAGGTCTCACCGGTAGAGTCAAACTGCCTTTCTGAAATCCTTTCACAGCCCTCACTAAACGCTGGAAATAATGAGGCTAAGAAAAACGTCTTGGAAATGGATAAGTAACAGGTGAATACACAGAGATGAAGGGCAGAATGAAAAGATCAATTTTCACTGATAAAGGGACCTCACCCGTGGATTCTTACACCACCTTGTGTGGTGTTCTGTTAGTTTTGGCCGTCCCACAGGGGATCTGGGAAGGTCATTTGCCATGAGCTGAAGTACTCTGGTGATGCCAAATGATGATGTGAAAACAAGGCTCATCTATAAAGAACTGCAGAAAGACCTTGGAAGAGTCATTGATTAGGCAACAAACTAGCAGGTGAAATTCCCTGCAGGAAGTAGCCAAAGTGATTGACATAAGACAAAAATTACAGCATTCCTATGGAAGTAAAACATTCCAGGCTGACCATCAGCACACAGGAGTGAGACCTCGGGGTGATGCTGGGTGTATGATAGGAATATCAGATTAGGAATGGGGAGTGTTTGTAAGTGACTTCAGCTGAACGGGATTTGTCTGGGTCTAAGGAAGATGCAAGCAAGCATGGGCTGATACCTAAAATACCTCCTGTCTCATCAACAGTTCCAAGTCACTGTAAGCCTCAGGGTAATGACTGGGAACTCTGGGCTTTCAGAAGGGAGCAGCTAAAAATAGAGAGACTACATCACCCTTGTTACTTCTATTTGATGTGCTGCAGTTTCCACTCACAGACAGGAAGATGCAGGCAGAGAGACACACATACACATAGATGCCAAGAAAAGTTTAGAGGTCATATTTCCAAAGAAAATAACACATTATTTACTTCAATAGTAGAAAATATTAGGCCAATCTTTTTCTCTCATGTTAGTTGACAGATTGATCTGAGTTGGAAGGGATCCAGAAAGATTATCAAGTCCAACTCTTAGCGAAAGGCCAATATGGGGGTTGAACTGCGACCTTGGCATTATGTTCTATCTGAGACCCTAATAGACCACATTTTTTGTTAAATAAAAGGATTTTGCAGCTTACACACTTATTACGTGTTGTTTTTCTAGTGTCATGCTTATATGGCTGAACATTAATGTTAATGTGTCAATCCCATTGATTTATTGTTAATTTCTTTCTATAGTCAAAAAGATGCTTTATCTTAGTGATTTGCTTCACACTGTTTATGGCTGGCCATATAAATCTACTTTCTGAGGTAGAAAATGCTGAAGTGCAGATTCTAGCAGCACTCATCAGATGAGACACACATGGTGAGAGTGATGGAGGTCTCAAAAATGCCATGAGTGCCCTGTGGGGTTCAGTCTTCTGTTTGAAGTTTGACCCCCAGCAATCCCCTCACCAAAGCAGCTCTGGACTCAGACCTGAATCCATGACCTGACTGAACACATCCACTGTTCCTTCCTGCACCATCAGGTTTTGGTGAGCAGCCAGCTTTTACCTGTCCATCTGTTTGATATCCATTGGATCACCAAATTCCCATATTACAGTTGTTATACCAAACAGGTCTCACTTATGAGAGTCAGAGATGAAGGTGGGATGTGTCTTACGGCCACTGACCGCTTCTAATTTAATCAAAAGTTCCTGGCACAAACTTCTTAAAACTTATCACGTGCTTCCTCCTGCCACTTCCAGGTCTTACTTGCATACTCAGAAAATGCCTCTGGCCAAGCTGATGAGAGGAAATGCAAGTAAGCAATAAATGCAGCCTTATAGAGCAAGTAAAGCCCAGGTGCTGGTGCCTAACAATTCTCTAGGTGGACTTAGTATCTCTTCTGTTCATACCAAGTGGATACATTTTATTTATTGTATGTATGTAGGTAAATTGTATTTTTTAGTATGTATTTTATTTGTTAATATTTTCTAATATTTTATGCTAACACTACAGGTGATATTAATACATCATTTTCTTATATTAATTTAAACCTTATATTAATATTTTCAATATATTTTCATGCTGAGTTGGAGCAAATTGAACATTTCATTTAATCCACAACAATTTTTTAAGTGGAAGCTACAATACAGAATTGAGTCTTTTCAAGCAGAGATGACATACATATCTAAAATAAATATGCATTAACATACTACTGTTTTTATAAATACATATATTAAAAGGCAAATCAGCCTAAAAGCTGTACTGCTACTTGTGATTCCAGAGGGATTCAGGAAAGTCCAACACTTACTGTGATCTGACTAAGGCTACATAACCATCTATATTTAAACACTGAAGTTGGAAAAAACCCCACAAGCTGACCTAAGCCTTTCTTCTTTCCTTGATATCACTTCCTCCTATAGCAATTCTGATGTCTAGCAGATATTTTGCTTTTTACGTGTCTGTTCCCTAACATTTGCCTGATTGCAGACTTCCACAAGTGTTTGCACAACACTGGGCACAGCTTCTGAGCAGCGGAAGCAATTATTTCCCAGCTCCTGTATTTGTTCCTTCAGCCCTCTGCAGCTCAAGTAGAATGGCAGCTGAATGCCAAGGCCCTTGTGAGGAAAAGGAGGCAGTTTCAGAAGACAGAGTGAGATTTTCCCTGGGTACAAGAGTAGCTGGAACAGAGGACACACAGGAGGCAGGAGTTGACAGACAGGCTGAACCCTCATTCCAGCAAAGGTTTTACCTCCTGGGCCTCTGGGTCTTGTGTGCACAAGTTCTTAAGGGAGAGGATGGAATTTGTCTAAAACAAGACAGATTCTTAATGTTGTCAGAGTAACTTCCAGCCCAGGTGCTGGAGCATTCCTATGGACCTGGAGGGACTCAAACTAGTAATGGACTGAAGCTCAGCCTCAGTACACCTGAATCCCCCTTATTGTGTCCCTTGTGCAGGATCATCCTTTGATACATGCAAAGATTAACGGATCCCAGTCAAGATCCTAAAAGATGCCCTTTTGACTTTTGTGCTTATTAGACAAGCTGATGAGTCATGACAAACCACTAGTTTCCATCCTGCAACGTGGGGAACACCAGCTATATCCTGCCTTAGAACATAGGCACGGGAGGCATTTGCTTCCTTTTCAGCAGTCTTTCAGTAGTCAGACTATTGTGTAAGCATTGTTTTGTTCACTGCCAGCGTGGTTTTTACAGGGTTTTGCATGGAAGGTCTATGCTCGCGGCAGTATCAGCTCACTCAGTGACGCGATCCTGCCAAAGGAGCAGCAATTCCATTTGCACAAGTCATCTCTGATGGCTGTCAGGGAAACAAGCTGCCAGAATTCCAGAATGGATTTGCAGTTCCCATGACAAAAGCCTGGATGAGATCCTGGGCACAGTGCTGAAGGGATGTAGGGAGAACTTTGGCAAAACACGGCACTCCCAGAAACGCAGTTTAGGAGTGCCTGGCCTTTGGGCTTGATCTCATGCCTCGACATTTTCACGCCTCAGTTTGTTTCTCTTACTCCCCCTCCACACAGTCCCAATGAAACTGTAAATTTGGTGACAAAGTGCAGGGGTTTTTATTCAATTACAAACAAACTGCTCTTTTGGACAGACACTCACTCTTAGTTCAGAGCGGGGCTCATCATAGGTGGAGCAGGCTCTTGGCTTCACTTCTGCCCTGGGGATTTCTGCAGATCCATTACTGCCACATGCAGGAAATAGCTGAGCCTGGTGGTCACGAGCACAAGTGTTCACTGATTTCACTTGGGGATTTGAAGGGGATTTTGTTGCCTTGATTCTTAAGATTTTTTAAAGCTTTTTGAGTTTATATTTATATATAAGTATATATATATATATATATATATATATATATATATATACTTTTTCACACATTTTCTATAAACAACATATTGTTTTACATTCTTTTGTGGGGGTGGAAGAAGTTGATATACTAGTGGTTTATCTAAAGTCTTTGGAGAGGTGGCCTATTCACTCTCCAATCCACTGTCACCTTTAAAAAAGTATAAAAGTTAGAGTCAGAAAAATAAACTTTCTTCTTTTTACCTTACCATCGTAGTAGCTCATATTGTGCTTTCTCGTGTCCTATAGCAACAGGATTTCTCTTTTATTTCCTCTGATACTAATAACATTTCAGCACATACCAAAACGATATAATAAAGCTGCAAATTGTAACTAAGAAAAATGTGATCTCTAATCAAATGTTAATTTAACCTCTGTGTGTGTGCATACATGTGTGGAGACACAGAGAGAAATCAAAAGAAAAAAAACCAGCAAAACCTTCCAAGTAAACTGATTAAAACTCCAACATCTACAATCTGGCACTAGTGAAACCATACGTTAATATAACACAACATATACATCATAATAGAACATAAGCAATAAAAATAACCCTAAGTTCCTAGCAAAACCCTCTCCTGGTTCACACCTTCAGAGAAGTAAATGTATTTTTCATTGAAGTTCTTTAAGAGACACAGTTAAGGAGCAGCACCATCAGGAGGCAGAATCGGTATCTTTTGTCAACTTAATGCTCACTAAGAGGTAGGAGAGAAAAAGCTGCTGGATCTTTTCCTGGGACAGCCCACACAGTGATAGGAAACAAATGAATTTTTATCACAAAGTTAATTTTATCAAGTTAATGACGTGTGATACAAGGAAACGACAATAAATTATGGGCAAACTATTCCATTCTTACAGTAAATAAATTGCAATGCTTTACATGCTAAAGATGATTGAGTTATTATGAAGTCCCCAAATTTAGGAAGAAGTACCTCATTCAATCCACGTATCCTAAAACCACAGAGTTTTGAGTTTGAAGACCACAAGCAGCAACATTAGTCATGTCAAAAGGATGATGTTCTTATTGCACTGAAACAGAAGGCTTTCTCCTGGTCACACATATTCCAGCTGGGTTTGAAAATACAGATCTTAATTCAAGCAAAAGTTCAGCATTTAAGCCCGTCCTCCCTTGGAATCATCTCCCTTGCAAGGTTATTATCCCCAGCCACAGCAAATGAAAGCTCAGCATTCATAAAACAAGGTTCTCTAACAGAAAAGTCTGTACAGAGCCATAACTCTCACTCTTTTGTCCCTTTGCTAGGACATAGGTTGCTGTCACTGAAAAGATTTCAGAAAATACTTATTAAAAATGTCTGGACTTACAGAGAAAATCAGTTGTGTTCAGCTGGTCATACTGTTTAGTTTGCATATAAAGTTTCCTCTGTTTATAATTCATTAACGTGTAACATGAAAAGTACAGGCATGATTTTCAAATCCGTTCAGAATTCAGCATCTGCTTCCCACAGAAAGCTTTGAATACTGCAGCCTCAATTCCTTGTTAGCCACAACATTTAGTGATGAATTTACTTTGTATCATGCCTCTTGAACAGAGGGGAAAAAAGACTAAAATTAAAATCTTTTACATCAAAATAATGCTAAGGTAAAATCCTGACCCAGTAAAGAGCTTCTCAGTAATTTCAGCACTGCCTGAATTCCACTCTGATGGCTTGTATGAGGTAAGTAGAAGCTGTCACCATAAGTGGGAATAAGAAATTCAGTATCTCCACTGTAGACCTGATACATCTACAAAGAACAGTTATAACACTGAAGAAAATAATAATGTGACAACATAAATTTAACTGAAACCATTCTAAAGTTGTAATATTAAATACGGATATGCTTTAGAAAAAGCACAAAATTTACAAGTCTACCGAAATAATTGGAATGTGTGACTATTATAGACATATTTTAATAAATCAATGCATTGTATCATTATCTGCAAAATAATTCCTCGTCATCTAGGAAGAAGTTTCACAACAGTCATGTGACTCATTTTTACTGCATCTGGGAAATTCCTCTAACGCAATCTCCATGCCACCAGAGCACAGAGGCTGGGCACAAAACAGTATATAAGCAGGAATCAACAATCCTCACACACAGCAGGAATCAACAATCCTTTGGGACTCCAGCTCGCAGAATTAGACTGAAACTAGCAAACAACTCCTGTCCAACCATGAACGGGAAACTCGCAGCTATCCTGGCTCTTTTCCTTATCTCAGCAGCTGTGTCTCAAGGTAAGCAAAGCTTCCCAAAGTCCCCTTGGCTGCAGTTTTACCGAGGCATCAACTGAGATGCTTGTCCTTGCAGAGTAGCTTTCTATTTGTCTCACTAAATTAGTCTCTTTTGGGAAATTTTCAGCACCTCTCTTCAATCATAAATCTACTATGTAGACCTTGGACTAAAGAGTTACTGACATCTGGTGGGAAATATTTTAAGGATGCAACTTGCATTTGCTTTGTTTCTGTTTCTATTGAAGTGTTTGTGGCTAGAGACAGATTTTTGTTCTGGAGTGTTTTAATGTTTCTCTCCCTTCCCACACAAATAGCAGTTTATAATTTTGTATTTGTTGCTTAGTGGCCATGCCAACTTAAGCAAGTAATACACAGTTGGAAAGGGAGAGCAAACAATTTGAACACAGAAACATGGGCAAACCTCCAAATAATGAACAAATCTAGGGCTCTGTCTTCTGCAGAGTGGCCAAGTTTTTTTATCCAGATACTAAAACAATGCAGTTAAACATACCATGTAGTCAGTATGGCTACTAACCACAAAATATGTGGGTTCATTTTTAAAAGATTTGTTAATTTAGTTTCCAACATACTTGGGCATCAGCTTCCCTGAAACCTAAGTAACCCTCCCTCATAACATGAGGATTTAGATAGCTTGGACAAATGCAGTGTTTTAAATGAGAATGTTGTTACAATAGAGCAGCTGTGCTTTATGTGTGATAATGGACACCTGTCAAATCCCAGTCTCTTTTTTCTGCTCACAGGTAGGACCCTGGCAAGGATGGGAACCGAGCTCCGGTGCCAGTGCATAGCCACTCATTCCAGATTCATTCCCCCAAAATCCATCCAAGATGTGAAGCTGACACAGAGCGGCCCCCACTGCAAGAATGTTGAAGTCATGTAAGTAGCTCTGCAAGAGGTTCCTTCCTCTTCTCCTGCACTACTGACACTGCAGCTGGGCTTTTAGGCTTCACAAGTAGCACAGTCAGCATGTTGACCTCATGCAGCCAGACTTGGCTTGTATTGTGAGAGGGATGGTTTTAAGTGAAACATCCTGTTTTTTCACCATCTCTATGACCTTACATATTCCTGAACCAGCCATTGTTTATCTGTCAGGGGATGTATTAAATGTTTCTAGTAGTAGAACATGAATTTCATGGACTTGTCAGGTCTTAGTACACAAGGTAATGATGTAGTTTGAATCCTGCATTTATGAGGCAGGCAGACTCAAGAAGAAAAACTAAGTTCCAATAAGCAGATTTAGGGAAACAATGAACCAGCCTAACCTGGTCTGAACAGCACAAAGGCACTAAAATGTTAAAATCCTTATCTGTTCAAACACCTTTTCACCACTGGAGGTTTCCACTGTGTAAGGAAGCTTTAGTAATATAAACACACCCAAAATAAGTATTCATATATAGAGGGAAAGATTTTTGGAAATGTGTTTGAGAGCAGACACAGAGACTCACACAATTCTGGATGATCTCAGTTGTTCAACACATAAAGCAAAAGAGCCAAGTCTAACCTAGAGTAGCTGGGATGAATTTATACTATCTGATCTCAAAGTGCAAGATTATATTCTGTGAGTAAAACAAATCCATGTAGTAGTTTCCTGACTCTTCTTTATTCCTTATTTTGCAGAGCTACTCTGAAGGATGGCAGAGAGGTGTGCTTGGAGCCCACTGCTCCCTGGGTACAGCTGATTGTAAAGGCAATTTTGGCCAAGTAAGTCTCATTCCCTGTCTGTCTGGGCAGTTAAGTGCCAAACCTCCCAGAAAAAGCCAGTTTGTAGGATTCCATAGTGATACTTCCCATTATTTTAAAATCAGATTTAAAGACCAGGGAAGCTTCCTGCTCAACTATAGAATCAATCTTAGTTTTAATGGCTGTGCTTCAGGGTACTTGCTCAAGCTGGTATGTCCGTACTAAATCCTGAGTACTAGCAACTCCATCTGCAGGGAAGCACAGAAATGCTTTTCTCCCTTTGAGAAATAAGGCTTTAAAAAAGTAATTTTCCCCTTACTTAGTTGCTATTTTTGAGCTAACAAGGCTTTTGCTGTGAGGAACTGCAGAAGCTCGTGCTGCAGAGGTTTCCCAGCTGGACACCAGGCATGTACGCACTGGCATTTCACCAGCTGCTTTTGAGACATCAACTTTATTCTCCCTGTGCCACAAGATAGCACAAAGAATTGGAAAAAGACCTCACATCCTAAATTGTTTGAGCAATGCTAAGCAGTGGTAACTTGAACCTCCTTTTAAATTATTCTCTTCCCTCACTTCTTAACAGGGCTGAACAAAATTCCGACTCTCCTCTCTAAGAAACACTGGGACAGAAAAAATGTGGGAACTGCTTCTTCTCCTCTGTCAAGAGAAACGTTTGGGAAAAGCATCATTCAAGCAGTGCACCATCTTCCACATCCTGCATCAATGTGATACTGTTAATTATGGAAGGTTTTATTTATTTATCTATTTATTTAACTGTGTGTATTTAAGGAAGTCTTTTGCTATGGTCAGTGTTGTCCGTGGGATACGTTGCTCGTGACACTGAAGGAAAAGCTGTTTGCTGAAGGATATTGAGAACCTTTGGCAGCCACTTTAGCCAAACGTATGCAGTGAGGTGCAATGCACCCGCAGCACAGTTTATTTACACTAAGCCTGATAATTTTGCTATTTCACCGGCAAACTGATGAATCCTCCTGCTCCCCTGGAGCACACCAGTATGTTGTGTCAACAACAGCTTCCTGAACCACAGTCAGCCTGTGGCCAGACTGTGAACTCTAATGTCTAGCTTGAAAAACCTTACCTACAGAATGTGTAACTCTGGATTTGGTATTTATGTATTGTGATTTCCATGGTATTTATAAATGTATTTATTGAGCAGTTACTATGTAAGAAAGCAAATAATTATAATTTATTTAATTTCTACTGGATTTTTTCATTTCTGAAGAAATACTCACAATCTCACTACTCTGTACTTGATTGTATGCCTAATTAGCTACTCCATCAGCTAATGGAAAAAAACACATTTTACATACCTAGAGTTTGAATATGAGAGTGTAATTATTCCTAAAAATGTACTATTAAAAGTTTTATATATAAAAAAAAATTGTTATCAGTTTTATCTTTTAAATGTTAATTTTCTTTATTTGAAAATTCTGCTTTATTTTTGCCAGCCTGATTTCTGGAACTGAAATGAACATTTTTAAGTCCATGGTGCCATAACTCCCTTCTTATGGTAATCTGGCACTCCTGACTACACTGAAAAGCTCTTAGGATGGGCCAAGAGGCTCACTCTCCTATCTTCAGGCTGTTCCAAATCCATGGGGACTGGTGGGCTCTAGGTCAAGGCCCCTTCTTTAATTCCCTCGCAGACAAAAGGGTTTTACTCTCAGATGCCTAAACACCACTAAGCGTCCACTTCAGCCAAGCAGTTGTAAATCTTTACTACAACAAAAAGCCACTATCTGACCATCGAAATGGGAACTTGTGACCTTTACTTTGGGTACCCAAAGAGCAAGCGCTTGTCCTGGTGTAACAACTGCTTCCTATTCTGACCCCTGAAGTGCAGTGTGCTGAACACATGATGCCTGCCTCTCTTAAAAACCTTCCAGATGGAAACAAAGAATAAGAGAGAAAGGGCATAAGTTTAAAAACTATTGTTTTTAACTAGAGTATAACTGTTTACTTGAGGGATGCACACTCTTATTTCACTTTTATCTACAATCTAGATAGTAATAAAACAGCAGAGGTAACTTTGTGATCATAAAATAAGACAGCTGTCTCTGGCTTGTTTTTTCTTGAAGACCCTTCTCAGTAAGCTTAATACCAGTCCTCTTCTTCACCATTGTTATTTTGGCATCAGCTGGAAGAGTTCTGGCACTTTAAACAACGTGCCCTGTGGCTCTCTGGCTACCCATCCATGCAGAAGCCAGAGGGGAGAAATGCACACTTTAGAAACATGCAGACTGTGCAGTCAGTGTCTGTGGGGGTACACGTTCACATCTGTGGAACACAGAAGGCAGCTGGCCAGCGGATGATTAAGGGTCAGGACATCAGCATCACAGGGAAAGGATGGACCCTGAGATTTCACTGCAGCTAACTACGTGCTCTTGTCCATCTCCTCCTTTTCCTAATCTCGTGAAAGATTCTGCTCCCCTCGGTCACTTCATTTAACATCTAAACTGTCTTTCTACAAGACTGTCAGAAGACCATTCCACTTTACAGCTGCCATGTGCATTCATCACTTCCCTTTCATTTCAGTGCCTTCCATGTAATGAAATGCAGCAGAGATGTTTTTACATTTCCTTTCTGTCCTTTGCTATTCTCTTGGCCCCTTACTTTACCTTCCCTTCAAGCCACTTTTAATTCCTTCTTTCATTTGGGAGGCAAGAGAAGTGGCAACTATCAACTGACCAAGCAATGACTTCTAGTCATTTCCCTCTCTTCAAACTCTCCTTCCCATGCCTGGTTGCTGGAGTTCTGCTCTTGTATGGAGAATTGCAAGTTGTCCCCTTGAGTGTCTGTGGTTGCTGTCCTTGTAATAATGAAAGAATATTTCTCTCTAATGTATAAACACTGGAAACTATAGAGGAAGTAATGAGGAGAAATACTGGAAAGTCCCTGAAAAATACTTCTAACTCTTTCTTAGAAGTACAGGGAATGCAGCATGAGTTTCTCAGCCTCATTTTCTCTGTCTGTGATGAATATTGGCTAACATAAACATCCTGGTTTTGTCTTAGATGACAAACGCATGATCTGTGCTTAACTTGCTTTTGATAATGGATAGCTCCCCATTCTAAAATGATTGTTTTTCTTATGCTCTTATCACAAAACAAGGGAAAAATCCCATTTTCCCCAGGAAAATTACACATAGGACAGACTTTATATTGCAGATGTGTTTCAAGCATTTATTCTTGTTTATAACAGGATATCATAAGCAACTCTACAGGAAGTGGATCCTTTGGAAATGACACAAATTGCCATGGAAACTTTGGGGTCAGTGAATAGGCATTTTGTTTCTATGCACAAGTGAAACAAGAATTTTGCCACCTACAAAAATAAGCCTGAGATCTCTGCTCTTGAAAACTGTCATGAAAATTGACTTTCATATTACTTGCAGTTAAATTACTTCAAGTAACAACCATTGGTGTCAGTCAGTGCGAAGCCTACTTCACAGTTCCTGTGGAATTCTGGAGAGGAAGATTCTGTGGAAGAATCTGGAAGGTTATAGGTAACCAGGCTCACTGATACTGTTTTCTCTGCCCTTTCATGAAATAGACAGCAGAGTGACATCTCTACAACCTTCTGCGGGCAGATTTCAACGCAGCTAATGCTGAATAACTTTTCATCACTAACAAATATTATTTATTTTAACAAGCATCAACCTCTGATACACCCACTTATCCACATAAGTTCAAATTAATAAGAAATGTGATCAATATTTTTTTGAAAAAAAAGGGTTGCACAAGCTTTCCCAGAACCCATCCCCACTGACTCAGCCAAGGACACCAGCAGAAGTGTGAAGTATGACTGCACCACCCAAAGTGCACATTGGCAACTGCAGTATCAGTCTGTTGATTTCTCCCGTTCCTTACTGGAGGTCAGGTGAACTGGGGGAAATCTAATCTTTTTATCTTTTGCATAAAACTTTTTCATACATAGACGCCCTATAAAAATCTATGGAAATAAGAAGTTGTTAGGCAAGTGGCTTGAGAGTATATTTGGACCCAGTTAAGCAACTTACCTCCAAAGGAATCTTCAATTTTTGAGAAGGAGAGTTAAGCAGTTTTTTCAACTCAGCTAAATGGAAAAATAATTTTTAAGCTCTGAAGTAACATTCTCACTGCACTCCTAAGATTCACAATTTATAGCTTTTTCCTTGAAATGATTTTCCAGAATGATGAAAGCTTCATAGAACAAAAGAGAAGCAAATGAATAAGTCTACCCTCATAGCCTGGTTCTTTTATTAAAGACATATATTACAGGTTTACACCAAGATAAGGAGACTTCCAAGACACTAGCAATTCTTCTTTTCCTCTTCTGTTTTCAAGGTCACATTTTTAACAAGTTTACAAGCAGACAGGAGAATCAGAATTCAACTGTTGTGCTAAGGCTAAAATGTAAATAAAATTGCAAAAGCTTGAAATATCATTGCTGTGTGAAGTGTGTCTAAATCATCAGTGGCAGATTTCATGAAGAGTGAGACAGGACATGCGAATGAGAGGATGGACCATGTGAGCTTGTTTTTTACTGGATGAAGAACATCTTGAAGGAATAAAAATGTGCGAGAATATGTGTGGGGGGAAATCACAGGCACAGATGAAGAAATTACAGTGCAGTTAAAAGGCAAGGTTTCTAGCTGAAAGCCAGCTTTCACAGGTACTCATAAAAGCACAGCCACCTGCCGTAGCAGCAGATAATCACAAGCAACAGATGACTGACTCCTGTTTTCCCTTTGGTCAAGCTTTTGCAAAAGTAGAAAGCAAAGGAGGAGCAAGATATACTAAGCTCAGAAAAGGACCAAAGAGCAGAACTTGAAACACCCCCCGCCATCCATTGCTCTTACTGAAAAGTAAGAGTCTGTCCATGCAGGTGTCAGACCTTGGCATGAAAGGCACTTAGTCACTCAATACAAAGTGTGAAGAGCCTGACTCTTTGAAAGCTTTGTGTTTGACTTATCAATAGCCAATAAAGGAATGCACAGCCACCCAGCTGGTTCATTGCTGAGCCAGACATTGCCAGCAGAAGACTAATAATAAAGCACATAAACCTAGGTTTGCTGACTTACTGCATCCCTGTAGTCAAAATTTCCATCAGCTCCTCATTTTCTGCTTTCTTCTCTGTTTGGTACTTCACCTCTGACAGCAAAGCCCGTCATCCTGCGAAAGAGAAGCAATTGACGTTAGCACTGCTCACCGTGAGCACAGTCTCAATGAGAAGAGCCAAAGAAAACAGGCTTTGTTGTAGCTGGTTCGTGTTGAACACTGCAGCTTCACCCATTCCTTAATACCACCGCAGAAAACCCAAGTGGTTTTTGCATACACAAATCTTTCAGCAAAGCCAGCAGGAGACTCAGCTGAGGAAGGAACATGGGAAAGAGCTGTCAATCTACCTGCACACACCTGACCTGTTGGCAGGTCAAATGCTGGAGTCATTTCCATGCCAATAAGTTCTCACAGTACTGTTATTGCTTGTAGGAAAGGATGAGGGAGAGCATGCAATGTCTTCTGATACTATAATGACTATTAAAAAAGAACAAGAAGAAGAAAATGCATGAAAAGTACCCTGTACAGTTTTTTTCAAATGGTGTAACCAGGTACCAGGAATACAAACCAGAGCCATCCAGATGAAAAAGCTGCTGGTGGAACAGTGCTTCCTAGAAAAAATGAGGATTTGAACAAACCGAAAAAGAACCTCATTAGAAAGCAATAATTTTGTCAAATTCAAGCTTGTGTTCAAGCTCTAAGGGCAAAATTAATCTAAATTAAACTAATCTTAGCTTGCAGCAAAACAGTATTTGGAGCTAAGCGGAATTATTCTTTTCAGTCAAAGTCCTGGTCAATTTAATTTTATGGGTACTTTCACTGTTTAGAAGAAAACCAAAGTTAAAAATGCTGAATTTCAATTAAATCAAGTGTTGCTTTTTTTTTCAGTAGCCTGTTTTCCATGGAATGCTCCTAGTTTGCTTACTCTCCTGCCACCTCAGTGGACTCCTGACAGCAGCACTCACTAGCAATTTCAATTTCTTAGTTCTTAAGAAAGAAAAAATGCTTTGCTCATGTTTGTTGCCGTAACATTTAGCGCAATGTGCTGGCATAGTCCGGTACCCTGCGTGTACTGAAGCAATTTGGAGTCACACTGTCTGGGAATTTAAAAAAAAAGGAAGGGAAAAAAGAAAGAAATACAAGATAATAGGGAAGAAAACCATTGACAGTAAACTCAGTGGTGATCACATTTACCAAAAATGTTATCAGTGTGTTTCCTCCAAGCACCTCCTTCTCTAAATACCTCCATAAAGCAAGCTTAAAAGGATGAATGTCCCTCTAGCTGCTTTATAGGTTATTTTGTATAATTCAGTGACAAGTAGGCAAATTCATTGGTATTATTTTTCCTTCCTTCCAAAAAATAGCAGCCATTTTTTGTTGCCAGGAGCAATCCAATTCATTTTACTTCAGAGTACAAATACACTGGAGACTGAATCTGCATATGGCACTCAAAAGGACTGTAAGAAAGTGTTCCCTGAATAGCAGCTTTAGTGTCTCCTAGGGTGTAAGTCAAGTATGACTTCTTCATTTTTCCTTCATTGCAACACAAGCAATGAAAGTAACAGACAGGATTGAAGTCTGAGTGTCATGAGAGAAGACTTCAAAGATTTTGTGATTATTCCAGTGAGCATTCCCGTTTTCTTGTGGTCAAATGTCTCGTGTCACTGTTTTCCCAAGTGATGACATCACTTTAACCAATAGACCACAACTATCCAAATCACACTCCCAAAAATTACTCAGCTCCACTGAGTCTGAAAACTGCAATTGCCTTAAGCCATGTTAGGGGGAATGTTGGTTTTGGGGCCTTGGATTTGGTTTTGTTGGGGCGAATAATTAATTTTTTAAGAGATTCATATTTTCTTTACTTCCAACTCTCTGCAGATGGAACAAATTTTATTGTATTTATTTCCAAATGGATCATTTACAAGTTGGCCGAAATCTTTGTTACAAAGAAGTTCTCACAAAAGTTCGGACAAAAGCTTGCAGGCAGTTCGTAGGATGAAGAGCATTTCCTGCTGCTGCTAAGGCCAAGAGTAACTCTTTCTGCCTTTCAGAAGCTGTGATGACCTCAAAGGCTTATCAACTGAACAACTATGGTGGAAGGAGTCATACAGTTGCAATCTTTGTCCAGGACCTGCCTGGGAGGTTCTTCCCCCTCAGCAGAGGTAAGAACAAATTGCTTAAACATTTAGGTCCCAAACACAAAATAAAGCCTCTCCTGTCCTTATATATTAGGTGTAAAATACCAGAACCAGTGAATGCACCACCAGCCACTCACTTTTTGGGAATTGCTGTACATGCAGGAGTCCCACTTAGAAAGGTGACAGTGAAACCACAGTCTCTGCAGTCTCATCAATGATCTCAGAAAAGGCCAGCTGGCACCTGAAACTGAAAAACAGAGAAATTATGGCCGAACACACAGATTTCAAAGCCAACATGTTCTATTTGCCAAGGTAATGCCTGAGTAATACAAACACATGCCTTTCAGCTATCTACAGTGTGTGTGCGTGTTCATGCTCCGATTCCCAGCAGTGGGCATGGATGCAGAACTTCTAATTCTGGGAAATGGAAACAAAAAACCTAAGGGGTCCTGAATGTTAAAGTTAGGTGAAGATGCAGGAAGGAGTGTGGGAAGATACTGGGCATCATTTGCTATAGGTCATTACTATAAATGTGAATTTTCACATCTTAAAAGGTATTACAGAAATGAGCACACAACAATGTGTGACACGTGCCACGATGCAGCTGGCAAAATGGAGTTGGGATGCTCCATGACACAAGGTAAACAGCAGGACACTTCAATCTCTTACCTATTCTGGTACTATTATCAAGGGCATAAGGACTGGAAACATTTCAAAACTTGAGAAACACACAGGGAAATGGAAGGAAATAAAATATCTGATAGATATAAAACTTACTTTGCACGAAACTGTAGCTTGAAATTTGGTTTCTGCCTCCAGCAAATATGTTTGTACTTCATGACAGAGCTGGATCCATGGGAAGAATCATAGGTGCTAGGGAGCAGTACCTCATCATAGCCAAGGAATACTATGAAGCATACTGGTATAGGTAAGAAAGGTAACATGATGAAGATGAGAGAATATCAGCAGTCCATACTCTCTGTACTAGGTAGCAGTGACTCACCATTTCACGGATCAGAACATAAATCTTTCCTAATCAAAACCCTGGAGGAAATAAGACTGCTCCTTCAGAGACTGGCCATGTTAAATGGTTTCTAGGCCATGATGAAAGTTCACCCTATGCTTGTATCTGGGGCACATCCTCCAAAGTAATTCCTGTGCACTTAGGAGAAGTCCTCACTTGTTGAAATGAGACATCTCTTGTTTATCTTGTAGCTCTCCTGGGTCTGTTGCCAGTGAATGGCTCCCACTGCAGGTGCCAAGCCAAATAAATACCTGCTGTAGAAAGGCATGCAGCCATCTGCAACAAAGCAGCCAAATCACTTCCTGCATGTAATCAGTTAAGGACTGGACAATGTGAAGGCAATTGATGCATGAGGTTTATTCTCTTTACGTACCTATTCAGGGCCTGCCTGATCTGGGAATGCTTTCTGTGTCCCGGTAACCCCAAGACCCATGCTAAGGACACTGAGAGATTTCACGGAATCATGGAATTCTGGTGTATCTTCACACAGCAGTTTCTGCTAAAGAGGTGGGTAACTTGAATGAGAACTTCAGTGAGGCAGATACAAACCTTGTCCTGAGTTCTGTCCCAGCTACACTGACACTACTACTCACAATAACTACTTTAAACTTAATTCAAGATGATCTTCAAGGTCCCCTTCCAATCCAAACCATTCCATGATTTTATACGTACCACCTGCACTCAGTGCATGGCAAACTTATCTAAAATGAAAGAGATAGGGCAGCAGGCAGGGGTAAATCTCAGCTTTCTAAAGTGATGCTGTCTGCTCCCTATCTTTTCCATACTTGCTAAAGGAACTTTGCCAAAGGTGGTGAAGGGAGACAGGGCAAGGGTATAATTCAAGAGAGTTCCTCCACAGCTCAGCCTTGTTGCCGCTGTCATCTGGACTGAAGAGACCTTACTCACATTCCCACAGAAGGGGTCTAGAAGCAATCTGAAATCTGCAGGTACAAAGCACACCCAGGCAGATAGTCTTGCATGTTGAAATAGTCCCAGGAGACACCCATTTCCCTTGTTCCAGGCCTGTTTGTGCAAGCACTGACTCAGAGGACCAGGCTCTGCACCATCTGCTGCACCGCAGCATGTCCATGACCTGACTGCTGCTCCTTTTGGCACACGGCTCTGAGGGAGAGCTGGCCGCAGAGTTTCACACATTGCTGCTCCATATCTAAACACAGCCTCACACTCCAGACCCCAGGAGACATCTGGAATTTCCTCAGCAGTAACCACTGTGGAATGAGTCTCATGGGTCAGTTCTTGTGAGCAGTCATGCAAGCATAAAGCCAAGTGCTGTCACGTAAACTGTCCTTACTCATGTGTACTGTCCAAGAGCAATGTGTAATCTGACTGCGCACGAGTGACAATGAATGATCTGCCCCCCCACATCCACTCAGAGCTGGATCTGCCAATGATAGCTGCACTGACCTGAAGCAGACTGAAGACTACCTGCTTGTTGCCTCAGTTTGCTACAGCTGGGCAAATCCTTCTTCCTGCAAAGAGCATGGTGCTTTCTTGGTACAACCATAAGGGGAACTTGCAGTCCAAGGCTTGGGTGGCTATAACATGGAGGGAATGGTGATTCCATTTCCATGATCTCAAGGGATGTCAGTAAAGGTTTCTAATTAGTGGCTTCTCCTAAGTTGACCATGTAGCTTCCTTCTAAGACCAAGCTAAAAGCCAGGTGCTTCCAAGGCTATCGTTACCAAGCTGCATCTAGAAAGGGCTCCAAATTAGTCATTAGATATTTCCCGATAACATGGGGCAATCACCATTTGCTTGTGACATATAATATTCTTGCAAGGCTGATCTCCTGAAGGACTAATCCAGCAGCTGTATGAAGCAGGATGAGCTGTAGATGATGGAGGCCAGTAATTAGAGTCTTAGTGTTCCATCAGCTTCCTATCTACTTAATCCCTTTTTATGACTGCTTTACACGCTGTATCTTATCTATTTTGGATCCTGACTCAGTTTTGTTCACAGACAGTACATCTAATCTAAGGCAAGACACATGGCAGCCTGACCCTAGAACAAACTGATTTGCTGAACTGCACTCATGTTCACAAAAGTCTGGAAGAAAACAGATGGGCTACCAAAGCAAAACAACAACAACAAAAACACAAAAAAAACCCAAAACACAAAAAAACAACAACAAAAACAATGACAAAAAACCAAGCCAAACCCAAAAGACATGACAAATAAAGTGCAACATTATATTTCTTACTAGAATCTAAACCTATGTGTAAATAAAATTTTAAAAACCTGCATCTCATTTTCATTAAAAGCTCATAGAAAACTGCTATTTTGCTTCTTTATAACTGAACTTGGCAAAATACCTTGACAAGAATGAAGAAAAAGAGTGACCTGTGTGTGCAGAGTGGTGGAAGCGTAGGTATGGAAACCTGAGGGTCTCCTAGTCACAGGTAAACAAGATTTCCAGTTTTCAAAAGCTAGGCAAATAAAGGGGCGCTCAGGGGAGCAATGCCTACTGAATAAGAGTGCGTGGTTGCACAGGGCTCAGCAGCAAGGCAAGCTCCAGAACCCAAATTCCTCTTTGGCTGAGCACCGTGCACCCTGAAAGCTAACGGAGAACCCCCACAGAAAACCCGCCGCTCCTTTCGGAGAGTGGAGTCCCAGCAGACGCTGGACGATTCTCGGGACGATGCAGCGCCACGCTTCCCTCGCTCCCGAACCTGAAGGAGCCGCTGTGCCGGCAGCGGCCGCTCTTCTCTCTCCGCCTTGCTCCTTTAGCCGCACACACCCACCGGTGGAAAGGAGCCAACGGGGCGCTGCCCCCCGGGTCCACTCCGGGAAATTCCCCGGCAGCTCCCGGCAGGGAATAAAAGCACGGGAGGGAAAGGGGGCCGCCTCGCCGGCTCCTGCACCCTCTCCGCCGCCAGCATCAGCCATGAACCCGCACCTCCGCCTCCTCCTCCTCCTCCTGGCCGTCGCCGCTCTATGCCAAGGTAAGCGGCGGAGCAGGGGTTACCCATCCGTCCGTGGCCGGCCCCGTCGGGGGGCCGGGGGTTTCGGGGGACCGCGGAGCCGAGGCTCAGAAGGCTCCTCCTGCCTGCCAGGTGCGCCGCTGGCCGGGGAGCTGCGCTGCCGCTGCGTGCGGACCGTGTCCGAGGTGATCCCGCCGCGGCGCCTGGCGCGCCTGGAGTTCCTCGCCGAGGGACCGCACTGCGCCGTGCCCGAGGTCATGTAAGTGCCCGGCCCCGGCCCCGGCCCCGGCCCCGGCCCCGGCCCCGGCCCCGGCCCCGGTCCCGGTCTCACCCCTCCCTGTCTCGCCCGCAGAGCCACGATGAAGCAGGGACAGCTGATCTGCCTGGACCCCGCCGCACCCTGGGTCAAGCTCCTGGTCACCAGGATCCTCCGCAGGTACCTGCCGGGCCAGCTGTCGCCAGCACTCGGGGCCAAACCTACCTTTTGGAGGGGCTTACCCCAGAGTAATGAGCCACATTCTGTTATTGATTCCTGTAGGAAAATTCTGGTTAGTCACAGCAAAAATGTGTCCAGAAAGTGCTTCTTTGTTTGGGGAAGAGACAGCCCAGCAGGTTGTCAGGGAGAGTATCCATAAGAAATGCCTGATTAATTGGAAATCTAGCCACAGTATGTTCCATCATCACCATCAGGCATCTTTTCCACACCTCCTATGGGATTTAGTATCTCGTGTATGCAAGAAAACTTATGGAAAGTTTTCCTGGCTGGCTTTACAATTTGAATTCTGCCTATTGCAGTTCATCCAACAAGCTCTGAGTGAGGGAAGGAACACCTTGGAATGAAGCTGCCTGTTTGCCACAAGATACCAGGAAACAGATGCTATGAGACCACAATAACTCAGCTCTCTAGTTTTGATGGGTTTGTAGATCAGATGTTCTATTTTTCATTCCCTCTCCTCATATTTGTTATTGCCTAATCCTATGAATGGTTTTATTGACTGAGATAAAGTGATTGAATCTATTTGATAAGACAATGGAAGCTTTGCTGGATGCCTCTCAGCAACCTTCTCAGAACTTGCTCCACCTTTGTGCAAGCTCCTTCTTGCCAAATACTGCTTGCTAATAGGTTCCTATAAAACAGCCTTAATATCTGAAAAGAAGATGGGCCCATCATAAAGATGATTTTGCAGATGTCCGCAGAGAGCGTGACATGAGAGGTTTGAATGGATTGTGCCGATGACTGGGGGTAACCCTTCCATCAGGAATAACAAGAGTGCTGTCTGGCACTTAACATTTCAGTGCCTGTTCAGGATTACATGGGAATAAAATCTGGTTCAGGCAAGAATAAACATTTGCTGAATCTCTTTTTCCTACTCCAACTCTCCAGCCTTTAACACAGAATGCCTCAGACCTTTTTGCACAAGGTACTGTCTAATGCAATCACAGATTTTCCCCCTGAAGTCTTTTTTCCCCTATTCAATACTTAGAGGAGTTTAATAATTTCTGTGAAATTGTGGGCGTTTGTGCCATGACTGGTTTGGTTTTTAACCAGATAATGTTGAGGTTGGTTAGTTGGTTTGTTTTTAAATTAATTTACATTACAATATTTGGTCTTTATGCACAAGATCTAAAGGAACAGTAAATGTTCTGGAGATACTTAGACATTTTATGTCTACTTGTATGACATAATGTCATAACTCATAAAGAATAACTAATTTTCATTATTCTGCTGTGGAAAATTGTATGTGGAGAGGTGGATTTCTCATGATAATGTAATAAAATATATGATGCAATAAAAGTGTTTTCCTGTTGAAAAATATCCTGGGTTTTTGTGAATTCCATGTTAAATGGACCTGTGTACCTGTGTCAGTTGGGCTAGAGGGATGCAGGGAAGCAGCGACCTCTGAGTACCCAGGGATTCCTGGGCAGACCTGCAGATCAGTCCTCTCTTTGTGCCAAACAAACGTTCCTATATTCAGAGGAACATCACTTAAACACTCTGATGTGAAGCTGACCTGAGATGCTGATATGAAGAGAGATTAGCCCAGGATAGATGTATGGAACCCAGGCACAGCCCTGCAATATGCAGGAATTTCTATTTTCTTTTCTTCAACCCACCTTGAAGTGGGCTGTGTTTAAAGTCAAACACATTTTGCTGGGTGGGAAGGAGTAACAGTGTTTGCTATGGTAAGAAACAGTAAAAGTTTGCAACAGTAAATTTGTTTCCAGAAGAAAAACTGATCAGGTCCCAGCTTGTTTCCAGAAGAAAAACTGCTCAGGTCCCAGCGGTTACAAGGATCTCTGGCACTTCTGAGAGCCAAGAATCCCTTTGTATGGATTCTTCAGTGCACCTTTCTAGGACAAGCAATCTGTCACTAGGTACATGGTTCTTGTTTACTGACAGACAAATCTACTGAGATGAAATGAAATCCACATGAAATCAAACAAAACCTCATCTGAAAGCACACCCACATCCTGGCCTTGCTGACATGGGGGAGTCATGAATGTTTTCCTATGACACCTGAGGAAGGCTGGCTCATCCCCAGAACATGGGACAGACAAATTAAGATAATATGGAAATCTGTCTCCTTTACACACCCAGGGGTAGAGAGCATGAGAAGTTCTTCCGTTTCCTTGTGAATTTCCTTGTATTTTTTTTTTCCTTGTATTAAAAAAAAAAATTAAAAAAGGTGGTTTTTCCTTGCCATTTAAAGGTGATCTGAGACTGTTGCTCCCTCTTCAGAACCTTGAGAAAGTCCTGTCTGCACTGGCCACCTCTCAACAAACTGCAGTGTGTCTGCACACATCATGGCTTTCCCCCTGGGAATGGTTTCTGCCTGAGATGCCCACACTGCCCTGTCACACCATGTCTGTCTCAGGAACAGCCCAGAGAGAGCTACATCCTGCTTCACTTTACCAGAGCAGCAGATATTTGCAAACTCCCGAGGCAGATTTTTCACTTTCCCTGCCTAGTACGCACCAAAGGCTGTGACTAAAACACCGACAATAACCGGGTCCTTTTGAAAGCTGAAAAGTGTAACTTGCCAGCAGGAATAGATACCTATTTAATATGCCATTTTTGAAAACCATGGCTCAGTAAAAACTTCTACAGTCCTTTCCTTCTGCTCTGTCATATGTTTTTCTTCAGATGCAAGTGAATAGACTAAAACAGCAAAGGAAAGATCTTGTGCAACTCTGGATTTTTTGCCTCCCACCCAGTTTTCAGCAGGAAAGTACATTGCCCAAGAAAAAATGCTAGTAAAACAGGACACATCAAAAGCCTCTCAGGTTTTTAAAGTCCTCATGAGGTTCAGGAATTGTTATCATCTGTTCTTTGAAATTCTCAAGATATTAAGCATGAATAAAGTTCATCTTCACAGCACCCTAAGAGATTCACATAAGAGCCTGTAGATAAGTCAAATGTACAAACTCACAGTAAGCCTATCACAGCATTTACATCTACATTTAACAATTGAAATTGTTTGGGTTCTTTGTTTTTGTTGGGTTGTGGGTTTTTTTTGTTTGTTTGTTTTTCCCCTCTGGAATTGAAAAGAGCATTTGGTTTCCATGTAAAGTTCCGTCTTTGAGTAAATAGCATATTTTATGCTAAATTGTAATGAACATGATGAACTGATAAGTTTATAAAATATTTGGAGGAATGACTGGGAAACTGCTTAGTTCTCCTTAGCTGCAGACCATGGAACCAAATGCTTTCATGGAGAAACTGAACGTGACACAAAGGTTCTGGTACTACTTTTAGAAAACACACAAGTTCAGCAAGGGAAAGGTAGAGACTTTAGAATTTCAGACACAAACTTTCTGCTGTTAAAAAAAAAAACAAACCCAAAACAAAAACCAAGGAGAAGAGTCGAGGACTTTGCAGCTGTGGGACATTACTGCTACAGTGTGTCTAATTACCCACGAAGAATTCCGAATATATAGAAGGGAATAACAACTAGTACATTCATAACTCTTTGGAGTCTACAATTTTCAAGATGCTTTGGAAAAATACACTTTCAATAAAGAAAATGCCAAGATCTTAGAGAGGCTTATATAGATAACATCAGCAATGCAAGCACGTTTGCTGAACTTTTAATATGAAAAGCACATTGAAAATTGTGACCTGGCATAGATTTCTGGGGCTTTTTTTAGGTTATGTGAATTCAAAGACTGTCACTAAATAGAAAGAGTTGTAACTACTTCTAGTAGTAATAGTTATTATTGCCTAGTAGTTATTTCATAATACAGAAACAGCTATTTCAGACAAATCAGATCTAAATTATTACTTTGTTTCTCCATGATAACATGCATCTGAATTGTAAAAAATGCATATTTTATGATTGGCTTTTCGCAAATATTACAATGAATATTATATGTGTAATGTTAGAAAGTTATGCTGTATTAATTCTCTTACATAGTGTGCTAAATGTAGTTTTAGGTTACAACATTATGTTAAAATAGAGATTATGTATGTGGGGGAAGTTTTTTTTTAGGAATGAGATTCTCACTTTGAGGAACACCTAAATCTTCCAAAGGAGAGGAATTTATGGCTTCTTATCAGAAGAAGTGAATTTCTTCAGGCCTTGCTCAGATTTGAAGACGCCAGGGGATTAAAGGAAACAGTTGACATACAACAGACAGAGTTTCTTGTTTAGAATAGAATGTATACATAACCATAAAGGATGTATGAATATGCAACAAGTGTATTGTTTTAAGGGTGATTCCTTACATAACAAGTTATGCTTTTCATGACTTAGTGTCCGAGAGCATCCGGACGTCAGTAATTTTTTGCTTTTTATTGTCTTGTAATTGTCCTAACTCTAAACTTTATTACTCTAATTGTATAATTATTATTTTATAACCATTTTATTATCATTAAACTTTTAAAATTTTAAAAACCAAGTGATTGGCATTTTTCACAGGTCAAACCATTAAAAGCCAGCATACGCACTGTATGTGGACGCATCTGAGCCACATTGCTTTTGGAAGAATTTAACTTGTCAAAAACCTTCGCCAGGATCATAGCCGAACATGAAGCCTAAATTGACAAATCTTTCCAAAGCTTTTCCCAACTTTATAAAAGAATTTTCCCACTGTCAGTAGGCTAATGAGGGTGCTGTTATTATTTTGGCATGCTTTCTATATGCTATTTCAGATCTTGGTTCGTTTTCTTCTTCCACTCTGCACAGGCGATTTTTTACTATAAAATTTGCCATTGAACGTGACAGAAGTCACCAATATGAAAGCTGCCAGCGACTCTATGAGGCTTCCCCCTTAGGAAACGTGGGCGTGCAGGGAATAACTATGAGGGGCAGCGGTGCTTGTCCGTGGAGCTCCGTGTTTACCCACTCCAAATTGCGGCGGGAATTTTGGCAGCCCAGGGAGCCAAAGGCTGAAGCCGAAGCCCGTGTTTGGGGCGCTGTTTGCGCGGCTCCTGCTCTTCCCTGAGGCTCCAAGTGCCCGTCACGCCGATCGCGCCTCAGCATCTCCCCTCCCTCAGCATCTCCCCTTCCCTCAGCATCTCCCCTTCCCTCAGCATCTCCCCTCCCTCAGCGTCTCCCCTTCCCTCAGCATCTCCCCTCCCTCAGCATCTCCCCTCCCTCAGCGTCTCCCCTCCCTCAGCGCCTCCCGTCCCTCAGCATCTCCCCTTTCCTCAGCATCTCCCCTCCCTCAGCATCGCCCCTTCCCTCAGCATCGCCCGTCCCTCAGCATCTCCCCTTCCCTCAGCATCTCCCCTCCCTCAGCGCCTCCCGTCCCTCAGCATCTCCCCTCCCTCAGCATCTCCCCTTTCCTCAGCATCGCCCTTCCCTCAGCATCGCCCCTTTCCTCAGCATCGCCCCTTCCCTCAGCATCGCCCCTTTCCTCAGCATCTCCCCTTCCCTCAGCATCGCCCCTTTCCTCAGCGCCGCCCGTCCCTCAGCGCCGCCCTTCCTCCCCTCAGCATCAACTCTTCCCTCAGCTCCGCCCTTCCCTCAGCACTTATCATCCCTCAGCGCCGCCCTTTCCCTCAGCATCTCCCCACCCTTAGCGCCGCCCTTCCCTCAGCGCCGCCCTTCCCTCAACACTTACCATCCCTCAGCGCCGCCCTTCCCTCAGCACCACCCTTTCTTCAGCACCGCCCTTCCCTCAGCACTTACCATCCCTCAGCGCCGCCCTTTCTTCAGCACCGCCCTTCCCTCAGCACTTACCATCCCTCAGCGCCGCCCGTCCCTCCGCTCCGCCCGCTCTGGCCGCGATCCCGGTGCCCCTCCCGCCCGTCGCTTGGTTGCGGCGGCGCTTCCGTCCGCGGGGCCGGCCGAAATGGCGGCGGCCACCGCAGCCTTCTCCCTCTCCTCCGCCTCCTCCTCCTCTGCCGCGCTATTGCGCCCGGGCTGGGCTCCCCTGAGGCGGTGGCGAACCCTCATCCGCAGCATCAGCGGCTCCCCTCGCAGCGCCGCCAGGTACCTTGCGCCGGTCGGATCTTTTTCCTCTTCGTTCTCCTCCTCATCCTCATCGCCCTCCGGGCGCGGCGGGTCCAGAGGGCGCGGAACGCCTGAGGGATCAGCGGGGTCGGGCGCGCCGCCATCCCCCTTCGGGCTGGATGCCCTCCGATCCCCGCTGAGTTCCTCCCGGGAAAAGGGGAAGAACCAGCGGGAGAACGGGCCACGGCCCTGGCCTTGCTGATCCATCGGGGATTTAAGCAGTGCCCTTGAAATTGAAGAAGCCCTTGCAATGTGAGCTTCCTGCCCCCTCCCTGAGGGGAGTCTGCGAGTTTGCTTGCTCCTGGTACCTTAAAGGGCCTGTCAGGGGATTTATACAGAACTACTGTATATATTCATCACTTGGTGGCAAACAGGGCATGCTTTGGTGCACTGGGGATGAGTGTCCTGACAATAATCACCCCCTGCATTTAATTTATTGCAGTGTCTGCAAAGGGATTCTGGTGGTGGTTTTGAAGCACTGCAGCTCTGAGCACTTGCCTGGGTGTGCATGGGAGGGTCTCTCTGAGCTCCTGCTTGTGAACCTTTTCATTTATATGTAATTGTGTTAAGACCTGGCTGAAAGCTGACTGAAGAAATTCAGCACATCACAAGTGCCAATGCTGAGAGCACTGTCTTTGTGATTTCAAGAATGAAAAGAGGAGTGAGCTGAACAGTCATTGCAATAAACATCTGACCCCTTGGATGTTCTGTGTATTCAAAATTGATTCTGTCAGTTTTGGGAGAAACAGCTGTATTTCTAGACCAGTGCATATCCTACTTCTGTTCTGTGCTGCTAGTAACTGTTCTTTTCCAGTTCTGTGAAACATAGATGTTCCTGCACTAATAATTTACCTGAGGTTTTTATGGGGTGTGGGACATGTCTGTTGTGATGCTGAATATGATCTCAGGGTTTTAGAGTACAAATTGATCTAAAATAGCAGTGCAGATCTTAGTCTGTGTTGTGGTCTGCAAGTCACTGGGTTCATAAACAAGAACTTTTGTCAAATCAATCAAATTATGTCAAATCAATTTTTAAGGAAATTTGAGGAGGGGAGTTAGTAACTTTCCTTAAACCAGTAAAACCTAAGGGCGTAAGAACATTGTCACGTTTTATTCCAAAATGCAAGAGTTCACGTATGTTTACGTGGCTAGCTGTGTGTGTTGGGAAGGTGAGTTGTGGCTCGTCTGGTGAACTCAAGCAGGTGAGCAGCATTGAAGGTAACAAGACAGGGAGTGCCCAGGTGTGCTGACCAATCACTAAAGGGAACAGAGGGCACACAGGTGTGATGCATGAACCATGAGGGTATAAAGGGTTGAGCAAGAAAGAGCACACACTTATAGCTTTCTGAAGTGGTGTGGTGTTCCTCTGTCTGAGTAGGGACTTGGAGTCTTCTGAAGCGGTATGGTGTTACTCTGTACGGGTGTATGCTGAAAGCATTCTGAAATAGTGTGGTGGCAGTCTGTGTGTTGCAGCTGTCTCAACTGTGACAAGTGGGAAAGCGTTTTTCCCATGTAGGTTTGTAGTGTGTTCATGATTTTTGACTAACATTTGAAATGCCTGTTAATATTTGAAATTTCATAGTGTTCAAAATGGTAGATCACACACTTAAAGGTGTCTTCTTCCTGGCAAAAAATTTTATGCCTAAATGTTGCATGTCTTTTTATTGTTTCAGCGACGAAGCAACCGTTATCTCAGGGACAAAACTTGCACACCAGGTTTTGAAAGAAGTTCGAAGCGATGTGGAGTCGTGGATATCTGCTGGGAACCAGAGGCCTCACGTCACTGTCATATTGGTAGGAGACAATCCAGCCAGTCACATCTATGTCAGGAACAAGATAAAAGCAGCTGCTGCTGTGGGTATGTCATATAAGTGTTCTGTTGGTAAGCACAAGATACTCTTGTTTAAAAGGAAAAAATAAAGCAGGAGGAGTTCCCTCAGTGTCTTAATTAAATTTTGCACCAATTTCTTCCACGTTTTCTCTGATGGATCTGAGGATTTGCATGGATATACGAAGAAAGTAGTTTTAATGTGTTTTGAATGGGAGCTGTAAGTTTCATTTTGCATCTTAAAATAGTGTTTGGGAACAGTTCTTAAGAATCAGATTTTTGGACTAAAAGACTAAGCTGATTGCTCTGTATCCTTATTCTGACGTGTCTTCTGTCTTTTGTTTTTATCAGGCATTTCTAGTGAGATCATACTGAGGCCTAAAGACATTTCACAGGAAGAACTCTTGGATATGACAGTACAACTTAACAAGGATTCCAGAGTTAGTGGTTTATTAGTTCAGCTACCTCTCCCAGGTGTGTGATGTCTTTGTCCCACTCCTCATACATAGCCCATGTAAGAGAAAAGAGTTTAATAGTTCTGAGCTGCAAGTGTACCTTGGGGCTATAAAAAACTCTTGAAAGACGACCTGCATAATGAATGGTTAGCTGAGGTGGCTGGGTTTTTTTGTTGTTGGTGAATATGCAGTTCATTTTCAAGAAGACAAATTCTGCAAGTAATTTCATATGTAAAACTTGCCTTCTTTAATGATCAGTTAGACTGGTGTTTCAAAGCATTTCACATAATTTATCCAGTTTAATTATATTTATTTTTTGAGTGTGTTGCACTGCTTTGCCTTGAATTCCATGCTTTCATCCCCTATATCGTGCAGAAATATGGTATGTAGCAGGTGATGCTATAGCCTTTTTCATAGTGATTCCAGGTTTTGCCTTGAACATTAAACATTTGTTTTCTTTGTCGGCTGTGATGTTCCAGGTGAACTTTGTGCAAAGGTCCTAATAGCTTTGATTAAATTTTAGGGTTTTTTATTTACCTTCTCCTAATTTGTACTGAAATATCACCAGGGAGTAGCTGGCAAACTGGTATTTTTGGGGTGATAAAACTTGCAGAGAAATAAAGAACTAAACTGAAAATGTTTTTTGTTTATAAGATGGCAAAACTGGGGGCAGGTGCTGAGAGTTATGGAGGAAAAAAATGCTTTAGTTGTATTTGTAATAAACAGTAGTATTCATGAGTTGGCACTGCTACCTGAAATTGGACATGTACTGAAATAAATTTGCCACAAGGTGGAAGTATAACACAAGCAAGGAGCCACCTCCTGGCCTTCAAGGTAGGAGCTGATGGAATGTGGTCAGTTTTCCTTTGGAGGATCATCTCTTCCACTAACAGATATTTGCAGCAGCAGGTGATGTAAATAACAAGTGATAACTGCAAAAGATGGAGCACAGGCAGCCTGGGGATGGGAATCATGCTGTCTGAAACCTGTAGCAAAGGAAGCAAGCTTGTACACGGGGCTTCCAGTCCAGTGCTGTGCTCCCTAAAAGTGGGAGGTGTCACATATCTTGCTAGTGAAGGTACTCAGGGGAATGGTTATGTGTCACTTGCAATGCATTTATGAGGAGGATATCAGGTCACTGCAGTCCACTTTCATCAGTGCGCAGTTCAGAACTTCTTTCAGTCTTCAAATGTAGTGAATTTAAACCTGGTCAACATGAGAAGAAAAAAAGCCTGCTGATAATTTTAGCTGTGTCAGATTAAATGTTTGATGCTTCTGCACTGCAATGCTCGAGTCCATAAATGAGGGCTAGTCCTAAATTTGGTTGAAGATTCCTCCCAAGAATTGCGACATACCTGTCATAATAACTGCATGACTAATTAGCCTCCATCCAACCTATTGGACAGGCACAGCTGTTGCTTGTGCTCGGAAAAGCCTTAAAACAATTTAATCAATAGTAGAACTTCGTCAATATTGTAGTGTCTGCATAATAGAGTTAAATGTGCAACTTGTCATGAACTGGAAATACTCAGTAAGCTCTTTTCCACGAGTTATGTTGTTATTCCATAACAATGTAACTCGGATAACTTTTTTTTCCTCGATAGAGCTTAGTAAACTAAAGGGCCAAAAGCTAAGTTAGCTCATTTTCCAAATTTTATTTGCCTTGTAATGGAAGGAGACAAAACCCATGAATTGTTAAAACTCATATTAATGGAAACTCCTTATTCCAGAATTGAGGTAGTGGTGTTGGGTTTGGAGCTTTTTTGCAGTAAACCACACAAAGTGTGGCTTTTGATCAACATTGGGTTAAAAATGGAATCAGAAGTAGCTCTGTTCTGTTGCACTATTTTAAGTGGGGGTGACTTAATTTTGAGGATTGTTGTCTTTGCCTGAGGAGAACTTTTTTTCTGTGCACCTTTTGAGTGCATTACTTGTGATAGTTTTCTGGACATTTTCCTGTGTCTTAGTTTGAATTGCCTGGGAGGTGGCCCTGAGATATTAACCTATTTGAGACAGAAGATGAAAATCCATGCAGTGTTTTTTTCAAATCTGTTTTGTGCTATGGTATTGTTTTCATTAGTCTTCCCTTTTGAAAACCAGTCTTTATTTTTCATGTGCCAGCACCAGAGGCACTTGTTGTGTAAATATGAGTTTCTCTGTGTGCAGATGTTTGGCCAGTGATACCCAGTGTAGTCCTGCAAGTTTTACCAAAAAGGGAGAGGAGGAGTGCAGAGAGGAACTTGGCCTGGTGGGTGGCCTGTAATGACAGCAAGGAAATTTGTATGGGTATCAGCTCATGTTTTATGAGACTGACAGTAAGATAATCAACAAGTTATTTTGTTCCTCTGGAAATAAGGCATGTGGGATCCTCTTCTCTGGCCCCCAGCTCACTTCTCCCTGACTGTTCAGCTGCATTTCTTCCCAGTACTTTAAACCCTCTTCTGGAATTGTGTAAATTGGTTTTGAATATGGAAAATACCAATGTAAATCATGGGGTTTTTTTTCCTTTTATATAACTGTCTATCTGTCTGGTTTTGGGAAGCTAAAGACAATGTGGAGGAGGTGTTTTTCAGCGCAGTGTTCTGCTCATCCCAGGCACAAGGAAAAACATGGCTGCCAAGTTTGTGTTGGAAGAACAACTGACTTGCCTAAGGGTAACAAGTTCTTTTGCAAAAGCCATTTAATAGGTTACTCCAAATTTCTTTCTTGGTTTTGTTTTCTTTTTTTAATTCCCAAGTTGACATAAAAACAGGGTTATGGTTGCTTTCAGTATCTGTGAGGCAAGTTTCAGTTCTAAGAGACTCTTTAATCAATGTACTTAATATATTAATTTCCGCAGTCTTTTCTCATTAGGATTCAAAAGGAAACTTGCTCTTGTCAAAAAACAACAGAATTGTAAATCATAGCAGCCTGGTTTAACTCTAGGGGTTTTCTAATTGGAAATCTTAACAGATTGCCATGGTTTAAGTTCTACAACATGCTTATCTTTTATCTAGCTCCTTTTAAAGGAAAACCACAAAAATCTACTAAATTAAACCATCCTGTTTATGTCTCTAAAATATTTTACTGACAACATCTGACTTTCTTACTGATGCTTATTTTCCTTTATTTGGTTTTTTTAAACCTCCTGTAGTGCCTTCTGACTTGGGCACTGGGACATCTTGCCTCGTAGTTGCAGGATTCTGTTCAGGTTGTGGGTAGAATGGGTGATGTAAGGGATGCAAAAAGCAATTGCTCTGCAATGGAAATTGTAAACCCTCTGCCTGTTTGTCAGGTTTAGGGGAAGGTACTTCGGTTCACTCTTACTGGTGCTTGGGAGGAACAGCCAAATTCCCAGGAGGTTCAGTAACAAATTGGTCATTAACCCACAGAGGGTCAGTGGCTTTCTCCCCATCTACCCACTCTGGGGGTCTGCTTGACTTTCTCCCAGACAAAACCTTTCAACAGGTCTGGGTCAATGCAGGCTGTGGGTCGGTCAGTGCTGGTTTGGGGCTCTGAGCAGGCCGTGGGTCAGTCATTAAACACAGTTTGCTTTTTGGGTTAGCATGGGATTTTTGTGGAGCTGTTCCTCTGTGGTGTTATGTATTCCAGGTTGATGCTTGGGTTTGTAACTCTGCAGGGAGAGGTCCAACAAACAGCTTTTTTCATAATCAGCACTAATGTTTATGCAGTATAAGTTTTAAGCAGTTGCAAAGCTGTCCTGTATCATTACTGCATATGAAAAATATTCAGTATGAGTACATATGAATACAAAATTATGTGCTGGTAATGCCATTCAAGCCATATTCAATGTTTTGGGATCACCACAATCAAACAGTTTTGTGTATTCTCACTTCTTTAAATGAAGTAGGATATGTTTTGAGTCTACTGATTAACTGACTAAAAAATAGTATTGTTGGAAAAGGAAAGCTAGACCTTCAAAGTTACTTCAGCTTGAGGTTTGCATGAATCTGTTTAAAAATGTGCTCTGTGTGCTTAGAAACCAGAGAAATTCATATAACTGTTCTCCTGTGGATTGTTGGGGTTTTTGAGCTCCTTCATGTTCAAGAATTCTACATTGCAGAAGTGACTTCCTTAAACATTTCTTCTTTACTTCTTCCTGTCCTCACTCTCAGCTGAGTAATGGGCTTTCATGTTTTGACTGAATCTGTTGTATCAACACTGTGACAAATGCCTTGACCTAATCTTTAGTAAACTCGTTGAAAAGGGGAAATTGCCTTTAAGGGTGAGTGTAGTTCATTTGATCAAGAGCAGTCATTAGTGACCCTGGCTAGATCCAGGCTTGCCAGTGCCATGATGTATTGAGGGCACCTGACAGCGAAGGAGCTGTAGCTGAGGGCTGTGTCTCCCCTAGATCACATAGACGAGCGGATGGTCTGTGACGCCATCGCCCCTGACAAGGACGTGGATGGGTTCCATATTGTGAACGTTGGACGGCTGTGTCTCGACCAGCCTTCCATAATCCCTGCCACCGCTGCTGCTGTCTGGGAGATCATAAAACAGACGGGTAAGAGACTCTTCCCATCCTGGGAGGTGAACAAGGGATGACCTCAGGTGGGAGCTAGAAGGTCAAGGTGCTCTAAATGCATTGGGCTAAATGAAGAACAAATGTTTAGGGTATTAATCTGAATAAGGAGCTGCCAAATAGATGGGCTTTTGTGCCATTAGCACAACTATTAACAAAGTGTAGACAGTAGTATTTGGTGGAACACTTCAGTAACTTTCTGAATTTCATAGTTTTGCAGGTAATTTTCTGTGCTGTTCTATTTGTCAAATAGAAGATTGGATGCATAAGTTCTTGTCGAGAAGGGGGAAAAACAAGTATGAAAAATGGGAGCACTTAATTCAGTACTGGAAGGGGAAAAAATGCCTATGTGTTGCATAGTTGTAATTTTTTATTTGGAATATACATGTTCTTACTGGTAGATGTAAGTGCTTCCCTTTGTGGCTGGAGCAAGGAAATTAAGTCCTTGCTAAGAGTGATTTTGGTAACCTGAATGAGTTGCCAGGGTGAAAGGTGAAAGCTGTTTTGTGGGCTGATCCCTCAAATTCAGTCTTGTGGATTTTCAAGTCGTGTTGATGTCAGCAGTCCACAACAACAAAATAATTGTCGTGGGGATTAAGAAGGAAGGTTTAGCTGTATCAAAATAGTGGGATATAATTTTTTAATACTTTTTTTTTTCCCCCACAAGGAATACAAACATTTGGAAAAAATGTTCTTGTAGCTGGAAGATCCAAAAATGTTGGAATGCCTATTGCAATGCTTTTACATACTGATGGAAAACACAAAAGGCCTGGAGGTAAGTCCAGGAATGTTGTTCCAATGTTTCCATTTGTGAAGGCCTGAAAATAAAGCTTACTAGAGGACTGAGATTAAAGAGAAAGCTTTCCACTCTTGTCAGTACTTGCAACCAGACCAAGAAAATAAATTTGCTAACCTGTTTCCTGACTTACTCTCAGGAGAGCAGTTTCTGGACTTCTTCTGCTGTTCAGTCATCATTTCCTCCTCCATTTGAAACAGCTGCTTTTTCAAGTGATCCTTGAAGGTGGTACTGGCAGTGAGGCCTTGAGCTGCAGAGGCTCCTGTGGTGTTTATACAATGTAGCTGTTTATAGGACTTGTCCTTGTGCTTGTTCAATATTGATTTCGTTGGTCATACACATGAGCATGCGGGTACTCCTGTGTATACATGTGCACACACATGTTTATCTAGGAATAAGCAAAAAAGGTGTGGCATGACCTTTGTGTTGTGCTGTGTCAGTGAGGTGCTGCTTATGAAAATACCCGAATGACCAACCAAGGAACTCTTCAGCGCGAGTACCATGATTACTTGTTGGCCTGGGGGATATTTCTGCAGTGCAGTTTATATCCCCCTGGAAATTGAGTGTTGTGGTGGAAATATTTTAAAGTAATTCTAATTACAGAAGCCTACAGTAGTGCTGCTATAATTGTGCTGTAGAAATTAAAGCAAATATAATGTAGCTAGAATACTGCCCTTTTGACTCCATTTTGATGTTAGGAACTGCTGTGGTGTATAATATGTGGTGTGCATAAATGAGGTAAACATAGACATTTAATCCCAGGCCTATTTAATTGGAGCAGAGTGAAATCTGTTATTAATATAATAAAACACTAAAAAGCTTTATACTAATCACAGAGTTGGTTTTTCTGTTCAGCCTCTGTGGGAAAGTTGCTATTTGGAACTCCTCTCAGTGCCTGGATCGTAATTACTATTGGTACATAGTTATGGTCTCATCCTCATTCCCACGAAAATTAGTAGCATTTTTGCTATTTGCTGCAAATACTGGATGACATTTGTTATTGGCAGTGCAGCTGATGTTTGAAGTAGGCTTGGTAGAACACAAAGTCATGTTACAAGCTACTTATTTACATGTTTCCCACTTGGAAATGAGGAGACCTAGTGACCTGTGATGCTTTCAGCAGCTTTTTGCAAGACTCTCACCAGCTGCATGAGCAGTTTTGAGCTGTAACTATTTGCAGCTTCCGGCTTTTGAGTGGATTGGATCCACGGCTCAGTTTGGTCTTGTATCCTGGGTTTCCAGTTTCTGTTTGACTGTCTGGTAGTGCAGCTTGTTTTGAGGGGCCAGTCCATGAGATTTTTGTGGTTCTTCATGGTCTTCTGCCAGTGTTTTGTTTCCTGGCATGTCAGAAGACTTCCCTTGCAACCCTGCTTGCTGGCATTGCCAGTGTTCTAAGTATATCACATATGTGGTGTAGGGTCAGAAGAATGTTCAGGTAGTCCCTTACTGACACTGGAGCCTAGATACAGAAAGAATTAACGCACTGGACTTATCCTTGCCTAATCTGAAGAACTGGATTTATTTATCAGGTAGTTTTCTAGTTTTCCAGTCTGCTGTGAGTTGGCACACAGTATAAAGCAGCTGGCAGTGAGAAAACAAGGGGATGTGTACTTCTCTGATAATGAGCTGGTGTTAAGTGTGTATGCTGTGTATATGATGATAAATACTTCTGTATTTGGGGTGACTTCTGTACAGAATACTTCTGTATTCTGTATTTTGGGTGGCATTTTCCTCCCTAACTCACAGATGGGGCTCTCCTGAAGATCAGGTTCATCTTTTGCACTTGGGTTTAATTTCTGCTTCTGCTGTGAGCAGCAAGAGACTGGCCTGGGTGGTGTGTAAAAAGGAAGGGAGGTCAGGCCATGGTTTTAGCTTGCTTTTTTTTTTTTTTTTTTTAAACTTAGGGTGATAGGGACCAGAGAAGACCTACAATGGAACACTGAAAAAGAACTTTCTCAGGTTATCAATCAAGAAAATTTTTTTCAGTGACTGGGTTGATTTTATTTTTTTTTTTAATTGAGAAACTGTGCAAGGGGTGGATGTGTATGGTACTTTTTTTTGTTGTAGGTTTTGGTTGGTTTTCTTTATAGATTATGAACAAAAATTCAAGATTGGGCACTGTCTTAATTTGTGATGTTTCATCTGTAGATACACTTATGTCCTGCAGGTGGCAATATCTGATCAGATGTGAACCACTTCCAAAATAAATAATGTTCTTTGTAGGCAGGTCAAGAGATTATTTCTGTTTTGTGAGCTAGGGGATTGACTTGGGAGTATCATGTGGAATCTTAATTGTTAAATATATTCCTCTTCTTTCAGCAGAAGTAGCAGTATAAAAATAATTGTTTATTTTCTGTTTGGGCATGATCACAAATAAATGGAAAGCCTCCCCTTTCTGAGGTGTCTGTAAGCTTCTGGACTGCTGTTGTCAAGGTACGGGCTTTTTTTTTCCCCCCTCTTTTTTTCTTCTTTCCTTTTTGGTAGTGAAAGCAATTATTTGGTTTCAGGAGTTGACTACAGACACATTCCTCACTAAAATCTTAGAGGCAAATTACCACCAATTTTATTCCTCAGAGGTAACCTTGTAACTTTGGATTTTATCCTTTGTTTTTTCTCAACCTTTCTGCTGAGTAATGATCATGTTTTTTGTTATTTGGCCTAAAGCAGGTATTGGTAGACTCCTCTATTTTTTTTTCCAAGCCTGTACTTTTCAGTTATCTGCAAATGTTTTGATCTGCTTGTCTCTGGGGAGATGCTGTGCACTGCACAGCCTGAAGAAGAGGGGTAAAAAGTGAGGGGAAAGAGCAGAGAAGCCAGAGCCCAGGAAGGTTGAAGATGAGATGCCTGAAAGAGTTAATAAGATGAGAGGCATAAATTTGACCAGTCAGACCATTCCATAGGAAGCAGATACAATGGTAATGTCTGAGAAGGCAAAAGGTTTTTGTTTAATTGCAAGTAACATGGCCTAGGTGTCTGTGAATGGAAGGCAGAGATGGGGGAGTGTAACATCTGAACACTGTGTAGTACAAATAATTGCAGAGAGGGTTGGAAGGAGTCTTCTTTGAGAGCCATTCTCTTTGCTGCTTGCTTGGGGAGTCTTCAAGGGAATACCACTCCTGCTGTTGGATGCAGTAGGAGACTTTGGACCCTCTCCCTGTGACTGTTCATGCTGTGGTCCCTCCTCAGTGTCTCCATCAAACAGCACAAGAGTTTTTCATGTCTAACCAGGGGAGTGTATTCTGCAGGAGCAGAAGAATGTGTGCTTCTTTTGCTTCTGCTGGTGGTCTTGTACTGAAGCTGTCATGTGTGGCAGACAGCTGAGTCTTGTGGTGCCCTCTACAAACTGGGCTTGATAAAACAGACCCTGGATTCTGTGCTGGGCTTGCTTTGTGGAGTTCCACTGAACATAACGAAGCCATGCAAGGGCTTACCTTCCTGTGGAAGGGAATTTAGTCCACAGTATATTTTTAAGAAAAGTGTTTTTTCATATATGCGAGCAGCAAGTGTTGTGAGTGTTCTGCCTATGCTGATTTAAAATTCATGTCCCAAGACAAATCTGATTATGTGTTCTATTGTTAACGTACCAAAGTAATTTGTGCCTGAAGGTAAATTCTGTACTTTTTATAGCATTTCATATCTGTCAAATAATTGTTTTTCTCTTCGGTTTCAGGTGATGCTACAGTGACCATTACTCACAGACACACCCCAAAAGAGCAGCTCAAGATCCATACACAGCTTGCTGATATAGTAATAGTTGCTGCAGGTAATACTGGTTGGTGTCAATACTCCAATTGCAGCATTTCAAACCTAAAAAGAGGACTTTGCAGTCTGTGGCACTGACTGTTTCACATTTCTCTGAATAATCAGTGCTTGTGCTTGCTGATGGTGTTGCAGTGGGTAGGATTTCTCACTGTAGGAAGGGCAAATGATTTGGCTCTTTGTTCTTGCCCTTCACATTTGCAGACTCATAAACTGTTTCTCATCACATGCGACACCTTTCCCTTAGGGAAACTTTGGAGTGAACTCAAGATTGGGAACCAGTCAGTGCATAGTTTATACAGGTATAATTATGTAAATTAAAACATTCTCTGTGCTGTGGAAAAATCATGAGTCATTTAAAATTTGACAGGAGGGTTTCTTTAAATCAGCTGGAGCCTGCTTTCATAAAACCATGGTATTATTCCCCTGCTGTTAGAATTAAGGCCAGTCTTGCCAAATTAACTGGAGGTTTGGGTAACCTATGTTAGTAATGGCTGGGTTTTTTTCTCTTTTACCATGTCAAGAGAAAGATAATGGTAATTGCCTAGGGGAAGGGGACTGAAAGATCAGTGCCTGTACTCTTAAAGCAATGTAAACTGATACAGTTGAACTTATCTGTCCCAAAGAAACAGGCGGAACTCTGCTTCTAAGCAGCCTTGCTTATTTGTTTGCAGGTATTAGAGGTAGAACTACAAATTAATTTTTCAAAATTGAACGACCCAACTTAGCATAACCTTGGTAAAATTCTGGGTCCCTTTGCAGCTCAGGGATATCATCCTTCTCTTGTACCATTTTGTAGGGACTACAAGAGGATTGTCTTTGCTCTTTTCTGCTCCCTTCCCCCTCTTTCTCATCCTCAAGACCCAAGACTTCCTTATGTATTTTCTAGATGAAGACAGACAGGTGCCTGTCTAAAGCTTGTCACTTCCTGGTGAAATGAGATGCCCTTTCCTTCAGGTTTAATTTCACTGCCTCTTTCCTAAGGCAGGCCAGGAGTAAGTATCAACATATTTGTCCCCCATCTAATTGTTCAGCTGTGGGCCTGACGAGAATTCACCACTGTGAATGAAAGGCAACAATGGTTGTGCTAACTGGAAAATAAACCACTAACTTTTCATCCAAATTCACTGCTTCCAGTTTAATCATTGCTTCGGATTTTTGTGCTGAATGTGGTTTGTTGTTGTTTATGCTTGGACTTAAATGGCCCAGTAGCAATTCAGCCATATTGACCTTTCACATTATTTTCCTGTGTCATTTGTAACAGGAGTGTGATACAACACTCGTTACACAACTTGAGATATACTTGGAATGATGAAAAAACCTAGGGCTAGGTTATGCAAACAGCACACAGCCCTGCCCCGGTGGGTGCTCTGGGGAAAGTTGTGCTTTAGAAAGGTGGAATCACTCCAAGCTTCCTTTTGTTACATGAGAACTGTGCACATTTTAGCTTTGGGGTCACACACTCCCCAGAAATGGGTGATCTATTCAGTGGGTGTTACCTTTCTTGCAACTTGTACCTTGCCAGGTTGGAACAGGTGCTTTTACATGCCACTGCAGAAGATAAGCACATGGAAAAGAGCTTTTTTTGTGTGTGCTTGCATGGAAGACCAAGGTTCCTTTTCTTTTGTAGTACTTTCACAGGAGCCATCTGCATCCTGGCTCCTGTTTGGTGACTTGTTCGAGTGAGTCTCTTCTGATCTGGTGCAGTGCTTTCCTGTTCACTTGCATTCATGGTTTTGGTAATACTTCAAATCAGGTGCTTCTTTTTTGTTACTCCTGAATGTGAGAAGATTTTGTCTCTGCTGTCTCTCATTTGCCCCCAGGCATGGGGCACCAGTTTTCCTGCTTATTTGGATTGTAACTATCCATGCAGTTTATTCCTTCCTTTTTGTTCCCAGCCAGCTCCTTGCATCTTAAGTTCCACCAACACTGTTCTTGTCCAGCCTACTCCTCCCTAAAATCTCTTTCAATACCACACAGCTTTTGAATTTCTGTCCAAGGCATTGTTTCCTGTTAAGCACACCTGACACGTATCTCAGCACAGGGGTTACCCATCTTGGCCTGCTAACCTTGCCTATACAGACATCCCATGGTGTCTGTTCTTTTTGCCATCTGCCTAGCCCCACGGCAGAAGTGTAAGTGCAGCTTCACCCAGTGGTGCTCCTAGAGCCACCTCAGGACAGGTGAGACACTGATGGAAACAGCAGGACTCCTGAACCAGTCAGCTTGCTGCTCCTGCTCTCTGGGATTTCCTGTCTGCTGAGAGAAACAGGGCTCATCTGCCTGCTATGTTTGGGGAGGAGGTAAAGAGGAAAAGTAATGGCAGTGCCAAATGCCAGGTGAGCCTCTGCTTGGACTACTTGTGCCATCCCTTGGGTCATAATCTTTGGTGGTCTTCTGTAGGAAGTGCTGGTTGATCAAACCCTTTATTCTGCTTAGCATTCTTAGAAGTTGGCTGTTTCACAGTCCTTGCACCTAAATTTGGATTAGACAGGGCCTTGTTTTTCCTTTGTTTAAAATGTGATTCATCATTTTCTACAAAAATTGCCCATGAAGGCTTTTCCCATATTCAGTCAGTGCATTTTAGGAAAAGGTGCTCTTATGTTTATCCTTTCCTACTTGGTATGTAAAGTAGGCTTAAGTAAATAGATACGTTCATTTGGTTTGGGGGTTACTTCATTTGTTGCTATTAAGTATTTGGCTTATTATCAAACCATTTTACAAAGGGTGTAACTGTGCAGCTGCCATTAATATGCATCCAGCCCTATCACACACAAATCATTCACCCCCATAAGGCTGAGGCATTATCCAATTACCAGCCAGGTTGCCATGGATTACATCAGAGGGGGATGAAGGCGATGCAGTCAGATGTTATCAAATGGGCTAGGAGGGAGTTTGAGATCTTGGCTTGCCCAATATGAGAAGCAGAGTTTCAAGCAGGTGTCTTATGGGTGAGTGAGAAATGGAGAGCCAAGAATGTTGTAGTATGGCCTATATCCAAATGACTAAGTGTCATTTGGACACTTAGTCCAATGCTCTAGCACTGCACATGGAGCCAGAGCCTTGTACACCACCACTTCCCTCCCAAAAAACTGCAGTTTCAAACTGTATGGATTTGGTTTCTTTTCCTTTTTGCCTTCTTCCCACCTGAGAGAAAGCTGCTTTGATAGGGAGTGGGGAGTTCAGACTACCTTTTTAGAGGTACTCTTAACATTCCTCTCAAAACAAAAAACTGGTGGAAATGCTCAAGAAGCAAGATGAATTGTAATATTTAGTTTGGAAATTCCCATTACTGAAAGCTGGAGGTTGCATGCTAGGGAAGAAATTCCTGACTGGAGTTGTACGGCCATGGATACATTTAATTATCTAGACTTTGAAGTGACCTTTTAGGTCTTCTGTGTCCTAACTGAGGCACATATTAATGATGAATATCGAAATGCTTCATGTTTAAATGTGCTGAAGGAATACGTTGCATATGAAAAAGCTGAGGTGGCTTGTTGTGGTTGTTTCAGCTGGAATTTTTTAATAGCAAAATAGTCCTACCCCAGGATGCCACAGAAATGCAGCCCACAAGATGTGCAGTGCCCAGGCTGAGTCTCCCAGGTCAAGTACAGAGGTCTCACAAATTGCTGTAAAGAGCAAGAAATGGTGTTTTGTCCCTGTGGAAGATCAGTGTTGTCTGCTGGGATTACTGCAACAGCTCAGATTGCCTCATGGTTGTATGTTTTTTCATCCAAAACAAATCCCATGGCACAATTTCTGGTGGGATGTTTTTATGTTTATTTTTTTTTCCTCTTTCCTGTAGTAGTAGCAGTTCCAAACTGTGTGCAGTTGAGGAATATTTGTGTTCAGTGTGGGGTGTATCAAGAAACATTCAACAGAAAGAATTCTATTTTGCGCATACATAGCTATGCATGCACACCCCTTGATATCATTCAAAACTGATAACCTCAGACTGCCTGGCTAGGGTAATTAAATATGTCTTGATGATTCCAGGTATCCCAAAGTTGATTACAACTGATATGGTCAAAGAAGGTGCTGCTGTGATTGACGTAGGCATCAACCATATCCACGATCCCCTTACAGGAAAAACCAAGTTAGTTGGGGATGTGGACTTTGAAGGTCAGTGAAACTCTTTATACAAATCTCTTGGATAAATATATTGAAGTCTGTATGATTCACTCAGGGTAAAATTTTGGGCTAGGCAGTGTCTCAAATGAGACAATGTTTCAGTGACTTTGTATAATCTATTTATTTAAATAAGAACACAAATCTATCTGCTATCAAGAAATTGTATATTAGGATATAAAGTGTTGCATTCAATTACAGGTACCAGCAACCCCTAAGAGGTACCGATAAGCTCTTCTGACAGTGGTGTAGAAGGTGCTTGTGTCCAGTTTCTTTAATCCTTTGAGTTTATCAAAAGTTAGGGAAGCAATCACTGAAAACAGAAACTGTTTGTCAAGCGTAAGGTCTCCTGCTATTCATAGCAATTATAATTAAACCACAGCTTCTCAAAGCCTCCTTTTACGCTCTTTCTCTACACTTGTCTGTGTAAATGTTAACTTGGCTTTAGAAATACCCTTTATGCTAAAGTTGAATGTGGGTACATCTAAAAGGGCTTAGCATCTTGGTCCAGGCAAGCCTAACAGATAAAAAATGTTGTTACATATTGATCTTCTTATGTTTAACTTGTTGCAGAGCAAGTTCACAATGTAACTTCATTAAATATCTCCGCTCTGGAGGAGCTCCAAACTGGAATAGCAGGATTGTTGTTGCACTTATTGGCAGGGTTGAGTGTGGGAAGCTTAGACAGCATTTACCCACATTATTAATGGTTCTCAACAGTTCCTTATTTTGATAAGTATGAAAATCACCCACAGGTTTTTTTCCACAGTTGTTAACATCTTGGCTGGCATAATGTTTCAAAGCTTAATTATATTCAGAATGGTTTTAGCGAGCTTGTGTGTATTTGTAATTACATCACTCACTTAGTTCCCTGCTGCTTTTACTCATCATGCATGTTACCTGTCTGTTAAAGTCTGTGAAATTACCTGTGTGAGTGTAGCTGAGCGACTGTCTTGGAATGTGTTTGGAAATGTGTAACTGGATGTGTGCAATAGAGCTTCAGGAAAAGAAATCTTTTGGAGGACAGCTTGAAAAGTTTTATTTTATTCTGTCTGGATTTGTGGAATCACAAATAAAAGGTTCTGTTTTCAGAGCTGAACTAAAGTATAGAGAATTTTTGGGTGTTTGGTTAGCTTTAGCAGGTATGGGAATACAAAAGCTGTAACTTTGAGAAATGTGAACCTGCATCCTTCTTGTTTGTTTCTTTTCAAACATGGAACCATATGCCTGCAATAAAGGTGTAGATTCAGTGGCAAGGCTGTGATTCAGAGTTTCAGCAATGCACTGTATCTGTCTCATCATGTCTGCTGTGGGTTGTTCTTGAGATTTTACCTGGGGGGAGGGAAGATCCAAAAAAGAGGGAGGAACTTCAGCTTGGATTATGCCACAGCAGTTACAAGTAGCATTTCACTGTGCATTGCCAAAGGGAAGTTGTTGTTGGTTCATTGGTATCGGTGAAAGTTTCACTAAATCTTTAACAGCAACAGAAAACATCCCGGTGGAAACAGTTCTGAACTCTAGCAAGTAAATCACCCTTGCCAAGTACTTGATCTGGCAGTTAGGAAATGGAAGAAGCTAGCATGTTTCTGTTGCAAATAATTTTATCCTTTTCCCCTGTTTGATCTCTTGGCTGAATCTATATTTAAGCCTAAATCAAAATAGTTTTTGCAGATTGAGGACAGGTACATAAACATGGCTGGCATAACATGCAGTGCCTGTGTAACATCACATAGCCCACCAGTATTTATTGTCTCTTCATCCACTTCTTTAGGAGAAAAATCCAGCTGTGGGCAGAGAGGTTTAAGTGGGCAATCAGAGTTCAAATTTCAATTACAAAAATAGATGGAAATTGCTTCCTTTACTAGGTCATCTGGCTGAAATGCTCCTGTAGTGGAAATTAATTTTATTAGGTGGGTGGAAGGTGTTTTGATTCAGTTGCTTATCTTGCCACTACTTGGATCCCATCTTCTAATCTCTGCAAGGTAAGTGAGAGAGTAAAAGTTATTATCTCTTTAACAACAAAAGGATGCATTTCAGCTCTTCTTTTTTGTCTTTCATTGTCAATACAGCGTACACATTTGCAAAAGTAAAGGAATGCCTTTAAACAGTGTTTGCCATTTCCCATGTCCCCTCTTTAGTTTGACGCTCTAAACTGCGTGCGCATCAGAAAACAATAGTGGTTTGGTCTGGAATAGTTGACTGTGCAGTTCCAAGATATCTAAAAGAACAAGACAGGAGAACATTGTGCATGTGGGGGTCAGCTGCAAAGTACTGAGATACCCAGCCTTGATACTACAGTGATATATTCAACTTCACATGGCTGTATTGGCGTCTGGGAGCCTCAGGAGGAAGAGTGAAGTGCCAGGAAGGAGAAGTGATGGTGTTCGTATGTGATCTCCAGTGCCATTTTAGCTGCTTTTGGGCAGCAAATTTTGGTGACAGAATGGGAGATCTGTTTCTGTGAGCCACACAGTGCATGTGTGGGTGTGCTTGGCCCCGTTATAGATGCTTTTGTTGCCACAGCTATAATGTCAAGGGAGGAGGAGGGCTACAAGGACCAGGAACATGGAATAAAGCAAAAACTTAGCCAGAACATTTAGCTGAAACAGCTCTTTTGGGTGGAGCATCATTTCCAGGAGTAACTGGTAGAGCAGGGTAGTAACACACCACAGTTAGTAGCTCACCTTTGCAAGTGGAACTGGAAATACCAACAAAACCAAAGTTGCTTGTATTTCTTTACAATTCCATCCTTATTTTTGACAAACGGCAGTGCTGATTGTTGAGTCTTTATGATATGCCTATGTAGAAAACAAATGCTTTGTGTAATATTTTTGTTTGGTGATGAAGATGTGATATAAGTGAAGGGCTTTACACAGGAGAACTCTTCTTTCTGACTTGACAATGTCAAAGAGATTCTGGAAAATTAGTGCCACCATGAGCAGGGAGGGATTCGCAGTGCTGAAGAGCAGAAGAGGGAGCCCGAACAAGTAATTTATGTGGCTCCGAGGTGGTGGGCCTATATATTATGCATTTTCTCTGAAAGAGATTGCCCACCACAATCTTCAAATCCAATTAATTGATGGAAGCAGTAGTCCTTCAGCTGTATCTTTGCAGCAGTGTGCAGGAAGGCTGGGCTCTGTGACAGCCCCTGCATCTGATGGTGTTTGCTGCCTCTCTGCGTTCATTGTGGTACCTGCCTGGCTATAGGCCGTTCCTCACTCATTGAGTCCTTTCCAAATTAGCTCCCTGTGCAGTTTTCCCAAACAGTGGTCACAAAAATAGAATGTAGATGCTTCAGGTGCTGTTGCTAACTAAGGTTAGTTAGTTCCTTTCTCAGTTGATTTTGAAGATCTGGTATTTATTTTGCCACAAAGAAGAGCCCAGTCTGTGTGATCACATTTCCGTATTGCTGACCTTAAGGGGGAACCATTGCCTGTAGTGCTCCGTGACTGCAAGGAATCAATAAAGAAGGTTGGTGTTAGGCTATGACAGAAGCCAGAAGGCTGCTGGCTAACTAGAGCCAGTGAGCTGCTGCATGGCCAGTCAAGGTTCTCCTGCACAGAAGAGGATGTTGTTCAGGGGTGTTACTGATACACACTGTTTGAATTGCAGCACTGCGCCATAATTCCTTGGTTTTCTTTTAGATTGCAGTTAAAATAGCTGCAATAAGGGAAACAAAGATAAGAAAAAGAAGGAACTCTGATCAATGGGGTAAGTGCTTGCTGGTTGGTGTCCCACAGTGCACAGTGAGAAGAATCCCAGAATGTGTGGAGCAGAACATGGGCTATCTAGTGTGGCTGCTGAGCATGTGATTTCACACTTGGGCAGTGCTGCAGGGATCTGGTGTAGCTTTACAGGGACTTGTAAAGCTGTGTGGAAACAGTGCTTAGGCAGGAATTACTCTGCATCACTTAATGCAGATGCACAAGACCCAGAACTGCCTTCAGGTTGAGACTTGCCATTGGTTTGTGTGATTAACCCTATTAGGTGTCTGATGTCCTCAGCTTTAAAGGAACCTAGGAATGAAGGGCTGTTTCCCAGGCAGTGGATCCTGTTTTTCAAGGAAACAATCTACATTGCATTTCTTCTGAAGAATCAAAGGAAGATTTCAAGGTTCTACAGAAGCTGCAAAATAGCAGCTCCTCCCCCATAGGCATCTAATTTGCATTTTCCAGATTGTCAGGGGAAGGTCTGGGAGACCAGCATCCATCTGGAGAAATCAGGAGTAAACTGTGAACCAAGTTATTTCATTCTCGAGAAGCAGAAGCAGGACCTGATGGAACCTCACCTGCCTGCATGAGCTCAATCACACATTTACGTGATGTCTGAGAACTGTGCTTTGGCCTATTTCATTTGATCAGGAAAGTCTATTGATGTTTTTGAGGCCAAGCTATCTTCCCCCTTTGGTTGCTGGCATTCATCTTGGAAAATTGCGCTCACTGTATCTGTATTTACTCTTACCAATGGAAACATATCAGATGGTAATTTCCCCAGCACAGACACCTGTTGTGTGTTCAAAAATCTGGATCAGCTTTTGTGCATGAGCTGTCTGGGTGGTTTTATGCTATCTGATACAAAATTTGGCTTCTGCCACGCCTACCTACAGGGATTTCCATAGTGGTAGAATATGGGCAGAGGAATTCACCAACTTCAGAAAACAGTGCACTGTGTGTTTCCTGCTGGATATGGTTACTAACACCACAGGCAATGCATGTTGTGCCTGACAGGCTTTGGAAGGCTTTCTTGAGGAAAGGCATGGTCTGATTGTGGGTTGTCCTCTTTGGAGGTAAGGTAGGAGTAGTTTGAATAACACCACAAAAAGAGATGGGTAACATTGCCATGGAAATAAGCATATTTCAGTTTCAAGTGCCTACAGTGTTTTCTGTGTTAATGGCTGTGTTTTCTTCAGATGTGGATACATTTCAATAATTATGACATTAATCCAAGAATTCATAGTAACTGTATTAACTGTAAGCACCATTCTAAATGGGAAGGACTTTAAAATAGTATGACAAAAAGTTTAATTGTTTGTGTTTGCGAATATTGAGAGTTACTGTCATATGACATCTTAATTAATTTGTTGAATTTTATATCTGAAAAACCACATTGTAACCTGACTTCCTTTGCATATATTTTAAGAGTGTATCTGGTGGTGCCAGTCAGCAGAGTAATTAAAACCCTCCTGGTTGTATTTACCAGCTCTCCTCAATGAGGGTTGATCTTCTGTTCTTCAGTTCAGTGAGATATTTGCTGATAACTTTGCAAGTGCTCTTGTGAGTTCCCTGCCATGGGGGAGGTTCAGACAGTATTTTATTATTTTCATTTACCTTTGGCTCCTCAAATCTAGTAAATCATTTCCCAAAACCTCCAGTGTCTTAATTTTTCAAATTCTTTTGTAATAGTTCTTTGAGACCTTCTTATTCCTGCCAGCACCACATAGAGTCCAGAGATTCAAGATAAATACACTTCAAGCAGTAGCAAGTGATCTTGTTTGTTTCAAAGCCAGGTGCCTAGTTTTCCATCTCTTAATCTCTTCTCATAGCCAGACAGAGTCTGCTCTGTAGGGATTTCAGTGGAATTGAATGTGTTTGTGTGAGTTATGCTTGCTCAGTTGTCTCCTGTGTGTGTGCGCGTCTTTGAAAAAGCAAAGCTTCTGAAAGTGGGGAATGATTTACCAAGAAGTTATTACTGACCTAGACAAAAAAAAAAACCCAAGCTAACAAACAAAACCTCTCATGGTGGTGCCCTAAAAAAACCCTGACTGCCAGTACTAACAAGGTGAGTTGCTACAAAGTCGAGCTGAATTCCTTTGCAAACAGCCTGTAATTCCAATTGATAGCTTTTTCCACAGTTAAGATGATCAAGCCAGAATTTATTGCTGTTATATTAATTCCTCATACAAACAGGTTAACTTAATTGCACTCAAGGTGTACACTGGATTTAAATAGTCTAACCTGACTAATGGTTGGAGTTAATTCATCAGTAAGTTTTTCCATTGTGATACTTTACAAAGAACCTGTCCCTTTGCATCCTGTTTTAAAGTAGGCATCCTAGTAAAACCGATTAAAAAAAAATAAGTCTTTTCTGGAGGAACTTGGTGTTTATGGCAGAAATTGCAATGGGAATATTTTTTCTTGAAGAAAACTCTTGTCTTTGTCTGTAGTGTGAAGCAGAAAAACAAATAAAACAGAAAGTTGTACTCTCTCCCTCTCCAGTTTTAAGTTTTTCTATAATTTCAGGGTGTCTTTAGGATGTGTCCTAGGAGAACAGATTATGGGACATAGGGAATGGGGCTGTGGCTGAGCCTCATTCCTAATGGGGTGCAGCTGTGTAAAACAGGTGAACATTGTTAAAGGAAAAGGAGCAAGGAATGCTGAGGTGCTTTGACCAATCACAAGAGAGTAAAAGGCCACACAGGTGTCATGCATGTGAGAAGCAGGGTAGAAAAGGCTGGACTAGGGGAATAAAAAAGTGCTGATGCTTGAAACCATTTGTGGTGTCAGTTGTGTGTCCTCTGTCGTGTGTGGGACAGAGGCTGACTAGGTGACTTGGCTACTGCTGGTGCTCTGCTGTTGATGGCAGTAGTTGCTCTGCATGCTGTTCTTCAGGAGCACAGAGTTGGGGGGTGTCACCTCCTTACCTAGAGAATGGCATCCCCAGCTTCCATAGCTCTCCTGGCTATCGGAGGTGCAGTGTCCCAGCTGACGGATGGGGGTGATGCGCATCCATGCTGCTCTCTAAGGCTCATCCTGACCTCATGTCACCCAGATGGTCCTGGGACAGCTGATCACCCATGTCACATGGGCAAAAATTGCCCCTTAGCAAAATAATTCCTTGGAATTAACTTTCCCTGTGTCGGAGCACAGGCTGCGTGAGTGCCTGTGCTGCCATGGGGAAAGGGCAAGGTGCTGCAGGTAGATCAGCTGGAACAGGTTGTGCAGCCCTGGCCCAGAATTAGCCCTGGGTGATACATTCAGATTAGAAGTACCTCGCAGCCCCGGTCCTGGCCACGTTCCATGCCTGCTGTGGCTGCAGTAACGCTTCTGCCTTGGCTGGTCCCTGACTGGTACTTCCCTGCAGTACCTGCCAGTCACAGCCCTTGGTGCAGATGTGGGGGAAAAAAGGTTTGGAAACATTGTTAGTCAATGCCTTTTTCTGTTTTCTCTTAGAAGTGAAGAAGAAGGCTGCCTTTATCACTCCGGTGCCAGGAGGGGTAGGACCTATGACTGTTGCGATGCTTCTGAAGAACACGCTCCTGGTTGCTAAAAAGCTCATTTACTAGAGCAAATGAGTTACTTTGGAAGAAGAATCTGAGTTGTTCCATTTATTGATACACAAAGCGCTTATTTTTTACTACAAATCTATTTATTTCTACATTGTATTTATTTTTTGTGTCAGGTATGTTAAATCTGACGGTTTATAAAATGTTCAAATCCTCCTACTGACTTATTGTAAACAAAATTGACTTGGAGAATGCAGCCTGCATAGGTATGTCGGTAGTGGTGGCCAATTATGTGTTTCAGAGTGAAGAATGGAGCATGAATTTCAACTGTACCTATCTACTGGGGCAGTTATTAAGGCCTATTAAACACCTGGGACCTGTTCAAACAATATAAAATCTAAGACATGCTAGATATCTTTCAAATACATGGTTTGGGTTCTGAGGTCACTAAGCACTTTGGATGTAGTTGAGAATTCTTAAATACTTTTTTTTTAACAAGTAGAGCCAGCAGTGGCCAGGCAGTAATGTTGACATGAATGCACGTGTTCAGTAAATGTTTTTAAATAGTCAAATAAGCTTGAACACTGGTGAAATTCTGACTTGAAACATCTGCAAGAGGTAAGTGTGAATCAGTAGCTAGAATTGAGGCTGCAGTCTGGGCAAATTGTTTTGGTGTGTAGTACCCCATCTCACAACAACCCCTCAGACCTGAACAGTTGATTGGGCTGAATTTGATTGAAATTGAATGGGATAGAATGAAATTGATTGGAATGTAGTTTCAAGTACTATACATATACTACATATGTAGTGCAGCAGGAGACAAAGGGGAGGAGAAACTTGATCCCTCACAAAATATTTGTGTTGGAACTTTAAGCAATTTAATTATTCTCTTATTTTTCAAAACTGCATGAAGAGGACCTTTTTTTAGTCTATGTTGTAAGCCTTGACTTCAATGGGCACAGAGTTTTGCTGGTTAGAGAAGAGTATATGGGATAAGATCAGTATGCTTCTATTCCCAAAGTTGCTTCCTGGATGCATCTAGAACATTCCTATGCAATGTAAAAGTTGTAGTGGAGTTACTGCTGAGATGCCAGTTCAGCTGAGTGTCTGCACTTGTGACATTCCTACTGAAGGCAGTGGTAGACTGTTTGGGCTTCTACATGTTTTTATCTGGGCAGGGATTACTGATTTGTTTTAATTGAGATCCTTAGGTGTTTGCTAGTGAGCTATGGCTAACTTGGAAGGGGAAGGAAAAATACTGTGGCTAAGTTCTCTTGCTGTTACAGGGAAAAATGCACTTATTGTGATAAAGAAGTCAAGGTGGAGCATTGTTGCTGTGCTGACTGTTCTTGTGATGGATTTTGAGAGTTTGCTTTAGCACAGTGTTTGCAGAAGTTTGACAGGATTATTACTAAACATACAGTGCTAATGGTGCAGACGTTTGCTTGTCTTTTTAAATGTAGGTGGTAATATAAATTTATGTGGTGATTTAAGTGGTTGGAAGACAAAGGTACCTATGGAGACTGTACTTGGACTCATCAACCCATGACTGAAAGATGGAATAAAACTTGTTCACTGCTACCTTGGTCTTGCTGTAGGGTGTTGATGTGGTTGGGTCATGGTTGTGTTCTTCCTTTGTTTATTTTGTGTTCAGTCATTGCTGCACCCATCTGTTTGCACTGCTGTTTGCTTTCTTTGGTTCAGCTCTGATCATCTCTGTGTTTTTTGGCAGAGTAACCATTTATGGCACCGTGCTGGTGTCCCTTGAGCGAGCCTGCTTGTGTCATGCCCTACAAGCAGGTCATAGTGCATTGCAAGCCTTTTCCCTTTATCCCATGGTAGCTGGGTTAGCATTGCAGTGCAGCCAGTGAGGCGTGGGCTTGGCTCCACTGCATGCTGTCTGCAGAGCAGCTGGAGGCATCTGTGAGAGTGCTCTCTGCTGGGAGAACATCCAGAAGGAGCATCCAGAGGGAAGGGCCCATTAGACAACCCAGAATGCACACTGGTATGCCCGACCTGGTCAAGGTTTGTCCAAGGACAAATGCCCTGCAGCGGACAGAGCGTGACCTTGCCCACTGCAGCTTTGTCCCAGGCCTACCACACCCGTTGTGTTGCCTCATGACAAAGCCTGCTTTCAGATTCAGGCCAGATTAAACTGCCATTGTGCAGCTGAGTGTTGAAAGCAAGGCTCACGATCCTCATCCCTGCTTGGGACTGGTAGCAGAGGTTATCTGGGTAGGCATAAATGCTTCTATCCGTCCAGGGAGTGTGCAAGCTGCACTCAATCAGTGTGCAGGCATGCAGTAATTCAGGATAGCAAAGGAAGGGAAAAGCCTCCTGGAATGCAGTCCATGAGCAGGAAAAGGTGTAATTAAAATATGCATAACTAGCTTGTGTTTTTTCCTTAACACGTGAAGTGGTTACATGTAATCCTACAGATTACTGAGGAGAATGCAGTGGAGAGGGAGGTTGTGAGCTGGTCGGAGTTACCAGGGCACTTACTAAAAGACTTTGGGTTTTAAAATCTGAAAATTGTGAAATGATTTGTTGCTTGGAGTTCACAGTTGAGGAAGTGAGAGTTGTTGCTGAGGTGAACTGTGTAGCTCTGCTTTGGTCAGTCAGGCTGTTGATGTCTCAGTGTGTTACTGAACTGGGCTTTTCCAATTAACTGCTCTAGTCTGGGCACATCAGTACCCTTCAGAGAGACCAGTCCTACCTGTTCCAAGCTGCCTGTGACCAAGGAAGCTGGACAGTGTTTGGAGCTGTGGAGAATGGTTTAGTATGAGAAGCATGTTTGACAGGTCTGTTCTGGAGACCCTGCAAACACTATGTAAAAAATTTGAGTGTTGAGCGTAGTCACTTCTTGGAGAGGCAGAGATGGGCTTTTCTGGCAGAAATTAAGGGATATGCTGCTACAGGAGGCAACATTTTACCTGCTTTTTCAGTGTGTTTCCTCAGTGCCTGTGCCTAGCAAGGTCTGGACTTGTGCCCCGCAGCTCTAGCCAGCAATCCCAGGCCTGGCACCGGCCAGTGGGCTGCCTTGCTGCCCGGGCTGTGCGCAGCCGGGCTGAATAGAAAGTGATTAGCACAGCCTTCAGGCTTGCAGGGCCTGGGATCAAAGGCATCTCGCTGGCAGTCACTGATGAAGAGCACCATCTATTATCTTCGGGCCTGATCGCTTCCTAATCTCGGCACTAGTTGTTCCCGGCGTTCCTCTTCTGCACGGCAGGGACTGAGGGACAGGGAGGACCAGGGGAGGAACATTAGCAGAGCAGGGACTGGTCTCTGCAATTGAAATCCAGTGTAGCATCCTGAGGGTGAATATCCTCCTAGAAGTAATACAAGACCTACATTCTGAAGAGAAGGAAACACCACATTTTTCACATCGTGTTTTGTTTGGCTCACCTTTGTTTGGCTGTTTTTTTGTTCTTCTGCTCTGTCAGATTGAGTCTTGCTCTAAAACTGTACCTTTATGCCCACAGGTAATAGGAAACCAGGGTTTCAAAAGAAAACCTGATGCCATTGCTAGATAATAGCAGTTTCCTAAATAAATGTGTGGTTGCCCCGAGGGTTAGGTTGTTACCAGATGCACCTTTTTGTGATTGGTGAGAACAGGAGATGACGCTTCCTGGCATATAAGTGCAAGAGAAAACACGGGAGTACAGATAAGCAGAGCAAGCAAGCCACCTGGAAAGAAGACTTGAGAAGGTGTTAAAGCAGCTGCCTGCCATGGCATTTGGAATGCTAATCTATATTTTGCTGAAAGGTAGGTTTGGAAGAGGCTTTTCTGGGCTTTGTTAAACAGAAATAAGGCCTCTCCTTAAATAGGCGGTGGGGTGGGAGCAGTGCAGAGACGCTGTGAAGCAGAACTACTTCAGCCATTTGAAACCTGGATGAAATTTTACTGATAGGGTATAATTTAGACTCTTTGGAAATAAGCTACTTAAACTGGTAAAGAGGTGTAAGGTTGTGTTATGTTACAGGTATTTGTGTTGTATATTGTGCAAGATTATAAAATGAAAAACAGGATGGATTTGTCTTTTGGGAAATTTGCAAACTGTCGTTTGTTGTCCCACAATCATAATTAGGCTGTGTCAAAAGGAAGTTTGAGGCAAAAGTGTTTTAAATGAATTGTTATTATATTGCTGCCTTCTCAGGGGTTTGTTTGAAGTGCGTCTTGTATGAAGTGCTTTCTGGGTGAAATGAACCTAGAATGGATATACTGAGTTTTCTGTTCCAGTAAGCATGTATTTGCATTACACAGCAATGGGGGCGCTGAGTGAAGAGTCAGCTATTACTGCTTCATCCCTCAGCACTGACTTACGGAATAACTGGACAAAAAACAACGCTGAAGGTACTGTTTTTTTGTTCTGTTTGTCTCTGTTAATCAGTTAGGAAAAAAACACAACCAACAAACCAAAACCTCCACCATAATCTGTTATGTTAGCTGCTGTGATGCTCCATCCCTTGGACACTGTTGGATTTGTGAGATGAGCTGATTTCTTCACGGAGCCTTTGAAACCTCTCTGGAGTAAGGGCTGCCACCCAGCTGGGATAGGCTCAGCAATGAGCAGCTGAAGCATCATTTAACTCAAGTTCAGTCATAATTTGAAGGAGGGGGTTTCTGATGGCAATTTCTGTTACTTTCACCTGGTGCTTGGTTTCTGTCTGTCCTCGGCATGCACCTTAATGCACAGAAGTGAGAACGAACGGGCACAACTTTGAGCGATGCCTGTCATGAGTTGTTACTCAGTAGTTTCTGTCTTTGTTGCAGTTTTGCTTTTGGCTGTCTGGGCTTTCACAGCCCTCAGAGTGCTGGCTCTCTCCCTTCTTCCTTTCTCTTTCCTGACTGAAATGTGAGCTCAGGCTATTTTACCTGCCAACCTCTGAGAGCAGAGCTGTGTTTATCCTACCAGCTGCGTTCTTGATGTTAGCTGAGATGCTGGTGATGTCATTGCTTTTGGAGAGCTGTGCTGTCTGGGAATGAGGTTTTGGCAGGTCAGTAAAGGAGGAGAGGAATCTAACTGCGATAATTTTTAGTGTTTCTGTACTTTGAAAGGGATATAATCAGGCATACAAATAATCCTCTGTTAATTCTAAGTTGTCACAGGACATCTTCCAAGCCTTTTTTAGTAGAGCCATAAGCTTTTTATTATTTTCTTATAGCAAGTCCAGCTGTCTTATTTTCATTTCTGATGTCTCATAGTGAAAGTGTTATATGTACATTAATCCATACACATACTGTATGCATGAGTTCTATATATACACAAAGTATGGATACACACTTGTATGCATGTGAAATTGGTAAGGTGTTGATTTTTGACCGCAGTACTTTGGTTTATCAGTGCAGCACTGTGGTCTTGTTTTGTCTGTGACACGATTATTGAAGAGGTGCATACAGCAAACAGGAGGATAATAAAATGGAAATACCTTGTGGCTTGTTATGTGCCCTGATAGTGTTGTTTCTAGAAAGCAGGAGCAGTGGGTCATGTTTCAACAAAGAGGTGGCATATTTACAGGGTCACAGCCATGTCTACAGTAGTCGGTGACCCTTTGTGGCAGCTGGAGCTGTGGTAGTCAACAGGACACCAGCACTTTCCTTTGAGAGAATTCCACTCAATGGCAGAATCAAATTCACAAACCTTGAAGCACACATTTACACGGGAAGTTAAAATTATATTCTGGTGGACCTCGTACAAATCCAGTGAAAAAGTTAATCAACAGCCTTTCCAGAAAGAAGATTGAAAAGAAATGCTTAAAAAGACAACAGAGAAACTCACTGAATCTCTCCAGGTTCTTGGTAGCTTCTATTCCTGTGCAGTGTAAGTTTGTGCTAAGATTTAGTGCTAGGATTCAGCCACACTGGATTCTAAGGACATGAATTCCTGGTTCAGTATCGCTGGAGAAACTGTCAGTTTCTTTTGGGATTCAAGTCCTTTGGTGACTGAGGTGCTGTTTGTGGAAAAACATTAATTTCTGCTCAATTTTTTTGCCTGCTATTTACAGGAACTGGTCCTATTTCCTCCTTTGATGTCACATAGGCTTTACTTGTCGCCAGTGCTGGGGCCTGGAATTTTAGGCTCAGTGATTAGCTGAGAGAGAGAAAGGTCATGGAGAGGAGCTGGGAGCTGGCATGGCATAGACAAAGAACTTTGGGTGGTGTTGGGGCTGACAGACAGCCTTTGTAGCAAAAGGGGCAGCCAGGAGTAGGGAAAGTCTCGGTTAACCTGGTAGAAAAATGGACTCTCTTGATTGCCATCAGCTGGTTCCATACAGCCTGTAAAAGGAGGCCCTGGACCTGGGGCTGTTCCTGCCTCCTCTTTCCCACTGCCTTTCCTCCCCCATGCACCATACTTGGGGACTGAGCTGTCATGGTCTTACTGGCCGACTCCTTTTGTTGCCAGTCTGTTAGTTTTGGCAAGGCCAGGCTTCCAAGTACCTGTAACCCCGACTTCATGTCAGATCTTGCCAGGTGTATCTCTTTGAATGACTCAGTTGCAGGCAGCTGTCAAGTGCTTACACGGCATGTTTCTCTCTCCTCACGTGACATGAAAGGGCACATGGGCCTGTTTATTCAACAGCTTGTTTAGTATCTAGGCAGACAGTACGATAATGCTCTGGGGCAGGCTAGGAAATCATCCTTTTTGTTTTCGAGACTCATTCTTTCAGAGGCAATTTGTACTTTTGCAGTGTTAAAATAATTAGCACATGGAATTTTTGTGTGTAGACTTAATAGCTGGTCTTACCCACAGTGGACCGAGCTGTTCCTCCTGACTGTGGCAAAGGAATGTGTTGGTTTGTCTCAAGTGCTTTCTAGGCAGGCTGCTGCTCCAGGCTGACCTGGGTTTCTAGTGACACCAGCACTCAGGGAAGAGGTGCCTGTGCAAAGCCAGGTTTCCTGCAGATGTGGTTCAGTGGAAGTCTGCCACCTTTCGGCAGCGCTGGTGTGGGCGAGGAGAGATTTTGGGATGTGGAAACCCATCTGGTCGAAGTTGGGGTAGAGGTGGCTGGGGATTTTGTGCCTCTAGGGTGTGAATTTGTACCTTCCTCATGTTTATTTTCTTTCTTCCCCTCATGGAAGAGATGGAAGTGAAAAACCTGCGCAGTAGAGATCTTCTCAGGGCCTAGCAGGAGAGTGGTACTTTTGGGAAGTGGGAAATGCTGGCTGAGGTCTCCCATTAAAGGGTATTTTCAGTGATTTTTCTTAGTGGACTTTGTGCTGAAGTGGTGATTCAAAACAGTTGGTGCCCAAGTGTTTGAGGAGGCTCCTGGGAAAAGTGTAGATGTGCCGTTGTCTGTTTTATGAAATTCTTCCCTGCAGAGCTTAGGTAGCTGTTCTGCAGGTACTTGAGACCTAACCAGAGTGGGCTTTTGTGAGTCCCCAGCATCCTGGATCTCCTTGGCATGCTGAGCCCTGCAGCTCTGCTGATTGCGTGCTTTCCATTGTTTTCCTCATCAGAGAACAGCATACAGTTCTCCTGTGCAGCCAGTAGGGTCATCCATCTCTTGTCCCAAAATGTGCCTTTTTTCATGGGAACTGCCCTTTCTTCCTCCTTAAGTCAGTCTCTCCAAGACCTGGTTCTTTGAGGACTGTGCTCTTAGCCAACAAGCCCATCTCCAGAGGTTGTCAGCAGCATTCCCAGAGCCAAAGCTGGATACTAGAGCTTCTATTTAGCCAGCACCAACTTCCTCCCTTATGTTTCTACGCCCCACACTGTGAAGAGAAACTTGTGGGTAACTTTTTCTCCATGGAAGGATGGATAAGATATCCTTTTCTCAGCCACTAGAAGTTCATTTTAAAATAAGACATGCTTCTCCCACCTCTGTAGCTTTTCTGAGGAAGTGCAGTAAGCCAACATGTCATTTCTCAAGCAGACCTGAATTGTCACTTCTTCTCCCTAAGTCTTTTCCTAAGCTGCAAGTCTGGTTACTCTGTCAGGTTTGAGAAACACTGTTGTCAAAGGAATTGTTTGATCTGAGTGTCAGTGATAGCATCATGCCTTTTGGGTGTCCAAACCACATCATTCACAGCTGAAGTGGAGAGCTGCTCTAGCAAGAGCAGCTGTTTGCCATTGCTTGTCACCTCTGATAAAGCTGCAGAGAGGAGGAAGACAAAAACCCCCAAAACTACTTAGAAGAGCACACAAAGAAGGTTCCTGCCATTAAATGGCTCAGACTGGAATTTGATTGGGAATTTAGGGGCTTGGTGCTGTTAATCCTGGAAAGTGTGTGATGGGATCACAAGTTGCCCTCAAGGAAGCTTGATGCTTGTGTCCGTGGCAATGGTTCCATGATTGTACTATCTCCAGACCTTGATTCAGCACTTAGTCAGAAAGGAAGGCTTCTGCTTGCTCTACCTTTGAGTCACCTTTGTTGAGCAGACCTTGTCACCTTGCTGCAAGATGTTATTTTTCTTGTGGTCATAACTGAAAGCTGCTGTTGACATGCACTCTGTTAGGAAATCACCTTCAGCTGTCACTGAGGCAGTCCCCTGAAATAGCAAGTCATTGCTTGGACACCCCACCCCACCAAGTGATTCCCGGAACTGGGTAGAGAGACCAGTTGGAACAGATGCCTGCAGCGATGGCAAAGCTTTGGAGCTTTCTCTTTACTGACTGTGCCCGTGTTCCCAGGACTTCTTCCCATTTGAACCACTCTGAATAAGGGAATAAGGTAGCATTTTCTGTTCCAGAAGTGTGCCTGCTGACCTGGTTGTGTAGAATTCAGCACCAGTTCAGAGCCTCATTAACCATGGACTGTGCTTTTCGCAGCAAAAACTATCCACAGAATCTTGGCATTGAACTGTGGAGAAGGGTGGGAGGAGTCCCACCATTCATCCTCACTCATGGCTACATAGCTGGCAGGCAGGAGCACTAGAAATGTGATAGTTTGTCTTGGGACAAGGAAAAGAAAAAATTAACCATTAACTGAATTCAGACTGGGGAGGATACTGAGAATAATTCAGTGCTTGCCTTGTGTCCTAAACCCCTGCTATTGCTGGGATAGTTTTTCTGATTGGATTGCAGAATGGGTGGGTGCTGATGTTACCCTGTGTGAATCTCCCATAGTCATTTCTGTACTTGTTCCTCAAGAGCAGGTGATTTATTTACAATTTGTGCTTCTCAAAGCTGTGCTGGACTGTCTGGGAAGCTTGCTCTGTTCAGTGCTGACTGAATCAGCTCACAAGACACCACACAGTAAATTGATGTGCTCCACAGTGTCTGTTCTCCAGGTGTGAAAATAGGTTCAAATGATGCTTTGTCCTAAACATAACGTGACTTTGTTCTTTCACAGTAGATTATACAGAGCAGCCAAAGCTCTTGAAGCTGATGCAGACCTGCCTTGAAGAACACCACAGCTATTGTATCAATGGGCTCTGTGCCTTCCACAGCGAACTGAGGAAGCCCATATGCAAGTAAGGAACTGCCTATTATATCCTTCTTCAAAAATGGCACTGCCATTGATTCTTCATGTGCTGGGTGTGCAGCTTCACAGTGTCGGTCAGGTATTTGCAGGATTAAACTTTGGGACAGACCTGAGTGCCATGGTGCCTCAGGACTGCAAACAACGCTGTATTGCTGTGCTAGTGTCAAACTAAGGAAGGGAGAGGGGGAATTCACAGCTTTGCAGGTCACTGCCACGGTGCCATCTCAAATTACAGCTGATGCTGGAGTAAGTAATAAAGGAATTGGTAGATGTTCACAGTGAGTACTAAGAAGGGAACAGCACCTTCCAACTATCAGCTCCAACTCCCTTATTCTACAACTGCATACCAGTCAGGACCATGGTGTCCTTACAATTCTCTAGGATGCACAGTGGATAGTCTTGGCCTCTGGAGACATTACAACAGCTGAGGATCAGCAGAGCACAGCGCTCTTCATCCACACCCTGCAGAACCAGGCGATGTTTAGACTGTGTGCTGCTGTGATTGCAGTACTCAAGCTAGGTTTAACCTAGATAAACTGGGACAACTGGTAGTCTTGGTGGAGGGAAGAGGTTCTGAGTGAGCACCAGGTTCAGCCCTCCCTCGTTTAGATGTTTTGTGATCTGTTCAAAACTGATGAAAACTAATGTGTTTGAAATAGAAAGTGAAACAAGCTCTGAATAATTTTTTGCATGATGTGTATTTATTTTGTAGGTGCCTTGCAGGTTATAATGGAGAGAGGTGTGAACATTTAACACTAAATTCATATGCACATAATTCTTACGAGCGCTACATTGCTGTGGGGATTGGTATAGGAATACTGACCAGTGGAATACTTGCCATCATCTACTACTACGTAAGAAAGAGGTACAGGAAATCTGGAGCCTTCTGATTACATTGATCTGAATTTCAGTGGGCAGGGTTTTGAGGGCACTGGGTTTGTGGTTTTGCCTGCTGTTCATCTCTGAGGTGATGTTAAAGGAACTAACGCTCTATACCTCTGATTTCTGATCTACTGGTGTGGCCAGTGGTGCAGTTGTCTGAACCGTGGGGCTCCTCTGGGCTGTCTAAGTGAGTTAGGGGGTTGGGTTTTGGTTCTTGCAGGCTGCTGCAGTTTCAGGTTTGGCCAATAGAAATCATGTGATGGTGTCTGCTTTAGATGCAGGAAACTGAAATCACCCTACAAGTTGTGCGTGGGTGAGACGGCGTTGTGAAGCCCCAGTGCTGGAACACTCACCAAGTTGCCTGCTGAGGAGGAAGGCTCCCTGCACCATCGGACAGGTACCCCGGCCTGGCTGAGGAGATGAGCTCAAGGGAACGGCAGAGGAGCGCCAAGGGAACTCCCGCAGGACTGACAGGCTCTGTGTGTTGTTGAAGAAAGACTTGCTCTCTTGGGTGAGGGTGGAGCATGCTGAGGTCCAAGCAGCTGAGGACACTGGCAGGCCTCTGGGCACTATCCTGTGCCCAGTGTTTGCCATGGGGAGGACTGGTTGGTTTTAGCAGTTTTCAATCATTTCAAGCACTTGTACAGTGTTTTGTTTTGGTCTCTTGTGTGTTTTGTTTGTTTTTTGTTTTTTTTTTCCTTTTTTTTTTTCTTCTCTGGAGGATAAGCACCACTTCCCTCACAGCGGAGCTGTATTCTGGACATCATGCACTGACAACTGACCGTTGGGGTTCTGATTTTGGTGTCTGCTGGCTGTGTATGTGGATAAACAGCCCTCTCCCAATCCAATGGTTATCTTTGGTGTGCTGGGCCAAGCACGGGCTTCTGGTGCCGTAAAGGACAACAAATGCTTTGGACTGAGGAAAATGACTGGTTCTCAAAACCATCCTTAAATTAGAATATAGAGAGTAAGCAATTCCTGAAAAATCAGACCATGACACCTCTGGGCATGGTGTGTTTTTATTATTTTCATAAGCAAAGCAACCAGACGCCTTTCTCAAAATGGATTATGGAGCATGCTTGTGACAAGGAGCTCTCCTCTTCCCAAACATCTTAAGGCAACTCCTTAGTTCCATGGAATTTCAGGCAGAACATTGCCTTGCTGCACCCTGATTTCTGCACAAGGCTTCAATTGCTAGAGAAGCTGCAATTTTGTTATGAAACTTCACTACAGTTTTTTTCCCAGGAAACAGACTTTTCTCTGTTCCATTTGCACATTATGGAGACAATGTGACCACTCAAATAAGAAAGAAATTATTTTAGGGATTTGGTTCCATCATGGACTAACAGATTGCATATCGGATGCTTGGTTCCATTCATCTTATCTACAAAGAATTGGGAAGGTACAAAGATTTGGTTCAAGGAAGAGGGAAGCAAATGGGTTCTGAAGATGGTGACGCTACCTGAGATGTCTCACTGCAAGCTGGAGTGTTTGTCAGTGCTGATGTGACTAGAGATGGCTCCCAGAGATTTTCATTTCAGCTGTTGCACATTGTAGACTCATCTGCTGTGCTCGGCCATCTACCAGAGAAAGGCAATTGGTACTTTGAGGTCTTGTGGAGTAATATTGGCTCCTAAATTAAGGTGCCCTGCTGAAAGCTCAGTTTCTTTGTTTTGTGAGTTAATTTTCACAACAAGGATGGATGTTGTTCATTGAAAAAAAGTGTATTTGTAAGACTATGGTGGCAATGCTGAAATGTGTATGAAAGGTGGGGTTTGAAAGGGTAAAGATGCATGTGGCACTTGAATGGTTTGAAGCTCAGGGGGCTTCTCATGTGGGCATCCTAATCAGTAGCTGAGCCATCTTGGTTCTGTGATACTAGTAAATAAAATGGCACATCATACACTGCTTGGAATTCCATGTAACAGAGGGAGCAAGCAGCATACGGACACACAAAAAGGATTGCTGGTGAGGAGTGGATGAACACCAACCCTCTCCTCTGTACATTGGCACCAGTATCTTCCAACCCTCAACCTTTTTGTCTTCTTCATCTCCAGTCAAACCTTTGATCTTTGCACTGTACATTCTTCTGACCTTTTCTTAGGTTCCACTGCTGGGTAACTTGTGCTCTTCACAGTCCTCAAGTCTGTCCTACCATTTTTCTGTCACACATACGTGGTGAGAGGGCAATTAGGTATAAATTACAGTCTGCACATCCTCGCAAATGAAAAACTCCCTTCATCCATCTCACATGGAAATGGAAGATGTGTATGTTATTAGGAGTGTTGCATGTTATTAGGTGAGAGATCCTGCTTGTTGGTCTCAGGAGAAAATTGTAGAGCTGAATATCCCAAGGATGAAAAGCCTTAGAATTTTTGTCATATGAGTGAATCTTTCTCTTCCTGTGCTCACACTGCCAGTGTTGGATTCACTTCCCAAGGATTAGCCCTTCCCCATCGAGGAGGTTGTCTTGGAGCAGACACACACCCTACACAACTGGCTCAGGGGTCCATGCATTTGTCACACAAGTTCTAAGGGCACAACTTGGAACAACTGGACTTCACCTTGCCCAAAGAGAACTGTTGGAGTGAGATGCCTTTTTATCTGCATGTCCTCTTACTGATGTTTGTTACACCGTTTGTGTACTAAAGGCCAAGCAGGTACCCTTCAGGATATGCAAGTGCCTTTTCAGTTGTATTTACTCATTGCACTGAGCCATTTTGCACCTACAGCAGCATGCACTGACTTGATTTTTTTCAATGTTTGGTTACAAAGGTCTGCTTAGGGGGGTCACAATTTAGCAGGGGATGACATAGCGAAATATGTTTTTTCTAGTTGGCTTTCAGGCCCAAGGTGGCTTGGAAGTGAGAGGTTGCTGATATTTTTCTGCTAGTGGAAGAAAAACTGGAGAGTGAAGCACCAGATGAGCCTGTGCCATGCAAAATGAGACTTGATGTCAGGACAGAATGAGAATAAAATGCAAAGATGAAGATGGGAAGAAGGCAAGGCAGGGAGGAAAAGAAGATGCTTGCTTTATTTTCTTTTTCCAAGTGGAGTCACGGCTTTCAGCACAGGGTTCCTTGCCACTTGGGTGCTGTGTGCCCACCCTGCAGAAGCACAGCCTTGGAGCAGCCCCAGCTGTGTGCTGCATGAACTGACTCACAGTGCAGTTGGGCTGAGGGGAATCTGCATGGCCTCAGATTGCTTCAGGGAGTCAGCCCTGCTGAGCCCTTCCTTGATAAGTGACAGATGCTGCCAGCCTGGAATGGTGTGTTGCTGCTTACGGTGCTGAATTTCCTGCAGAACTGGCCTGTCAGAGGATCAGGATCATCTTTCCTAGCTCATTTATCAGGCTCAGACTCTTTCTGTAGTGGCATAATTGAGTTGTAAGCTTCTCCTTCCCTTTCCAGCTGCATGTGCCAAAACCTATCATTTCAAGAGGAGCCCCTGCGTTTGTGTGACTTTTAGGCAGGGCTGCCTCAGCTGTGAGGGGCAGCAGCTCAGCAGGGCCAAGCCAGAGACATCGAAGACTGGGATCTTCTTTTTGGAAGGACAGAGCACTTGCCCTGTCAATGATCCAAGCTGCTGGAACTACACTGGCTTTTCCTGCAGCACACCTCTCAAGCTGAGTTGCCCTTGAGCCACCCAGCCTTGAACCGGCTTCACTGGCATCTGCAGCTGCTGTGCAGGTGTGCTGGGTTGCTGCTGGAACATCTTCCCTGAATTCATCTTCCCCTTTTCTGCTCAGGTGTGTGGGTGGCCTGCAGTTTCCCTGATCCCAGCAAGGTCTTTTGCAAACAGTGAGATGCAAGCCTGGGGAAAAGATGGCTTTCAAGACACTTGATTTGATTTTGGAGGGAAGTGTAATGAGCTGGATTGATGCTCCCAGTGCAGTGTCCCTGTCCCACCTGTTGGCAACAGGCTGGGGCACACTGGTGGCTGGCAGGCAGGTAGGAGACAGTTTTTCATTGGAGATTTTCTCTTATTCCTAGTAACCCACAGTATATTTGGATAATGACACACCAGGGTTTCTTCTCCACCCCACTTCTAGTAAAAGCACAAATCTGATTCGTGCTGCTGCAGCATGCAGTCCTGCCTTGTGTTTGTGTACTAAGAACTAGCTGTGAAACTAGTCACTTCCCGGTGACTCTCAACTTCATGCAAGAAAAGAAACCAAAACAAGACACCCCCCCGCCAAAAAAAAAAACCCACCCCAACTCTCCTCTCCACCTCCAACAAAATCCCAAAATCAAACCCAAAAAATCATATTCCTCTCGGCCAAGTTTTAGAGCTTGGTAATTCTTTACACCTGTTACATGTTTTGTTTCATTTCTGGTCCATGAAATACACTGTAGCATCCCACAAGGAGAAGGCTAATTTGGTAATGTAATTGATTTTATAATTTAGTTCAGAATAATTCCTGTCACCCTTGAAGGCTGCAGTTCTTAATGGCTTGCCTGTAGACCATCCCTAGGAAGCAAGGCTTTAAGAATGATGTTCTGTGGAGAACTAAAGCAAGGAGGGATTAAACCCACATGATGGAGAGACATCAGACTTCAAACCTTTTTAAAAAGTAGATAATTCTTCTTTGAGTTCTTTTAAGAAATGATGCTTGGGTAGATCAGTAACACAGTAAGTATTGAGAGAGGGCAAAGATGGGTCAGATTTACTAAGATGCAAGTTGGATGCAAACAGAGTTTCTTTTTGAATGTTCATTTCAGTTCTCTGTCGTGTGATATGAGTGCCGATTTACTGTTTGTGTTTTAACTTTCAGAGCTATCCTGGAAAGTATCATGGCAAAGTGTGTTTGAAAGCAGACCATTTGCACGATAAATAATCTGAAGGCTGGATTCAGTCAGCTCCAGCCTTGTCATAGGCAAGGTCTTCATAGCCCTGCTGATTTCAGTGAATGCTGAACCCAGTGCTGGCTGCTCTGTGGTCTGTGTGTCACAGAGCTCTGGTGTGGCTGCTCTTACCTGTCCTGAGCCTTGTTGGGAACAAGGAAGCGCCTGTAGAGGTCCCTATTGTACTGCAAATCCAGGAAACTGCTTGGGACTCCTCCTTTATGACCCAGTTAAGGAACAAACAGAAAAAAGTGCAGGTACTCATTAAAATCTCAGTGTAAGTAGTCATCAATTATCATGACAGCAATAAAATCTTGTACTATGACTAGATTCAGGGCTGCTCCTACTCTCGCTGAACTGAATGGAAGTGAGAGCAGGTTCTGTGAGCAGCAGACCTGGGCGAGCTGGAGAAGGTGTGCACGAGAGGGAACTGTTCAATGGGCTGCTTTGGGAGCTCTGCTACTCCAGGCCCTCCCTTCTGGCTCTTGGCTGCCCAGGTGGGCAGAGCTTCCTCTGTGGCTGCTGGGGTTGGGAGGTGGGGCACAGGCTGGTTTTGGTTGAGAGCAGGGCTTGACTTGGTATGAAGCCCATGGCCTGTGGGCAAGCAAACCTCTTAATGAGAGGTTGCTCGAGTCAAATTAAAATTCTAATTCAATTTTTCATAAGTATAAACATAAAAATAGGCTATGAGACAGTTTCACAGACAAATCAGGGTTAAAACTGCTTTAAATGCTTATTCTCTGGAGCAGTTTGGGATGAGCTTAACTTGGTAGTCAAGGCATGTCTTGTATAGCCATTCTGGGGGAGTTTTCTGTTTGATGGTTTGGGGATTTTGCCCTGTTGTGGAATTAGGGTCATCTGTGAATGGTCACCTGCCTTAGCTCTGGGCTCAATTTTCTAATTCATAAAAAGGTTCAAGGTGTCCAGAGGTGAGTTTTGATTCCATATCGAAGGCTGAGTCACTTAAAAGCTAATTTATAATCAAAATTTCTTGTTGAATTTATCTGGTGAATATTGGCAAGGAAATTTCCTTGTATAGATTCCCTAGTGGCATTTCTTTATGAGGGTATTTTATAATACTTTCATATCTTTATAATACCTTCAAATAAGCAGAAATACAGTTTAGTGCATTTTGAATACCAGATGTTCAAATATCAAATGCCAGGTGTGTTTCCTGGCCAGGACTGACCAAAATGTGGCATGGCAGCATTGCCCCTGACTGATGGGAGCCAGGCTGTTGGAGAGCCAGCCTGAGGTGCCCAGCATGGGGCAGCTTCCTAAGCAGGGTATGTCTGTGAGCCCAGAGCTAGGTGCCCACGCCTGCTGCCTCAGGCCTGAGGCTCCTGGAAGCCCAGTTTTTGGAGCACTATTGCTGCGTGCCGGTTCATCTGCCATCACCTTCAAGTTCCCAAGCCATGGGGAACAATATGATCCAGTTACAGGAGTGTGAGGGCATGGACCCTGGTACTCCAAATCTATTGTGCTCTTTGCCTTTTTTTTTAAGTTGTTATTCAGGTTTTTTTTTTGTTTGAGGGGGGGCAAAAGGAAATGCAAGAACCCTTCCTTTCTCCTCCTTCTCCAAGGCTGTTGTGCAGCTCCACATCTCCCTTTGGCAAACAGCACAACCAGTCTTGAGACATGAGAGGACAGGGCCGAGCTTTGCAAGAATGTCTGAGTAACTCGGGCAAAGCTAAATTGTTTGACATCATTTCAGTGCGTAAGGCTAAGTCTGTTTGTGTCCCATTGTTGCGGCCAATCCCACGATGGACGGAATTTTATTGACTTGTGCCGGCCGTTTGACAGAGCGCGGCAGCGGGTTTGGCCGTGAGCGCTGTTCCAGGAGCTGCCTTAATGGATGTCACTGCCGAATTGGGCCTCGCAGGGAGCTGTGGCAGCCTCACCACAGGGAGGACCCGAGTGCTTCCCTTGAGTGCTTTCCTGATCTGCTGCCTCTGGGCGGGGGAAGCAGGCTGGGATGAGTCAGTGACACGGGGTGGGAGGGGGACCTTGAGTTACAGGCCATGCCAAAACGTGCAAGGTTTGCCTGAGAATTTGGTGCTCGTCCCCTTCTTTTCAAGGCTATGGCATTGCGTGTTCATTGGAAGGATGCTCTTAAGGCAGACAAACTCAAGGAGGGCCTCCAAGTGATTTTTGGAAACTCAGCATCTCAGGTGCCAAGTTTTTGGGTATAAGTCTTTGTGGTTCTGACATGGTACTTTGGTAGCTTAATCTGCCTTGTGTCTCAGGATGCATGACTGCTGCAGTGCCCTTTCAGGCCATCCAGATTTACCAAAGCAAACCAATGCCCTGAAACACAGGCAGGACTCCCAAGAAGCTGAAAGAGAGGAAATTCTCCTGCTCTTTCCCCTTGCCGTGTTAATGCTTCTCTTGATTTCTTTGGTGGCATGTTCACGACGTCTCTTGTGCAAACAGATATGAAAGTTCTCCCTCAGGCAATTCTCAGCCGTCTCCTGAATTCCTTTCTCCATCACTAACGACATTTTCCATCAAGATTACAGCAGGAAAAAAATGTTCTCTATGGGCTAGGTGCTCCCCTGTGCGTGAAAAGTGTGTGCAAGAGCCAAGAAACACTAGAAGTTTCTTCCTGATTGTTCCCAAGAAGAATGGAGAGTGACGCAGGGTAAGGGCACGACCTTACACCAACAAACACACTCCAAGACCTGCACAGAAGTGTCCGTGACCTCAGCATGACAGTGAGGAATTTGGGGGTGGTCTGACCCATTTGGGTGTCCCCTTGCATTCTTCCCTGACCTTTTCCTTCTGGTCCAGCAGGGTTCCTTTCAGACTCATCCTTCCTGGCCTACCCAAAATAGGTGCCTCCCAGCCAGGAGCAGGTGCCCCTGAATAATTCAGGTGCCACATTCAAACTGCAGCCTGAAAGGACTTTAAAAGGGTTTTTAGGATGATGCCAAGTAAGGGTTAGTTTGGTTCCTTTTTAAACCATTAAGGATTTGTGAAATGTACTGGTGGAATGGCTCCACTGAAGGCTTTTCAAGACAATTAATCATAAAGTAGGGCTCTGTGATTTTCCCAATCAGCTCTGCCCTAACCCCAAGCTCTGCTGCAGGCTGTAATAAAGCATTTGTTGTCTTCAGTGGGTGCAGACACAGCTACTTGCACTGCCTTCAGTCTGTGGCTATTTAGGCGTTTATGGCTTTTGAGTGCTGTGGGATTCTTAAAAATTCCTATTTGCTTGTGGTGGTTTCTTGAGTGAGAAGCACCATGATACATAAGAACAAAGTGAGAGATACAAGCCAATGTGACAACAGTAAGACAACAGTAACAGCATGTACTTTGAGTGCTACTTGAAGGTTAAAAACCATGGGTGGAGGAGGAAACTCAGGGGCCCTTGGTCCAGTGTGTGTGTGTATAGGCACATTTTGGGTAAAGCCTCTTGAAGTCCTGGGCTGCCACAGGATTTCTGGGGACTGTGCATTGTCCATAATTTCAATGAATTGGAGTGAGGCTACTTCTCTCTCTCAATACAAATAGTTCTGCACAGGTGCATTGAAAGAAAACATGACAGAGGTGGGAGACGAGTTCTCTTTGTCTTCCAAATATTGGAATACATTTGTTTGAGACTGTGCATTGCTTCATTATTTTCACATCCTTCCTTCAGCACTTAAGCTGTGTGCTTAATTCCTATTATGCCAAACGATATTTTCTGTGATCAGTGTCCAGGTGACGTGGTCAGATATTGACAGAGGTGTCCTGCATGCATCTGATAAAAAATCTCAGACTTTAATGTGCATACAATACCCTGTGCTGATGAAGAGCTGAGGCTCTGCCCTAGATATCAGGTGGTTTGGTAATGTTGAACAGCAAGTTTGGTCTTTATTTCTCATAAAAATAATCTTTATTGACCCAGAGCTTGGGTTCATGCAGATCAGTACATGTGCAGAAAGCCCTGCAGAAAACATTCTATTATCCTTCAAAGAACTTGGGGAAACCCAAACCCCACCACTGTTGGGGAGAGTTGGACCCCCTGGCTGTGGCCCATGGAGGGTTTGGAGTGAGGGCCTCTCCCCTGGCTCAGGGGCAGGTCTGTATGCAAAAAGGTGCACATCAGGGCCTGCTGCATCTTAATATTATTCTGCACCAGAGCTTTAGTCCAGTCCTTTCCACACAGAAATTCCCCCAGGGTCTATGGTCCTGTGCAGAATGCAAAAATGACAATAGATAGAAATGATGATTGATAGAAAGTACAAGTAATATAAATAAGACAAAATTACAGTTATATGTGATTTAATGCAAGTCACTGCCAAAGAAGTCCAAGCAGAGGTTTCCACATATCACCAAGAGTGAGATGGTGCAAAAGCAGCTTTTTGTAAGTTCAGAGGCTTGAGCTTGAATGTGGCTTCTGTCTCTTGTAAAGCAACAAGCTAGCAGGGTGTCAGGCAGGAGCAAACATTGATTTAGCCTGTGCTAAGGATGAGCAAAGGGAATAGCACAGATTGCTGGGCTGAGCCTGCCATGCATAGGGTCTGACATGTCCTGGGAGAAGAAGCCTCAAGGGACAGCAGACATGGCATGGCAATATAATGACCTGATAGTTTTTCGTGCTTAAATCTCTCTGTGGTTGTGTTTAAATTCCCCTTCTCCTGTAGTATGGATCAGGACTGCAGCATAAGGAATGGGAGCCTGGGAGGCAGCAGTGCTGCTCTGGCTCAGCATCCATAGAGGAAGTGATCCATGAGAAGGGCAGGAGTGGAGCACAGGGACAAAGGTAGTAGTCCCTGCCTCTGCACATGTTCAATAAGTTGCAGGCCCTATGCTTGCATCTGTGCTGCCATCATATAAATATCCAAATAGCTACAAGGATGCCACAGGGGTGAAAGTGTTACAACCTTTGAAAGTAGCTCAGAGATGCTGGGGTATGGAAAACCAACACTTAGTCCATAGGTAACACTTTGTGTCTGTGGATGGAAAACCAGTCTTGCTCCCAGCATGGCCTCTGGGGGAAGTGGACAACATTTCAGCAGCCAGCTGAAATTATTCAAAGACTCTCTTCACCTGTCATGCTGCAGAGAAAGCAAAGCCTTCTCTGCCTCTGCTTTTGCTTGTTGCCTTCTTCAGCCCTGCCATCCATAAACAACTGGGGGGAGTTTCGGGTGTTACTAATTTTAATAAAGTGGTTTTAGGAATGTTTTGCCTCTCCGGAGCTTTCATAATATACAGTAATAGAGGCTTTTGGCAGGAGCAGTAAAGCAAATTGCTCCCACCCTCCCTTAGCATGTGGTAAGCTGTGTGTGTCCCAGCAGCCATGTGACTGAAAGTCTGAACACGGCGCAGCACCTGGGAAGCTGGGAATGCCCGTGTGAAACATGCAGGCTCCGTGCCCTGCACAGAAGCACCAGCCTCTGCTCTCCCACGCTTTCTGGGACCCATGATCTCTGCCAACTCGGGCAGTTCTCTGGAATTGCTTCTTTTGGAGATGATGGGGAATGTTCTGTCACTGGGGATGCACATCCTTGCACCATAGTTTATGTCTAAATTTTCTTTGCTTTTCAGGGCTTGCATAAGACTGTCAGGCACTATTGAACAGAGACATTTGTGTTTATCTGCCTACCTGGTAAGGGAAAGGTAAGCAATTTTTATGCTTCAAATGCCTCTCATATCTCCCCAAGGGCATTTAGTTATCTTGCTCCTTGGCTGGAGGTACAGTTGTAGTGGGTGTAAGTTACAGCTTCCTCCTGCTCTATCTGCGAAGCAATCTGGATCCCAGCTGAGTTCATAGTGCAGTATGCAGTGATCTACTTTAGAACAAGTAGGGTCAGGACTTCACAGTGCTTCCTTTGCCCCTTGTTTTAAATTAAACAAGTTCCTGATGATTTCCTTTACAGCTTACATCTATTTCAGGTGTGGCTGTCGCTGTTCCAGTGATGATACTGATGGGTTAGAGGGGCATAACACAGGCCTGACGTTTTCAGGTGCAGTAGGGATGACGCCAGAGCAGTCTGTGCCACTCACAGGAGCAGAGGAGAAGAAAATGCTGTTCTGTCTGCGAAAGGTTTTGGGAATACCACTGAGGTTATGCTGGGAATTAGACTGAAATGAGACTGGTTCTAGTTTTTTCTTGCTTGTGACATAGCATGAGTCTTGTCCTTTTAGCCAAAGTCTGGGGGAAGAAGCTGAATGCTTTGCTGGCATCTGACCTGATGCTACCATGATTGTAGCCTGGAGTTACAGTTCTTCAAGGCACTTGTTTTTGGAGCTAGGGATGTGCTGGCAGACTACTTGGCATCAACACACTCCCAGTAGTGGGTTGTTCGCATGTGAATGAGCAGTGACTCAACTCGGTGCTTCTACTTGCACACCAAGAGTTCTTAGTGTTGCTCTTCTGTTTTCTTCCAAGCTGGAGCTTTCCTCTGCATGAAAGCAATTCCTCCATCCCTCAGAGCTGGCTACCCAATTAGTCAAATATGAGCCAACCAGGATAAGTGTGTGTTGCTTTTAATAAAGTATTTAGCTGACAGGGAACTTTGAGCTTCTTTCTAGCTCTGATAGGAAGTTCTGTCCTGAGATGCACTGCCAAAACATAAGACTTTGGTGCTATGACTTCTTTTTGAAAGTTATCTTTGGATTTACTGCATAAAATTTGCAGATTACAGACAAGTATCTTAATTATTGACCATCAAAAAAACCCATTTTGCAACACTGAAGAAACTCACAAGAAAATTTAGATTTTTCTCCGTGTGTCACTGTCTTCATTTAGCTGGAATGGATTGTTTGTATGAAAGAGAAAAAATCCCTACCTCTAGGTAAGATGTAGTAACAAGCATTCCATCAGTGTAACTCCCTTGTCTTCTCTACCTGAGCAAGAACTACACAGCATAAGCCTCTGGGAAATAATGCCAAGAGTAATGTATCATTCCTTTCACTTTAAATTCCCCAATAAATGCTCCCTAAGTGCACCAACTGTCCAAACAATTTGTAGAAGTCTTGGTACGTACCACAAGAGGCAATGCATGGTCAGTAGGGGTTGTGCAACATTACCAGTGAGGGTGTAGGAGAGAGAGGCAGACTCGCTGCAGATGGGTATGTATCAAGTGCAGCTGAGGGGCTTCTGACAGGATATTTACAAATTGGTGATATCCTGTTTATGGGAGCCATGTAAACAATCGAAGGCTTGCCCAGAGGCTCCACTGTTACTCAGATGTGTGTAAAAGACAGTTCTGACACGAGCAATGCAGCCAGCACTCCGATGATGTGACACGGCAATCAAAGCTGCTCCGCTGTAATTAAATGCACGCAGCAATGCGCAGCGCGTTGCATAAGGTGCAGCGTAAGACGCTGGGAAAGGGCTTGCAGAGAGACCTCTGGTTTAGTTTAGTTAACCTGTGTGCCCTTTAAAGTGGCTGGTTTGGAAAAATGGGTAATGAGCTTTGTGTGCTGTAGCTCTTCCTGGAAATCTCTCTCCTGGTTCACAAAGGGGAATGTTACGGGAACAAAACGGGGAAGGGTTGAGGAGGCAGGATGGAGACAGAAGAGCAGAGCTGTGTTCCGCACAGGCTCTCAGGTCTGGCATGTTTCACCTGAGAAAGATCCTGTCCTGTGCTTAATGGGCTTCAGGCTGATGTCAGGCTGCTTGTGTGCTGGTTTGGAGGTTTGGACAGGGGAGTTAATCCGGATGTGGAGCTGGAAAGTGAGCCTGTGATGCTTGAGGGTGTGACCTCGACTGTAGGCAAGCTGCAAGTGAGGGGCCAAAGGTGTCTCATCCTGAGCATCTGATGTGCAGTCTCACAACAAAGGGCTTCTCAGGGATATCTGTTGAAAATCCTGTAGAGAAACTATTGCTGTTCAGAAGTTTAACAGGGTTCAGAGACCAAATTTTTGGTTGGCAGCCTTGGCTAATTCATCCTTGTTCCCTAGCCCTTAATTTCCTCTGTGAAGGACAAAGATGTTGGCTGCAGGAGGATCAATCAAGATCTGCCAGCCATAGCTCAGTGCTGTTGTTAATTTAATAACATCACTGATCTAATTGAACCCAGCCCTGGCCTATGTCCTGTCCCACTTGATCTACACGCATGTGCTTCCAGTGTCATAAAGTAAATCTCCTGCCTCTCTTAAATAATGCTAAGCTGTGGGAACGAGGACAAGGGGGTGGATGCGTAGATAGAGGAGTTATGTGGGAAGTGGCACACTTGGCCAACTGGCCACTGCCACCTTGCCCCCAGGACATCCAGTTGCAGATTCCTGTTTTGTCCCATCTACTACTTGCACCTCAAACAACCAGCACCCTCTGTACCCATGGATGGAGAGACAGGACAAGTTCCTTGGGTCCTGGGCCTTCACCTCCCCTTGGCCCTTGGGCAAACCCACAGCTCCTTGCTGAGAGACCAGAGAAACGTGAAGGCACTGAACACTTTTTAGTTTGCTTTTTAGTGTGGGAGGAATCCAGACTGCGCTCTGGAGACAGGTTGGGGAACAGCCAGCTCTGACCAGAGAATTGGGGTCTGTCTCCTTTCCTGGAGGAAGCCTGACCTCTATAAATGGGAGGAAGAATCATCATTGTAGGCAGATGGTGTCCACCTGTGCAGGAGCTCTCCCTGCCCTTCTCAGCCTCAGTGAGGCCTACAGTCCTTCCCTGTGGCTTCCAGTCAGTACCCAGTTGGCTAATCCATTTCTTTCGTGTGTAACCTAGGAACAGTGTCCAAGGAGACTTGGATACCTGAGATGATGTTCAGATCGTTGATGGGAGGAGAAGGTGACTAGAGGATGATTTCACATACTCTTGGTCATTCCCAAACCAAACCCCAGAGGTTTCCACATACCATGTGACTCATGGGCTCTCAAGAGTTGGTGGTACTGAATTCACTGGAGATCAAAGAATATGGAGTTTTATAGCAGGTTGGGCCCAGTCAGGGAAAACACCGAATGGAAATGTGTTGCTGGGTGTTGCAACATCAAAGTGCTCCTGATCAGCTTCTTTCCTTTCTACCTGCATCTGCCTGCAGGCAGAGAGCAGGATATCCAGCCTGGCTCCCAGCTGATGTGAGCTGCAGGGAGTGCCACACATTATTTTTGCTGGAGTTGTAGGAGAGCTTCATTGGGGACCAGAGTGTCCTAGTTTGGAACATGACTGCAACGATGAATTGGGCACATGTGTTTATAGGCTCCCTGGGGCAGACTGTCTCATCACCTCTGCATGACAACAGCCAGCACAATAAAGGTCTGATCCTCACGGCCTTTTTTTTTTTGGTCACTTCAGTAATAGTAATGATTAACAGTAATTATCAGAACAGTAGTGGGAGTGTCCCATAATACTAGTGGATGGGGGAATTCCACTAAGTGCATCTGCTACAGTGCTTAGTGCTGGTTACCAGGCCAAACAAATACCGGAGACCTGTGGCTCTTTCCTAGGTTTGGTTTCTGGAACATGTGCTGGCTGAGCTGGTTTCAGGTGGATTGCTGTTTACTCCATCATCCCTAATGACACATTCCTTTTGTCCAGGGTGCCCCAGGTCCCGTGTGCAGGTGACAGTCACTGCTGTGCTGCAGCCAAAACGTGGAGTCTGTGGACAGCTGAAGTTCCAGTGGTGGAGCAGGGCCTGGGGTGAGTCACAGCTCAGTGCAGCTTTGGATTTAGCAGGCCAAGCGCAGGCAGGGAAACAGCCAGCTAGTCAGCCTCTCCTCTGCTCATATATGCTTGAGATATAAGAGCAAAATATTTATCAAGGGCCAAAATAAACTTGCCAAAGGGATTGAAGCCAATGCATCTTAGGCCTGTGACGGACAAGATTCCCAGATGGAGTAGTGGAGAGTCAGGGGCTCTACTGATGGTATGTGTGCAGCACATATTGCTCAGGCTTCAGTGCAGGCCTTAGAGACTAGTGCCATGCTTCAGCAGGTCTGTGCTTCTCACTGACAGTGTCTCCTCTTGTCTTCCCCATGCTGGCACCATGGGAGGTACAGGAGAGGCATGGAAGGTCCAGGTGGAGAGCCCACAGCCAAGAGAGACTGCTGTGCAGAAAATGTGATAGCAGCTGGTGAGTTGCAGCAGTCCCCATCGCAGTGGGTTTGCCACCCTTTCACTGTCCTCAGGTGGATGTCCCTCTCTGGGCAGAGCCATTGAGTGGGTAGGCCATATGGTCATCCACCAGTGGCATGCTGCCATTTAGAAATTTCAGTTCTACTGGCCACTGATCAGGGGCATGAATGATGCACCCATGTGTGCATATGGTGACTTGTCCGAGAAGGCAATCTTCACCTTTGCATATATTCTATCCCAGTGGTTAATCCTTGTCCCTGGAGAATGAGAAATTCTGTGGAAGAGATGACTTTATAAACCCAAAGAGCTGCTGATGGACAGAACAGCACACAGGACTAATGGGTAAGGGGCTAGTGTTCTCCCAGCTTACTTGCAACGTACTACATGCTTTGGGGAAATCCCTTTGTTTCAAGCTTTATCCTTCTATTATTCTATTCTATGTAATTGTTCTTAACAGTTCACCCAAAGCAAGGAGAAACAATTAATAGATATAGGGACAGTGATGTGGGGGAGACCTGGCTTGATACCACTCTCAGCAAGGGCATGGGTTTGTTTAGCACCAAGTCAAAGCAGAAACCGTGGAAGGACTCCATAAATGAGAAAGGCTGCAACCCCTCGGAGGCTAAGAAATCACTCAGCATGGAGCACTGGGCTGTAATTAGGAAAGGGAAATCACCAGCTGAGCATTAAGAAGTTCTTGCTGCCCGTGAGATGTGTTGAGCCATTCAGGATTTGCCCAGGGGAGAGTAATGGCAAAGTCATACAAGCCAGGAGAATGAAGTTTTAAAAACTGCCCTTTAGGGAGGAATGCAGCATGAACCTGTCTCCCTTTTCAATGCCATCTTCTGAGATGGATGAGAATTAGCTGCTTGGGTTTTTTTTTTTTTTTTCCCTTTCTTTTGTAAATTGCTGGTTAATGCTGACCCAAGAAGTTAGCAAAGAAGTCAGTGAATTTGGGGAATTGTTCTTTATTTTTAATAACACAACATCTATGTTGTCCGGTAACTATGTTGTCCTCTTGCTGTGTTTACAGGAAAAGGCATCAGCCACTTTCAGCCCTGGGTGCAGAATTTGAACTCTTGTAGTTTACAGGAGAGGATGGTTGTTTAATTCATCCCTCGCATTCACGGCAAATTTGAAACTGAACTTTAAACTGAGTAATTTGGTTCAAGGTTTTTCTTTTCTCCATTTCCTCCAGCTGGTTGCGTCTACATTTTCCAGTTAAAAACACATTGCCTTCTTAGGGCGTTTGTGTTCCCATGAGTCTCAAGATTTTTACCATTTATGATTTTCACAAAATCATGGAATCATCTTGGTTGGAAAGGCCTTCTAAGATCACTGAGTCCAACCATTCCCCCCACCACTGCAAAGCTCACTGCTGAACTGTGACTCCAATGCCACATCTACTTGCTTTTTATATCCCTTTGGGAACTTAATATTAATCATGTGTAGTTCAAATGAAAGTGCTGTCAAGAGTGAGGTGCATTCCAATTGATGTCTGACCTTCTGAGAGTATTTCTTGAGCATCTCTCATTTTGTGCAATGAAAGCTTGCTGTATGTAAGTCTACATGTGGATGTACTGACATGAAGTCATGGTGTTTGAAAAATTCTGGATGATTTTCCTGAGAATTTATGAAATTGCTGCTTTTTGTTACTCTGCATGTGTTCATAACAATGATGAGTGCATCAGCACAAGACAAGGAGTGCTTTTCTTTCCCTTTCAAAAATACTTTCTAGCAAGAAAAGATGTTGATTTTGCTAATTTGTCTTGTTTTCAGGAGATGAAACCTATGCAGATCCATGCCCGCAGCAGTAATGCATAAAACTAGGTGCAAGCCCTACAGAAGGCAGCTAAAGTAAGTGGTACAGACACTCACCATGTATGGTTTTAGGTATGTAAGAACACACAGATGAAGTGGCTGTGTTCATTGCTGTGAACACGTATTCTTCCATAGTGAGTCCCTGTGAGGAAAACAGACACTCCAGAAAAATATACACTTAAGCTGTGTTTTTTCCTCTTTAAATCAAAAAGAGCATGTTGTTCATAGAAAGTGCTGTGTGCCATCACTGATGGACTGCAGAACACTGACAGACAAGGCTCAGTCTGTATCCATACAGTAATCACTGCTGTGAATCTGCTGCTCTGTCCCAGAAGGGGAGATGGATGCTTGAGACATTGCAAGGGACTGAAGCAAGGACTTCAGCTGAGCCTCTGTACATTGTTAAGAGAGGTTTTCTTTTAAAGGTGGTTATTAAGGCAGTGCAAGGTAATAAAAGCAAGCAAGACTTCCACATAGGTTCTGAAGGTACTTCCTCATATTCTTGTTACACTTTGTAAAGAAAAAAAATCCCAAAATCAAAGCATTTAGGGGGCTCCTCACTGGTGGGGTGCCAAGGGGCACAAATCCATGGTTGCCTTGCCCTGGGCGTGCCGGTTCACCCCGGCTGAAATCGAGGCCAGCAGCGGAGATGCACCCGTGATGCTCTGTTGCCCAACAGAGCATTGCACAGACTTGTCGCTCCTACCGGGACCTGTGGGATGCAATGAGCCTGCCTTACCCCATTGATGCTGCAAGGCCTCTTGGAAAACTGGCTCTTAAGGTGTGTGCCAGCCTTACCCCAAGCGGCAGCCTCCACGTGGGGGAGGGAATGGTGAAAGCCGCACGCGGGGATGCCGGATGCGAAATCAGGTACTGTGAAACAAAGAGCATTACAGAAAGATGAAACAAAGATGTGTCCGTGATACTTGTTTTCCATATATTCACATCTGAAAGAGGAAATTCCAATGAATTGCTCCAATTGTGTCAGCGTTACTTGGTATCTGGGTACCGATGTACAGAACTATAATTAAATGTTGCCCTTCAGAGGATAAATCACACAGGAATTTAAGGGTAAAATTAATTATAAAGTGGAAGTTCTTTGGTGATGCTGCTTTTTAAGGCATCTGTGAGCCTACACAGAGAAACACGTTGCTAATAATTGCAATTCCTTCCTTTACTCATTATGATCCGTGAATGAACAGACAATAAAATCCTTAATGAGGGAGATCAGCACAAATTAAAGAAGCAACCAAAACAGTCATGTGGCATCAAAAAAGACACGATCTGCATGGTATGGCTAATTAGAGGGGGAAAAAAGGGGACTTAGAAAAAGATTCCAGCTATATCATGTCCCACTTGCTGTGGAGGGCATCCTTCTTAATGCCACTTTCACACCGAGCTTTATTACATTTATCTTACCAACTCTCATACCATTTAGGTAATTAACAAGTGGTGCTGACACACAATTCTGTAGCAACATGCTGTCTTTTTCCACTTCAGCATCTCTATGCCACTGTAGACCTAAGAAAATGCTCTGAAAATAAGGAGTATGATTTGTAAGTATCAGATCTATTGCAGCCCCCTGAATGAATGTATTTATTACTTAGAACTGCATTCTGAACATGGAGTTGTGGTATATGGAGTTCTACAGTAATTTCTATAGTTACCTCTCTTCAATATCAGTATCAATAACTGCTTGTAAAACAGAGAAATTAGGGACACTTGAGTCATCAGCTGGTGCAGTGCAGCTCAGTGTCAATATTCAGATTCCTTTCACTGTGAGAAAGGAACACAAAGCTTATCAGTACCACAATAAACTGGGTATCGATGTGCCTTTATGGAGAGCGGAAAGGCAGGGGAAGAATATTTTTCCTTTAAAAGGAAAAGGAGTAAATCATTGCTGAGCAGCTTGTTGAGATGAAACATGCTTCATATTTTAGGCAAATGTGTGCAGTAGGGATTTGGTGGGTGAGATCCTTCAGTCATCCCACAGTGAGATGTAACTGCTGAACGAGGTCTTGCCTCATATAGCAACAGAGAGCGTGGGCTTCAACAGGATGCTTGAAAGGAATTTTTTAAAAAGTAGCTGTTGGCTGGTCTTTCAAAGATCTTATAACTGATAGAGGTGTTGCTTCCAGGAACTGCCTGTGCTACTGGGCTGTGGTGAGGCCAGGGGCTGGAGGGGGAACGTGGCATACACACCCCCTGAGCCCAAGACCATTGCGGCCAGCCCAGGTGCCGGGTGAGGTGTTGGCATTCCTGGTACCTGTGCTGTAACTTAATAAGCCATTTCTGCCCCTAGCTCCGGGGCTCCCTGGCAGCTGCTCGTGTGTGTTGAGGGTCACTTCAGAAATGCCAGGAGATGGGAGATAAGGCCAGCAAGTTTCCAGCTGCCCACCCTGGGGCGTTTCCCAAGCTTTGTTAGTTCAGGCACAGGTGGTGTTCATGGCAATGCAATGGCCCAAGGGTCCCTCGTGTGCCGGCAGGGCCTATTTGGGCAGATGGCTCCGGGTCCGCAGGGCTTCATGCCACTGCGCATCGCATGGATGCTTGGAGGGCAAGCAGACACAGCGGTGTCGAGGTTGTGCCGTGGGCATCCACAGCCCCGGGAGGTCAGCGCATGGGCTAGACTGCTCAGAGGGCTCGGGTAATATTTACGGCCCCAGGTACTTGCTGGAACCAGGGGCACCTTCATGTACCCGGGCACCTGCTGACGGCCGGAGGGGCAGAGCTGCCCCGCCGTTCCCTGCAAAGGGACCTGGCAAAGCCGGGCCGGGGCGCCGTCCCTGCTCGGCGGCCGGGGCATCGCCCGCCGGTAAAGCAGGGGCGGCCCGAGGGCCGGGGGGCGAGGCAGGAAGCGCGGAGGCCGAGCCGAGCCGCTGCCCTCGCCGGGCGGGCCGGCTGTCACCGGGCGGGCCCCGCCTCTCCGCGGGCACATAAATGTGCGGCCGGCCGGCCGGCTGATCGCACACCGCTGCGCTGTCCTGTCGCCGCCGTCTCCCTTTCTGCCGCCTCCTCTGCTCCCTGGGGACCGAGGGCGATGGACGCCGGCTGCCTGTGGGGCCGCAGCCTGCTGCTCTTCCTCGGTAAGCGGCGAGGTCCTCGTTCCCGCGGGCAAGGGCTGGAAGGGCGTCGGGCGCTGCGTCCTGGGACAGGGGCGCTCCTTGGCTGCTGGGAAATCTGCGTCAAAGCACAACGTTCAGGCTTGCCTTCAGGTGAAGCCGATGGGTGTCTCTCCGAGATGAAGTCCCAGGCGCTGACAGGTGTACCCGGGTGGATTGTATGAGCTGAGGAGTGGAGCGCACACCGCACTTCGTGGTGTGTTGTTACAGGATGTTTTGTTGCTTGTGTGATGCCCAGGTGTGTCCTGTGACTGAGTGAAGGTGGACATTCTTTCCCTTCTCTTCGGCTCTGCTCCTGGTGCAGTCTGCTCTCTTTCACCTTGACCTGTCCTGTTTGTCGCCCGGTCCTGCTGCCTTTGCCCAGGCCATGCTCTGGGCGAGCTCAGTGGGTGAATCCTCAAAGAAGCAGAGACTTCCTGATCATAACAAAACAGGTTGTGGCCTCCTTCTATTTGACACTTCTCCTCCTCCTTGCTGGGAGTGTGTTACTCCATTGTATGACATAAGCTACCTGAAAGTCTCAAGTGAACACGTGTATCCTTAGAGCATCTAGAGTCCTGGGGCCTGGGTGTGCTGTGATGCAAGAGCTGATCCTTGTCACACACCTCCACGGGGCGCTGGCACTGACAGGTGGCGACTGCTGAGAGCTGACCCTGTTGGGCAACTTGAGCTCTGTGGGCAGCAAAGTCCTGAGACCTGGCACATTCACGCCTTGCTTTAATGACAAAGCATATTCTCACACTCATGATGTTGGGCTCGAGGTCGTAGTTGATGGACAAACTCCAAGACTTCTCTTTTGGGACAGATATTTTCCTCACCTTCTAAGCCCACTGCAGTATGAGTTTGTGTCTTTCATCGTAGCCAGATATTTCCATAACAGTTGATGGAGCAGCTGCTGCACAGTGTCTCACTTGCCAGGACAGCAGGCTAAACATTTTGTAGTCCGTGAGTCAGCCATGCTTTGTACAAAAATGACTCTGGTAGGAACTGGTATGTCTTCATGGATCTGTATATGAATTTCTCTGTTTCCGGGGCAGGCACAACATCTAATAGTAAGGGATGGGTTAGTCATAGCTAGGTGGCATCATAACAAGTGCTATGAGCACTTTACTGCCTTCCCCTCCCAGGGCAGGAGTGTAAGCAGAACTTGGTGCTTCTGGGAAGACTGGCATTGGTGTTATGCCAGACTGGAGGAGGTTCCCTGCTGAATGGCTGAAGCCTTACTGAAGTGACAGTCCTTGCCAGGTTCATATCCTGGCTATTGTGCTCTTGGGACTGGGCAGCAGCAAGGCAGTGGTGGGAGAGAGATATTACTCCTGAGGGGACACAGTGCTATGCCAGCCACACACAGAGGTGATGGTGATGGGGACAAGCCGGGGCCCTGCCTTTTCTGGGAGTTGCTGCAGGAGCCTTGGCACCGATCTCCTTGTGCTCACTGTAATGCCCACTCAGTGGAGACAGCAGGTGTTGGACCTCCAGACTCACCGGGCAGTTCCAGGACCTGCTGTCCTTATGTTTTCCTGTGTCAAATTCTCCTGGCTCTCAGAGAATTGGCTCAGCATAAAGATCACTGTGTCTGACAATGGGGAAAGTGTTAGTGGCCAATGTGCCTGGCTGGAAGTAATAAGGGATTTCTGCTTTTGTGGCATAGGGACCTCAGCCCTCATGCAAGTGGTGGGAAGCACTGTGGCTGAGCACAGGGGCAGCATGTGAGTAAGATCAGTGGTACTTAGGTGCCTAGGTCTCCAGAGGGGTGGAAGCACTGCTGGGATGACTGGGTGTACATAACTGCATTATCTCTGCCTAAGGGTAAGTCCTGGTACAATGCTGAAGATGATCCTGTGGGCCTGTAGCAGTTTTGGAGCACCAGTCTTCCCATGACAGACTGGTGTTTCCAGGGCTGCCATATAGCTGCTGATCCTGGATATCCATAGCTGTGAGTCTGTGGTTCTGGAATTAAATAGTGGTAGTAGGGATGCTCACAAAATCAGTGGGACAGACTGGCTAACTTCCATGTTCCCCACTTGGTTTGCCCAAAGAAGACAGAAGACAGTTAAGACATTCCCTGGATGTCCAAAATCAGGTGATGTGAATACATCTTCATCTGTCTTTGCAGTCAAAATGGGCTGAGATCCTACAGGTGCATGTCACCTGAGCACCTCCACTTTGAAAGCGCAACCCATGCGGAGTGTGTAGGTGCTGCTGCTGTGGCAGAGAGACAGCAGAGATGTAAATGGCAGGTAGCACCATTCAGGTGAATTAGTACAGGACTGGAAATCGCGGTGACAGGCAAAGACAACTCAAATAATGACTGATCTCTCAGAACCTTGACAGTTCCCCTAGTGACAGTTCCCCTAGAGCGGTCCTCAGTTTAGTGTATCTTGCATGTGCCTCCTTTATCCTTAGCAACCATCCTGCCACTGGAAACTACAGCTGGCTCACAGTGGGCAAACTGATGATTAACCTTTGCAGGTTATCCTGGTGGGGATTGTGGGAAGCGAAGGCAGTTGGTCACCGGCCCTCATTTTCCTTTCTTCCCTTATGGAAGGACAAGGAAGCAGCAGCGTTATTCCTGTTCCAGTAAATGCTGTCAGTGTGAACCTTGCAGGAATACCTGTGAAGCCGGATGGGATTATCATGTAGGAATACGACATGTAACATTCATTCCTGCAAGACACAGATGAAAATCCACCACCTCATTACCCTTATCTTGTACCCTGTGTTTGCTTAATGAACAGTGAAGGAATAAAAATATAACCTCTCCCAGGTGCTGTGTTTAGTATGCATCATCTGATAAATATCCTGGGAAATGCTCTCCTTTGCCATTGCTGTGTGCAGATCCCTTATCCTCCCAGTGATGTCAGAGGGGAAATATGTGCATGGGGGAAAGGGCAAAACAGAGCAGTGCAGAACAGGAAGAACTTTGCCCAAAAGCAGCAAATACTGCTGGGTGTCAGCAAATATCCACACCTGCAGTCCAGCCTTTCCGGCCCTGAGAGCCTGCAGTCAGATGGAGGAGGCACCCGCACATGGCTGGGACTGGGAGAGCCCTTGAGCAGTGTTGGAGGAGGAGATTATTTTTAATTTGTCCTCCATAGATGTCTGGGTTGTGGGCTTTAACTGGAAAGCCATGTTTCCTTCTGGAAAGGAAGTTTCTCCAAGAGGAGAGCTGACCTGTCTCTTCCATGGGCTTTTTGGTTGGAGTGTCCTCACATGTGAAAGCTGGGTTCTGCTAAGTCTCCAGCTGGGAACTTCAGCTTAAAAAGCAGCTGCTTGGGTTATGCCCAGATCAAGGAAGCGTGCAAACTGTGACAGAAATGAGCAGGCTGCATGAGATCCTCAGCTGGCTTAATCCGTCTGCTTAACTAGTGGGTATCTGGGATACCTCTGGCAGGTTTAGCCTTGACTTCTGTTAATTTTTGTCCTTAATTCTTTCTGTGACATGATGTATCCTTAGAGGGACACTGCTGCCCTATGCCACAGCTCCTCCCTTCCAAGGGAGCAGCTTAGTCCATGGAGCACTCTTCAAATGTCCCCCTAGTTCCTGGGAAGAAGAACTGGCCTGGTAAATCTTTTTCAGCATCTTTTGGGACCCCAGGTTCCTGGGCTGCCACTGTCTGACAGCTGGTGGCCTCTCCTTTCACACACTTGAACTTATGTTTTAGCAACTCAGACTGGCCTCACAGAAATGTTAAACTGCTGCTGCTGAGGCAGTCTACAGTGAGCACACTGCCGCTTAAAAAAATTCCACCCTGAAAGTAAACTTGTATGTCCTTCCCCATTGGAGGGAAAGGCAGGTCCTGCTGAGTCATGCCAGCTCCAGCTGGTACAGGTGCTGGCATCATGGATCTGTTACTGGTGCTCTGGCTCTGGGGGACTGGGCTTTGTTCTTTCTTCTAGAGCTTGGTGGAAATCTGGTTTATTAGCTTTGCAGAGGGAGGTGAGAAGGAGGAATGATGTTTTTAAAAATGCAAACACAGGAAGAGCCTTGTCCCTCTTAGATATTCCTGCTGGTTTTGTGTGTAGCTGGAATGAAAGACAAAGGAAGCCTGCTGATCACCCAGAAGCAGATGAGCTGCCGGAAATCCATAAATTACCACTACTAGATTTAACCCTGAGATGTAATGACACTTTCTAATAACTGGAGTTGAATTAGAGCGATCAGGAAATTATGGAGGCACACTCCCTCCATTAGACATGCATGACCTGACAAGTTAATAGAGGCAAACAGCCCAAAGACACAAATTACAGACTTCCGTGGAATGGGGCTGATGACTAAGCAGTTCATGAGCAGGTTAATGTGACCACAGGAGGAGTTTTAGCCAGGTGGATTTCATGGCCAGCCGAGGCAGACATTCACTATTCCTCACGGACTAGCAATGAAGCTACAGGCACCTGTGCTGAATTTCAAATCCTGTTTGCAAATCTTCATTTAACTAGTGGAACACCTGAAAGCTGTGCCTGTTTCTTCTGGTGTTCTGCTGAGTAACAGTGGCCCAGGGTCCATAAAGTGGTCAGTAACCTCTCCAAGCCCGTGGGCAGATGAGGAGTGTTTCGTGTTAGTGGCTTTACAAGCGGACTTTTAACCAAGGAACTGCCAAAGGAGTGGGCGTCAGTGCAGGAACTGTCCAGCCCTTCAGCTGTCTTCAGCGAGGAGAGGGCTGAGGAAGTTCTTTGCTGGTAAAAAGCAGCTTTTGTGTTAAGCCTACCTGGAGCAGTTTGTGTCCTCTCAAGCCAGTGGCGGGGTATTGAGCCTGGCTCAGCACTGACCTGGTGTGCTGAATCACCAGCTGCACTGACTTGCAGATTCCTAGGAAATACTCTTCCTGTGGCCTGTTGTGAGTCAAGGATATCTTGATTTGGATCAGCAAAAGGACTCCTCCTGTGATGAGTGCTGGACTGTCATGTCTAATTGTGGAAGCCTGGCTATTTCCCTTGCACAGGTGCCATGCCAGACCAGTCAGAAATCTAACATAATCATCAAATGGCCTAATTCCTGCCTCTCCCCATAATCTCTCAAAGCCTGTTCCTGCCCAGTTTCACTCTGAGTGTGGGCGAGAGGTGGTCACAGAAACCAGGTTTCTGTTGAATCTTTGTTCTGTGTTATAAGTTTGCATTTCAGAGATGTTTCTTTGGGCTGCCATATATAATGTAGGCAGAACATCACTCAGACCTGTATTTTTTCAGGTTTCAACTTCGGGTCTTTCCTACCATGATGAGAAGTTTCTGTTCTTGAATTAATTACTACAGCATCTTAAATGGTTAACTCAAAATGCATATAGTTTTGACTGCTGCTTTTATTCTCTTATAGGTTACCTATTTCAAGCAGTCCTGGGCACAACAGTGATCCCGTTATGTGGGCCTGGTGAAATGGAGAACTGCACAACAGCGCTCAGTAAGTACTGCACAGCTCTTTGGTTCCCATCTTCCTTGGACTGGCAGCCTCACTGAGGTGCCCTTGGGAATCATTTTTCTCTGAGCATCATTGCCCACATCCTGAGGTGCTCATGAAATATCTTTGCAGTCCAGACAGAGAACAGCCCACGTGTGGCCCAAGTTGGGATAACGAGATGCAAGCCTGAAATGAAGGACTACTGCTTCCATGGGCAGTGTGTGTACATCGTGGACTTGGATGAGCACTATTGCAGGTATGGACAGGCCCCACTCATCCTGCAGATCTCCCTGAGGTGGGCTTTGAGGTGAGCTTTGCTCTGGCTGCCATTGACACTTAGCTGAAAAACCAATCCAGCTATGTATTAAATGCTCACAAGAAAGTGAAGAGGAGCACCATGTCTGTAATGCTCAGCTGCATTTTAGGAAGTGTTCAGCACATGTGCTGCCTCCAGTGACTTCTGTGCGAGTCTCAGACACATGAAATTAGTGACCAACCCGGCTTAGACTTGGGACATTCTTTCTGATGTGCTTCCCAGGCCATCTGTATTTATCCTAGTATGAGATCCAGAACTCAGGCACAGCACCAAGGTCTCTCCTTTGATCCAAGCTACAAAATAAAGACCCTGTAGGCATTTTTAAGGGTATTGCTCATTTTCCTGAACAATTTGCAGCCCTCTTTAGGACCACGTGGGCTTGAGTTACATCTTAAGTGTCTCATCCCTGAGGAAACAGCAGGCCAGCAGCTTGGGATGCTCTGTGAGCTGCTGAGGTGTAACCCCGCTCTGACTGTGCCTCTCGCCCTCAGGTGCGACGTGGGCTTCTCCGGAGTGCGCTGCGTGCACTCGGAGCTCGTCCGGCAGCCCCTCAGCAAGGAGTACGTGGCACTGACCGTCATCGTGGTCCTGCTCTTCCTCGCTGCCCTCTCTCTCGCCAGCTACTACATCTGCAGAAGGTGAGACTCGTGCTCCTGGTGGCTTGGGAGGCCGAGCCAGCTGGAGGTGGCAGGCATCCTCTGAGCACCCCGGTGGAGCCTGGAACGCCTCGCTCAGCGGGCAGTTCCGTGCACGGACCCGCTCAGCTGCGCTTGAAGCGCTCAGCACAGGCAGCAACACTGTTTGCCCTCACACTGGGGCTCTGTAGGTTGGTTCGTGTCTGGCTTAGAGGGTGTGTTGAGATCAAGGAGAGAGCAGGCAGGGAATAGGAATATTCTAGTTCTTTCATTGGTAATGCCATTCCCTCAGGCATCAGGGGCTGAAGAGCAGCTGGATTTCTACCAGCTGATTTGCTGATCTGGTACGCTACTGTGGTGAGTGTGATATCATGAGCACTGCCTTATCAGCTTTACCATGGGGGACAGTACTCTTCTCCATGAATGGATCCAAAGCAGCAGGAATCATTCTGCAGCCTGAAAACTGGCTGGTAGGCATTTGTCAGAAGGCTGAGGAGGTGGAACAAGTCCAGAAGGAAAGCTCAGCTTCCCAGATCTGGTAGACAGCTAGATGTTAACCAGCAGGATTTCTCAAAGACAAGCCTAGTATCAGCAGGAAGACTTTAATGCAGATGTGGAATTGTCAGTGAAGAGAAGAGAAAGGAGACTGCATTCAAGTGATTACCTGGAAATGAGCACAGACAGAGACAGCCCAGCTGCTAGAGATTTAAAACAAATGTGAGGAGCTCATACAGCTTTTTTTTCCTTCTTTCCTTTGCCCCCCACTCCCCATCACTCTCCAAAAGCAGCAACAGGCTTTCCAGAACTCAGATTTCTCTCTTCTATTCCAGGTACCGCAACAAGAGGAGACAAACAAACGCCAGTGAATACAAGGAAGTTGGTGCCCTATAGGAGAAGCTGTGACTTCTTGCAGTGTTCTGTTCATCTGGATGGACTGACTCAGTGGCTACCTGTCTATTTAAATGTTATTTTTATTAATAATATTTACAATATTTATAACCTTTAAAAAATTTCAATTGTTTGGTGATTCAATAAGTATAGGTCAAGCATTTTATTTTCAGTGTTTTATTTTTTTATTAAATAATATGTCCTAAAGGGAATTCCACCTAAGTGGTTCTTTGGGATAGAGATATATTTTTATAAAAACACATCTTCTTGCTCTGGAGAGAAGAATTTTATATTTATTCTTGTGAATATACTCAAAGCAATTGTATTCCTTGAAATAAAACTTCTACACAAAGTCAAAATGTCTGCTGATTCCAGCAAGTGGTCGTGGATGGAGTTACCTCCAGCTGGCTGCCTGTCACTGGGCATATTCCCAGACCTGTTTTGTATCTTCATCAACAAATCCTCATGGAAGGGAAGACATTGAGAGCCTGGAGCATATCCAGAGAAGGGAGGTGGGGAAGGGTCTGGAGGGCACATCTGGTGAAGAGCAGCTGAAGGAGCTGGGGGAGCTCAGCCTGGAGAAAAGGAGGCTCCGGAGGGAGCCTTCTGTCTCTCCACAACTCCCTGACAGGAGGGGGCAGCCAGGGTGGGCCAGGGGATCTGCTTCCAGGGAACAGGGACAGAACAAAAGAACACGGCCTCAAGCTGTGCCTGGGGAGGTTTAGATTGGATATTGGGGAAAATTTCTTTACTCTAAGAGCCTTCCAGCCCTGGCAGAGGCTGCGCAGGGCAGTGGTGGAGGCCCCATCCCTGGAGAAGTTTAACAGACATGTTGATGTGGCACTTGGCGAGCTGGGTTATTGATGGATTTGGCAGTGCTGGATTAATGCTTGGACCCTATGATCTCAGAGTGAAACCCAGCGTGGCTTGACTGAGCAGTGTCTTTGAAGCCTCAGCAGTTATTCTTGGAGAGAGAAACCACAGTACTATTAATAAAGTGTAGCAATGCACCTTAATTCCAGTGGATAGTTTTAACTGGCACAACTGGAAGAAGTCTCAGAGGACAGCTCCTAGTGCAGCATATCAAACATGTACTGCATGACAGCACCCATCCATACCCTCAGGAAGGCTGCGCTGACTGTATTTGGGATTTCAGCAGGGAGGCAGCAGCACAAGCTAATGAGCCTCTGCAGCTGAATACATGAACACGTGGCAGCTCAAGGTGCGAATGTAGCTACAGCAGGACACCTGCTTTGGAGCCAGCACAAGTCCTCCCCGTAGAGTTTCTGCCACAACATCTATTGTACAGCTTGGAGCAGGGCAAGGAAAATTTTTGAGTTTGGCCATAAATATCTTGTTTGCCTAAAATAATGATAAAGTAGCCTGCTGAGGTTTAGCTGAACCCGTGTTGTCTCCCTGTGAACAGGAAGGATTCTTGCAGCACCTGAATCACCCCTGCTAATCCCATCCCTTCTCACACTTTCAGAAGATGTGAGAAAAAGCCCAACCATTACATCATTCCTGGTCACTGCCAGACACCCAGGCAGGCTGCGCTGGGCTGTGTTGTTGGGTGTTGGTGGGTGTGAAGCCGGTGATCTCTTGCTTGTGCAACACTGGGTTATCCTGTAGGGATTATGCTCGCCGTGCCGGGTCTGTGCAGGTAGCCTGTGGCTACCTTCTGCCACCTTCTCAGGTGACCTAAGTGCTCATTGTTGGCAGTGCTACAGGGCTGTCTTTGCCCAGCCCTCAGTCCAGGTCATTCAGCAGTTAAGATGAGTTTGGTTGGTGTAAAGTTTTCCCTGCTCCTTCTGGACCCTCAGCATGGAACTAGAAGAGGATAGTTGGTCATTCCCAGTTAACTGGGTTAACTCACAGGGTCCTCATTAGCTGCTCTTCAGCTTTTCACTTCCTCTCTCCTTCTCCTGTAATCCGGTTGTGACACAGGAACCTGTTCTGCTGGGTAACTGGTGACAGCTAATGGCAATCCCAGCCACAGCCTCGTTGTTACACAGCTTTTCCCAGTGGTAACATGCGGCAAAAATCGATTCTTGGAGCCTCCTTCCATTCATGCTGTGACCCAGTTAGAATATGTGGTGACACATCCTTTTTCCCCCTCAGGCTTCCCTGCCTGTCTGTGAACTACTCTGTCCCATCCCTGTTTATCCTCCAGAAACTTTTCCTGGACTCCCGGAGAGGCTCAGCCCAGAGGCCTGGCCTCCAAACACTGACCTTTCTGCTCTTCTGCTCCACTTGGCAGGAAAATCCCAAAATGGGACCTGAGCAGCCCCTGGAACTGCAGATGCATCCTTCTGCTGCTCTTGCAGAAGGTTGCAGTTGCAGTAAGAGCAGCAGCCTGGGGATTATCATGCCTTACACTTTTGGGTCAGACACATCTAACAGGAACAGTCCACTTCCAGGCCTGTGCAGGATTTGTTTGGAGTTTTTTATCTGTTTGACTTTTAGCTGACTGTCCTGATCTGGCTTGGGCTTTCTCCACCTATCCTGTTGCTCATCTGACTCCAGCCCACAGCAGCCCTTCCAGCACCCGTGTTTTTCTCACTCCTGCACAGAGTTGAGAAATTGCAGAGCTTAGGGCCACATACCAGCCTGCCACCTCAACAGCTTGTGCTGGCTGGATGGAGATTGCCAGTCCAGCAACCACACAGCTGGGTCCAGGGGACACACCCCAAATAATTTGTCTCTGAGAATGAACCTCCCTCATTCTTTCCATGGTTTCTGCTGGCACCACCTCTGTCCCTCTGCTGCAGCTCTTCCTCACCTGCACCACCCACTGTCAGAGTCACCTTTGGCTGCCTCTTTCCTGCGGTGAGAGCACCCGTGGTGTGTCTCCCAGGTGGCCCTGCCAAAGCCTTCCTCACACAATGGCTTTGCTTGCTGCATGAGTATTACAGGCCAGGGCAGTTTTTCTCTGCCCATGACAAACTCATTCACTGCAGAGGGAGTGTGTTTGTGTGGGGGAAAGGGACTAGAGACTGGTGCTGGAGAAACACACCTGATGACGTGTCATCATGCAGGTGGGTGACAGGTGGTCATTAGCCTGTCCTCAAGACCACCAGCAAGTCACTGTCTAGGGTTTCTGCCTGGGACACTTGTGCTGGCAGCTCTCTGGAGGACCGAGCAGCCACAGCTCCCATAGCTGCAGGGGTGCTCTGACTGACATCTCCCATCCTTTTCAACCCTGTCTCATCCCAGATTTGCCCTCTTGGTAACCCTGCCCTGGGATTCTTGCCCTCAGGTCTGTGTATTTTATCAGAAACTCATTCCAGCCTCCTGGGATACAGGCAAAGGCCAGCTGATGCTTGTTTTCAGGCCTGGGGCTGTCTGACCTAGAAAGCAACAGCAACAACTCCTTCCTGGTGTCCCGTGGAAGGATTGTGCTCATGTGAAGTCTCACTGTAAACCCTCCAAAATGCTCTGGCTTTGTGCAGACATCACCGGTGGTGTTTCCCCTGGTCACCACATGGCTGACTTGTTTTAAGAGGACATTAGAAGAGAGACCTTTCCAAAAGTAGCCGCCAGCCACAGAACTGCAAAGAGATTAGAGTGTGAGTCCTCACAGTAACATAAGCCAGCCACCACCTCATCACTTCTTGAGGAACAAACCCTTTCAGCGCCTGCGCCGTGCCCAAGCACCAAAGCTGGAACTGCCATTTGCACGGTGTCCCTGGCTGCCCGGGTGTTTAAAAGCAGCTCCCTGCAGTACACGGTGCAGCTGCAGCCAGCTCCAGAGCCGAGCCTGCTGCCTGCAAAGGCCGCTGCCTTCGCGTGCCTCGCCGGCTTGGGCAATCGCAGCACTTTGGGAGTCACAAGTTCCCCGCAGCGGCTTTCCTCGGAGTGCGTCAGCCGCGGAGCTCAGGAAGCCTCGGTGACTGTCCCGGTTACATCACAGAGGCGGAGGACGTTTGGACAACTGTCCCTGCTGAGGCAAGCCTCGGATTGCACAGCGCATCTGGCACCTCATCCCGGGGCTGCTCGTGAGAAGGGCAGGGATGGAGCCCAGGGAGGAGAGAGGAGCTTAAGTGGGCTGGAAAGACTCACAGGTCATGTACTCATCGCATATCTGACCTGGGTCAGTAGCAGTCATCCTTTGTGTCTATGCTGAAGAAAGGATGGGTGGATAGACCAATGAACAGATGGAAGAAGGGAAGAAAGGATGGACGTAAGAAAGGGTAGATGGAAGGTGTTTCATCAGTAAATGTAGAACTTTAGTCTTGCACAAATAGACATCATTATTTTAATAAAGCCGGTGCCAAACCTAAATTACCCCAACACTCCCATGATATAATCCCATCCTACATGATTAAAAGATTTCCCAGCAAACTTGGAGATTAAGAAAACTGATCAAAAAATATTGAGAAATCTCTGTGCCCTACCTTATGCTTCTGACCCAGTCACCAGAGGGATTCAGCCTCTTGATAGGAAAATCCAGTTGGAATTTAGGAGATGACATACAGTAGTGAACAGGCACAATTTGGAACCACCGTTTGGCCATGGACATTTGTTCCCAATGGTCCCGTGACAGTGGCTTTTCTGGTCTGGTTTGTTGGGCTGGTTATTGATGCCCTTCATTACAATGGGAAACTGAGGAAGTTGGAAAAGCTGCATGAAGATTAAGAGAGGTCAGTTCAGCTGCCTCTCCCAGAGCTGCTGTCATTTGTGCAGTACAGGGAAATGGAGGTTAATTTTAGGAGAGAAAGCTGGCTGTTGGGAGTGGATATCCATCTGGATACACACAACAACAGGGGAATAAGCCTTCAGGTCACTGCTGAGAGGAGGACGATGGAAACCTGACTGAGAAATTGTAATAAGCGGACAGAAAATCAGAGAGTAGAGTTTCAGTGAGAGCAAGAAAGGATGGTAAGGGTTTTGACAGCAAAAAGGATACAGAAGCAAAGTCTGGAGGAAACAGGACTCAGTACCTCACAAAATCAGAACACCTGCAACCTCCCAAACACATGGACTTCACTCATGGTCAGCTCACCCAGCCCCGGTGAATGCTCACCAGGAGAAGAGGAGCATTTAAAGAGAGAAGGGCAAATATCAGAAATCAGACTTGTAATCAGACTCAGGGTTGTTTCTTCTCCAAGCACCTTCACCTATTTATTTAGATTTCCTTTCTGCTGTGATAACTGAGCTGGGGTATTTCATTTCAGCTGCTTCATCACTGGTGAAAGTTTGTTGGATTTTTTCCAACTCACCCAGGTTGTTTTGTTTCAGTGAATTCGTATCAAACAGACGAGAAAAAAAAAAAAAAAAAAAAAAAAAATCCGTCCATCAGCTGGTATTCCTGACAGGTTCGGCGTCCCGTGCCATTCCTAGCGCTGTTTTCGTTCCCATCTAGTGGCTACCTGGAAGATTACACTCCCGGATCCCCAGGTCTTGGCGGGAGTGTCATCCCGTGCTGTCACCGTGGGGCCGTCAGAGTGGGAGCACAGCCTCCCTGCCTTTATGGCAGGCAGGCCATGGGGAGTTAGCTGGGAAATTTCCTGGACAAAAGCAGTGTTTTATGCTCATTCTAAAAAAGGCAGAGAACGTTCTGAGCTTAGGAATGTTGATACTTTTGTGTGCATCCAAAAGAAAGGTGGAAATTATGGCTCTCAGCATTTTCTTCATGCAAAATTTGGAGCACCACCATCCCCAGCATGGATAAAATAATCATGCTTTTGACATAATGCCCTGTTTTTGATTAGAAATAGAAGCTGGAAAACCAGACTTCCCAAAGGGGCAGATGCATGGCCTTGGTCAGTGCTGATCTTAAATGCAGTTTCTCTGGAAGGTTCTCACCTGTTCTTGGAGTGATCAATCACTAATGGAAGACTCAGTTTCTGATATTTATGGCAAAGTTTTCCTGTCTTTGCAAACCCAAGGTGAGCATCAGCTGTCTCAGAGCTGTGCAGCCACAGGGAGCGTTTGTCAGCCTCATCCCTCACCTCTGCGGGAATCCTGAGCTCAGCCTGCCTTTGGCAGAGGCTGGAAGCCGTGCCAAGCTCTGTGATGGATTTTATTCACCCCAAAGCCGCCCTTCCTGTAAATTCATCACCTTCCAAACGAGCTGCTCAGGCTCACGGTCTGAGAATGCAAGAGTCACCGTGCCCTCGTGGGGTTTTGGCAGTGAGCTCAGCCCTGAGGTGCTGAGCCCCCCGATGGACACCCGGGATCTCTGGTTGCCACGGCGGTAATGTGGCAGCCGTGGGTGACCAGGAAATGCACTTTGTGTCTCTGCTGGCATGGGCTTCAGACCCGTGTCCAGAGGGCTGTCTCGTGGCCTCCCATCTCTGATGCTGTCTGTGTCCTGTGCAGGTTTCTGCCCGTGGTACAGCGTGGAGTCACCATTTCCAGCAGCAGAGGTCAGGGGCTGGGGAGAGGCTGCCTTTGTGCCCCGCTTGCCACTCCAGAGGTCTGGGATGGCCGGGTGGGGGCCGGCCAGTCTGGCAGTGCCACAGAGCACAGCACCAGTGAGGTGGGTACGTGCCACCTGACAGCCAGAGCCAACAGACACGTTCCACCGGGCTGAGAAACCTCCAAGAGCCAGGACTGGGCTCTGGGGAAGGGCTGCAGGGACGAGAGCAGGAGAGCCCAGGGCTATGGGCACAGGCACGCTGGGAGGAAAAGGACCCTGTGCTCAGCAGTGGGGCTAGGACAGAGCCAGCATGAAAATCCCTTTCGTGGAGGCATTTTAAGGGTTGGGCACAAGGCTGCTTTTTGCAGGCCTTGCAGTCTCAGCTCTCCTCCTCTCCGTTTCTTCCAAAACAAAGTGTTTACTTTCTCTGTGGCTTCATGTGTAGAGCCTAGCACCTGTGAAATGAAGAATTTGGCATTTGCAGGGGTCTGGATACTTGAAATGTGATTCTAATATTGTCACTGTAGGACCACTTCTGAATTTTCATACATTCTTATGCATTTTTTTCAGTTCAGCTCCTTTTAAGTGTTTTCCATTTTATTTGCCACCACTCTGCTAATGGGAGGGAAAAATGCCTGTCTAACTGCAATGCTTAGTGGCCTGCATCATGCATGTTAGGATAAAATGTCTTTAAATACTAAAATAATTTAAGTGTAGTCAAACACCATTGAGTTTTATTCCTCTTTTTACACAGAAACATATTAGTCCCAGGCAACTTGAGCTCTCAGCCCTGCACTTGCCACCTCCAGGTTTCTCCCTCCCTGTTGAAGCAGACCTCTGCTCCTGATGAAACATCCTGGGTGAAGCCTACAAGGAGAAGACATGGTACAGTGGTGATGTTGAGGGGCATTTTAGGAGTGGTGAGACAGCTCTGATAGTGGGATATGTGAGTGCACCTCAGAGCAGAGACTGGGCTTTGCTCCAGAGAGGCAGAATGTGCCTCCCCACAGTTGGGCTTGGGCGGACCCAAACATGCCAGGCTGGCATCGTGGCGTGCCAGTGTAAACTGGGTCCTGTCCAAGGCCTTCAAGAACAGGGTTTTTCCTACGTGAAGGCAAACCCACCTATAGGAGGAAATGAGCCTGTGCCTAGGAAAGCTCCTTGGCAGCATGAGTGTGCAATCTTTATGCAAATAGCCCTTACTCACGAGGTGTCTCAGCAGCCCTGTCCTGGGAACACGCTGGCCCCACGCTGCCGGGACACACGGGACACACAGGCGAGGGGGGCACCGGGTGACGTGGGGAAGGGGGGACACCAGGCACTCTACCTGCTCAGGTTCCTCTGAGGGAGGGAAGCAGCTTCCAAAGCCCTCACTGACCCCAGCTTCAGCACGCTGACATGAACGCTCCAGCTGCCAGGACTGACTGATTCCAGCAGCACCTTTCTAGTTTGCCAAATTTCATGCCCCTTTGCTGGCACCCTGGCACGGTTCAAGGCAGCCAGAGTCACGAGGGCACAGCACTGGTAGTCAAAGGTAGGCACCACCAGCAAACAATGGGATTTCCAAGGGAGCATAACTAGCATGCCTGTGAAATGGAGTGTTCTCCTGAGCTTCTTTGCTTGCTCATGGCCTGTGAAAAAAATCAAAATCCAGAGAGATCTACGTAATCATTGTTGTGCGTAGGAAGCCTTGCCTGGGCTTTGTGCTAGGGAAAAAACTTAGCTATGGCAAAGGTGAGAGGAAAGGAGTTGCTAATTGCTGTAGGCTTCTCCTGTGATTCATTCTTTCTCCACATACCAAATGATTTCAAATAGGTGAAGAAAATTCACCACCTGATGCACCTATTGTGAAGGCACTAGGAAGATCTCAAAGCAAAAGGCTATGACAGAAGCTGCACTTCCAGGAGAAAATTCCCAAACAATCCTCACATGTCCTTTATTTCTCTGCTGCTCTGGACACAACTGGAAATAATGTGCAAGTCTCTGTCATGTGCTCCCAGTCCTAATGGGAGGTTGCATTCCTCAAAACAAGCAGTACTGTATAATTTGCTCACAGGATCTGTGCTCTCAAATGAGCTGTGATAAACATCTCCCAGGTGACTTCATACCCCATTCCCCAAGGTGAGGAAAGGGACATAAACTCAGTCAGAATCCCTGCTGCAGCTCCCATCAGCACCAACACGCTTGAGGTTAGCCAGACCTCTGTGGCCAAGACCCTTAAAGGTAGGCCCAGATTGTTGCCAAAATGCCATACAGTGGTATTTTGATTTGGGGAGGCTTCTCTTAATTTAAAGATTTCTGCTCTGGCTCTTTTTCAGCTCAGTCTCTAAGACACTAGGGCAAAACCATCTCTGTTTTCCAAGTATAGGCATCATTTTTCCAGCAGCCACCCTGCTCACATAACTACACGTGGTCTCCAAGTCAGTGCATCCTGGGATTGAGCTGGCAGATCTCCAAACTCAATGAACAATAGTCACACAGCTTCTGCTACCTTGAGCATGCTTCACATTTTAACTTTTTTCCCTCTTCTCTTTAGAATGAGGACCTCTTGAGCCCTTGCAGAATGATCCAGTGGCTCCATACATCTCTGGGAAGTGATGGAGCTGGGTGCTCTCCTCTGCCAGGCACTGTTGTGGGCTGCAAGATGGAGATGCTAGAGAGATGACTGTATGATTTTGCTGATCTAACAATGGTGTGGTAAGCTGAATATGTAAAATAATGTGCACTGCAGGTGAAGCACTATCATTCTGAAGGTAAATGTTGCCAGGTAAATGAGTGTCAGGCACTGGCTACAGCAGCTGAGCCTTTGTGTCCTTAGAGATTCCTATCTAAAGCATCTTCTCCCTTCTGTCCAGTGGTGTCAGCAGGGTGGCTTTCCACTGGGGTACCACTGGGGAGCCTGGCTTGGGCTGCACATGGGGATAGCCATGAGCTTGCCCTCTTCAGAGCGTCCTGAGAGAACTTCTTGCTAATTGCCTCAGGGAAATGGAAGAAAGGTCAGCAATTTTCAGTTCAGCATGGCAGGATGTGGTATTTTAGAGAAGAAGATTGTTAGCTGAGGGGCAGCTCCTCATTCTAGTGTAAATCCAGTATTGCTTCACCCACGTCCTGGCTTCAGGCCCTTAAAATTACTGCTGGGGTCAGGATGCGCCCCCGAGCATTTGCAGGTTGAGCCATTGCACAAAAATGAGTGGGTGAGTGCTGGAGGATGTGTTTGGTCAAAGGAGAGCTGCTCAGTGCATGCTGTGTGAAAAATGGAGCCTCTGAAGCCCAGGACAGGCAACTTCCCAGAAGTCTTCCTAGCAGGCAGCAGGGTGGCTGTCCTGGGCAGGCTTGCAGCACGTTTACCCCATCCCTGAAGCAAAACCAAGCTGGGCATGTCCTGCTGAACTCTGCCTAGTGCCAGCGAGACGCAGCAACTGGAGCCACATGGCACAGGGTGCTTTGCAAATGATCAGGCTGAGTTCCCCACTGCCTGCCATTCAGGAAAGCCTGTGGAAAGCAAGTGTAAAGTCCCACTGCTGTCATTTGGTAGCATCGCATTCCTTAGCACTGCTGTGTGTTTCATCAGATTAAGCAGGGGTACTCTGGGTCCCAGGAGTTGATGTTGTCTGAGAAGGTACCCCTTAGATTTTCAGGAGGGACTTTTTCCATTTGTATTGCTATAAGTGACAGAAAATTTTACGAAATCTTGTCATCACAGGGCCAGCAGATTCTGTTCCTTTTGTTTTTTCTCCTTAGACATGCTCCAAAAGACATGCTCAGATGTGGAATGTTGGAAAATACAGAGCAGTGGGCAGACTTTCCTGGGAGAACAGTGCATAAATTCTTCCCTTTCTGGACATGTTTTACTCAGGCAACCCCTGCTTCATTTAAGTCTCCAGGAAAGGAGCGGAGCACAGGGAGAAGTCACCGTCTTAGCAAAATGGTTCTTTGCTGAGGGCTTTCTCGGCAGGGAAGCACAGCCACCTCAACACCTGCAGGCCAACAAACTCTACCAATATCCAGAAAAGCAATATCCAGGCCTTTCCCTTCCTTCCTCCCCTACACCCTGGCTGTGTACTTGCATGCTCTTTATTACAGCAATCTTGATTTACATCAGCAGGAATAGGAGTCACACATGCCTCACTTCAAAGCTCCCTCCCTGCCTGTGAGGGAGCTGCTGATAGCAGCAGATAGGGGTGTCTGCAGCTCACAAGTGAAGTGAAAGTCTGGTGAGCTGCCCAGACAGACACCACTCCGGTTTGAGTCATTACCCTTTTCCACCTGTTCTCAGCTGGATGGATGAGAAAGGATAACTCATGTTCAAACACCAGGTCAGCTGTGCCTGCCCTTGCAAAATAAACATTTGATGTCAGTGAAGAACATGAATGGGATGGTATTTCCGGTACTTCCTTTCCCTTCACGCATTTCTCGGGGGTTTTATCAAAAGTAAAGAGAGTGAATAAGATCCCAGTAGGCACTCAGACTCTGCTGGAAGCAATGATGTCCTAGTGCGCTCCACCAAGGCCTGGCAGCTGTCAGCATGGGTGGCACAGCTCCTCCACAAATCCATGCCTATGCCCCGGATGATCACAGCACAGCTGGGAAGTGATGGCTGTGAGCTGGCCACCCCCGTTCCACAAACATGGACCTGAGGGGCAAGAAGATATCAAGTATGTCACCTGCACTGGGTGCTGCCAGGTGCTGCCTGAGCCCAGTCTGTGCTGAAGGTTTTCAAAATGATGGTCAAGGCCCAGGGAGGACTAGCCAGGCTCCTGAGCCCATCTCGTCTCACTTCACTGCCAGCCTATGGAGAACCAGGTCTGGCTCAGGGCAGGTGCCAAGAGCTGTGCCTGAGCACACAGCCCTCTGCACAGGTTCCCCACTCATCTGTAAGCTGCACCCGTTTGATCTCGCCAGCCTTTGGGGCAGCTCCCTGTTCCCAGGGACCAACCTCATGGAAGAGCCGAAACAAGGACTCTCTGAGCAGCAGCTCCAGCCTGGGTGTCCTGCCAGAAAACCCCGGGTGCTGCCGGGAGCGAGCGGTGGCTCAGTAGGTGGCACTCTGCATCCACAGGGAGCCAGCACCTTCCCAAAGGTGAGCCCTGCCCTTGCAGCCCCAGCAACCGCAAGGCCCCGCTGCAGTGGGGCAGCCCAGGGGGCTGAGCCTGGCAGCCCCCCTCAAGGCTTCTCCTCCTTGCACCACGTCTGGGGTTACCCTCTGGAAGTTCATCCTGGGAACAGAATCCAAATGTCCTTCCAGTCCTGGAAGAGGGCAACGGCTAAGGTTAGTGCCTTTTCCCTCACAGCACACAGAAGAACTGGGGCTTGTGGCAGATCCCACTCAGAATGTCCTGAAATGTGCGGTATCTGCAGGGTGTTCTCTCCAAGAAACAGCCAAGCAGGGCTTGGCCAGGAGGCTGCCATTTGGGAAGAGCTCCCCTGATGTCCTACTGGAACCTCTCCATGGATAACTGGGTACCCATCACCATCTGGCTGAACTTTCTGGACTTTGGGGAGTTGTGCTGGTTGACACCAGGCCGCCCTTTCTTCTTCAAGCTCACAGAGAGGACTAGCAAGAGGAAGTTGATGAAATGACAACTTCAAAGCATGGCAAGCCAAACTCCTCACTGCTGGCAGTCAGTGAGATGAAGCTATCAGCTGGAGACTGGAGAGGAGAGGGCACACGGTGAGTCAGCTGCTGGATATGCTGTGTTTGGTCTCCAAACAGTGCAGGTAACACGGGCAATTGCACTTGGGACATGCAACCTTTCCCCCGCTAAGCCTCTTCCAATTGCTCAGCAGTTTGCTAAGCGCGGCAAACGGGACTGGAATGTTCAGTGCTCAGTATATTTCTCAGACTGGGCTTAAAAAAATGAAAATGTTTCCTGTGAATCTCTGATATAAAAAAATGGGAGAAATATTTTGTTTTAATAGCTGAAGAAAAGAAAATTTGTGGGGGAAGCTGTGGTGCCTGGCTGAGGAAGCCAGGCTTGAGCACAGCAGGAAGAGGGAGGAAGAGAGGGAGGATTCCTGGCTGACAAACCTTGCTTTAGCCGGTCTTAAATCACCAGCCTCATGTTTCAGTAGAAGAGACCCCAAACTCCAAAGTCTCTGCCTCTGGAGAAACTCCCCTCACATGCAAATTATCTCTGTGAACTCCAAGCACTGAGACTTACAGAGGTCTTGCAGGAAGGGAAATTCCAGTCCAAGGGGGAAAGGAGGAACCGTGTGAATCCCCTGACTATCTCCCAAATAGCCCAGGAGCTGCTTGTTGACTGCCTGCAGAGCTCTCTGACATGGGGTTGCAGTGATGAGCAGGATTTGCCTTTTCTCTGCTGTACCTCTGAGGACAGGCAACAAAGGGGAAACACGACAAAAACCCCAGAAGTAAAGCTGTCAGCTCATGCCAGCGGTTTCAGACAGTTTCCATTGTGCAAAAGGGCAGTCAAACGTTTGCTGGAGCTGTCTGGGTCATCTTAACAACTGAGTGACTGATTCAGCATCTTCTTTTCCAGACCTCTTCAGCATTGCCTCTCAGAATTGGCGTGACATGGCAAAGGCACCAGGAACCACATATCGTGTGTGTGCCCGTGGAAGAAAGGAGAAGGTTCAATGACTGAACCACTTGGATCTCTGCCACCTCGAGCAAAGGCTACATCAGCTTCCTGAGCTGTGAGTAACATTATGTCCTCTCTCAGTTAAAAGGTCCAGATCCTGCTTTCCCAAGGCAGAATTGCTGCCTGCTGCCCTCCCAGCCTGCTGTGCCATGGGGCCGAAGCAGGGGGTACCAGTGCCTTCATCCTTGACTCCCTGGGCTTCTCTGGGTTCCTATGCTAGACCAGCACATTACAACCTGCTGCCCCAGTTCTTCTCCCCTCAAAGCAGCAGTTCCTTCTACAACTACCTGAAAGGAGGTAGTAGCGATGGAGTAGTAGTGGAGCACCCGGTCTCTTCTGCTGTGCCTGTAGTGAGAGTACTAAAAGAAGTGGCCTTAAGAGAGACCGGATTGGATACTAGAAGAATGTTTTCACCGTTTGGGTGCTCAGGCACTGGAATTGTTCACCCAAGGAGGTGATGGACTCGCCATCCCTGGAGGTGTTCAAGAAGCATCTGGATCTGGCACCGGGCAATGTGGTTCAGTGGTTTGGGGGTTACAGTGGCAGTGCTGGGTTGATGGTTGGACTTGGTGGTGTTACAGGTCCCTTCCAACCTTGGTAGTTTGGGAATCTTTCAGCAGGTGTGCTTCCCGCTTCTTCACAGGGAAGGTGCCAAGAGCTGTGCCTGAGCACACAGCCCCTTGCACAGGCTCCCCGCTCATCTGTAAGCTGCACCCGTTTGGTCTCGCCAGCCTTTGGGGCAGCTCCCTGTTCCCTGGGACCAGCCTCATGGAAGAGGTTCTTCACACAGCAGCTCCGGGGAGTGCACCTCGGGGCAGGTGTGCTATGGGCAGCTGTGCGCGGCAGTGCCCCCGAGGAGCACATCTGACCCTGCCCGCTGGGTGGGTGCTGCCGCTTACTCAGCCCTTACTCATGAGCCGCTCCGGGAGACGCAACCAGCGAGGCGAGGGGGGTTCATTCCCGGGTTTATCGCTGGAAAACACTTCTCGGGGAGATGCGGGGAGAGCAAGGAGCACGGAGCCAGCCGACAGACGGGTGTGCCCGCAATAACTCGGCGCGGTCCCGACTCCGTGCTCCCCGCGGGATCCACGCTGCCCAGGGAAGCTGTGGGTGCCCGATCCCTAGAGGTGCTCAAGGCCAAGCTGGTGGGACGGGGTTTGGAGCGACCTGGTCTAGTAGAAGGTGCCCTTGCCCGTGGCAGGGGGTGGAATGAGGTGGTATTCAATGTCCTTTGCAAAAAAAAAAAAAAAAAAAAAAAAAAAAAAAAAAAATCATTGTGAGAGTCTGTGTTTCTATCAGTCTGTGATTCTGGGATTCTAGGATCCCGCCCCGCTCCGCCCCGCCCCTCTGACGCCGCTCCACGTCCGCGCCCCCAGCTCCAGCCGCCCATAAAGTGGGCGGCGGCGGCAGGCGGCTCCTCATGGAGCGCTGTGCGCCGCCGGCACCTGTTGTGCTACGGCGACTCCTTTCCCCTTCCTTCCCTCAGTGTCTCAGTCGCCACCCGCCCCGGGACGGACGATGAGGGCCGTGGTGCTGATGGCGGCGCTGGCCGTGCTGGCAGGTGCGGGATTCGGGGGAGACGAGACCGGGATTCGGGGGGACCGCGCTCGCTGCTGAGGGCGGGGAGGGGGGCTCGCGCCTGAGGGCCGCCCGCGCGCGGCGGCCGCGGGCGGGAAGGCGCTGAGGCGCGTGAGGGGCCCCGCGGGCGGTGAGGGGCCCCGCGGTGCCGCGCTCGGCGGCGACCCCTCTGCCCGCCCCCGCCGCCGCTCACGCCGCCCTTTTCCCTTCCCTCAAAGCGAGCCCTGCGGCCGCCGGGTCCTCGCCCAACGCCACGGAGCCGCAGCGGCACGAGGAGCGGGAGCCCGGGAGCCGCGAGGGCGAGCCCGTGCCGGGTCCCGACTACGAGGAGGATGAGGAGGAGTACGAGGAGGCGCCGCCCGTGCACCAGTACATCGTGGACGACTTGATCCGAGGTGAGTCGGCGGCGCTGGGACGGGGATCTCGCAACTTGCGAGTCCCAGCTTAACGCCTTTTCTTGTAAACGCTGCAATGCTTAGCTCGTCGACTTTGGAGCAAAAACCGTGCTTGTGCTTGGAGCTGCTGCTTTGGAAATAGCTGTCAGGGGTGGAAACCTAGCGTGCATGTGCCCAGGGTGTGTGGAAGCAATCGGCCAGCCGGTAGGTTGCTGTGTGGAGCTGTATTTCTGATAAACCTCACAGGAGGACTGTAGCGACCACCTGCTTAGTGTAGAAGCACCAGTGGAGTTTATAGGTGCTCTTCGGCTCTAAAGGTTTGTTTTACATCAAGCTGTCTGTCTTGCTGCAAGAATTTTTCTGGGTAATTTTTGATGGTGGCTTATTTGGGTTAGAGTCAACTGAAATTTTCTTGGGAAAGCAGATACTTAAATCCCTTAAGCTGCCACAGGAAAGTTTGTTAAGCATCTTTAGGCCAACGCTTCACTGTCTATAGCTGTTGTGTGTATTTATTGTAATTTTCCCACTTGCTGAGCTGTGAGGAGATCTCAGCAGTCCGCCTTACTGTGGGAATGGGAGTATTTTGTTGGTTCTGGGCTGAGTGTAGATGCAGTACAAGCCAGGTATCTACAAGTGATTTGAACCTCCAAAGGTGTGAGTAGGCTGGTCCCGTTGCCTCCAGGGTGAATCTGACTACTGATTTTCCTGCAGAAGCACCCCGAGACTTGAATGTGACTAAAGGACCTCTTAAATTGAGAACACGCTCTCTGTGGTCACTTAAGGGAATTGGTGGACTTCTGCTGAAGTTCCCTGTGAAGGTTTCTGGGGAGCCGCACCTGTTGGTGTTATCTAGCAGCTTAGCCTGTCAAACTACTGGCTTGGTGACTGAAGTGTTGTGTTAACTGCACAGAAACCAGACTTGTTACCTAAGGTGGTTGGTTTGTAGACCAGCTCCTCTGCTTGGCGTGAGGTTTATCTGTGGATAAACCTTGAAGCTGTTATGATTCAGCTGTGGATGGCTTTCCTGGCCGTGCAGCCTGCAGACAGGGACACAGAGATGGAGCTGACAAGCTGAGCCTGGGAGAGGGAGGCAGGGAAGCAGCCTCAATTATGAAAGCGCGAACCTAAAGATCAAGTCAGACGGGATGGAACAGGGGCCTTTGTCTGTCAGGAGTCGGCTCACACTTCCAGGCACAGGAAACCTTGCTGCAGGAACGGTGTACCTTGTTTGCATATTAATATAGCTCATACGGTTTTAATCAGACTTCTGGTTGCTGAAGGCATTTTTGCTTTTAAGTAACTTCAAGCCAGGCTTGTTGCTCTAGAAGTGAAAATGATCAGCTGTCTAGACAACAGTGACCTACACCTTGTTTCTTTGAATGGGCTCTCAGCACCAGAAATACAGGGTTAGGAAGTAGTTAGATCCAGTTATGCCCTATTGTGGTGACTGCCTGTATGCATAGAGCTGTGGCTAAAATATTAATCACCCAAAAATTATTTTCATTAGGTCTTCAGAGCACAAGAGCAAAACTGAAGCTTGTTGTAAATAGCTCTGCTGTTTCCTAGGCCCTATTTAAATCCCCCAGGTAACTGTTGCTCCTGAGCAGCCCTGCTGCACTGCCGGGGCCGGTTTAGGGCTAGCAGTGCAGGGGGAGGGTTCTTGCAAAAGCTTGCTATGCCATTAGTCCAAAGTAGTGCTATTGAACTTGGATTGCTGCATGGGACAGCTCTGGAGCTTCTGACCCTCAGTCAGCGGTTGGTTTGTTCTCCTCAGCGAAAGGAATGTGATTGCCCTTCCTTAGATCCAAGGGCTACTAAGTCACCAGGATTTTAAACCACACTCTTCTAGAGGTTAGTCCTAATTGAGATAATGAGGGGCAGCAGTAAGCGGCAGAATAAATGGTCTGACTGTGGCAGACTCTTGCCTTCACTCCTTCCCTGCACTCAGCATCTCTCACAAAGTAGAAGAACTGGAAAGGAACTCTCTCCTTCTGAAGACAGCACAGCAGGTTGTTTAGGAGGAGCGAGTATGCCAACCGGGATAGCAAGCTGCTTTGCCTCGGCAAGTGCCCAGGACTATCTAGCGAGTTACAGTGCCTTTCATCACTGATGCAAATGGAGAGTTTAGAGACATTAGCCAGGCACCTGAGTCCATATAAAACTAGAGGATGGCTTGGCTTAGCATGAACTCCCTGTTCTTTACAGGCCTTTGCTTGAAACTGCTCTCAAGTGTCTTAGGCTATGAAATGCTACAGTCCTGCATCTCTGCTGCTTTTCATCTTTGGTGGCTCTTGGTTCATCTGCTCCTACTGCCTCTGGTCTGCATGGCACAGGACTTAAGGGTAGCAGAGTTGTGCTTCACTGAGTTGCTGAGCTTGCTGCCTTTGTGCTGGGTGTGAGATGCCCAGCAGCATTCTCACTTGCATCCTGTGCTTCCTGGTCACAGATTCTCCTGTGGTGATGGTTCTCCTTGCTCTCACTGAATTCTTCAATTCAATTTTCTCAGAATTGTGCTTTCTAGCACTTCTATACCAAGTCATCGTGTCCTCTTTTCAGTTGAACCTGTGGTTAAACCCAAGCCAGCAAAGAGGGGGGGAGAGAAGAATGCTGGCAAATCAAGAAGAAAGAAAAACAGAGGGAAAAACAAGAAGAAAGGGACACCCTGTGAAATGGAATACAAAAACTTTTGCATCCATGGAGAATGCATATACCGAGAACATCTCCAGATGGTGACCTGCAAGTAAGTTACTTGTAGCTTGTGAGTTAGGTGTCATTGCCATGAGACAGAGGCATATGAGGGCTCACAGGAAAAATCAGTGTCAACTTGGTATAGGTCCGTCTCCTGCCGTATTTTGACTGAGAATCTTTCTGCCGTGTAAATTAAGTGATGATGGAATCTGAGATGCATAACAAGCCACTGAACTCATCAGTTGGTCATAAACTCAAACCAAAAGAATGAAAAGGCGTGTCTTTCTGGAACATCACACCCAAACTAATCTTGACTTGTTGAAATGCTGACAAACCTTGTGCTAGAGCAGTGACTGCATTTCACGAACCTGCTCTGAAGTGAACACCTTAAGATTCATGGGAAACTCGGATCATGTCTAAGTCAGGTCTGAGTACGTGTGGGTGTCCTTGGCTCCAGACAGCACAAGAGCTGATAAGAACTTGTGTTAATATTTACTTGCAGGTGTCATCAGGATTTTTTTGGTGAGCGCTGTGGTGAACAGTTCATGAAGACTCAAAAGAAGAATGATGTGGCAGACTACTCAAAGACTGTGTTGGTAGTGGTAGCTGTGCTGCTCTCAAGCGTCAGCTTCATTACTGTACTTATCATTGTGATAGTGCAGTAAGTATTATCCTCTTTGGTGTCTGTCTTCCTTAAGTGTGAGCAGGACCTGTGCCCAATAACCCCAGAATGTACATGGCTCATCTGAATTACCTTTGTGAAAAGCAACTGGAAGGGATGAATTCTTATCCCAGCTTGGATATGTCTGAAGGGTAGAAGCAAGGTCCGTGACACTTATATTGTAAACCAAGAGCCTTTCTGCTCTTGCCAGGGTAGTTAGAGTGCTGCAGAACAACAGCAGGAAGCCCAGAAGGAGCATTAATGCTGACGCAGCACTGCCTTCCCTAATCCTGATGGAGAAACCTGCAAGCAGCAGTGTGATAGCCTCATGCATGGCTATTAGCCAGCAGCTGCATGCACAGGTGGAGAGTAGGGAATTTGGTAATTTATTAAGCCCATTTGTTAATGGATGTTGCTGGGCTTAAATGCTTACACTTGGAGGGGAGGCAAATGCTGGTGGTCCCAAATTCTGCTTGCTGTTAATAGGAAGGGAACACTATTTCAGCTGAACCAGCTGCTGCAGGTCAATGTTGGTGGGTTGTCAGAATCTGGGGTCCTGGTGAGAATAAATTCAAAGAGCTTTCCTGGGTATGTGTTTCAAATCATATAACAAACTGAATACAAACAGTCCTGCAGTTCTGTCACTGCAGCTCCAGCACCATAGAGCTTGGGATATTATAGTAACTCCAAGGTTCAGTCTAATTTTAGATCTTGATGAAGCACATCATCTGAATTGGGTACGTGCTGTACCTTTTCCTGCAATTCAGGAAACAAGGAGCGCTTTGTCATTTCAGTGTTGCTTCATATTTAACTCTGAACTTGAAGAATGCTGGGATGAACACTTGTTCTCTGAATACTGCCTCATTCCTAGGAGAGATAACCAGTTCTGTAGTGCTCTAAGAGCCAATGATTATTGGTTGTTTCTGAAGTGCATTTGCTTCATGTTCTGAACTCTCACAAGGTGGGAGCATGCTAATCTGTACCCTCTCCAGAGAAGCTGCTTGGAATAGTCACTAGAAAACACTGGAGAAAGTGGGAGGAAATCAGTAAGGGGCTTCCTTATTATGTATTCAAGGGACGAGGACCAGATTTGAAGCCTGCGGGGCTCTGCTGTGGAGAGGAGGAAGGCAGTGTGGTCTCTGCAGCTATAAGCTCAAGCTGCTAGGAAATCTGTCACCCAGAAAGTCTCCTCATGCTTTGCTCAGTCACAGCAATAACTTCTCTCCATCTTGCTCCCTAATCTAGTTTAAGACAAGAAGTTCTATCTTTGTGGCACAAGTGTTGACATCTAGTTCAGGGGTTCCTTGATTTTATCAGAGGATACTGTTTGATGCTGAATGCTTAAAAACTGTCTTGCTTGAAACTCCCTGATGCCAAGGAGTTGCTTGAGGATTCAAAACATCAGTCTAAGTGCTGCAGAGGATGGGGAAGCTGGTGACAACAGGATGTGCATCAGGGTTCAAAATTATCTCTAACATGCCATAATTCCACAGGGTCAGGAAAAAGTGTCCTCAGTATGAAGAGAAAGAAGAAAGGAAAAAACTCCGACAAGAAAACAGAAATGGCCATGTTGGTGTGTAAATGGGGAGAAAACAGGTATGAATGCTGATTTCAAACACCTTTCAGTCCTTCCGGGTTGTATGGGAATTGCATGCTTGTTTTGCAAAGCTAGTGTTTGCTTTTCATGCTCCAGGTGTCTTGAAACACGTAGGTTACATGTGAGCAGCTGGCTTGGTTTTCTCAAAACCACCTTGAGTTGTACAAGTTGTTCAACAGCTCTGTTAATTTTCTGACTGTTGTTAAAGACCAGGTGAGGCTGGGAAGCTGTATTGAGATAAGTGGAGCTGTGAAGAAAAAGTTTTGAATATTCGGACAGAGGCAGATGTAGTGCAGGAAACAGCGGTAGACTTCAGTAATGGAAGATGGTGCCACAGCATCATCACCTCTTAGAAGAAAAGTACTGAGCATTTTCATACCTTTTCTGCAATGAGAGTTTCAGGAAGTTTCTGGTGCTCAGAAGCTGCAGACCAAAAAGAAGCTGTGAGTTCTGTGAGCACTACAGATTGCCGCTCAGTCAAGTTTCATACTATCACAGTGACTGAGGCCCAGAGCTCATTGGCATATGTGGATTGCTCCTGGACGTGATCTAGTGGATTTTACTGAGCAGGCAAGTTGGTCTTTTCTGAGGCCAGGCGTATGTAACAGCAGACTCAAGGACCACTACTGGAAAGGAGTTACACTACAAGCTGAGGAGGAAGCCATCAAAGATAGTCCTGAAAAATTCTGCCACATCTGTGAAGTTTTGCTTTGCCACATGTCAGCTATAGATGTTTTCTAGCTTTGTCCAGTGACAATTGGGGCGTTTTGCTCAAAGCTTACTTGAAGCTGAAGAGTGTCTGGCAGTGTCCTTAGATGTGTGCACATCCTTAAACTACCTGCCTTGCTCAGTGGTTTGCCATGGTGCTAGCACAGGGTGCTTGTGTCTTGGGTGGTGATTAATGTGCCTGGTCTGCCCGTTACAGAGCAATTCTGAAGTGGCCATTGCCAAGCTGCAGGGTACCTCTGGCTACCTGACACATCCACCTGGACACTGTGGGCTGGAGCTGTTGCCACTAAGCCCTGATTCATCAAGAGAGAGGCTGCTGCAAGGAGATGTCAACAGGCCACTTGCTGCTGAATCACTTGCTGAGGAGACCAGTTATCACTGCATCTTGGCACAATGATGTGGAAGGAGCTGGCTCATTGGAGGACAGTACCTGTTATCAAGACCTGCTGGAGACTACTGCTACTGAGCCTTCTCTCTCTGCTAGAGCTCCAGTCTCAGCGGCTGTGTGGATGGACTTTGTTCTCTTAGCAAGTCTCCTTTGGCAGCTCTAACTCTGAGGGGGAGAACCTGTTACTGCTTTCAGGACCGGGTAGAAGGGAGAAAATTCCCTTCCTTCCCTCTACCAAAGCGAGAAAGGGAAGAGGTTGGGATGGCTTCTCTCCCTAGACCTCAGTGGACGAAAAACCTAATTCTGTTGTCACTGTGCTTCCTGTCCATATTGGCTTCCAAGAGCTTCATCTGTAGTTGTGACTTGCAGGGCGTTGGTGACAGATCTTTGTCAGCCGCACCTGGGCTGTGTTACTGTGTGTGTGGAAGTAATCCCTCCGAGTTCTGTGGGACTCGTGGTGTGAGTGGAGCTGTCCATTTGCGTGTGTGCTAGCCCAAGTTAATATTAGTCTCCTCAGGATGCTGGACAGTGGATGCAAGATTGGAAGCTTTGTATCTAAAGGAAAAGATCCATGCTCCAACCAACTGATAAGGCTGGAGCCATCTCTTCTAAACACAAAGCTACTTCTGTTAAACAGATACTTGTTGCTGCTTTAAGCAGTGCTTAAATACAAAATGATTCACATCAGATCCCATCAGTTTAACTTGACTAAGAACCTGTTCCTTTGAAGAATTTAATTCAGGCACTGATGCTTTGCAAGCAGTGGGTCTCCTGCACTCTACCTTCAGGCATGAAGAACTCATCTTACCTCAATCTTTTCTGACCCAGGTGTCCTTGGTTTCTTAACTGTCCATGCAGTCTTGAGTACAGAGTATTATTTGAGTTCAGTTTCTGCTTGGAAGAGTGACTATTTTCTGTATAAACAGAGCATAATTCTTCTGGTAGCAGAGAAACACCATTAATTGTCAAGTTGTATCTGTAAATGTGTAAATATTTATTACTATATTTAATATTTAATGTTTCCATAACAAACTTATTTATTTTATAATTAAACTTTTTACATAACCTAATAATGGTAAGGGTTTTTTTCTTGCTCTCAGGAGTACATGTAAACAGTTGAAATTAGAGCTTGGTTTCTCCTCAAAGCAAGAATTTCAACACTTGTGAGCACTAAGTACTGCTGTGAAGATCTGCAACTGTGTGCCAGGCATGGGCTTGGTGCTCTTACAAGAGTGCAAGCTGTTTGTAAACAAGAGGTATAAATGCAAGTACCTGTTTGGGTAAGAAATGCATTTCATTCAGCTAAGAGGGATCTAGTTCTTGAATTAGGGCGAGGCTAAGTCAGCTATCTCATTGGCAGTGAAACCTCAAACTGAGGTTTGAGCAAATGTAACCCTTTGCACTTGAGTCAAGAGTCGGAATACTGAATGGCAAGAGCCTTTCATCTCTGTGCAGACGGAGAGAATTTGGTCAGCAGCTTGAAACCTGGTCCTAAATAAAGGAGGAAAAGCAGCATAGCCTCAGGCCAGTTACTCCCTAAGCAGAAAGGGAGCCTTCACCTCCACTGTCCGCTTTGAATTTCTTTTCTTCTTTGGTATTTATTAGTCCAACTTTGTGTTAATGTTCCATCTAAGCACTTCTAGCAGTGAGCTGGGGTTTAAGTTCAGATTTGCATAATAAAAAAGTTTCAAGGAGGAGAGTTTGGCTTTATACAGTTAAAAAGAAGGGGATGGAGAAGATTGTTTTGAGGCCCTTTTTTCATAAGCATCTTCAAGAGGTGTTGATGGCTGGGACTTAACTTGAAGCAGAGCTGAAGAAAAACCCCAGCCATCAGTTTTAATTAGGATGCAGGCTGTATATCCAGTGTAGGACTAGAGCTCAGTCCTGCCTGGAGCTGCTGAGATGCCTTGGCCTCCTGAGCTCGCCAGGAAGTTCTCAGGCTCTGAGAGCAGCCTGTATGGTATGTACAGGTAAGGTATTGCAACACCTCTTGGGAAGATGGCAAGACTTCATTCCAGGGAACTTGCTTCATTACCAAGGTAAACAGCATTTCTCCAAGTGGCTTTTCCACAAACGTTTGCTATTAGAGCTCTGGCAAGAAAAACTGTTTCTGTCAGTCCTGCCAAGATTTTTTTTTTTTTTTTGCTTTGGAGTAAACAAGCTTCATCTCAGTGGTAATGAAGCCATGGCCTAGTGAGACTGGGGATGGATTATAACTCCCTTTTAAAAGCCATTAGACTCTTTTCCAGAAACTTTTCTCTCTATAGTCTGCATTTTGGGGAAAGTAACAAGTTTTTCACTTATTAAACTAAACCAACACTAGCATGGGAGACAGAAGTGTTCTCCCTCTTTCCTCCCCAACTTCTAAGCCTGAGAGGAATGAAGATTCCATCTGTAGTGTACTTTTAACGCTCTGGTTACTGAGTGGGCTGGAAAGTATTTTCCAAAGACGAGGAGATGGGAACTGGAGAGGCAACAGCGGAGGGCAGACTTCATAGAAGACTTTGTCCTCTCTAAGGATATAGGTTACAGCCAGGTTTTCTGAGAGGTTGTGCAGCTGGCAGTTCTACTGCAGAGCTCTTCTTTGTGCTTTGCTATCGGTCAGTCACATCCAGCACTGCTGTAGCTCTTGCTAGCAGAGCTTTGCTGTGCTGAAGAGATGATGCTGTCTCATGCAGAGCTGGGAGTTGCCAGTGTTCCCTGTGGTGGCTTGTTGAGCACTTGGACTGTTTTCTGTATTTGGTAAACTAAGTGGAGGGAGCTAAGGGCAAATCTCCCTGTCCATGAATGGCACAGATAATTATAAATCCAGAACTGATCTATGTAAGAAAGTAAAAATTCCCTTCATTATGCTTTAATCAATTACAAGTTCTGGCAAGCAATTATGTGTTTTTTCTGCTATGGCCCTGCTTAATAACAGCCTGCTCCAAGCTTCTGAACAGAAATATGATGCACAAGCACTGTCTAGACCTACAGTGTCCGGTGGGTTGGTTGCTTGAAAGAACCCACAATAGATGGGTGGAGCTGTGTGTCTGGAAGTCTCTTGCTGTCCAAGATGCTGTGCTTGTGTGACAAGAAAATCTGATTTGCTGCAAGGCAAGGGCTAAGATAATTTTTACTGTTGATCCTCCACAGCAAGGTCTGCTCTTCAGGATGTACATCATCTGGCCTTTGACCTTTTCCCCTCACCATGGAGTTACTTTGGTTTCACTGAGCATGCCTGGATTTCTGGTCGCACATCTTATTAATGAGTTATGCCTCCAGATTTTTCTTGACCTTCCATTGACAGTGCTGCTTTGAGAGGAGTGCATCTGTGTCCTTCTCACTTGTAGCTGCTTCAGGTAAGACCTGAGGGAGGAGCCTGATGTGCTTGCACAATTTTCTGCACACAGGGCTGATGTGGCAAGGTATTTTTGATATCCAGATCAGTATCCAGGGATAATGTGATGGTCATGCCTTCTTGCACAATTCCTTCATCGTTCCTGAGTGTTTTGTTCTCTGTGACTGTTGTAGAAAGAATGATAGCTCATTGTGGTGTTTTCTATTGTGCACTCAATGGAGCTTTTGAGTGTTTGCAGTTGTCTATGACCGGAGAGCTTCCTGTCTGCTTCTGGACTTGGCTTCCCTCCTCCTGCCCACCTCCCAGTGTGCCCCTTTTCCCTCAGAGCAGTTGCAGATGTTAGTCTGAATTTAAGAAATTTTCCTTGGTAAATTCAGATGCACATGGACATCTATAGATGTGTTTGTACTGTCAGCGATCCCAGGTAGCTGTGCAGTGGTTTGCTTCACCCACATTTGAGTTGTTTGATGCCATTTCCAATAACTGGTGTAAAGGTTTGAGTCCTTAAAAGACTTTGGGTGTTTTTATAGCAATGTACTTACCTAGCACTACTGATACTTCAGGAAACTCCCTGAGCAAGTATGCCTGAAAACAAGGCTGTGAACTGGGACAGATGCTTGCCTGTCCTGGGAAGGGGGTTTCTTGATGTGCTAACAGTATGTCCTGCTTCAAGGAACAATGCTGCACTCACTTGGCTCTTGAGGCATTCTCTTGGATAGCGAGCTATGGCTGTGTGTCCTTGGTGACTGCTGAGTGCAGTGAGTGAGCATGTGCAAGGAGCAAGGGCTGCTTTTTGCTGTCACTGTTGGACTCTGTTCACATGGGACAGATCAGTGGACAGAAGGGTCAGACAGTTCTTAATAAGCAAACCTAGCTTCCTTCTCATTTTGTGAGTAAAGACGTGCATACCTATCATTCCTCTGCTGGTTACACCTTTCCTGAGCCAGTAATCCTCGCTTGCTGCAGGTCTGGCTTTGTCTATGACTTGGGAGTCGCTCAGCTGAGCCAGCTACGCCTGTGAGTGTCAGAGGGAAACAGCTGTTGTTTGCTTTCTCTAGAGGCCCACAGCCAAGGAAGCAGGATTTGTGCCTTTTTCAGCCAAAGAAGATCCGTGAGGACACATTTGAAGTCCAAAGCATAGAAATTATTTCAAAATGTATTTTCCTAGTTAGGATTGTCAGTGCATCTTTTTTTGAGAAAGAACAAGTTTTTGTTTATAGGCATTTTGTATTATTAAGATGTATCTTTTTGCATAGGGTTCAGAAAAATAGCCAATTTTCAGCTCAGCATTTTTTGACTGAAGTAATACATTCTGTTCTCTTTGCATATTGGGACAAAAAGCAAAGCTCAATAGTCGGGGAGTCTGATCTAATCCACCATTTCCAATATGTCTTAACCTAGACATACTACCCTCATTCCAGCACCATGTGCCCTAAGTCAGAGACCACTGTCATCACTTCTAACTGCTTTTGGGTTCCTGCCTTTTGATGCTTTGTTCCAGAACTTGGAAAATAGTTTCCTTCTTTGGGTGTGTTTTTTCCTTACACTGCTGCAGTGAATTTGTATTTGGGCATCAGACAGCAGTCAGAGGCTGCATTGGTTCATAAGTGGTGCTGGAAACCTGCTCTTCAAGAGGATAAAAAAGTGCTGCTGATGTTGTGCCATTAGTTACATTCTTTTTGCTTAGGAAAGGAAATCTTTTCAGCACTGCAGGTAAGCAGTTAAAAAAAAAGTGGAAGCAGAAATTACTTTTAGAAGTTTAAAGTGAGGAACATAATTTAAAATGTCTCTATTAGAGCATCCACAGCTCTTGTCAGTGCAGGATCACAGCATCTCAGCAAAATTTCAGGTAGACCAATGTCTTGTCAGGTCTCCCTCCTCTCCTTGCATCCCTGCTGGGATGGTAATGTGAATTGTCGGTGACTGAACAAAAACTGAGCCTGGTAGCTGTCCCAGGTTTTACCGGTAAGACCACCCTTTTCTTGCATTGTTTGCCTTTACCTTTCTAAGTTTATGTTCAGAAGTTATTGGAGGTCCACACACTAATTGCAGGTGAAGAGTTTCAAGTCAATCTTCCAAGCGTAATTTGGGTAGGTACAGAGTTACTGTGGCTCCCATTGATACTTGTCTGCATTACTTTCAGACCATATCTGGCTCTTGCAGTTAAAAGGCACTTCCCTGCCTTATGCCTGGGGATAATTACTGTTGGGGAAGAAAGGCAGACACCTCCTGGGTGGAGCAGAGCACAGCAAAACCAAACCAGGGCTTAGGGCAACAAACGTTCTCACAGGTCTCGGTCCCCCTCATTTATGATGAAAGCCTTTCAAATACAAGCACAGTAGTGACGTATGAGATGTTCTAGGGAAGCCTATAACATATTTCCTGGTAAAGACAGCAGCAGTTGGGATTATCAGCCTGAAAGACGAGTGAAGTGGAGGGACAGGGTAGCAGGGCTGAGCAAAGTGGACCAGGGTAAGGACAGGATTTGAACCACTTCTCTCATACCACAGGCATAGCAAGAAATACTAAGGCATATCGAGGCGTATTAAGGAATGACCCCTGTGCTAAATCCACATCATAGAGCCAGTGCATACCAGTTCCAGGGCCTTTCACAGGCTCAGCAGGAAGCCTCTCTTCCCTTTCTGTACCAGGGGAAACTGATAGAATGATGTGTGCTGTGTCAATGATAAAGCCAGAAACCATTCACAGAACCTTGGGGAAGCTTGCCTTCACAGCAGTAGGAAGAAAAGGATCCTCTTAGCATGGCTGCGCACTTATTTTTCTCAGTCACATTTACAGTCTTAGAAGGTTATGAGACATCACATAGGAAAGATAGGGTGCTGTTAGCTGTGTTTTATCTTTTAAAAGATAAAGTTAAGATTTGAAAGAAGACCTGATATCCACAGACAAAAAAGCTCATTGGTTTTTCAAACTTCTAATTAGGTGCATAGAAACTGCTGTTTGCTGTTTTAGGTGCAAGCTTGGTGACAGTACCTGCAAAAAGGCAGCCCGTGGAATTTTGTATTTGGTATCGTCTTTCTGCAGATGTGAGGGGATTTCTGCTTATAGCAGAAGATAGACAATGGCTGATTATACACTTGGTCCTTGGTTTTCTGTTAAAAAAAAAAAAGAACTTTAGCACTTCTCTGTTCTATGTCCATTCCCAGCAATGCAGACTGGAATTGAACTGGTTTTTCTCTGGGCTGACACAATTTACATGAGAAATCACTTACTGCAATGCTAATGAGCAAGTAGTGCATGACTCAACAATGTGTATCTGTTAGGAAAACTATCACAGGAAAAGTTGGTACCGGGATCCAAAAGTGATGATGAGGTTCTTGGTCATCATCAGCCCTATCTCACCTGGGTCCTAGGAACATCAGCCTGAGTTTTGTCATGGATTTAGTGGGAACTCTAGGAAAACAGCAAGTTCAGAAGATCCCATCTTTTTTCTGGGGTTTGAAAAATTCTGCTTTAAGACATGACTAAAGCATTTCATAATTCTTTTTGTTGAGATGATCTTGGCTTGTGCCAAAAGGACCTTTCATTCAGCAGGCATCCATAGGTAACTGGGGCCTTGTCAGTGCATCGAGAATATTGTTTGAACACATGGCTTGAATTTGCATCTTTCTCTCTCCTAAAACCTTGCTTCTTGTTTTATCTGATTTAGAGTGTACTTAATGTTCACTTGTTAGGCCATTTCATCTTAAGGATGTGTTTCAGTCCCTGCTCTGGTGCAGAGCATGTGACATAAAGCTGTTATACACTGAATCCTGAGTGGGAGTAGGGCGAGTGCTGCCACTGAAATAACTCTGTGCTTTTCCATCTCACACCAGTGTTGCACAAGAGTCTCTAAATGAATCCCACTCAGACATCCCAAGTGACTGCACTATGGTTCAGCACTAAGATTCAACATCCACAGCCTTGCTGGTGCTGGGGAGATGCTACAGAGAATGGTAAACTCAGAGCAGAACTAGGCAGCTTGTGTTTTCTTGGGAGGGGCCAGTTATTAACAACATGATCTCCATCATGTGTTCCTACCATTAATGAAGGCTGAAAGCCTCTTGTCCCCTCACTCAAATTTCATCACAGCCATCCCATGGGCTCAGTGTGCAAGCCAGTCTGGAGGGAGCTCTTTGGAAAGCAGCCAGCTGGTCTGCCAGGAGATTGGATCCAGTTGCATCAGCATGGGAGCAGGAATGCTCCCAGGGCAGGCAGGACCTGTCCTAACTGGTTTTCCAAAGCTCCTCCCACAGGAGCTCCTGCAAGGACATCCACTTACCTCACCAAAACCTGGGTGATCCGATCATCATGAAAGTAGAGCAGCTGTTAACTGGCAAAAGCAGAGAAGGTTAACCTTTCTCTGGGCTCTGAAGCTGGGGACAGCATGAAGTGATATGTGAAACAGCACAAAAGTGCTGTCAAGCCATACTGTCTTAACTGTAGGACTATCGCAGACTAGCATCTATCAAAACAAGGATGAGCCAGGCCCTTGTTTAGTAGAAGATTAGATCAATTGGTCTGTGATGATTAACAGTTGATGCTGCAGATAATTTTATGGAAAGCACTCCAGCCTTTCAGAAGGGCTGTCTCGGACAGACTGCTTTGTGCAGGGTTATCAGTGCTCATGACTTTACTGTGAACCTTTCTATCAGCCGTGGTGCTCCAGTGAGGAAACAATTGTAGCTTTTGGTCTTTTGCTTGAACAGTGTTTTGGTGTGAAGCTTTAAGGGAGCTTGAAGTTTTGGGTTTTTTGCTTGTGCACATCAGGTCTGTGTGTGTACAGTTGCCTGGTACTGTGAGGCACCCCCTTCAGGGGCCAGTCCCTGGAGATGTTTATTTACACAAAAGGACTGACTTCTGGCATGGAGGCATAGCCTGGGAACCTGAAGTTTCACATATTTCTTTGGAGCAAGGGCATTTTTGGCCCCTAGGACCAGTAAGAATGGAGAGGATGGAGTTCAGTGTATGACCTAAATATTGCTATAAAGACTTTAGAAAATAGCAAGACTTAACTTTATTTCCTCTCCTAATTTTGAATCAGTGTCATGATTTGGGAGGTCTGTCTGCCAGCTGTAATGTGGCTTAAGCTGGGAGCCAGAGACCATGAGTGGAAGGCAGCAGCAAAGTTTCCATCTCTCATCCAGACAGCATGGGAGCAGGATATAGGCTGACATTCCAGCCCAGCTGATCTCGTGTGCTCTGAAGGAAGTAGGACAGGCAGCAGACAAACCCTCAGGCCTGTTTATGAAATATTCCTGTGCAGTAGCTCCCAAAGTGAAGTGCAGGGAGACTCACAGTTACCAGGGGAGAGGGGAGCAGGAAGCAGGGCTTGTTAACTAAAGCCACGACCTATGCAAAAAGAAGCCTGGCAATCCCTTCTTCACCCCCCTACCTCGCTAATGACTGCTGGAAAAGCTTTCTCCAATGCAAAGCATCTGGGATGACTTTGTAGCACAGAGAACAGGGATTAAACAGATGGTATCACCCATGAGCACGGCTGAGCGTGGCTTGTACATGTCTTGGGGAGAAACAGGATATGCCACACAAGGGAGTACTTTGCATTGGGTTGCTGTGCCCACACACCTTCTGCGTGACCTGGCGTGGTGTGTCTGCCTGGCCTCCCAGAGTGGGCTCACACGGCTCCCTGCAGCACAGAGGTCTGCCCAATGCCACAGGGGACACCGAGCACGGGGGTACACTGCACTGGAGGTGTTTTTTTCTGTGCTGCTCTGCTGTGAAGGTTTCAGCCTGCTTAGAGTTTAGCCTCTCTTGTTCTTCCTTGCTGTGTCTCTCTGTGGGCACTCTGTGTGAATAGCTGTTCCCCCCAATACATGTGCCCTTCTAAGCTGCGTTTCCTTAGGAACCCTGACCTTCTGCTTTCCCTTTGCTAAGAAGCTGAGATTGGTGGTACTTCACACTTTTAATCGTCCTTTTTCTCAGTACCCCTGTCAGATATATGAAATGTGCTGTGCTCTTCTCAGAGAATCAGCACAGCTGAGTGGGGAATTCATCCCTGGCACAAAGACCTGGTTCTTGCAGGATATCCTGTGAGCCTCAGGTCTGTTTGCACATTTCTAACTGCTGTGATTAATTTGTGGCCATTGACAGTCCTATTAGTGTAGCAGCACTGCTCTCATGTCCTGGCTCAACTGCAGTGGGATGATGATGCCTCTCCAGGATCTCTTTACTGTCTCCTTCAGGATAGTGCTCTCTAAGCTATTCCTGGCTTTTTATCCAAAGCTGTGTGCTCTTGGCTGTTGTGGTGAGGGATGTTTGGCTGGAGGTTCCAGCAAAGTCTAGGCAGTGTCTTGCAGTGTCTGAGGCATTACTTCCCCCTGTGGAGCCCTTCTTGAAGCAATTGAACAACCAAGACCTCACCACACTGCAACAGGAGAGCTTTGTGATATTCTTTCAAAGCAGTAGGAAACCAGCAGCAGGACAATGACCATTGCCTCATGCTTCTGTCAGTCTGCACGGCTCCATGGTTCTCATGGAATTTATAACTTCCAGTGCATAAACTAGCACTAGGTTGTCCTCTCTAAGCAGTATTAGGCTGATCAACTATTGAACCTTAAAGGTTTTTCCAACAGAATCAGAAGATACTAGGAGTACAGGAGTTTGTCTGGAGATTTGATCCTGCTCTGCACAGCCTTCCAGAAAGGTTTCTATCTTCCTCTGGCCAGGTGGGAGCCAAATTCTCCATGAGTGACATGCCTTCAATACAGAACTGTTTCTTCTCCACCTCCCAGCAGATGAGGTGTGAGCTGCAGTGTACAAAGGAGGCACTGAGCCAGGCTTGGAAAGCCGACCTCCCTGTTCTTATTGTCTTCCTGATGCAATCCTTCTTCCCAGTGCTGCTGTGACCAAAGTGTGGCTGCCTGCGAGTCTGAGCCGTATTCCTTAGAAAGGTCCAGCTGTCAGAATTTAGCCCCCAGAAGAGAGAGCCCAGGTGAAGGTCTCAGTCAGCTCTGGCCTTTCTCAGGGGTGTCTCCTGCAGCCCTGTGGGATTTTTGGTGAGTCACTGGAAAATGGGAGGTAAAGAGAATTTGCTGTGAGGAATGCCATGCAGTCATCTATTCCTAGCCTACTGCTGTGGGTTTGTTTCTCTCTGTGCTACCAGGACAATGTGTAGAGGCTCTGCAACTGGTTCTCACCCATCCACTATTTCAGGATCTAGGTGTATCTACTTAGTAGCAGAAATTTATATAGGTTAATTCCCACACTCCCAATGAATGAATCATTAAGGGAACAAAGAAAGGTGCCTCCTTTAAAGTATCACTGCCACCTGCATTATGAACATACGCCCAGGTTTACCTGTATGTATTTAACCCCTTATCAGAGCAAGTAAGTCACAGTCAGCTCTGGCACTGGCTGTGCCTCTGTCATGGATGGCCTGGAGGAAACATGTTCTTGCATTTGGGAGTGATGTGCAAAATGCAAAAGGAAGCTGAAAAGGACCCTCAAGCACCCATGTAGGGAGGTTGAGTATGAAACTGTACCTGGCCAGAGCTATGTCCCATCTCCCAAACCCTTTCCAGACATACTGAGGAGGAGGGATACCCTGCATCTGCTTAGCATCTGGTGGAACTCATCTGGAAAAGTGTCCCTCCCACTAGGAAAGCCTGAAAGCCTCCTTGCTAGTAACTGATGAGTACTTGCAGGGGTGTAGCTGATGGTCCAAGCCAAAGGATGCAGTAGCTTCCCAGTAGAGCAAATTATTTCCTTCTGGATGCAAGTAAGAACAGCATCCCTTTCAGCTGAGAGCTGCATTTTGGCTCAAGCTGCAAAGGGGAGGAAGAGGACTGCTGTATCTCCTGTGTGTTTTTTCCACTTGGTTGGGTTGTCAGTGTACAGTCTGAAAGAGGTGTGCCCCAAGGATTCGAAAGGAGATAAGCCACTGAACTATATTAGCACTTGAAAGAAAAAACGGTGGGAGCTTCCAAAGGATGGCAAAGGTTCAAAACTTGCTCACAGAAGCACATAGTTGTGGATGATTACTGCAGCACACTCCTCCAGCTGGAGGTGTGGCGAGGTAGCATGAGATGAGAACGGAGCACAAAGTGATTAATGCCAGTGCCATTCTTAGTAAGGAATCCTATTTTTAGTACGGATTGGCTTGAAATATGCATGGCTTTAAAATCAAAGAGCCATTGAAAGGAGAACTCCAGAAAAAGATCAAAGTACAGCTTCCTTCTGAAGATGACCCTGAGATGGAGGATGGCAGATGCTGAATAGTGTAGGCCTTTGGTCCAGTGCTCTGTACCAGTGCTGTGCCATTCCCCTTCCTTTCAGGCACCATTAGGGGTAGGATCCTGGGCTTCTCTTTTGGCCTCTGCAATCCAGTAAAGTACTGTGCTTCTAAGGGACTCCAGCACTCAAATGAGAGCCACATAAATAAAACAGGTACTGTCTCTCACAGTGCCAAAGGAACTGATAGTTTGGCTGATGGTTTGTATGTGTGTTACGGACATGGCCGTGATTTCTGAAGAGTTAGTGCCCTAACTCACCTGTAGGACATCTAGAAATCCTGGGCAAAATATCTAGAGGCCTCAAATTCTGTGTGGATGCCATTTTCCAGGAGAAGAGGAGGAACAAACTGTGGAAACCCTGGGAATCGGTGGCACCTAATGTGCACTAACTGCTCTGACTGTATCACTTTGCTTCTGTTAACCTAGAAGTGACTTTTCATCTTCTGGTTTTTCATGGTCCTTTAGTGTAAATAAGAACAACAAAAAAAATCTCTTTCTATTGTCATATTGGATCATGTCTGAGATCCAGGGCACCTTTCAGAATGGCCTTTGCTGCAGCAGAAGCTGTTCGGATGTTGAAGATAGAGGCATCTCAGAGGTGGTACCACTCTGGAAAGTCTGTGGTGGAGAGGGAAGGGCTTGAGATCTTGTTGTTTGGTTTTCCCTTTGCTGTACCAGAATAGAGGTACCATTTGGGTTTTCTTTTACTTTCTAATTTTGGGACATGGCACAAAACTAGGAAGTTTAGTCAGATGTGGCAGCCACAAGGCCTGTGGGGAGCACAGGCAGTGTGCTGTGCTGCTCGGGACCCCAGGTGACCTCCCTGCTGTCAGCGCACACAGCTGCAGGAGACAGCGAAGTTCACGTGAGAAGGTTCAGGTATGTGAAGCAATGGGTGTGATCTGAAGGCTTCTGTGTTTGTTTTAGAGGTAAAGAGAAACAGCAAATGTTTGCGTTGTTTTTCTTTGATTATGATTAACACATCATCCATGGGGAGACTGCAGGGGAAATTGTGCCCCAGGATCAGCAGTGAGGGTTATTGGTAAAGTACCTAGCTTTAGTAAAGTACCAGTGACTGCTGGTCTGACTGTGATTACAGGTGAGAGGTTTTTGGGGAGCATGCTGCTTTTCTTTCATCTGATCACAAGGGGTGTCAAGCAGATCTGTGAAATTAGTCCGAGGAAAAAGAAATGTTGCAGTAAAGTCTAATTTCAGTATTTTCAATAAAAAAATATTGTAATTATTTTTTAAATGATAAGTTTTTAAATTTTGTTATTTTTTATTTTCTGTAAAATGAAAAAAGAATCACTCACAGAGTTATTTGTTCTGAATAAAAGGTAACGTGTTGTTTGACCTGGAGTTTTGTGTTTGGGAGTGTTTTCACTTGGCTAAGGTCACAAGAGAATAATTACTGTGAGGTGAGAATTCTCCAGGCTGCCCAGTGGGGACAGGGCACCAAGTATGCGTATGCAGGTACCTGCCTGCTCGTCCTCTCTGCTTTGCACATTAATGAAGATATCTTTGTTTGCAGTGAGGTGACTTGGGTGCCTGGCTATGTCCTTGCTGCTTACCCACCCAAACACACCTCAAAGTACAATGCAAGTGACTATAAATAGTTTGGGATCCTTTAAGGCAAAATACAGGTGCAACGTAACCACATCGTTTGGTCCAAGTTTCACGGATGACAGCAGGAGTCCTACTGAAATCTACACTTGGTTTTCCAAAGCCAGGAGCACGCCCTGAAGTTACTAATTGTGGTGTTTCCCCATTGATCTCCACAGGGCAGAGTTGGGCTCATGCTGAAGACTTCTGAAAATGCTGTTCTGCAGCTGTGGATCTGCTGCCATCACCTCCTGTGAACTCACTGACAGCAAGATCTGGCAGCTCTGCTCGCCTCCAGTGTAAGTGCTTGACAGATATCCATTGGGAAACAAGTATACAGCATAGCTGCAGAAGGGGCCGGCGCTCTTACTAACAAATATGGTCAACATTTCATGAAGTTCTTGTTCTCCACTGGGGATGCAGGGAAATACAGGTAGATAACTGCACTCATGTTTGGGTTTACCTGGGCACTTTGCAGCCTGCTGTGTCCTGATGTTTGTTTGTTCTTTGTTTTCCCTGTGATTGTGTCTGTGTACAAATCCCTGGGGTTTTTAAGATGTACTCTAGCAAGATGGTGAGTGAGAGGACCAAGTCTGGCTGGGAGGACAGAAGAAGTTTTAATGGGATCTAGGTTTCAGCAGGAGACAGTGAGGACCTGCCATGAGTCTGGGTGTGGAGGAAATGTCAAGATTCTGAGCCAGGGCTGAGTGCCACTGAAAAGCAGGGAAAGCAGAAGTAGAGTTGGTATGGTCTTGGGGAAGCCACCTCACAAGTACATCTGAGGTGGAGCAAAACAAGCACTGTAAGGCCAGCCCACAGAAAAGGAGTAAGGTAGTGGAGAGGTGGAGTCTACAGAGATAGGCAGAGTTAGGAATGATGCCTCTGCCTGCCAGTGCAAGGCTGCTCTTGTGCAGCCCATAGGTGGGCTTTTGTGCTGGCTTGAATTTAGGAAGTGGAAGGAGAAGGTGTTTTGTGCACAAGCAACCTCCACCTGTATATGCCAAAGCATTCAGTTTATGCTGGACTAACCTGGATGTGTCTATGTTGCTGAGGTGCTGTCTGACCTTTCTCTGCTCTAAGGGTTAAACTATGCAGCCAGGCTGTTTTTGGTAATGCTGCAACCAGACAGCTATGAGTGGTCTGAATGTCCTGCAAGAAGGAGATCAAAGGCTCTGTGTCAGCTACAGGTTGAAATAAGGCTTTTGTCCTGGTCAATCAAAACCATTTGTTTGGGCTCAAACTAACGCCAAACAAATATTCTGTGAACATTAGCATATTGTGAGGCAGTGAAGCAGTTGTTTGACTTCCTTTTCTTCTCTCCCTCCCTTGCCTATTTGCAAAAGAAGGTGTTACTCAGAAGAAAGGAATGAGGAAAGTGCAAGCCATGATCTCCTAATATTAATGACAGGGCTCATCCTATAGGAAGACTAATGCTTTTCCATTGGAGAGGTTGTGTGGGTCTTGGAAGAATAAGATGTTAGTAATTGTGGCCGGGGCTAGGCAAAGAATGAGCTGTGAAACCCCCAGCCCCTTTCCTCATCAATGGGAAGAACCCAAAACTTTTCCTAAGTTACTGAAACGTGTTGTGAAGTGAGAGGCTGTTCAGAGTGTGGGTGATGGAGCAGGCAGGCTGTGGAATCCTGTTTTATTGCAAGTCTATGTACAGGAATTTAGCCTCTCTGGGGCCCACCTGAGCTGTGCAGGTAGGTAGACGTTGCTGAAGTTACTTGCAAGTAATCTCTGGGTTTTGTTGCTGTTTTACTTTCCCAAGCCCAGTAATTTGTTCATTGGCCAAGGACTCTACAGTTGTCCAGGTTTTGGGCTGTTTTCTCTTTCTGAATCTGAAATCTGTCTGCAAGAGATTTGCATGCAGTGGCACCTCTGTATCTCAGGATGCTTACAGGCACTCTCCATCATGTGTCTGCAGACAGGACTTGTCTGTGTCACAGATTGAACCCAGGGATGGAAAGGCCCTGTGTGCCCCATAACAACGTGGACACTTTCCTGCCCTGTCATGGTTCCGCTCGTCTGCCAAGATGCTTGGCCTTGCTTACAGAGAATGAGCAGGGAGGTGTGTGGGGACTAGCTGGCCTCACCCCTCCAGAACAGCCCCCAGGAGTCTCACAGAGCTGTTGCTAGCTCCAGTGAACAAAGTCAGGAACAGGTCCCTCGGTTCCTTTATCCTGTCTTTACTGAGATATTTCAGGCATGCATGATATAATGACAGTGTGCTGCAGCCCAAAGGTGTGGTGGAAAATCTGGTTAAGCATGCTGGCTGAGCTGCTCCGTGGATCCTCGGCTGGGGCATGCTGTAAGGCACAGCTCAGCACTGTTAGCACAGGAAAGACAAGAGCTGCTCCTCTCTCACTTGAGCCTGAAGAAACCACATTTTTCCATTTTGATTTTTCCATCAGCTCTTGTATCACTACGTAAGTGCTTGCCTATGTGTTTGTATTTCTAGCTGTAGATGCTATTTCATATATTTACTATGAACATCTCTTGAAGGCCCATTTATACAGATCCACTTGTCTCCTTCAGATGCAGCCTTTGGAGGCAAGTCATTCTCTCTCAGCTGGACTGCCTCTCTAGGCTCAGACTGCTGTGTCTCACTTACCCCAACCTGACACACTTCAGTGCAAGTCAAGTCAAAATTAAGCCAGGTTTTCCCACAGTACATTGCCTTATGTGCCTTGCTTGCCTCCTTGCTATCCTCTCTGACCCAAGGCACCTGACCACAGCAGTCATAAGGTCCCCAAAATCACATGTTCCCATGCTGTACCTTGCAGAGGGATTGGCAGGGCACAGTCAGAAATAATGCCCTGAGAGGTGTATAAGGGATGATGGAGTTCAAAGAGGGGAATGAGGACTTTCCATGTTATTAAATTAAAGGAAAGTCCAGCAGGGAAATCCAGTGGCTTAGTTTGCTCTGTTGGGTAAATGTTCAGAAAGGAAAAAAGTATTTTCTTTTCCCAAACTCAATAGTTTGTGATTTTTGTAGAAGAATGACTTATGAATCTGCAGAAACTGCATTTGCAATGAGAGCTGCTGAAACTAAAGGATTTTACATTTAAAACCACTAAGAATTTCTGAACAAAGGAGAATAAGTGAAACAGAGAGAAGCTGAATATTACAGCCTTTGTGCCTTGCAGTCTGACCTGCGACTCTGATGTTTCCTTTGATAATGGCTGCAAGTCCAGCGTGGTTTGGTGTTTGTTTTGGGCCAGGGAGCGAGGCCAGCTGTGCCAGAGACACAGCTGCCCCCTTTCCTGCTGCCTGCTCTCTGCTGTCTGGCAGCTGGGGACTCGTTCCTGGAGGACATGGCAGAGGTGCCTGGCATCCCCGCAGACAGGGCTGTGTGGGGAGATCAGAGCAACTCAGATAAAGATTGCAGATAGAGCTGACTCCATTGACATCCGTAGGCTTCTTCTGAAGACTGCTGGGTCTCTGTGTCTCTGTGTTTTTGGGCTGCTCCACCATCTAGGAGTGAGAAATCCAATCATCCTCTCTCCCGGGATTTGGAAAGAGTGCTTCTTGTTCATGCTTGTGATTTTCCATGCACAAAAACCTTCTGGAGGAGGAGAAGCACAACCGCCAGGCCCACTGGCTGGCATGGGTTTTATTACTCCTTTCTTCTTCCTCTTTGCCTCAGTTTCTGTGCCTGCAAAATGTAAGCTCTTTCCTGGAAGAAGAAAAGGATGAGAGTGCAGAGAGCTGTTGATGCTGGAGTAACACACCTGGTGTGCAGCAAGGATGCAGTTACTCCCAGAGTCTGTGCTGGGACACAGGAGTAGATTCCCTTTGCTACTGGGTGCTGGTTTCATATCCATACCCTAAGAGCTACCCTTTTTGCTCTCTTGCCCTAGGAAGACTGTCTCCCCCTCTGTAAACACACCTAAGTTCTTGCATGGGGGAGAATGGCCCACATCAGCATTCCTTACTGTGTGATCTTTGTTTTGATCAGCCTTAATATTTCTTTACCTTCCTCTTCTTGAGCACTTGGGGCTCTTCCCACCTGGGCACTGTGAGCTGTTCCTGCAGAAGTGTTCATGCCCTTTACTCTGGCTTGTCTTCACTTAAGCCACCAGAGTGAACGCTTACATGGGTGACAGGAAAATGCAATACCCAAGCCAGGAAAGGAGGGTTGGAGGAGACCAAATAGCCCCACTTGCTGTAGTTCTGACTGCACACAGGCTGATCTGTGTTAGGGCAGCATTACCTGGTACTGGGAATCAAATTTTGTTTGCATTCAGCTTGGCAGGTGGAGTGCATCAAGGGCAAGCCTCAGAAAACCCTGTTTTAATCGAAGGGCTTTGGTTCAGGCCTGACTGCAGCATGTGACAGGGACTTAGAACAGGAAAGGCCAAGGCCAGCTGTGCACAGCCCAAGATTTGCCTGTACTTGTACCTGGGCGGAAGTTTCTGCTAATGTGAGCAGCAGGAAGGTGATTAGTGATACCAGCCTTTGGCTAGTGAAGTGGAGCAAAACCCCAGAGTCTTCTTATGGATTATATGCAAACAGGGAAATTTTCCTTAGCTCAGGTATTTGGAGCTAGGAATGTGCTTTAAATCACCCACTCAATACAAGGACAATTCAGCAACTTCAGCCATAAAAACTTGATTGAGAATGCTGAAACTGTGGTATAACTCTTAGAAACATGCTTGTGTGATGATTACAGGAGTGGCCAGACTGATGGACATCTGCTCCTATTTATTCCATTCTGGAAGTCACAGTCTCCTGTCACGACAACCATTTCCATAGCATTGCATAATAAATGAGAGCTCCTAGATTGATGTTAAAAGGGAAGGGTATGAACATGCAGGCTTTTTACAACAAATCCTGTGAAACAAGCCCTCTGAGCAACCACGGGTAGAGCAGACACGCAGAAGGGTGGTTTCACATCCAGAAGCTGGAATCGTAGCGTAGGAGCAGATAAATTCTGATCTATTGAGATAGATTTTCAGATATATTGAGACCTTTTGTGGGTCTGCCAAGCCAGATCATTAAAGTTACTCTCTAACCACATACTTGTATCCTAGTGCTGATGATCTAGGTGTTTCAGGCATGGGAGTTGTTCAGAAAAAGATCTCATTTTTGGTGGGTTTCTTTTAGTTGAAATTTCATTGAGGGAACGATTTGTAGGTGACTCCATCTCACTTTCATCATACAATGCCCAGGTACAAGGGGAGGACCCATGTGCCACTTGTAACAAGAGTTTCATTGTGTTACTTGCAGATGGCCAGACACTGGAACTCTTCTGTTGTTTAACTCTAAACTTCAGGTCACTGCTTCCTCTTTATAATCTTTACTAGGCTTAGCAAACATCAAAAAATCAGAGAATGGTTTCGGTTGCAAGGGACTTTGAAGACCATCCAGTTCCAACTCCCTACCATGGACAACAACACTCCCTCCTGCCCTTTCACTCCATGCTCTTATCCAAAGTCCCTTTTCTCCTCTCTTGGAGCCCTTTTAGGTACTGGAAGATGCTGGAAGGTCTCCCTGCAGACTTAAATCCTGTATCACTAGGAGGAATAGTTATTAAAATCAGTCATTGGATTATTATAGCCTTAACAACATGAGTTGTACTTGTGCATGGAACACCAGTGTCATATTTACATACAAATGAATTTATGTTGTTTATATTGTCTTGTTATTTACTGTGAGCAGTGATAATTGCTAGGCTGGGCTGAAGCTGTGTGGGTCATTTTGAGCCTGGATTGTGGAGGAGGTGAGCCTGCACGAGTGTATTATCTGTCTCATCATTTATCAGTCTGCTCTTAATAACTTTTGAAGGCATTGACTAATTTCATCTGCATTTGACACAGAGGCAGAGGTTTTTGTGGTGGGGAGATTAAGGGACAAAGGACAGAAGTACTTGGTGAGCTAGAACTCATTAATTCCTCTGCTGCTCAAATAGCAGCTTGTTTGGAATTAACCTCAGGAAGTGCTCTTTCACTGGGCCTAAACCTTCCTACAATTATATGGTGATTATCACAATGTTTTACTGGAATCCTGCGAATCTTTCCATTTCAGCTTTCTGGACAAGGATGTTTGTGTTTACTTTCCAAAGCATGTTTCACTTACATGTTTGTTAAATTTTGAGAAGGCAAATCAGATCAAAATTTATGAGCTGCTCCATAGAGGACAGTTGGGAGAGTTGTGCTCTGAGGTGTTAGAGGAGGAACATCAGGAAGGACTTCTAGTCTGGTCTTTAGGATAGTGCAGCCACACAAACGTAACTTTGTCTTTAGGAACTGCCCATCCTGAGTGCTGTTTGTAGTTAGGCAGGACTTGTATAGGCCCCATCCCTCCAGATGAAATCCAATATTCCTCTTTGTCAGTTTGGAAGGTGCGGGTATTCCCAGAGCGGTGCTGCAGAGCTGCTCTCTGCAGTGGCTGTCGTGGCTGAGCTGCAGGATGGTGCCATGCCATCCATGCCCTGCTCTCCCAGGCATGGAAGCAGCCCTTCCCAAGGCTGGGACCTTGGCACAGACAGCCCAGCTGTAGTGAGATGCCTTTGGATGTGAGTGGAGTAGATACAGCACTCCATGTACAATAAAGAACTTGTTTCTGTGGCTCAAGGCTTCCAACAGCTTGCAGCTCCAAGGAGGAGGTTCAGATCACATTGCAGAGCAGTTTCTCATCTCAGGACCATGCAGTTGTCTATGGCCATTACCAGGACAGCAGACAATCAGGTCTCTAGACCTTATCCCTTTCTGTAGCTCTATAAATTCCCAAATAAATATGCCAACACGGTGACAGTCACGAAGTGGAAACTGAACAGAAGTAATGTGAAGTACTTGCTTTTAAATGCCAGCATCACACATTTGGAATAATTTAATGAAGTTTTTATGTGAAGAATCTTTTATCTCTGTGTCTGTGGATGTGTCAGATAAATAAGATCGTTTTGACCAGAATAGCTGTAGTGAATGAGGTAACATCTCTAACAAAAACAGTTTTTTCAAGAAAACTTCTGTGCACACACCTGACATAGGGTCGAATTGGTTTGTTAGACAGCTCATGACAATGCACTGAATAGTTCAAGTTGATTTCATTCTTTCAAATTCAAAACATAAACTCACTTCACACTTTTTCTTTATAGTTGAGTGTCCTTGTCTCAATTTCCAGTCTAACCAGAAGTGTTCCTGGATGGAAATAGCAGAAGACCAGAAAAGATTAAAAATGAGGCCAAATTACATAAGGGGAGGCAAGCAAAAGAGGGGAACACAATGATTTAAAAAAAAAAAAAGCTTATTTTCTTTCCATAAAAGTATTTAAATGAAGTGCTTTTCCCCAACACAAATGTGTTCCCCATGATGTGAGGCAGAAGGAGGGAAAAAGCATTTTATAGGTAAAAATTATGTAAAATAGTTATTATTTATTATCTTGCTGCAGCTATTTTTGTGGCCTTCTCAAAGATGAGATTTGAATGCAGGCCTGTAACTAAATTAAATGCTCCCAGAAGTGAGCCTTTGCCTTGTACTTCTCATCAGTCTAATTCCAAGGAGTGTGAAGTCTATTATTTGACGTTGCCTTGAAGGCAAAGTTTTATGCCAAATTTGGAATAAAAGACTGTGATCTATATTTCCTCCTTCTCATTAGGAACAGGGAATGTGCAAATGAAACAGATCTTCCTGTTTCCAGTCTTCCAGCAAGTGCATGTTGCAGTTCGTCTTCCTCTCCCATTGCAAGAGTGGAAAAAAAAAAAGGTGCACTTGAAAAAAGATGGATCCTTGCCTTCATATTATGTCTGCAAGAATAAGAATGAAACATGTCTGGACATGACAGGATCTTAGCAAGGGCTTTGATTCACAAGTGGGAGCACCGTGTATTGGGACAGCTGTTGTTATTCCTGCCCGAGCTCCCAGCTCCAGCCCTCAGAGGATTCTGCCTCCGCTGCAGGGGTGTCTCGGTCGGTCACAGAGCAGCTGAACTGCCACAGTTTATAACCAAACAAGTTCAAGTAGCACCCTGCTGGTTTCACCGACCTTACAGTGTGACCAGAGGCACAGGACCTTCATTAGTGTCAGATGTGCAGCTCATGAATATCCCCCTCAGACTTCAGTAGACACAGCTATTCCAGTTACACCAGGTGAGTATCTGGTGCTGGGTGGCCCACCTGTAACAACTACTGTGAGGAACTGTGCAGAAATTAGTTGCTGTAACTCATAGTGGAAGATGAGATTGTAAGAGAGTCAGTGTTCTCAGCTGTCTGCTCCTTCTCCACTGTTGAAGGCACACCAGCATGCTAGCCCTTCATTTTAGAGTTGGGTTACCAGTTGTAGTTCTCTTGGGTAAGGGCAAAGTGCTTGGACACTCAAGGTCTAAGCTGAGCTGCCTGATTTTTGGAGTGCACAGAGACAGAAACATGAAGCATAATCGAGGGGGCAAGTCTTGCAAGAGAAAAGCAGCACCAAGTGTGACCAGACCTTGTGGTCATCACAGCCACAGAAGTGGTGGGGATCTGTCTACAGAATGTCCTGCAGCAGCTGGGGATCAGCAGGGGCTCTTAATGCTTTCAGGAGGAACCACAGCTGATGTGCCGCCTCTTGGTTTTATTTTCTCTTTCAGCCATCCTTTGACACAATCCTGAGCTGCAGAGTTTCTGAGGTGATGTGGCCAAGCCCTCTGGGGCCCCTGCCAGGCACTGGCCTTCGTGGCACGTCAAGTATCACCTTGCAGTGGGTCCCACTGCAGTGTGTCCCACAGTGCTTCTGTCCTCCACAGTGCCCTGGGACAGGCATGCCAGAGGCTCAGGATACCTGCTGCTGCTTCATGCCCATCCCAAACTCCAGTGGGATGTCTGAGCTGCCCAGCCAGGCTGTGCATTTCAGTGCAGCCATCAGCAGTAGCATGGTTAATAGGCTGCTGTTTAAATGGCTGTAATTAGGCTTCAAAGTAACCATTATGATGAAAGGGGGAAATATCACATTCCTCTCCACTCTATCATTTCAGGGTGTCTGGAAGCACCCCAGAAAGACAAAAGCACATCACTTGATACCACCAGAGCTACCCGTTTGCAAGGAACATGTCACCTTTGCTTTATGAAGACCCTTTTTTCCTGGAAGAAAAATGCATTCACTTGTGAACTCATTCCTCTCTTCTCTCCATTCCTGTGGGTTTTTATCTACCCCATATGTAAGCACTTTGCAAATATTTGACTGGAAATTATGAGAGATAAGACAGGTCTGCCCTTGCTGCAGCAGGCAAGCACCTACCAAGCAGAATAGGAACTGCAGGGATATATTTCAGCTTATCGTATCCTAGAATGAGTATGGTGTTTACTGAGAGGCTGCCTCTTCTATTTGCTTATTTATCCACTACAAATTGTATTTGAATATCTGAAATGCTGGCATTTGTTTATTGCACTGGTCCTCTTTGTTCCACTTTCCGTGTTTCGGACAAACTGGGTTGTGCAGGAGCAATGATAAAGATGAGGCTGCTGATGTCAAATGCCAGCATGGGCTCAGTACTGTCTTATTCTGGAAAAGAACTTCTCCCTTACTGAGCCTTTCCACTCTGGGAGGAGAGCAGGTTGTGGAGTCCTAAGTGGAGTTTTCTGCGCTGTGCTGTTTGTTCCAACTCCATTTTGGAGCATATTAGCAGTTTCCATCGTCCTCCTAATTCCACTGCCATAAAACATCCTTCTTACTCATGAAGCAGAATACCTAGATCCACCTTCTTGCCTCCTGGCTAATTACTGTCATTATCTGGCTAGACAAACTTGTCATGAGATTAGAATCTCCTCACAAAACAGGGTCATCTCAGGAAGTTCTTGCTATCCGGTTTTGTGTAAATCAGTCACCTCTGCAGCTAAACAGCAGCTTGGATTGTTGAGAATTCACACGCTCCCAGGAGGGGAGCAGAGGAGCATTTCCACACCAGAGATGCTTCAAAAGAAACTGGGCGTTCCTACTGACATCAGTGGGGCAAAGCCTACGCCCACTCTTGCACCTGCTCAAGGAGTTCTCCTTTAAAGATACTGAAAAGAACTAACCGCTTGCACTAATTTCATTGCCTGGATGGATTTATTGCTGTAATAAAGTAGTTATATTCTACCTACTGTATCCTTCACTCCTCTACATTGGCAGTTCACCTCAACTCCACAGCAGACCTCAACATGGACAGAGTCCAGGAAGAAGCCACAAACCAGGCTGGTTGTCTTCTTGTGTTTTTTAAAGCTTCAGGAAATTCCACCTGAAGATCCCAAACTGAAATGAATTCTACTCCCCGTTTAAAACAGAAACTCGGCTTAGTGCTGTAGGCACTGGATGCCCTCAGCTCTTTTCCTCAGAGGCTCTTGGGGCTGGCTGTTTCCGTGCCTGGGGAATGTAGGTCTCCTTGTGCTTAGGCAACTGGAGAGCCAAGCGCCTCTTACCCAATGCCCTTGCTAAGTAGGCGAGCACAGCAGGAATCCTTCCTCCCATAAACCTCTGGTGACTTCACTTCGCACATTAGCGCACACAGGGCCTGCCGTGCCAGAGAGCTCTATGTCACCCATGCACTAAATAACTGTACTGCATTTTAACTGGCCTGTGGCATCAGGAAACCTGTGTTACCCCACCAGTGCTCCAAAACGGAAATGTGCGCAGTTATAGGTGACTGTAACCCTGGCTACAGTTAAACAAAACACTCCCTTCCTCAGCTATTGTAGCAACCTAAATTGCAGGTGGGTCTGGCTGTATGTAGGCCTGTGGTGCTCCTGTGCTTTTCCTTCTCATTCTCTAGTGAGAAACACACAGCTTTACTGGAAGGAGGCTGCTCTGAGCCTTCTTACAGCCTTTGGTGTAAGTTCTCTCTGAGCCTTCTTACAGCCTTTGGTGTAAGTTCTCTCATTTTTCATGTGACTGTGTCTTGAGGCCTTGTTGCAATCCATTCTTCAAATGGTACCCTGCAAACTAAAGCAATGAGATGGTTCTTGAGCTTTTCTGAGCCCTCCACCCCTTGATATCTGTGTATTTGGCAAGTCTTATTGAAAAACTCAGAGACACTGATCCATGTAGTGCAAACTGAACTGAGGCTGGTAAAACACTAAGCTTAAAACCAAACTCATTTCTTCCTTTTGGTGTCTGAATTTGCTGTGTTTCTGCAGGACCAGTGCAAGGCTGTGCAGATGTAAATTCAGAAAAAGGGGTCGTGCACACATTGTTAGTGAGGAACCCCCAACAATTCTGGTTTGTTCCTTTGCACAGCAGGGCAGGAGAGCAGCCAGATCCTCAGGGCAGCAATTGGCTGCTCTAATCCTTCCTCTTCCTACAGTTTCCTGCTTCACTTAGACACTATTGTCCAATTTCAACAGATGTTGAAGCTGGGATGCTACAGACAATAATGTTCTCCTCTGATTCATCTTTGGAGCAGGCCCTGTCCTGTGTAGGAAAGGAGGCAAAAACACAGTATTATCTATGTGTGTAATGAGTCTGTTTCATAATGCATTCACACAGGACAGCCAAATGGGGGTTGTACAGACATGCTATTTCCAAAGGGTACCCAAATAAATGAAACTTTCTATTTGCTCTTTAAGGGCCCTATTTGGACAGATTTGTAAACCAGCCATCTCTGAGGTGAATCTAGGGTATGCTTGGCAGTCTGTACAGCTGGGAATGAGCACTGTGGGTGAGGGTGCTTGAGTCAGACTGCTGAGCTATTCCTCCAGTAGTCACACCTTTGTGTAGCAGTGCTGTGAATTGTTCTGGGGGGACACAACTGTAAAAGCCTGGACACTAGTCAAAGGATGTGTCAGGATCAATTTGATCAGCCCTAGAAAAGGCTTCTTCCAAACCTCTGGTTCTTAAATCTAGTCTGTGTGCCTGGATCATAGCAGCTGTAGCAGATGTTCCTCTGGGTTAATCTCAGTTAAAATTACTTTTTTGTACTGTAGTAACTGGTCTCCAATGCACTACCAAGTGTGCTGGTACAGCCGAGAGGGAACAACATGTTCTAGATGGCTGCAAGGATTGCCAGTCAGCCCTCCAGAAAATGTCCTTGGTGATGTGCAGACTGAGGCCTGAACTGCCTCTTGTTTCTGCAGAGAGCATGTTTGTCTGCAAGCTGCTGAGACAGTGGAAGCCATATTCACATCTCCTTTTCTCTTGTTGAAGTGCTTCTGCTTTGGTGTCATTTGCTTTCTGAGATTTGAAAGAGGCTCAGGGTAACTTGTGCCACGTTCTCTCAAACCAGGGCCACATGTATCTGAAGTGTTACCCTCAGCTCAGTATTAGTGAAGAGGAAGAGTTAGATTGGAAGACAATCCCCTGAAAATGCCACGTTTGTGAAAGGAGCAGGTTGGTCCTATCCTGTAGTGAGCAGGGACCGTGCTGGCTGTCATGCTCCTGGCAGCTCTGTTGGACTGTGGAGGCAGAGGGGTAAAATAGACCCCTAAGCACCTATGGGGAAGGGCAGCTCCAGCAGAAGAGTCTGTGGGGAGAGAAAAAGACCCAGTTTACAGCTCATTGATCTGGGCACCTGCCTGAGATAAAGCACTGCTTCCAAGTCTTGTTCTGCTGGTTTTGGGTCTCAAGTGTTTCATCTCTCCCAGAACCACCTCTCAGTGACATGGAGCTGCTGACCTCCCAGGTTGTGGTGCCCTTCCTCTGTGTGACCTCCAGCTCTTCTGTTGGTGCAGTGATACCATCAGAGGGACGAGGGTTTCAGTGCTGGCTTCTGAAGTGTGTTGCAACTCCCAGCACCTGTGGGCTGTCGGGGCAGCAAGAGCAGGTATTTCATCCTGACAGGGAGGGAGAGGCCCTTGAACAGTGAATGATTAAAGAAAGATTTGGGATCTCTGCTTAGGCATGAGGGGAGACAAAACCATGAACTTAAGTCTTCCATCCTCCTTTAGACTTCTGCTAGCAACATGTCTTATTCCCTCTGATGCAGCTTAGGATGGTGAAGGAGATAGAGAAGATAGAGAAGATGCTTCAAAGTGACCTTTGTCAGAAACCTCCGGCCTGTTCAGCAGTCTCCATATCCTCTGTATTGTATCTCATGATCCATCCAGCTCTGTGACCATTTGGGAAGTCTGGCAGAGCATAAACAAAATATATTGATATACATAGTAACCAAAACCACCTGTAAGATCAACATGTAGGTTTTGCATTGAATATATAGAATAAATTAGACATCAGACTTGTAGTGCTGGATGCACAGTACCCAGATTATAAATTAAACTTCCTAGATATCCTTAATAATCTTGGCTATGACATAGCAATTAAGAGAAAAAGAGATCTGGCATTACTTTGTGTATGCTTGTTTGTGCAGAAGTCTCTACTGGTCTTCCAGTGAAAACAGAGCAGTTTCTTCTGGTTGCACACCTCACATTTTGTGGAGAAATGAATCATTTTAGGGTTTGCTTGTTTTGTTCAACAAATGCAAAGTAAAAGCACTCTCTAATTCCCTCCTACCTTTTTGGCTAAGCAGGCTCATGCTCACCTGAGAGCCACGAGACCTTGACAGGAAAGTTGCGCCCTTCAGCTGCCTTCCCTCCTCCTTGCCTTGCCGAGGGATCGCTGCCGCTACCAGAGCCTTTTAGATTTGTGCTGGGAAGCAGCGCCCCAGCACAGCCAGCCTGGTACTGCATTCCCTGCTTTTCTTGCTTGTCTTCTGCGCTGAAGGACCTGCTTCCCCGGAGGAAAACCTCTGTGCGTGTTTTCTCTCCTGCCAGTGGGACCTTCTCGCCGCATTAGTACAGTGACTGAGCCGTGCTGAGTGCTGCGGGGCTGCAGCAGCCACAGTTGCCCTCCTAGCCACAGCACAAGCCTCTTGTGAATGTGCTGATTGCAGACTTGTCCTTCAGCAGCTGAGGGAAACTGCATCGAGTCCGCTCCTCTCACTGCTGAGGCTTCTCTGCTGCATCGAGCTGTTCAAGCAGGACAGGCACTGCAGGTCCTTCACAAAGCTCCTGTGTCTGATTTGTGGCGGAAAGCTCTTCTTTCACCCCTGTTTCTCTTTCTGCTGTGGTAAAGAACAGTCTTGTTTTCCAGTGCTGTCTCAGACAAAACACTTGAGGGTCTTATGGGGTTTTCTCGGTTTTGATATGCTACTTCCTTGTCCTGTCTGGAGGATTTAGAGTTTTGCCCTGGGGCAAGCAATCTCCCTGTGCCCTTTCCACCCTCTCTTATCACTTCCTAAAGCTGCGCCTATCTCGGACAAACCCACGGGACAGTGATGGAGATGGCAAAGAGTTAATGTCACTGACGTAAAACCGAAGTATCTTTCAGTGTTTATTTAGTATTTCACAAACTATAAACCACTCTGTAGGGGTGCTGGAAACAGAGATAAATTAGTAACTTAACAAAGATCCTTGTTGATTTTGGTGGGTCTGTGAGAACTCTTCTGCACAGGAAGCCTATTGCCACACAGCAGCAGGTCTCCCATGTGCTGGACATGGGTGTCTTGTGTACCATGGATCACTTCTGGTAATGACCTCTTCAGTGCAGAGACAGTGGTCAAATGTTTATTAGTTTATGGATCCAGAACCAAGCACTTTCCGATTACATGGTCACATGCCTTTCTAGTGATCTGCAGTACTTGAAGTCCAAGACACAGTGATGCACTAAGTTGAAAAATAAAGAAGCATTCAATGAACAAAAAAAACCTTGCAACCCTTAGGAAACACTTTGGACCTGAGCCCACCTGTTTGGGACAATTTATTCTCTCTATTTGTTGTCAATCCATGGTCCTGCCAAGCTTTCTGGTATCTGGAAATCTGTTTTCTGGAGAAAAAAATATCACATCCTAAAACCTCACTATTAACTCCTAACTATAGTGAAATGCAGTTGCACCCTATGGCTGAAAGGCAAAGAAAAGGAGACATCACCTCAAGACCAGGACTAATACAGAAGATGGCTCAGAAGATGGTATATAGTTTTAACAAAGGAAAATGGGAAGGCAGGAAAAGAAGTAGGAAAAAAAAGAAAACAGAAACAATAACATTACATTCACACCAGTATGTCCTCTAGAATTTGATGACCTGTCTTTGAATGCTTTCAGATAGTTTTTGAACCAGTTTATACTTTTGACTTTCACTTTGGACAGTGGCAATGAGTTCCACGGGCACATGGTGGACAAAAAAGGTGAAAAAGAATGCTGACTCCTGTGAACTCATTCAGGCAGCAGCCTCAGAACACATCAGGGGGTGAAACAGCTCTTCCATTTCACACCTGCAGTCTCATAAATACAATTGTTTTTTGCTTACTTCTTGTATTACAGGACAAACTGAAAAATCATTCCCACTTCATATTCTTTGCTTCATTGCAGATTCCCCAGCATGTTCCCCTTCAGTTGCTTCTTTTCAAGTAAAAGGGGCTTCATCTCACCTGCTGCTACAGCCACTTTAAATGTGTCACCTTAGGGTTCTGTAGTTCTGAAGGGAAAAAAGAGCAATGGGATGGGTAAGACTGCAAGTGGATTCAAGATAGTACCACATTATTAAAGTACATTGTGGCACAACTGGGTTTTCTTAATACCTTCTATTATCCTCCTGGCCTTTTTAGCCTCTGCAGGAGGGGGAGGGAGATTTATGCTTCATCCAGGCTGCACAGTTCTAGGAAGGTCTTTGGGGTTTACTGCCACAGTCTGATGAAACTGTAAAGGAAGAACAGGCAAAGGTTTGGCAGCTTGGAGAACAGTATCTAAGGGCAGAGAAAATTCTTTTCTAGGAAGACATTTGGGTGAGATTCACAAAGGGAAGGAGTTAAAAACTGAATGAAGCCTTTTGGTTTGGGCTAAAGTAGGGGCTGAACACTAGAGCTTGAATGGGAATGAAAAGCTCAAGTGTACCTCAGGCTCCTCCAGAAGCCTTGAGTAAAAGCTGCCATCCCAAATTGTCCTGTCTAGACTAGTGCTGCCAGAGCACAGCTTGGGCCAAAGAGTAAGGAGTCAGGAGTCTCAAATCACAAGTTACATTTGCATTTCTTTGCTTGTAAATGAAGTGTATTTGATAGGAAATTTCTAGGACAACAAGGACAGTTACACTGTCTTACAGCACAGTGTAATTAAACCCTCATACTCAGAAATCAAAAGTAGAGCCCTCAAAAAACTCTTAGGCTTGGTATAAACTTGATATAATATGGTCTCTTAGACTAAATATTTTGCACTGCATTTATTTGCTAATCATCCTTCAGAATTCAGGGGACAAGCAGTTCAATAGCTTTCTGAAACCCTGTGGGCCATCAAGATATTTCCTTTTTTTTTCTTTCCTTAAAATGAAAAGTGGTAGTCTCAAATAATTGCTGGAGTTGCAACTGTAAAAGGGAAGAATTGCTCCAAGAGCACTGTCACCATAGTCAGTGGCAGTACAGACTGTTCTGTACTACTTCTGTCTGGGAAGTGCTGGACTAGGCCCCTCTTCATCCTTTTGGGAAGCACAAGTTGTTGATTCCTGTTTTCCATTCTGTTTCAGGACACTTCTCTTTTGTGTCTGAAGCCCTGTGTTTTCCAGCCACCCCTGGAACTGGTGACAGTGTCAGCCTGACATGTGGGGAGCAGCAGTAGGCTCCAAGCAAGGTAAGGTAAGCAGACACCCCAATCTATGTTCATTAGTTCTGTCTTCCCCGGCACGAGGATGGATCCTTTCCTAAGGGCATCCCTTTAAGCTGCCACACTGCTGTACTTTAACCAAGAATCATTCCTGTCGTTATGATACCATCCTGCAGCCCAATACCCGGGGCAAGCACGTGTCTGTCTCGGGCTCCTTCTCTGGAGCAAATGAAGCTGCAGCTCCACCTCCATCCCAGGGAGATGTCAGCCTCTGGGAAGGACAGCTGAAGCTTCCCTGGTCACTCAGACAGCTGTCCTGCTGTTCCCTAACCCTCCCCAGCCCCACAGCATGAGGAGTTTGTTTTCAGCTCCTCTCTGTAGCAGAGAGAGTTTGAGGAGCATGGTGGGATGTGTTCTGTTGTCACACATGCTCAGCACCCTCTACAAATGGGCAGAGTTAGAAACTCAGAACAAAACAACGGGCCCAAGGCTGGTTTCTCTGCAGACAGACTGACAGACATACAGTCTTGCAGAACAAAACCCTTCTCCCTGTCCTCTCAGTCAAACCCGAGCTTCCTCACTCAGCTGAAACTTTCCTTTGTACAGTCAGAGTGACCTCTCACCCGGGGCTTGCCTGCCCAATTTGTAAGCCCTTTAATAATGGTAATCCTTTATCCTACTTTGCACATCAAAACACATGCAGTCTCCTCCCAAACAAGAGAACTTGGCAGGTGAGCCGTGGGTAAAAAGCACAGTAATTTATACAAATTATGCTGTTCAAAGGTGTCATTTCTCTTTCTCCCTAGCAGAAGGGAAAGATTTCTTCCCATCCAAATGTTACAGAAGCAGCATTTATAATTAATCACTGCAGTGGCACAAGACACTCTGCTGTGGATGTACCATATTCTAAGGGTGCAGCTGGCAAAGCCTCAGTGTGTCCCAGTGCCTTTCCAAGACCAGTGCCTGGAGAGGGGGTCTGGATCAACATTTGCCTTCTGCAGCGTTGCCTATGGTTGTCTGCACTGCATCATGGCCCTTTTTAAGTGCTCTATTTTGTTATTCTCTAAAGAAAGCACGTGCTTCCTGTGATTATGAAGCATCTCACACAAGAAGTCTCTAATTTGAGTTGAGTATTATCTAAGTGTCTGTGTCAAATTCTTCATGGAGAAAATGAAATTGTTGTAATGTGTTCCAGCTTCTCTTAGAGGTGATGGCTTCTGGTATTGTGGAGCGGGGCAGTGAGTTTGTACACCTTGCTCTCATGAGCCACAAATAATGTTTTTGAGAGCTCCTTCACTTCTGGGTGTGGGGGAGATGCAGTGGATGTGCTGTACACTGCTCAGGACTGAGAAGGTTTGACATTGCAAACACGTGGGCCCTGCTGCACCGGCCATGTCCATTGACACAGCTTGTCATTGCCACGAAGAACCTGCTGGCATCTGTTAGACCTATGTAAATTATGGCATTAATTAATTCAGCAGCTTCCTCTTGAAAACCTTTATTGGGTGACTTTCACACTGCCTCCACAGAGCCTGTTCCTTGAAGTCAATGGGAGATCTGGGTGTGGTGAAAAGTCAAGATCAGACCTGTAAATCAGATGATAAAGAGAAGTGAATCAGTAGGAAATGCTTTTGGAGAGCAACATATTTCTCTCCCATCAATTAAAAGTGCAGGGAATGGCTCAGAAAAAACTTCCCGCTGACATGTAAGGGACTGTATTTCAACACCTTAATGGTCTAACAGGGCTTTCTAGGAGGCTGAGGACATAAAAGCACATTTGTGCCAAATACTTTGTTCAGGCCATCTAACAAAATACATTTCTGAAGAAGGATATGCCAATCTATGTGGTTCTTCCCGGGATTCATTGAGGCCACTTGTGCAGTATTCACATATCCTGTGCCAGAGCCCAGTCCCCAGCAAACTGACGTGCTGTGTGCTATGGCCCAAAAATGTTTGATGTGGCTGTTCAGGCTCAGCTCTAGGGAACATATTCTGCTGTGTCCAGATCTCTTAGGTTCTCTGAAAGCCTCCCTTATTCACTGGCTCCTCCTGAAACATCTGTGGCAGCTCACTGTGAAATTATGTGCCACTTCTGTTGTTTTGGTTGCTGAGTTTATTTAATTACTGCTTTTCCAACTTTCTTCCTGACTTTCTTCTTCCTTCATTGTTTCATAAGCCAGTGGTACCTAGCCTTCTGTGGGTCATAAGTCATCAAAAGGTTGCCTCTGACATCACTGCAAATAAAATAAAAATGCATTAAAACAAGTCTGTGCATGTGGAGAGCCTGAGTGCAGAGACAGAAAAGACAAAGGAACGTGCCAGCTTTCAGTGCTGGCAGCTGCAGGGCTCCTGGTGCCACGCTCAGGCGAGCTGTGCTGGCACAGGGCTTTGTCCCCAGAGGATGAGGTGGGCTTCCATAAAAACACAGACTGGGAAATGCAGTTGCCAGCCCTGGACATCACCACTCCTATTGTCTGTGCTCATAGCATTTCCCGAGGTACTCCCTTGCCCCTGCACCGTGGCTCTGCTTCTGCCACCACCCCATCCTGGCACTTTCTGTGCTTCTGGGGCAGTTTGGGAGCTGAGTGCCTTTTCCTGAGCTGTTTTGTCCTGTTGCTTCAATCTTGAACAACAGCGGAGCTAATAAAAGAACTTTTGAGTGCTCTGCAGATGGAACATGTCATACTGGGAAAATCAATCCACAGATCTGCTCTTTGATGGAATCTAGCTGCAGGCAGATGCTTTCATGTGAAGCAGCATCTTCCCAGACAGATTATTTCCTTGCTCACATTGTGTACAGACGTGCAACTCCTGGCATAAGCAGCTTTGCACTGCAGCACTTTTCTAAACACAACTAGAGTTCCTTTCTCATGCAGACCCTTCCCTTTAGGCGAGAAAAAAGACTGGCAGCACATTTGGCTAGGTAAATGTAGTCCCAGGAATAACAAGTGGCAATGCACCAGGGATCACAGATCTACAGTCCCCTTTCAGCCAGCCTGAGCGCAGTGCACAAATATCTGGTGCATCCAGTTGCTCAGAAGAAAAGGCAGGAAGTTGGTCTGTCAGCATTTCCATCTCATTTCCTCAACATTTTTAAAGTGGAAAAAAAGTACAGACACCTCCATTGCAAGGAGCAAAATTATAAGGATCAGCTGGGAGCTCTCTTCAGACAGCTGTGCAGAAATGGTCTGGAGTTCTCCGCAGATGAGACACAGTGGAACATGTGATACTTTGTTCTATTACTCAGTATTGCATTTGTACCTAGAAACAAAGTCCCAACATGCCAAGTGTCCCACATGGCAAACTCCAAAGGACCTCCATAAATAGAGCAAAGGCTCCCTTTATCCATACACTTCTTATACTGCACACTGAAACCACAATAAACCCGACCTGTGAACTTGTTACCTTGTTAATTGTAACATTTTATATTTGGGGCAGGTGTTTCTTTTTAGTGAGATTGTATTTGGTATCCAACAGCTGAGACTAGAAATAGTAAATTGCCACCTAATCTAACCTTGCGTGACTCAGATACTTTCTTCCAGGTCTATTTGGTTTTTATCTCAATGTCAATTATTGACTGTTAACAGCTTTCCACAAGACAACTTCTAGCTAGGTCCAGGGTGAGCACGGAAAATTCAGGGCTTGTGAACTTCGAGACTTGAGCTGATACGACCTCTTGGAGCACCTCCCCACCCCTTCTGCTTTTGTAACTCTCTCCTTGCCATCCATAGTTGTCCTAAACAAACCTTGTGGCAACATGAGAAGTCATTTATTTACATGGAAAAGCAACACTGGAATAGTGCCAGTGTGCTCTGCCTTTGGTAGGAAAAGCAAGCAGGTTTTGTCCTTAAAAAAAAAAAAAAAAGTAATTTCTTTATTTTTTAAACTTTTCTGTCCTATTTTACACCTCATCACATGTTTTGCTCTTGTCCCTTGCAACCTGCAGCCCTAGAAGCTGGCTTCAATCATGAGGGGCCACTGTGCCTTTCCTGAGCTCTGGCTCTGCTACACATGATGCACGAGAAGGATGGCTAAAGAAGGACAGGCACAGTGAAATTTCACTCAAAGAAAGCAGTTCATTCAGCTGGATTCCCTGTAAGTTTTGCTAAAATTTACTATTTGGCATTTACCTCTGGTTGTGAGGCACAGCACTATCTATCTATCTATCTATCTATCTCTCTAATAATCTGCCCATTTTTTCTACACAGCACTTCAGTGACTTCCTCATAACAGATTGCTCTCTTATTTGCTCTGCTGTTCATTCTTCCAAAGTGCAGAAAGGTCATTCTGCCTCAGATCTCAGAGTTAATGGCAGACAAAAGGAAGTGGGTGTGAAGTAGCTTATATGTACACTGTGAAAAGCTGGTGCCCTTTCTATTTATAGCCCTGCTTGAACTTTCATTCATTTAGTTGCTATTTTGGTATGGCAAACATTCCATCTCCTGGGGAAAGTACGTGAGCAGTGCACGTGAGCAGGCGGGAAAACACATTGGTCATGCAGGCAAATATGGAAAGGCCTGGAAACCAGTGCCGTTCCCAAAAAGCATATAGACCCAAAGTGATACTGAAGGGAAGCTCGCTCATTCAGCTAACAGGCACAGCACTGCTTTGAGGTAAACCCAGACCTTTTATTGACTTCATGTCTTTTATTCCATTTTCAATCAAAGGAATTGGTAATGTATCTCTTCTCAGTGATATAGATTTGATAAAAGGAACACCCTTGGTGACCCTTGGTCACTTATCTGCTTTCTGGGTAGAGAGCTGGCTGATGAACACTAAAAACCTCAGGGGGGCTTTCTAGTGCTGACCAAGGGGGTTTACTTAGCTGGTCAGTGTCTCACATCTGTCTGTTACAAAAATTTTTTATTCTCACCTCCTTTTCTCTTTTTTATCTGAGTTGCACCCACCAATACAGACTTTGTGCACAAAGTTAAATGAACCCCTTTGTGTATTTCACTGACATTTACCTGCTGAATGGGTAAACAGTCTGGCCACTGGCTTCAATTAAAGCAAATTGATGAAGGAAAATTCTGGGCATGGCCAGATGTAGCCTATACTTTGAGATCTTCCATGAGGCACATGTGCAAGGAGGAAGAAGGAAGGTTCATTATGAATTGGGAGTGCTTGGTGTGACAACTTCAGTCTTGTGGAAGGCTGTTAATAGTCAATAATTGACACTGAGATAAAAATCAAGAAAATATGTTATTGATACCTAGTCCTAGCATACCTATCCTATCCTGTTGATACCAACCTAATCCTGTCCATCCTATCTGATGGATACTGAGGACACAGATGGAAATAGTATTTACTTCATGCTGTTAGGTGTTTAATAAAAGAAGTTGGAATCACTCAGTGGTTTTGACCCAGAGGAGGTGCTTTCTATTTAGTACAGGGAGGGTATCCCAGACATTCCATGGGACAGAATGGATGTGCTCAGTTCCTATGACCACTGGAAACAGTGAAGCCACGAGCCTCATTTTAAAGAAAATGGAGAACCCGTTACTTTGACCTCCCTCTAATTGCAGGTGAGTTTATCTGAGAAGGTGGAAGGTCTTCTACTAGATAGAATAACAAAGAGAATTTCCTGAATCCTTCTCTGAATTTGGTTTGCAGAAGCAAATAATTTTGCAAGCTGGTTGTTCAACAGGCATGGTGCTTTCCTTCTGTTCTGGGGTTAAGATCTGAGGGCAGCAGCATTGAGGAGAGTCCTGTGACTATGAAGGAAGATGTGTGTATTGATACTGACATCTCCCCTGGCTTGAGTAATCCTGGACGTGGGGCGAGGTCATTCACACTTTCATGTGCTAGCCAGCAAGCTGGATTCTCACACCCTTATCTATTATACTGGCTAAGGCGTCGCTCTGTTTTCTCTTCTATCTGCATAACCAGGTGTTGAGCAACTGGAATGTCATTCCAGAAATTCTGACTGGCTTGGGTGTGTGCTCCTCGCAGGAATAAGTTCTGGGAATCACTTTGGAGGGCCAAAGAATATGGTTTTCAAAAATTATGTTACTGTACCGTGTGAATTTAAAAGAATTAGGTAATTTACCAAGCACCATCCCTCTATTGCAGAGTAGCAGCCTCCTCTGCCTGCTCTTTCAGAGAGCTCCTAGGAGCTGTGTGCTATTCACATAGTTATAATGTTTATTCATACTGCCCATATGTGCCAGCAGGGAATTGAGATTTATTTCATATTTTCTGTTGTTTCAAATTTGTAACAGCATTCTTCACCCTCTCACAGCCCCACATCTTCATAATTCAGCCTCACCATTCATTTCACTCAGTTACAATCAGGACACATTCCCAAATGGAAGTGACACTGCAGCAGGCACAGAAACTGGAAGGGAGCAACCTTCAATCCAGCTGAGCACTATTTTCTATGGCTCTGGGCAAAACCCTGGCCTCCAGAGCAAAAGGATGATCAGAGTAAGAACAGGAAGGCTTTGCAAGCTAGGGAGCCACCTCCTGATGAGCCCTGATCTCAGGGGGACACGTGTGACAGAATCCCCTGCAAGGGACACAGTCAGGGACGGCTCTGGCCAGAATGGAGGGCAGGATAAACCCAACATCCCTCTGGGTACCACCATGGCATCAGAGACTGGGGGAAGGTAGGGAGCATCCTCGAGCAGTCAAGTCTGTGTTGTGTGTTATTGCTGCATCGTGTCGAGCTGGCATGGTCAGCTCAAGGGTCAGGACAAAGACAAGTGTCTCCTGACACACTTCTGTGTCCAGGCCACACCTTTGCTGGCAGGGAGCAGGCGGTAGAAAGCTGATTGCTGTAGAAACTCGGGTCTAAGTCCTCCTTGTACATACAGAACTCTATTGGCTGTTGCCTGATAGCCCTGGGATGCAGCCAGCCTTGGATTTGAAATATGGAGCAAATCTTGTTTATCTAAAGACAGTCAAGGGCATTTCTGCAAGGCAGTGGCAGAAGAGAAACAGGACCTTAAGAAGGCATAGTTAATATTTTCATAGCAAGCCAGCTGTGGATGAGACAGCTACTCTGAGATGTGGGAAGTGACCAAAGCTGCAGAATATTAAATAAGTCAACTCTGCACCTGTATGCAGCACACCAGGCTATAGCAGTTTTAGTAGAGATTTCCATTGTATCTTGGTGCTTCAGGGCTCCCTGAGTGTTTGGAGATATCATGCCATCCTTGATGCTTGATCTCCCTTCCAGTTAGATGCAGTGACTGACCAAGGCCTTTCTGGACATCTGAGGTTTTGCTTCTGAGGTTTTGTACAGAGAGCAAAGACAAGGTGAGCTCACACCTCCTCCCAGGCCATGGATACTCATACAGTGTTTAAGTGGAGAATTATGTTAGAATTGGAAGCACAACTTTTTGATGTCTGGAAATTTGGCCTCTCCAGAGCATTTATCAAAGATAAATTCAGCTGGGATGGTAAGGAAAGCTGCCCATTAGAAACTTTGCCTGGCAATTTTACCTTGTGTAGCTGGGATATGTTTTTAGCTCACTGTACAACCTCATTTCAGCTGTGCATTATGCAACTGCTATTAGCATTAATGAGTTACAAGGCTCATATACCAGTACTGTTCCTAGAAACAGCCTGCCCAGGGATGTACTCCTTTGGATTAGTTTGGGGAGTTAGATGGAGCAGAGTGGCACTGTGTACTTTGGTCCTCTGTTGGATACCTGGATCCAAACCCAGAAAAGGGTCTGGTCTTCAGCTCTGGATTTCAAAAGTAAAAAATAAAGCTGCCTCTGGAGTCAGATTTGGATTCTGGTTAGGAATAGTGTCTCCTAAATGCTTGTGAGTTTGATATCCAGCCTGATATATGAATTGAGGGGACAAAAGCAACTTTTTAAAACCTACTGACTAAAAATCAAAATAAAATTCCTCCCCAGACCACAAAGATAACCTACCATGGAAACCTCATTAAATTCTTATTTTGAGTAAAATGAAAATAACTGTCAAATGCTAAAATTTCTGATACTGTTATATAGGAAATACACTTAGAAGAATGCAGAAAGATCTACAGGGGCTGTGAGTGCAGCTTTACCCATCTCTAATAGATCACTGAAGTCAAGAAATTAGCATTGATTTCTAGTGACTGAATTTCTTACTTGTTTTTGGGCTAGCACAGTAAATCTCAGTTATCTGGGACTGGTAGGCATGAAGTTTGGGTCTTAGGTTTGTGTTGTCTCTCCAGAGGCTGTGCTTGCTCTCACCAAGGACTCCTCCAGACTAGGAGGTGGTGCAGCCGTGGACTTAGCACACAAACTGGTACTGACTTTGCTGGTGCAAAACACAAACCCCCTCAATCACCCCTCGAACATCCTGGCCAAGGCTTGGGATTTGTGATCTGCTTGGATGTGGCACTTCCTATCGTGTTCGCTGGCAGCTGTGCCGGGCTTCCTGGGAGCCTGGAGGAAGACAGGGAGAGGATGTTCGGTGCAGTTGAAAGGCAGCTGGATCAAAGGCCGGTGATTAGCATCAGGACAGGGTGTCTGAGCACAGCCTGCCTCTGGGTGGCACCCAGAGGCGGGTCACTCCTTTGTTGGCAGGAAGCCTTGTGGCTGAGGGGCAGCCTGTGCATGGGGCACACATTAAACAGGCACAGGCAGGAGAGGCTGGGACCAGCAAGATGCCACTGGAGATTCCCAGGACGCTCTTGGCCAAACATGAGAGCAGGAAATAGAAGCCAAGGTTCTCAAGCACATAAACAGGACAAACCACAGAATAGCCACACTTGCTCTGGAAAATGGCACTGCCCTTTTGGGGCCAACAGCTGGCCAGATGCTCAAGCTTGAAAGGCAGTGACTCAAAGCCAGTACCAGCCTGGGATTCGTTGTCTTGCATCAAAAAGCCACGACATCCTCAAAGCTGTCAGAGAGAGGTGTTGAGGAGAAAATTGCCCCGTTGTCTGCATGCCAGGCTGCAATGCTGAGCCTAATGCTGATCTGTGGATATGGATCAGGAAGAGCTTGGGTAAACTATTATTCCAGAGTAAACTGGGAACAAGGAAGAAGTCTGCAGACATCATTCACGCGTTCTCACGGTGTTTTGCAAGCCTGAGCATTCCTGTTCCATAGCCAGACAGCAGAAGGACATTTAGCTGCTTACAGATAACTTGGTCTGTGCCACCCAAGGATCCTGGGCTGTTTTAGGATGTCTATAGAGATTTAAGGAGGAAGGAATAGCCAGGGGAGTCTTTGAAGCACCAGAGCAGGTTAGGCACTTGGAGGTTCATGAAGGGCTGTCTGCCACATCATGCTGTAGAAGGTGGTGCTTAGAGGAGACTCCCTGTGTATATCCACTGCTTCTTGCCTGTTCCCCTTGGGTTAGGAGAAGCATCTTTCAAAAGCTGTGCTGTAAGCATGGCCCCCCAGCTCTGCCTTTCTCCAATTACCTGCTTTAAGCCCTACAGTAATAGTAGTCTTTTCCATATTATTATAAACTGTTATTTATAAATGTGTTGTCAGCCTTAGCCACATTCTGTCACTGTTGGTGTCACCAACTGCTCCACTTTAGAGAGATCAGTGCTGCACCACTGCAAGGATGAAGGGAACTCTGCCCTTCATCATCACCTTCCCCAAAGCTGATTGCCAAAGCATTTAGTGGATACCCCATGATTTCCATACCTGGCACTCACTGTGAGGAGCCTATTTGGAGTTGCAGCTTTGAGTTTTTCAACCTGTGGTGGTAATACAGCGATCCCAGGCAAGTCCTACCACCCCTATTAACTTCAGGCAGCTCTTCACAGAAGTTGCTTCCCTAAACCTTGCCTATTTCTTGAATTCATGGTCTAGTAGTATCACCACTTTGGGGCCTGAGCAAACGCCCTTGCTTCAATAGCAAATGTCCTGTGACTAAGCAATCAGCTGCAATTTTGGAGTGAAGGTGTTTTAAAGATTAGGACTTGTTTGACTACACAGAACATAGACAAGTGTCTCCTCACTCATGGACAGAGCTGCATGTGGCAAATTCTTTTGCTTTGTGTCTCTTGTTTTCTCTTTCATGGTAATAACTGGGCATGAGCTTGTGGGTTTCCTTGTTTGTTTTTAAAGGCAGTGGATGGAGTTGGCAAAAGCTTTCAGTTTAGGAGGTCTGAGCTTATTGGTTTAGCTCTAAATAAGGGGATTATAGAGTCAGAAACATGGGGAAACCCTGTTCTGGTAGATCTTGTAGACATTCCTTCAGACTTGTTTTGGCATCTCTCCAAAAACAATGGTAAATTATGTAAGATGCTGTGAGAGAATGGCAGGAGCGTGAGTATACATATGCCTTTGGGTGAGGGGAAAATATGCTTGCTATTTCTTTCAAGCTCACTCAGAGGGAGAAAAAAAGCAGGCAGGTGTAAAGCTGAGTACTAAGGCAGGTTTTGTCAGTATCCACTGAAGAAGTCAGGATGCTTTCTCCTATTAGCAGTGGCTCCTTCTCTCATTTTCAGCTTGACAATGCCTGAAACAGTAAGAGCTCTGGGAAAGCAGTCTAGTATCACAGCTCAAAACTGCAATGCTTGGGGACAGCTTGGGTTTGCAGGGATACAAAGGCCAAGGCTAGGATCAGCTAGGCCATTCCAGCTGTACCACATGAAGAGGCTTCTGCCCCTGTCACTCAGCTCTATCCTACTCAGGTGGAGGATGCTGGTCCTCTCCAAACTGTTCCCTTGGCTCTAGGAGAAGGCAGGCTGAAATCAGCAATTTCCTTCACAGTCAGGAGCCTGTCTCACCTCTTCTGTGGTCAGATCCCACTCCCCTAGTTTCTCCTTCCACCTTCCTCAAAGAGTGAATGTTGATTTGCATGGTGAGGGTGTTCCCCTCTTTGTGGGCTTGTGAGTTATATGCTACATAAAGGTCTGCTACGTTCTGTTTTCTTCCCAACCTGTCTTTGTCCCAAAACACAACTCTCATGGGTTCCATTTTCATCCCTGTACCAAATTTGTTCCCTAGAAAATAGGGAAAGACTAAATACTACACTGCTCCCTGTTCTTGCTTACCCTGTGTATGAGCAGTGATTCTACTAATCCAAACCTCTTCCAAATTGCCAAACCCATTGATTTTGTCTTTTTAATTGCATTGGTTGTGCATAAATATCCTTTGGGACACACTGGAGTCGGAGAGGCAGTACCTCCTGGGCTGTCAACTGCAGCCAGCCCACCTCTCAGTTGTCCAGGAGGTCTGTGTCTTTTGTGCCCAGCAATCCCCCAGCACCTTTCTCAGGGTGACAGATCTCTGCAAAGCCAAGGAGAAGACTGCCACCTACTGAGTCCCCAGAGCTGGCTCTGGGGACACCTGGCTGTGCCTTTGGGGTTTCCCAGCTGGCAAGCTGCTGGAGGGGAGGATCTCTGTCCGGGTCCCTTGGATCTGAAGTTTTCACAAGCGGATCAATCTCTTGCACTGTATTTGTATTTAGACATATTGCACTTGGATAACAGGACTTTGGGATGAGTTTGCTCCATTGCCAGTGTTTTCTTTTAAGGAAGAATCACGTTCAAAAGCAACCCTAGGATGTTTCTCTATATTAATTGTTCATAGCATGGGGCTCCCCCAGGAACTATGGAAAACTGCTGCTGCTGGGAACAATTAAATTGGGTCTGGTGCTGTCCATTCAGTGGGTAAATTGGGTGGGTGAACATGGTCTTAATTTCTACAAATAAGTCAATGTTTCAGAGCCCAGTGAAATTAGAAAAGGCTTCAAGAGATGGACTGATTGTGTTTAGCAGCAGAGATTTAGCAACAGAAGTCTCTAATAGGAGTGGTACTAGAGGCCAGATTTACTAGAATCACATTCTTAAAGCAATTAAGATCTGATTGTATAATGAATGAATTGGAGATCACCACAAGGCTGCGAGTTTCCCACCCTTGATTCAAGTTGCAAAGACCTGGGATCATCTCGTTTAGGCATCTGTTGCAAGTACAATTTATCGTGCTGTTGCTGGGAGGATTATGATAAGGGAACAAAGCTGCAGAGTTAATTAATTAATGGAAGTCGACAGAGGGTGGGGAGGTTCGGAGGCCACAGGGTTCTCTGTCTACCTTCGTCAGGGCTCTTGTTGCTCTGGAATGTGCTCGTGGCTGCTGCTGTGAGGTGGGATCAGCTTTGATGTGCAGTCACAGACCTGCTCACAGCCAGTGGGTGTGTTAGCGCTCCCCTGTCAGGCTTGGTGGCAGGAGCAATTAAACCCCATTTCTGTAGGAGAGAGCCTCGAAACAAGAGAAGCCAACGCCCCAAAATCTGCGTGACATGGCCTGTGCTGGGCTCGCAAGGGTGGATGGAAGGGTTCTTGGTCTGCAGCTCACATTCACTGGGGGAAAACACACCATAGCTCTTTGTATTAAGATAATGTGTTCAGGAAAAGATTGTTTTCCTTGTTCTATCCAGTGCCTGTTTTCAATCAATGATTGAGTACGCCCAGATGAGTTTTAGATTCAGATGAATGGGAAGTTTAGTCTGACTACCTGCTGACACAGGCAAGGCTGCAGAGCTCTGAGTGACAGCCCTGAAAGGGACTGATAGTGAGGTACTGCCTTCAAAAACTTCAAACATGTCCCTTTTATCACAGTGTGATTCAAGGCATTACTCAGCAAGTTGCTACAGGTGTAAGTTATCATTTGGATACCAAGCAAATTCCAATAACTGCCTCTGAAACCAGAATTTCTCAATATTGGTCAATGTTTCATCCTTCCCCTTTTGAACAGATGGGAGAACCTTTTTGCTTTGCAGAGATGATAGCCCTGGGATCCTCTGCAAGTTCAGGGAACTAGCAGCAGTGTCTAGAAAAAAGAGATCAGCATTTAAATATGTGCCTAGTTGTTTAGAAAAAGAAACATGGAATATTTGCAAAAGCTCCAGCAGTCCATTGGGGAGTCTGGAGTTCCAGAGGCAGAGGGGAGCCACGGGACCTGCTTCCTCACGAGTGCATATGGACTGGTTTACTTCCTGCTGCCTTCCAGAACAGTCTCCTTGGATTCAAAGCTGAACTGACCAGGGAGTGAACTACATTGGATGGAACTGCAAGAGCACTGTAATCACCTCAGAGAGCCTGCAGGCTCCAGCTCTAGACACCAATCCAGAGGAAACCTGGGATCATGAGTTCCTGGGGAACAAGTCCTTTAAACAAGCATGGAGGGGACAGACAGACAGATTAGAGCAGATAAGAAAACGGTAGGATAAACCCTTTCTAAAGCTCAGCCCATGCTTCCTTCATTCTTGCTCTGATCCCAGTGTTTATGCAAACAGTGTGATAAGCCTCGAGAAGTTGAACCGGTTGGCTGTTGCCATAAGCAGCTGTCAGCGCCCTGTCTGAGGGCACCACTGCTGTGGCAGTGGGGAAGGTCAGTGTGAAACCAAGGGCTGCTGTCACACTCCCGGCCTGTGCTGGCAGCACAAACCAGAGGCAAAGCCAGTGGAGCTTTTCTGGTCACCTCTTTTATTTACAGGAGTCAGGCAGCTCATCTCAGCTGCAAAGCGCTGCTGAAAGAGGTCAAGAGAGCATTTAGCTACAGCTTAATGGACCACACCAGGCATGCAAAAAAATATATGACTCAAAATATTGTCAAACTAGCAACACCTAGAAGTTCTTAGTTTAATACCTTGGAAAAGTCTGCAGGGATTGTGCATCCATGTAGTTAATGCTATGTCAAATATTTTATCTCCTGCCCCGCTTAAAATTTAGTGATGCCTGGAATAGAGCTGCCTGCTCATCTCAGCACAGCTGCTTCAAACATGGCCAACGAGTCCTGGGTACCCAAGGCCTGCAAAGCCCTGGCAAACATCCTCCAGCTCCAGAAGTAGACTGGTGTGAGGTACTTCATCAAGGAGCATTAGCTCTCCAACGTTTGTCTGGAGAAGGTACTGGAGCCTTGCTTGTTCCTGCTAACATACATGGAAACCCTTGAATTCCTGGAGCCTGCCACTAGAGGCAGATTTTCTAGATCAAGGCTCTTGTCTGTTCTTCTCCTTCAAATTTATGAATAGCAGAAAGCAGCAGCATTCAAACTATGCATTTGGTGGGCGTAAAGGAATGACTCATTAACTTAATGGAGAGTTATCTGGGCAATAAATGCATGAATAAGGATTGTGACAGTGAGTCACTTTTATTGTATGCCTCGGTAGAACATGCAGGTACCATTTTGCTAGGGATTGGTGCAGGGCAGAGTTCAAGATGGGTTCTGGGGAGGTAGGATGCTGTTTTCAGTGCTTAACTAAAGACTTTAGATGTAAAAAAGTTGTCAAGCTTCACTGGAATCACACTTCCCAAATAGGGTGAGTCTCACTGGATGGAAAGGTCTTGGAGCTACTTAGCTGAGTGTGCCCTGCAGGGACTATCTGCAGGATCCCCCAAAGAAAGCCCAGTCTTGTCCAAAGCATGTCCAGAACAGAACTGGCTGCCATCAGACCCTCAGTGTTCAACCCTGCCCTGTGTCCACGTCCCCCTCACATGTTGCCAGCTGGTTCTGTGAGCTTTAAAGCTTGGCATGAAGCTGAGAGTGTGTTTTGGTGTTGCCATAAGCCTGTCAGCACTGCCAGGACTTGTAAGCTCTGCCATGGCCCCGAGCGTTCCTAGGCTGTGCCCCTCATGCTTGTGGCACCGCTGCACCTAAAGCTTCCCGTCGCTGAGGGAAGGGTGCATATGTTCTCTGAAGGGATCCTGAGCAGGGATCTTCATCTGGGGGTTAGAGCTGACCTTTTGGTTCAGCAGGACCTTTTGTGCCTCATCTTGAACTGTTACTCCACATTACAGCCTTGGTAGGGCTTTTGGGGCAACCCACAGTTTTGATGTCTGTTCTGAGGAAGAGGTTTGGAGAGGAGGACTCTGCATGCTGGCCAAGATGCCTCAGTTGAAATGTTTAGCAGTCATAAGATCCTAAGTCATTAGCTGCTCTTTAGAGCTCTGACCTGGAATTTTTGATGGATGGTAGATGCCAGAAAGTGAAATTGCTCATTTGATCAAATGAATCCTCCCAGTGTGTGAGGGAGTTACAAAACTTCATTGGCACCATTACACAACAAACAGCTGGTTTGGGGAGCAATTGCAGCTGGTTTGGGGAGCAGAGTCTCCACCCTGAAGTATGGTCTGTACCACTGCTCCACTCACATTTTTCTAGGGACTGAACTGGATTTGCAGGTGCTTCTCTATGTGAGGCCATACAACAGTAGGGCTGCAGCTGACCTGGCTGAGTTTGTGGGCCTTCTGAAAAGAGAGCAACCAAACCTGGTGATGCAGATGTGGATGTAACACTTCACTCCTGTAAGGTTACATGGTATTTCTTCCCTCAAGCTCACAGCTGACTTGTAGGACCCCATGTGTGGCCAGTACCAGGGGGCTGGGATGTCTCCTACCCTGGTGCTGTTATCCAGAATCACTGTGCTCCCCACATTAACCCCGTATCATGTTTGGACATCCTTCCCATCATTCTTTTTGGTGCAGCGACGTCATCTTGGAGGATGATCTTCCCCCAAAGCTCCGAGCCACTTGAATGGCAGCAGGGAATAAAGAGGCAGCACAATCCCCCTGTGACTCCGAGCACAGGTGTTTGATGTGGCTCTCGTCCCCAGGGCCAGCCAAATTCCCACCCGCCACAGCATTGGAGTAACAGGACAAACAAGCAGTACCAACACAGCAGCCCTGCCAGGTGTTTTGACACCAGGGAGTTGGGGGAGTTCACAGTGGAAAAACAAAGAGCACCAGTTGAAAAAAATATTTTGCCCTCTAACAGCTCTGGAAAAGGCAGCAGACTGTCAGTCCAAAGGACCACAAGAGTGCTAGGCCTTGGTAAGTGCATGAAATAGTATGGCCTCCTGATGACAGGACACAGCAGTCTAGGGGCACATTGCTCAACCCTCTTGGCATCTTTCTAGATCTGGAGTGGCTCCTTTTCTAGGGCAGACCTGCAAAGGGTATCTAGCAAGGAAATGGCCAAGCTAAAATTGCTTGTTGCAGCGAATGCCTTCAATCCAACCACAAAATGCGGGTCAGCATCTACATACAGCAGTGCTGTGAATTGTGATGTTAGTATAAATATCTAATGAGTAAACTTTGCATACCGACAGTTTGATTTTTCCCCTCTGTGCCACACCCATGCAACATCCAGGGAGATCAGGGAGCACTTTTCTTTAGAGGACTTAATAAGTACTTTTGTGTAGGAATACAGGACTGGAAAGTAATTCAGTGCATCAAGTCCAGGCACTGGCATGGCAAATGAATACCTTATGTAATCCAGTTAATTAATTTATCATGCTCCAGTTTCCAGCACTTAGTTTCATGCCCCAGCTTCCCTGGCTGAAGGATCACATCAGGATGTCAGTGTGCATCCCTGTTTAGTGGCTGCACACCTCTTACTCTCTGTTGAACTGGGTTTGGACACAAATTTTGTCTTTAACCTATTTCCCATCACTTTGCTGGTTTATTATGGATTCAGACCCTCAGAAGGTTTGATCTTAAGAATTTGGAAATCCCTTAGGAAAAAAAACCAAACAAATTAAGCAAAACTATACAGGCCACAACTGTCTGTAAAAATTTGACACTCATGCTTATCAAAGATTCCATTCCAGTTCTTCATTCTCTTTTGTTATTAGCCTCATACTTTAAAAATTAAAAAAGACTTATTGCAAAAAATGAAACTCCTTAATTTCTACCAAGCCAATAGGTGAAACAGTTTCTGGCTGTTGTGGTGCTTTGCATGAGGCAGTGCCATAAACAGCATTTAGTCTCTGGGTAACAGCAGCCACCAACAAGATCTTGCAAAGTAATATATCAATAAATGTAAAATAAGCTTTTCTTTGTCCCCAGGGATTGTGAGCCTGAAAGCTCAGTAAATGTGGTTCTTGTTTAGAGTTTTGAGTATAAGAGTAATGATTCCCCTGAAAAGTCCTGTTCTCCTCTCCAGATCTGATTTTCTAGCTGCTTTATGTCTGTCTTTCATGATGATCCCTTCTCCCCTTTGTTTGGCAGATCATGAGCTAATTGTCTATAAGATGCTTGGTACTGAGAACACAAAGGACGTGAAATGCTCTTTTTCTGGCAATTATTTGGGAAGGTTTCTTCTTGTTTTTTGGTGGTAGTGGGTTTTTTTACCCGTTTTTATGTACCATAAGAGACATTGTGGTTTGTCATTGTAGGATCTTGTTGTTTCTCACTCCTCAAAGAAACAGTGATAGCATCAGCAGACTGCTAGGGAACAACAGCATTTGATGTCTGCCACAGGGCTGGTTGTGACTCAGGGTACAGCTCTCCTGGAAGTCCCTACAGAGCTCCCCACTCCTCTCCATGAGGATCAGACCAGGTGTTTTGTTCTTTTCTGAAAGACTGAGACCAGGGAGGGTTTGGTGTGAGCAGCGCATGGATAAGTCATTTGTTTGTGCACACAGCTGCAAAGACACGTGATGGCAGAGGTAATTATAGGTTCAGATCCTGCTGCTATTCAAGTGGGCATTTTCCACTCAGGTTAAGGTTTCCATGTGGGAGCCAGCCTGAGTTCAGCAGACAGTCTTCCATCTGCAGACAAGCCCATTTCATTCACTCCTCTGCCCTTTCTCATGTGCCACAGAGAGGCCAGGAGAAGGAGAGAGAGAGGGAGAGCCACTGCTTGTGTTGCATGTCCAAAATCTGTAGCAAACCCCAATAACTTCAGGCTTCTCATAGTGTCATTCAGGCCCCTCTCCACGGAGATTGGTAGGTGCACATCAGCCCTACAGTAGCAGATGTAAAATAAAAATCAGGGCCCAAGTCTGAGGATCAGCACCCTTCCCAGAGGGGAAAAAAAAAAGAAAAGATCTCTCCCAGTGCTACGCCCTTCCTTTCCAACCTCTCCCCTAAAACCAGGTTACCCAATTCCAGTATGATTTACCTCACCACTGCCACTTTGAAATGCTTTCCTCCTGTCATCCTTGTCTACCTCTCACTATTAACCACTCTGTCACATGCCTTGCATTGCATGACTTAATCATTTGAGACTTTGGACTCGATTTACATATACAAACAAATAAAGAAATACACACCTGTAGTTGCTGTGGCCAGCTGGCAACTGCCTGAGCAATAGCTGCATTCCTAGATCATGACATTGAACAGGGACACAGGTGGGACTTGCATGAAGTGCTCCTCACTGAGAGCCACTGGCAGCATCTAGTGCTTTGCTCCCTGTGGGCCCACTCCCACTGAATCCAGATCCAGCCAGGTCTGTGCCCTCTTGTGTAAGTAGTTTGCATCTGCTCCAACACACGGCCCAGGAAATGCAGCCAGTAGTGAGGGAGTGGTTGGGAATCTCCAAGCAGGAACCAAGATGGAGCTATATCCTGGTCATACACACAGGTAGCACACCAGGCCTAGTCCTGAAACCTGTCTGTCTCCAACCCATAGCTTGCAATGGGAAAGGAGAATTGCAAAGGCAGGATGAGGGAACACATTGATGTCAAACCCTGACCTCCTTTAAATAAACAGCAAACCTCCCTTTGCCTTCTGCACGTGAGCAAAAGATGGAAGGCCCCATAAAGCTTGTCACCGCTGTGGGCACTGCCAAACATCCTGATTGTTTCGTTTCATGTGAAAATGTCAAAGCTTAGCTCCCGTCTTGAAAATTTTGGCAAAAATAGTTCCTGATATTACAGACTCCAGCTGAAGGTAGCTCAGAAAAACCCAAAATCCAAAAGTTCTGGATACCTATTGCCCTGACAGAATCCAGACATTGCTTCCTATAGAAAGAAAAATGTACTCAAAGCCCTGCTTTGTCTCAGGGGCACATTAAATGCTCAGCCCTCCCTGTTGAGGGATTTTGGATAGGACATGTGAGAAGCTAAGGTTAATAAATGGTCAAACATGGTTTTAACAGTTCTTGGCATTGTGTGAAACCCATTGGTAGCTCCTGTGGCAGGAATGAGAATGCCCACATGTTTTAAATCAGGCATGTGTTTAAACACTTGAGTCAATTAAAACTCCAGGGCAACACAAGTTTCATTAATAATGATCCAGTGTTTCACCACAGGATACTCTAATTGTTCCTCATGGGGATCCCAGGGACAGAAGATTAATCTTTTAAGAAGCTCAAATGATAACTTTCAAAGCACTACTCAAAATGATAATGAATTGCCTGTTCATCTTGTAGACTTTGATGACAGCAACCAAAACAATGCACTGGTAGCTGGTTTGGGGGGCAGACTTCTCCTGGATTACAACATTTTTGGATAACAATTTATCACGGTCTAGTATGTCATGATACCTCGTTTTTCCAATTCAATATTCATAAGACCCTTGGGAACTTTGTAACCCAATAATTAAGCCTCTCTGCTCTGTTGAGAAATAAGCAGGTAGGAGCAGCACAGCATCTCAACATAAGCCAGGAAAAGCCCAGATGATTGATGTGATTTGGGAAATCCCATGTTTAGATGGCCTTGGTGCCTAGTCCCAGGACAACGTGGGCCTCCTTGCCACATGATAACTGTGCAGGAGGCACTGCCTGTGGAATTAAAACAGCAAATTAAAGCAACAGAGATCACCCAGAAAGATCAAGACTGTCTCAGAGACACCTGAGGAACACTTTGTAAGTCAGGATTTGTTCTCTTTACCCAACCCAGAGCCAGCCTGGCCTTCTCTCCACACTCTGCCTCTTGTGACTCAAACACCTTTAGCCAGGAACCATGCAGGACAGATGTCTGGAGCCAGTGTGCAACCACACAAGAGACCAGTGTGTGGAACCCATGGAGCACTCACCGATCCATGGAACCAAGAGAACACTTGGTGTGGCAACAACAAGATCTTAGCATCCTAGCAAAGTAATTAACTCTTTCCAAAATTCAGGATAACCACATGAGAGAAGCTGTTAGGAGCATATGTGATAGAAAGCAGATGAGACAGATGCAGCCTAGGTGAAGGTTGATCGCAGCATATACACAGAGGAGTTGACAAATGGTACCCTTTCCACATGCTGGTCAGTCATGGTTTTCATCTGCTGTGTCAATCTGAATGAAGAGGCCTTCCTGTCCAGCCCTCTTTAGGATCTATTTTTATGGGTGGGCAAGGCCAGGAGCAGTTGAATCAGAAGCTGTCTCTGGAGCACTTGGGCTGCATCCAGCAGAGGAGCAGCTGCCTGCTGGGGTGATCATAATGGGAGGGGCAGCCCCTGGAAGCAGCACCAGCAGCACCTCGGCATGTCAGCACAAAGCACCCGGGCACCTGGCTCTGTTGACTCACTGTGACAGAAACATGCCCTTGTGCACTGAGAACCACTGTGGGGAACAGGCCCCAAAGCCCAGTGGCTGCTGTCCCCAGAGCCACCCTGCCTGCTCTCATCCCTGCCAGGCGGGAGGCAGGAGCCTGGATGGAGCCGGGCGCTGCACGGGGCTCTGCCTGGGCCAGGGCCGCAGCACCGGGAGCAGAGATGTTATCCCAGGGCAGGTTAAAGCCGGGCAGAAAGTCAGCATTAAAGACAGATCCAAAGATAAAAAAGCTCAGATTTCCATCGATTTGCTTTGCCACATCATTCACAAAAGCACTTTGATCTTGAGTCATCTGTTGCTATAATTACTGAGCGATGGTTGGTGCAAACACACTTCCCACTGCGGCTCGGTCACTGCACCAAGGACTCTCCTGCCTGAGCACTGGCCCAATCCTGTGTTCCCATTCTCTTCTCTCCTCAAAGGGCTCCACACTCAGGGTTTTCTTTTCTTTGGAGATCAGAACTTGTTGACTGGCAGTCAGTTAGCTCTCTGCCACGTGTATGAAGCAGTCACCATGGAAAGAGGCTCTGGTACAAGGACGGGCTGTAGAGAGAGCTCATCGCGGGCAGACAAGATGCTGAGCCATGCCTGGGGGTAGCTCAGGATCAGACAGTTGGGGTGCTTATCTGTGGGTGATCGCTTCTACCTTTTGATGTTCCCCGGCTGCTGTTTGGACAAGCCCATTTGGGAGCTGCTCCAGAAAAGCCACTCCACTTTACGGTTTTAGCAGAGTAAGGCAGGATCTGATCCTTGATGTAAACACACCTTCAATAAAACAGGTGCATTTTATCTTCTGCAGCTCCCTGCCTCCATCAGCCAGGTCAGTCCTGTGTGCCTCCCTCTGCTCCCTCTGTTCCCTCTGCCTGTGTATGGCATTCCCAGGGACAGGCCACAGCTTGCCGTAGGTTCCTTTGGTGCTGTGTGTGCAGGCTGCAGAGGATGAGTCAATGCTGAGGACAAAATGCTTCTTCATGGGAAAGGGAGAAGGGAAATCACTGGGAGCAGGCACGACAAGAGAAGAAACCCCAAACCTCTTGGGGACAAGAGAGAAAGGAGGGACTTTAAAGATGGTGTCTCCCCTGAACTTGCTTGCAGACATGCAGAGGCAACTGGGATGCCACTGCCTTCCTCCAGCCTGGTGGGTGGCATCCCACTCATTTTAAGTGAGAAGCTGCCTTGGTCCTACATGAGCTTTCTACCCTTACTTTTCATGCCAGCAGCAGGAATGACCTCAGAGGCCCTGAGTCATGGATAGCCACATCAGCCCAAACCTGTGCCCTCTGGTCTTTAAAAAACTCTTCCTAGAGCAGGTCTCTCATCCATATTTAAAGGCCAGTTGAACCAAGTAAGCCATTGCAGGTTGGACAGGACTTTTTATTGTTTTACCAGTTTGCACTTTGCCATATCAGTGATTTTCATTTTCACTTACTTGTCCTTCTCATGTTCCACTTGTTCCTGGGGCAGTTACAGTCAGCTTCCATATCTTAGCAATTACCACATGGTGATTTGACTTAAACAATTAACGTAACAAGTAGCACACAGGAAATGAGAGGAGAAAATATTTATGGGAAATGGAATTTTTGTGGAGCAGGCCACTTAGTGAAGTTTGTCTCAGATCTCTGCTTGGAGGTTCTTTTGCTTATATGTCACATAATTTCTTAGGCAGGGGATGGAGTGATTTCCCTGTGTATGTAAGTTCTTTATAACAGAACCACAGAAGGGGGTCAAATGGGAACGCTGACTTTGAAAGGCTAAGATTTCAGGGGCTGAAGATCAGTGTGGGAAGTTCCAAGTTAAGCTTTTTCATTGCAGTGGTGATACAAATTTAAAGAAGAGGAGCCTTTTCCAGGTTTCTTTTGAAATGGATCAAAATCTGACTGGCTCTTTCCAGTAGGTCACAGCCCACAAAGCCTGCAGCTTGTCCCAGGCCTCCAGACATCCTTGACATCCTCAGCCCTGAGCACCAGTAGTGCCTAGGCCAGGTGCATCTGCTCAACAGCCAGCCTTTTGGCTTCCCAACCACACTCTTATGTGAGGCATTCTCCCTCTTTCTTCCCTTCAAGTTTCCTTTACAGAGTGACTGCTCCCCTTCCCTTAGCATAACTCAAAAAGATACCTGTCATTTTCATTGATTTCTTTGTGTTGAAATTTGCTTTCACAGTTATGTTTATTACCATCTCGTATCTTATATGCAATACATCATTATTGCCTTTTGACAAAGAAAGTATTGTCACCATTGGAAAATTGAAACACACTAATGTTATGGCAACAAAGCAACTGCATTGAGACAGCAAGTTAATGATCTTTAGGATTCCTGTCCTATTGCAAATTGACAGCTCTAGAGTTTTGCTCCCGCCCAACCATGGAAAAAGCTACAAAGTACTGTTGATAGAAAAGAGGCTCAAGTGACTATTGATACAAATCATTCCCTAGATAATGGGAGATGCTTTGGGGAAGGAAGGAACACCTGAGAACTCTCATACATGAGAATAACTCAGCATTAGCATCACTGAACTACGGAGGCATTCCAGGCTACATCTGACCTCTGTCCCATCAGCCTAGTTACCAGCTCCTGGGTGGGAAAGCAAGTGGAAAAGTACTGCCGAATACTTCCCTCACCTCCTCCTCAAGAGCCAATGACCCGGCATAGCATGCCTGGTATCCTGCATTTCCCAAGCTTCCTCTGTGCTAGGGAGGGACCTCTGTGATATCTGCAATAGATGGAGCTGATAACATGTGCCATAGCACCTCTGAGGAGGAGTAGGTCACACGAGGCATGCCTCAAGATGGCAGCACCAGGAATTCTGTCACGTCTGGTTGATCCACCTTGATTGCAGAAAGGATCAAAGCATCTATAAATAGTTTAAGTAACCTGTCCACTTGTGAAGGAATACTGGGGTTTAGGTCACAAAACAAGCAACTATGTGCCAAGAGGAAATTGCCCAAATATTCGCAGTGCATTGTTGCTTTTCTAAAGCTCACCTTCATGGTGCATCAGTTTGAAAGAGTCAATCGTATTTCCAAAAGACACATTTCTGAATTACTCTGTGTGTCCAGTTAGTCCAGGCTGTGTCCTGCAATCTGAGCCTGACCCTGGGGAATGTGGTGGGTATGGGGACAGCAAGCCAGGTGCCCCTGGGTGTCCTCCCCTAACGCCTGACTTGCCTTGCACATAGTTGCTGCTCCAAGCCTCCTGCAGCTTGTAGTAGTCCTGCTTCTGAAACGAGTCATGCTGACTGAGAGAGAGGTGATAAGCAGCCCACTCTGAGCCCCCTCCCTGCAGCCTTTTTGTATTTCATGAGGCTTTTCTGGTAGGAAACAAAGGAAAGAGAAGCCCCCCTGTTGGGAGAGTCCTGATGTCAGGAAGGAAGTGATTAATGGTGACATTCAGAGCTCCCACTCATAGCCAACTCTTCCCTACCAAAAGGAAGTGCTCCTGCTTTGAAGTTTATTTGGAAAGGTTTAAAAATACTTACTAATTGAGGAACACTTTGCAATGTAAATATGCTCCCTTGGTACACTAAGAATTAGATAACAAGCTCACAGCTCTTTTAGGAGCACAGCTTGTCACTGCCAGAGCCTCCCTTGAAGGCCTTGGGGTATCCTTTTCCCTTCATTCACAGTGAGTGGTTTCTGTGCCGAAATAATGCCACGTGGAAGTGTGCATGCTGGGTGTCTCTCTGACCAGTTTAATGTCCCATCTGTAGCAACAGCCAAAGTATTCCAAAATTCACCCAGCACAGTCTGCCTTTGCCAGCAGACAAAATTTAAATTTAAAATGAGTTCCCATTTCCCAACAAAAGCATACCTATGGATCCAAAGGAATTACTGGCCAGTGGGGAGACACAGTCCTTCTCGGTTGTATTGGAGGGCCTAACCCAGGTGTTGGTGCTGACCTGGAGCTGGGAGCCATGACAGTGTCTCCATGAGGACACGGAGGTCACGTAACATGACAAACTGTAATGGAGCCACGTGCCTTATGGGACAAGGTCAATAAACCACAAAATGTAAGTGATGGATTGTTTCTGAAAGATAAATACTTGTAGAGTTGGCTGGAGCCAGTGTGAGCTAACAGGGTCATGCTGGGGCAGAGGAGGGGGTGGAATAGGGAAATCAAAAATTGACCACTTGAAGGAATGAGTGGGGGTTCAGAACAGGCATGCTGCTCAAGCAGAGATTCAGGCCTAGTGAAATGGCATGCCAGGGAGAAAAGCATGGGCCTGTTGTCCCAGCCAACTTCCTCCTTGTGAGCATTGTCTATATTTGCCTTATCTGTAAAATACCCACCTCTAGGTTTTGCCCTGTAATCTTTCCAGCTTTTGGATCGCTGTGGAGGAATAGTAAAGGTGGGAGCAAACATGTTTTATGCAAGCAGCAATCCTTGAGGCATCGCAGTCTGGTTCTACCAATAAATTTAGCCTTCCTTGCACCTCATGGATTTAATTCCCTTTGCACATCCCTCAGCCAGCCCTGCCCGTCCACAGTCACACAGACTATGGCCCAGCTGTATAGAGAGAGACGGGCTGGCAGCAGTGCTCCTTTGGCACTTGCATCATGATGAAGTGACTCAGGGAGGTCAGGAGCAGGTCTGCAGCATGTAGAGAACCTACTCTTGAGAGGAAACCAGTCGCAGGAGATAGCAAGGGCTGGTTTTTCACTCATTTGATAATGCCACTGTAGAACTAAGAATGAACGTCATTCACATTCAGTCATTTGCAAATAATCGATCTAAAGTAAATCATCCAGTTGCTTTTCCTTCAGGTGTAGACAACTTCCAGCTCCTGGCTGGGTGGGGGATTTCCTGTCTGCGTTTGGTTTGTACCTTTTCCAAGGCCTGCGGTTTGCCAGCTGGTTCGTGCCTCCCATTAACACCTGCTGCATGTTAAACTCATTTCTGATTTTATGACCGGGGGAGTGAGGCCTGCCTTCTGCAACTGGCAGAATCTATCCTGGCAGCTGAGTCTGTGCCTTCCTCTGCCTGCTGTGAAGCCAGAGGGTTTGCTCAGTTTTGATTTGGCAAAAATTGCTTTGAGAATATAGAAAGTATAGAAGGGGAAACCAACTAGAAAGAAAGGGAGCAACACGGAAGCGCAGCTTCCAAGTTTTCTCTGTTCAGCTGCCAGTGGGCCATGCAGAGCCATGCATTCCTCTAGAGTTTTCTTTGCCCCTTGGTCTCTTGGGCTGACACCTTTCAAGAGAGAAGCCATCTGAAATGGGGATTTTCATCACTCTCTTTCTTTCCTGAGGAGTCTAGGACTTAGGGGGTTCTTTGGAGGCCTAGATAGGTGCAAGACATAGACAGGCACCCCTGGAAATCTGCCTGGAAAACCACAGAGATGTAGGGAGAACCTGAGCGTGGGGTCCTCTCTCAGTCTGGGTTACAGGCACCAGATGTGAGCAGACAGCTGAGGCAGCTGCAGGGCTCCAGGCAGCTCACACATTGCTGAAGGATGGGCACAGCAGGCACCTGGAAGCATGTCTTTGCCAGCATCCTCCAAGGGAAGCAGTACTGCTTTCCACTGCTGGCAGAGGGGACTGCACATTAAGAGGGGCTTTGGGAAGCAGCTCCTGTCAATTCTGTAATCTTCTCGGAAGTGGACAGATGTGCTACATCATCCATCCTGTTATCCTTGACACTTCATTTGGGACATTCTTCAGGGAAATGCAGGCAAAAAAAAATTATAAAAATCTGCAAGTAGCAGGTATTTGTAGACAGGTTAAACAGCGTGTACCTGAGAAGCACATATTTTGGCTAATGTCCTGTTGCATTCCCAAGCAGCAGGGAAGAAGGAATATGACAGTCACGTTATCTGCTGAATCAGAGGTCTGCTCCTCTGATGAGGAGCACCACCAGGAACATTCAAACAAGAGTTGAAGGTTGAAGAAAATTTCTGCATAGCCACCCCATTGTAAAAGCTGCATTGCGAGGGTAAAAGCAAAAATGCGGGGGCAATTTCTCCCTTGTTCTTTTCTGCTCTCTGTTGAGGTCAAAGCAGGAGATTTCTAGAGCAAAGGGCAGAGTGACTCAAGTGTACATGAAACTTTGCCGGGAAATTGTCTCAAGTCCCACAGTACTGACATCAGAGCACTTCACCCCGAGCACCGGGCCCAGCTCTGGCCCTCACACGCTCTGTGTGCAGGGCAGGGGAACTTGACTTTCCGTGGCCAGGTCAGGGATTATAGGGATGATGCAACCAGCCTCAGGGTGCCCCACCAGCACTCAGCTTTGGCTAAAGGACACCTGACGGAGTTCCACTAAGTCCAGACACTGCTGTGGACTGGCAGAGCACACGATAAATGAGGGCAAGTGGCAGCCCCCGTGGCTGCCTGTTTCCCTCTCACAGGAAGGGGAAGATCTTGCTGGGTGCTGCCAGCAAGAGCAGGGAGCAATGGGGTACCTGCAGCTGAGTGCTCAGAGTAGAAGCCTTGTATCACTTGCCCAACAATTGCCCCCATCGTTCCCAGTGAAGCACATAGCGTGAGATAACATCAGCTGCAGGCAGCTGATGACAAGGTGAGTGTAGGTGTCTAAGAGGTTTTAAAAAAAACAACAGAGAAAGTTTGTCCTTATCCAAGCAGATTTCCTGGAGTGATGAGTGAGTCTGGCATGTTTCCACTCTACCTTTGGCATATGCCTGCACATCTGGCAGGCTGACACAACCTCATTAATTTCTAGTGAGAAAGGAGCAATTGCCCTTAAAAATACTCCGTTAGAGCCTGCTCTGTTCCTGCCTCTGCTGCAGCAGCCCCTGGTCTTGTGGGGCAACTCAGTGGGAGGGAGCAGGGAAGAACTAACATCCATGGAGAGCATCTTGCTGCTGCCACCTTGGCATGCCATACCTCCTATCTTCACTTGCTGCTTTGGGCCAAGCTGGATCCACAAGCAGATCCAGTAAGTCAGAGCCTTGGTAACCCCTCATATTCCCATATTTATTTGCAGCTGTGACAGGACACAAGCTCTTTGCCCTTTTTCTCATCACCAGGCATCCTAATAGCTCTTCTTTGCTTTAACCACCTTGGAAAATGTTCTTTCTTTGTTTTAAATAAACTTATGTCCTGACACTGAGCTAGCTGCTAGAACTATTTTAGGATGAGGATTACCAGGATTAGATAGCAGGAGAGTAAATTGTATTATAGCTCTTTGCTGACAGCTCTGTTTAAAACCAAAAGCAGCCATCTAGTTAGCTTGGAAACCATTCCACTCACGCAACCTCTGCATCAGCAAGGCTTTTATTCTAGTTTGGCCCACTCGTGAGTAAGCCCTGACATCTGGTGGCCACACTCGAGCTTAGCAAGCTGGTAGCAAAACGTTCCCAGGATCAGTGTGGCAGGCTGTGATGGATACCAGGGGATAAACAAGGGCTACATAAATACCTTGGCAGCTTTCTCCCTCCCAGCTGCACACAAGTCCCGGAGCCACTGGGAGAAGAAGGCAGCCTGGGGCAAACCTGCTGGCCTGGTCTCAGTTTAGGAAATGTGGGGTCAGCATGATTGAGAAAGGCATAAGCACCAGCTCTGTCTTTGGCCCAGCATGGCTCCAGTGCAGAGCCAAGAAGCCCAAGAGCAAGCTGGGTTCCTGATGCTGAACTTACCTTCCTCGGTCTCATCAGACGGCTCCTTGGTGTAAGACAGGGTGTTTAGAATTTCCTGCCTTGCCTATAGCCCTGCTGCACCTGAAAAGCTGTCAGGGGAGCTCTGGGAGTCCCTCTTTGGTGGGGAAACTCAGATGAAAGCCTTCTCACTCTGTGGAGTGTAGTCCTCTTGTGTTGTCTTAGATGCCCTCAAGCATCCCTTAGACGCTGGGAGCGCAGAGCCAGGCACACACCCGTGCTGCTCTGCTCATTTTCATGGGGACATTTTGAGACATAGCCAGGGACTTGCATAAGAGCCAGGCTGTTCTGCCCATGTCTAAATGGAGGTGCAGCAAGAGAGGAGTCAGAAATGGCTCATTGCTGCAGCTCGGGCTGATGCTGTGAGCTGTGTGCTCAGTGCCAGCCCTGGCCGCTGGGAAGCACGGCTGGCTCTGCCCTGTCACGTAGCCTGGCCATCCATCTCAGCACAGAGATAGGATCTGGCTGCAGGGGCTGCCCCTGCTGACACGGCTGGGGGTGCCACTGTGCTGTGCCTCAGGTCTCCCCAGTGAGCAGGGCTAATTCATTTTTCTTGGTGCTGAGCTCATCTGTCACTTGCTGTCCCGGGGTTGCTCTGAAGCCACTCTGTAACACTAACCCTGGAGCACGTTTTTTCTCAAGGACCTTCCCCTGTGTAGAGGCACCAGGCTGAAGAGTCACATCCCTTCTTGATTGGCATTACTGATTGCAGTATTTCCCTGCAGTCAGGAGGGCTGGCTGCCTTGGGGTCTGGTACAACACGTGCTGCCTGCCAGCAGCGTTAATGACCCCTGACTGTCCCCTCCTTGCCCAGTAGTGACACTTTCAGCCTCAAGGCACAACACTGCACCAATGGTATTTTCAGCCTTGGCCTGACCTTCACATCAGCCTCAGCTGATGCCATTGCATCACCATTTGCTCCCAGTAGGGTGTTCTTTATCAAGAACAGTGTCATAAGGTTATTGGTTTCTTATAAAGTGATAGGACATGATCACAAGCTTGTTCAGACCCAGTTCTTGTTTCTGAAATGTAATTTCAAATAAATGTCACGCTCTAGCAGTTGCTTCATGGAGAAAAGGAGCTGGTTATGTACAGTAAAATCCAGAGCCTGCACAGCGGAGCTATAAAATTAGCAAAGAGCAGCTTAGAAGTCCCACAACTACTTGTCTAGTGACAGACTCACCACCTGCCTGCACAGAGAGGGCCTGTGGATTTTCAAAGGTTATTTTAGCTGGATCAGCATACCAGGTGGGCATGGGGACTCAAGCTGTAGGAACCACTTCCCCACAGCCATTTCTGCAAAGGGACGCTTTGAGGCTGCCATGTGGGTGTGAGGTACAAATGGGCCAAGAGCAACTGAGAGGGGCAGTGAGCAAATTAGCAATCTATTGCAATTCTCTTTCCACAGTAGAGTTTGACTTTAGAAGCAAAGTGCAGACCTGGCCCCTCACAGGGGCTCTGCTCTTGTTCAGTGGCAGTTTGTCCTTCTGCTGCTGTCCATCTGCACATAAATTCAGAAAGCTGGTGTAACCCACTTCGCATTCTATTTAAAGGAGGTGTTGCTTGCTGAACACTTGGGCACTCATGAGGAACAGAAGGAAAGATCCCAATTCTCCTCCAGGTCTCTTAGGGGCTAAGGGAGCAACCCTGCAATGGGACAATGGCAAATGACACTACACACAGTACAGGGTCCCTTCACCTTTCCTAAGAGGTGTTTACCAGCATTAAATCCCTCTCACCTACTAGCCACTCACAGCACTGACAGCTGTCCCAAGGGCTGTTTTGAGTAGCTGTGTTCCACAGATCCCCACACCTGCCTCACCCAAGTGCCACACAGGCCAGGGCTGATTGCTTGGCAACCAGCTTCCCCCTCAATTAGTCTCCAGTCTCTCCCCATTCAAACTTCTCCTCATTCCTATAGTTTAAAGGCAGACAAATCTTCCTAGCAAAGTATTCACAAAAAGAAGTATCTCTTAGGCTTGTATGCACTGCTGAACCCTTTGTTGAAAATACATTCTAGGAAAAACTTCACACAAATGAAGAAGGTTTGGCAGTTTTGGAGCTCACAGGAGACCAGCAGCTGGCAGAAGCTAATTTGGTCCAGAAAACAGTGTAGTGCCTGTCTTAAAGAAATGGCAAAGCCCTCCAGCGTTCAGACCATGCAGCACACGACTGCTCCTGGAATCCCATCATGGAAAGGGTGGACATGAAGGGACCTGCAGTGCCTGGTCTGGACATGCTGCCTAAGGCCCCAGCTCTGCCCTTAGCACATCCTCATCACAGGTACTTGCTCCTGCTCTCGTCTCCTGGTGCTCTCTGCAGCTCAGCACCTCCTTCTGTTTCTCTGTATGTGCATACATGCAACAGGAAACGGAAAAATCTGTGATGGATTTCCCTTCTTGCTGGCAGCAGCTGCTTGCTTTGACAGAGAGCCCATGCAAGGGATGCAAACGCTGTGCAGAGTGAGGAAAAGCCCCCTGTGCTGATGATAGCCCAGTCACAACAGGACAAGAAAATATTCCGAAGAACTAAGAATAAATCTGTTTTTCGTGACACAGGCAAAAATGCAGACAAGTGAATACCTCCATTTGACAGTAACACATTTATCACCAGACATGTCTACCACCAGCAGGAAGACAGATCACTAGAATGGTGCAATGAAATAATCCACAAAACAGGTTTTCTAATTGGGAAAGGCACTTCAAACAGGCTTTTTTACAACCTGTTTCAAACCAGTTTGTCTGTCTGCTGAACTCCCTACTCCCACCTCATTATCTCTTCCTTCCTTTCTTGCAATTTCAAACATTTTGAAGTTGCATCCAAAAGAAAGAATTCCCTAAGCATAACACTGCAGAGGATGGCAAGAAAAAATACATTGCAGAGTGCCATCTTTTGGGAGGAGTCCAGGTCTGGCTGCCAGATGAACCAGTGCCCTTCAGGTAAGGCCAGAGCAGCACTCAAATGCCTTTTGCTTTCATAAACACTATGTGGTGTATTACTACCTTAATCCACCAGGGTAGACTCATTGTAGATGCTCTTATGCCTATTAAAATATATGTTTTTAAGTTAGGACAAGAGAATTAAATGAGGATAAAGTAGACACATTCTCTTTATTACAAAAAGAAAAAAAAGAATTTGATGCATTTATCATTCTGGGTTTTTTTAAAATTTAATCTTTTATTTACTCATAAAGAGCCAATAAGTTATATAAATCAGAGTAGTTTTCATTTCCTTACTGAAGTAGTCAATAAGATTTTAACTTGGATTTATGCTGACCCAGTAGCACTGTAGCTCTTCGAGTGTACTGGTCTTTGTTTTCCACAGCAATTCCTCACCCCAAGGCTACATTTCTTGCACAGCTTCCAATGAAAACTCTGCCATGGTGTTAGCAGAACACTGTGGCTCCCTGGGAGGGAGCAAGTGCAGCCAAGGCAGTGTCCAGGCACACACCTGAGTGCAGGGCCCCAGCACCCCCAGAGCCAGACCCTGGGCTGGCAGAGACCACCCCAGCCTTTCTGCCTCCCACTGCTCTCGAGAGGAAGCCATAAACTACACTGAAGCTCCATGCAGAAGGCAGGGGGAATGACTCCATGTGAGAGATGTTAAACCAAATACTTTTGTATTTAATTATGTTAAGAACTCAAGGAAGTTAAAACCATAGACAAATGCACAGAACCATCAATGACAATGAACCAAGGCAGCAACATTGTCATTCCCTGCTTTAAACAGTGTCTGAAACAAGTTCTAAACAAGTACAACCTGGGATATTCATGTAGAACTGAAACCGTGATTGTTTGCTTTACCTAGTACAAAGGATTTTCCAACACTTGAGTAACTTATAACTAAGCCCATGGTTGTCATTTCCCCATCTGCTTCCCATAAGCAGATGTTTTCCTTTGTACACCAGTAATAGGTTTTTCCACAAAAACAATGCAATCTAGTTTTCATGGTAACACACAACAGCATTCTCATCTTGTTCCTCTTCATCTCCATCCTCATCTTCATCCCCTTGATCTCCAGATTCAGTATCATCTTCATCTTCAACCTGAAATACAAGATCTATTGTGAGCAGTAACATCACTTATTCTGATCCAACCTTTTCAAGGTAAGACAAATGCTGAGTGCAAATAAACTTAAAGATAACCTAAAATAACTATGCCACATCAATTAATGCTTATTAAATGCAACTGTCATCTTGCAATGTCCATAGTTTTTTACTTCTCTGCTGAATAGAGAAGTGGCTGATCACTGGGGACAACAGGTAGTGGTCAACTCTCATTGCTGGCTGCCAGAAGTTGTTGAAAAACTGATAGATTTAACTTCCCTCTATAGAAAGGGGCCTCACCCAACTTTTCTGGATTGAGGATTACCATGCCCAGGCCTGTATCAGACCCAAGAACTCACTGGATCCATTCCTTCACTTACCGCTACACCAAAGTCCTTCAATTTCATCTTCTGGGCAGATATTGTCTGATCCTGGTCAGCCAAAAGCACCAGGAGATCATCCTGTTCCTTCTTGGATTCTGCAAGTTCTCGCTGCAGCTTAGTGTTCTTCTCTTGCAATATAGCAACCGTGCTAGTGGATGAGTCCAGCTGCTGCTTCAGTGATTCCTTCTCCTCAGAAAGGGATTTGACTTGACTCTGGCAACAGGAAAATCCCACATCAAATTACAATATAAGCATAGGTAAAACTGAAACCCTGTATCCTTCAAACACATCCTACACACAACCTTTAGCAGCTCCAGCCCACTGTTGGTTCCTGTGGCCTTGTTCCCACACACACTTACACAAACTATAACAGCTTTGATAAAGCAGGAACAAATATAAACAGTGGTTACCCTCCTCTCAAACTGGACCGTCTGTGCCACAGTAAAGCCACACCTTAAACTGTCCTTACCAAGGCCTTAAAGGCAGACAGATTTCTATTTCCCAGGTGAAAAATGAAGGAAACAACCAGCTTCCCTTCCAGAGCCTGAAACACTGAGGATGCTGAGGAAACAAACCACTTCCACCAGCCCTGGCTACTGCAGAGGCCTCCTAAGTGAAGGCTGAGTATCCAATGGCTTGGTTTGGTGCTCACCCACTACCTACCTTCAGCTCTTTGATTTCTTGCTCCAGTCGTCCCTCCAATTCTGAGCTTGTTGCTGCTGTTGCACCACTGTCTCCTAACAGGGGATCTGCAGTTGTATTCTGTGGACAAGGAATTCCCCCTCAGTGTTGCACATACTACGACAGCAAGCTGAGACATTACACAGACTTTTTTTTTCAAAGCATATTCTCTTTTTACAGCACAGCCAAGGTATGGTGAGGACATACATCCCATGCTGCAAGGCATCAGCAAACACATGTGTGCTTCCTCAGGTCTCAGACTCATACACGCATGTACACACCAAGAAGAAGACAAAGCAAAACCTTTATTTCATAGCAGATGCACTTGAAAGACTTGCAGGCTTTTTTCTAGGCAGACCCTATTACAGGCAACGCACCTTTGCTCTGATATTTCTCAAGTGACCCAAAAGTCTTTTTATTAGGCTAAAGATCCAATTCATTAGGCTAAAGCTCCAATGCTTTGCATAAGGCTACTAAAAATAGCAACAGCTGCATCTCAGTTCAGCCCTACACAAAGTTATTTCCAAAATGTGACAGCTGCCTGTCAGATACAACTGCCACATGGCACAAATTTGAGACCAATGCCTCTCCAGTTGGAGCACACTTAAACCAGTCCTCCAAGGAAGGGAGGCAGTAGGGTGTAGGGTGGCCTGACAGCTGGAGGGACACCAGGACACACCTCTGCCTCCAAAGGCATCATCACAAACACACATGGTCAGCACATGTGCCATGGCATCTTCCCTCCCAGCAGCTGAGTCTGCCTCTCCCAGACTGTGTGCACATTGAACACTTGTTTGCCAGCTGGTTCTGGGGCCCCTGTTCCTGCAGCATGATTAATTTGTTAGCTCTGCTCTGGAAGTGTCTGGAACATCTTCAGACAACTTGTTCAGGTTCTGCAGCCCAACATGGCCTTTCTAAAGTAGCTTATTAGTTTTGAAGACAGTCACATTTATACAGCCACAAGGCTTTACTGCTTCATTAGTTCAGTACACAGCCAAAAAAACTCTGCAGCATTTGGAGGCCTGCACAGACAGATGCCCCTATCATTTGCCCTTGAACTAGACATCAACTTTCAAATCACTACCCTCAACTGTTTGTAAGAATAATGATCTCGCTCACGTGTATGATATCACACTTTGTATCTCACAAAGGCTATTTCACTTAATTAGAGCATAAGCTTGGAACAGCCAGTTTATAATCGTTTAAAAATCCCAAGGACCAGTGCCATTAGAGAGAACTAACCTGGCTAAAAGTCCCTTCTATGCTCATGAAGGATTTGTCTGGGTAACTCGTGACTTAATTTAAAACCCCGCTGGAATCACTTGCCAATGAGTGCACTTAAAAAGAGCTTGGTTTAGGAAGGTAGCTACAGACAGTAGCAGGAAGGCATGTCTTGAAGATTTAGTTCCCATAGATAGAAAAAATAATTAATTCACCAGTACCATCACTTGTAGCTTTTGATTCTCCATCTGAAGCTTGGAGATTTCCGCAGACTGTAGTTGTATCTGACTCCTGAGCATTTCTAACTCCTTTGGGAAACAGAGAAAACTTTTCAGTTCATTTGATGAAACTGCACATTGACAGGAAATTTTCCTGAGGTTAAATGCTCCCAGACTAACTGCTTCATACTAGCAAATGTAAGAGGAAAGCTGCCTCTCCATGAGACCACAACAGCTCTTTCCTGCAGTGACAAGGCTTGACAGCAACATGCACCATTGTCCACCCTGCTCTTATAAACCTTCTTCTGTGAAATGCCCAACCAAGGCACCTGTTTGAGCCTCAGTCACTTACAAAGGTGTTTCATACCACTTGCACTCCCCACTGGTGTCCTCTGTGCATTGCCCCTCTTGGTGCAGAAACCCATGATGACTTAGTAATCCAGGCACCATTAGTTCTCCAAACAGAGGAACTCAGCCAGCTATTTTTTGAGCAACATCTACCTTAAAGAACTGAATCTCCAGTTATTTATTCTGTGCTGTACATCTAATACCTGCAGACTCTCATATCAACATTTAAACATACATTCTGCACTGGATAAATACATTTTGCAAGTCAGTTCAAGTGTCTTCTGCTGGCTTAAGCCTGGTTACTGAAAACAACCAGTTCATTTTCAGATGCATAAACTTGATGCTCCAAGATTAGGACCATCATCACAAAGATGTCCGATGAAAAAGAGCAACACATTCAGGAATCAATGGTCCTCCCTGAGGAGTTAATCTCCCTTCTCATCCCAAGCTACCCCCATTCAGCTATGCTTAAATACCACAAGTTCACCTTCTGGAGCTCATTACTGTGCTCCAAGCCACCAAATCTGCTGGTCTGTAAAGACTGTTCTGTAGCTCCCATTTCCAACTGGGAAGAATTCTGAAAGAAAAATGGGGAAAAAAATCAGCTTTAGTACTAGAATTCCAAAAGTAGTCACATTGTCAAAAAACTCTTCTTGCTGCTCTTGTACTACCAAATTTCCAGCAGAGAAGTCACAAGCAGGCTGAGCAATGCACATCAAAGCTTTCTGATGAGAACAGCTGGTTGTGACCTCTGAGGTGGGTGCAGAAGAACCTTTCACCAGTGCAAATGCAGCACTTACCAATTTTTCTATCACAGAATCCTTTTCCTTTAACTGCCCTTGCAGCAGCTCATGCTTGTTTTTCCACTCTTCCAGTTCCTCTCTCAGTTTGCTCACTTCTTCTGTCTGAATGCCATTCATCTGCAATGTGTCACCATGGGAATTATGATGCTGGGTGTCCTTTCCTAAACAGCAAGAGGTTACAACCAAGGTCAAACAAGCAGTTCCATAACTTAAGTTTCCAGCAGACCAATTTAAGTACTTGTTACCCATCCTGCTCCTGCCCTACAAGCCCTTCTTGTTCTAACTAAAGAAGCAAAGCATAGTACTTAAGAATTTTCTACATATAAAACAGAACCAACAAGGAAGAGCTCTCATTTGCCATTCCTTCAGGTCTTTGTGCTGCTAGCTATTTCAGCCATTCTCTTCATCCAAAATAACAGCATGCACAAATTCTGAAGGCAGTTTGGGTATTTTTAATCATGTCCTGTATACCTTATCAGGCCTTTTGACCCTGGGATAAGAAGAACATGCTGTCCTGATTTACACACTAAATTTGCAATTTCCCTAGTGATAATAATAGGCTGCATCTTGCACACCAGCCAGACCATCTTCCCCAGTTCACACTTGCATTCCAGACTCAAACTGCAGCCCACTCCAAGGCCCATCTGGTCATGTTCTGAACCTGGACAGGCAGTAACTGGTTTGGATTGACTTGACCCAAGGCAGAGGCAGCCTCTCCAGGCAGTCAGCAGCTCCCACAGCAAGTGTGAGCTCTTACACCCACAAGGCTTTCTCTGCTGGAGCTCTGCTGCAACTTGCCAGAAGCCACAACATCTTGGCACAAGCAAGATGATTTTACATTGTCACTCATGAAGCCTACCCAGCTGTACTTTCAGGAGATTATACTGGTCTTTATGCTGTTGGATCTGAGACACTTGCTGTGTGACTGTAGCCTGGAGCTGTTCATTTTGAGATGTTAAAGTGTTGATTCGTTGTTTTAGTTCTTCAAGCTCCTGGTCCTGTAAAAGAAAAAAAACACACCATACTATATACATACAGTAGTCATATATATATATATAGTTATACTATTAACTCTGGAATAGGAATACAATTCTGCCAGGAAGGTGAAGGAAAGCAGCAAAACCTGAGCTCCACCACTCGGTGCTACCCAGGACAAATAAGCAGGAAAGCTTCCTGCAAACCTACCTAACTATGCCTAAGAAAAACACCTGGCAAAGTCAGCAACAGCCTGTCATACCAATAACAGGAGAAAGGGAAAGGTGGGAAGTTTGCTGATTGTAATTTTTATCTAGCATATTAAAACTTGCATTTGTTTTCTCTACTACTTCAGGAATCTTTAAAGAAATCATGCTAACTATAGACATCACATGTTCATTAAAGGCTCTGGTAGTACCAAAGCATCCCTAATGCCTCACATAGCCCATGCTTTGATCTCTGAACACAGAACACCTGCTTCAGTTTCCTATTAGCAGTTTAATTAGCTTTGTTCCTCTACTTCTCCATCTGAGCTGCAGCAACCATACAAGTTAACTACCCCTGGAAAAAGATTTTTAGAGTCCAACCCCAGCAGGTACAGCCAAACTTCCACCAACAAACCATTTTTTCATTCAGCCCCATTTGCATGTGTCCAAGTGAGAGCCCAGAACTAAAAACTGTATCTCTGAAGGGCTGCAAGTTCTCCAGTTCCTCATTTGAAATCAAAACACTCCAACACAGGTAGGAGCATGTGGTCCAAGGGAAAGTAAAGAAAAACCTGAACCAGTGTTCCAAACAGTGGCATTTCAGTTGAATCTTGACATGAGTGTTGTTAGAAGTATTTCTGCATTGCTAAATTCCCTGTTATTTGTTTTAGAACAAGGGGGATCGAAGTGCACCACAGTGCCTCCAAAGACAAAACTGACTACTTTTAGAGGCACATATATGTGCTCCCTCTTACCTGCTCTCTAATGACTTTTTTGTAGTGAGTCACAATGTTGTCATGCTGTTCCAATGTCTTCTTGACCTCCTCTTCCTTTTTATCTTCCTCACTGGACTTGTAAATTGCTTTACTTATGACACCTGTCAAAAACAGTTTGTCAGCTAGAGCCCAGTTCACATCTTAGACCTCAAAACAGTCCCACAGTTTGAGTTCATTGCATTACAAACTCAACCTGAACATTAACAAAGGGATTGTCACAGATTTAATAGAAATGGTGACTTGATTGCAGTTGACACATTTACTGCTTTCCTCTGTTCCAGGTAAGTAAATGGGTGTTTTAAGTAATTCATATGAAAAAAAAAAGTGTTTTACTTGCACTATGGCTCCACTACACTGCAGCCCAAATCATTCTGTGAATAAGTTAAAGACTTAGACTGCAAGAGCAACAGGCAGATGAAACTGCTTGGGCAAACCCATCTTTACAGTTTCATCTTGCTCCAGACTGATTTAAATTCACTGCAATATTAATAAACAGGACACCAGTCAGATGTTAGACTGATGACAAGTAGTGAAGCACACACTAAAGCAAGTGTCCATTTCCTAACAAGCCAAGAATTTCAGCATTCACCTTTTAAAACTTATCAATTAGAAGCAGCAACTATCTGGATTATGTACTTCAAAAAATGAAGCTTCTATGACCCATTGTATGTGCTCAGTACTTGAGTTTCTGTGTCAGCACAGGTAAACACCTCTTGGACAGTGTAATAACTCACAAAATCTATTAGTCATCATTCCACTGAAGAATACCAGGAAATCCAGTTAGAATATCTAGCTAAACACTTAAACTGCAACTTGGGTATGTGATTACTTACAGCTATTACCATAACCTTAAGTGTCATCACACTACTTTCAAGAGTAACACAACATGTTTAGCTACCAAACTGATGGATGAGCTACTCATCCATCAGTTTATGGATGAGCTACTCATCCATCAGTTTATGACAAAAACTGGAGAAATGAGTTTAACATCTCACCTTCCAATTCCTTTACCAGCTTTGTAAATTCATGGTCAAACATCATGTGGTCTGGACTAGAGAAACTAGGCTGTGGTTTCTGAGCAGCTCTGGAATAAAGTTCATGTTTGCTAATGAAGCCAAGCTTCTCAATGAAGTTCTCCCTGCCAATCCTCTTCTCAATCAGCTGCTTCAGTTTCTCTCTACAAGGAGCAGACAAATCAATGCCAGTGCAGTAACAGGACAAGAAGAGAACCCATCATTCCATCAAGGTGGGTTCTGCAAACACAACTCTTATTATCTGTCTCAAGTCTTAATCCCACTGCTGTTCCACTTCAAAGCCTCTTGAACCACCACCTGCCTTTCACAGAACCTTTCCCTACAGTCCTGTTACTTCTCTCATACTTACTTCCTATAATTCTCAAGGGAATTGTCATTGTAGTAGATGGAAATGCCAAGCAAAAGTGCACACAGGCCTTGGACAAGCTGCTCCTCTTCTCCAAGGTTTTCAGCTATCTGCCCTGTAAGCTGGAACTCTTGATAAGGATATTGGAGATATTTCACCATTACAACACATGTATCACTTCTCCCTGTACACAATCCTTTGTATTTACACACAAACCCAAGCTTGTTTAGGAAGAAAGACTAAAGAGGTGACCAAACCCTTGCAAAGTTAACACCTATTTGGAAGAACTCAGGTGATCAGTGGTTTCCCATAAAATTCTCAGTAGCTGTCTGTTTAACCTGAGATATTTACTTGCTCCAGAGCACACCTGCAGTGTAGATAAAGGTGCCAGTTTAGCTTTATGTGCTCAGGCATTTGACTAGTTTTTTCCTGAAAAGCAAGCGAAGAAGTTAACAGAAGTACAAAGCATTCTTTTTGCCTCTTGAGTGTAAGTTTAATTCACACTAAATACCAACAAGTTTGTTGCTCTAAAAATTCACTTGGCTAGCAGACTGAGACAGTTTTCCACACTACTTGGGTATGTGCATCTTACACACAAATCAGTGTATGCAGCGTGCTGACAACTAAAGGGTGATTTTGTCTCTTGGCCCCATGCATTTTCTGTTTTGCAGAATCCCCATAAAGTGATCCAAACATTTAACTTGAACACAAATAACCCAGCTCGTGGCTAAGCAGGGGGTTCCACTCTGCAAGCAAGCCAAAGGATACAAAAGGCACATTGGCTGGATTGTGAAGGAAGTGGGTGACAGCAATGGAGCAGTTGCTCAGCCAAGTACAAAGCAACATCAGTAGTCCAACTCTGGTCTGCACTTTGCTGCCCTGTGAAGAATGAACACTGCTATCATTACCTTTCCACAGAGAGGACTAAAATACAAACCCAAGCTGTACTGGATGAGAACTCGCCTACTTCCACCTTATTTTTTCATAAACAGCAAGTTATGTCTTTCCAAACACCCATTTGTTAGTTATACTGAACACCTTTAATGCTTGGATAAAACAAGGATCAAACCATTCAGGTTGAACTGTCCTCAGAGCAAACCAGCAAGCCACACAGATGTGAAATATTACTCAATGCAAATCAGCACTAATATAAAATCATAACGTGTTAGTTCTGCATTTTTAATACAAGGGTAACATGAAGAAACATACACAAAACCCCCTTGAAAAAAAGGGAACAAGGTCTATATTAAGTGACATAAGGATTCCCTGGAAAAGGTGTATCACCAAGACATACCCTGATGACTTAAAACTGCCAGGTGGTCCTAGTATTATCTTCTGAGTAAAGAACAATAATCCTGTAACGGCATTTGGTTCAACAATATGCACATTCAGCCAGCAAGCCAAATGCTAACTGCAGCCTTTTATTTATCCTAGACAGAAAAAATTAGTTTTCATCTCTAAATCAGCTGTTGCCAATTGTGTCTCAGCTGCAAGTATTTGGGCCCAGCTGAGCTAAGGCAAGCACCCATCTCTTCCAACAGTCAACATACAGATGGCAACCAAGGAAAGTGTTCCCTCCCTCACTTACCAACACTGGCTCTAAGTGTCCCAACAGGATTTGCCAGCCCATGCACATTGGGAATAACCCCTCTAACTGGCAGTGCCCCTGTGGCACATGGCTGTACCTTCTCCAGCCTTGGTACCAGTGGCCCTTCCCTCCTGAGAAACATGGAGTTACTTCTGCTTGTGCAGCCCGACACTTCAGCACACCCACATGCTGGATGCAGCTGCAAACCACATTTATTCTCAAGCACTGCCTGCTATTCAGAGGTCAAATTGATGTGCTCTGCCTAAGGATTTTCACACAGCCCAAAACATCCTCTCTAAAAACTAGCTATTTTCTAGACATACCATGATAATAACACCTACTCTGACAGATGAGAGCTGCTGTTCCACAGTTCAGAGCTGGTAACAACGCTGTGCTGTGATCAACAGGGTAAAACACAACAACTCCACAGCAGAAATACTTCTTTTTGTGCCACCAATAACCAACTCAGCTGTGTTTTAATTAACAGCCTGGAAACCAAACAACTCTGCAGGGATCATCTGCTCATAAGAGATCCCTGCTATTCACAATTAGGCAGGCTAACTGGTTTTTCCTCTAGCAGTCAGGACATAAGCAGCATATCCCCACTTCTGATGTTACAACCCCTTCAGAAAACACCACTCCTAACAGCTGTAGTTTTCCTTAGAAGAAATCCCAACTATTATGTGAACAGATGGTCCATTAGTCTGCCCCCCAAGAAAGAAAGCACCCATGTTGCCCAAGATACATATCCCATAGTTTTGGGAGCACCCCCAGAGATTCCCCTGGAGGCACCAAGAGTTTGTTATGCCAGGGAAAACCCAAACCACTGCAACACAAAGCTGTAAGTGGAAACACATCAAAAAGCAGTTAAAGCAATTCTCCCCAGCAGACCCCAGACAAGAGGAAAAGGCCTGCCTTTGGCAGGAAAACGCACAAGCTGTGCCAAAAAATACATACCCGTCTGTCGATCTTATCACCCTGCAAGTTACACACATATTACTTGAGAACCTTCAAGTGAAACATTTCAGAAATATCCCCCCATATCCGAGTCCCTTTTGTCATGTAGTACTGAACAATCACAAGCATTTTTACTGACTCAAATTTACCTTACCACAGACATTCCAGGAATAGGATCAAAATGAATACTGCCTATTTTTGGCTAAAGCAGGAGAAAAGTCAAAGGAACAAGTTCTAAATTCCAGCCATTACTTTCACTTGCAGCAAAATCTAATTGCCATCAGAGTTAACCAACTCCCTACTAGCAGGCTTTTTTCCTTGAATGGTTCCAACACAAGGAGGCATGGGCCAGGAGGTGAACTTCACTCACTTGACATTTGCCAAGCCCGGTATTAACATGTTGAACAAGATCAAAAAGGTTTCATCTTTGCATAGCAGAGCCAGCCATCAGTACATGACAGCCTGGTTTTTTCATTATGTTTCCAGTTAGCAGGTTCAGTTTAAATACCAAACAGGCACTTCTTCAGCAGAAAACATGAGTGGGGATTCTGCCACTTAGCTTTGTCCTTTAAACCAGGTCTAAGACCTGGATGCTTTGGGGCCACCTGAGAAGAGGCAGCATCAAGAAGCAATCTGATTGAAAAGCAAGATTTGCTGCTATTCTCCTCCCCTCGAAGGAGCTTTAAACAACAGCCTGCCAAAGAGAATTCTCCTTATCAAGCCAACACTTGTGTCCCTGCCATGGCCCTGCCCAGGAGGGACGCTGCCCGGGGCAGGCGGTGCCGTACCTGCGACAGGATGTTGGTGCACTGCTGCAGCAGCGACACGGGCGGGTTGCCGATGCTGGTGGCCAGCTGGACCCGCAGCAGCTGCTCCTTGAGCGTGGCGTTCTCCTGCAGGGCGTGGGCCAGGGCCACGGCAGCACACCAGTTGGACAGCGAGTCCGTGGAGAAGAGGCCCCCGCAGAGCAGCTGGCCCGCCGAGACAGAGTTACCTGTAGCTACCAGAGAGGCCAAGAGGTACGAGGGAGATTAAAGTAAGCCACAGAACAGGCAAAATATTTCAGACAGTACGGCTAAAACACAGAAAAAACTAACTAAGGAGGTTTTTGACAAATCGAAGCCCAGTCACTCTGCCCAGGGCAGTCACTGAACAGCAGGTAAATAACTTCTCACGAGACACCGGGTGGTGCACTGAACAGGTGCTAGCTCAGAACCCACTGCAGAAATGGTGCCCTTGCCTACCGTCAATAGTGGATGGCAGGAGCGTCGAGACAATTTCTCCTTGTCCTTTTTGGTTTTTGTACAGAAAGCACTGGAAACAGTAGAGAACAGCACAGCGGAGCACAAACGGCTGCCTCTCGTTTACCATGGACATGAGCAGCACTACGATTGCAGGCCTGTTGGGAAAGCAAGGAAAAGCAGAGAACTAAGAGCAAGGACAAGGTGAGAACTGAACTGTGAATGAAAACAGCTGTAAGTATGTAATATGGATCTATTTCAAGGGTAAGGAAAGATACTGTGGCCTACCACTGCAGCTATTACTATTTCAAACAAGAGTATTAAAACCCTAGGTGTTAAAAGTTGTTCAGTTATTTATACACAAAATATGAGATTGATAATCCATTTCCCTTGCCTCTAAGTCCTCTTTGGACTATCCTCTGGCTAACAGCAACAGCAGCTCATCCTGATCAAGGAATTTTTCAGTCATTGCTCATTTGTTTTTCGGGTGCCACATAACACCAGTTCTAGGCCTCATCTCTCTGCAAACATACCTGACACCTTAATGCTGTAACCAACACACCCTACATAAACTTGAAGCTGTTACTCCAGATCATAATTCCAAGTGTGGAATCAAAAAAAAATCTTTTGGATTGCCCATACCAATACCTTATCACCTAACAAGAGTTAGAACACCTTTCTTGCTCTACCTTGGTGGATTAGAAGGTGCATTTACAGAGGCAAAGTAGTCTTGATTTGTCTGGCATCCTCGGATGACCTCCGACACAGTATTAATGGTCTAGGGAAAGGGCAGAGAAGAAAGTTAAATCCATGTTTAAATCTAGGTCTACCACCTAGAGCTTCCAAAACTATTCCAGTTTACCCTGACAGTTCAGTACTGACAAGCACATACAAAGTCTCAGTGCAGAGACTTAAGTAAAACCAGTGTGCATGAAATCAAAGCATTTAACAGCTGTAAAAGATACTGAGCAAAGCTTAAGGGACACAAAGCTCAGACACCTCCAGCTTCATTTTGTATGCCAGATCAGTTTTCCTATGACAGCAAAATAACAGCTAAACTGTACATCTTTAAAAAGTGAAAAGGTGAAACCTTGTAAGAAATTAACAACTGGAACAGAGGAGTCCACACTCAATCCAAGCACATGCTTTTATCAAGGGAAAAATCCCTCACCCTCCATTGCTGGCAGGGCTTTCTACAAGCTAAAATCCCTCATCACTGGAAACCTATCAAAGTAGACTATCTGTAGACTCTACCAAAAAATAAAACCAGCAATAAACCCGCCCAAAAACCTAGAAAAGTCATTACTCAATTCAGCTGCTCTGGGATATGCTGAAATCTAAAGGAAAAAAAAAAATAGGCTGACCCAAATTCCTTCTGGTAGCAGAACACCAGAAATTCACCAGCATAAATGATTCTGCCATTTACACTGCCCACACAGGAAGCTGACACCTCTAGCATCTCCAACAGGTGCTTTGCAAATCCTCAGTCTCTGCAGCAGCTGGTTTTCCCTGCAGACTGCTGTTATCACCCATCTGGTCACTCCCACCCCTCCATCCATTGCCCCCTTACTTCCGTGAGGATATCGGCAGGAACGCCGGTTGCCATGAGGATGGTGCAGAGCTGCTGCAAGAGCCCACAGTGGAACATGGCCTTCTGACAGCTGCTGGTGGCACCAGGAGGGTTCGTGGGGGACACCAGGACCCGCACAAGCTACAGCGGAGGAAACATGACCATGTGAACAGTGCCTGGGGCCTTCTGACCACAAAACCAAAGGCACGTGAGGTTTCACCATAAAACAGAATTGCTTCTTAAAATGGAGACTGTAAACAATGAACAGAATGTTTATCTCATTGCTACGTATGGCTGCTTGATTTTCAGTTTTATACCAGGGAATTCTTTACATAGAACACACCCAATTATGTTCTTAGTTTACATCAGTTACATCTCGGGTGACCAAGTTATGCGATATGCCAGCCATCCCAGACTCGCCTGTGACAGGGTTTGTGCTTAAAGCAGCACAGCTCACAAGCTATGGTGGCTTATTCTGAGCTGAACACCTGGATTTCACAGTTGTGACATGACACTTTCCGCTGCACAAGAGCTGACATTAGTAATTAGCTGTAATAGCACCTTACCTGCAGCATCAGGTGAAGATTAGTTACTTTCTGTGCAGACCACCCACAGTTGTCATCTCCAACCTCAAACCAAGGCTTCATACGCTGAATGTATGAACCTTCCTTGAAGAAATTCTGATTGGAATTATTATTCTTCAACAAGTTTTGCAACAGGATGAGACAGTCTTCCACCACTATGCCTGATGAGACAAAGCATCACAAGGTGACTCAAAATGCACCAGATGGAAACAAATCAGCTTGTCCATACACTGAGGATGTTCTAGATGAAACAGAGCACGCATTTCTGAACTCTTTCTTAACACACATCAGGCTTGGATCAATAACTAGGAACCTTGTGAAACCATAGCTAGTTTTCTATCACAAGTACAAAGCAAATTCCCAAAGTATGTACAGCTCATACCAGTTAAGTGGGTATATGGGAAAAACTGCCAACAAAACCTGACCATCACCATATGTCCCAAAGTTCACCTGTTCCAGAATCAGACTACACTGTCCCTACGAAATGTACTGGAAGTTCCTCCTGAACTCCATTGTGATTCCGAGGCAGCACCTCCTCCTGCCTCACATATTCATTCTCTACAATTACTGGCTACCATCTTCAACTTACATCTAATCTACTTTTTAGTTTTCCAATTACATTCAGATAAAGGTTCCTCTTATCACAGGAACAGATAAGTAGCAGGGGGGAAGGAAGAGATGTCTCAGCACATAGGAATTTTCATAATGAGTTTCCTAAAAATATTAACTGCCTAAAATAGCACCTTTAAATCAAAGGTTTGCTGAACACTTCCATGCCAACATATCTGGAATAATACAGCTGAGAGAGAAGCAGTAACTGTTCTTGCAGCCCACAGAAAGGTCATGGAACAGCAACCTGCCATACTACTGAAATAGACTGTAGTAAAGGTATCACATATTGCTAGCAAAAAAAAAAAAACAACCAAAAAAAACCCCAAGCCCTCAAGTGCTGCATTGTTCTTTGCTCCTTGTTAAAATTCTTTTCTCCTCCCAACAGGTGACTGACTGCTCAAGAAGTTAACCAGAAAACTGAAGCTGTTGGTGCAGCTGAAGGAACTCAGCAAGATGTTACTTCCAGCTACTCCAAGCATCCAAGGATCCCGTGGGAAGAAGGCAGGTGCTTAACTCGGTAAGTGACAAATGCAGCACACACATCTGACACTGCCATTCCAAGCAAATAAATCCACAGGCCCAGGTCAAGCAGGAACACACTAACTCCTGCACACACGCTCAGAGAAGTGACCTGATGTTTTAACTAAATACACCAGCTTGTCAAAAGACACTGAAACACAGCTGCCTGGATAATCACGGTTTTACTTATTTTTTAAGAACCAGTCTGTAAATTGTGATCCTTTTACCCCCTGACCAAGCTCCAACCACCCGCTAAGGTAAGTCTGGAAACATCAGCTCATAGTTGCAGAAGCACAAGGCTAAGTCAAAGTTCACTGTACCTCCATCACTGTTTCCTTCCTCTGTTATGATATCCAGAAGTCTCTCAAAGGCATTTTCAAAGGCAACAATCTTCTGTATGGCTGCATTACTTTTGGTCAACTGCTGTAACAACAGGACTCCCTTGACAGGAGGAGAAGAAAACAAATCAAACGTGGGTTTTAGTAGAAATCCATTGTTTTTGACAAGTCTCAGCTCCTGGGAAGATGCCAAAACAGCAGCCCAAGCCTCTGGCAGGATGACAGGCACAGCCCCACGCCCTGCAGCTCAGCACATGCACACCCCCATGGACAGCAGGCACAGAGGGTGCCCAGGGTCCCTGCACTTACATCATTGCGGATAACCTCCCTGGAGTCTGCTAGCAAGTCCATGAGGCGGGAAACACCTGCAAGAAACAGTTTTTTAAAAATACACACAAAAAAGGTGCAGCTTTTTCATGCTGGAGCTCTTCAAAACATCTTGCTCAAGCCTCTTCTAGGCCTATGCCATGTCTGCTGAGCATCAAGCTCCAAATGTATCGGCAATGGATTCAGATACTCACCCATGGGGCTGACCAGAATGATCTGCTGCACTTGAGGCCCTTGCTGCTTTAAGAGAGATGTCAGCAGCTTCACTCCAGGCCAACGAACATGGAAATCAAATTCCTGAAAGGATGAAAAGGAGCATGTTAGGTAACAAACTCCTCAGTATTTCAATCTGGTACACTGACAGTTCCTTAATACTGCTCAAAGCATGACATAGGTTCCACACAGGAAAAGTAGAATATCATGCTATTTACTGAAGTTGGACTACAAAGGAAAGGAAAAAAAAGAAGAGTATTGTGTTGTTGTCTCTCTCAAGCACAGTCACAAGCTTAGTTTGGGTACAAAAAATTTTAACAGCTCCAGGTAAAAAGGCAGTCCATCAGGACAAAACCAGTGGAAAATGAGTCAAATATCATGCTGCTGGAAAGCAGTCATCCTTTCCACTTCAACTGCACCTCAGACATAACTGTCTCTTCACGATTTAATGATCATCTAAAAAGTAATCCTTGTACAAGGGACAACCACTGCTGTTTGGGGAACAGTAATCTTTATACATTCTAATGAAGTAACTAAACCCCTTTCTCAAGTAACAGGATGAGAGAACATGGGGAAGTTTAGAATAGCTATTCAGGGAAATTGCCAAAGGTGGTTGGGCATTCCAAAGACTGCCCAGAGCAGTGGTGGAGCCATTCCTAAAGTGTTCAGGAATCGTGGATGTGGCACTTTGGCATATAGCTTAGCAGTGAACATGGTGGTGCTGGGTTAACAGTTGGATTCTATGATCCTGGAGGCATTTTCCAACCTAAATGGTTCTGTGATTCTCTTCCATGCTCCCCTGCTTTAAAAGCTGCACCAGTGCTGTTCATCCAGGTCAGTCCTGACTCACCTCCAGCCCCACCTTCACTGGCTGCTGGCACACCTCAGCCCTGACACCAGCTTCACAAGGACAAAACCACGGCTCTCTTCATCAGGCAAAGCACCACCCCTCTCTCAGCAGCCTGAACATGACACAGTTACTCACCTCCACCAGAGTCAACAGCAGAGTGACATTTTCTTGCTGCTTAATGAAAATCTCTGTGAACTGACTCCCCAAATCATCAACGTGTTTTGCGGAGTTTTCTTCTGCAACAGCCAAAAACAACATATTGCAACACAACTGGAACAACTTCAGCAGCTCTGATTTTTATTCTTACTAAAATAAGGCCATGGGTGACCTAAAATTGTGAATCACTGTTATAAATGTTAATTGAATTATTTTCAAAACAAACACCAAAACAAGCTTTTAACAAAACAAAAACCCTACATTATTCTAAACGTAACTCTGCAATCTCAGCAGTTACATCCCCATATTGCTCCACTAATCCCTACTCATGTAGGGTACCCCTCATGAGTACCCTACATTGATGGGCAAAAACAAAGTACATGCCACACCAAGAGCCTTGAAGGGTACAGAATATAAATCATCTAAAGCTAATTGCCCTAAATATCTTAATTATTCTAGTGGGTTTAGCAATAGAAAAAGACCTAAACATCAGCAAGGGAAAAGAATCACAGACAAGCATCAAAACTGCTCACTCTTGGAATCTGAATTGATTTCAAATGTGCCAAAACTGAGGGCTATTCTATTCTTCACCCTACAGTTAAATAGAATTGGGGTAGCACTTTGTCTTACCAAATTATTTAATGCATCACTGTTGCATGAACAAAAAACAAATGCTAAAGTATCCCATGCAAGCAACTTATCTGCACCACTATTTTTCTAGGCTGAGTGACAAAATACATAATTGTTCCACAGAACAGTGGCATGTAGGTACTACTGGTTGGGATAATTAAGGAATGGCAGGTGCAAAACTGAGCAGGAGCAACTCTAATTCAAAGGGAAAGTGTTGGTTTTAATAGAAATAAACAGTAAAGCAAGTCAATTTGACTTTGAATTTTCTCCTCCAAAAACCACTCTGTGCTAAATTTCTAGCTGCAGAAATTACAATACATTATAAGAAAAGTTAAAAGGAAAGACTGTTTGCACACAAAACTATGTGAAAAACAGCTCTAGCTCTGCCACGTAGCACCTAACAGGACAGAGTCCCACTGTGACCTCTCTGAAGCTGAGGGTCTTACCAAGTCTAGGCCTGACATATATTAATTTACAAAAACCAAGATTAACAGCTCCACACAACTTCAGCTTCTGGGCTTGCTGCTGTACAATAAAAGGCAACTTAGCTGGGAATCAATCACACATAGATTGCACATCCTGTAGCTGGCTGCAGGCCAAGGAGAGAGAACCCAGAAAACCTAAACATTTTGCTATCAAAATTAAGTCAAAACACTTGACTTACACTTTTCCATGGGCTGTGACTGAACATCCTTGTCCCACCCTCAGCTGCAAACAGCAAGCATTTGAACTCTTACTGCCAACTGTTGCCCTTGCCCAAGCTCCAGGTGCCAAGGCAACACCTGTGCAGCATACACAACTCGCAGCCTCTCTAAGGCTGTAGCTGGTTTTTCTTACTCTAGCCCAGTATTCTCATATGAAAGGGCCAAATCACATTTTTTTCTGTTCAAGTATTTCCACTACATTTAATAAAAACCCAATCAGGCAAAGGGAAACACTATTTTCCACTTACACTAGAGATCTTGCAACCAGCCTTCCACCCATAATTGTTCCTTACACCTACACATTCCCAGGGCTATCTCAAATCAAACCAACAGCTTCCATCCAGTAAAATCAGATCAATTCACTACCAAGCAGCACTGCAGACTAGAATTTAGTTTAAAAAATAAAATCAGTTTCAAAAAGAGAACATGCAAAGCATTAGTGGCAACCTAGGGTAGAAGTGAATACTGTGAATATTTTAACATGCATTGCTTAAAAGAGACACTGTGAAGGATGCTCATGTGCAGCTGATGCACTGGTGTCCAGCCTCAGGGCTTCTTGCAAACAAAAACTCTGTTCACTAACTTTGGTCCCTTAGAATCCTACCAGTTTGGGGCTGCACACCTTGGACATCCTTATCAAGAATTGACCATTACTGCAGTCTCTGGGATATGCCAAATCACAGGAGAAGTCAAATTGGAAACACACTTGAGCTCCCAAGAGTAAGGATAGAGCAGAAGGCAAAATGCCTTCCCTGAGCTCCAGTGCAAGTTCCTACAGTGTCCTTTTTAAACAGCAGCAAGTGTTACCAGCAAGAGTAGTGACTAGAGCTAAAACAAAGTGCCATATTTATAGAAGTAAAGGTTTTTTTACCTTCTGAGTCATCTGTCAGTGCAGATAAAATAAAAAGAAACAAGAGACAGGTTTACCAGTTGAACAGCTTTCCACACAGCACAACCAATTACAGCATAAGCTCAGGTTTGCAAAGCAGCCATCCCAGCTTCCTACAGCAGCTGGACTCCTGTGGGAAGTTCTGATGGAAGGGGTCAAACTGAAGCATCCCATAACCCTTACAACCCTGGTCATCTCTCACACACAACTCCAGCTGGACAATTCTTGGCTCTCTGGAAAAACTTCACAACACTTTTGGCCAGTCCATGATCAAGGCTTCTACCACAAGCACGAATTCACCAGTAGTAAGAAACTCTGATCTTGTTCTAAACCTTTTTTATCAAGACAGGGAACTGGTGGAACGTGGAAAAGCAAGCCAAAGAAGCCAAACACAATTTGAAACGTGGTTTAGAGTAACATTCATTGGCCTTGGAGACCTGTTTAATGGCCTTCAAAAATCAAACAGCTAGGAGTGGCATGGATTTTTCACAGCCCAGCTGTACATAGAAAAGTAGAATCTTTCCAAGTCTCTCTATCCACTGCCACAGCAGGGTTGAAAAAGGTTTTCACACTTCTATGTGGCACCTTATCGCAGGTACCAGAGTTATATCTCAAAATCCTTGTTAAATCATGAGATGGTAATGTCTCATTTGACAGTAACAGGCAGAACTATCCTTTCCCAGCAGCAAAGAAGGACTTGACTCCTGACTTACAAACTAGAAAAGAAGTTCCCCATTCCAACCTGGCTCCTGTTCAGAGAACAAAGATTTTTTAATTAATAAGCAAGAGAGCCAGTGTTACTTCTATGCAAGCTGCATCCAAGATCTTCAGCATTATCCTAAGAGCTACACACAATAATAAAGCAGGTCTAGGTGAGCATTAGTAAATCACAGTATTACAGCTGATAATTTGAACAAGGAAAGCAATGCCACAGTTAATACAACTATTACTACCAAGTGCTTACCTTGCTCCTCCTCTTCTAGGTCATTCGATATAACATTGTAGAGTGTGTCCAAAGCATAGCCAATTATTTCAGAATCTGAACTGCAAATGAAAGAACCACTTTTCTTTAATGACTTATTTCCAACTACTCTTACAACATTGCTCTTCTGCCCAGGCAGTTGCCTTGGCAGCACTAGGCCAAGTAAGAAGCACAGATTTATTGGAGTACCACATAACCATGAGCTATCTACTACCTGAACAAAGTCAAACTCCTTTTCCCAGTTCCATTCCCTCAGGTGAGCCTCAGGAAGTCTGATGAAACCAGATGACCACAGGACTCTTCACTGTAGGTGTGTCTTTAATTTCCAAGACACTCCCTCCAGCAGGGAGGGACAGGACAAGTCACTGTCCCAGCAGAAATTCCTAGCAATACTTCAGACTTGCCAGAAGATCACCCAGTGAAGATGCAGACAAGCCTCAGCACTTCCCAGGTGGGACCCTCCCTGCTGTGGATTGTGACAAACAGGTGGCCTCTGTGTCACCAAACCCACTAAACCTAATTATTACAGGCTTTTGAACTCCAGCATCCCCAGGAAGTTGCAGAGAAGCCCATTGCATTAGCTGACCTGCTCACACCCAGACCCTTCTCTCAGGAAAGACCTGTTTCTTCTGCATTACCGAGGCTGAACTATCTGTAAACCCTATGCTACAACCAAGACAGCCCAAAAGTTTATGGGGCAAAATATAACTATACCATCATTTCTGCTACTTGCTTTCTTGCTCTTAAAGCAAAACAGAATGAAAGCAGTTGGTTAAAAAAAAAGAAGGAAAATAGAAGATAAAACCACAGAGAAAGGCATATCCGAGTGCAGAAGGACAGCTCACAGAATTTTCATTACTCTATCAAGCATCTAAAAAGAAGACTATCAAAAAAAGCCCTCTGACTCCAGCTTCTAAGTATTTACTCTCACTGATCTCCAAGGCATTCCAAGTAAGGTTTCCACACCAGAGATAAATTTGCATTTCACGAGGCTGCTAGGCCAGTTTAGAGCAGAACAACCACCTAACCTTGTAGTCCATGGAAGCAGACTCATCTAGCAGGTATGACCACATCTCCAGCTGCTCATGCTTGCCCTTTACTGTAATTTTTTACTTTTGAACACACTACCACAAAGTCTATGCTTCCCTTTTCATAGAAAAGAAACAGATCCACATCTAAAAACACACAGAAGGTCTTCCTTGGAAACTTGAAAAGCAAGGCTGCAACTTGGTGGGTTCTTTTCCATCCTTTGATAGGGAAATTACAGCAGCTCCAAAAGAAAAAACACATGAAATGTAAAAGCAGGCCTTGTTTCTCCGTTTGAAAGACAAGACATCACAAAATGAGGACAGCAGCATCCCACCTCTGCTGTTCACTGCCTTGCCACAGCTGCTGTTCAGCACATCCCACACCTCACTGATTATTCTGCTCATGCTGAACTGTCCAGCTTGTAGTGTACACTAAAAACCATTCAAGAAACAAGACTTCTCAGGCCTCCCTAAGAGGCAGCCTTTGTGCAAGGCAACAATCCAGCACAAGGCACCTCAGCCAACCTGCCTCTGCTAGTGGTGATTTTCCACAGCACCCAAACAATTCCAGGGACCCCCAGGTTCCCCAAAACCAGCAGAGCAGAATCGTGTGGAAGTGAGGGCACCTGTGCATGGGCTGCCCTGCACATGGATAACCCAGGTTTGTGCCTTAGGGGAAAAAAAAGGCCATCTCTTAGGTCCACATATTAAGCTCCAAATTCTTTCAACTCCTTCAATTGTCACACTGAAATTCAAAAACCTTTTAATATATGTAGAAACAAAGCAGTTAAGGATCAAGTTGACTTCTCACTCCAGTGCCTTCTCCCGCACCAACAGTTGAGTGGCATTGCCCCGTTCTACAGTCAAATGCCAAATTTTATTCAAAATAATCCCCAGTGGGATGTAGCAACATCTCAACAACAAGTCAGTAGAAGTCCTCTACCAGATCACTATTTCATATTACTAAATAAACACATAGCACAAGAATTCTAGTATAAGAAAGTCTGGAACATGTAAAAGCTGACTCAGGCTCCAGGATGCCAAATTCACAGAACTGGAAAACTTAAAAGAAATCAGTTTTCTACAAAACAAGTTTTAAGCCCTTGAGCAGGAGACAGAGCTTCAGACAACCTACAAGTAAATTGTTTAGTAAGTGAAATGATGTCTTCCACTTAAGAAGTAGCATGTTGCTGTTTCAGGGTAAAGGCTGTAACTAATTCACAGCAAGACCCCAGGACCTAAGGAACTGAGAACTGGACACACACAGAATTTCTATTTTTCTAATCAAATTAAACCTGCCGTCATCTTCAGCTTCACAGCAACACATGCAATGGGCCACAAGCCAGCATGTGCCTGGGGTTTACATGAACACAGTGACATGTGAGAAGACAACTACAGTCACTCATTGGCCTCTCTTCTTAAGCAGCTGCAGGCAAAAAAAAAAAAATCCAACAGGTGGAAAAGAGCATTTTCCACTTTTGCATAAAGCTTCAGGGCACTTCAGATGGACACTGGAAAGGTTCAAAAATCAGACCTGTGGGCCCACACCAAAAAAGCAGCCTCCCATCACACTAGGCTTCAGGGACAGCTGAGCCTGTGACTTGCTTATCAACCCACTGAATCAGTTCAACTGGTTTTGATTTCATTTGAGTCCAGGAAATCTCATCTCCACCATTACTGACACCGAACAGTAACACAAACTCCAGCCTGTAACAACTGCACTGATCACACACAGACACTACAACTCTTTCTCCAAGGAGCCACAGCAACCAACACTTGGCCCAAGCTCATGTGCTGGCCCACCAAACAAGAAACAGCAAATGACTTGAGCAACATCTTGCCAGAGCAACATGTTTTCTTCAGCTGAAAACCCCCAAAAGACCCCACATATTTATTATTTTCTTTCCACTGCAGCCTGAGTTACACAAGATGTGTGCAGAACCGCAGCATCCACAATTTCCAAAGGATCAACTGGAGCTCAAAAAGCACTGCAAAGCCTCAAGTTCCTGCCCTAAAGGGTTCAGGTTGCCTACTCAACTGGATCAGTAGGGCCCCGCCTCCCTTCTCAAAGTTCAAATCTGCCCTCAGAGCAGATAAGTGGATGAAAGTAGGCTCCTTAACCTAGTTTTTTTTAAGGGCTTCCCCTTCACATCTGTGACAGTTACTCCTATAACCTTCCCTTTCACTGTTTGCACCAGGTCAGACATTCAATTTTAACTACCCAGCCCACAGAATAGGAATAACATGCACTTGCCTAGACCTTTTTCCCAGCTGGCATAACTGGCCAGGCAAGAAAGGCCTCAATCAGCAGTTTCCAGTCCTGTATCCATAACTGGGGCAGGAGGCCTCCTGGTAGACACTGAACTGCAGCTTTCCCAATTCTCCTCAGTACCAGCATCAAAGGACACGCTCCTCCTTCCAGTCTATGCCCATCCAGGTATTCCACAGGCTCATGACATTCTCACAAAGTGACCAGCTTGAGATTCAAGTCCAGACTGAATGACTATCCCCTTACGGTTGCCTACCTAAATACCAAGTATGTGCAGTATTTGAAGCTGAAATGCAAGGAGTGCAAACAGGCTCCATTGTACAACATGTGGGCACTGTCAGGTACAGCAGTGATCGCAAGGATGGATAACAAAGACATTCCAAGCACTGGATTGCATAAATATTACATTCTAGTCCACACAGAGCACCCAGACTCATGCCATGTGCCTCAGCAGCAGCCTCGGAGCCCGGCTCTCCTGTTTGCCTGAACCCAACTTGTTTTTAACACGCACAAGCAAAAACATACCCCTGCTGACTTCATTCTTTTTCTCTTAATTCTGTCTAGCTCACCTTTTGCACAGTAACAGCTTGGTCTGGGTTATTCCAAACAGTGTGTTTAGTTAACATGATCTGTTTGGACTCACCTCTCTACAGTAGTAGAAAGATAATCCCGATAAGCATTAAGACATACTTTGGTAGTACCTCCACTCCAGAGTTTGTCTTTCTGTCCCTCATCCCGGTTCCTGGAATTCTTTCTTTTTACCTCCAAATAGCCTCTCACGACATTTACCAGCAGAAAAAGCCAAGGTGGCAGAGGAGCTCTCAGAAACGCAGCTGCCCTCCCGGCTTTGTCCGCACAGTGCACCAGGTCTGCATCTGCTGTGTCAGCCCAGCAGCCCAGAGCAGCTGCAGGATGCTTACCGGTCCGTCTGGAGAACGTGGATGAGGTGTTCCATGGCTTGTATGCCGACCTCCAACCGGTATTTCTGTTTGGACGACACACAAAAAAGTTCACGGTCGAGGCCAAACACCACAGAAAGACTGGTTCACAGCACCTGACAGTACGTCGCTATTCAGGAAGTTGGCCACGTACCTTGGATAACGACTTGAGAGCACGGACAGCATCCCTCCGGTCATCCAGCAACGTGGACGAAGCTACGCGGTCACACAGCTTCTGGATCTGGAAGGGCACGTACAACGCACGGGATAAGCCGGCGCGGCGGCAGGGGACACTCCCGGCACACGGGAACCGCACGGGAGAGCCGCTCCCTGCCCGCCGAGCCGGCAGCCCCGAGCGGCACCGGGCACCACCCGGGCCTGGCACGGGCAGCGGCGGCAGGGCGGCCCCGGCCGGGGCTGTCGCGGCGCGCCGGCCCTGCCCCGGCCCGGCCGCGTCCCCCGCTCACCGTGTCGGCTCCCGAGGGCTGCGGGCCGGCGCTGGGGCCGCCCATGACGCCCCGCAAGAAGTTCATGGCGGCTCGGCCCGGCCGGCGCTGCCGCCGCCCCGCGGAAGCGGCCGCCGCGCCTGCGCTGCCACGTGGCGCGGCCGCGGCCGCGGGCGGGGCCGGCGCCGCTCGGCCCGGGAGCGCCGCCGCTCCTCCCGGCGCCTGCCTCCCCAGCAAAGGCTCGCCCGGCGCCTGCCTCCCCAGCAAAGGCTCGCTCGCTGCTCCGCCCGGCGGTGCTCGGTGCCTGCCTCCCGAGCAAAGGCTCGCTCGCAGTGAGCAGCGGATCCGCAGCGGCTGGGGGCGTTCACCTGTCTGGGAAGTAAAAAAGCGCACGACTCGAGCACGGTTCCCCTCCCGCGTCTCGGCGTCTGTGCATCCTCAACCACCGCTAGGCAAACGCTCAGGCTTGGCATGCAAGACATCGCGTTCACTGCTAAGGAAAAACAGCGAGGTGATAGCTACCGTGATCTACAAGTAGAAAACGTCCAAACACTTTTGAAACTGAGTCACCTCCGTGAGAACCAAAAGCTTACCTAGATAAGGCTGGTGGTTCAAGTCCAAGAGCACCACGAAGTTCTTAAATTACTTCCAGATGCTGAATGCCCCCATTGGGTGCTACTGCAAAATATTTGAGATTCCTGCTGAGGAGCATCAAACCCTTCATGCACTGCACCCACATACCAGCTTCCAGCCTAATGCTGCCTTCCTGATGGTTTCTGACAGGGTTTGACAGTGTTTAGCTTTCTGCATATCCAATCAAAGTAATTTTAATTGCAACCACAGCACAGAAAGGGCCAATGCCATCACTTCCAAAAACGACTTCACTTCCTTCCAGGGAGACCCCTCTCACGTGACGGTCTAAATCAAAAGCTTTGAGGATTTTATTTTCCTTATCAAGTATAGAATGAAATGAACCACCCAGCACATGGCCCAGAGGGTTTTCACCTTGTTGGGCAACAAAGAACCCTTCAGTGAAGTTTGGTCACCAAATGATGAGGTGGTTATAGCAACCATAGCCATATCGGCACTTTTCTGATGCAGAGGAAGGCAACTCCAGCCTGCAGTCACCACACAGCCCCAGCTGTGCTGCAGCCTTGCTGAGCACAGTCATGCATACCCGGGCTATGCATTCCTGACTGCGTCTCCCCCTCCCATGCCTGCCTAGCAGCACTCCAATCTACAAAACCCAGCCAGAGCTCACTCACAACAGCCTTAGCTTGTAAAGGTCCAGATCCTCTTACCCCTCATCCCCCACCAGCTGCAAAACAAGCCAGAGAAAAGAAAAAATTCCTACCAAACCAAAGATGTTGAGAGATTCAAATGTTAGGAAAGGTTCCCTCTCTTCCCCACAGTGATGATTCAAGGCCCATTCTGGGTCAGTGCAGATGCACAGCAGAACTCACCTGACACGTCCAAGTTGGTGTAATGAGATTCTGGTCCTTGGCAGAAAAACATCAAACAACCAACACCAGATTCTTCCACAAGCCAAAATTTATTTCAGTATTTCCACCCTCACATAGACAACCCCAGCAAACAAAGTGAGCTGCTTCCAAAAGATGTGTCTGACGCACCCAAACTGGCCTCCTGGAAACATAGTATACTCCAAGGGCAAATTCTGCTCCCCGTAAAGGAGCTACCTGACATTCAACCTGCAGTCACAGATAGTTTTTTATTTCAGCATAAATCGAAAATGTTTCTGTTTCAACGAGAAGCTGCAAACCTCTAACGGCGCAATGTATGGGGGCACAGCTCTCCGCAGACCCCTGCTGTATCCCCACACTGACCGCCCCGCGGCTCTGCAGGCTGGAGCTCCGTCCAAGCGACACTGCTCCGGCAGGCAGCACCAGGAGGAACCGAGCTCTCCCGGCCACGCTCCACGACAGCCACCGGCGCCTTGGGGCCACGGTAAGGGCCGGAGCTAAGGCCCCGCCCGCCGCTCCGGCCGCCGCCGCTCGGAACCATCGGCCCTCCCCTCGCTCCCGGCCGGGCTAAACGCGCCTGGCTGCCGCCTGACGTCATCGCGCCGCCCGCTGCTGATTGGCGGAGAGCGCCGGGGGACGCCCCGCCCGCCCCCCGGCCGTGCGCAGGCGCGCGCGCACGCAGGCACGCACGGGAGCCGCGGCCGCCCGCCCTCCCCCGCCCGGCTGTGACACCGCCGCCGCCGCGCCCCGCTCGCCCTGTGCTGCCCGCGCCGCGGGACGCGCCGCCCGAGGGACACGCCCGCCGCGCCCGGCTCCGCGCAGCTCCCGGCGGCCTGGGCGAGAACGCGCCCCGGCCCCGCGCACCGAGACTTTTGTCCCTTAGGTGAGAGGGGCGGGGGGCGGGGTAGGCCCCGGCGCGGGCTCTGTTTGTGTGCGGGGCGGCGGCTGCTCAGCGGCCGCTGAGGGCAGCGGCGGAGCGGCGCTGAGCGGGGCTGGGGGCAGCGCCCCGGGTCCCGCTTTGCCCTTCGCTGCCGGCTCGGAGCGCGGGGGGGCGGCTTTTGTTCGCCGTCACCTTGGCGGCTCTTCCGCCTCGCCCCGGGCGGCGCGGGGAGGCCGGGGAAAAGCGCCCCCAGGCCCCGCGTCGCTCGATGCCGGCTGCCGCTTCCTGTCTCACCTCATGGATCGATCCCTGTGCAGGGGCCTCCAGAGGTACGTGGGCTTCGGCATGGCCAGGGTGATGCTGCGGCGGCCTCGGTCGTGCTGCCGAAGCTCTCTTAGCTCCCCATCCTCGGGTCAGCGGGCCCCTCTGCTCTCCTGCAAGTTAGTACAGCCGTGGTAACCTGGCTATGAGGGCTGCCCCAGCTCTGCAGACCTCGCCTTTCTGCGCTTCCCCTTTCCTCAGTCGTAACCTGGGCTACTCTGTTTGCACACGGAGTGATATTGCAGAAGTTGTTGTGAGCACCTTTTATTCTGCAGAGCTGGATACCTCGAGTAGGTCTTTTCTGAGCTGCTCTCATTTGTCACCTGAGTTGAGCTCACTGGGTTCTCCGGCTTCTGCCTCCCTTCTTCTCAGAGGTCATTGCAGTTGCAGTGTGGGTGCCCAGGAACATCTCCACAACAAATCTTTTAAATCCCTTGGGTAGCTGGGTGAGCCTGGCTCTTGAGCTTGGTTCCAGGTACCACTGCATAAAAGGACTATCACAGGAGAGAATGAGACGATATGACATTATTGTTTAATTTCAAGCAGAAAGTCTTGGTCAGTCGCGTAGACATTGTTACTGTGGCCTTCCGTACTGGTTTGGCAACTCTGAAGCCCTCTGTATGTTCTTCAGTTCGGTGTGCAAATGATCTACTTTCCTGCAGAAAGCAGTGTAAAGATGCCCAAGGTATTTTGGAACAGTTGGGAAATAGGGGAAGTTGTAACAATCTATACCAAATTTCTGAATGTAATGTGGCTCTGTTACTGTAGCACTGCAAGTGAGTATAGGATTTGTCAGCTTGGATTGTGAGCTGAGAAGTGGTTGCTGACAAACTGGTGTTGCTTTATCTCCATAGTTGACTTCTCGTGCAGGAGGCATTCTGTGTCCATTGTGGGTGTGGGTACAGGGCCATGCCTCCCCTAGGAAAGCTTGTTATTCTGAAGGATTCCTTCTTCTTGTGATCCCTGGTTGCTTGGATGTCAGAAACATAATCTTGATTTGCCATTGGAAGTGTTCTTACAGTTGCTGCTTGGCAGATGTGGGGTTACTGTGTGAAATTATGAGCTGTATTTGGTGATTTTTTTCATTAGGAATGGAAAATCTTTTCTCTGAAAACTAGCATTAGCTGAAGAGAAAATCAAATGTCCATCATCCATGTAACTGTTTTCCTTTATGGAACTGAGGATTCAGTTTAAGCATCTCTTCTCATGCTTAAGATTATTTCACAGCACTGAAAATACAGTGGGGATCCACTGTGCCTTAAGAGGCTCAGTGTTGGATTTGAGTCTTCTGCTGTGGTAGTTGTGGTGCTGGATGTCACTGCTTTTGAGATCATTTAACAAAGAAAGAACTGTGTTTCAACTCAAGTAAACATGAAAAGATGGATATGTCAGAGTGATAGATGTATCTGATGAGACACTAGGAGAAAGGCTCCGAACCTGCTCGTGGATGGTGACACAGAGGTGGAATGGCTCTCCCAGAGCAGATCACTGTTGTTACTGCTCTTTGGGTGTGTGTTGGCCCTTTTGGACTGCACAGCTAAATTGCCCAGAGGATGGTCCCCTATGGCAGCTGTGTGCCCAAGATACAGGGTGCTGGTAAACTTCTCCCAAAAAACCCCAACCACAAACCAAAACTAAACCAACCTCTCAAGAGAGCTTGCTTTGAAAGAACTGCGTGCTGTGCCTTTGAGCCCAGCCAGTTGAGAATGTAGCACACAGGTAAAGGAGATCATAAAGGAAAGGCATTCTGATAAATTACACATGGTTGCTGGTCTTTGCTGCAGAATGAGGATGCTCTGAGTGCTGACCTTGCTGAGCATGACAGAGGGATGGTCATGCCAATACTGGCATGTTGTCTGGGACTTGTGTTGCCCTTTCAGGATGTTTTTCCTTGCAGTTGGTGCTGCTTTGCCTGTCGATGGGGTACCTGCAGGGTGAGCTGTGGCTGCTCACACAATGTGCACCGCTGATTCGTGCCTGCGGATTGCAGGAGCAAGCCTGTCCTGCAAGGCATTATCTTTTGCTTGTCTACAGTAAGAAACACAGATTAAGACTGATAAATCTGGGTTCAGGACAAATGTGTCCAAGATTGTGAAAGCTGCTCTCCCCTTTCCTTCTGTTTTCCTTCAGCTCCAGAGGTGTGCGAGGTGGCACTTGTAGCTTTTGCTTAGTGTGCCCGCTGTGTGGGGAACATCTTCCTGATTTGCAAGAATATTTTCTCAAACTTATTTTTGTTTTAAGTGTTATATTCAAATGATTAATGACTTGGACAAGAATTGCTAACTTGTGGATATACAAACAAGCCATGCTGTTGCAGATTTATGGAAAATAATAGCTTGATGTCTGTGTGCCTATAGTTACAGATAAATTGTTCCATGGATGACTTGTTCAGAGGATGAAATTTGCTTGTCAATAGAACAAAATGTTATTTGCTTATAGTTTTTTATTAAAACAGCTGGTGAGACCCACAACTCCCTTGCCAAGCTTAGAGATTTCTTTTGATGGAGGTTATGTTCAAGTTCAGGTAGCTTTCTTCAGCTACTGTCAGAATTCAGTTCAGCCTTGTTCTGGTTTGTTTGGTTTTTGTTTCTTTTTTCCCAGGTAGAATTGGTGAAACATCCAGGCCACTTCACTATTGGTAGTTTGTCTTGAAACAGGATAAAAGTGGCTTTGGAATACCTCTTTTGGCACAACCAAAGACTTTGTGCCAAAGTTTGTTCTCTAGATACCTAAATTTGAGCATGTAGGCCACCATTCTGTAGCTCAGTCGTGGCCTCGGGTAGCAGTGCTTTGCCACAGATGACGAGTCATATTTTTGCTTTCTACGGGGCACGGGAAATAGTAATAATAATAATGAGAGTACTTACATATATTATAGGGGGGGAAAGGCTTTGCTAATGTCAGAGCTGCTTATTGAGCAAAATGCATGCTGAGGAACATTTCACTACTCAACACGTAGCAGCCTTCACTGGTTGTTCAGAAACAAATTGCTGCTGCCCTCTCTTGCAAACTAATGGATGATGAATTGGGGTTTGGTTTCTCCTTGTTTTTTTCCATTCTCTTAAACAAGAGACAAAGACAGCTTAACAAAGTTTTGTCTATAAAGATGATTACAGGTTGAATGATTTTGCATGCTCTTCCTGGAGCGTGGACATGAGAAGTGATTGTAGTTGATTCTCACATACTTCAACAGAGTTGTCTCCGTGTGGGCTGTACCTCATCCCATTAGCCCTGGCACCTTATTGCAAAGGCTGATCCCTTGCTTTATTTGTCATGGCTGTCAGAAGGTGTTAGGTGAATTTCAGTACTATGCAGTTGCTCTTTGTAGGAAATTATCTTTTCTGCTTTTGTTTGTTTGCTTATTTTTGCCTGCAAATTGCAAATAATTCTTTCTGTGCCAGTTCTCTCATTGTTTTTGTTCTCTTGAAAGAAATCCTCCTGCCTGTAGGCTGAAGTTATTTTTATAAACTTGAATCACACCGGTTGAAGTTGCAAGGAGTGTTTCACTGGCCCGTGTGCACGTGTTTTAGTTTTGGAATCGGGTTCCTCACCTCTGAGTCTTGGGAAGAAAGAGATTCCATGTTGCATTGTGCATTTCAGCTAGTGAGTGTACTGCAAAATATTTTGTGTGGCTCCTGATTCTCCTTGGCTGAGGAAAGCATTGGAAATCCAGTGTACCTTTTTGGTAACAGAAGAATCAGAAGTAGTGGATAAGGTGGAAATTAAATCTTGTCCATGAGTTATGTCAGCTGGATGTAGGTAGGAGTGCCCGTGGATAAGCAGCAGCTGCATGGGTGTTCCTGTTACCCTGTCCCTGTGGTTTGTGGGTTTTGGCCATTGTGCATGGTGCAGGGATTTTTTTAACAGTACAGTTGTACCATAAAAGTGCCAGCAGATGAGTGTATTTGATTTCTGGTCGTTGCCACCTCCGTGCTGGAATCTCAGACTAACAGCAGTGTTTTGTTTCTGACTAGTGTGTATACGAGTGCCTTAAGCCATAAGTTCTCATTTCTCAGTGGCTGCTCAGGCTGATCTTCTCATTGCATTCAGCTGAGAAGACCACTCAGAGTCTTCTTTCTTAGTTTGTTATTCACTGACTCTTGAGCGTGTACTGATGGAAACTGGAAGCAGAGCTTTTATAGAGTGTTGGTATCAATGGGGCTTCCCTTGGTGCCCAGTAAGCCATGGACATATTGTTCTTTGTAATTTTGGCTTGTTTAAGTTGTTGATGCTCATGCCCTGACTTCTGGCTTAAATTTCACTGGTGTCTTTACCTCCAAACCCCTTGGGCCTGCTAAGCCTCAGGTCCTTGACTTTACAGAGGTGCTATACTAATTGAGACACATGCAGATTTTAATATTTTGAAAACCTGGTTTCATGGCACCCATATTGCTAGCAAGGAGTACCTCTGATTTTATTTCACTGCCTTTTAATGACCTGGGAGACCTGAACAGTTTATTAAGGCTCTGCTATCCCTATTGAGATCTTTGAAGAAATAATAAAAGGAAATAATACTGAGATGGGTGAAGAATTGTAGAGACATCCTGTAAAATTATGTGATGGTGTCACGGTGTCAAGCACCATGGTGCTCTCGTGAAATGCAGAAGAGGTGCACAGTGAGGAAATAGGACAGCTTCCAATGAGGAAAAGGGGCAGTGTGATGCAGATCTCCTGTAGTGTAATGACTTGTCACAGATTATTATGTTTTCTACCCAGAGACATTGTCAGTCTTCATGAGGAATTCCAGAAATTTGTTAACAAGTATACTTTGCTTATTGCTATAGTCATGTGTGGTGGCCATCATCTGCTTTTTAACAGGTTCTTCCAAAAAATCCTGATGAGGCTCCATCTTTGTGTATTTTCCCAGGTGCTCATGGTGAAGATCCTGTCACCAGTTTTGTTTTCATCATCTGCTTGTGAGGCAGGGAACAAAATAAAAGGATAGTCTCACCTGAAGAAACGGAGATGTTCTCTTCAGGCTGGTTTCTAAGTAGAATTTCCTAGTGGATGCCATTGCTGTAGTGTGAGTTGTGTTGGGAAGATCCTCAGATTGCTCATATTTTGTTTTCTTTCCTTTGTTCCTGCCTTGAGTATGAACAGGGCTCAAATGTTTGATGTCCCTTAGAATTCTGACATTTGGTTTTGTATGTCATTAGCACAATTACTTCATCTGGGACTTCCTGTGAGGCAAAACTATTACTGTGTTCCAGAGTCTTGTTGGGTTACATCAGAGGATTTATTTAAAAACCCTATATTATGATAGGGTTTTGGATAACCCTATCATAAGTTTGCTGATTTCTTATCTCCAGGTTCAAGACTTGTGTTTTAGACCTTGCCTTCTGCTTTACCTGCACGTTTTTGAGACTTGTTTCAGCTGTGGTTCCTGACTAACTGCATTTGGGGGCATTTCTTGGTATTGTCTTGTGGCTTGGGTGGCTGGCTTGAGTTAATTTTGGTTGTCTGTGAAGTGTAAACTAATTGAGCTGAGTATGTGGGCTTTTTTCTTTGGAGTTCCATTATGATGGAACTCTGGCATGCTCGTGGCGTTGTTCCTATGCGTGTTCTGCCTTTATTAGAGGCCCTTCTTAAGCTGAGGTTAATCTCCCAATTTCACTTCATGTGCTTTATGTGCTGTCTGGCTGCAATTGCAAACAATCTTTTGTTTGGCCTTTGGTTTAGATGGATGGGTCAAGGTTATTTTGGTAAAAACCCAAAAATCCTACTCTAGGATTATCTCCCAAGTTGGAAACTTGGATTTTTGATTTGGCCTTTTTGCCTGTTTCCTTACATACACAGTAATTTTTGGAGAGAGAAATTAGATGAAGTGTCTGTGTGAGAACTGCAGAGAATTTCATGATCTCAGACAAGGGTAGTCTTAAGTGAGCTGGCAAAAGCAATATATCGGGTACTGGCAAGCCATAAACAAGTGTTTTAGAGTACTGAGGATTATTTTATGACATGGATGATCTGCAGGACAATGTGGATGGGTAGGAGCATAACAGGTTGAGGCAGGTGACCCCCTGGAAGTCCTTTCCAACTTAGGTGATGCTATGACAAAAGTGAAATGCGGTTAGGTTGGACAAGTAGTACCTAAGGCTTTGGTCATCTCTGAGGCACTAAAGTTTCCCTTCCCTGTCTTCATGGAATGTGAATCCATCCCACATGGTTACTTCATAATGGTACTCCCATCTTCATCTTACAGATATGACAGTAACCTTTTGAAGCACAGGTACCAGCTGCCTTAACAAAGTGTATTCCTGTTTGCTTTGCAGGGCTGTTGAACTGGGCTTTTAAAATATTCATCAGCCGAAGGATAAGTAAATGGTGCAGGAGATTTTTAACAGGGTTTTTGTTTGTTCAATTCAGGGTGTTTTTTTATGTTTTTCAAAATACCTGTTCTGTAAGGGACTTCGTATCCATTGTTCCCTTTTCATCAAGATAATGCATGAATGGACTGAAATGTTTTTATTTACTCAAAATAGGTGGGAGAGGGTCTCCTGAGTTGGTTGAATATTTTCTGGTGAATTAAGGGCCTGTATGCATAATTGTTTCAATTCTAGTATCACAGTGTTTATCCTTTTATGGGCAAGTTGTTATTCACAGGGGTGCCTTCCAAGTAACATGAATATTTTCAATTACAGGATTTGACACTGAGTACCAAAGAAATGGTGATGGAGAAGCCAAGTCCCCTGCTCGTAGGGCGGGAGTTTGTGAGACAGTACTACACCCTGCTAAACAAAGCTCCTGACTTCTTGCACAGGTAACACTTGCACTCACCAAGTAATAATGTTTGTCAGCAAAAATATGTCCCATTTGTTGTAAATCAGACATTCGTTTCTGAGTATGGGAGAAAATGGACCTGGCTAACTTCTGGGCTGTTGGAAAAACTGTTTCATCTTACTGCTAGCTCCCTAGGCTCTAGAACAAAGTCAGATCATGTGGATGTATGGCATGTTAACAAGATACTTCTTTTGTGGAAAAGTTTGCTGCTTCTAAGGTGATAAAATGGTATTGTGGACAGATTCCAAAAATACCTGCTGAAGTTGGGGAGGCTGGATAGATACTCTTGAGCAAGCTGCCCTGGTGCAGGTGTTACTCTGTGCTCACCAATGTTCTCTGTCCACTGGAAAGGTGGCACAAGTGTCACTAACTACAGCATCTGTGGAATTTCTCTTAACTACTTCTGCAGAGAAGAGTCCAAGAGGTTTTGCTTCAGTTTAGTTTAGTCTTACCCAGTTCTGGAGCTGCTTGTGTGACATGTTTTCTAGCACTTGCAGTCTCTGCCATTGCTGTCCCTTTCTTCTGGTCAGGCTCAGATATGGAGGACATTTGTGTTTGTGTTCTTTGGCTGTACCTTTCTTCTGAGTTATGTTCTCCAGGGAGGGTGTTTTACACTTCCTCTTTATCTTGTTGTTAGTCTCAACAGCAGCTTGCTCTCTGCCACAGAAAGATTCAGGTTTCCCTGGTGTCCTGGTGCTTGATGTGCTCTTTGCAGCAGCGAGGGAGTTAGGACAACAAGTGTTATTTTTTCATCCTACTAAAAGCTTGAGAAGAGCACAGAGGATCCTCTTGGTGATCATTATCTAAAGCTTGCTCAGGCCTTAGGAGCAGCAGAGATCAGTTTGCCCTCTAAATGAGTGTTACTCAATGTGGTTGAATGCCTGTTGCATTTCAGTTGAATTTGTAAGGCTTTTCTGGCCCCTTAACCAAAAGTTTTAATTCCATTTAGTTGGGGGCTCTACCACCCAGAGACTTTGAGCAGTTCCTTAAAAGCAAGTTAAAACTCTTGGTCCCCTGTGAAGGCCCTTGGTAAGAACTGCTGACTTTCAGAGAGATTGCACTGGAATTTAGAGGGAAATGTTCTAGAGGAAAGATGTTTTCCTATCTGCTTGTGCTCTGCTTCAGCTAAGTTTCTGTATTTTTGTGCTGTTAGGAAGTGCTGGACCCTGCTCAAAATCATGATTATATAGTTGGTACCAAAGAAAACAATCTAATATTTCCCAGTCTTTTTTCTGGACATAGTCAAGGGAATAAAAGTCTTGGGTTTGTATTTCCACAAAAGTAGAGCTAAAAAGAGTTTCTAAGTTCAGTAGAATAAACCAAGAAATGGCAAATGTGGAAGTTCTAGGATTTAGTTCTGTATGCTGACCCTCTGTGCTGGTTTGTTCAATTAAGGAGAAATATTCAGTGTTCTTGCCACTCTTGTGTGACACTGAGTTCATAGAAGTACTTCATGACAACTTCATATATACCATACAAGGGTGGATAATAAAGGTACACATTAGCATCTGGACCTCATGGTGATCACCCCCAAGGCAAAGCATGCTACTGAATAAAAACACAGGGTAATACAACGTTTTTTTATATTAATATAAATGTACTGAAAATATAAAGCATTTCTCACATGCTTTATAAGCTGACAGTAACAATCCAAATCAAATCAGACTATTCTAGGCTCAAAATCTGGAAATGGAATGAAAGCACCAAAGGATCTCTGAAATGTAAGAAAAATATTGGAAGCGAGTATACGTATTTAAATATCAAAACCACACCTTCAGTGCTGGCCAAGGCTTTGAAGAGAGCAGCGTTCAGAGGAGTGGCAGGAGGGTTGTACCTCGCTGGGCTGATGCCTCTGTCAGAGAGGGCATTCTGAGGGTGAGGAACCTTCCAGCCAAAGTGGCCACCTTCCTTAGGTGGAGTTTGCTTCCTAGGAGTTTGCTACAACACCTTGGGCAGACTGCACTGCTGAATATTAAGTTTGTTTGTTTTGGTATTCTTGGAGCCTCTTGAATTTGGGGAAATTTGTGAAGCATATATATACATACATACATATATATATATATATATATAACTTTTGGCCAAAATTCTTGGATTTGGTTCTATTTTTTCACTTTTGTGACTTTTACATCTCTTCGCTTGCAGGTTTTATGGCAGGAATTCTTCCTATGTTCATGGAGGACTGGATGCCAGTGGGAAACCACAAGAAGCAGTGTATGGTCAAGCTGTGAGTATTAAAATTTGTCCTGTAATCCTTGTTAATGTTCAGAATAAAACAAAGTTGTTTTTTTTTACCAGTGACTTTGATTCTCTTACCTGGTGAGTAATGGATTGTGATACTCCTTTCTGTTCAGAGAAAGGATATTCAAATTCAAATTAAAATTCAGATAGGAATTTGTTATCTTGAGGGGCTTTGTTTGCTTATTTCTGCTTTCAATGACAGTTGTGTGTGATTCTTCAGCTTTGCATCTGGGCTGCAGAAAATACCTTTAGGATGGGAAACAAAACCAAGAGGTCCTGATAGATTTCAGCTTCCTAACCCTAACCCTGGTTTCATTTAGAAGTAGTTCCTCAGGAAAGGACTGATCTTTGTGAGTTTCATGAAATTCTCGTGTGAGCAGAGTTTTGTTGAAGTGGAACAAAACTGTCTGAAGAAATGGATGAAGTGAATTGAGGATTGCTTTGGTTGTACCACATTATCAGAATTGTCTGTCAGCGAGGACATCTCTTCATGTGGCAGCCACATCTTTGAATAGTGTGGCTTTTTGTCCAGGGCAGGCTTGCTGTCTTCTCCCTTCACTGGCAGAGTGTCACTTGTGGCACACAAATCTTGGCAGTGCAGGTGTTCCTTGCTCCTGTTATGTTTGGTACTTCAACAATGTGTAAAGGGTTGGTTTGAGGTTGAGTTTAGGGGGCTTTTTTTGTTCTGTTTTGTTGCTTTTTGTTTGGGTTTTTTGCTTTTGTTTTGGGGCTAGTGTTATTTGTTTTTTGGGTATTTTTGGAGGCTTTCTTTATTTTTATTACACAAGCTAAATCCTTAAAAGCCCTTAAAAATTTAAAGCCTTAAAATAGGTAATAGATTTTAAAGCAACTGGAAAACTTGGATAGTACTTGTATGCTGTTTGACTACTCTGAGAAATACTTGAATCCTAGTGAAAAACTTTCAATTAAAAGTTACGAGAGCTCAGGAAGACTGTTCTCAGAGAAAGGCACTTCTAGGTTCCTGTATTTGTCTTTTGAGCCTCAGGGAAGTGTTCTTTTGGGGTTAGTTGAGACTTGTGTCAGTAAAAGGTGTAAAGCTCTGTACAGAATTCACTGCAGCTGATAAGTATCTGTCTCTTTGCAGGAGATACACAAGAAGGTGATGTCCCTGCAGTTCAGCGAGTGCCATACCAAGATCCGTCACGTGGATGCTCACGCCACTCTGAGCGATGGGGTGGTGGTGCAAGTCATGGGAGAGCTGTCAAACAACGGGCAACCAATGAGGAAGTTCATGCAGACTTTTGTGCTTGCACCAGAAGTAAGTATATGTAAGATTGTGTCACACTTCAAATAATGATGGAAAAAACTGACCTCACCTGTAGCTACAATTTATCATACTGGGACAAAAAGTGGGATCTGTCTTTGGAACTTGGTCTGGAGAGTATCATTAAATGTGTCAGAGTGTGTGAGTGCAGAGAAACTAGTGTATTGGACCCATCCTGAGCTGCTTTATTTCCTTGAAGTGTTAGAGCAATAATACAAAGAATATTGAAGCTTGCATTTGGGAGCTGCTGTTGACACAGATAATTTTTTTGAAAAAAAAAGGTTCAGCTCTGTAGATCAAATCTCTGCTGTAGTTGTGTTTCAAGTCTAATGGCAAAGGTGAGTATGGATTGTACAAGTTACTGCTCAACTTTAGCCCTTGGTGAGAACAAAGCTATGTAGAGGTAGAAGGTGTCTTGTGTTCTTTCTACTTCTTTCCCCCTGCTGCATCCTGAACTATTGTGTGGTTGGAGATTAATGTTTTAGGTTCCTGTTGAATTTCTTGATTGTTTCACTACACAGTGCTGTAAGCATAGGAAACCACATAAAGGTTCAGGGTTTTCATTGTCAAGTTTTTGTAGTAGAGAAAATTGAAATTCCTCAATGAAACTCAGGGGCTGTAGACTTAGTTAAAATCTATGATTGCTGTGACTTAGATAAAGTAGCAGATTTTATTCTGCTTAAGACTTCCTTTTTCAGTTGGGCAGAAGGTACTGTTTGATTGTTTGCTTAGAGAAGAAGAAAATAACTTCAGTGGCATAATCCTATTGCAAAATGTTGGTGTTATCCCGAAACTTAGGTCTGTGGTCCATCCTTTCGTTGCCTGCTGATACTCCATATATGCTAAACACTGCATGTTTCTCTTTTACAGGGATCTGTTCCAAACAAGTTCTATGTCCATAATGATATCTTCAGATATGAAGATGAAGTATTTGGGGATTCAGAAGGAGAACTTGATGAAGGTGAGAAGGACTGCATGCGTAGGGTTTGTGTCATTCTTGTTTCTCTTTCCTGTGTGCAGAGCTGGCAGAAGTGACTCGTGGAGATGTTGGAATGCAAACTGTGTTGCCTTTTCATAGGGCACAGAGCTGTTGTTATTGAAGCTCTGCTGGTCCAAAAGGTTCTGGAAAATGAAGGTCCTGTAGTAGTACTGTGTTCCCTGAAGGGCTGAACTGACTCGCAGAGGGTGAGGCTTGATAGAGAATAGAAGCAGTGGGCAACTGGACTTCTGCTGCCATAGCTTCAGCAGGCACACTTGTGTTCTGTGTTCAGTCAAATTTGTATGCAATTTGAAGAAAAGTCTTAATTGGTTTTCAAATATGACACATAGTTCACTTTCACATCATCATCACACTCAGTAATTCATTGCTACTTGAGGGCTGAAATGGACCTCATTTGGTCTTTTTCCCCTCTGTTCAATGAGGCAGAGCAAATCAGAGTGTAGCCAGAACGTATGTACGTGTGTTCACTGGGTGCTTTCTGGAATCTGTTCATCTCAGTTCTGTGGGACAAAGCATTTTAGGCAATCATCCCTGCATTTGAGGTTCATCTTCTTAGTCTGAAGCACTGAGATTCATGAGGTAATAGTGCAATCTTTCTCTTTCACTGCCACCATATGAAAAGTACCTGCTGCTTTAAAAGATCTTCAAAACCTCCTCCCAGAACTGAACTTCTTAGCAGTGATATGTCTCTGGTTTCCTCTTTTTGTGAAAATCTTAAACAGCCAAGCCTCTTGACTGAGAGGCAGCCCCTTTCATTTTTTTTGCAGCTCTTGTTTTGTTGGTGAAGCTTTATTCTGATTGCTACTAATTTAATATGCTTTTATTTTAACTGTGGTTTGTGTACACACATGTGGAGAACTATAAGAGATGACAAGGGTTTTGTTTTTTTTTTTGTGTCAGAGTCTGAGGAAGAGGTGGAAGAAGAGCAGGAGGAAAGACAACCATCACCTGAACCTGTGCAAGAGAATGCAAGCAGTACTTATTATGAAAACCATCCTGTAACGTAAGAAGTCCTTTTTATTATATGAAGTTGCTTTCTTAATAAAAACCAGACAGAATTGCTTTGGCTTTAGGTTCTGTATTCTGTGATTTAACAGGTAATTTAGGAAAATACACTTAGCTTGTTAGGGATCTGTGTTAAGGTAGCATTACATTATTTTGAGTCTTTGCTTCTTTATTGAGGAGAAGAAGAGAGGGGTTTTTTTTTATGTTTGTTAGTTATTTTCACTTCTGGTCTCAAAAGGGAGCGACCCCCATGTATGTAAACACTTAGTGGAATCTTTGTAATCCGAACTTAGAGCAGTAGATGTGGTATGATGTGACTTGTGTCACAGGTACATTAACAAAAGGATGGTTGATCACAGAATAGTTTGAGTTGGAAGGGACCTTCTGAAGGTCATCTAGTCCAACCCCCTGCACTGAGGAGGGACATCTTGATATGTTACTCAAATGTGGGTATCACTTGGAACTGAGAGAAATATGTACTTTTTGAAAGCCTACTGTACAGCTTTCTTGGAAGAATAGGTCTCTGTCCTGAGTGTCTGCAAAACTAAGCAAGATTTAAAAAAAAAATAAAATTATCATTTTGTAAGAAAAAATACAAAAAACAACCAAATAACCCCGCACAAATACAAAGAAACAACGCCAAACCCTGTGCTTTTTTTGAAACATAGGAGTGGCATAATGAAGGCCAGAACCAACTTTCTGTTTCCCCTGTTAAAAAAACCATGTATGACATCACTAGACATCACCTCCTGAGTGCATCACAAGTCACTTAATGCTTCTCATGAGAAATCTGATGGAAAAGTGGAATCTGCTGGAACTCTGGCAGGGGCTTGCTCAAGATAATGCAGTACTTTTTGGATGCCTGAGAGCGTGAAGTCAGGTGTTGTTTGGGGGTTACTGTGTTTTTTGGGAAGAGTCTGTAAAGGCATTGTTCATCATAGAGTCGCTGTGCGTGTGGCGACCTGCGGCAGGAGCTGTATGGACAGAGGTGACTGGAGGTAAGGTAGGGTTCTGAGGTGGCTGAAGAGAGAAGATATTCACATTCCCTACCTTTCAACAGCACAGAGCAGAGAAGTTGCATGTGATTTTCTGTAAATGGGACTCACAGCTGCTTTGGTGAGGACACTGTGTAGCATTTTGGTAAAGAAACAGTAGGTTTCATTCCAGAATTGGCTTTGTTTATGTGTGTAGCTTCATCGTCCGTTGGTCCTCACTGTGTTTGTGTTCTTTTAGAAGCAGCAGTTCTTGAGTTGAGCGCCTCTTCTCCAGGGTTAAAAGGCTGTGTGATTCTTTGCAGAGAACTGTAGAACATGTATTTGCTTCAGCAGAAGTAAAATCTGGTTTTGTACCCAGCACAGGAATACAGCTTCACTTCTCACTGTATTGTATACATACAAACCATGTAGTAGCAAATGGAGACACAAGGATCTTTTGCATAGCAGAGCTGTTGCCATAGCACAGCTTAGAAAATATGATAAAATGCAAACCAATTGATAAGCTCATCAAATGCATTTGACTATTGTAGCAATGGGATAGAGGAGGCACTGGAAGAATCTTCTCATGAGCCTGAGCCAGAATTGGAATCTGAAACAAAAGCTGAGGAGCTGAAAGCTGAAGTAGAAGAAAAGACCCTTGAGGAGCTAGAAGAGAAATCTCCATCTCCACCTCCTGTAGAACCTGTTTCGCTACCACAAGAACCACCAAAGGTTAGTTACAAGTCACATCTGTGCTACTAAGTGCAGATGGAAACCGGATTGGCCTTTAAACTTTGCCTTTCTGGGTGGCTAAACTGGTACCTCTCTTCAGTTGTCATACTGTATGAACAACTAGGCTTGACCTTTGAACTTGTAAAAATGTGAAGTTTCACTAAAAAAGGAAAAAACTGTTATTTTTAAGTGCTGCTCATCACCTATGGTAGATTTTAAGCTTTTTAAAAGTGTGTGTGTGGGTATATGCATGTGTAGGCATTTTTAATTGTGCAGTTAACATGTTAAGAAAACACCTGTAGCTACTACTGCCAAAAATCTCATACAATGGGAACCGCTGCTCTTTCCTTGAAAATAAATGGAACACACTGATGCTAGCGAAATTGCTGCAGCAGAGGTTCAAAACCAGTCTGGGGGCAGTGAGTGTCTCCCAGAGGCAGGATGCCTAATCTTAGAAACCAGAGTGCACACGGTGTGTCCTCTGGTGTGCTTGCACCTGCGGGCTTGCAAAGTGCTGGGAGCAGCCAGGGAGAGCTGGAGCGAGATCGTTTTCTACCTCCAGTGTATCTCCCGTATTTTTTTCCCAATCCTTTTTCTCTTCTCCATTTTTGATTGTAACTTCAGGCATCCGCTTCCTTTCTTCATGCAAAAGACAACACTCCAGGGTTTTCAGTTCTAGGTTTGGTTACATCATGGAAAGCAGTTATCTGGGAATGCTGAAGGCACTGGGCTCACTCGAGTAGCAGTAGTGGGCACGGTACACACGTGCAGACAGCTGGAACTGCAAACCCTTCTGTGCCTCGATTGTAATGCTTGCACAACCATTATTTAATAGTCAGATATGAACCAAAAGTGTGTTTTTAGCAGACGAGTTTCCCTGTAGGAATGTCAGTGGTTTGCCGTGATTAGTAGCCTAGGTTTGTTGCATTTCCTGCAGGCTTTCTCTTGGGCTTCAGTGACCAGTAAAAACCTGCCTCCTAGTGGTACTGTTTCTTCCTCTGGAATTCCACCCCATGTTAAAGCACCAGTCTCACAGGTAACCCATCTGTGAACACCTTGGATTGTCTCATTACTTCTGCAAACTGCTTCAGTTTTTTAAATTAACAGATCAACTTGTTTGACTTAAATTGCACAAATTAATTGTGTCTTAAATGTTAATGCACTCACCTCCTTGTCGCAAGTAAAGGCACAAACGTGTAACTGGTGTAACTTTGGGTGATGGTAATGTTAAAATCTGGTCTTGTGGAAACAGGAAATCACTCATGGGTTTTTTTACCTAACTTAATGACATATGGTTTGGTTTAAAGGGGAAACACCAATTCCCCACAGAATGTTACTTTTCTGAAGTGTGTTTGAAAAGGGCATTGGTGGAAGTGGCCCAGCAGTAAAAAGAGTGTGCACCATTTCTGAGGTGCAAGATTGCCTTGTAAGACTAACATTCACAGGACTGTGCTGGATTTCATTATCCATGGATAATCAGCTTATCAGAGAACCCTGTACCAACTTATGACTGTGGGAGAGATGGAAGGATTCACGTTTCCTTGCTTGGACGATGCTATCTTCCCATTCCAAGGTTGTCTGGGTGAGGAGGGAAAAGAGGAGAGCAAGTTTGACCTGGTGGCAGCCCTTGTCCTGCTCATGCCAAGGTGGTGTGAGACATTCTGAGACTCTCAATTCAGCTTCCTCCATCTGTATAAAAGTCCCTTACCCCTGTGCATTGATAGGGTGTGCTGGAGCTCTGTATCTTGTGTTGCTCCTGTCCTGTGCCTTTTTGAAAAGCTGCAGTTTTCAGTAGAATAGCTGGGTTGCTGCAGCTGTTGTTCTTGCACTGGTTTCTTCCCAATTTTGTGGTAATGGAGAGGTCTCTGTCTAGGACTAGCCTTCAGCCAAATGCATGTTAAAAAAAAAGCAGGGAAGAAAAAGGGAAAAATGAAAGAAAACTAACCAAACAAACCCCAGCACCTTACGTGGTGTTGCTTCTGGTCTGCTGGGACTATCACAGACATCAAATAAAGGCTGTGTAATGAGTTGGGAAGTCTGTCTGTCTTCATCAGCTTAAACAGGGCTTTGAACACTTAGGTGGTATTTAACATGTAAAAACTGTGAGTTTTCTAGTGCAGGATAGATTTACCTTATGCAAAGCCAAAATTGGTTTAGATTTATTTGCCACAGAGAAGGTGGATGGTTGTAATCTGGATGCAAAAATAATTTCAAATGGTCTGCCCAAGAGAGCAGGAGCTAGCTTATAGATGTCCCCATAAAAACTGCTCTGTGTTGCCTCTGTTGCTTGTTGTGCTTTGAGTTGTTTGATTTTTTTGCTTTGACTTTATGTCTTAAGTAATGGTGTGTGGAAGTTTCTGAACAAAACTGACATGGCAGGACATGGCAGGATTTTCAACTCTCAGCTCTTCTGTAGCCAGAATTAGTCAGTTCTGAGCTCCTTTTCTTAAAAGTATTTCAGGCATGGTGTGTAGAAATGGGGTAGAAAAGGCACCTGAACAAGGAGCTGCAAATCAGTAGCAGCTTTTCCCTGTTCTCAGGGATCCATTGCTGCCAGACAGTGTGGATGTGAACAAGGACAGAAGATGCCCGGGTGGGTGGCTCCTTTGAGATGCTGTTCTAGCTGGTGTCAGTGATGTTACAGAGAATTAACTGCCCTGCTCACTCTTTTCTCTGCACTACTCCAGTTCCTCCCCACCCCCATCAAGTTAAAAATACAGCCCCTGTAGTGTTAACTCCTGAAAGGACTGCATACATGCTGCTCTGGATAGAAACTGGTTCAGGCCTGTTTCCTTACAACTGTGAGTGAAACAGGTCAGCATTTCTTACTCTTTTTCTAATTGTGGATGATTGGAAATCAACCTGCCTACATTTATAAACTGGGACTTTTCCTTATAGCATTTTCAGGTACTTTTTATCTCCCATTTTTATTACTGCATTGCTTGTCATAGGGCTGCAGAGGGGCAGGGGTAGGCAAGGGCCTTTTGGGGTGAGTCCCTTTTCCTCCCCACATGAGCTCCTGAAGAGAAGAGACAGTGCCACCTTTTCCTTAATGGTTGTCAGAACTCTGCCTAGCTGAGGTTTGTGGCATACTTGGCTCCTGTGGTAATTTGGGTTTCTTGAACTCCTTACTCAGTGTCCTTCCATCCATTCTGTGCTTGCTGGAACATGCTGGAAGATGTGAGTTGCAATGAGCTGCTGCTTGGGCTATAAATGGCAGCTCTTGATCTGCCATTAAATCATAGAGAGCATCTTGTGGTGCTGCCAGCTGTGGCAGTGTTTTGGGGAGCAGAGTTCTGTACAAAGGCTTTCCTCTTGAGGCACTGAGGCACACTTTTTCTACAAAAAAGGATGGTATTCCTTAGAAAACAACCGGAGAGATCAGCTGCTTGTGTGCTGGGTGAGAAAATCAGTGACACACACAGCAAGCAGGTGCAAGGTCGCTGTTACTTGGATTTAACAGCAGGACATCAGTGACTTAGCAGGTCATGGCTGGGGCTGACAGAAGGAGAGAGTTTAAGCCTAATAGCCATGAGTATCTAAGAAATGAGGGTCTGAAGGTATCAAATTTTGCTTTTGAGATGTAATTTATGATGTGCTTAAGATGTATGAGTGAAAGATGGCAGAAGAGCTCCAGTGACCCACGAAATAGAACAGGATTTAACAGGAAGGTTGGTTTTCCCAGCTTGTTCTTAGAACTGCAAAAGTGATCCTAGAAGCATTGTAGGGACAGGCTAATGCCTAGCTGTGTGGAGCACAAGTGATAGGAGGGCTGAGACATTCGTTTGGTGTGTAACATTTGCATGTTGCATGTAAAATCCATTTTTTTTTCCCTGGGAAGTGCTCTGTCTGGAACTGCCAGTTGTCCCGAGTCCTTAAAGGAAAATAAGGGAGATGTTTAATATAAACTACTTCGCCCCAGCAGTCTGAGCCTGTAGCTGTTCACCTTCTGTTTAATCTTACTTGCAGGCTACTTGCGTATTTTTGTGCTCCTAAGGATAATTTTGTTTTTCTAAGATAAGAACCCAGCACAACAGCAGCTGCTTAACTGTTGTAAAGAAAATGGAATTTTAAAAATGTTGGGAATTGCTTCAGTGACCAGCAGTCTGCATAGAAACATTTTTATTGTTCTGTCTGTTTCTCACGAAGCGAATTTTTAGCTTGCAAAAAGTTGGAATGGGTGTTTTGGTACTTGAAATTGAAGGGTGTATTTTGAGCATCACGGTCTTGACATCAGGAAAGTGGAAGCGAATCCTAAGAGTAGTCTGTAAAAACTCATTTCAGGAAGTACTTACTATGCTTTTGAGGGCTTTTGTTCTCCTCTTTCTTTTTGATAGTTTTCATATAGTTGTTCTGCACTGGAGGAAAATAATTCCTCAGGGACTTGGACAGAACTTTGATTTGCCCATCTCTTTGTGTTCATCTTGGACTGCCTCCTAGTCCAGGAAGTTTGAGCTTGGCTTGAGGAAGCTTTATGCCCTCTACAATTTAAGTCAGGCTGAGGGATGTGTGAATAATGGAATGCTGGGGTCTCAATGCCTGGTCAAACATGGAAAATTCACCTTAGCCAAGTTTTGGGGAGTTGCTCTGATGGAGAGACGTTTGCTTTGCACCTTTTAACAGTGATAAATGAACACTGCAGTCCTGGATTGGTACAGAGGAATTTAGACAGGTGAAAAAACCACTCCCAAACACACTGACACCGATGTCTATCTTCCAGAGTTTGTTTTGTGCATGCCACTTACCCATGTCCTGTGTTGTGGGGGTTTTGTTTTGGCGATTTTGGGGGTTTAGTTTTTTTTTTTTTTACCAGGCCAGTGTTAAATAATGCACGTTCTCTTCTTTTAGCCAAGAGTGGAAACTAAGCCTGAAGCTCAGTCTCAACCTCCTCGCGTTCGTGAGCAGCGTCCCAGGGAGAGACCGGGTTTTCCACCACGAGGACCTCGGCCAGGTAACGTGGATGAGCTTGTGTGACTCCTTGGGATGGGTTAATGAGAAGTGTCTGCTGAGGCCTTGTCTGTCCCTGTGTCTTGCTTGGCTTATCGTGAGCTGCCTGTGCCTGCTGCCTTCAACTAGAAATGATTTGGAGTCCAGGCTGGCTGGAGTGAATATGCTTGTTGCTGCTCCTAGATGTATTCATAGAGATTTACACACATCCTTTAACCTCAGTGGGTCTGCCCTCCTCTTTGTGTTGATGGTAGGAAGGGGAGACATGGAGCAGAATGAATCGGATAATCGTCGGATAATTCGCTATCCAGACAGCCACCAGCTCTTTGTTGGGAACTTGCCACACGACATTGATGAGAGTGAACTGAAAGAGTTTTTCATGAGTAAGTAGTGATTCCAGCTGCAGGGTCTAAGATGGAAAACTGTGTCAAAAAGTCGGGTAACACTGATTTGGACTACATGGGTAAGTTTTTACACCCTACAGATGTCTGGAACGAGCAGAGGGTAGAGCTAGCACTGCGGGTTTTCATAAAGTGTCTTTTCCCTTATGTTTCTCCAGGCTTTGGAAATGTGGTAGAACTTCGCATAAATACTAAGGGAGTGGGAGGAAAACTGCCTAATTTTGGTTTCGTGGTATTTGACGATTCTGAGCCGGTCCAGCGAATTTTAGTTGCAAAAGTAAGTATTGCCATTGGGTACTGAGTATCCTGTTCCAGGGATAGACCAAAAGCCCTAAACCACATGTATTGTGGGTCATCCTAGTTTGCATTGCCATTGGCTCTGGCATGCAAAAAACAGCTGAAAGGAAAACAGTTTCGGCATAGCCTTTCTGTCGGGAGTGCTGTGTAGCTTTAAAAGCTTTGCCAGCATTCCTCAAACTGCACCATGTGGAATTTGGGTTTTTTACCTCTACACAAGTGCTTCACACAGAGCTCAGAACTTATTTTTAGAGATCCTTTAGCTGAAAGTGGAACAGGTAACTTTTCAAAGAGCATCACATGGATCTCTGAATTCTGCACCCTGGGGTCGAGAGGAGGGAGCAGGGTTATTTGCAGTTTTGCTTTGAGGAGCTGGAGGGGAGAAAGCAGCAGTTTTCATTTCTGTGATGTGGGGATGAGACCTAGTAGAGCAATTCCTCAGGAGCTTCAACTCTGAAGTGAAAGGACAAAAGCTGGCAGTGAAGAGGCTAAAGACAATGCTGCTTTTGCTTGAGACAAGCACTTTAATTCCTTGCCTGCCCCAGCGAATGTAAAAATGGCGTTCCACAGGGCTAAGGTTGCATGCTGCAGGGAACCCCTGGCAGGTCACGTTTGTCTCGGGCATGTTCGAGAAGGAAGGCCGGTGCGTTTTTCACATGTACGGAACGGGCTTGGTGCCGTGGTGACTAACGTGTGCCTTGACCGCTTTTCCCCACAAGCCCATAATGTTCCGCGGGGAGGTGCGCCTGAACGTGGAAGAGAAAAAAACGAGAGCCGCCCGTGAGCGAGAGACGCGCGGCGGCGGCGACGAGCGCAGGGATATCCGCCGCAATGAGAGAGGCCCGGGGGGGCCCCGCGGAATAGTGGGTGGTGGCATGATGCGGGACCGGGACGGAAGAGGACCTCCTCCACGAGGTGGCATGGCACAAAAACTTGGCTCTGGACGAGGAACCGGGCAGATGGAAGGCCGTTTCACTGGACAGCGTCGTTGAGATCTCCACTGTGGGCAGACAGTCTTGGCAGTGGTACATTATCCATCGTGTTTGCATTCTTGTTAATTTTTTTTTTAGCTTTGGAATGTGACACAGCCCTTCTGATAATTTCTTTGATGTGAAAACATCCTTTGGTTTCCAGTTTAAATTGAGGTGGACATTTTTTCCCCAGTTTCACGACAGGAGTCACACTCTTAATTTATAAATGTATACGTGGAGAATTGAAGACTTAAAATAAAGAAAAAAGAAACAAAAGAAAAGACCAGTTAACTATCTGCAACAGAAGTTGAACTGAAGGACATGCCCAGTAGAATTCAGGTCCTTTCAGTCAAAAACCCTCTGCTGCACATTTTGTGTAAGTGTTACCGTTTCTGCCTACTACTGTTGGAAACACAAATTGTGCAATTTGTGCAATTGGAGAAGCTTGGCTTTTTTTTTTTTCCTTCTTAGAACACTCGGCTCCAAACAAACTCGTGTTTACGCACTCATCAAAATGCACTAATGGGTCCTCTGAACTCATTTATACTGACAGCTGCAGGAGGCATCGGAGGGAAAACCTTCATCCTCTTACTCAGACAGAATAGCTTGGGGAACGATGCGGGCATCAGCTCTGCTTGCTGTGACCAACCTCTGTACACACACAAACCTTAATAAGACTACACCTTTGTTCCAGAAGGAATCCAGTTAGCTGTAACCAGAACCCAGAGTTTCCAAGTTGTAGCCCTGAGTATGCAACAAGTTTGATAGCTCACACCAGATTTTTCTATCTGCCCCTCTTCAGTGCAGGGATGGCTGCTCAACACACTCCTCCTTCCCCTTCCCCCTTCGAGAAGCATTGTACAGTGAAACTTGTCTTGACTGTATTTGAGTTCTCTGGTAATGTAATAAGCATGATGGTGCCTTCTATGAATACATCATTCCAGTCTTGCTGGTGATTTTGTACAGTATAGTGTATGAAGTACTGTGCTGCAAAGCCAAGCGGCTGCAAAGCATTTAAATAATTGGAAAATTGTATTAAAAAAATTGCAGTATCTTTCAATGAGTAAACATTGCTATAATGATCATCCACCTTGCTCTTCAATTAACAAGTTTGCCTGGTTTTTTTGCAGCGGGGGGGGAAGGGAGGATGAAGGCATCCAGGTAGTCTCCAGGTTGTCTCTTTTCTTTAATCAGTGTCAGAGTTAAAGAAAGTGGAGTTCTAATCTCTCTTGGACCTGAATTTCAGAAGTCAGTCCAGAATGGTGGACACTTCTGGCCAGCTCATAATGGGTAGATGTAAGCATCCTTTGTAAAGGTGAGCTTGTCAAATGGGGATACTGCAATTTTCAGAGAACTAAACAGCAGCTCTTAAGTTCTTGCATTTTCCACTTGCACTTTTTAAAAAATTTGTACTCATTTTGCACATAACTCTCAGCTGATGTTGACACTGATGTGGCTCTGGCCTGACGGATAGAAAGGAGGCGTTCTCTTCTGCAGTTTGACTGGTGGGTTCTCCATGGAGAGGTGTGTTTCTGGATGATGTCCCGGAGCACACTCCCATAAACGGCCGCTGCAGCCGGCAGCGCAGGCGGGCCGGGGCCGGGCCCTGCGGCGAGTGCGGGCTCGGGAGCAAAGGGGCCTTGGTGCGTGCGTCCGCGCACAAGCGCGACCGCCGACAGCTGCTGCTGGACGTGGAAGACTTCAACTTGAAGAAGGGCAATTTCAAGCAAAAGCAGGGAGGGCATCCTGGCAGTCTGGCTCTGGATTATGCAATCATTTGCTGGTTTTGAGTAATGTGGAAGATTTTGCTCATCTTTTCTGATACACTAGGCAGGGGGAAGTGGCATCTGTGTGTTCTCTCCCAGACTTGAGGTCTTCTGTGTTCCATGGTAAGTCTTGCACTATTTTCATACACATTTTTTTCTGGGACACATTTGTAGCATTTGGCAATTTCATATTTCAGTTTTTTTGTTGAAGGTCTTGCCATTTCAGCTGTTACCTGGAAATCTGTAGTACTTGAACTGCTCGCCACACAACTCCACTCCTTAGGTTTGAAGCCCTCGGACAAATTGCTGTCATCAGTTAGCAGTTTGCCACCAGTGTGATTTGTGTAGCCTGGAGGTTCTTTTTTCCTTCTGTAGTGCTGTGGTGTTCTGCTGCCACCTAATTTGTTTGTATGGCATACGGCACTGGAAATAACTGACAACAGAAACGGAGTAGTAAAAAGAGCTCCTGAGCCATTCTGCTTTTTGGCTTGCTTCTTGTTTAAGTGACACGAACCCTTGGAACATCATCCAGAGAAGTTTACATGGTGATAGCTCACCTGCTGTACTGTGGACTCTTACGTGTTCTTGACCCTCTTAATAGTCAATGTACCTCTTAGAGCAAAGGAAGGGATTCACTGACCATTACTGTTAGTTGCTGATTTGTGAATGGTGGGAGTATTTTGTCATTACGGTTCTACTTCAACAAACTTGGCCGACCATCTTGACTTTAGTAAGTATTCGAGACAGTGGATTACCATCTTTATTGCTGTAACTTGTCAAGCATTATATGCTAGTAGATTCTAGTTTAATTGTTGCAGGTGGAAAGTATTTTTACTTTTAAGTTTCCATTCTGAATGTGTTTTGACTAAACATGCCAATAAACTACTGATGTCTGCAGCATTTATCCATGTCCCTAATTCTCTTGCATGCAGGTGGCTGTAGAGCCCCGGCACCCCTCGCTCACAGAAAAGATTGTGTAAGAACATTGTTGCTGACCTGGCTGGTGACAGTGACAAGTTGTAGCAGCACAGTACCATGTGCTTTGAAGTGTTTGACTTTGGTGGTATCTCTCACCTTGGGGGGTGTGTGTGTCTGGTCCAGGGAGGATTTGAACTCCTCTCAGACGTGTCCCAGCTGGGATCCCTCCACACCCTGCCAGGCTGCAGCATCTGGCTGCAGGATACAGCTTAAATGGTTATTGCAGCAGTGCTGGGAGGAATGTGAGCTGAGTTGTCTTTAAAACAAACAGACTAGAGTTGCTTACTCTCCACTTTAGTGTCATTGAGTTTTGATGGTGCAGAAGTAATTGCCAAAAATTTCTTGTTTTTTACTTCTTGTGTTTGTTGGCAGTTACCCAGAAAGGCTGGTAAAAGGGTTATTCTTGAACTGCTCATAGATGAGGTGTGGCCGAATCATGGAATCTCTGAAGTTCCTGTTGGCTGTATCTTGTTGAGGGTATGTCTTGCCTGTAATATTTCCTGATAAAAGGCAGTTAGGAGGTGACTGAAAAGTGATCCAGTTGTGTGAGCTGGAATACTGGAATGAAAAAACTGGATCCTGTAGAAGTCCCAAAGCCAGAGTGGCCAATAATTCCTCAGAGGAGCATCCTCCACAGCTACAAGATCCGCTGATCTCCAGAGATCTCCAGAGAAACACGATGCCCTGTTCCACCCATGAGGGCCTGCAGCATTCAGACCTTGGTGCCTTGAGTTGTGAGGTAAATTGTGCTGGTTCATGTTATCTGGGGCTGAGGGGATGTGTCACACTACAACATGAAATAACTCACGCACTCACACTAAGATCAAAAGAGCAAAAGGAAGTTAATTTTATTTCTGACCTCACAATATATAGAATTCCAGAGGTGACTGTGGATTAGAGGATGAAATTGCCACCTCTCCAACCACACTCTTCAAACCAGCAGTCCATCTAGTCTCTCCTCCCACAAAGAAGAATGCAAAACAATCATTATTTACATGAACAGTGTGTGAGAACTCCAGTAGAAATATGTAAACATCAGAAGGCATAGAAAACTTTTAAAGGAACTTTAAAACATTTAAAAGAACAAGGCAACAGGGAAGGGCAGGAGATAATATTGTCTGAAACTCCACAGGGTTAGCCAGGACCTGGTTTTACTTGTGCCAGGAAGTCTTGCACATTTCAGATTGTTCAAGAGCGCCTTCTGTCAGCATCAGAGCTGACAAGATTGCCTGTAGTGGAGGTAAGAGAAAATGCCAGGACAGCTGAGGGATGTCACAAAGCAGCCACCTCCTTGGTGCTGCAGAGGCCTGGCCTGTTCCCCTGGCAGTGCCCATGCTCCGGTACCTTTACAAAGCCTGGTGCTTTTACAGAAGCCTCTGCAGTACAGGGATTGCTGGGGTTTTGCATGTCATGTGGAGAAATCCAGCTTGGAATGGTCATTTATTGGACATGGTAGAAGAAGATAGGCTGACTGGTAATCCTTGGGAAAGCCATTGATGTCTGGTCGAAGCTTGGCTTCTTGCAAGGGGAAGAAAAGCAGATTAGGAAGCCATTGTCCCTTTGGTTTGTGCTCTGCCTTGTGTTCCCTGGGCCTGAGCTAAAAGGAGACGTCTTGGTAATGGTGCTGCAGCACTTGCTGTTCCCTCGGAAGGGTGGGAACAGTGGGAAGTGCAGTGTCTGTGTGTAGGAATTAAAGCTTAGAGCAGCTCTTGCAGATGCTGACACCGTTCCTCTGGCTGCCTTCATTGTATGCCTGTCCCTAACTGGAGTCCCTGAATGTCCCGAGAGGTGACATCCTCTGACTAAACCAGAACTGGTACAACGGGGCACCGAGGACCTGGAGTTCCCTGCCCACAGAAGGCCCATATTGCCCTGCAGCCCTCACAGCAAGCCCCACAGTGCAGCTACACAAGTGCTGCTCTGGGCAATGTGTGGTCACAACGTGTGCCTTTGTCCCAAGGCAACAAGGACACAAATTTGGCTGTTGTGTGACCTGGCCACTGTGCCCTGGCAAAAGCCAGTACGGGGTGGGTGTGCTCTGGCTGGAGCACACATGAGGAGTTGTCTCTCTAGAATAGCATGGGTCATTGTTTGCACGATCAGGACCAAGTCCCCTCAGTGGCTCAGGTCCCCTCAGCAAAGAGAAGAAACACGAGCCTGTCAGGGCAAGTGCGGAGCACGGCAGCTCTGCCAAAGCCTTTCCTGGAGCATCGCAGGGGCAGCAAGAGCTGCTCCAAGAAGGAGCACTTGGACTTTGCCGGGCATGTTGGCCTCTGCTGATCTGCTCCTGCAGCCTGCACAGAGGCATTGCTGTGCTGGGGGCAGAGGAGAGGAGGTCTGTGCAAAGGTGGCTCAGTCGCTCTGTGCTGCAGCAGGCCTCTGGCTCCATTGAACTGCTTGCAGGAAAGAATAAAGAAAAAGACGAGGTAAGTGTGGACCAATGTTCGTGTTCCTGTGTAATGAAACACGCTGCAGAAATGAGCGTCCCAGGGGTGCTATGGTGTGTGAGACCCGTCTGTTGGTGCTGGGCTGCAAGCCCAGGGAGGGCAATTCTGGACGGGACCTGGTTTCGTGTGAGAGCTCCGAGCTGGGCGCGGTTAACGGGAGGCGTTTAGCGCCCGGTCGCGCCGCCCTCCGGCAGCCGAGCCGCGCGGAGCGCAGCGGACTGCGGCCGAAGGCACCGAGCGGCTCCGGGTTAGCCGAACCGAGCCGAGTCCGGCCGCACGCAGCGAGCGGGCCTGGCCCAACCGCTGCTGGGGAGAGCGGCTGCCGCCTCCCGTTACACCCCGGCCGCCTTCGGGACGGAGAGCGGCGGGAGCGCCATCCCCGCCTCTCCGGGGCAGCGCCGGGCTCGGATTCCCGCACGGAGCCTCCGGCGGTGAAGGCGGGAGTCCGCGCAGGTGTTTCGAGGGGCGGCGCGGGGCGGGGCTGCTCTGGGGTCGGGCCGGGGCTGCTCTGGGGTCGGGCCGGGGCTGCTCTGGGGTCGGGTGGGCTGTGCCGGTTCGCTGCCGGCGCCACAAAAGCAGCGGCCGCGGCGGGGTCGGTTCGCTGTCAGCCTCGCGGTCTGCGCGCAGAGAGCGGCGGCGCGGAGCAGGTGAGCGCGGCGGGACCGGGAGCTTGGCCGGGGCCGGAGCCTGCCCGGGCCGGTGAATTGAAATGTGCCGTAGCGAAAGGTTTTGTTGGCATAGGACCAGGAAATGTCTCTCCGAGGAGTTTCCTGTAGTGAAGGGCATGATTGAGGTGGAGAGCTTTTCAGGCGAAAATTTAAAACACTTTTTAAAAATCGAGTTAAGATATGAGATCTGTCTCAAAGCATGGCCATTTGCAACTCTTAGCAAATGAAGAGATGCTTGATTTGTGACTGGTGTAAAAATTATCTGTTTGGTTTTTTTTTTCACAAGAGCTCTTTGCTAATTGTCTTCTTTAGATCAAACAGTACTTTTGAAACTTCTCTTAATATGTAATTATAATGGCTGAAGTCGAAAATCAGCATGCAATTGAATCAGGGTATTAAAGTCTCTCCAAGTTCTCATATTCTTTCGTAAAAAATTTCCAAGAGAATAAACATGAAAAAAACTAACATATACAGATACGTATACGAACGAACAAATACAGACTCTCTGCCCATATATTCTATTTAGAATGGCCATTTGGTGTAGGCAGCACTGCTGAGCTTTGCCTTGCGGTGGTCACCAGCAGACAGGGACAGGTGTGGTTTTATAAAGCCTTTATTTACTTTTTTTTTTTTTTAAATGAAGGGATTGAAAAGCACATGGTGTGACAAAACACAGAGGGTTGATGAAATATTCATTCAATACCAAATGAAAAAGGGTAAGGGGTCGGAAAAGTTACACAGCAAGTTTTTTCTTCATGTTTTTCTCACTGGCAACCTGGATTGGAGAGACAAAAGGGAGTATTTTATAACATGGCAGCATACTGGTGGTACTTCAGTTATTTGAGCCTGTGCAGTGGCATATGGTAAAGCAATTAGGGAAAGCACAGGTGGTGGTTAAAGGGAAGCTGGATGCTTTTTGGGGATAAAGAAGTTAAGTAAATGGAAAGTTGGGCAGGAAGGGGCAGACAGACTGACAGACAAAGGTATTTGTGCATTACTGCTGCTACCTACCTCAGGTTAAACACCAATTCCTAATGTGGCTCTGCTCTGGACTATTAGGGCAGCACCCTAGGAAAAGGAACACAGTTGTCAGAGAGAAACCAAAGAGAAAAGTAGGTTGTGCTTGAGAAGGAGCTGTTAGAAATTTAAACTAGTACATCAGTTATGGTTCAAAGGATAATTCTGATGGTACTTCCTGACCCTAGAACCCATGAGCCCCTTGATGTGTGTCTTCCAACTTTGCCAAAGGAGGAAAGAAACTTTTGGAACTGATTAGAGACAAAATCATTCTTTCCTAAGTCTTCCCAATATATTTAACTATGTAACACTTTGGATATAAATAGAAAAATAATTCAATTAATAGGCAGTTTAAGATACTAGTAATAGTTCTGTGCCCTACATATAATGAGGTTGCTACTGCAAATTGTCATTTGTACTTCCTGGCAATGCCATGTGGCTCCAGATAAACCTTTTCTGTGACCTGATCAGCCAAACTCCCAGTATATCTGTATTTGCTGGGCAGTTCTGAGAATTGATCCAGATGCACTTTTTGCTGGTAATCACAGAGTTTTGTAAGGATCTGTAGCACAAAAGCAAGTTTATGTACGCTAGAGATAAAGTTCAATTCTACACATGGATATTTGTCAACTGTGGCTTGTAGGTGTTTGGCTCTGCTGACAAGGCCTGACAGAACTTCATCTAATCTAGGATGGAGATGTGCTTTGAGCAGGTGGTTTGACAAAATTGCCTCCAGACAACTTTTCCATGTGAAATTGCTCAGTGACTATAATCTGTGCAGCCAAGATACACAGTAAGCTCCGGCCATTTATTGTAAGGGCACATGGACAGGTGACCACAGCACTTTGCTGAAAAACTTCCTAGTGCTCAGTTTCCAGGTTTCTGTATATGTGGTTTGGGGGGTTTTTTGGTTTGTTTTTGTTTGGGTGGCTTTTTTTTGTGTGTGTGTGTAATTTGTGTTTGTTTGTTTGTTTTTAAAAGGAGATAGAAAGTACCTCTTCCCCAAGACACCCCTCAACATCTGACTGCTTGCAGCACTTTTCCATCATGGCAGTGAAGCCCCCAGCAATTGTCTTTAGTTGTTCTTCTGTCATCTGGGGTTTGCGCTTGATGAGGTTGACGAGCAATCTGAAAACAGAGCCACAAGAAACAATTAATCTTGCCTGCTCTAGTCAGAGTCCTGCTTTACAAGGCACTATTCCCCCCAGGCACAGCTCCTTTGAGGGGTTTTTTGTCATGCCTAGATGAGCCCTGTGCCTGCTGGTGACTCCAAGCTCCCAGTCTAACAGAACCATCTGTTTCTTTTGTGTTAGCTCAGTTACAGCTGGGTAAAAACTTAGGGAGATGATCTGTATGTCATCTTAATTAAGTACATCTCAAGATTTGCACTGGCAGTGGGCCTTGATGAAACTGGTCAGTTAAAAGAGTGATTTTAAGTGAAGAAAAAAAATCTCTTTTGCCTCTTCCAAACTACTTGATGTTGTATGCTGACCAGGTCAGTGCACACACATAGTTCTATCTGGTTTTCTCTGTCACTAGGGGAGCCCCAGTCAGGTTACAAAAGAGGCTGTAGCTTCCTTCTGCTCTCCCCAAAGTGCTACACTTCAAAAGCTTCCCTGCAAGGTATTTCTTGGAGCTTACTTCAGCTGCCCTGCTTCGCGCTCAGCCGGAGGAGCATTGCACATTTTCTCATCAAAATTGAACATCATGGGGTCAAATGGTGGAGGCACGTATTTGGTATCTATGCCCATGGCAGTGAAACATGGTCTCCTTTCAGAGTAGAGTTCATTGCAGCACTGTGAAACCTGGTCATTGATAGGGGTGCTCTCCTGTCTCTTGCACATGTCTTCAATGATGACGGTCAGCTGAAAAGGAAAGGGTGAAGGTTAGTTACATCTTCCAAAAAACACAGCAACTAGGTGATGCTTGTATCAATAGCATAGCTGGAATGTAAACCTGCTGGGATATGGTACATGTTTAACATTTAGAATATATTGGTATTCCTAGACTAAGGTGTTTCTTCATCTGCAAACAGTCTGGGCATTGGGCTACAATCAGTAGGTTTGAGGGTTTTAGGATGCGATTTCGCTTTCCCAAATGCAACCTGCCACAGTCTCAATCGTGGAGCTCTGGGCAGCCTGGTCCAGTGGAAGGTGTCCCTGCTCATGGCAGGATGTTGGAACTGGATGATCTTTAAGGTTCCCTCCAACCCAGGCCATTCTATGGTTCTATGATACCCGATTCTATGATTCTATGAACTCACTTTTGCTTCCTGAGGGGAAGCCCAGTTTAGCTAAAATTCTCACAAGATACTATCAGATAGCTATTTAGACTCTCACATCCATTAGAAAATGAACAGACTTGGAATTCTGTTAGGTGGATGCTTAGTGTGGTGTTTATGAAAAATCAGTGTGTGTGCTATCTCATCAGAATTCAGTATTTTTGCAAACAGGAAAAATACCCCAAGAGAAGGGAAAAGGATAACTCCATGTACTCACATAGTACTCAGAACAAGACATGCGTTGCTTCTCAGGAAGGTTGCAGCATTTCTTGCCAACAGCTGTCATTTTCTTCCCAATTTCAAGCAAGGTGTCAGTTGATACCTGAGGCATTTTCTTAGTGTAGCGGACCAGAATTCTGACAAAGTCAAATCAAAATGACTGTTAGTAGAGCATTCTTCCAATACAAGCACGTTAGTCCACTGAAGGGAAAATGGAAGTGAAGAACAAATCAATCTGCCCAAAGCAGCCAGTATAATTCATTACACTCCAGAATATTTATCAGGAATCACTCACCCTTTAAGGAAGTCTGCCTCGCCGTGGGTATTGAACAGCTCACAGTTGGTCTTCACAACATCCTCGGTTTCTTTGATGTGCTTGTTCAGTTCCTCTTGCTGAAAACAAGTACAGATTTATTGGAAATATTAGAGCAGGACTTGCTGGTAGCAGTCATACAAATGTGACTTCTGACCACTTCAGAAACCTTAACTACAGAATACTCATATTGCAAGGTTGATCACTTCTGTGTAGCCAAGAGGGTGTAGGCAGGATTTGATTCCCTAGTGGGGCTTAAGTTCAAACAGAAATTACCTTGAAAAAGGCAGCCACATTTTACAAATTTAATTTAATTACCTGTTGGACTTATTTTCTAAGCAGTGGGGATTTATGTTTATTTGTTTAAATCAAGTAAATATTTCAAATTGTTATCAACCATAAGGGGAACATCTCATGGCCAAAGCTTTCAGGAACTCAACTTATTCTGTGTCTTTTGTGTGACTGAGTTGTGGATCAGACCTAAGCTGAAGTGTCTCTGTGCTGGTCATGCACACTCCCAGCACGATCCATGAGCAGCCATACTCAGTGTATGAGTGGAGCTCGGAGAATAACTGAGCTGTGAATTGTCGGCCTCAGGACAAGCAGAATCACAATTGAGATACAGGAGCATCAGACAGTTGGGTGAGACTACTCTGAAATAATGTGATGTGACAAATTAAATTACTCTGTGATCTGAGATAAGCCTGTATCCTTGCCATGGGCCATGGACTGCTTCGTCTCTCACCAGGACATTAACCTCCCCTGGAATTAGCCTCTCCAAAAGCTTTCTGCCTGCTCTTCTGTAGGAGCTTCTCAACACAATTCTTCTGTGACAGGTACCAACCAAGCATTCTAGTTGTCTGCAAACAAAGCTTTGCACCTACAGCATTTCCGTAGCACTCAGCAGGGTTGTCTGTCTTGCAGCACTTATCCAGGAGTGCTTCGTATCCCTTAGCAATCCTCATGATCAGCTGTGTGGAGAACTCAGGGTGTCTTCGTGAATATTCGTAAACAAACCTGAAAGGCACAGGATCAGACACAGCTCCTGAATAACGTACTTCTTTCATCAGCACAGTGCAGTAATAACAAGGACATTTCCTCAGGTGGACAAGGAGCTTGGAATGCTGTTGGCGCTACTTACTCTGACAGGAATGCATCATGGTTTGGCTCATAGCTTTTACACACTTCCTTATCCTGAATGTATTTTTCAACTAGCGAAGGAAGATTGTCAGGTTTGTCGTCAAACTCTGCCTCCATGATGCACTTGGTCTGTTCCACAGCTGGCAGCTCGCAGCAGGGCTTGAGTTTACTTGAGAAAACGGCTTGTTTAGCACACAGAGAGGCCACCAGCTCTGACTGTAAAATTAATACATAAAATCAGACAAGCTATGAAATAATTGAAAGACAGATAATTAATCTGTTCTCTCTGCTTCAGACTCTTTTCACTCAGGTCACTTATTTACTTAGCACTTTGGTAAAAAAATGCTGTCTTCACACAAAGAGAAATAACTGGGGCATGTGCAGGGTGAGTGGTTCCCTCCGTGATCCTAGACACTCTGAAACCCAAACTCTGGAAAGCCAGGGCACATCACTGAGTGCTCTGTCACAAGGATGCCTGATGCATCTTGTAAGTCCTGACAAGATGCCCAGCTCTGATAGAGGACAACATGTGGTATAACCCCAGAGCACTCGAACGAGCTGGGTCAACAAGTGTCCAAGTTTGAGTCAGCCAGACAATAATGAAATCATCTCACTATTGCAGAGGTTTGTTAATCTGTTCTCTGGTATTCATTGGCACTACAGGAAGGCTGGATTAGTGGCAGTACTCTTGACAGGACTGGAGAAAAAACTGCAGCCTTTTTGCCTCTGCTTTTTTTTCCCCCTATATTTATGATTGAGTTGAAGTGAATACATACCATCAAACAACCTCCCTATTAAATATTCTGATTTTGACCAAACACACTGGATAAAGTTTAAGTCATAGGGCTTCTTGTCCCTATGATTAGGCAGGGCTAGATCCAAAGCTGGGCCAAAACCTGCTTCCAGTAAGAGTCAACTGTGCTGGTCCTGAGCTTTTCAGTGCTTGAGGAACCTTTCAGCAGTGCTGAGTACAAGTGTAAGTTCCCTGGACTGTGAATGTGTAGCTGCACAAATTACTATATTTCTAAACATTTTTCAAATATGTCAACGTTGTTTTAAAGCAGTGAGCTCACCCAGTCATCTACACATTCCACCATGTCCCCATCACAGCACTCTTTGTGGACATCTGTCACTTCGTGGACCATCTTAACAAGTTCTGCAAATGGAGCCTTGGGGTACTTCTGGCTCATATGAACAAGTTTACTGCATAGAAAAGGAGAAAAAGACACTTGTTTTAAAGCACTGTAGGGAACAGAAACCTTGCAAGTCACTAACACATGATAAGGTAGGTTAGGATTGTTTCAAGAAAATACTCATTCTTCTCATCCAATTTCTGGTGGCTAAAGGAAAAAAGGTGCATCAACATCTGCACAAGTAAAGCCAGCAAGGAGCAAGTCTGTGGTTCTTCTGTTCTGCCTGAACTGTAAGAATCACACGTAGTATTCCCCATCACTGTTGAGCAACTGGTCAGTGCTCCAAATTGCTTGGCACAGATAGATGTAGTCCTGATTATACCTTTAAATGAAAGCTGACTATGTCTGTAAGATAATCCCAGTCAATGTTAATGTATCAGACTGGCCACAGAATCAAAGCACCTCTCTGTGCCCCAACAGCTGATCCAGTTATTAAATTGTAAAAGCTTTTCTATATCTTACAAGCAAATGTTTTAACAACTGGGATTCTGCCAAATCTGACTTTTTGGTTGGTTTAAGGTTCGAACTAGCAGCTTACTCTGCTGAGAAGTGATGTGTCCATCACTGAAACCTGTAGGCACTGGAATGGGGTACAGCTTTGGCAAAAGTGTGGATTAAGAGTACCCTGTGATCTCTGGTTCTGAGGGACATTCCAACATTTAATTCTCCATCTTCTGGACTGGTTCCAGAGATAGTTTAATTGCTCTGCAATTTTCACAGCTGAGCTTTTCCTAGGTCTCTCTCACAGGCTGACAAGCCAACATTTTATCAAAAAAAGTGATGGCAACTTACCTTGCTTGGAAAGTCCTCTCACCATACTTGTGGAGGATTCTACATCCATGCTGCTGGTGCACATTTATCTTCTTGGCTCTTTCCTTGATGACAGCTGCCTGTGGTAACAGGACACACATTGTCACATTAAACTGTTTACATCCAATGGATAGGATTAATCCTGACCTGTCTCTCCAAGTTCTTCATGCAAAGCTTTGCATGAACAGGAAAATTCTGCCTGTTTCTCACTCAGTTGCTTAGTGTTTATCCACAGAGACAAAGCTGCTGTACCTTTTCATCCAAGCAAGCACCAACATCACTCTCTGGGCAGCAGGTTTTAAGTGCATTTTCATACTCAGCAGCCAGACCCAGGATTGCTGGGGCGTGCAGGAAGGGGTTTCTTCTTGCAACAGTATAGACAAAACTAGAAGGAAAAGGGAAGCATTAGTTCCATGTTCCAGTGACAACAGCAAATGGCATTAAACCTCTTGCAACTTCTCTAACTTTTTTTCTAGTTTAGAAATTTACTTTAGAAATCTAGTTTAGCAATCTGCTTTTAGACATAATGCTTTAGACATTATGACATTTAGACATAATGCTTGCTGATTGGAAACGCTCTGCTAAATCCCACCCTTCCCAAGGCAGGACTCGGTAACTGTCAGGGAAGGGTGAACTCCTGATGTTGTCAGCCATCTGGTTTGATGGCCATCTGCTTTTTTAAAATGTGTTGTCAAATATTTGAAAGTTCTGTTTTTTAGTATGAAAAATTCATCTACGGCCCTTTCACCAACTTTTTTTTGCCAATTTTTATTCTTTTCACTCTTATCTTTCCTCATTTTTGCCAATTACACCAAGAGTAGTGGGAAGCTGGAGCAAATAAGTTATTAAATCAATATTGGAAACACCATAATTTTTCAGCAGGTTTGGGGAAGAAAGGTCATGCAAGTTGTATAAAATGTGATCCTTAACCCCTGTTGGGAATGCAAAAACCTGATCTTGCATGAAATGATAAAATGTGATCAGGGTAAGAAAGCACCAGTGGCCATTTTCCTTACTTTCCCAGGAGCTGCACCCGATGGTCCTTGTACTCGTTGCAGATCACGTCAGCAGCTGGTCTCTGGTAGGGTGCAATGAAGTCTGGTTGCTGAACTTTGAAAGACAGGAAGCACTGGTTTCTTTCGGGATCAGCTTTACCACAGCAGTCAGCCATGTCACCGTATGAGTCGCGGAGCTTTTCCACTTGGCAGATTTCATCCAGGAAAACAGTGGGCTGTAAAGGGAGATGTGAGGGTCAGAACTAGTGCTTATACATAGACAGTGCAATGTATTGGCAGTTTATCTGCAAAAGAAAAGCCAGGCTGAATAATAAATACATTTTTACTGAAGAAGATTTAGACCATAAATCAAATTAGTCTACTGTTTTTCATTAATTTCATAAAATTTTATTTTATGTAGTCCAATATCAGAACGGTTTCAGTGCTTTACTGAAAGAAGTTAATTATAATTTAAAATACTCTATGCAAGACAGTGATCTCCTTTTACTTATAATCTGACTAAACTGAATTTTCAGATGAATTGAAGCAGGATTTGATGAAAACCTTGAGGGAGAACTTATGTCTAGCTCAAAGTGTTAGATGTCCAGCAATCCTAAATACCTGGAAACTTCTTTTGTTACCTCATTTTAGAGGAATTTTTTTAAACTCTCATAAACTAAATGCCTTAAATTAGCACACACACCTTTTCAAGTCATCCCAGTGTGAAAATCACACACTTGGGTCACTTTAATACCTAGAATTAGGCCTGTACTTCACAGCTGGGGTTTTGTACTTAATGCTACCATTTATTTTCAGGCAATGTGCCAAAGTGTGGTATTTGGTATCCAACATAGGGATCCATGGATCATTAGGCACTTCTTAAAGGCAGAGGTTTAAAACCTGACAAAACCAAATTCTTTGTTTAAGCACTAAGATCTGAGCACTGGCCTGTGACAACAGCCACACCGGAAAGGTTCAGGTAAGTCCTCAAGGAGGGTGATGGTGGCAGCTCCACAGAGAGAGGAGAAATACAGCAGTGAAGGGTTTGCTGCCTACCAGTGGTTTTGAGCACTCGGGAGCATCCTCGTTGGCCACGCACTTATGTGCCAAATCAACAACATCCTTCACCAGCTTAGACAGTCCTTCGTAGGAGCATCTCTGGAGGTACTGGGCAAATGTGATCATGGCCCTGAAACACAAGGCACAGTTTGGAATATGAGACTGAGAAACGTCAGGCAGTATTTTCAAGGTGCCTCTGAATTGAACTGGTTTGTTCAAATGACGTGCACAAAGGTTAACCAGAATACCTTGCAGAGCATAGTGCCAGATCCCACATCTGTCTTGCTCTCTCCTTTCTGAACATGTTTTTTAACCCTCCCAATAACCTTTTTACCTTCCCATTAAAAGAAGTCTTGAATATTAAATTATGAACAAACCAGAAAAGACTGTGATCATAAATGCCATGACCTAAGCTGGATTTGGCCACTGTTACGAATTATGATCTTCAGACTGCCTTCTGTCAGCACTTAGGTGTCTGTCAGGGCCCTCTGTCTTTTCCAAAACTAGTTTCCAATGAAGATCACTAAATTGTCTCAGAAAGCCTGTCACAGCCTTGTTTTTTGAGGTTAGTGGTTTGTTTGTGGGTTTTTTTCTGGCAATATTGCCAATGCAGTATAATTTCTCTTCATTCTAGGCATATCAAACCTGTATTCCTCATGCCTATTTTATTTTCAGAGAAGGAGCAGAAGTTTTTTTCACAAGGTTTGCAAGGAGCTCTTTTCCCAGAGAGCAAGAAAGTCATTGTGATGTTTGCAGGTCTTAAAATATTTCTAGGTTTTGCATTTTGCAGTACCAGTAAAAGGCTAAGTCAGTGTTTCAGTGAGACATACACACCCCCTGTGAGCTCATACAGTGTGTCTTACTCTCCCTTTTTGGTGCAATATCAAGAGAGACAAAAAAACAAATCAGAAGGTGGAAGCTGAACGTTCACTTACACTGCCTTAAATGTCTCTTCCTTCAGGTCATTGAAGCGGTGGGCAATCGGACTCTTGTGGTCTAGGAAGAAAAACAAAGGGAGCAGTGATGCTCACTGTCACACTGGCTGTGCTGGACCCTGAGAAATATATTCTGGGCACCATGGGCAAGATTTTCACAAGTGTTCAGCATTCACCCGACTTTTATATTTAAAAACTTAAGAAATTGAACTTTGTCTTGTTCATTGGTCTACAGGTACCTAACTCTTAGGTTTGCTTCTCTTTCTGAGGGAACCCAAGCCTGCGATTTTTATGGTCCTAATAGAATATTTACCTCTGTAAGCAGCTAATTAATTCAGATATTCAAAATTACTGTTGGGGCTTAATATTTAGGGTTAGCAGAGGTGTCCTTTGGGTAACCACCACCCCCAGATGCTGCAAATAAAACAGTGCAGCTGCAGTTTGATTAGAGCAAACCTTCTTCCTCTGAATGCTAAGTTATTAACTTGTCAAAAGACAGAACTTCCGAAAGCAAAAGGAGTGCAGCTCCTTTTTCCATGCTTGAACAGATTCCTGACTCATTGACATCTGTTCATGCACCACACAGATGTTGCCAAGGGATGGCACCACACTTACTCACCCAGTTCAGTTGTCCTAAGTGTCCTACCCATCTCCCCACTGTCTCTTAATTTATTTTCTTTTCTAGTCAATCATATTTTTCTTTTCAATATAGATCAGGATCCCACGAATTGTTTATGAAACCATATTCAACACATTAAATTGATAGAGCAAAGACTTCCAAGAGAACTAATTAGTCCTTTCTTACCTGCATCTCGTGCAGTTCTTTGCAGATTCCTGGATCTGGCAGAGCTCAGGAGAAGAATTAATGAAATTAATGTTAGCCACTTCATGGTTTCAGATTATGATGTGAGCAAAGTTGCTCAAAAATGCTAGGACGATTGAAGGAAGAGCATTTGCTTATATACCTTTCACTACCTGTGCTTGTAAAATATTAACCCTTGAGCTGGCATTTGTGGCTTGCCATTTGGCCTGAAGAAGATTACGAAACTTCACCTTGACAAAAAATTAATTTGATATTAGTTATTTATTCTGTGTTGTTACTATGGGCCTTTTCGTCCTGAAGAGGTTGAACCTCCCAGCACCCAAAAAAAGATAAAGTTTTGCGTAAATTTCCTTATCAAATGACAAACAAGGAGTTCAAGGCATCAGACAAAAAGGTCATCAGGACTAATCCTATAGACTTTTTTTTTTTGCTACTATTTGTTCAAAAGCAAAGCATGTTTGTATTGTATAGCAACAGTGCACCCAGAGAGGACTCGGTCCACTTGAAATTAGAGAATTTTAATTTTAAATCACTTTGTTGAGATGAGCTTGCTAATCTAGACAGTTATGGCTGATTTGAGCACCTGAATTTGTTAGGTCCTGCTCTGGTTTTCCCTGGGTATTGCTGTTCGCTGATATCCAGAAAACAGCCAAACACATGGGTAAACATATGCAAGAGCTCTAATTTTCAGAATTCTAGCAATTTCTAATTTGTACTGACATCCTCCCAAGAATAATCTCTTAATTAAACATTGCTCTCATCTCTGGAAAATTTCCCATTGATTAGTCAGTAACTTAGAAGATCAGACACAGGAAAAATGTGCAGTTTGCACAGATCCACAGGACATGAAATAAATCAAAATTACTTTTCTAGGACACCCAGTGAGATGCTTCAAAAATTCCCAAACGAGTACAAGGTTGTATCTTTACTGAGTACAAAGTGATGTAGCTTCCCAGACTACGATTTATTTTATTTAATTTATGTCCCCAGTGTGTGAATATCAACCCACACAACTGGAGGTTGTGTGCTGCCTTGCAACTCTGCTTTGTGAGTACCCACGTGGTAGAGCTGAGCATGTAATCTCCAAATTCTTCCTTGGTCTTTAAGGTTCCCTTTGTTCACTCTGTTTTTCTTCCTCAGGTGGGCAGTTCTGCCATAACTCTGAATTAATCCTAGTGGGGATAGTAAGAACAATTCCATGAATGGTTTTCTGGAAATTTGACTAAGTAAGTACATGCATAATCCTTCCTTTTGTTTCTGAGTGTGAGCTTTTAAAGACATTTGAAATAAAGCAAATGACATGTCTAAGCTCAAAATATTTGCAGGCAGTTTTCATTCAGGAAAATGCCTAGGCAATACATCTTGTGTTGCAGAAAGGCTGTTCTTTTCTCCAGGAATAACCACAAAAAACTGAGATGAGTTCACAGAATAGTTTCATACAATGAGATTTCTACAGTCTGCTGTTCTTCCAAAAAAATTCTGCATTTTCCTAAGTCTGCACCTGATACTTTTGTAGGTGAAAAGCAGCATTCTGTTAGTGATTTAAATGAACAAGGCTCTATTTTGGGAGTTAAAAGGTTATTTGGATAACTCTTACATGAAGGATGGTGCAGGAAAGCCAGGTTGGCAGAAGAGCAGCATTAGAAATGTCATAATGTTAGACATTGTGATTGCTTTCAGGTGGTTGTAGCAGAATCCCACATTTCTGGAGAATTCTGGCAACTGATGAACACTCTGGGCCTTTCAGCTCTGGGCTGGTTTAGACTAACAAAAGATAGGGAAAGAACTTGTTAATTCAGCATGTAATTATTTTACTGACCATATCCCTCTGTGAGAGAAGAGTCATCTCCTTTCAAATCTTAAGAGAGCATTCAGTGGACAAAAACACACATTTAGGTATTTTGTGGATATCTAAAAGGCAGTAAAAAACTGTGGTATTGATGAATGATGTCTTAGTACAGCTCTTGAGATGCTGTCAGGCTGTACCAAAGAAGTCTCCAGAAAACTACAGCTAAGGGCTGGGAGAGCAAAGCTGAAATTCAGCACCACAATTGCAGAGTTGCATCCTGAAAGCTCTCTGGAATTTTCCCTTGCAGCATTGTGCAGTGTTAGCAAGAACACTCCTGGTTCCCTGGAGTTAATATGTAAGTTTGGAATACAGGGTCCATGTTTATTTCTAGATATCTTCTGTTGTCTGTCCTGTGCTTCATGCCAATGGTTCCCATAACTGCTGAGAGCTGAACTCCAATGCTTATGTTTATTTAACAATATTAAATAGTATACTGAGTTTCTTGTTGCTCAGTACTTTCATACTGCTTTGAGTTCACTCCAACAAAGTTGTCCTGGTGTTAGAAAAAGGGATTTATAAATAGCATTTTAGGATAATCCATTTTCACACTCATTTATACCTAAAGTTACATATGATAACTAGTTTTATTCCAGGTGTGGGGGACCAAAGGACAATAATTCCAAGAGTAATTGACTTGGAAATAAAAAGGATGAATACTTTTTAAATATTTCATCATACTAACCTGTGCAAAGTGGAAGAGTAGAAACAAAGTGGACCGAGATGTACTAATATGGACTAAGGCTCTTGAGAAACAAATGTGATTGTAAGAACAGCTGTCAGAGCCCTTTTGGGAAGTAAGTACTTCTCAAAATAATCTCTCACAGCCCAAAGGACATCAAGAAACCCTTTACTTTTGTGGCCCTCCATTTTATTTACTGCTGTTTCTTGCTTTTTTTCAAGACCTCTAGTTCTGTTTGTGGGATTGGACCCTGGGGCACACACCAAACCTAGAGACAAGACATTCCTGTGCCAGTATCTGCAGTGAGTAGCTATTTTTTCAGTGACTGTAATGATTAGTATATTTCTAAATAAATGTCTAGCTCTGGACACATGGACACAGGTATCAGACATTGCTTTGTTTTCCTGCTCTGGTGCAGGATGTTTGCCATTCTTATCACTGATGTCTGGCTCCTGTGCAGAACGAGTCAAACATCTCAGATATATGCCTTTTGTTTGAACAGAGATGGACTCATCAATACAAAACAAAGACAGGAGATCACTGTGGCAGAGCAGGCAGAGACCTGCTTAGGTGTAGCTAATAGCATTCCATGTCAGGTGTATCTCATGGGCATATCATCAGTGAGTTCTGATACTCAGCTGTGCTAGTGCTGTTGAGTTCCTGATCATTCAAATAAGGATTTTTGAATCGACAAGAATTACTGTTCTTGCTGATCTGTGCACCTGATTCCTGGGCCATTGTAGCATCCCTAACCCTTTGTCTCACAAGTCCACCCTTTTCCTTATTAATGACCATTTGCCAAAATCATTCTTTGGCAGCAGGAACAAGAACAGTTTTGCTTTGCCTATTAAACATTCAATTGCCTGAATATATCCAAATATACAGCCTTCAGTGCTTTATGAGGTTATCAATTCTGAGACTTCTCAGAACTTGTCTCTACTTTCTATGTCCCTATGACATTTTGCTCTGCCAGTTCAAGTAGGTAATCTACAAGATAACTGAGTATTGGCTTCATCTATTGTCCATTTCTAAGGTCCCTCAACAAAAATCAGTTATATCTTGGTATGGGCCTATCTAACTGTTGTATCTAAATACAAAATAGACAGGGGAAAGAAATACTCGAGGTGCAGCATTGCTGTATTCAGAAGTCCTTCTCAGGAATATTTTTTTCTTCATTGTTTCTTATAATAATAAGATAATTATTGATAATTGCCTTTGATAATTGTCTCTGGAACTGAAATTGTTGCGATGCTGTGATTGGTTTGGCTCATGATAGGACTATTGGTGGAGATCTTTTTTTCTTCCTCTTACATAAGTCCCAGAGAGCTTTGGAATCCAGTGCATTCACTTGTGCCCTAGAAACTTTTTGGCACTCAGTTTCCAATCTCTGTGCTGCTCTGCTATGCTACCTGATGGCCTTTGTCAGGAGAGAAGAGCCATTTAATATGGTACAGTCAAGAGCCAAAGCTGAAAACTTCTGTTTGGCAAGAGATTGTTAATATTTCTTCCCTAAGTTTGATGTGCTTCAGCTTTAGCAATAAAAGAAATAATGAAAACTTTTGAGGAACATCAGGAAATGTTTGGAGCATCCTTTTGCTTTGAATTTCTTTAGGCTGTTGATCCATAATCTTCTGTTTTTGAAAAAAATATGGCTACAGACTTTTTTGTAACTGTAAGCAGGTGTATTTGCTAAAATCAGAAACAAGCATGTGTAAAATGAGCTAATGATTCTGGGAGCCACTGGGTTTGCTCTCAACTTGAAACACTTTTTTAAGAGTTGAAAAAAAATCCTGTATGTCTAGAGGGGCTGTAGGACTTGTGGAAATTTTTTGCCATTCTGCAGCTGCCCCCCACAATGTCACTGCATCACCTGGCAGTGCTGACACTCTTACTTGCCTTATTTTTTATTTTTCATGTAGTTTTATTGTAAACTTAGGGGTTTCCCATCCTGGCCTAAAAACTGCCAGGCTGGTAAATATTTTCTCCTTCATGTTCATCTCCATAGAAACAGAATCTGTGTTACTGCTGTAATTGTTCTCTTGTGCTGTTTTTCTGTTAGGCCCTTGGGGTTTTTTTGTTGGTTTCTTTCTTGGGAAGATCCTAATTCATCTCTTTGAGACAAGCTGTAAATGCTCAAGTGTTAAGGAGATAAAGGGAGTGATTCTTTTCTCAGCCTTTCCTTTATTCCTGAGCAAATGATTTCTTAAGATAAAGCTCTCAGAACTTTGAAAAATGAAAAGATAGTAATTTTAAATGAAGTCCTGGAGCAAGAATAGCATTTCCCACCTGGAATATCCCCTACTGTCTTTGGAATTTCTTTAGCTCAGTGTCAGGGCCTGAGGTGGCACCTCTGCAGGAGAAGAAAAGTTTGCAGAGCCATTTTTAGGTCCTTGTTACTGGAGCAGGCAGTACAAGACATTTTAAATGTTGGCACTGCCATTTACTTGCTGACATAAAAGGATAGTCCACTTCTGCATATTATGCTGCAATTATGAATTCTGAGGCTCCACAAATGAAATGTGAAGCATCCTTTCCCCACAAGTGAAATCCAAAGGCAAGGTGAAATATTTCCACATTTCTGCTGTAGCCTGTGAAACAAAATTCAGTTAGTCAAATGCAAGTACCTGTACTTTTCTGTTGTCAAAATCAATTGTTTTTTCAAGCAGCATTCAACCAGACCACATTTATTAGGTGAGCTCTGGCTTGTAGTTCCAGATTCAGTACTTCCTTCAATGTAAATCAAATTGCCAGTGAGATTACTAGGATGTAATAATCTCTTAGAAGAGAACTGGATTTGCAGCAGCAGCAGCAACAAAAGATGGCCTTTCTTCAGGTTGCTGTTTTCCTTCCCTTGTTCTCCTTTACCTGGGTTTCTTGCACTATGACATGTAGTATTGGAAACCTGGGATTCCCAGAGTTAAGGAAGTGACTAGAAATAATACAAAACTGAGGAAATGTTGCTTGGTTTATTTGTTTCTTTTTCTTTAGAGTAGTGCTTATAAACTCTGATTTTTGAAGAGGTGAATAATTGGGGTTTGAAATTCAGTCTCTCTGAATTTGAGGACCTTCAGGATGACCTGATTTTAGAAGAAAGGTTCCTCAGTACATTCCCAAGAAACTTTTGTCAGCGACCAAAAATTGTGATTGAACTTAGCAAAGAGCTGTATGGTTCATGTGGTTCTCTTAAATAAGTTACCAAAAGATTGGTACATACAACAGAGGAACTAAAGAGATCTATCAGGTAGATCTGTGGCTGTGCAAAGCCCAGATAGCTGTCATGTTAGGTTTGGGTTTTTTTTTAATTTGACCACTAAACTGAGATTCTTTCTCAAGCCATGCAAAGAAATATTAACAAACTCTTTGCACATGAAGCTTCTGGTGTTGTCTTTTGGATCAATTAGGCAGAGGCTACATTCCCAAGGGCATTCCTCTGTGGTGCTCTCTAACCCCATGCTGACAGTCCTTGACATTTGCTTTCTGCCAAAGGCTTTTTCTGCTTATACCAACAGTGCTTCAATATTGCCAGCCAGGCATATATCCACAGGTCTCAAAAATAACTCAGGAAATTCAATGATAACAATTAATGTAGTAGTACCCTTCTCTGGTACCTTCACTTTAGTGTGAACTTGGGTTTCTGACTTTGCTCCTTGACTCTGGAAAACAGCGTGGATGTCAAGGCACTGGAGCTATTCCCAGAGCAAAGAAGCTGAAGGCTTCCCTTAAAGTCAGTGCAGATCTAGGCAGATTCCTGGCTCCCTGAACTGGGAGATTGGAAGCTGGGCAATTTTTCCCAGTTCCTGCTGACAGAGAGGATAGCTTAGTGCTAAGTCAAGACTGAGGACACTGTTCCTGGTGAGCCCAGGAAGCCTTTAATTGCTGAGAGTCTGATATGAACACAGGTCTTATGGCTTCTGAGGTCCTGCTGTACTGTTAGGCACTGCAGCCTCTTTGCTGTCAGCAAGGAGGAGTTTTAGGATGGATCCTTTGACATCCCAGAATACAAATGTTCTTGTATCAGTTGACAGAAATCTTTCAAGTACAGAGCCTGACCTCCCTGCAGGTTTGTCAGAGCCAATATGGAAATATAACTATGGATCTTATGAAAGTTTATCAGTACTCTGATGTTTCCACTGAAACATTTTGGATTCAGTTAATTTACATGCTTTATTGGTGCACTTGCCAGTGCTGGGCTATTGGTTGGATTTGATGATCATGAAGGGACCAGTTTGGTCAGGCACAATATGCCCTTAGAGGAGCTGTCCTGGGTCACTCCTCTGTCTTGCATGTGCCTCAGTATTGCTCCCATTAAGATCTGCTCCAAGATCCTCCCTGGCACAGAGGTAAGGCTCACCGGTCTATAGTTCCATGGGTCTTGCTTTCTACCCCTCTTATAAAAAATTTCCCTTTTCCCAGTCACTGGGGACTTCACCTGATGGCTGTGACTGTTCCAAGATGATGGAGAGTGGCTTGGACACCACATCAGCTGTTCCCCCAGGACCTTGGAATGTGTGTCATCAGAGACTCATGGCTATAGAATGTTCCATGTCATTCCCACTATCACAAAACAGAAACTCCACTGACATGGGCTTAGGTTATTTTGCCTGTCCACCCACAAGAAGAAAACTTCACACTCAAACTGGTCATAAAATTCAATCCAGAACAACATAACATCGGAATTCAAAATTATTGTGTGGAGAAATTGAAATTGGAACTAGGCTTGCCAAGGAACTTCTGTGAATTATGTTAGTTAGTTAGTGTTCAAAGAAAAGGAAGATTATTCCATTTGATTATTTGTTATCAGCTAGGCAACCTATCTGCTTCCCCTTCTGAAAGGAAAATCAGATTTTCCCTTCCTGCTTTTAGTATATGACTGCACTTTAGACAGAGACTCCTGTCTCTTGGGCACTGATATTGCTTAAGGAGCTTTTTGGCAACTCACTAAGGTTACCAGGTCCTCTGTGTTGGATTTTGAAATATATTCGGTTGGCCTAATTCTGGTAATGTCAAAGTCAGTGCCAAATGTTGTCTGATTTTTCTGGAAAGCGAGCTCGATAAAAGGGAGGTTATCTTGGATCTTTCCACGCAGATTTTCAACCCTCCCTACAATATTTTAAGGAAGTTATTTCACATCAAATCACAGCAAGGTTATAAATTGGTTAGTGGATGAGTGGGACATGTACCTGCAAAAGCAGGTCTAGCTCAGGTAGTATCAAGATGACTCTAAGAATGATGTTCAAGCCTAACCTTTTCCTAAATGAGAGTTCTGAGAGGGGAAGCTGTGGTGTGTCCTGAATAAACGGGTATCAGCATTCCATAAGAACTAGCCCGATGAAGCATTTTCCAAGCTCTCAGGCAGAAGAAATATGCCATCTACTGTTAGCAAAACTATTTGCACAAAAAGGCCCTAGACCTCAAAACTGCGAAGAATTTTGTGTTCCTATTGGCAAAGAAAGTGACAATCATAGGGAATTGCCACAATGATGTGTCTAAAAATAGAGATAAGCCCTCACTGGGGTTGGATTAATAATGGAGAGAAAACTCGGCTTGTTGATTAGTAATGATGTGTGATTTATTTGGTGCTCTTATTGCATATTATTTGTGTAGTGCTTATGGAGGCACTTTTCTTGAAGAATATTTGCCTTGTTCTAAGGGAGTCTTTTTAAATTAAAGAAATGCATCAGAAATACAGAATGTGAGAAGTTCCTTAAGATAAGATGTAATGTTGATAAAGCACTCCAAAAATCTGGACTGCTTTTCTGGCTTGTTACAGTCAGTATCTAACAAAGAGCTGCGCAGGATTTGGAATTAGGGTACATAAATGCTACATGTAAAGTGCTTTGCTGAATCCAAGTTTAACACTCACTAAAATTAAGCAGCATTTAAGAGCTTTGGTGTACATGGAAACTGTAGTAATGTCTGAAGGTAAGCCTGGTAATTTGTATTCAAACTGAGTTCTGGAAAGTTAAGTATTGGAAATTATTATATTGTCTATAATTGAAAATTGCACTCCTGAGAAACAGAGTTGAGGCTGTGCATCAAAATTCATGAATGAGAATAAAAGATCCAGATTTACCTTTCAAGACATTCATAGGCTCACTCACCAGACAGTTCTAAGTTTGACATTTGAGATATTTTAAAAAGCATAAATGAAATCAGAGTCATAAAGAAGAAAGTAAGAGGATAATAAGTGACAAAAAGAAAATTCACCCCACCAGCACTTTTTCTCTTTATTGAAAAGGTCACTAATTGAGGAACACAGAGCTATTCATGGTAGCTCTTAACTTTGTAACTAGCTAGCAATAAAGTCAATGGCATTGTAAATGCCGCACACAGATAGAAATACTTGTTTAGCTGGAAATAAATGACACACAAAATAATCACTTAATATTTACTTGTCCACTAAAAAAAAATTTCAGGACATACATATTTAAGAATCAAATGCTTTAGTAAAATTTAATTTCCAAAGCATTGGAAAGAATTAAAATCAGAGTAGTTTTAGCTGCAGGTGTGTTGCCGGCTTTTAGCTCCACCTGCTGTGTGCAACTGAAATAACAGAAACACTGAGCTCTGTTTTTAAAAAAACCCTGTCCCAAGGGCCCCTAAAGCAGAGCAGGAACCCACAATATGTAGCTGATAAGTGAAACAGCACACAGCGTGCAAGTGTGAGGGCAGGTTCTGTTTGAAAACAGAGGCTCCAAAGGACCTTGGGGGTTAGGGAATTTTAGACCATCAAAAACTTGTAGACAGTTTTTCTAGTTCTTCTTTGAACTGTAAAATATCTTTTTTCACTTTAAGTGCCTTTCTGAGATATCAAAGGCATTTCTTACACTGCCTTCACTGAATCCAAGGTCTTACAAAGTTTTACACAGAGATTCCCACTCCCCTTCTTATCCCGAGATAAAACTACCCCCAGAGGATAAATATTTTCAAGGCACACTCTATATGAGGAGAGAAAACACAGCCTGAGCCTTGCTCTGCATGCCAGCAGAAGGCTGCTTGCATAGAGATCTTCCAAGCTGCTCCAGGAGAAGCCATTTTAGGGACTAATTTCAGAACTAATCAATTGTTTGCTTAAAAAAGTGGTTACTATAGAAATTATCATTATGGATTGGCTGACCCAGGTAAAACGCAAAGTGTAAGAAATGTTGATCCTTCTAGCTGACTTTTGTGCAGCCTACAACAGATGCTGCCTTAAATGTCAGCAGTTAAAAAAGGAGAAAAAAACAACCAGCAAAACATTAATTTGACAAGTAAACTTTAATATTCAAATATAGGTGATGCGGCTTTGGCTTGAGAGGTCTCATTTAGAGTTTTGAGTTACAGATCCCTTATACATGAAATACACAAAAAAATGCACTTTATCTTATGATTTGTGCTGCCTTTGTTTTATGTTACCCGTGATGACACTTGAAGAGAATGAGAAAGCATCCAGAATCTTGTCCAGATGCCCTTTGCCTCTATTTGCCATGGTGTTTTTCAGGTTTATACTCACAAAGGATAATAATTTTGAAAGCTTATCAAGCAAATTAGGAGCCTGAAACACACCTTTGGAATAATTTATGCATGTTAAAATGTAAGGATCACAGAGTGCTAGCGCATTTTAGGATTTCAAGTACTTAAGCCATTTCTTAACTAAGACTCCCAAAGTACTAAATATATTATAGAACAGATGTTTTTTAACGGAGCACTAGCAGATTTATTAATTGAATCACTTGTTGAAAGGTTTTGCTTTCTGGACTTGTTTTTCCTTTCACAGTTCTCCCTGTGAGGAAGTGGTCAAAGCTGGCATGATGTTGTAAGTGTCACTCATAGAAATGCACCGTCAGTATCTGAGAGGACACAAATGATTCACAAGGCACTTGAGCGGGATGTCTGTGTGTTTCCAATGAATTGATCACGGGTAAGGACAGCCAAGGCAAAATCACCTGACTTGCTGCACCAAAGAGGCAGAAGTTGATCCCAAAGGGACTTTCAGACTGGAGGCATTTGAGTGTGAACAGTAATGTAAATTTACCTTCTGCTGTAACTCTAGGCACTTCTCCTGGACTAGTGCTTCTTCTCTTAAATTCTCCATCTGTCTGGACTGTTTTTATTTTCTTTACTCACAAGGCCACACCACCTGAGATATTCACAGTAAACTCGCTGTATTGAAGAAATACAGATAGTTAAAAAATGTAATTTAAAGCAAATGATATGGCTACATAAAATCTGTTTCATATAATTCTTTTCCATATGCAACTTACTGGGATTAAAAATGAGTGGTTTAGACAGGGCTTAAAATGTGTATCATGGACAACTGCACTTCTCTGAATGTTCAAACGTTTGTGTTCTTTTTCTTCTTTCTCCCTTTGCCTTGGACAGCAGTCATTGCATACCTGCTGAACAACTTCAGTTCTGTTACTCCTGTTTAAAGTAAGTCATGGTGATCTAATTGTAGTTTATCTTACCTCCCATTTCACATGGATCTTCCATGCTAGGCACCAAGGAGGTCTAGTGAGCAAGTCCCTTTGGTATGTGTGTTGAGACGATACAATCTGGGGTTCACAGTTCCCTGAATGATACAAATAAAAACATTCCAGCACATATAGAAGCTGCGAAGATGACAAAACTGTACATATCAAAGACAACGAAAGCATTCAGCAATGAGAATGGCAGGCTTGGGGTTTGGATCAAAGTTTATTTGGATGATCAACTTATTAGCCTTGTGGAAGTTGTAGCAGTCCTGAGTTCAGGTTAAAAATTCAAGAAGTTATGAACTTTTTTCAGTCCCTGTATTAATTGCAAACAAAAGTCATGCTCCCTTGTTCCCTTGCTTCCTGACCTTGACAATGACAATGCTTCCAGCAGCTGTAAATGAAACTGAAAGTAGATCTTTGAGGCTAATTAAACCACAGCAGAGGTTTCAACACATTGTTTGTCCTGTAGAACTTTTTAAGGACTCTGGCACACAAGGAGACAGTTCCTGAAAGTATTCACTGAATCCAGACCCCAAGCTTTCCCACTACACCTACGGAGTGCTCAGTGGAATGATCAGTAACCTGGAGGAAATAGAATAAATACAGAAGCAGAAATCACAGATGAAAGAGATAACAAAGGATTGTCATTTGTCTCCATGTTTAGGAGGGTGGTGAGGCCCTGGCACAGGTTGCCCAGAGAACCTGTGGCTGCCCTGTGCTTGGAAGGGTCCAAGGCCAGGTTGGAGAGGGCTTTGAGCAACCTGGGATAATGAAGGGTGTCCTTGCCCATGGCAGGAAGCTGGAACTGGGTGATCTTTAACATCCATTTCAATCCAAACCAGTTTGTGGTTCTATGATTCCATGATTTCCTGCAGCTTTATGCTACCAATAACCCAAGTGTCCAAAGTTAACCAACTTCACAGACTCACCAGGGAAGGAAATGTGTTTTTTAGTTATTACTGCCCTATTTACAGTCTACACTGACTTTTCAGTGATGTGCAATCCATTCCCTAAGAGCCCTGTGTACAGGAAACAGCTATAGGTCATACACCCTTCTGGAAACTGGGACACAAAAAAAAGCTAATTAAAAAATATGGATTCTTTACTCCTTCATTATGTCTTGGTGATTATCATAGTATTTACAAGAATGTTTTAGTTTGGGTTTCTAAAATACAAAGTGCTGGAGAAGTGGCACACCTTCCCATGGTATTCAAACCATCCCAAGATTAGGAGCAGACTTCAGTTAACAGCTTTTGCCCACAACAAAATCAAATATTATAAGCCCCATGGGTCTAAAACTGAGTTTCTCTGAAGAAGTGCTTTGCTCGCTGTTGCACTCGCAGAATCTCAGAGTCATTTTAGGTTGGGAAACATCTCTGGGACCCTTGAGTCCAACCTGTGATCAATCTCCAGCTTGTCAACCAGACCAGAGCACCGAGTGCCCTGTCCAGTTGTCTCTTGAACACCTCCAGGGATGGTAACTCCACCCCTTCCCTGAGCAATCCCAGTGCTTGACAACCCTTTCTGAAAATAAATTCTTCATTTCCAACCTCAACCTCCCCTGGCACAACTTGAGGCTTGTTTCTTCTTGTCCTATTGCCTGTGACCTGGGAGCAGAGCCCGACCTCTACCTGGCTGCTCCCTCAGCCGCTCCTCATGATTTCCTCTCTGGATCCGTCCCCAGCTCCACTGCCCTTCTTTGGAAGGGCTCCAGCACAAAAGGCTCAAGCGAGGGTGGCAGGGAGAGGGGGTAACCGGGCTGCTGTGAAATGGAGGAAAAGGACTTGCTCTGCAGTGCCGAATGAGGAGGCGCCACTCTTTGAGCAGAACAGAGGTCACCTCCATAAAAGAAATGGAACAAACAGTCTCCGACAGGCCGCCCTGCCTGTGCCAACACAAGCGGCGCTGCTCACTGCGCTCCATCTGACCCTGGGAGTAGGACACACACAGATAAAATACTACGGCTGCCTTCATTGGCAAGAAGCTGGAGCCTTTCCAAGTCTAGCAACCTGAATGGACGCTTGCAATGAGGTGCGAATGCACCCAGCATCAAAGGCAGATTTGTGATACAAGGTGGCGGAGAGTAACCGCAGCCCGAGCTCCGCGGCACAAGCGTTCACTCGAGGCCATTCCCCACCTCACACCAGCCTGGGAAGGGGCAGAGAGAGGGAAGCAAACAGCTCCAAGGGTAAAACCCACCTCTGCAGCCACCCTTCTACACCATTGTAGGGCTGAGATTACCTATATTCACTTGCAGTTCTCTTTTCTGCCTCTTGTGATGACAACAAATAATACAAGAAATAAATGCTCAATAACATATATGGTGTATGTAATTGTAACAAATAACAAAGGTTTAATCTCTGCTTGCAGCCCAATAAAAACTAGTAAAAATCAAAGCACTTGCATTCATTTTAATGCCAAAAAAAAAAAAAAATTATAAGAGGACAAAAGTATTGTTGTCACTGATCTGCCACCACACATCTCATGCTGGTGTGGTTTGGGATTTCTGTGCAGTCACACCAGGAAGTTGGAGGTAGGTCGCTAGAGTATTCAGTTTATTCCTCCTGGATCACATCAAACTGTCATCTGCTGAGTTATTTATAAAGAAAAAAATAATAATATATACATATCTAATATATATAATAATATATATAGACCTTGTACCTGATGATTAATCTTCTGAATTGGAAGGTGAGGAGTCTGTGTCAGTTATTTCCAGCTGACTTGGAAATAATTTAATTTAACAGTGGGGCTCTTACAACCAAGGCAGTCCTTTTATTAAGAACATACAGAGGCATGTATCAGGATGTTTTGATGGGATTTCAGCAACACAAGGATTTGGGGGGAACTGTGCAGACTCCACGATGAGTGCCAGTTAAGGATTTATTTAAAAAGTAATGTGTGATTTCAGAGGAGCTGCAGATCTGACCAGGGCTCTACAACATCAGCCAAATAAGAAAAACTATCTAAGTAGTCAAATAACACGAGTCTCTTTTCTTTTCTATAAAATATAACCAGAACAGGCATTGTTGGTTTGAAACACCAGTTCCAAAACATCCACAGTGTACCAGTGCATAGAGCCATTACTGATCTTCACAACTTGTGTTTCTGTGATTAATGTTTATTTTCAACAGTTCTAAATGTAAAATGGAAAAAGCCCATTTCTTCAGTGAGGAAGCCACAATTTAAATATTTAACACATTTAACTTATATTTAACTTTGGTTACTGCAGGACTTGGCCTGCCCTAAGGGAGGCAACAGTATTAATATCCCGAGTACACTTTGGGGATGAAAATTGGGGTAGGGGGCCTGAGGGCTGAATCAGGGCATGACATATTCAAAGGGTTTCATTAAAGAAACTGATCAAACTGACACGGGCATCTTCATGTTTGTCATTTTTAGTGAAATTGTATGAAAGTTGTTGTAAAACAGGGATTTGGAGGTTCCTCTTAAATGCGGAGCGCCTGGTGGGAGCCAGCTGTGTGGAAGAACACAGACCCCAGAGACACTTAGGTTGGAAAAGACTACCGACTTCAACCTTTGACAGATCACCACTGACTGCCATGTCCAGTCGTTCCTTGGACATCGCTTTTGACTGGAATTCTGCGCTCTGCAGTTTTACTGACCATTACCTTCAGCGATACTCCACCAATTTATCTCCTGATCCTTCTAGCGACGCCCCCAACACCCCCCGCAATTTCTATTATAAGAGGCGTTTGGAGATTGCTTTTTAACGCATATTGTCCGCACTGCGAGAGAGTCCATCTCTTCCGGGCGGAATTGTGAGTGCTGTGGGGTTTCAACGCGGGCCCCCCTCACCCGAGGGGTTTCCCGCCCTGGGCGCGCTCCCTCAGCTCCGCGGGGTCGCGCCGGGCCCTGCGGGGCGACTCGCGGCGGAGGCCGCGCCGAGCTTGCCCGCTGCCCTTACCGAGGCGCAGCGCGCTGAAGGCTGAGGGTGATGACGCAAGCGGCGGTTCCGGCGCCGGGGCGGCGAGCGAGGCGGCGGCGCGGGCGGAAGGGAAGGAAGGCGGCGGGGCGAACGCGGTGTCCGGCCGCCGCCGCCGCGGTGCCGCGCCTGGGAACGGGCAAGGGGCGCGAGGGGAGCGGGAGCGGGCGGCGCGAGGCGAGGGCGCGAGCGCGCGCCGCGCGAGGGGAGCGCGAGCGGCGCGAGCGGCGGCCGCCGGAAGTATCGCGAGAGTTGGCGCGGCGGCGGCGCCGGCGCTAGAGGTGACCGAGGCAGCGGCGGCCGCGGGCGCCTCCTCCTCTTTTTCCTCCTCCTCCTCCTCCTCCTCCTTCTCCTCCTTTTCCTTCCTCTCCGGCCATGGAGAAGGCGGTCGGCGCGGCGGTAGCGGTGACGGCGGAGGAGGGAGGCGGTGAGGGCGGCGGCGGCGAGGCCGGCAGCGCCACAGCAGGGCCCGGTCCCCCGGAGGGGCCGAGCGGCCCCGCCGCGCCGCCGTCGCCGTGCGGGCCCGGGGCGGCCGGGCTGGTGCGGGTGTGCGACCTCCTGCTGAAGAAGAAGGCGGTGCCGGGCAAGGCGAAGCGCGGCGGGCGGGCGGCCCGGCCGGCCAGCAGCAGCGAGAGCGGCGGCGGCGGCAGCGAGAGCAGCAACAACGGCAGCGACGACGAGGAAGAGGAGGAGGAGGAGGAGGAAGACGAGGAGGAGGAGGAGGAGGAAGAGGAGGTCTCCGAGGTACGGCGCGGGGGAGGCCCCGGGGGTTTCCCTGCTGATCCGGTTTCATAATTCCAGCTCGCTCCCGGCTCCCCCCGCCCTCGGCCCTGCGGCAGAGCCGGGAAAGGGGCAGCACCTCGTGGCGGGGCACGGCCGATCGCGGCCTCCGGTCGCCCCCGCCTCGGGGAGCAGCCGCCGGGGCCCCCCGGTTTTCCCCAGGGGGCTCCCTGCGAGCCGCAGCCAGCGGCAGCCTTCATCCCCGGTGTGGCTTTATCCCGAAGGGAAAGGCCCAGGGGCTGCTGCAGGTGCTCCCTGCCGCCGTGCTGTGTGCCATGTGCTATATCGCGGTGGATGTGGGAGCCGGGAGAGGGAGAGCCGAGCGGTGGGAATGCTGCCGGCAAGCCCGGGATGGGGCTCCGGAGGCAGGCCGGAGCGCTGGCTGCGTGGCTGGAAAGGTGTTGGCGCGCCCAGTGGTGGGAATAGGTCGTCTTGGAGAGAGTGTGCAGGTAAAGCAGGTGAAGGTGCAGCTAGGCGAAAGCTGCCGGAGTGCCCAGGGCGTTGAACTGTTGAGTGACGTTTTCTGCGAAGCTGAAAGCCGCCCTGAATCCATGCAATGCAAAAAGAAGTCCAGGGAAGCATTAATAACTCGGTTTTGTCTGGTGATAGGATTTTCAGGTAGGTATTGCTGGAAAAGGCCAGTAAGGCTGGGAGCCCCTTATTTGCATATGTAGTCACACAGGCTTGCTTTGTTGAATGGCTTTAATTTTGTAACCTCCCCAGCTGAACATTCACTTCTGCTTTGTTGGTTTTTTTTTTTATGTAGTGCCTGCAGAAAAGTCCACTTGAAGTTTTTTAGCTTTTCTTTGAACTTGGTTTCTAAGCGGTTTGGCTTTCAAGTGATATATCTACAGTTCTGTTAGAAATGGGGCAGGAAGGAAGAGTCTGATAGGTTCAAGGAAGGGCTGGGCTAGGATGGTGATAGCTTTTTCCACGGTTGGGCAGCAGTCTGCATTTTATTCCTGCTGAAGTTGATACAAGAAGCATTTTATCCAGCTCTTTGAGATAAATTGCACGTAGTGAGCATGTCTCAGGGAGTCTGTATGCTTTTTTCTGTGGTGTTAATTTTTAGGAAAGTCGATATCATTGTGTAGGTAGAAGTTTTTATGGTGTAAGACTTGTAGGATAGCTGAACTGTGTTGTCCAGCAGCCCTACAGATGCTTGGAGAGCTCGGTTGAGCAAAGGCCTTAGGAATTTGCTGGGGTGCTGTGTGGTGAAGGGATGGAGGCCCTGGAGTGACTTCAATGTATCAGTTGACAAGCTCTGAGATCAATTGCTTGTGATGGAAACATTCAACAGAGTTTGTGTCAAGCCAGACCTGCTGGTGAAGTCACAGGCAGGTTTTATTTAGTGGTCCAGAGCCGTTCTTCCCAGTGGCTCCTTACACTGGGAGCTTCCAGGTGCAATCCTGTGTGCAGCAGGATGGGAAGGGCAGAGACAGCTGAGGAGTACAGGTGGTGGGTGAGGTGAGCTTTGCCTGCTTGCTGTGCCCTCAGAGCCATAGGTGCCTATTTCACATTCTTTGGGAGCTGCAGAGAGGAAGAAATGCCAGTGATCATTAAATATCATGAGGCAGCAGAACAGTTGATTTTTTTTTTCTTTGATAGAGTGACATGTGCTGTAGATACTGATATAGGCAATTTGTGAAGGCAGTTTGGGCATCTAGAAGCTTCCCCAGTGGTTTAATCTTATCCTAAGTGAGGGCTTTCCCAGGCTGGGTGGTCTGGGATTAAATATCAAGCCGGGCTAAATAAGCAGGTGAATAATACTGACATGATGACATTCAGGATTCACAACAAAATATATGCCACATGCTTCGTTTATAATTGTTCTTGATCATGCAAAAATCTGTTCTAGTCTTTCTCCTAGTGACTTCAGGATGAAGTGATGCAGCTGGTAGAATATGCACAGCTGAAGTCACAGTTTTTAGGAATGTGAGCATGAGGATGGCCTGATTAGTGGAGCAGAGCATCCAACTTGAATGTCATTCCCAGCAGCTCCTGGGGAGGGAAAGTGTTTGGAGTGTTCTCAGTGAAAGGGAGGTTTCCTTGTCTGCAAGGAACCTGATGGTTAGTTTTGGCTTTTAGAAGCTTAAAAAAAACCCCACTGTAGGAACAAAGGGCTTTTTAGTTGTTTGGGGGTTAAATTTTTATTTTATTTCACATTTTCTTGAGTTGTGCCCAGCTCTGCAGTTGGATTGTGGTCTTCTGACCAGGGGCAGTGTGGAAGGCACATGAAGTGAAAAACACAAAGAAATGTAAGTTGCTGGTTTTGCTGTAAATGGAAACTGCTGTGGGAATGCTGCAGAAGCTGGTGTTCCCTCCCCTTCATTATCTCTGTAAACTTAAGATAGTTTGTCTTAGGCTATTTTTTGCCCTTCCCATGCTTAATACATTAAGACTTCTCTAATCTCTGAAGCAAAGTGCTTCTAGATTTGACTGCTAATGAGACTGCTTCTAAAATTCAGGAGTACAGTGGCAACAAGTCCAAGGAATTCTAAAGGGAAAGCTGGCACATCCTGAGTCACAGAAACCCCAGGAGTAGAAAAAGATGTTGTTCAGCTTAGCTGTTGCTGAGCTGATGGAATGGAATCGAGAGTTATGGTCAGCTGTTTTCATGTCCATGTCTAAACTCCATCAGATCTCAGTGTGGAAACACAGGCACTGTGGAGAGCTTTGGGAGCAGTTTAAGGGAAATGTCATACCAACAACCTAATGAGTTCCAGTGACACTGTTCATAGCAACCTCCAAGGCTGATCTTTGAAATCGCAGCAAATTACTGCAAAACCCCAAGACTTTAGGTAGTAGGGTCCACTGTTGTCTGTAAAAGGTGAATTGCCTTTTTCCTAAAAAATAGTTGTTTAAAAATGGCAACTTTTCTCAGTATACAGAAGGAGCAATCTTGAAGTATGAGAAGAATGACAGTAGGAGTTACATAGCAGGGGAAGTCAACCTGCAGGTTCCTTCCAAGTGTTCTTGTATATACAAAATTTGTTCAACACTTCCATTCATAGTGAAAAGGGTAAAAAATGAGCAGGTCCTTGTAGCAGGCTGCTGCTTAGAAACCTGATGTCCAGACTGCATTAGGGCTTCTCTTATTTAACACTGAAAGGTTTAGTTGTGTAATAAAAATTGTTTACAAGCTTGTTTCAAGTCTTTGAACTTGGAGGAGGTTTGCTGCTGGCAGTGAAATTTATAATTGCCCTTTAGATCCATCTTGGGAATTTGTGAGTTTCATCTTGTCCATGAATCCTGTGATAATCCAAGGTGTAGATCCACTTTGGATTTATGTGTATTTATTACCTTTTCTGTTACTGGATTCTTAGATACTGTGCAAATTAGCCTTCCATAATGTAATCCTCAGTTAACTATACCTGAAAGTGCTGCCCTATGCAAAGGATACTTCTTGACATGTTTTGGCTGTTTTTTAAGCATTCTTGGTTCACTTGAGCCTCCTGGAAGTAAAAGCTCATTTTTGTTTTTTCAGCTGCAATTGAAATAGTAATTGAACTGAGCTACTAAGATGAAGTAAGTAGAACAACACAACACCACCAGTCCTCTAAAATTTCTTAATGCAGAAGAAGCTGCTCTGAATTCCTTGGATTCAGATTTAAGGCAAAGTTAATATGGAAACTTGGGCATCCTGGTGTGGTTTCAAGAGCATTATAGGCACATGGTTGTAATTTAAATTGGAAAAGACTTGAAGAGCTTATGTGTTCAAACGAGCTGATTTGAAGCACAGAATTTATTTTAGAAACCTGTTTCCTTTTTTTAACCCTAACAGTCTTCATCAGAATCCTGGAAGAAGGCCTTTGGATTCTGCAGGGTCACCATGCCTGGCTTGACCACTGTGTGATGTGTACCCTTTGACTGCCATTGCTTTCCTTGGGTCCTCCCAGATGTGACTGAGCATGCAGCTGGCAGGGCCCTGTCCTTGGAATAGTGTGACATCCGCAGTTCAGGCTCAGATTCTGCTGCCTTGTTTATCTTCTAATTATTTTTTTTTTCCCTGTCTGTTTCAGCTGTGTTTTGCCTGTACCACTTAGTTTCTTCCACTGAAATGAGGAAATAAGAGAGAAATACTGTAGGATGGTTCTCAAAAATCTGTGAAATCTCAAGGTTTATCCCAGGGCTATTGCTTGGGGAATCCTACAGCCAGGTTTCACAGTAGTGAAACCTGCTGTAGTTGACCCCAGGAAGCATTAGCCAAAACTGTTTAATATCCTAATATCCCTTCCTTACTGTTCCTGGACTAGGTTCCAGCAAAATCAGGTTGGTTAGACCTAATGCTTTTTATTTTTTTAAATTGTTAAATATGACTATATTTTTGTGTGCTTTATTTAATTCAAGTAATCAGTGAATATCTGGGTTGAAAAAAAAAAAAAGAAACTCCATCAGCAGAAAATTACCACTGCAGAAGGTGGAGTTCAATATTAGCGGCACCATGTGAATTTGTTTACTTCCTTAGATATTTCTTCAGGAAATGTCCTTATAAATATAATTCCCATGTGCAGGCTGGAGCCAAACACCTCATGTTTTTAACCAGTAATTCAGTTCTGTAAAGAGAATGGTTTCTCTGGAAGAGGTTTAGCTGAGAGAATTTCCTCATCTGTCAAGGCTGAAGGCAAATGGGATTATGTATGTTTGTTTTTTTCCCCCTCTATCTGTGTTTTAAAACCAAAACTGTTGGTGCTTATTTAGGATATAGGTGATTTGCAATTGGATTTGGGAATTGAAAAATCAATGTTGCCGATCCAAGATAAGTAAAAAGCCTTTGTTTTGGAGGTTAAGGGAACATGCCCTTTTAACTTGGTGTTAAATAAAAATTGGCTGAATTTGCTGGTAGTGTCTTTGGGCCATCTGAACAGAATCCATGGCTGCCTAGGTAGACATTGTTTGTTTGTTTTTTCCTGAAATGCTGTGCTTCTGGTTTCTTGGTGGTGTGGCTCTGTAGGTGACTCAGCTGAAATGACATCCTGAAGATGTGCGGTGTCCGTAGAGCTTCTGCACCTGTGTGGGACTTCTTTTGTCATGTCCATAACTTTGGATCTATTGAGTATGGAAATTGTTGCTGAGGAAGGACAAATGCTGGGTAAGGTCATTGAGCTGATGTGTGTACTTAGGGGAAAAGTCTTCCTTAACATGAAGTTGGCAGTGAGTATCAGTGTGTCTTGGTGTTACTGTGGGAATGCTGGTGACCTCCATCCAGTCATTGTGCAGTGTCCACAGGAATTCTGGAGAAAAAAATCCATTGTTGACCAATGAAGGGCAGCATTTCCTGTGTGTTTGCACTAAGCAGTGCTTTGTGTTAGTCGGTACTGGGAGAGGTTATCTCAGTATTCCAGATGTTTTTCAGCTGGGTTATCCCTCATAGGCCGTCCTAAGCTCATGACTGTGCAAAGAGCTAAAGCCACATGGAGGTATTACTTAACTCTTGTGTCACCTTGTTTTCACATGAGATAATAGTCGTACACCAGCCTAAAAATCGGCCACAAAGCCAAGCATGTCTTTAATACATCCTTGTTTGTGCTTGCAGTATTTTCTTTTAGGCTGCATGTTGTCATTAGGATGATTCTGTTGGCGTTACTCAAAGCAGTTTTTGACAAATTCAAATTACTGGTGTTTGATGTACAGGAGTCATTCCTCTTCTGTATTTTACCTGCATCCTCAAATTCCTGGAGCATAATGGTATATTCTAGGAAATTAGCTGAAGTAAACCTTTATGTTATGTTTTTCCCTGCCCCACCCCAATATCTTACGTGGTGTTAATCATCAAGAGTGGATAATGTGTCCAAATAAGCAGCTGCTCAGAGCTAGAAATATGTTGGAACTTTAAGAAATTTGATGAAATATTGCTATTTACAATATGAGGTTGGGATTTTGGCTTCCATTCTCCTGAAGTTCAACTTGAAACAATCAAAAAGTGCCTAGATTCTTTATTTTTTAGGTTCAAACTGAAGACATTTTGCACTCAGTAATACGAATTCAAACTGCTGCTAAGGGGGCTGCCTCGTATTTGGTCTAGGATTTGCTTTCCCTTGTGCTGATGTACAAGGAATGGTTCTTTCTGGGTCTGTACCTCTATGCAGGAGCAGTTTTGGGGACTACAATCCCAGCAGAAGGGGAGTATCTGAAATCCCCCCTGTCTCATGCAGGGAATGATTCAGAAATAAGAGGAGGAAGATCGCTCTTACCCTCCCAGCTGTACCTCCCATTTCTTCCCACGCATAAGAAAAAACTAAACACTTGAAGGAGAAGCTGAAGCTCCCTTGTGCATCTGTGTCTGGCAGGTGACTCACGTGTTTTCCTGTCCTGGAGCTCTCCCATTTCCAGACTTCAGGTATTCTTGCCTTTTGTTCAGTCTTGTCCTGAAATGCTTTGCCAGTGGAATTTTCCTCTTGATGCTGTTCTGCAGGTGTGAATTGTTCTCCTCCACACAATGGGGAACAATGCTTTAATGAAGTTGAAATGTTCAAGTCATGATGCGACTTAGTTTTTTTCCTCAAGTGCTCAGTGCTGTTCAGCCCCTGCATCAGCGTGGGTATAATCCCACTGAAGTTGGGGGAGTTGGGCTTGGAGGAAGGGAAGAAAAAAAAAGGCATGCAGTGCTCCTCCCAGCCACTTGGGAAATGATGTCGTCGAAGAAAAAAAAAAACTCAGTAAGAGAAAAAATACATTTCCAGTTGATCAGTTCCTGGATCCAGTTTGTCAGGCACAAGAGCTTGTGCTGACACAGCAGAGAGCAGGAACTCAGGCAGGGAGGAGGATGAGCACTGCCTCTTTCAGTGGGATAATTCATTTAAATCCCTGTCACAGAAAACATTTGCATTGTTTCTGAGGACTCCAATTGGTAAAAATGGTGCAGATCACTGAGAATTTTTGTCTTTAAGGGCAAACAAGTCTTCTTGACACTTCCTCTGGATCTTCTGCTTGGAAGTTACTGGAACAGATAAATCACACAGAAGTTTTTGGATTTTTCCATGTGTAGTTTAAAAACTCAGAGCCTCTTCAGATAAAATCAGCACTGACTTTTGTCTCTGGTATTTGTTCAAGTTCTTGAAAGCAGTGTATTAAGGATAGGAAGAAAGAGAGGAATTAAGCAGGATTTTAATAAAATACTTCAGCCTTTTGGTTTATCACCATCACTTTTATGTCTTAGTGCAGTGCAGCAAAGGAGTCACTTGAAGACTGGCTAAAAATGTCACAATTGTGCTTGGAATCATAACACAAAAAATCAAGCTGGCTTAAAGGAAAAAGCGCTTTGAATGTTACAGTCTGCTCCATGGATGAACATATGCCTTCTGTCCATCTCTGTCACTAGCAGAAGTGAAAGTTGGCATAACAGCATGCTGGTATTTTTGTGGAGAATCAGCTTGATCAAAGGGATAAATATAGTGGCCAACTTTCTGTGCTGAACTTCAGAAAAGGGCTTTTCTGGAGCTTGCATTAGGGGGGGAAGTGTCTACAGTTCTGTGTGAAATCACTCTCTAAATGCACTTGTGTCTTCAAGCTGAGAAAATTTACTAGTGTCTTTAGGCTGAGGTGGATTTTAGAAATGTGCTAGTTACCTGCACCACAGCTGGGTTCTGCAGAAATACTTAGGTTAGGGAATGGCCTGGTGTGATGGGTTGACTTAAGAGCTTCCCTCTGCCCAGAGTGAGGAATGCCTCTCTGTGCCCTCTGGAGCTGAGTACTGGTGGCACAGCTGTGCCAGGGGCCTTGTCTGTTATCAAAGTTGATATGGATGCTGATTCCTCCTGTGCTTTGGAGCTCTTGTGGCCCAGTGCTGTTCAGTTACATCAGAGTATGGCCAAAACCTGAGTTAGACCTAGGAAAATCTTACAATGGTAATAATTTACTGGTTTGGAAGAAGTGGGTGAAGTAGTGACACCCAATAAGCACTTGTTTGAGTGAATTAGATTTGAAGTGAAGCTACCAGTTCTCTCAAAGAACTTTATTTTAAAAAAAATATATTAAAAAAATTGCCGAAGTGTTTTCAGAAAGGCAGATGTCTTCAATGGTGGCTTTCATTGTAATCCAGAATTGGCTGTTACAGAGCACACAGCCTTTCCAAAAACCATTGGAATACTTGTTAATAGAAATAACTCAAGCAGTTTGTTTCATAACAAAACTATTGTCCATCCAGTCCAGAAGATACTTAGTTTTTAAAAAAACTTTTTGTCAGCTTCCCCAGCATTTATTAAACGTGGTCATAGTAAAATAATTCTGTCAGGCTCTGTGTGTATGATGTGATTTAAATGTGGTGGAAGGGAAGGAGGTTCTTCTGTGGGAGGGGTGTGTTGGGTTGGCAGGGGACTTCAGCTTGCCTGCTAGGGCAGTGTGGGGTTCAGCCATGAGGGATGTAGTGAGGGGTTTGAGGAGGGTCTTAAGTTTTTTTTTGCTTTGGACTCTTGGACACCCTTAGGGTTAATCTTGGGCTAGATCAGGCTCTTACTGTGAACACATCTTGAATTGAGGGGCAGGTGTTTGTGAGTTCGGGGTTTTATCTGCTGGTAATGTGAGATAAACTGAACCTGTGATTTTATTTCTGGAGGCCCAGCAAAGAGGAGATGGAGAACAGGAGGTATTGAACTCCAGCGTTCAGCTAGAAGTATTTCTGTCTGGCAGCTGGTCCAACTACACTGGTACTAAATGCTGGGAGTTGTGCTTTGTGGTCCCCAGTCTGTCCTGATCTTCCAGGTAACCTCAGATGAAAAAGGAAATAAACAACCATATTAAACAAAAACAGAGATCACATTAGTATCTCATGTTCTATTCAGTTTATGTATTTTTCTTTCTTCAGCCTTATGCCGCTTGTTCTGTTAAATTCCAGGCTTGATATTGCTGTCACTGGACGGAGTAGATTTTCCAGCCATTTTAGTCTATGAATTTGAAGATTCCAGCTGAGTAACTGTGGTTATTGAGAGCTCTGTAAAAGAAAGAAACATCAAATACATTGTTATGGTTCCTGATTTTGGAATAGGTTTCAAAATCTGGTATTAACCCAGTCCAAATTCATGATGAACAGCCTGAATGTAGAGCTGTTGAGACAACTATCTTTTTCACAGCCAGGAAAAGGAAGACAGGGACATCTCAATCCAGCAGATCCTGGATTAGAATTTGATGTGAAAATACTTGATACAATATTCACTCAATTAGAATTTATGTGTAGAAGTAAAGAGTAGATGAGGCCACTTAAAAAGGAGTAGGAGGCTTTGTCCTGAATAATGGCTTTTCCTGGTTTGAGGTTTCCTAATTCATGGCAGGGAACATGTCTGCACTTTGAAACTTTTTAAGAACTTGCACTCAAATTTTCATGTTCTAATGTGGAGGTATCTTGGATTACTACCTGCCTTAGGATTTGAGAGGTATTAGTATGAATGTTGTTGGACTGTATGTGCTGCTTCGTTACACACACCTTTTCTGTCACCACTGTTTCGCATGTGGAATGAGAAAAGCATAGAAGTTCATTTGTGTGAAGAAGGGTCTTCCATGTCCCAAGTTGTGTTTTCTGAACATGTCCTTCATTTCACTTGTATTTTTCCCAAAACCAGGGTTCTTCAGTGTGTTCAAAGTCCTTGGCCTACAGACTTGGAGCATTGTATTACCCAGTGAAAATGTACTGGGTTTACTCTGGATATTTTAAAGGAAGATCTCTAATAGAAAGCTCCCCTTAGACAAAAATGTTCACCAGTAATCTTAGATTTCTACCAAAAAACTCTTTCAAAATGCTCATGTGATTTTTGTCTCCCTTTTTCATCTCTTGTCAGGTACATTTGGATTTGCGCTGGGCAGTTCCTCCTTAGCAAAATCATAGAAGCTATCATCTCATGGTTGTTTTTTAGTGATGTTGTAGTTCAGTTCATCTTCAGGGCAGTACTGTGGATGAGTAAAGATACTTTCTTTCCTCCTTTTTCCATGCTTAGGTTTGACTTAGGGAGTTGAAATCCGGAAGAACTGGGCTGATGTAAGCACTGACCAGGGCGGAAGGGTCCTGGCTGATGAGCAGGATTTGTCGCTCTCTGTGCCAGCATGCTGCTTGCTTGCTGGGCTGTAAAACTCTGCTCAGGTGTTAGATGCATTTAGGAGAGATAAATAAGGACTTTATTCAGAAATGTTTTTTATAGTGTGCCTCTGGCTTCTGTCTCAAGGTGGATGGTATAACAACAAGAGGCTACTGATCAAGTGAAGATGATGAGCTCACAACTCTTGACCAGATAGAGCTTGCTTTTGACATTCCCTGTCTTCAGGTTCCTGGCTAAAGTGCTATAAACTGAGTGCTTTTTGGTTGAGCTTATATGATCTGTATTTCTGTTAACTTCCTTGAATGAGAAATCCTCTATGAAATGGTAATGCAGCCTGGAATGCTGAAATTCCTAATTGCCCAGCTATAACTGGAAGGAGGTCTCCACCTCTCTGAGAAGACTTCCCTGGGTATGGAGTTCTTACATTCCCTGATGCCACCACATCCTGACAGTTCATGCAAGCTGCCAAGTCAGCTTCCACAGCACAGTGCTTCTGTTTAGGGGAGAGCACATCGGAGGAGGGCTTTGTGAAGAGAGTTGTGGAAGTTACTCCATCAGACAGATCATAACTATCCTAGTCTCTCAACACTCAGTCTTGAAACCTTTTCTTTGTATGCAGTCTTTTAAATGGACGTAAAAAAAACCTTGGGATGTGTTAACTGCAGTACTTTCAAAGGTAGTTAAGTCACCTTTTGCAGATTCTTGTTTCTTGGAGCTGTGGAAAACCTAGATCTCATGGATAGCATAAGGAAAAGATTCCATCCTTTGCAGCTTTGTCCCTTGACCAAAAAGAAACTAACTGAACAGAAAACCCTGAATGTGTCAGAAGGGTCTGAAATGCCTTGCTGCTGCCCTAGGCTAAGGGAAGAATAGGCTGGAGAGAAATGAAAGATCTGTCTTGGCAGAAAACTTAGTTTTTGAGTGGGAAACCGTCTTGGATGGTCAAAAAAAGTTGTTACATGGTTGTTAGAGAAAAAAATATGCGGCTTGGTTATCAAAGTTTCCTTGTCTGTGGGAGATAACGGAGCTTAATCAAAAGGGGTGTGATAATGAGAATGGGCAGCAAGGATCATCTTGTGACTGAAAAACTCATGTGAAAGCTTCACTGTAGCTTTTGGTAGGAAAGTCTGAAATGCTCGGAGAGAGACATTGAATTATAATGCTGAGGGAATAAGAAAATCAGAATAAAAGTATGTCTTCAGTATTTATCAGGTTGAAGCCCATCATCCCTGCACATCCCCACCCCACTTTTAGTTGGAATTCACTGAAGCACCTGCCTGAAGGATGCTGGAAATTTAGCCAGGCTGACAGCTTCAGAGCTGTGATTGCTTCAAGAAGTGAAAGAAACCAATATACAATGTGAAAGCAGAAAAAAACAGATGGGGTCATGGTTTCAGGTGGTGCCTGAGGTTTGGGTTTGGACTGACTTGTTTTTATGTAACCATTGAGGATCTAGAAGTAGGAGTTGGGTGAATCTGTCTGGAGGGAGAACCTGAAACAGTAGGTTTAAAACTCATTTTGTATTGACATAGAAGTAAGTGACATTAAAAATTGCACCAAATGGTGATTGATGCCAACTGCCCCAAAACAGAGATGACGCTTTTGGGGTATAACAGGAAGAAGTAGCAGAGAAGAATGTTTTTAGTGTCTTGGTGGTTATACTGATATGATGGAGAGCTGCAAGTTACATAGACTGTAGTTCCTAATGAAGGTTGATAAATCCTAGTGCATTTATCTGGAGCAGTGGCTACCCTTAGGGGTATCTGTTTGGGGAAACATTTAGTACTGGCTTAGTTGTAAAGGGGTTTGAAAAATTGTTTTTATTCAAAGAGCAGATGTGAGGAACTGGGTTCAGTCCAGCAAAATGAACTAAGATGGGATTATCATCACTCTAAAAATGGAAGGACCAACACACGTTTGAAGCAGCCTTTGAGAAATCTGTGTTATTTCTAATTAATGTGAAATGCCCACCTTGTGTGTGTAAGTGTATCTTGTTTGGATTTTTCATTGTGATAGGTACCTCAGTTCCCAAGGTATTCTGAGTGACAGTGGTGGGGATTTTGCCTCCTGGCACTCTAACAGATAATCAGAATGTCACAAAATTTGTACTGAAAACCCACTCTGGTTTTTGGTCTTAATTGTCTCAGGAACTTCAGGATTCTGTCTGACTGTGTACTACTTCTGGAAAGGAAAATGCTTTGGAATGCCTGCTAAAGGGTATAACTGATAATTGGTTCTGTATTGAGGACCTGTCTTCAACTCTCCTTTTTTTCTTCTCAGAATGATTTGGTTTTTTAGTAATTAATGCACCTCGTGATTTTACTGAATAAGGTGTTAGTAGCTGCATGGGACAGGGTTTAAACAGCCCAACCTTGACACTGTGCTCTGAAAACACACACAAAAAAAGTGTGTTTATATGCTTTGGGACAGTTGGTGACCAGTACTGCTCGATCAGCTGTAACTAGATAACAATGTGCTTTTGTGATATAAGAGTGGGAATTGTCTGATCAATTGTTCAATGCTCACATTTCTGGGTGCCAGAATCTGTCTCGGATCAATGGTTGAAATGCTTGTGCTTCAGGGTGATGTGATTTCAGTTCAGAGCTGATGGTGGCTTGCGTGGTACCGGGAGGTTGGAAAGGAGGATCTTCCTAAAAACTGCCTGCGAGCTCTTGAGCGTGCACAGCTCTGCTTTGCACGAACAGCCAGGTTCTTGTGGAGGTTTTTACTCCCTCCTTGGTCATTTCCATGTAGTTCCCAGTGCTGTGTGAGGAGCACACCATGGAGCAAACCAGCCTAGATGTATACCCATCCCTAGCTTCGTTTTTCTCAGAACACTCTCGGGATTCCCCTTGGCTTAACGCACTTCATGGGGCTTGAAACATGACTTTGTCCCCTGTTTTTAATTGTCTCCTCAAGCTGCACTTCAGATGTTTTCTCCCCCACCTTCTGCCAGGGAGCAGAAGGGTTTTGGGTGTTTCAGGCTCACAGAGTGGAAGGGACGATGGATGGACACAGCTCAGACAGCTGTGTGGTTTTAGGGTACCTCTTGATCAGGAGAACAGGCTGATTTTTAGTAGTGGATGGTGATAAATGAGGGTGCTGAGTGGATCATGCCCTTCAGCATAAGGCTAAATAAAGATCGTTAGCTTTCAGGTAGGAGCTGAGATGATTCAAAGAGATAATGTGTTCTATCTTTCCTAATCAAGCACTTCAAGTAATTCCTAGAGCTGGACTTGAAAGGGAGGATGAAATGGGTTTGTGTTTACCTGTGCAGAATTAAAGATCTATTTCCTGACCAGTGTGTAAAACCCAAAATCACACAGAAAAGAAATTAATCACAAGGGTCTATATTTTTTTTGTTTGTTTTTACCTCAAAGTGATTTTTTATTTTATTTTTTCCTTTATTTTTCTGGAACAGAATGGAAGCATTTGTTAAAGCCTTACTTTGCACCACTGAGATCTTCAGTAAAACATCAAGAGTTAGGGATGGGCTTTTTAGAGTTTGGTATTCCATACTGTAAGTATTTTTGAAGTCTGAAAGAAAGTCTGAGTTCTCATTTTTCAAACAAGTGCTTCTTTTTAAGGAGCATTGTAAAGCTGCCAATTAAGGTGGGCTAGGGGAGAAGGAAGAAGGATTGGGTATTGAGGTTTTGAGTGTGAAATTTGGGATGTTTTGTTTGCTGTCTCCGAACAAATGTTGAGGGTGACTTGCTTTCAGTGCCAGGAAGGTTTTTTCACTGCCCTCAGGGCTCACACGCAGAGTCCTCATGTCTCTCATAGTGTAAGGGGAGCTCTGGATTGTTCTTTGGGTTAAGGTTTGTAACTGAAGTGATGCTGTTGCAGATGGGGCTCTGCAGTTTCCCAAGCAGAAAGGGAAAATGTCCAGCTCTGAAGGTGATTGTGTTCCTCCTTCTCCTGAAAATCTGGTGCTTCATTTGTGGATCTGGGGGAGATGATGCAGTTCAGTTTGCCCTGTGTGGAGCAGAGGGCTGCTTTTGTAATGCTGCTTTTGAATTTGAAAATGTTTTCAGTGGTGTCATGTGAAGTATCTCTAGCTCAGTGCTAAGTTGTGTGCTTTAAGCTCCTTTTTACTTTTTTTTTTTTTTTTTACTTTTTTTTTTTTTTGTGATATAAGGTATCTGTTAATGCTTTCTGAGGCTCAGAAGACTGAATAGCTTGTCTTTTGAAACACGAGTGTTATGTGGGAGGTGGTGGCTGGTTTTTTCCTTTTATATATGTATATACACACACAAAGAAATCCTTCAAGCTGTCAGGGACAGCTTTGTACTTGGGCTGATGCTTGTGCATTATTGCTGGATTTCATGTACACGGGAATAGTTGCAAGGGGCTGCCGGGGATGTTAGAAATGCCACCCTAAAAGCATGACTCCAGAGGAACAGTGGAATATTGTTCTGTGGTTCTTCCTTGAATTAATTCTTGTAAAACTGTTAAATCTGGGGTGTTCCCTAAAGTGGAAAAACAGTGGAAAAATGGATAGCCCGGGCAGGTGTTAAATTTGTTTGAAATAAGGGGCTTTGTCATAGGTGAGTAGGATGTAATTCCCATTTTTGGTGGTTAAATGTAATTTTTGAATGGAAGAATGCAGCTGTGCCAAACATTTATAATGATCAACTGGAATTTCTCTTTGTGATATTACTAGCCAATCTGGCCAGCTTTTTAAATCCAGGTAAGAATATTCTTGCTGTTAAGTGAGCGTTTTAAACAATTAGTATTTTTTGGAAAAGATAGTTAAACTAAATTATTACCATGAGTATTTCTTCAAGTAAAAACGTGAATTTAATTCCTGTGGCCGTTGGACTTCTTTGTGCTCTGCTGAAATGACATCATGAGAGAGGAGATTTTTGGGGGCTTGACAAGATTTATTATGCTGGATGTTTTGAACTGGAAAATGAGTTGTTTTGAGAGCCGCAGATATGATTGCTCGGTGATATTGACCTGCTGCGTGCAGAATTGGTATCGCTGTCACCTGAGATTATGGAATATGTAAGATACCATCTTTTGGTCCATTTGATGTTTTGGGTTAAGCAGAGAAGTGTGTAGGTAAGAAGTAGGTACTCATCTTGGTGGGGAGATGATGATGTTTCTCAAAGCTGCATTGTGGAGACCTCGCTCCATGCGGTCAGCACCTTTTCCTACCGGTGTCATACACAGCCTGTTTCTGGAATTCCAGCCCCCCGGGAGCTGGGTGGAGGAGGGAGGGATGAGGACAGCTGGAAACAGGGCAGCTGATGGAGCAGCGTTTGGAAAAGCTTCGGGAGGTTTTGGTGTAATGGGAAGACAGGTCATAGCACAGAAACAAATGTGGCACGGCACGGACCTGCCTCATCTGGGGCTGCGGCTTCTGCGAGTTCACGGCGGGGAAGGAGGTGAAGCGATCCACGGGAGACGGAAAAATGTGCTGGTTCTGCTCGGGCTTTTCCCCTTTGATTCTTCCGTGTTTCCATCGCCGGCGGGCGTTGGGCAGCGGCGCGCAGCCCCCCCCGCTCGCGGTGGTAGGCGCCGGGCGCGCTCGGGGTGGAACGGTCCATTTCCTGTTCCCGTGCCGCCGGCGGGGGGGGCCCGGCCGTGAGGGAGGGGGCGGCGGGGCATGGCGGCGGCGCGGTGAGGCGGGGCGCGGGCGGCCGCGATGGAGGCGTACGTGCTGGAGGACATCCTGGAGGTACGGCCGGGGCACGAACAAAGGGGGCCGCGGGATCGCGGGGGGTCGCGGGGCCGCCCCCCGGCCTCGGCCGTTGGGGCTGCGGCGCTCGGTGGGGCCCGGCGAACGGGGCCGGGCAGCGGCGCTGCCCCCGCGCCGGGAGGGGTGCGGGACGTGCCCCCCTGGGGGTGACATTGCGGTCACGCTACCGGGGATTTCAGCCACTGCCTGCCATAACTCGCTCTCTTTTAATCTTTGTTGCCAGTGTTCCTGTTTCATAGAATCATGGAATCACAGAATGGCTTGGGTTGGAAGGGACTCTGAAGATGATCTTATTCCAGCCCTGTGCTATGGGCAGGGGCACCTTCCACTATCCCAGGCTACCCCAAGCTGCATCCAGCCCGGCCTTGGACACTTCCAGGGATGGGGCAGGAGCAGCTTCTCTGGGCAACCTGTGCCAGGCCCTCAGCACCCTCACAGGGAAAGATTTCTTCCTGATATCTAAATCTACTCTACTCAATTTCAGCCCATTCCCCCTTGTCCTGTCACTACACACTCTTGTAAGTAGCATCTCCGCCTTTTTCTTGCAAGTTCCCTTCAGGTGCTGGAAGGCCACAATTGGGTCACCCTGAAGCCTTTTTCATTCCAAGCTGAACAATCCCAATTCTCTGAGCCTTTCTTCGTAGCAAAGGGGCTTCATCCCTCTGATCACCTTGATGGCCTCCTCTGGAGTCTCTCCAGCAGCTCCATGTCCTTCCTGTGCTGGGGACCCCAGAGCTGGAGGCAGGAGTCAAGGTGGGGTCTCAGCAGAGGAGAGAGGCACGTTTGTTGCAGTATGTAATTTTTTCTTACTGCATTTCCAGTTCTCTAAATGTAGCCTGTTTCTTGCTTCCTCTACAGGAGTAGATCTCCCTCTGCACCAGTAATTTATTATGAAATAAATGACATTATCTCTTCCTGTGAGAGTAGACTGGAAGTAACCTTTCAGCCAAATGGAGAGGCCTGCCAAGAAGTCATAGAGTGAAACAGGTCTCTATTACAGGTTATATTTGCTGTAATAGTTCAAGGAAATGTTCCGTGGCCCAGGTTGCCCAGAGAAGCTGTGGCTGCCCCATCCCTTGAAAGTCTCCAAGGCCAGGTTGGATGGGACCTGGAGCAACCTGAGATGGTGGAAGGCGTCCTTGCCCACGGCAGGGGCTGGAGTGAGATGAGCTTCCAAACCATTTTATGAAATACCTTTTTCTTGTTCCTGTGGTTTTTCAGGTTTTGCAAGCAAAAACATTGCCAGATGACGTGTCAGAATATTTGCATACATTCTTTATTGTAACGAGAAGCTGCAGCCTTATTAGCTGCTGTCAGAATTCTGACAAAATAGTGCTTCCACCAGTGCTTGTCCTGTAGGCTTTTTCCTGTAGCAGCCACACTTAGGTTACCCTAAAATTTTTGATTAATAGGAATACTTGCTGTTAACTTCTGTGTGGACTTTGGAACTGCTTAACATTATTACATCCAGAATATTAACTCAGCTGTTCACTTTGTGCTGAATAAACTGGCACAGGTGTGTGAGCAAGACATTTTCACCAATATCTGTATGTGTGGCTGGGTTTGTGTGGGAAGGTAGGAAGAGCAATCGTGAACTGGTCTTTGTGCTATCAAATAAATATTTCAGCACTTTGCTGCCTTTTTGCATACTGAAAGCTTTTTCCCTTTTTCTTTTTTGTTCTTTATTTTAACAACAGTTGCCATATGTAGCTTCATAGTATGTAAATTAATAAGATACACGGTGCTTATCAATAGTCCAGTTTGGAAGGGCAGCTGGGAAGTTGATTTTGTCAGTATAACAGAATTTGGACTTGTGTGAAATGAGCAATTACATCTTGCTTCTCAGTGGGATGTGTTGGCTTTTCTTCTGATAATTTTGTCACACATTCACTTCCTGTTCTCAACACCAGCTGGATCCAGGTAAAAAGCATCCTTAGGAATCAGGCATGGCTTGTCTGCCTTTAGATGTGTGTGAAGTACGGCCGAGTCCGTTGATGGGTTTCTGAGGTCCTCTGGTAGCAGTGCAATCTATTTGTGATTTCTTAGCACATCACCAGAAGCCATGTCCAGAAGTACAATTTATAGTTCCTTCCAAACTTGTTTCTGTTGTAACTTGGAACAGTCTGTTTACAGTGAGTGTGTTATTTTCCCATTTCAGGGCTTTTTTTTCTCCCATGGAGCAGTTTCTGGTGCTCATTCAAAGGCAGCAGTGTGGAGATGGAGAGAACTGCTCTTGCTTGGGCAGCAGATCTGTCATCTCTGTTGTTCTGCAAATAATTGGTGCTGCTTAGTATTTAGTTAAATTTGAAGTGATCATCAGACCTTGCCTCTTCATAGAATCTTCAAGAACGTTTTCCCTCTAAGATGCTTATAATTTAAAACCAGAAAAAAAGGTGTTTTCTGTAATGTGCTAGTTATGTTCAGTTGCCAAAGAGACCGAGGTTCAGATGGTGTTAGAGGTCCTTACTGCAAGGGCTGCTTCTGGGGCCAAAATCACTTCTGAATGCTAAAACAAAAACAAGGCTTCAGCAAATGTAATGCAGCTGCAAGCAGACATGGCTGTCAGCCCAGAGGATTTCACACAGCATCCTGGCTGCCCTGTGCTCAGGCCACCTTCGAAGAAGGTGCAGGTGGTGCAGAAGTGGAGCTGGCTTTGCTACTTTCAGCTGAAGACCAGCGTTGTCTTGGCTTTGTCTCTTGAATCTGGTGTTGAAAGCTTTGTGTGGGGGTTCAGGTGGATAAAATGCCAAGCACTGTGGGGTTTAGCTGCAGTTAGCTGCTGATCACTTGGATCTTTTGCTCTTGTATCCTGACCATATATGTTTGTGGATGTGTGACTTGACTGACACAAGGCTTTTTGTGTTGGTTGAAGCTTGCAGGTTTTGGCTTGCACGTGCCAGGGAAGGAGTAATTATATTACAAGACACCTTAGTATGGTGTAGAGCTGTAGTTGTGTTTTTGGTGTTTGAGTTGATCAAGATGAGCGCTCTGTTGGGCAGGAGAAGAGGAGGTAAATTCAGTGCTGACAGTTGAGGGTGTGGTCCGTTGTGCGCTGATCTTGGGCTCATAGCTCAGAAATCCACTTAGGAAGCTCATGACAGTGAAGGGGTGAATTTATGTTCCTTGTGTTGATTTGAGGCTTCCCAAGAGTAGCAGCCATGTGCTCTGATCTTCAGGTTCTTTGAAAGCTCATTTGTGCTTGGCTTTAGGGAGACAGGCTGGGGTCTAGTGCAGGCCCACACATGGCACTTCCTTTATTTCCTTACTTAGTGCTTTTATGTCCTTCAGCTTTTAAGGTAGGTATCTTCTACATGCCTTGAACTGAAACTCAAAATCACTGTGAGAAAAACTTTGTTTCTGTGATATTGGGAGTATTTCCTGAGTGCAGAAGGGTTTTTTTTTTGTTTGATTTCCTACTGGAGTCATGGGGATAATTTAATAATGTCCAAGATCCTGCTTTGCATGTGGCTGCCAATAGTGTAGGTGAGATAATATGAAAGGATTAGGTGTTACACCTTGGATTGTCTAGCTGAACCACAGTGAGGACAGCAGAGCATAGTTCAGGTGGTGACCACAAGATTTATACAGAGCACAGGACTGCCCTGCTTGAGCACACAGGTGCTCCATGAAACACTGGTGGAAGGGAGAGCAAACACCGAGTACCAGAGTCGTGTCTACAGTGCACGTTCAGAGGCCAGGGAGGCCTCTGCAATGCAATATTTTTTTTCCTTACAGGCCAAGTCTTTTAATATTTATAAACATTGTAGTCTCTTGGTCTGAAGATTAAAATCAGCATTATATTGCAGTGTTGGGGTATTAGTAGCTTTCCCACGTTCCAGCTCTTAAACAGGCTAATCCTTTCCCCGTTTTCTTACAGTTTCTCTTAGTAATCTTGTCTGGTTTGCTTTTTACCTGTTTTCTTGTCTTTAAAAAGAGTTTGCCCTTATGAAGTTGGTGTTGGCTACTGTGTGCTCCAGTATTTCCTGGTTATTTCAATCATAGAATATCCTGAGTTGGATGGGACTCATACAGTTCCATGGAAGTCACACTCCCCTCTGAAGTCCAGCTCAAAATCTGGCTGAGCTGCAGTTGTTCAGAGGTTGTCGGGACAGCCTCTCTATGCCTTTTTTGCAAGTAAGTTGGAGCCCTGCTGTAGTATCCCTTTCATTGAGGTACAATTAGTAAGTCTGGGGCCACATCTAGTCCCAGCCCCAGGAGATGAATATTGGAAGCTGATGTTCCTGTGTCCAAGGTTGTACTTCGAGGAGGAGAAGCAGCAATCCTCCCACAAACAGTGCAGCACCGAGGCACCCACGTGGTACTGGGAGAAAACTTCCTGGCAGAAGGTTTGTGTGGTTCCCAAGGGCTCCTTCCTTGTCCAGTGCTTTCAGACTCATCATGGTGAGGTGACTGCCTTGGAACTGCTCTCTGCTTCCTACTGCCTCCTCTGCCTGTATTTCCTGTGACAAGAGGCAAGGGACTTGGAACAAGCCTGTGTTGAATCTCCCTAGAAAAGAGAAAACTCTTGGATTTCTGTGGCTTTTCCTACTGTTGTGCAGAGCAGGGAGCTAGTTCTGGGTCCCTTTGTGTGACAGATGGGACGGAAAATCTCGGAGATAAAATTCCTCTGAGTCTTAACCTGTTTCTTCTTGACTTGCAGGAAGAGGATACAGACTTAATAGCATAATTTGAAGCCATTCTTGTTGGTTATGCTTTATTGCTGTATCTTCTTCCGTAACAGTAATATGAAAATGCAATTTTTTGTGTGAGAAACCTCTAAGCAACTGACTTCATACTGGATAACTGTGTTTAAAAGTTCAGTATTATTCAGTGGTTGTGTCTGCCAGTGAGGGTCTTACTAGCTGGGAAGTCTCAGCCAAGGACATAACCAGCAGGTGGGATCAGTTGATCAGCAAAAGTCTCTTTGGACCCAGGCTCTTCATCTTTTAAGCTCTTGGTTCAAATGAAGTCCTTAATCAAAAAACAGTGAGAGAATTGAGAGGGATATTTCAGACTGATGGAGTTATTTAGTTTTTTTCTTTTTTCTCCCATTCCTTCATATATCCTGTCTTTAAATGTTCATAGAAATAAAGAGGTTGTTTCCACGACGGAGGTACTTGTTATTTTTTTCTGCATGTGCCTGAAATCTCTTCAGATCTTTGCCTCCCTGGAATTTGCTGGCTGTGTTGACTGATAGGAAGTCACATGCTCCAAAGCTGAAACCCACACTCCAAACAACCTGTTGCACTGCCTTGGCATCAGAATCCTGCAAGAAGGAAATCCAGGGAACTGGCTGGTATATATAAATAGTGGTTCTCTGTCACTTAATGGCCATGTAAATATAGAATAAATAAGATTAAATATCTTCATGGAGCAGATGTGATGGGAAGCATTAAGGAGAGAGTAGAAATGAAAATTGTTGTGTTGACTGCAAGGAAATTGGCACGTGATGTTTATATCTAACATGGGAAGCAAACACTGAAAAGCAAAGACTCCACTTAAACTTCCTGTCTGTGCCCTTAAACATTGATTTACTTTTTTAAAATAGAACCTCTTTTTTATACCATGGGAAAACCAGATATATTTGGACTTAGTCATACTTGTGTCTTGCTTTAACTACCTTCACAAGTCTGTTCATTTACCATATGTTAAAAACTGTTCAAACCCTTTCAATATGTTGCAGCTTTTAGTGGGGTGTGCCAAATAGAGCAAAAAGAAAAGAATGTAACTCATTTATTAGATATGCCTAACAGTAGTTTGTATTGAAGGAAGTTTTCAGGGACTGTCAAGCTTGTCAGAATTTTAACCAAATGAGTTGAAATTATTAGCAATAATTCCTTCTGTGCTCAGTTCCCCAGGCAGTAACAGTAGGAATTCTAATCAGACACTGAATCCAGCTGTCTCCTGCTGTAACTTTATCCTTTTACTTCTCATCATAAGAGAAGATTGGTGAACTAGGCCATACTGATTCCTTAATTGAAAAAAAATACTTGCATTGTAAATGCCAAAAAAGGAAAGGAAATCTGCATTACGATGCAGCTGGTTCACTCCTTTGTTGGGTTCATTTTTTGTGTGTGTGAGTGTTGGTGGTTTGGGACAGTGGCACAGCCATGTCTTCATTTGACTTTATAGGACAGGAATAAATACAAATGAATTAAACTGATATAACTTGAAGTAATTTCAGACTTCTTGACCTAACTACTCACATCTTCCCAAACTATATTTGGTTAACATTACTAATGTCTCTACTTAATATGTGAACTTGGTTAAGCTGCATTATGAGGGATAGCAGCGCTTTTTGATATCAATAATTATTTCAGCAAGATAGTTGCATGAAGAAATGTAGATGTCCTCTAAGGACCTCTGGTTTCTACTATTCCCTCCCTGATCCTGATAGGTTAAATTGGATGTGCGTTGCAAAACTTGTGGAGGCAGGATATAAGCAAGTTCTGATAGAAGTCATCTACACAAGAAGAAAAATGGGGTTTCTATAGTTGGCCATAAACTGAATCTTAAATAAGGTTTGATCTTTTGGGATGAACCCGTTTTCCTGATACTCACCTAAAACACGTTCCTTAAGGAGCCATTCTTGAGTCTCCAGGTTCTGCTGTGATGGTGAATTTCAGGCATTAGCAGCTTGGCTTGTGTCTTTGCTGTTTCCTGGCTTGGGAAGTATAAAGGTGAGGGAAACGGTGGCTAAACCTTCATATATTCTGAAAGGTTTCACAGTTTCATTTAAACTTAGGGGAGGCTGCAATCAAAATGCACACATCTTCAACGTCTTTTTTTATGTTAGATATTTGAAAACTCAGTCCTTACGGTAACAATAATTTCTGCTATGTTGTGTTGTATTTGTTTCATGTGTGCATTGCAGTCCACATCTCCTGGCCATCAGTCTCTTAGTGTTGCATGGCTTGAGACAAGGAGCTACCGCCTGGTGTCAAAAAAGATTAGTTGTGGGGTAACGAAACCACATTTCTTTGACTTTTTCAGACTTTGGAATTGTGCTTTGCATTAAGGCCCTGAAGAGAGGGATAGAGTCCTGTCAGTGAACTGGTGCTCCCAATTGCTTTGATGATGGGAAAGCTCTGAATAGGCCAAGCTACATGTGGCATTGTTTGCTGAAAAAAATTGTTCCTGCATTCCTGTTGTTTTTCTTTTTTTTTTTTTTTTCTCCTTAACTTACCTGCTCACCAGTAGATGCTGTATTGCTGTGTAGGAGCCTATGCACACGTCAGTGTTTCATTCATGCCAAAGGGAATTCTGAGCTGGACTGGAACAGAGTAGCTGTTTGTGTGTTCATCCTGTCCCTCCTCCACATGTCCTCCTTCCCTTCTGCTACCTCATCCTTCAGAGCAGAGCACTTGCTTGCTGTTGTGAAGAGCAGCCGACCAAAACCACTTACAGAAGGGAAAGATTGCCTGCCAAATTTGTGTAAGAAAACATGTGGGCAGCTTAAAACTATTTCTGTTTGAAACCCAACTGGTGCTGTGCAGTTCAGGCCACTTGTTCACTGTGTTTTATGCTCAGTGGCCACAGGGAATGATTGAATAAATTTCTGTGTTCCACAGGTGACTATGGACCTGGTGCCTGAAATGCACATTGGCAGAGTGTGTGCAGGAGTGATCAGCATTGAGAATCTGAAAGGATTTCCTTTTTGCAGGAGCAAGGAGGAAGAAACACTGCTTAGGTGTGCTTTCAGAATTGTTTTTGAAGGCTTCTAATCCCCAGTATTGTCTGGTGGGAGAGAAACAGAGTTCTAGGGGGAGTGTGGTTTATACATAGTGGGCAAAGTAGGCAGACTGGAGTGGGAGGAGAACAGCTTTTCTTCCTTGCACTGCTGGGAGAGATGGATGTCTGCCACTGACATGTCTTTTCTTCCCGAATAGATCTTAGTTTTCCTGAGCACAGGCAAGGAGACAGTCTGCTGCCACAGAGGGGACAGGCAGGGCTTGGGAACGTGTTGGGTTGACAGTATTTTTTGCCACAGTTCATTTCCTGCCCTTTGTCAACCCACTGTGCTCCTACTGCAAAATGCCATTTTGTTGTCCTGGGGTTGGTATTTCATCCTTTCAGTGGCTAAAAAAAAAGTGTGTATCTTTGCTTCTTGCTTGATGTTAACCTGATGTTGTATGGGAGTTGTTAAAGCTTTGAGACACTGCAGTGTTGGGTGACAGCCCCAGCTGTTTTAAAGAATGCTCTCCAGGTGGTTTTCGGGCACGAGAAAATGTTCAAAGCGCTGCTACAAAAGTAAAATTTACTTGTCCAGATCCAGTTTGAGTAGTAAATTGGTCCTGCACAGGTGGGTGCCAGTGGGTGCTGGTGGTGGGTTTTTATGAACGCTGTCAGGAGGGCCTCATCCCAGGAGAAGACAGAGTTACTACCTTGGAAGGTGTGGGGAGGGCAAGGAGCTCCTTAGAGATGGGAAGGCATGGTGTTTTGAGTCCATAAGAGAGGGCATTAGGAATCAGAATATCTTCATCATACAAGATACCAGGTCCTTTATTCCTGCTCCCATTGCTTCTCTTGTCCTGTGATCTGACCAATCTTTATCTCAATATATGCATGTGGGGATGAAGATACGTGGACAAGCATGGATTACTTACTTGCCTTCTGATACTGTTGAGGCGAAATATTGCTGACTTGATAGCTTGTCTGCATGTCAAATTTGCTTGGAATTGAGGTTTGTCTTCTGTTTGGAAGTTTTGTGGTGTAAATGAGCATGTGAACCGTCCTCTGTTTTGACTATGAGTTTGACTTTAGGATCAGAATTGGGAAACAGACAGAAATAAGTCATCTGACAACAGTTAGGAACCAGGAGTAAGCTCCTTATGGGAACTGTAGCTGCTGTACTACTGCTGTAGTCACTTGTGGATGCAGGAGGAATGCAGCCAAGCTGACTAGGCTGGTTGCTGAAAGTCTGTGCTGGCTCAGAAATGCTTTCTGGCACATTCAGTGTAAAAATTTAGAGCATTTATTGTTGAAGACTGGAAAAGTCCGTGGTTTGTCTCTTAACCTTAAAAATGCAACATGCTCTGTCAGAGAAAATGTACCATGCAGAGGCTTTCTTTTGGGGAATGGATTTTGGATGGATATGGATGATTCTGATTGAGAGGTAGGAGGGTGATCTTGCCTGTGACTGACATGATGAGCTGTAAATGCCTGTCCTCTTTTTCCTCTGGATCTGCATGGTTGCTAAGTTCAATGGCTTGCTTGGCATGGGCTCTAGAGGAGCTGCTTTGATCCGAGGGCTGGCTGCATTGCGAGGAAGGATCGTGTGCTCAGATGGGAGAGAGCTGCTCCTGCATGGACACACTTCAGTTCTGCTGTTAGGAAATCTGGGTGAAGGCAAGGCCTCACAGCCCAGTCTGCCCAGAGCTTTATTGCTGCTGGCTTTGTCCATTTAGGAGTTTGGATGTGGTGTTTCCATTGTTCAGCTGTGCTGAGCTACAATCCTTAGAAAAACAACTTGTTTCAGCTGGAAATGGACGGGTGTGCACAGTTTTGAGCTGAAACTTGGACACAGTTCATGAGGCTGTGCAAATTGAGTGGGGGAAAATATTCCAGAAAAGGTATTTTTGAGAAGTTGTTTCACCTTTTGTTGTGCAAAGCTACTCTAAACTCCCTTTTCAAAGGATGAGGGAAGGGTTGAGGTCTGTTGCAGCAAAGTCTGAGTGTGACATAGAAATGGCTGCTTATTGAGCTGTGTGAAGAGAGCTCAAGGTACTTCTCCTCTGCAGCTAAGGTGTAGAAAAGCCCCCTCAAGTTAATCAGTGATAAAGATCATAAATTATCATGGTATTTCAACCTTAACTCTTGTAGAGATAGGTCTGAAACAATGCATTTGTATTTTCAACAGCTGATGGTTTTGGAATTTATTTTACGTCTCCAACTTTTCCTTACGTGTCATTTTAAAGGAAGATGCTTCAAGGATTCGAGTCAGTCGTTGTGGGTCTGTTGGTGTAGCAAGGTGCTTCATGGCATGCTTAGAAGTGTCTTGTATTGAGAATTAGTCAAATCTATCCTTGGACAGTCAAGGCAAAAGGTGAGTCCAGTGGAAAAGGAGCGTGATTAACTGTTAGAGAAGGATTTTCTCTTTCTTGGGAGCTCACCTTCCTTAAACAAGGCTTAAGAGAATAATTAGTCCCTTGAAAGTAGGGCAGTGAGGAATAGGATGTAAGTGCACAGCAGAACTCCTCAGTCCTTTCTCAGTGGTGCACATCTTGTCTGGAAATGCTGGTACTGCTGCCAGTGAGATGTGTTTCACATAGATGGCTGAAATCTTCTGTTCAGAGCAGAGTCATGCTTTGTGTACTTCCCAGTTTTTAATTACTGAATTGACCGAGTTGAAACAACTTCGTTTAACACCTAGAGCAGAACTACAGTGTCCTGTACTACTTGTGTTCTTTGCCTTCCTTGGTTCTCACTACTGAATCTGTCAAAGCTGGCTGTGTCATGTTTAAGGATCTTTTAGGGTGTGTGATGATGCTCCTGGGATCTGCTTATCCAAGAGTCCTTGAGCTGTCCTTCAGGAAAACTCCAGAGTGCTATTTCTGTGGCTCTTGTTACCAAGCCTGTGGCACAGTCTGGGGGGTCAGAGGGAACATAACCACTCTAAGCTTTTCAGGACTGTGGTGAGGCGGCTCTGGTTTGAGTGGCCCTTAGGTGATGCTTACCTCAGGTATTTGGGGGAGAGTCTTAGGGGGCTGCAGTTGTTCAGGTGTGACATTTGGTGATTTTGGCAATAAGCAAAGAGTGATTCTGGGAAGCCCAGTGGTACCATCTCCTTGCTTATAGTTATGTGATCCCTTTGCTTTGTGTCTGCTAAATAGATATAACAGTGAGGAAGACTTGACAGGTGACTTGCTAAAGGTGGCAAAAGCTGCCTGCATAGGCTCAAGCTGTCCCTTTAGTATCCCTCAGTTGTAGGGTCTTTTGAAGGGGTTGGTTTCCATTTTGGTTCTGCAACGGCATGGGAAGAACCTTTATTACAGGTGCTGCTGTTTGTGCCTCTGATGTAGCCCACCACAGGTCCAGTGATACACAGGAGTTATTCATACACTGTCAAAGCTTTGCTTCTGAGGTCAGTGCTTTCAAAGCTGTTCCAAAATAAGAGGTTTCTGTCAGAAGTTCAGGTTGAGGGAAGGTTGGGAGGAGAGTGAAGGTGTGAACTTGTGTTGAGGGCTTGGATTGAAAATGTGGCAGCTTTATATTGTTGATGTAATAGTGTTGTCTGAAGCTCAGCTTTCAGAGGCATGAGTATGTGTTTCAGTGGCTTTTTTTATAGTGATAATTATATTTTGTTATTCATGTCAGAGACTGAAATGTGTATCCCCCCCCCCCCCCCCCCCATAAATGTGAAATTTGTGCAGGGAAGTTAAAATGATAGTGAGACGAGGTGTTGCTATTTTTATCCTGGCATGAATGTTTTCTCGCATGAACAGTTGCAGCTGAATACCAGTTAATGCATGAATTTGCTTCATGTGGAAGTATGCCAAGTGCTTGGAATGAGGGATTGAAATGGAAAAAGAATATTATTCCTAGCAGTTTCACAACCTTCTCATAGCTATGGCTTTCATCATGCCTGCCCCTCTGTTTTTATTGCTGTGTATGCTGCTGGGGACGCAGTGTGTGGAGGAGAGGAGGGAATTTTCCTGTGAATACCTCAGCACCTGTCTCGTCATCAGAAGCACACTGCAGTCCTAATGCAGGTGTCCCTGCAGCAGAGATTCGGCTGGTGCCAGTCGTGGGGACTGTGTTATGCCATTTCAGCAGCTCCTTATGCTGCTCCTCTCACCTCCCTCCTCCTCTCCCCGTTTTAATTTTTGTAGCAGCAGTGAGAGAAATGGAGTGTACAGTCAAAGGAATAAAATGAAAGAAGATACTGTTGAGCTGTTCCAGATCTGACAGACTTCAGATTTGTGCTGAACGAGGCATTTTGGTTTGGGGAGGGTCAGTGCATGTTGAGAAGACAAGGGATCTGATTGTGTATCCCAAATTGGTGGGAGCAATCCTCACTGTGCAGGGAAGAGGTGGTGCTGTCAGATGGTGTCTGTGGTGACAGTGCTGCTGTAGTAGCAGGGTAGGGCAAGTGAGAATCACACAGCTTGCTCCTCTTAGGAAAATACATGTGAGGAAAACACACAAAATCTGCAAAGCTGAAATGGAGTGGGCACTTGATCATCTGCTGCACTTAGTTTCTATGTCTGCTTTCCCTTGCAGTGACCAGGGAGCTGATCTCTGTCTAAAGAAAATGGTGTCTTGTATAAGGAGCCAAGAAACCATCACTTATCCTTCAGGGGTATGTCATCCTAATGAGGTGGTACTGAGGGTTTGACCCATAGAAATGACAGGCACTGCCAGAGCCTTGGCTTCAGTGAAGCCTTGAATGGAATTTTTTCTATAATGCATTATTAATGCTGTGAAGATCTGCAGAGGGCCTTGAAACCTGTGTTGCTAAGTGGTAGTTTCACCTGAAAACATGTAGGTGAAAAGGCAGAACCCTATACTTTGCCTCAGTAGTTAGTTTGTGAAAGTCAAAAACCATTCTTACTGTTGTGTTTGAAGAATGTGTAAGTTAATTTCTCTGTCTTGATGTTTCAAATCAGAGTATTTTTCCTAATAAGCTGTCCTGAAACTGAGATGGGCTCATGTATTTTGAAAGCATCAGAGGTGATATTCTGAAAGCTAAAAGGTAGCAGGTTGAGGGAGAGCAAACATGAAGTTCTTGCTGTAGTATGGAGTATTATATCTTTTAATTTGCAGAGGTTTTGGGTTGCCAAAATGTTAAATGTTTAAATGTTGTGTTTTGGATCCCAAAGTGAAAAATTGCTGCTTGAAATCCTTGGCTCAGTTTGTCACATTTCAAATGATCCTTGCTTTGTTTTGATTCATTCTTGCCTCATGAATCCCTTGATGTGCATCAAATGGTTAGATAGAAGGCATGAAAAAGCCCTAGCAGTGTCTTGCAAAGTAAACTTAGCTAGTTATTAGTCAGAGCTGGACTTTGTTCTTGCACTGGGAATGGGGGTTTATTTCCTCTTGCATGTTCCACTTGCAAGGTAATAGTATAAACATGGCTAGTGCTGTGTGAAACAGACTTCAAGTGTATTCCTGAAGTGAACAGTGGAAAATACACTGACAAGAAATGCTCAGTAATGTATGAGGTGTAGATAGATTAATTGTTTTTCAGTGCAGTGTCTTGGAGGTGTGAGACCGGAAATGCTTTTGGAGGGAAAGCTGAGATTATCTTGGACCGGAGTTGCTGGAGCAGCAGAGAAAGCAGTGTGGCTATAGGTCAGGCATGAGGAGTTCTTCATGGAAATCAGGATTAAAAGTGCTCACTCTAAGGGAGTCATTTTTAGCTGAGTAAGGAAAGACTCTGAAACTTCCTTGCTCATCAAGCAGGGAAGTGGGGCTGAAGTCAGCAGAGTGGGACTAAGGGTTATTAACTGACCTGGTCATTGTTGTGGTTTTGGTTTGAAGGTGGCTATGCAACACCAAACAGAGTTGAAAATTTTTACTAAATTAATTGTTGTCTTTAAAAACCTTCTGCTGCTCTCCAAAAGTTTTGGACCTGGGAAAAAACAGCTGTTTAAGGGCTTGCTAATGGGCAGTAAGTGCCTCACAGAGAAATGATCCAAAAGGAGTGTCAGATCAAGTTTTTTTAGGGAGTGCAGTTTGCTGCCTGGCAATGGCTATTGGCTGTTCCTTGTCCTTAAGGTTCTTTGGAACAATTTTGCTCTGGTAGGATCTGTGTGGCACCTGCTGGGTGTCCAAACACCAAAGGCCCAAATGTCAAGGTAAAAATGCAGCAAATTCTCAGTTGTGTTCCTTGCCTAATAGAAGGCAAAAGTCCTCATTTAGAAAAGCCGAGACACGAAGCTTTGTTGGATTTTAAGACTGGAAAATAGCAGCCAGCCCCAAAAATAAGGAAATTTTTTTTTTTCCGGAGAGGTGGGATTTTTTTTGTCTTTTAATACTTGTCTGAGCTAGTGTGGTTCATCCAAGTCCGGTTTGAGATGCTGCTGTTTTATATTACGGTGCTTAAAAACACTGAAGCTTAAAAAGTAAATCCTGTTAGGTTAATGAGCCCAACTTGCTATTTCACAGCTGTGCAGAGCTGCTCTGTGCAGCGTGGCTGTCAGATGCTTCACTGCAGTGCACTGCTTCCTTGGTACTGCTTCAGGAACTCTGCACTAATGCTCTGAGCCTGTCATCCAGAGACACAGATAGCCTGCTGTCTGCTGTCTTACAAATGGCTAAAAGGCAGCTTGGAACTGGCCTTGCTTCCAGAGAGATGTCACTGGGTGTTTGTCCCAAGGTGCCATTCAGGTTCTTCTGAGCAAGGGTTTGGGCTGGCTAATGACACTGAGTACCCAAATGTACCGTTTGGGCTGCTCCACACCTGCTGCTGCTCTGCCTCCACACATGGCACGTTACAGACATGATTTTAGCTGTTATAGTTTACACAGAGTGCTTGCTCTGGCTAAATGCTGGAAGGCAGGAGCACGTCACTGCTGAGTGCATGCAGGATGGCCTGAAGGAGAAGGAGCAGGGAATGGGATCAGCAAAATGGGCTCTTGGAATCAGACAGGAAACCTGAGAGGGGAAGGAGAAAATTACTTTTTACAGCCCTTTCTCAATGGTTCCAGGTTGTCCTTACAGCAAAGATGTCATTTAGGAAAGCTCTAAGTCGGCGATGACCAAATGCTAGAGATGCTCTGTAAATGAGCAGAGGCATGCTCTGATTAGTTGGATAAAAAATGGAGCTTGTTGCATTTGTGGTGAGGGTGGTGGGTGCTGGAAGCCAAGTCTTTTCTGCTGTGTTCCTAGAGTGTTTAAGAGGTGGTTTTATTTTGATAAGAGTTCAGCTCATTTTAAAGCTCTCAGGTAATGGAGCTGGTGGCAGCTTCTGCTGGGAGTAAGGTTAGAGTTGCTGTCGTAGCTTGTGATGTTAGTTTAGGCATTGTATACTCACTTTGGTACTTTGTCTGGCTTGGAACCTTAGTTGATTGTGTGGTTCTAGAGTCACTGCTTGGGGTTGGGTACTGCATTTCTTCCTCCTAGGAGGAGACGATGTGAAGAGACAGTTGTTTGTAGGTGGGATGTATTTTTCCCTTCTCCCTAGCCTGGTGTAAAATTAGGAAGATGCTAATCCATGTTCAGCCTTAAAAGCAGCAAATTTGAAATCAGTAGCTAACTCAAAGCTTTTCTTCAAGTCCTTTATGCTAGAAAGTTGTTGTTTGATTCTTTGACCTTGGTTTACATCTGTGTGAGATGATGAGGAGGGATCCACAGTGGGATCTGTGCTGATGGCAGTTTTGTGTCCAGGTGGCTTGATGGAGAGAGATGGGTGAAGTCAGAGTTAGCATCCAAGAGCTGAATTCTGTCTCTGTTTGATTCAGCACTATGTGGTGGCAAGAGCCACGCCAGTTAGGGCAGCTCAGGTGTGCTTTGTCTTCCTGTCCTAACCTGGCACTTGTTCAAATGCACGGTCAGTATTTGCTGTTTGTCAGTCAGAGCAAACTTACTGGCATCTTACCGGGCTCTCTTCAGGGCATACAGACACGAGTCCTGTTCGAGAGCAGCCAGAACCTGAGAGTTTTGTTCTCCTGACATCTTTTTGGTAGTGGATGTGTCAAATATACTGAAATTTGTTTGAGCAAAGTAAACCTAGGCCAGGACAGAACATGAGATTCTTATTGCAGGATGAGAGGGTAGGAGAAATCTTGTAATAGGGTTTATGTTGGGCCCCTGAACAACTGGGTTATGTCAGAGTATTGTTGGATTGGAGGAACGCTGACGGTGCATGCAGATGAAATATTCTGATATGTAAGGTGGAGCATTTGTATGCTATTCTACACTTTTTTTTTAGTCAAGGGAAATAAAATACATCTGAAGCGCTTTAGAGGAAATGTCTGTTTACTTGACCTGGTACATGGAAATGCTTTGTCTTCGTTTGTAGCTTCTGTGCAGACAGCAGGATTTTCTGAGAAGCAGAACAGTTTTCCCATCTACCATAATAGGGTTTTATTCCCTGCTTTGGTACACCACGTCTTTATCACTCTCCCTGTATGGTACTTGGTGTTGTGTAGAAATACTGAAAAGACGAGAAACTCTGTAGGCAAATAACATTTTTGAAACTGCAGAGGAGATGAGAAGTTCTGTAAGCTGCAGGCTGAAGGTGGATCTCTTCTACCTTAGAAGAAAAGATAGAAAATACTGCAATAGAAAAGATTTTTACTATGTATTTAATATTAAAAAATAGTGTCAAGTGTTTTTCCAATAAGATAATTTCTTGATACTGTTCTGAAATGTTTTCAGTGACAGCACATAATATAAACATTCCCCAAACTTTATTGTGAGGATGTTTTCTCCTGGTCCCTCATGGGAGTCTCGGTGCTGTGCTGATTGTGGGTGGATTTCTGCTTCTCCTTGTTCTCCTTGGGTTGTTTATTTACTCACACCATGCACATATTCTTAGCTGAAAGGAAGATGGGAAGATTTTCCATCTGAAACTTAAACTGCATGAAAGACCTAATTTTGGGGAGAGGATCTGTGTGGGGGAGAGTAGTTTTCCTATTTTGACTTTTTTCTTAGCAAATATTTCATAGTGTTAGGAAGAACCACGACCAGCTGTTCATTATTTCACTTGGAGGAGATTTTTTTTTTTCAGTTAGTCTGAGCAGTTGGGATTTTGCATGAGTTGCGTGAGCCAAGAATCCTTCCACGGTTCCGGAGTTTGCCTTTCCAGGGGTGAAATCTGTCGCTTGGCTCCTGAGCAGCGCAGCGGTTCCTCTGTCTTGCCGCAGCAGGCTGGCTGTCCTCTGGAAGAAGACAAATGGCACGTCCTCAGATGAACCAAAACAGGCCTAAAATATCAGTGTAGGTGCAGAGAGCAGTGGTGGGCAGAGGACCCCGCCAAGGCAGGGTTCTTCAGGACTTGGGAAGAAACTAGGAGTTGCCTTCATCAGTTTGCCAAACTGGAGAGAGCAGCCTGTGTGGCTTGGAGAAAACACTGCTGAGGAGCGACAGGCAGTGCTGCTGGACTGGCCCGCTCTTGGCATCAGAGCCACTTTGATCTGAAGCTGGAAGTCCTCCCTTTCAGCTTGATGTTCCCAGATTTGGAGGAGGAGGGTAGAGAGGCTGCAAAAGAGCAGAGGGAGTCTTTAGAGGTGCCCTTGAGATGTGTGTTTGTGTATTGCCAGGAGCTGACCAGAGGCTTTGTTTCTCAACGGTGGTGTTGAAGGGATAAAATGAAGGAAATGGAAAAGTAGAGCTCAGACTGTCTTCCTTAGCAAACAAGGGATTGGGGTTGAAGCTGAGTGAAGTGTTGAGTGGGAGGCAGATGGCAGAAGGCAAAAGTTGTGTGAGCTCCCCACTTACGACAAGAGAATGGATGGGAGGCTGGAGGGACCTTTCAGGAGTTCTTGAATGAGCTGCTTGCTGTTCTGGTTTATCTGCCCACATAGATGGATTCTTGGGGAATTTATCTGCAGGAATCTGAACTTGTGATGCTCATGGGACTGCTTTGAAACTTTGGAGACTCAAATGAGGTTTAAGAATAAAATAGTTTTCTGTTTCAACAAGGTATGTTCCATGTGGGAACAGATATAGACAGTGGCTGCTTTTATCCAGAGGTGACTGCAGTTTTTAATGTTGTATGGATGGCACATATGATTTCTCTGTTGAGTAGACTGGCTTTAAATTAATTCTGATTTTGGATTTGGATTGGGGTTTGGGTTTTGAAACTGGGGATTTTGGAAGCTGTTGAGCTTTGTTAGGGGGATGTTTAACTTGATCTTTATAATTTGATAATTGTTTCAGTGACTAGGTCACAGTCTGTGGCTCAGAGAAATGTCTTCTCTGAACTACTTGCCCCAGTTGTCCTCTAGCAGGCAGGATAGCACAAAGAGTATTAGGGCTTTCTTCTCTAAAACACTCACCATATTTCTAATTTCTACCTATTTCACAGCAAAAACAGATGGACGTCACAGAAAACTGGGGTCTACAGAAGAATTTGGACAACTCAGCATCTGTTTTCAAAAAAAGGCAGATATACACATCTGTATGCAGATATACAGATTCCATAGATCAAGTTTAAGAAAATGTTTTCTTGAGAAAGATGCTGTGATGTGAAGTCATTTTGTAGCGGTGTTGGTATTATGTGGAAGGTGTTGCTTGCCCTTGTAGTTCTTTCCTTTGGAAAGATTAAGTTAAATTAGGAGACATCAGACCCAAAGTGAGATACCTGAAGCCAACAAAGTACTTAAAAATAAAATACTTAAATAATTAATGCAGCTGTAGGTTTTTTGTGGTTTAAGTCTATTTTGGTCAGTTATATCGTTCTTAAACCAGATCTGTTAATTTTCAGGTGGAATCGTTTATCTTGGATCAGGATGATCTCGAAAACCCTATGTTGGAAACAGCTTCTAAATTGCTGCTGTCAAGTACTGCTGATGGTGCTGACCTGAGAACAGTAGATCCCGAAACCCAGGCGAGATTAGAAGCTTTACTTGAAGCTGCGGGTAAGTCTTCGTGTCCCATACAGGTTTAACCCCAAAGCCCTTCCAAGAGTCCATGCTGGAATCGCTTGCGTAAGGCTAATCCATAGGAGCACGATACAACTGCAAAATGTAGGCAGGGTGGATTTGGCAAGGGTCTCATGGAAGAGAAGGAAGTTCATTTTAGACTATTCCAAGGTTTGGAAAATCAGAATTTCACGTGAAGATGTTTCCAATAAGATTTCTCCAATGTTGGCATTCTAAAAGCCTGAGTCAAAATGGATGCCTGACTTCAGCGTGTACCATTATGTCAAACCCTAAATTGCTCAATAGGTTTTATTTTGTAGTAGTTGCTGTATGAAAAGCTTTAATAGTTGCTTAAATTAAGTAGTTTCAGTAGCTAAAAACTGATTCCTTCTGTGGATTGGAGAGTTTCAGTCACGTGCAGCTTTTAATGAGCGTTGTGAGCAGTTAAACGCATCGTTTTGGAAGCTGTAGTTGATTGTGCTTGGAATGCTCCTGCTGACAGATCTCATAGGCTGATTTTCAACTTGTGTGTTCTCTCCTTTGCTGGCACGCGTCCCCGTCGGCTGTGTATTGGAACGGCAGGAATAGGGAAGCTGTCGACAGCGGATGGGAAAGCCTTTGCAGACCCCGAGGTGCTCCGCAGGCTGACCTCCTCGGTCAGCTGCGCGTTGGATGAAGCTGCCGCTGCGCTGACCCGGATGAGAGCGGAGAGCACAGCCAATGCAGGGCAGACGGACAAGTAAGCCAGCTTTTGTCCCGGAGCTTTTCAGCCCTTTGCTACTTCTAGAAGCTGTTTTTCTTGTTCTAGCGCTTGTGCTTCGGGGATGATGAAACTCTTACTCAAGTGGAATTGGTGCCAGGTTATCGCCTTTGCTTCTCCTGCTTAAGTATTTGTGGACTGGCAGGTCTTGCAGTAGAGTGAAGCAATTCATGCTGCTTAGACTTATGGAATAACACTCCAAGGAGTTTATCGTGACCAGCTATAGAAACATTTCTAAGCTCTTGAGTAGTGTGGGCCTTAGAACTGTTACAAACAGTTGCACATCCTCAAATGGGTTATTCAGTGATAGCATGAAACAAGATTTCAGATCAGAAAAAATCTTTTAGGGAATTTCAGAATGCCTTTTTAATTGAGGAAGGGAAACAGCCTTGAGGGACTGGAGCTCTGTAGCGGTCAGTGTTACATAGGGCCCTGGATAGAGCCTCAGCCAGGGAGTTCCTGCTCTTGTACTGGACTTTGTAGCTTTATGTGTGCAATTTTGTCTTACTGGGGTATTCAGGAGGGAAAGAAGAAGGAGGTTTCCTTCCAGGCTGCTATAAGGCTTCAGTGCAGTGGAGACAGTGTTATTAGGGACAACCAAGTGCTGTTGTGCTAGGTGGAAGTTTGTTCCTTCTATACAGAATATTTCTAAAGAAGGATTTCTTGCTGTAAGAACAGCATGAAAAGCAGTATAATTATGGGTTATGTCTGCTTCTGTTCTGTCTGGATCCCCTCTTTTCCCCTGCACCTCCTTCTTGAGAATGGTGGTGGTTGCCAAAGTTGTTACAGGAACAGAGGTTCTTGGAAATGAAAAAAAAGGTCAACATATAGTGAAGAGACATACTTCAGAACTGATTCTCTGTGTATGAAAATTGTGTCTTATTACAAGATCGTGGTATTTTCAGCACAGGAGAGAATGGAAGTGGTTAAAACTCCTACAAGAGAAGATTGACATGGGTGATTTGTTTTAGTTTATTTAATAGTTACAGTGCTGAACAAATAAAGTTTTCTCAAGATTGACAGATGATTTCCATGTCCTCTGGTCCTGGGACATCCTGCATATATTTCTCAAGTAAACTTCTGTTAAAAATTAATAGAAGGAGTGGATATGGACACGACTTAATTTTCAGCCAAGTTAGCTGGGAAAGCTAAAGTGTAAAACTGGCACTTGTTTAATTAGCAGTTGGCACATTTTTAGCTCATGTTTCCTTTTTTGCTGACTGTGTCCTCATGGAGCACTGGAATGGAGGCATAGTCCATTTCCACTCTGAATGCTTTGTCCCTTGTTAGCCGCAGCTTGGCCGAGGCTTGTTCCGAAGGAGATGTGAATGCTGTGCGGAAGCTGCTTATTGAAGGCCGGAGTGTGAACGAGCACACGGAAGAAGGGGAGAGCCTCCTTTGTTTGGCCTGCTCAGCAGGATATTATGAGCTTGCACAGGTTGGTTTCCTGGCTGTTTGTGCTCTGTGTGTGTGTTGTACATAAAGAAATGTTATTAGCAATGTATTAGCATCTTGTGCACCTGGAAGGGGGTGTTAAGGTAGTGAGAAATGGCAGCTGACTGTCAAACGAGTCTCACACACGCACTAAAGGTTGCTAATGCATTCTCGGTGCCTATTTTCTGTGAGGGTTGCTCCCCCAACACTGTGGGGAAGGTGGGGGTTTGTAGTGCAGAGGCAGGGTTTGTCACTCTGTGCTGTTGATCACTGTCTCTTGGCAGGTTCTCCTGGCAATGCATGCCAATGTGGAGGACCGGGGAATCAAAGGAGACATCACACCTCTAATGGCTGCTGCCAATGGTGGGCACGTCAAAATTGTCAAGCTGCTGCTAGCTCACGGTGCTGATGTGAACGCACAGTCATCCACAGGTATGGAGGCTCTTGGGAATGACTGCAGAGCTGGGATATGTGGTATGCAGGGAACTTGGCATGCTAGCTTGGGAGCAGTGGCTCTCAGCCCAGCAAGGCAGAATGCTTCCTTGTGGTTTTGACATTTAAATTCTCTTTTCTAAGTGAAACTCTGAAATATTGCTGGATGCAGATCAAGTATTATGGAGACATACAAAGATGGATAAGGTCAGTTAGTAACTGGAAAGTGTTTGAGTACCTAGGATTTGTTGTCACATTTTAAGCACAGTTTGGTAAGTTTGCGTGTACATGGAGAAGTTATTTAGTGGCAGGTCAGGAAGCCCAAGGGGAAGACAGGAAACGTGAGAAGATGGCTCCCCCGTTCCCCTCTTTCCATTGTAACTTGCTAGCCATTGGTGTTGAAGTGACCAGACTGGGAAATCTAAGTTCTTGTAGCCTGGAAGTGGAGAGCTGTTGTGTAGTCAGCAGTGGCTCATGAATAGAGAGCTAACCCTGAGTAAGGGGGAGAGAGGGATACCAGAACACCCCTTACTTATTTTTAATTTTTTTTCAGTGAAGTAGTTTTCTCAGTGGCAATAAGACCTTGACCTTTTATATTTTTCAAGATGTCTTTCACAGAGGCAGATTTTTTGACTGTTATGTGCAGATTTATGTTTTTGTATTTTTTCTACTGAAGTTGTTTTTCCCTCCTTGTAAAGACTAGGAACATTTTGGAGCCAGCCCCTTGCAGGTGTTTAAGACTTGTTTTAGAAGCAGCAGTTTGTTCTGCTCCTGGTTTTGAGCTTTCATTCTTCTTCCTGCTGATTAGCAGGAAAACGGATGGGGCTTTGTGACAGAGGCTGGGTTAGAAATGGGAAGAGAGGTGTATCAGTGCAGGCACAAGGAGATCCTCAGTCTGTCAGCACCAAGCTGCTTGGTGCCATTACTGATATCCCCCTCCCTCTAATTCTTCATCTGTAGCCTGAAAAACCCTCTTCTGACAGGTATCCAGGTAAAAGGGATGGATTGGGGCACCAGGTGAAGTTCTGGGTCGAGAAAGGCCATCAGGTTCTGTTTCCAACCCTTGTTCTCTCTGGCTTAAGGCAACACAGCCCTGACGTACGCCTGTGCCGGGGGCTACGTGGATGTTGTGAAGGTGCTGCTGGAGTCGGGCGCGAGCATTGAGGACCACAACGAGAACGGTCACACGCCGCTGATGGAGGCCGGGAGCGCCGGCCACGTGGAAGTGGCCAGGGTGCTGCTGGAGAACGGAGCAGGCATCAATACGCATTCCAATGAGTTCAAGGAGAGCGCGCTGACGCTGGCATGCTACAAAGGTATGCTACAAGTGTGCAGAGGTGTCAGGGGCAGGCACAGATTCCTTCAGCCTTGCTGCCCACGACCAGGGGAATTTAAAGGGTGTGAGCAGACTCTGTGGTGCTCTTGTCCTGGCTGTGATACAACACACCTGTGGCATATGCAAAATCATCTGTGTGCAGAGTCTGATTATCAAGATCTAAACCTTTGGTCTGAAGTATGATTATTTAGAATATGCTCTGTTAAACAAATAAAGAGACAAGGAACTAATGTGTTATATTACAGAATAAGTAAGGTAAACCTTCTGTATTACACCTGTATTATGCCAGATACCTCTGCTTAAATACAGAAAATATTTCATGTTACAGGACTTGGTACATGCTAATCATGGCAGGTTTAGGGCCTTACCTTCTAGGTGTCCGTGCTGAGGACAACAGGCCTTTGTTTCCTCCCTTACAGCATTAGGCAGCAAACTTGTAGCACCCCAGAAAGGCGTGAAGATGTTTAATTAAGAGACAAAGTATGTCCCTACAGCCCAGCAGCTGCTGTTGTAGTCGCTCAGGCCATGTTTTATTAGGCCCTTGCCACCATCATGGAGTAGTTTATGTTAGTAGCAGAGGTGCTTGTGTGACACCTGTATAGAAGTTAGTCTTAGTCTTTTATTTATGTTTTATTACCAGCTACACTGATAAGCTGCTGCATGTGTAGATGGCAGAGATACAAACACACCTTTCCAGGGTGGACTTTTTATGTTGTAACATGGATATCCATAACTCCCATTATGTACTTTAGATTTCTATGAATGTTGAAATGCACTTTCTCAAGCAGTTTCAGTCTGTTAACTGTTTTCTTCACACAGGCCATCTGGAAATGGTGAGGTTTCTGCTGGAAGCTGGGGCAGACCAGGAGCATAAGACAGATGAGATGCACACTGCTCTCATGGAGGCGTGCATGGTAAGAGACTTAAAGCTTGAGCAGTGAGGTCTGTGGGCTGTCTTTTCTTGCTGAAGATGGAGAAAGTGGTTCCGTTTAGTTTCCTTCTGGTACAGAATCTAGCTGTGATGTTTTGATTCTCTTGTCTGCTTGATGGGAAGCTAACTTTATTATTAAACTGAAAATTAATTTCTTGAATTTCCTTTTTATCCTTCTCTCCAAATAGATTCCTCATGTGTTGGGATTTTCATGGCATTAGCCTTGTGTAATGTCACACTCTGAACCCATGGCTGTAGAGGAGTAAATCCCTGTTTAGTGTGCCCTTCCCTGAAACAACTGTAATGGTTCTAAAATCAGCCAGTTGTGTCTTTTGAAGGAAGTTAATGGTTTCACACAGGGGAATGATTAACAGAAACTATTATACTTCTTGAAAGTTGTTGCAAAGAAAGTCACGTAGGTAAACAGAACTCGAGCTGTCCTTTGTCTCACCCTGAATCACACTAGAGCAGCCACCTAAAAGTCCTTGGCGATGGCCTTGCAGCCAGGTCCTGGGAGTTGATGGTAAAATGACCTTGTTTGATGTTGCAGTTGCCTTCCCATCAGGATGTTCTTGTGGTGGAGCTATGGATCAAGCCTTCCTTTCTTTGCCATTCTCTTCTGCCTTTTCAACAAGGTTCCATCACACCCACAGAGATGTTAAGACCTAATTTTTGTTAAAAATTATTGAGCAATAAGAAAAAATTCTCCTCCCTTATTTCTGCAGGAAGCTGTTCCTAGTGAGGCAGTTCCATGCTGGTGCTCAGAGCTGGCAGATAGTTGAGTGTCTCGTACCTTCAGCTCTGCTGACGAGAGAAGGCGCAACTTTCTCTTAGCAGTATTTAAAAACCTTGCAGTGTGAAATGAAGCAGAGCAAGGACTCCCATCTCAGCATGTTCTTTGTGCAGAAACAGTTACTGCTCTTCAGTGGCACAAGAAAACTTCCTTCTCTGGAACAGCATTGAGCTTGAATGTGTCCTCACAGAATTGTCTATGCGGTATAGCCAGTGCAGATTTAAAGCTTTCTGCAGCTTTGTGTGTTCAGGAAGACTTGTGCCTGAGTACTTTTTGTACAGAAGTTAATATCGATTTAATGCACATGAGGTGTTGTACAATGGCACTTGCCTAGTGGGAGCAAAAAGCAGGTTGATCTAGTTGGTATTTTCTCTCGCTGAAGGGCTGCTGCCCACAGAGCTTCAGCTTTAAAATGCAGCTAGTGGTCTCATGAAGATTGCTCAGGTGACTTTTTCTGATCTGTTACCAGTTGGAAGGCTTTTCTTGGCTCTTGTAGGGGAGCTCAACAACCAACACCCCATTGCAGGATTTATTAAAACATGGATCCAATTCCCTTGTGTGGTGGAGCTCCAGCAGTTCTCCTCCAGGCTGCTTGGCCCACATAGGAAGCTTTGAAGGAAGCCTTGGTGCTGCATCGTGCCATCCTCATTGTGGATCGGGGGTGAGCAGTTAGATGTCTTGCCAGAGCCTGATGGATGAGGCACCGTCTCAGCATTTCCCTGAGGAAAGATTCTTTATGGAGGCTCGGAGTTTTTACCTAAAATAGTACTGTCATTTCATGTAAAAGGTGAATATGTCCTAGTTAATGTCCTAGATATTTTTCCAAGAGGAAACTACGCTTTGCTCCCTGGATATCAGAATAAGGTATGAAACACTTGAGAAAATGAAGCGGAAAAATGTCAGATGCAGTTTGGTATTTTGTCTGGAAAAGAGCTTTTTGGAGTTGTGGTTTCCAGCTTGGCAAGGATGGCTGTGGATGCTATTTGCTGCCTCTTAGGAATTAATCTGAAATGAAGGTCTACTTACCTCATTCAGTGACAACCTTGGGAAAGCCTTGTGTTCCTGGTGAGTGGCTGTTTATTCACTGCAGCCCTTTGGTGTTTTGTTTGTCAGGTTGTGGTTCCTCCCAGTTGGAATGGTGGCTATCTCCTCATGGAGAAAACCATCTTGGAGAGTTTGTGCTGTTGTTGGAGCGCATCGACTGAGCCAGTCTCTGCTTCTGTCTGAACAAAGCAGAATGGAATGGCAATGGGATGTGTCACTGTCAGGCCTCCAGTGTAAACATGGAGTTGAAAAGCCACTTCAAATAGTTCCTGAATTTGTGGAATACTTAAAATATGATGGAGGTCCTATGCCGAGTATTTTTCAAGAAAGAAAGCAAACTTAGGAGCTGCCTTTTGGTAGAAGGGCTTTGACAGCACAGTCACGGTGTCTGGAAAACCCTGACGGAATCCTGCCAAGGGATGGCTGTTGCTCAGGTGGATGGCTCCTGGGATGTGTAAGGAGCCCCTGACAAGTGGTCTCATTTAGGCTTTTCTCTTGGAAGGAGATACTAAGTCTTGACTCTGCTGTTAAATTGAGCAGTGAAATAGTTTTGCAGGAGCCATGAGGCAAGCCAGGTCAGTGTGCACGGCTGCTTCTTAAGAAAGGGAGGAAGCAAAAGAATCTCACTATTGTTCTTGTGGAGGAGACAAGCTTCTAAAATAGTGGTGTGCTCCCTCTTGACTTTCTGGGTTTTATTTTGGAGTTCCCCCCTGCCCCAAGTAAGTTGATCCCAAACACCTTAACTGGAGTCTGATGCAAAATTGTCTGTCATTGACAGAGAGGTCTGATATGAGGTTCATGGCACATATCCAGTGAAACATGCTCAGCGTTTCTATGAGTGCCTGTTCAGTGTAGCAGATGTTTATCCAAATACTTAGGGAAATATTCAGAAAAACTGTTCAGCAAGTTTAATTGTATTTTTGGACTCATTTTGCTCACTCATTGACTTTTGTGTCTTCAGAGGGAATTGGAGTCTGTGACAAAACTGGAGAAAAGCAGTTTTTCCATTTGGTCAGTCTTCTGATCTTGCTTTTTTCTGTATTTCCAGGATGGTCACGTGGAAGTGGCAAGATTACTTCTGGACAGTGGCGCTCAGGTGAACATGCCTGCGGACTCCTTCGAGTCTCCACTGACTCTGGCAGCCTGTGGCGGGCACGTGGAGCTGGCAGCTCTGTTGATTGAACGTGGGGCTAACTTGGAAGAGGTCAATGATGAAGGATACACGCCACTGATGGAGGCAGCTCGAGAAGGCCATGAGGAGATGGTGGCACTGTTACTTGGGCAAGGTAACTGCTGCGGGCTGCAGCCCAGCAGGCAGCTGCATGTATTGGGGAAGAAGCCTTAAGCTGCTGTGGTTTTTGTTTTCTTTGGTAGTAGGATGTCTTGAGCATATGGAAGTGGTTTATGTGCTGATCTTGCCTCTGTAACTGGTGTTTTATGTTGTTTGAAGGAGCAAACATCAATGCTCAGACAGAGGAGACGCAAGAAACCGCATTAACTCTGGCTTGCTGTGGAGGGTTTTTGGAGGTGGCCGATTTTCTCATTAAAGCAGGAGCTGACATAGAACTTGGCTGTTCCACACCTTTGATGGAGGCTGCTCAAGAGGGGCATTTGGAGCTGGTTAAATATTTATTAGCTGCGGGTATGGACTCATTTTATTGACACTTTTGTAAAGGCTTAATCTAAGAGGAAAATACTTTTTCCAATATTCATTACATATTCTTTAGCAGCTTCTTGAAGTTGACTGTGAAGGTCTTGGAAGCCCAAAGTAATTTACTCGTTGAACTCTTAATTTAGCTTTTGAAGATAGAGTTGATGTAAACTTGTTTGGAGTGAACTTACAGTCTATGTTTTTATTTCTCTAGAGTATCTGATCAAGTTACCAGTTTAATAGATGCTGGACTGGAAGGGGGAAGTTTCATTTGCCATTTGATCCTGTAAACATTGTGGAGGCTTGTATGTTTTCTGTAATGCCCATCTCAAAGCTTACAAGGTTTTGTGCTTTCTGTTTCAGGGGCTAATGTGCACGCAACAACAGCAACAGGTGACACGGCTCTGACGTACGCCTGTGAAAATGGCCACACCGATGTGGCAGATGTCTTACTTCAGGCAGGTGCAGATCTGGTAAGTCATTTACCTTCTTTGAAAAATCAAAGTAGAATATTAAATTTTTTAAGTGGAATATCAAATTATCAACTCATAATATTCTTTCTGTTTGTTTCTGTGTTCACTGCTGAAAATTGACACATTCTTTAATGTATTTTAGGCTGTTAGATTACTCTAAAGCGCTGAGGTCGGTTACAGTCCTCTGGTGATTGAAATCTAAAGCATTTCCAGGCCATTCAAAGTTGCCTGGACAGGAAAATAGGGGATTTCATTCTTTTGACATGGTATTCAGCTTCAAATTGTTGAGCTGATTCTGGGTTAATCCTTATATCTACAAATATGTTCTATTCCTTATGCATCAGATAGTTGACAGTCTGTTTGGTGTGCTGTAAATGAATTAAGATGATGGAGGTAAACTGATTTTTACTTTTCAGTAGGCTTGTACACCAGTGTGTTATCAAAAAAGTGATGTTAAGCATGTCAGAAGATGTCCTGTTTAACTAAAATCCCCCTTGTGTGCCTTGAGTGCTTTTTGTCCAGGAGTCAGACCTATGCAGAGACAGGTGGTGAATGGTTCATCTGCCTTCAAGGTACCCTTGGTTCCAACATTAGCTAAATATTTATGTCTAAGTTTGTGAAACACTAGAGAAGGATGTTCCATGTTCCATTGAGAAATCCAGGAGGCTGGTTTGCCTTCTTTCACATGCTACTTTGGATTTTGAAGCCTTTCTTTATCTGCTCTAGGAACATGAGTCAGAAGGTGGAAGAACCCCTCTCATGAAAGCTGCCAGGGCAGGTCATGTTTGCACTGTTCAGTTCTTGATTAGCAAAGGTAAGAGTGTGGAATGGTTTGGGTTTTCCTGACTTTAGAAATACTTCAAGTTAAGAACATGTCAGAGCCTAGTGTTACTTCCTTGGATTTGTTTTAAATATCCTAGCTCAAACAGGCAATTGATTCTTCAACTAGGCATGTAAGGATTACATGTGGTTTCTGCTGAGATGAGTGGAGCTGCGTGTAGTTGTAAAAATAGTGTATTTCAGTCTTTAATTCCTAATAAAAGCAGCAGTAGTAGGGATCCCTGGGGTCTCCATGCCCCATGGTGCAGCTTTGGAGCACTGTCTTCAGCAGTTGAGCTTATTGGTTTCCAAATTTTGACTATAGCTTGCTTGATGTTTCAGTACAAACCGGGAATTCTGTTTTCCCTTTCTTGGGCTGGTTCTCATGAATTTTTCTTGTCCCTACCTTGCATAGAGTAGGACATCTGGCAAGATGGAATTTTCTCTGTGTAAATTGCAGTGTAGTTAATTCTGTTAGATTTGTCAAAGGTGCATCTGTTGAAGTCAGTTTCAGCTGATGCTTGCCATTGTGTTTCTGCAGGAGCAAATGTGAACAGGACCACAGCGAACAATGATCACACAGTGCTGTCGCTCGCCTGTGCCGGAGGTCACTTGGCAGTGGTGGAGTTACTGCTAGCTCATGGTGCTGATCCCACACACAGACTCAAGGTTTGTCCCTCAGCTGCCTTATTTTCCTCTAAAACTAAGGGTACCCAGCTGGATTTTCTCCTTTTGTGTTCTCTGCAACTCACCCAGCCTGTGATGATTTAAATGGAAGTTTGCACAAGCAGATGTTCTGCTCATGTACGTGTTGGAGTTAGTGCAGGTCTCTTGATCATCATGAGTATAAAGGCTGCCCTCCAGTTGTAAAGTGCCGATTGTGGAAGAGGAAAGATTTTTAAAGTACTTTTTTTTTTGAATACTTCATCAAGTCTTTAAGTTTAGATGTGAACTTGTGGAGATGAAGTATTTACCAGAGCAGAGGGCGGTCACATAGGTAGTGTGTTATGTTTCCCAAAATGCTGCAGTGTTGTTTTTGTGATGCTCTTTTCTAACTCTGTGATCTTTCCCTCCTCAGGATGGATCGACCATGCTAATCGAGGCAGCCAAAGGCGGTCACACCAGCGTGGTTTGTTACCTTCTAGATTACCCAAACAACTTGCTTTCTGCTCCTCCACCCGACGCCACTCAGCTGACCCCGCCATCCCATGACCTAAACAGGGTAAGATTTCAGGGCTCGTGATCTTCTTGCACTTGCTTGCTCGAGAGTTTAAAAGTGAGAGGAGTCAGTCATGTCATACCATAAAGTGTAGGTGAGCACACTGAAAATTACTTAGAGCTGTAATGGAAATGGGGAAGATTTTGGATTATTATGATGTAGTGCTCTTATCATTCTTACTTGTTCTCTAAGTATTACTGGAAAAAAACACTGAAGGTGGAAAAAAACAGCAAGTTGAAAGATATGTGAAATGAAACTCTACAGAATTGAATTTATAGCCCTTTGTGGCTTGTATTTGCTGTGCAGCACTATACCATGCTGAGTGTAGTTGAGGAAGTAATTTTTTAGGTTAAAAATGCCAAGTATGTGGAGATCATGTGATCTGCAGGTGTTAATTACTGAACTCAGCATATTAAAAACCGTATTGAATGTTCTTAGTCAACATTAAAATCTATTTTTCTAACAGATTTTGTTTACCTTCTATTGAATTATAACTAGCACAGACTATGAGAAAAGTAATCTGTTAGTATCCAACATTTTAGGCTCCTCGAGTACCAGTGCAGGCGCTGCCCATGGTCGTCCCACCCCAGGAGCCTGACAAACCCCCTGCTAATGTCGCCACAACCCTTCCCATCAGAAATAAAGGTCAGTCGTAGTTCTGGAGCTTATTTTCTAAATATCCTTCCTAGGTAGAAGATAGAGGCTTGCACTTGTTAGCAGAGCAGTTCGTACAAAGAGTGTTTGTGGATTCAGTCAAGGAAACTGCAATTTTGATTTGTTTTTTAAATTTTTTTTAAGGCTTTGCTTATCCGTCAAGTATCAGTCATCTAACCCTGTAACATAAAATGTCAAGAAATCTGCCTAAGTAAATATGTTAAAATCTCTAGTCTGATACACTGAACTAATGCAAAATGTTACCCAGAAGTCTATAGAAATTGGATAATGGAAGTTGCAAAACCCATGTTAATCTCCATATCATAGTTGATTTGATTACTTGTGTTACCTTAGGTAGTAGTCTGGGAGCGGGTTTGACTAATTGGATTGAAGGCGGAATTTCTTGTGCAGTAAAATCTTTAGTCTGATGTGGCTCAGGTCCTCCTAGGACTAAATTTGCATCTATTTTGCTCTTGCCATTTTGACACTTAATGCTTTCTGTACTTAAGAATTCTCATCAAAAAGCCATTTTTATCAAGCATCAGCAGTAACAAATACAGGCGTGCATGTCCTAAAATTAATCCTGTGTGTACACTTGTATTGTTCTGGAGATACAGCGAGGATGGCTGGAAGAAACTGGGCACCTCCACTGCCTCAGATCCTGAGTTTTGATTTGCCTTTCGCCCTTCAAAATTAACCGATTGTTGCTTCTCCACCTGGTATGGCAGAGCATGTCAGCTGTGTTACTGGGGACTTCTGCATAAAAGACCAGTTGGATTAGTCCATTGCTTGTTCTTGCAGGAAGGCTGAAACATTTGCCTTGCCTGGACAGACAGCTGAGCTTTGACACAGGCAAAGTCATGTCTGCTATGGATAAAACGTAGTGGCTAAAGACACCTTGTTAGGTCCTGCTAAATCTAAATGACTGTCCTGGGTTCTGGCACTCTTTGTCACCTGTGCAAAGCTGGATACCTGGAGTGAAAGGATGCCTAGTTCTAGAAAGCATAGCACTTCTTATAGTGTACCAGGTCAGTTCCAAAACCGGCAGCCTAGTCCCAGTCCTAGAGATGTTTTTATGTCCCTTGGGCTGTACTTTCGGGGCTGTAAGCATATGTATATGTCCCAACACCATACCAGACGCAAAACACCAAGTAAAGAGACAGCATATCCTTGCTTTTTGTTCCCAGTTTTCTTGTAGCAGCACTCGGTAACAGCGGCTCGAGACAATCGCTTCCTTTGGCAAAAGCGTAACGATTGCTGGAGTAGACCTGTCACCGTAGCACAGGGCTTTGTGGGATGCATGTGCACTAGTGTGGCCTGTTAAATTGCAGTCCGACTGCTGGGTACAAATTGGCAGGTGTTCTTGGAGGGCCTTCGGGACACGCTGACCTTCTGTGGGTGCTGTGCCCTGGTGCGTAGCCGGCCACGCAGCAGCCCAGCAGTAGCTCTGTAATGAGGATGCCGTTCGTATGCACTTCCATTGCTTCTGAGGGGGTTTCTTTTTCACACAGCTGCTTCTAAACAAAAGTCCAGCAGTCACTTGCCAACAAACAACCAGGATGTACAGGGTTACATCACCAATCAGTCTCCAGAGAGCATTGTAGAAGAGGCTCAGGGCAAGTTGACAGAGCTGGAGCAGAGGATAAAAGAAGCCATAGAGAAGAACGCTCAGCTGCAGTCCCTGGAATTGGCACACGCTGACCAGCTCACCAAAGAGAAGATTGAGGAGCTGAACAAAACGAGAGAGGAACAAATTCAGAAGAAACAAAAGATTTTGGAGGAACTGCAGAAAGTGGAGCGAGAGTTACAGCTGAAAACTCAGCAGCAGCTAAAAAAGCAATATCTAGAGGTTAAAGCGCAAAGAATTCAGCTCCAGCAGCAGCAGCAGCAACAGTCTTGCCAGCATCTGGGACTACTGACTCCCGTTGGGGTAGGAGAACAACTCTCAGAGGGAGACTATGCACGATTGCAGCAAGTGGACCCCATCTTGCTCAAAGATGACCCTCAGCAAGCTGCTGCGCAGACGGGTTTTGCACCAGTTCAGCCTCTGGCCATGCCACAAGCTTTGCCTCTGGCAGCAGGTTCCTTACCTCCAGGGTCCATCGCAAATCTTACAGAACTGCAAGGTGTTATAGTTGGACAGCCAGTGCTGGGCCAAGCACAACTAGCAGGGCTGGGGCAAGGAATACTGACAGAAACACAGCAAGGGTTAATGGTAGCCAGCCCTGCTCAGACGCTCAATGACACGCTGGATGACATCATGGCAGGTGGGTTTATATTGGTATGAGCAGGTATAATATTTGCTTGACCAGTTGAGGGTATGTCCACTTCTTTTTATATGTGTGTGTGTGTGTGTTTGTGTATTCCCACAAGCTCTATGGCAAGCACCACTCGTCCTCTGATCCCTGTCTTGAGGAGTTGGGAAAATTAGCTTTTAACTTTTTGGTTCGCAGGGTGAGCTAACAGTGCCTCTTGGTCAGGTTGGTATGGTGGAGTGGCATTTTTAATTTGTCATAGTTTGGGGAGGGGTGTATTAGAGTTTGTGTGGTAGTTCTATTTTGGCCTGATTGTAGCTCAGGAGTAGCACCATGATGGTACTGGGTAGTACTTGGGACTAGCTGAGAGCTAGTAGGCTGTAGGCTGAGCAACTGCAGCACCACAACTAGCCTATGAAATGTGAAGGACCTGTGGGTTTATCTTCAGAATAAGAGCTGCTCCAGTTGGCCTTCTGTAGTCTGCTTATTGGAAGCTTTTATATCTGCTTGGGAAAAAAGAGGCGATAATCCTATGGCTTTCTGAAACATCTCCTCATAAAAATGGCTGCCAGCAGAAAACATGTTTAGCATTACCAGATTCTTGTCATCACTTCAGAGAATTCTTTGCTCAGTGACATGAATGCTCTAAGGCCTTAAGCAGTAAAATAGGAGAATGAAGCAGGTTTTAAATGTGAGTTGTCACTGTTGTTTTAGTTTACACCTCGCTCCATTGTGCTTCATCTGAACCCTTTCCGTGCTAAAGCAGCCATTGAAATACCCCTTAGCTGAATAGAGACAAACTGGTAGGGCATGTTCTTAAAAAAAATGTCACTTGATGAAAAAGTACCAAGATGCTCTTGGTTAAGCCAATGCACTGTCATTTTTGCAAGTGCTGTCCATGTGAACAAGTCTGCTTTGCAAAGCTGTTAGGATGGGGGATGTGTGCCAGAAGAAGGCAGGTCCCCAAGAAGGTGTTAGCCTGGAGCTGGTCCTGCGTGTACTTCAAGAGTTGTAGCACAGTAGTAGCATAGAGTCAGTGGAAGGTATGGTAACAGATTAAAACTACCAGGTGGTGATTTTGTAAAGCATTTGGAGCACCACTTTTGAGGTGAGACACCTGAAGAGTGGACTTGTGTCCAGGCAGAGCTTCATTAAAGGTGACAAGAAACTTTTTTTGATGGAAATCTTCTGTTAGAATTGAAGCACAAATGTAAAGATAGGAAGTGGATAAAAACACAAATGTATGCATGACAAAGTAAATAGAATTACATCTATCATGCACTAACACTAGCAGTTTCTCTAGTGGAACTGCTGGGGTACAGGACAACATGAATTTAAAAGCTGGGATGATTGCAGTGCTTGGTAGCTTATAAAGAATCTGTGCAATGCACTTGAGTTGTGTTTAAATACAAGTGAAACCTGGAATTAGGACATTTGGGACATGTGTTTTAGCTGCATGTCACATCTTGAGAAGGTGCCATTTCAGGTCACCTGCCACATAGCCGAGTGCCTCTGTGTGCCCTTCTGGGCAGTCAGGTATTTCCAGTGTGAATTTAAGTGAATATTTTGTTTCTGCTCAGCCCCACTTGTTAGTACGTGCCTGCACATATGCAGTTTAGAAAGAAGCCTGAATTAATTTTCTGTCAAGTGCCTGATTATAGGGTGTTTTTTTAAGCAAGAACAGACACTGGCTTGAGTATAGAACTTCAGCGCTAGCCTGTAGTGAGTCCACAAATCACAGTTTAATGTGGAGCTGAAATGGGTTCAGTGTGACACAGAACATTTAAGTGGCCACTAAGTATTTGGTCAGTAATGTACTGCTTTAAGAGAAGCTTCTAGAGTATTCTTACGGATCTAAATTCTTCTTTCTGAGGTGCCTCGAGTTTAGTTCCAGTGCAGAGCTGTGCTTACAGCACCAGTTAGAGAAACAAAGCTTCACCTTGACTGTGCAAACTTGATTTAATGTGCACCTCTGTGCTTAATTAGTTGAAAACAATGGATAAGTAGTAAATAATACTTAATTTTTTCCTTTGGGCTCCTTTATGATCCTGCTGGAATTGAGGACAAAGTGAAAGGTTCGTTCTTGACGTTCAGATGTTGGGCAAGATTTTTACTTGCTGTGAGACTTGTAAAAAGAAATATTTTTTAGGATTAGTTATGTAAGTCTTGTATGGAAACATTGCATCTGCTAAGTGGTGTGGTAAAGATCTAAAGAGAAAAACCACCTTGTTTTTAATAGAAAGCTTTTTACAAAGTAAAAATTATTCCAAGGATTATGTCCAGTCACAGAGCTTCGCAAAGAACTTCAGGAATCTTGAAGCACTTGATAAAATGCATTCCTGGAAGCTACCTTGTGGGTTGAGTCAGTTGGAAATGCAGCTGTTTAAACTAATACATCAGAAAGCAGGCTGTAAGCTTTTCACAGAGACTCAATACTGAAAAAATAATAATAGAGTGCCAACATCCCAGGTAAATCAGGTTGTATCCCACTTGGGACCTGAGCAGGGGCTGGTTTCATGTTGGGCTGACCTGCCTTGGGCTGCCTTGCACACTCTTAACTAATAACCAGCAAGATTGCAGGTGTGCAGTGGCTCTCAGGTTTCATCCATGGAGCCTTTCTTGCACAGCAGCAGCCCAGTGTTTGTGTTGGAATTCAGAACATAGCTTGCACAGTTACAGTCTGAGGCATGTTGTGCATCTCAAGTGCTCTAGAGTGATTTTAATCCTGTGTGGCACAAACATGGTTTGTAATAACTGAGGATACTACAGAGAAACTGGGGGCAGAGAAGAAACTGATGTGGAACAAGCCTGTAGAGCTGGCTTGAAACCAGTTGGAAAAAGCTGAGATGTCTCATACATTCCTTGTAAAGTATTTTTTCAATCTGTCCCTCATCTTGCCTCATTGTGTAATGTGGAACAGTTTTTGTCTGTGTGCTGTTGACATTACAGGAGACAAGGAATAAGGCCAGTCCTGTGTCCACAGCAAGACAGCACTTGTGGGACATGTGACGACCACATGAGGAGAAGTGGGATTACAAGGGCATGTCACACTGGTGAGGCCAGTGGGCATGGAGGAGGAGGCATCTGCTCTGAGGGTGTCCTTTCTTCATTCAAGTTAAGAGAGAGTTGAGGTGTAGCCAGAAGCAAATCAGTTAAAGAGCAATGCTGTTCCAAATATCAGTAATCACAAAGCTGATTGTCTGATACCCCAGCAAATGTCCAAGACTGGAACTGGAGTAGTCAAATGATGATTGGCGATGTCTTCCAACCAAGAAGCTTGACTAAGGTGTAGGTCCTGTACTAAGTCATGTCTGTACTAAATATTCCAATAGTGACCTAACTTGGAAGACTTGGTTATCCCAGGCATGAACTAGTGATGTTTCCATGGTGAAGTACAGACTTGAGTTCACTTTGCCACTAGGCCATTAGAGTAGGGCAAGGAGCAGAGTGCAGAGATAAATATTTGATTGTCACTGTGTTCAGCATGTAGAATCAAGCTAGCTGGTTACTCCTCTCAGTGCTCAGGACTGCTGTGAAAACCTTTTGGGTTACTGAAAACTTTGAATATTTTCACTTGGACACCATAGAAATTCTGTTCATCACCCTTGGCATGTTCATTAGAAATTTGAACTCCACGCAGGTGATGTTGAAATAAATATAATCAAAGGGATTACCTGTAAAAATGAATGTTGTGTCCCAGTGAATTATGCTGTAGGTATATGAACTAAATTTGTGAATTCTTCCTGAAGCTTACCTCTTTGTTTTCTGGGTTTGTTTTGTGTTTGGGACAAGGGGTGATTGGGGTTTTTTTTGGGTTTTTTTCTCCTCTCACTACAAATGTAAAAAGTACACATTACCTGAACTGAGACCTTCTTAACTAACTTGGTTTTGTTTTTTAGCCTGAAAATTTACGAATGTCTCCTGTGATATGCTTCCCAGTCCCCTTTCGGGGTCTTGAGCAGGAATTCTTAGAAACTGCTTAAAACATACGCAGTTTTTGACCTTGTGTCAAAATATTTTGGCATATCTTCAGTATGATAATTTTAATCTATACCTAGTGTGTGATTCGTGAGATAAGTTTTCCAAAGGCACTCAAAGATGTAGATCAAGGGAGCTTGAGTTCTGAATTCTGACTTAGTCTTAAATACAAGGTTAATTATACTTTCTGTGTTACAAGTCGAGGGTTCTTTGTTTCTCCTGGTGCCAAGTATTAGCGTCTTTGCTGAGATTTTGTGTAGGTAATACAGAAATTAAATTCATTAAGGATGTAAAATACAGCTGCCTTGTAGAGGTGGGAGCACACGACTGGGCCTATTAGGATACAGGTTTTGTGGCATCAGTTTTAAAGTGCTTTTGTCAACTGGGCAGAAGTGTGTGGTGCTTCACTTTCTCCTTTGCTGTTACACCAGAGAAACACTGGAGAAGTGAGAGGAAAAAAAACATGGAGTTCTTATGAGGAAAATTAGGAAGATGGGTGTTTTCCCCAAGAGCTGCTTTAGGCTCAAGTTTGCTGTGTGCTCCTAAACATCCCATGTATAGAATGAACTTGAGGGAGCGTGGCAGTCGATGCTATCTGTGTCATGTCCATACACTGTTATCACTGTAAGTGGTGTTACCTTTGCTTACCTAACACCTTGACCAAACTCTTTGCAACCCCCTGTTACCAAGCTTCCACTTCTCTGGTTTTAGCAAATTCTGCCGTGTGAGCATCCTGCCCTGTTGCTTTTTTTGTTATGTTTATGGGAGGTGGGGGTGAAGGCTGGACAGACTTCTACATGAAAACATTTTAACTATTTTAAGAAAAATTGCATAGATACCCGTTGGTTGGACTTGCTCTGCAGCCCTGCTTCCAAAGGTATGGAGCTCCAGGTCCAAATAATGGCTGATTTGTTTTAGGAAAGGTATTTGGGTTTTAAAAAAAAAATAAAAAAAAAATCTTGTGGTGGGCTTTAAAAACATGTCAATCTGATACTTAACTCTTTCTTTGAATACAGTAAACCTTTTCAATAGCTCAAATTCTAACAGTTAAAGGATCAAAGGTTGGGCTCAATGTGTAGAATACATATATTTGTGGAAAACGAGTTTTTAAGGAGTTCCATCTGTCGGTGGGAGTTCATCCCACTGTCCCTTTATTGTCACATTACACTTGGGAAGTGTTTTGCTTTGACTAAGTGTGGTTTTTCTGTCCAACAGCAGTGAGTGGAAGAGCATCTGCAATGTCAAACACTCCTACCCACAGCATTGCAACCTCAGTGTCCCAACCTCAGACGCCGACTCCGAGTCCCATCATTTCTCCTTCAGCCATGCTGCCCATCTACCCTGCTATAGACATCGATGCCCAGGTGAGCCTGCCACTCGCAGATGCACAAAGCTGTATTTTCCTGCATCCTGAATAATGCAGTGGTGGCAGACAGCTCTGCTGTATAATGGATTGAGGTCTGGGGACTGGATTTGCTGCTTTTAGAAAGCCAGAGCAACGCCCCCGAGAGTCGCAACCCACTTTCCTCTGTGCTCTCACCAAACAAAAAGATAGTCTCTGAATGACTAAACACTTGTATTTCTTATTCCTTTGTTGTCAGTGTGATTATGAGAAATAGCAGAGTTGCCTACTGACAGAAATGAAATGTTTTCTGGCCTGGTATCCTAAGACAAAAATAAGCTTTAAAGTATTGCACACAGAGTTTTTGGTTGTGCTTCCAAGTTGTTGACCAGAAAGTCTTGAAACTAGTAATTGCTGTGGGTTTTTTTTAGCAAGAGGAGATAATTCAAGCTCTCATTTCCACTTAGGTAAAGGCTTTTCTATATTGAAAATAGTTGTTAAAAGGGTAACTTTATGTTGACTTGGAGCTAGCTGGCCATGAGCAAAAAGCATACACATTCTAACTGGCATATATCTGTGCACAGCTCTGTGCTATACATAACATGACTGAGAATTAAGTAGCATGGAGAAAGGAGAGAAACCTCTGGAAAATCAGCCCTTGCTACTTAGTTGCTTATGGCACTTGGCTTGGATTCTGCCCTAATGAAGTCTTTGGCACTCCTGAACTGGAGTGCTAAGAATTAAAGACAATTCTTATCTTCATTATACCATCTAAAGGTCACAGTCAAGCAGTAGTAAAGAAGTTAATCTGGTTAGCAGAGCACAGATGAAAGCTCAGTTCTTGAAGAATCTCAGTTCTTCTTAAGGATTTCTTCTTAAATCTCCCAGCAGAGCTGCCTTGAGAGGTAGAATCCTGTCATGAACTTGCACACAGCTGTCAAGGGGGGCATCCATAAACATGCCCTTAGCTTATAGAAGCTTTTCCTTTTGGCAGGGGTACAGTTGTTTTGGCTAATGTGCACCATAACAGGGGCTGTACTCGATAAAGCAAGTATTTATCTTGTGTCTATGTCTGTTTGGTTTAGACTGAGAGTAACCATGACACAGCCTTGACGCTGGCTTGTGCTGGTGGCCATGAAGAACTGGTACAAACCCTGCTGGAGAGAGGAGCTAACATTGAACACAGGGACAAGAAAGGTGGGTATCTCACCATGGCAGTACAAACCCTGTCTGCTTTGCCAGTGTGTCCCACTAAATAAATCCCCAGTAAGCCTGGACTTCATGTGAAACCTTTAGGCTTGCTCTTGTGGTGGTTTAACTCCTGTCATGTTTTCTTTTTCAGGGTTTACTCCGCTTATTTTGGCTGCTACAGCCGGCCATGTGGGTGTTGTAGAAATCCTGCTGGATAATGGAGCTGATATTGAAGCGCAGTCTGAGAGAACCAAGGACACTCCCTTGTCTTTGGCTTGTTCAGGAGGGAGGCAAGAGGTAAAGTAAACCTTAAATCTTCAGCAGTGTGTCAATGACATATTGTGTCAGTACAGTACAAGAATCTTCCAGAAAAGATACAGCCACATGGGTTGTGTGTTTCAAAAAGATGCAAAGACCTTCACGTTTTCCAATTTACACATTACCATGTGTCTCATATAGACTGCTTTTTCTCTTTTGATAACTGGACTGGTGCTGTGCAGGTATCCTCGTGAATGCAGTCATTAGTTCCCCATTATGGGACTTTTACCAGCATAATTAGATGTAGATATGAAATGAATGCTTTTATGAGTGTTCTTGCTGAGAATCAGGAGTTGGACACAAATGGGTTCCATATATGAGCCTTGTCATAGTTTTTGGGGGAAAAAAATGTGAAAAATCTGGCCTTTGGGCACCAGAGATGATGTCAGGAATACCCTCCTGCCCAAATTTGGGGTTTGACACTATATTTATTCTAGGATTTAATGGAGAAACATTCTGATTGAGAATTGTGCAGGTCTGATCTAAACTTTTTTAATGCTTAAAACCTGAAAGTGAAGCAAATGTAACATTGCACTGGAAGTGACACCATGGGTTTTCACCTTAATGTACACTGTGATTTTAAGTTGCTAGACAGTTCAGTTTCTTGTCAAGTCCTCTGCAGGAGAGGCAAAAAAGCAGGAGTACTTTGTGCACCATATTGAAACTGAATCTCTGGGTCTGGCAGGCTTTAAAGACAGCTGAAATAATCCTGAGGAGATCTGCTTTTTCTTACTGTGCTGTTGAATTTGGCAGACTCACAAGCAGCCATGATTGATTTTTTTTTTTTTTTAAAGGAAGCTTTTTTTGGGATCACAGGTGTGGCCTCATCCGGTCATCAAGGCAAGGAGTATAGCAAAGCAACTGATAAAAGCAACTTTCTTACCTTTGACATGTTCCAACAGAACATTAAGGTCTAAAAAGCATTTGTCTTGAATAGATTTGCAAGTTTGGGAGAAAACCAGATGTTGTTTGTTGCAACACTGCAGGTGGTGGAGTTGCTGCTAGCTCGAGGGGCAAACAAGGAGCACAGGAATGTGTCTGATTACACACCTTTGAGCCTTGCCGCCTCAGGTGGCTACGTGAACATTATCAAGATTCTGCTGAATGCTGGGGCAGAAATCAATTCCAGGCAAGTTCCCTTTACAGCCCTTATCTCATGTGCTTGGTTGTGAGTTATGTGAGGAAAGTGTGTGTGTTTTCCCTGTGTAGTTTCTCTCTGTGTGTGCATTTATGCCATGCTTTTGCATCCATTGGGAGGTAGAAAACAGCTCAGGTGTGAGCTGCACGGGTACAGGGAAAGGGCCAAGCACAGGCTATAAGTTACAAGCACACCTCATAAGAGATGCCCGTCGGTTTGCCAAACCATGCTGCTGTGCAGAACCTTTTGTAGATTCAGTAGAAGTTGGTTTGCAGCTGATTTTTCAGTCTTGTGTAAGTACCCTGCCTCCAACAGTTTATTATAGTCACATTTCTGAAATGACCTTAAAATCAATTTTGCTTCTTTCTTTCCTCTCTTTCAGAACTGGTAGCAAATTGGGCATTTCTCCCTTGATGCTGGCAGCCATGAATGGGCACACTGCTGCTGTCAAGCTGTTACTGGACATGGGCTCTGATATAAATGCCCAGATCGAGACCAACAGGAATACAGCTCTGACTCTGGCCTGTTTTCAAGGAAGAACTGAGGTGGTCAGCCTGCTGCTTGATAGAAAAGCTAACGTGGAACACAGAGCCAAGGTAAAGAGCAAACAGCTGGAGGGGTCTCCAGAGAATGGTGCTTGTAAGTCACCGTGTCTGTGTTAGTACCTGATTTTCCCGCCTCTGTGCAAGTCAGCTTCTCCAGTTCTCTAGTCCAGATAACTGAACTGAACCAGATATCATATAAAAAAAGATAGCTGCATTTAACAGCTGAGATTTTGGTGGTTGCAAAGCTCATCAAAAAATGTGTTTTTTCAGAAAAGTGTTGATTCATCTTGAGGCGCTTACAAGTATAAGGACAGCAATCCATTATGTTTGTGAGTCAGATAAATACTGTGTCTCAGGTAAGCCATTCACCCCTCAATGATGGCTTCTTTCTCCTGCTTGTTGTCCCAGACTGGTCTCACACCGTTGATGGAAGCAGCTTCTGGGGGATATGCAGAAGTGGGCAGGGTCTTGCTGGACAAAGGTGCAGATGTCAACGCTCCCCCAGTACCCTCATCCAGAGACACAGCTTTAACCATTGCAGCAGACAAAGGCCACTACAAGTTCTGTGAGCTCCTCATTAGCAGGTATGGTGTTGGCAAGTGAGCAGCTTAAAGGAAAATGTGGCTCTGTTTAGGCTTCATTTTCCTAATATACAGTAATTTTCCAAATAGCCAGTAAAGGTCAGGAAATGGGAAATGTTCTGTGTGTCTGATTTTTACCAGATAATTTAATTTATCTCAGGTACTCTTAAAGTTCTTCTTGGGGTCAGAGTGCTTCCTTTTGCCTAAATGCAGGAATGTGTTTGGTTTTGTAGGGGAGCCCACATCGATGTGCGGAACAAGAAGGGGAATACTCCACTGTGGCTGGCAGCAAACGGGGGGCATCTTGATGTTGTCCAACTGCTGGTCCAGGCTGGAGCAGACGTGGATGCAGCTGATAACAGGAAAATAACTCCTCTCATGGCAGCCTTCCGAAAGGTAGATTGTGAAGTTTACCTTGGCTCTTAGCTAGGATTGTCTTGCTCATCCCTACATAGCTGTTAGAAGTAGAACATACTGACAGAATCTAGATATTTAATAATATCTCAGTTAATTTTAATTGGCTTTGAATCTTCAGAAACAGATCTGTGTGTCACCTGTGTAATATCAGAGTTCATTTCTAATTGCAGTTTGCTTTATAGGCAGTGCAGTGAGTCTGGTTCTGGTGTCTGTTTCTGTGTGATAGAACTGGGGGGAGATAGGATTGGTTCCTTAGGTAAGGGAGGGTGAGGACTTTGGTCCAGAAAGTGTGGTTTAACCTGATTAGAGTCTACAAATGATTTCTGTAAGTAAGAGAGTGTAGTTGAGGTGTTGCAGTACTGCAAACATTGCAGAAGCCTGTAGCTGTTAAGCTGTTAGAGTTGGGCATCTGAAAACTGCCCCAAAAAAGGCAGAAGTTTGTGCAGGTACTTGTGGAGTAAGGGCAACCTGACGAGAGGTAATTACTTGCCTTCTCTGGTGTCAGAAATGTGCAGAAATGTGCCTCACTAGTTCCAAAGGTGAGAAAGATCTCAAAAAAATGTGTTGAGAGCTTCATGTGCTGAGGAGTTGCAAATAAATGTTTTGCAAGGAGTGCTGGGGCTGAAGTGTTTCTCAGTAAACCAGAGGCAGCTGGTCTGATAGACAGTGTTGTCCCTGAAATTTGTTTTGCAGGGTCATGTGAAAGTGGTGCGTTACCTGGTGAAAGAGGTGAACCAGTTCCCCTCCGACTCGGAGTGCATGAGATACATAGCGACCATCACTGATAAGGTAAGATGGGGGGAAGAAAACACTTGGCAAGGAAAAGTGTTGTGTGTCTCAGCTTCAGAGACAGTGATATGACCTCTCTTCAGCTCATTGGCCACCATCTTTCAGCCAGAGCATGACTCCTATTGGAATTTTTGAGGAAAAACAGCAAGGAATGAGAACACATGGCACTTCGTTCTCAATGTGCTTTGTCATTTCAGGAGATGCTGAAGAAGTGCCACCTGTGCATGGAGTCAATCGTTCAAGCCAAAGATAGACAGGCTGCAGAAGCCAACAAAAATGCAAGCATTCTGCTAGAGGAACTGGACTTGGAGAAGGCAAGTGGAAAGAGTTGCAGCTGGGAATATTTCTCTCTTAAAATTCCAATTTCACGTTCCTTCAAGATGATAAGGTCGGTAAAAGTATTTATTGGGGTATAGGAGTGTGTGTAGTGACCATAATTGGAGTGTCCAGAGCTGAGCATCTTGTTGTTCAGGTAACCCTTGAACTTTGCTATTATTCAGAGACATTGCATCAGGAAATGCCACTGTAACTATTTCCTCTGTACCAAAAGAAGGATTTCTGAATATGATTTGTCAGAAAAAATATGTGGCATTTTCTAGTCATTCATATGGATTTTAGGTCTAAACAAAATTTTCTATCCTAAATATTAAAAAAAGAACTAATCTACTAAAAACCATAGTACTGTAGTAGAAATAAAACAGAAAAGTCCAAGGAAATAAAAAGCATTTGGATTTCTTGAAATGCATCGGACATCTTGTAATGTTGTTCCATGTGCTTGACTTGTAGCTAAGGGAAGAAAGCAGGAGACTGGCTCTGGCTGCCAAAAGAGAGAAGAGAAAAGAGAAAAGGAGGAAGAAAAAAGAAGAACAAAGGCGAAAACTAGAAGAAATAGAAGCGAAAAATAAAGAGAATTTTGAACTTCAAGCTGCTCAGGAGAAGGAGAAATTAAAAGCTGAAGGTGATTACTGCAATTATTCCAAGAAAAGAATGAAATTCATTATGAGCTGGTATGACATCTGTAATAGATTTATGGATGTCTCATAGTCAAGGGTTTTGTATGTTTCTTGGAGCTTTGTAAAAAATTCAGTCCTAAAGTTTTTTGATAGGACAGGTGTGATTTGGAAGGCAAAATACTCAAGTTTCCTGAGACCAGCTAAGTTACTCCTGCTTTTTCTTTACTCTTCTATCAGATGATCCTGAGGTTCCAATGGAGCCTCCCAGTGCTACCACCACCACCACCATAGGTATATCTGCAACCTGGACAACGTTAGCAGGTTCTCATGGGAAGAGGAATAACACCATCACCACAACGAGCTCCAAGAGGAAAAACAGGAAAAACAAAGTAACCCCTGATAATGTTCAGATCATATTCGATGATCAGCTTCCCATTTCCTATAGCCAACCTGAGAAGGTGAATGGGGAATCCAAGAGCAGCAGCACTAGCGAGAGTGGTGACAGTGACAATATGAGGATCTCCAGCTGCAGCGATGAGAGCAGCAATAGCAACAGCAGCCACAAAAGTGACAATCATTCCTCCACAGCTGTCACTAACACACAGAGCAACAAAAAGCAACCATCGGTGCTCGTCACTTGTCCAAAGGATGAGAGGAAAGCAGTGCCTGGCAAGTCATCCATCAAGTAAGTTCCTGTGACCATGAATGCAAAATGCAAGTCATCCTTTTTTTCTCCCCCACATAATGACAGCATTTAATTTCTTTTGCAGGTTATCTGAAGTTATTAATGAAGTGACAAGTAATTCCTTGTCCACTTGCACAAAATCCGCTCCTTCTCCCCTTTCTTCTCCAAATGGAAAGCTAACCATTGCTAGTCCTAAACGTGGTCAGAAAAGAGAAGAAGGTTGGAAGGAAGTTGTGAGAAGGTAAGCAGAATAATTCCCCTAATTCCCTTTGATGCTGTCCTTTGTGTAGCCCTGCTTGCAGTTACTGAATGACCTTCTTAGTGGGTTTGAGATCTCACAAAGCTGCTGCTGCATGAGTTGAATCAGAAAATACAGTATGCTTTTGACCAGCCTGCCCACAGCTTCTTGCCGTGGAAGTGTTTCCTACTTAATGTTGTTTCTTTTTTATATAGGTCCAAGAAGGTTTCTGTCCCATCAACTGTGATTTCCAGAGTTATTGGCAGAGGAGGATGTAACATCAACGCGATCCGGGAGTGCACGGGAGCACATATAGATATTGACAAACAGAAGGATAAAACTGGAGACCGAATCATCACAATAAGGTAAACAGGATCCTGCATTGGTCCGTCCTGTGGGTATTTTCTCTTTGTAGAATGTTTGTCTGCATAGGAAAATTAAAGGCTTGATCTGGTTGTTCCTTGGAAGATCTCTTAGAAGCAGGGGAGATGAATGGGGTGGGGAAACAGAGTACAACCACCAGCAGGTACAAAAGACAGCTTGTGAGATAAGGTGAAACATAAATGTTGGGGTTCTGTGTTTGGGCTTGTTAGTACATGGTGAAATACGAATATTTAGGGAAGCAAATATTTTATCCATTTGAGTTTTTTGGGATTTGGGGCATTCCACTTGAACTTCTTGAGTAGCTGTCTGCAGCAGGACTGTACCAAGCTCGGTTTTTGGATAGAGAGTTATTTTCAGATTTGTGTTGGGATGATAGCAGACCGGTTGGGTTGTGTGTGGGAGGTCTTTGGCTATAACATGCTTAAATGCTTTAGATGCGCTTTTTCTGTCCTTTTTTTTTTTGTAGGGGTGGCACAGAGTCAACCAGACAGGCCACACAGTTGATCAACGCTCTGATTAAGGATCCAGATAAGGAAATAGATGAACTTATTCCAAAGAACCGTTTGAAAAGTTCAACTGTAAATTCCAAAATAGGGTCCTCGACACCTGCCACCACTACAGCTGCTAACAGTTCTCTCGTGGGCATCAAAGTGACCACTGTAGCTGCTTCGTCAACATCTCAGACCGCCTCCGCGCTCACCGTGCCTGCAATCTCCTCAGCATCCACTCATAAAAGCATTAAGAACCCCGTGAACAACGTGCGGCCTGGTTTCCAAGTTTCTCTTCCGCTGGCGTATCCTCCTCCGCAGTTTGCACACGCGCTCCTCGCTGCTCAGACGTTCCAGCAGATCCGTCCGCCGCGGCTGCCCATGACGCACTTCGGAGGTACCTTCCCACCAGCCCAGTCCACGTGGGGTCCGTTTCCCGTCAGGCCGCTGAGCCCCGCCCGAGCTACGAACTCGCCGAAACCTCACATGGTGCCTCGCCACAACAGCCAGAACAGCAGCGGTTCTCAGGTGAATTCAGCAAGTTCTTTGACCACGAGTCCCACGGCAACGACAACTTCAGTGGCTTCTACTGTGCCTGGATCTTCGGCGAGCGGCAACCCGAGCTCCCCTTCGGTCAGGAGGCAGCTGTTCGTCACGGTGGTGAAGACGTCCAACGCCACCACCACCACCGTGACGACCACGGCGAGCAACACGAGCACGGCGCCCACGAACACCACGTATCCGACTCCTACTGCCAAAGAACACTACCCTGCATCTTCCCCCTCATCTCCCTCTCCTCCTGCGCAGCCGGCGGGCGTCTCCAGGAGCAGTCCTCCCGACTGCGCGGCAGCCTCTCCCAACAAAGGTGCGCCTCCGTCTGAGCCAGACGTGGGGAGCCCGCCTGCGGTGGATGCGGGCGGCTCGACCAGCAGCAGGCAGCCCAATCCTGGGACCAGCAGCTCCTCTGTGCATCCTGCTCATCAGCAGCCTCCCGGAGCTCCTCTGCCAGAGGCCAGGCCCCCTCTCCAGCAACCTCAGGTTCCTGCACCAGATCCTCGCATGGTTGTGCCTCCAAATTTAGCGGCAACGAGCTCATCCGCTCCGGCGGTAGGCGCGAGCAACGCTCCCATGACCTACCCCGTGTCCCAGCCTGCCATGGGGTCTGCTCAGCCCCCAGCCAAGATGGAAACCCCAGCCATCAGACCGCCTGTCCATGCAACTGGCAGCGTCCCCAAGAATCCAGCTCCTGTGCAAAACTCCTCTGTCGCAGTCCTCAATGTTAACCACATCAAAAGGCCCCACAGCGTTCCTTCTTCAGTGCAGCTTCCTTCTACCTTAAGTACACAAAGTGCTTCTCAGAATTCGGCCCACCCAGCGAACAAGCCCATGGGGAACAACTTCAGTGCTACTCTGCCTTTTGGGCCCTTTAGTACGTTGTTTGAGAACAGCCCCACGTCTGCTCATGCCTTCTGGGGTGGGTCCGTCGTTTCCTCTCAGACAACACCAGAATCCATGCTCTCAGCTAAGTCCTCATTTTTGCCAAATTCAGATCCATTACATCAGTCTGATACTTCCAAAGCCCCAGGTTTTAGGCCACCGTTACAGAGGCCAGCTCCAAGTCCCTCAGGTAAGTCTCTGGCTTGTGTCCCTACCATAATAATACAATTTATTCTTGTGGTTTTTAAGCTGAGTTCATTTCAAGTGCCCTGTCAAATCTAGTAACTGTTTGGCAGCTGATGGGCTTGGTAAAACGGGGGCTTTGCCATTCCAGTCTGTTCCTCTCCAATAGCTGAGATAATGAAACACTCTCATTTCCTCCTCCCTTCCCTATCAGATAGTGACTGTGCCATTTTGTGATACCTTGTCCTGAGACTGCAGAAAAATATGCAGCATTTTCCAAGGGCTAGTATGGTAAAAAAAGTGGTGCTTTGCTATGAACTTGTAACTTACAAGAGATGTGTTCTCTTAATTTCAAAATTGGATCCAAAAAATGTAATTTCCTTGACTGCCTGCATTTTTTAGTGTACTGTTGAGCTTTCTGCCCAAAACGGAGGCCAAGGGGTTGTCACAGAATCTGTTATGTAGCTTCCAGAAAGTACATACATGGTTTGGACCATCTTTGCCTGTTTTTGTAGTACCACTGATCTGTTAATGGTGTGAAAGATGGAACAGCACTTTCTTTCCCGTTTTGTGAATATGATGGTGTTGAATTTTTTCATCTTGATATACTAGTCAGCATTTTGATTAGGGCCCTATATGTCCCTAATATACACAAATGCATAAGTCTTAGATCCCTAAGATTTTATTTTTTACTTTCCTCATTGAAGAGGACATGAAGGGAGCAGTAATTCCTGTATTTTGACTGTCTTGGCTAATTGGTGGCATTTGATGTTAAGGAAGAATCATTCTTGATTTAAGTGTAGAGCACAACTGCCACATACCAAATAGATTTGCAGACTGTGAAGCTTTATGCTCCAGTTTCCTTTGGAAAACTGTAGCACACACTCCCAAAGACAGATTGGATAAAAGTTTTCCTTTCTATTTCCATGATACGGGCGACCTCTTGCTGGAGTGTTGGACCTGTGGGAGTCACTTGTGCCCATTTTCTCTCGCAGGTATTGTCAGTATGGATTCTCCCTATGCTTCTGTAACACCTTCTTCTACACACCTGGGGACCTTTGCCTCAAACCTGTCGGGAGGGCAGATCTACGCGCCCGGGACACCGCTGGGTGGAGCGCCTGCAGCTGCTAATTTTAACAGACAGCATTTTTCCCCTCTTAGTTTATTGCCTCCATGTTCATCAGCATCAAATGGTGAGTTCTGGTCAGCAGGAAGCTGCTGAGAAGCTGCTGTGTAAATAAAATTGTCCTGCATAAGGAATTCTGGGAGAATATCTTCAGGGCAGGTTCTGGTACCTTCCTCTACCTTTGGCCCCTGCAGTATAGGGAACGTGTTCATAGGCAAAAACAATTACCAAAAAAAAAAAAAAACCAAAACCAAAAAAAACCCCACCAAACAAAAATCCCAGGAAACAAATCAAAAAGAAGAAGAAGAAACAAACCCAACAAAGACATGAGTTTATTTGGGCTTATTTCAGCTCTGGTGTAAGATATAATCCTCAAATCCTCTGTTGCTGATGGACAATGATGCTTAGTTAAGGTTTTGTGGTGTGTGTCCTCTAGTGGCTGAGCTACCAGGGCATAATAAGCATTTTATATAAGGGGCTAAATCAGTGGTGGAATATTTCTGTGATCTGGAAAGAAAATTATCCTGAGGTGGATGAATGTGGCATTAACCAGCTCCCCCTTGTCAGCTGTTGGACATTTAAGGATACATTTGTGGGATCTGGCTGCCATCACTTTAGTGCTCCTGTTGCTCTCCTTGCAGAATCTCCTGCTCAGTCCGTGTCCTCTGGAGTACGAGCACCCTCTCCCACCCCTTCAGCAGTGTCCTTGGGATCAGAAAAACCCAGTAACGTTTCTCAGGACAGAAAAGTTCCTGTTCCTATTGGGACTGAACGGTCTGCACGTATTAGACAAACTGGAACGTCTACTCCTTCTGTAATTGGGAGCAACTTGGCTGCTCCAGTGGGACACAGTGGGATCTGGTCCTTCGAAGGTATAGGTGGCAGTCAAGGTAGGTGTTGTTCGTAGATGCACTTGAGTTGATCACACCGTTGTGTTTGCCAAACTTGTCTTCAGCACAGGATCATGCAGAAGTGAGTGCCTGAAAACACAGAAATGTTCTTTCCAAAGGGTTTGGAGCAAGGGCTTCTCTAGCCTTCCTGTCCACTTAATTGGTTTAACAAGGTTTCTGAAGCCCTTGGGGGTTCTGATATGTCCTGCCTATGAAGATTTGGTACTCCCAGGTAGGAGCAGGAAAAATAAAAACAGGCCTTCCAGGGATGAACACAGTGAGGATCATTGAATTTAGGAAGAGGGGAAATTAAGGTGTCACAAGAGAACTGTCTGGAGTTTCTTGTTGATAGAGGTTGTTTGTACAGTAGAAGTTAATATTTAATTTGTAGCTAAGGTAGAACTTTTTGTGCTGAGGATGTGCTTTTATAAAGTGATATTCCACATTTGGATTTCCTTTGTTCTTTTCAGCCGTTTGCCTTCTACTGCCACAAGGCTCTTGGCTCACCTGGAGTCATATAAAATTTCATATTTCAGATCTTATTAACAATTTCAGTTAGTCATCCTACAGCTTTTCTTATCAAACTTGTCAGGAGTCTTGGATGCAATTTTTGGGAGACTGATGAACTTTTTTCATATTGATTGAGTTTTTGTGGGGAGTTCATTTTTAATTTCTTTAGGGTTTTTTTGCTTGGGATGGGGGATATGAATATTGAGACTGTGTTGGATTGGACCTCTGGATGTCCTGTCAGCCTCATGCACAAAATGGGGTTTGCCATGGGTTCTGTCTGAATTGCTCAGGGATTTATCCAATCTGCTCTGGAAAACCTGCAAGGATTGGAACTGCTCTATTGTTCAGAGCAATCTGTTCTGCTTCTTGACTGAGTCCAGACAGCTGAAGGTTTTAATTGATTGACTGTGCTGGAATTTTTTCCCAAATACAAATCCTAGTTTATTTCCTTGGTGTTCTTTTCCCAGATAAACTCACTATTTATTTGTATTGTGTGGCTATAAAAGTTGTCCTTTGTGCCTGTCTTGGTTTTTGGGATGCTGCTTTCTTTCTGCTCCGGTCAACTACTTCAACATTTTGATTTTCATTTCACAATGGGATTGGCTCTTCTCTACTTGAGTATTAGGGTGCCTCAGAAATGTTTCTGTACCCCTTCTCCAAATAATTTTTTTAATGTTTTGTTTTGAAAATTGGATTTTTGAATGTCTGGGATTTGAACTGTAGCACGAATACCAAAGTGCATCTGATGAATCCACAGAATTAGCACATGAACCCATATCTGCAGTTTGTGATTTTCTGGTTTTGGTTTGCACAGATACTTCTGTGTCCCTTAGAATATTAAGTAATTAATGGAAGATGATAGTGAAGTAGAGCAAATAGTCTTCATAGTGTACATACCCTTTCCACAGCACCAAAGGCACGAGGAATTGAGGTTTTTGGAGGAGGGAGAGTTAGCCCAAATTCCAGCTTTGCTGTTGAAATGGAGGAAAGTTGCAGGGGCAACGCTCTGGTTGCAGGTAACTGTCCCAACCTCCTGGCAGCGGCTCAGGGCTCCTGGCCCTGCAGGTGGCACTCCCTGCTGGTGTTCTCCATCCATGCCGTGTGCTCTGAGCTGTGGTGCGGGTGGGGGCTGAGAGCGGCAGGCTGGCCGGCGGGCGCGGAGGGTGCCCTGCTAACGCCGTGTCTCTGTGCTGGCAGATAAAGTGGACTGGTGTCACAGCGGCATGGGCAGCCACATGATCCACAGGCCCATGTCTGATCCAGGCGTCTTCTCGCACCAAGCCATGGAGAGAGACAGCACGGGAATCGTAACGCCTTCCGGTACATTCCATCAGCCCGTCCCTGCAGGATACATGGACTTCCCAAAAGTTGGGGTAATGACCTCCTTGGCCCCAATACGCAGCATGAATCCCCTTTTGTCCTTCTGTCCATGCACTAGTAGTGGCATTTGTGAAAGCACCCTGACTGTCCTTTTCCTTCCCCTCAGGGAATGCCTTTTTCTGTGTATGGGAATGCCATAATTCCTCCTGTAGCCCCCATCACAGATGGTACTGGAGGCCCCATCTTTAACGGGCCTCATGCTGCTGACCCATCTTGGAACTCGCTGATAAAGATGGTTTCAAATTCCACAGAAAACAATGGGCCTCAGACGGTAATTGCTCTATGGTTTTTGCACTTTGTATTTTACTCAAAATGTATGGTGATTGCTTTCTATGCAGTTAGGCATTTGGGAAAAGAAATCTTGGGGCAAAATTTCATAGGAAAAGGCAATTTATGTGCTGTTAGTTAAGCTTTCCCTTCCCAAGAAGGGAACACAGCAACCGGACTGCTGCTGGGCTCTGTAGTTGAGGATGTTGTGACTGTGTTAGGAGCACACCAAGGAGGGGAGTAAGTAGCTCTTCGCCGTTTTGATCTTGCCTGGCTTGTCCACTAAATATAATTTAGGCAGAGGGATTAATTCCCCTAAACCTCTTGTTCGTACTCAGGAACTAATACTATAATTGTAGCTCTGGTTAGATTATATCCTGTGATTATGTTTAATTGGACAGTGATCCTTGTTACACTGTTACTAAATAAAGATGCTTCTGGGCTTAATTTGCTTGGGAATGATCCAAACTCTGGGGAGTGCTCCCAACTCTGGTAGACCATAGGTGTGAGGGGAGAGGGGGTTTGGCCACAGTTCAGGTACTGCTCTGAGGTGGCTTCTCGTCCCTGCAAGGTGATTTCTGGTTTCATGAGGAAACTTTGTTCCCCATAGAAAGCTCTACTTGGTTAGACCTGGAATTCCCCAGAGCTGAAGGTGTTAGAGGAAAATAACATGGCAGAAATCAAGTTCTTGTTTGTCTGAAGTTAAGGTCAAGAAGAGAGCATGTCCCTTGCTCTGGGCATGGAGGGATTCGGGAGCTGGGCTGGGAAATCATGTGCTGCACACCCAGAGCCCTATTACTTGTCCTGTAGGGGAAAAACCGTGAGCCCTGCAGCCTCCTGTGGGCTGTGCCCTGCTGGGAGCAGCCAGTAGCACAGTGTTAACACAGGTTTCTCTTGCAGGTGTGGACTGGAACTTGGACACCTCACATGAACAGTGTGCATATGAACCAACTGGGCTGAGTGGGATCAACGTGCTGGCCTTGAGATTCCTTTTTTTGCAGAGGAAACCACAATTGGCAGAAACAGTTTATGTGCTCCCAGATCATTCTACTGATGTGCTTGACTGAAGTGTGTAGGCTTTTTGCAGAAGAACTTACTAACTGACCTTTTTCTGTGAACATTGTGACCACCCATTCCCCACCATCATATGTTTCAACTTAGTTAGACTTTCTTCTTTCCTTTTCTCCTCTTTTTTTTTTTTTTTTTTGACATAACTTTCTGTTGAAGCTGTTCTTTGGCTGGTTGGTTTTAGTACTGTAAACTGCTTCTGAGCAAACACAGAAATTTAGCAAAATTATGTAAACTTGATCCTGAAGTTTTAGAATGGCAAATAAATGTACAATTGTTTACATAACAAATGGCTAAGCAGAAAGTAAATTTCAATATGTCAGTTATAGAGGCTCTACTTTATGTAGACTTAAATTAATGTGAGATATGTACCTTCATATTCAGAAATCTGGATGTTTCCTTCATACATTAAACTATTAATAAGCATAACTTTTCTACTTGTGTAATTTAAGTAAGTTATAAAAAGAAAAACACCCCAGGCATTATCAGAGGGCATTTTCCAAATGTGTTGGATTTTTTTGAAAATACATAAACTTCCTATTTGACATTTGAGGAGAGCTTCCCTGCTGAAGGCTCCAGAGGCAGGTCTCTTCCAGAATCAGGCCCATGAAGGTTTATTTGGAAGAGTCCAAGTGCGAATTCCTGTATGCATTGTCAGGAGCTGTCACCTGTGGGCAGCTGTAGCAGGAGGTGAAGGAGGGTGAGTCCTGTGAGGCCGGGCTCGGTGAGCAGCGACACAGATCCAGTCAGGATCCCTGTACAGTTCCCTTACAGACCATTCAAAGGAGATCTACAACTCAGATTTGGGAAGTATTATTTGGTTTTATTATGGTTCCTCCTTTAAAAACCAAGGAAACATCTCAGTTTGCCACAGCAACTACTGCCTTTTAACTATTGTGATACTTGAGCTGTCCTCAAAACTTTTGCATGCCCAAGGCCATATACCTGCCCTCAGATGCTGCACTGAATAAAAACAAGTTCCTTTTTCCAGCAGTCAGATCTCCTGAAATACATCCTGTGAAGATCTGGTGGTAGCAAAATGGGTCCCAAAGCGAGGAACAGCTCAGAAAAAGGTTTGAAACTTCATCTCACACCTTACCAGGGTGTGGGTGAATGCCCTTCCCCTCTGCTACAATCATTTTATGCAGGCTGTAGTGCTGCTTAGGGTTACTGATTATTAGTCCTACTGGGAAATATTGCTCAGTATTCATTAGCACCATGAATTCAGAGTATTTTGTTGACCTGGCACTTAAATCTGTAGCTGGGGCAGTAACAGGCCTGATGCCACCACTGTGGCAGTGGGCTGGGCACAGGAGATCCTGGGTGGGGGGAATTGGACCATTTTTATTCCCTAATACTTTTTTTTTCTTTTTTCCCCCACAATGTAATGCTTTTTATTTGTCCAATAAACCAAGGAATATACTCTTTTGGGAGTGGGCAGGTGCTGTTTATTTGAGATAAAGGAGCAGGGTTAGGGGAAACATGGAGAGGAAGAGAACACAGTGCAGCTTATGGTCTGAGGGGTATTTTGACTTCTCCTTGCCACAGAAGGGGTAAGGAGACAGTTCAGAACAGGCTGGGCAGGAGAACACTGCCAGTGTGGAATGATGAAGTGCTTGGTAATAATTAATTACTCTGAATATAATCTTCAGGCTGAGAGTTGGGGCAATCAGCCTGGAGAAGGGAAGGTTATGTGGACTCCTCATGGCAGCCTTCCAGTACCTGAGGAACTGACTGTTTGTCAGGAACTGTAGTGATACAACAACAAGTAATAGGTACAGATGGAAAAAAGGAAAATTTAGGCTAGCTACTGGGAAGAAGTATTTATTGGAAAAGGGGTGAGACGCTGGCCCAAAGCCGGTTTGGACAACACCCCCAGGCCTAAGGTGCGATCCCTGGGGATGCCCGGTGCAGGGCCTAGCGTTGGACTCCGCGATCCTCGTAGCTCCTTGCCAAGCCAGCGCGCTCCGTGACGCGGCAGGAGGGCGCTGGGGCCGTTCCCGGCTCCGCTCCCGGCCCGAGCCCGGTTCCGACACGGCGCAGGGCGCGCCTCCCTGCGCCGCCCTTCCCGCGCCCTCAGCCGCCATGGCGCGCTGCGGCGGCGCGCTGCGGCGGCGCGCGGGCCGCGCATGCGCCGCGGCGGGAGGGGTCAGCCCGTCCGGCGGCATGTGGCGGCTCGCGCGGGCGCCGGCGGCCCTGGCGGCGGCGGGAGCGGGGCCGGGCGGGCGCGGCGGCGCCGAGGGCTGGTACGAGTGGGCGGCGCGGTCCGCGCCCGTGCACTGGGCCGAGAGCGGGCTGGCGGCGCTGCAGGAGGCCACCGGGCTGCCCTGGTGGGCCGCCATCGCCGGCGGGGCCGCCGTGCTGCGCACCGCCGTGACCCTGCCGCTGGCCGCGCAGCAGGGGCGGCTGCTGGCTAAGGTGGGAGCGCTGAGGGGCGGGAGGGGCCCTGAGGGGGCCGCGGATTGAACGGCACAGTTCCTTCCTTGCAGCGGGCTTGGGGGCGTTCGGGGTTTGTTAAAGCAGTTTCCTTACGTGTTGGGCTTTTATTGGTTGTAGAAGTGAGCGTCTGTTGCGCTCTCGCGTAATGCTGTGAGTGGTGACTTTGTACGCTGGCAACGTGGCCTTCATTTTATTTTTATATGTATATATTGTTTATGCATTCTATCATTTATAACAATATATTTATATATTACGTACATATTACGTACAGTATATAGTAAGTAATACATTCTGTTATATTGTAGTGGTTTTGGTTTTTTAATTTAAGATTTTTCTTAAGCATATATGTATTCTCTATTGCTATGTATTTATATTTGTATGTTGCTATTAGTTTTTATACTTTTTTTTTTATCATTGATGTGCCATTAAAGCTGGGTCTTTTAAGTGGAGTAGCTCATTACAAGTCCTGAATGCTGGCAAAAATATGCTTGTTAAGAATTGCTCTGATTTCAGCTGTGATAGAAATAATTTTCTTTCTAAAATTCTGTCTTCATTTCTTGCAGTAGTAAGAGAGTATCGTTGATTGTTACTGTAATCACTTGTCACTGTTACCTTCACGTGGTTATTTTCTTTAAAGATGAAAGGTGTTCACTGCTGTTGAACAAGACATTACAAAGATGCCTTGTCCCTCACAGGCGTTTACTACCCCTACAGCTGTTAAATTACAGTGGCAATTAGTATGTTTGGTGCCTGTGCTGGTATTAAATCATAGAAGAGTTATTAATATGTGTAATACCCATAGATGTATTAAATTATACGGTGGCAATGTGTACGTTTAATTCCTGTGCAGATATTACATTTTACAGTGGTAAGTCTAATACTCGTTCGGGTGTTGAGTTGCCAGGGATAACTAATAACAGAGGTGAGGAGAGGAAGCGAGTGTTACCTGCCACCGTGCCCAAACAGTTCTCCTTTTCTTTAGCTAGCTGGAAAACCTGCAGCCTGAGATTAAGGAGCTTGCCCAGCGCCTTCGCTATGAAGTTTCAGTGCGTGGAAAGCAGCTGGGCTGGTCCGAAAAGGTGGCCAGGTACGAGGGGCATTGTCCACACCTCCTGAATCCATTCCGGAGTGGGGCTTGGCAGGAAGGAAGATCCCACAATCCACACTTTTGCAGTGAGATTCTGCCATTGCCCACAGCTTAGATTTTCTTTCCCCGCTTGTGCTTTATTTATTTATTCTGCTTCATTTCAAAGCTCTGAGCTTGTGCTTTTCTCCCCGAAAGGTTGCACTTCGCCAGGAACATGCGGAGGATTGTTACGGAGCTGTACATCCGGGACAACTGCCACCCCTTCAAAGCCACCCTGCTGCTGTGGGTGCAGGTCCCCATGTGGGTGTGCGTGTCCCTGGCTCTGCGCAACTGCAGCGTCGGTGCCCGGAGCTCTGCAGGTGGGGGAAATGGATTTGTAGAGAGTTTTTGGGGTCAGAAAAAGGGTGTTGTGTGACAAATAGGTGCTGCACCTGGACACCAATCTCTCCCACTGTCACTTCTTATCCACTCCCTGCCTTCACAGGCACCTTCTTTGTTAAAGAACGCAGTGTCCGGAGCTTAATGTACAAGCTGATATAAAAAACAGTTAGCTACTAGGTTTTAAACCTAATATAGTTTAAATTTCATTAATTAATTAATATAAATAATAAGTAATAAATATTTAAAATTAGTTTTAATCTTAATGTAGTCTGACAGTCCTGTTTAGCAAGTTATATTACGCGTGCCACAGCATGCTCACTATTAATCTGTATATTTTTTGCCTTCCATGTGAAATACTGTAGATAAGGTGAATATGTGAGGGTCTTATAAATTAAAAAAAAATTATATACTGTTTTTTTAGACAAGAGTTTATAGTTTGTTCTTTTAAGCAAAGATTTAGCTAGTTATACAGCTACTAAGAAAAACACAATTTTCTCAAAATCAGGAAATAAACACTACAGTAGGTTACTGCATTCCTATTTTCCTCATTGACTTGTAAAATATTTGAGATCTAAGTAATTTTTGTCACAGATTTACCTGTCCACAGCTGTCATGAGCTAAGCCGGGTCTCAGCTTGTATCTCTCACTTTTCCTATTTATATTGGTAGCAGAGTGCTAAACCAAGGATTTCTGCTTTATTTGTACTTACTGTGTGGTAAAACATAGCTAGAAACTTGGGTTTGTGATTTAACACTAGTACAGTTCTGGCTCACTTGAGACAGCAAATTGTACTGAATTCTGTATTTTTTTTCATATTTTTCCTGTAGTACAAGAGCAGTTTTCCTCAGGAGGAGCACTGTGGTTCACAGACCTCACGGCACCCGATTCCACGTGGATTTTGCCAGTTTCCCTGGGGCTGGTGAATTTGCTGGTGGTGGAGGTATGTTGGTGGAATAAACCAGCATCAGTGACTGCAAAGGGCTAGCACATAAAGGTGGCTGCAGATTATATCACTGCTTTAAATGCACTGGGCAGAAATGAAACACATTCTGTTTGCTCTGTGTATTTTAATATGTAGGTGTCTTTGTTCAGGGTCCTCCAGGTCAGATGGGACACGTCTCAGATCTACTTGAGCTTCAGTAATATTTAGTCTTGACTACAGTTTCTTTTAGAATGCTGCTCTAATGAGATTTCTGGGTGTTAATCCTCATTGGCCGTTTCAAAAAGAGCTTGTTTATAACTGTGAGTTTATTCCCTTTCAGATCTTTGCTTCCCAGACCAAAATGCCAGTTTCGCGGCTCCAGAAGCTTGTTACGAACTTTTTCCGCACGGTGTCGGTGGTGATGATCCCTGTTGCTGCCACAGTGCCCTCTGTAAGTACCCAGGTGATCTCTGGGATGTCACCTGTGGCTGGTCTGTTCTGGTGTTTAAAGGACAGCCCAAAGGTCTCACTTGTTCCACGTTTCTACTGCTTCGTGCTTAAGAAAAGTCAGATGTTCTGTCTGTGTCTGTGTTTAAATCTCATTGTCTTTGGGATATTTCTGTTCAAGGAGGAAGACTTTGCAAACTTGAAAGGTGTTAATGTCCTTCACGTAGCCTGAAAAGGGAGAGGAAAGCCTTGCGTAAGACACATAGGCAAATGTTTGCTCACTGGAAACCAGTGTAGTTCTTAAGTTAGGAAATTTTCCGCATCTTTCTTCAAACACTTCTCATTTTTACCAGGTTTTCTACTGCAGAGTGTTCTTAGCAAAAATAAAGTGTCTGGTTGTTTAGCTCAATTATTGTTACAAATACAGAAGTTGAAACAAGTTTAATATGAATTAATTTAAGAACTGTCAAGCATCAGTGTAGATGGCCCTTTTCCCCAGAAGAGTTCAGAGACAGACAGTTAGATTTCACATGGAAGCCATTATTGGAGATGAGAGGAGGAGTGGTTTAGGTGAGTTATTTTCATCAATCCCTGGGAGTAACCCTCAGCTGTGGTTTGGGAGGAGCTGCCTGAAGCTGGTGTTCTCCTTGTGACCCGTGCTTGTCTTGTTGCAGTCCATGGCGCTGTACTGGCTGTCCTCGAGCCTGGTGGGACTGTCCCACAACCTCCTGCTGCGCTCTCCCGCCTTCCGCCGGTTGTGCCGCATTCCAAGGACCACATCTGACTCAGCCACGCCATACAGGGACATGCTGGCTGCCTTGGCCACCAAGTACAGCTTTAAGAAACAACACCTCTGAACTCCAGCAAGAGCTGTCTTAGGAATGAAGTTGTGCTGTTTTAGCGAGATGTACTTATCTGCTGTATATTTATTTTCCAAATAAAACACTGGCTGGCCATGAGGAAGGATTGGTCAGCAAAACCGTGTCTTTACTGGGAAGCTTTGTTTCAAGGGCGGTCGTTACACAGTTGCTATAGTCCAGAAATCCAGGTTTGTCTCCTGAATTATCATAAGGGTAGGCGAGTGTTAAATAAAGCTGTGACTCGTATACAGTGCTTCTCTTCTACTCTTGAGTCCTGAAGGTGAAGAAGTTTGAAGATTTTTTTGTTAAAATGATCAGGAACTAATTTAACTTTTTAAAAGATTCCAAGATACTACTGTGACGTAAACAAACATTTGGAAGCAGAAGTTTTTAATGCAGACTTGGAAGCATTTATTTGAATTGTTGTGGTAGCTTAGTAGAACTTTACAGATAGGGCAGAGATACACTTTCTGACTAAAACCAGAAGTTTAGAAGAAAAAGTGCAGATGTCATTGGACTAATAACACTGCACTTTACCTGTGAGGATGTTTCACTGAGGTCTTCGCTGTTTTCACTGTTATGAATCTCAGAACATCGGTGGTAGTTATGTCTGGATGCTGCCAGGATGATTTTGTACCAAAAAACTCCCCAAAACAGATGTGAAACTGCAGGTAAGGCAGCCAAAAGCATCTCATCTAATGATGTCTAATAATTTAAAACCCACAGGTAAGGAGATGAGATGAGAAGGTACGTGATAAAGCCCTTTCCCAGGTCTGTATTACAGGTAAGATAATGTTCTAATTTTTAAAGGGTCTCAGAAGTTTCTCTGAATCAGTGTTGTCATTTTGCCTCATCTGAAGGTGTTGGAAAAATACTGTGCAAAGGGGAGTGAATTTTTGTCTGGAGGGCTCATGGTAGAAGGAGCTGGTGCTCCCTGCAGTGTTTAGGAAAGTCACCTCTCCTTCCTCAGCAGTCTCACATGAGAGGGCTCACGTTCCCAACCTGGGAAGAGGGCAGGTTGACAACAGCTACGTCTTGTGTGCAGTAAAAAAATAACATGAGGTTTCTTGGGAAGCATAAAGAGGGCCGTGAAACTGGTCACTGAAAAAATGCCTCACAGCTCTGTCAGAATATGTTCGATGCAGGAAACTGGCTTTGTTAGATTTGCAGTTGTCCATTTATTTATGTTTATTTTACACCCTTTTTACCTTATAAAATTACACCCAAAACCTGCCAGTGTGAGTTAAAAGAGAATAAGGTTCCTCCAGTGAGTGTATTTGATGGTGGATTTCTCACAACATTATTCTAGGTCTGGAAGAGGGTTGTTGGAACACTGCATGTACTCAGGAGGGAGCCTAAGCTTAAGGAACTGAAGTCAGGCAAGTACAAGTTCCCGGGCTGGGTGATACGTGTTTCATCCTCTGTCTTGAAGGTGCAGGGTGAACTTGGAGAACAGGGCTGTGATGCTTGTTACCTTTGGTGGTTGTGCCCTGCAAAAAGACATTGTGTACCCAAAAGCTTACCTCTGTTCCCAGCCATCGTAATGACTCCATTCAAATACATTGTCTAGCCTGAAATCCTTGTCTCAGTGTTTGATGCTGTTTCTAGGAAAGAGGATTGGAGCTTTGCTGTTTGCCTTTGTATGGTAATGCAACTACTTTGTTGTCAGTCCACGTTGATGAGACAGAGATGGAACAAAGATACACATGTGTGTCAGGTCAGTTGAGTCCTTCTTGACTGGAAAGGCCAAGGGAGAAAAAACCTGTTGCTGTGTTCTCTGAGAAACCCTACTGAAGTGTCTTAAAAAAAAAACCTGTACAATAGTCTTTGTGAGTGACACTTTATTGTTTAAGTAATATAATCTATAGCTCTGTTTGGCTTAACTGTGTCTCCACCTCTCCTGTTCTTGCTTTGCTGAAAACAAAGAGATGGTAAGTAAATGAGTAAAACGCAGTAGTGATACAGGATTTGTGGTTTTAGAAAGGAGGGCAGTTTCCTTCCAACTTCCCTCTGATTATTAGCCTGAAATACTGTAGGTGAGGTGAGCTGACCCCCCTATCCCATTCAGGAATGAGATGTCAGTATGATCCAACACCTTTTACAGGCTGGTGGAGGGGATGCTGTTGTCTCCCAGAGAATTTGACACCTTGCCAGTTCACCTCGTTGTTCTTTGGGCTTGTTTTAGTGGGGAATCCAAACTCTTCAACTGCAGCTCAGTTAATAGGGTGTATTCCTTGAAGTGCAAGAAGTTTTTTTTTCCTGGACTAAGTGTCATTTTTGGCACGGTTCCATGGTTTCTGGAAAGTAAGAAGCTGTCAGAGTACTGTTGAGTGCGCTGCTGTACACACGGGGGTGCTCCAGCTCCTGTCAGCTGCAGGGCTGCCAGGTTCTGAAATCTAGGACAGGCAGGCAAGCATTGGACTAAAATTTTTTTCCTCCTCTGTCTTTCATCTTGATGCTGTTTCAGAGCTTAATCAGGCTGATCTTCACAGTGTACACTTCTTTTCCACCTCGCTGCCATGCCCCTTTGAAGTAACCCACTGTTCAACACTGCTGAGCTTGAAAGTAATGGAAAGAACCGACTTGCTGCTCCCTTTTTGTGGCTGAGGATGCCAAAGGGAAGCGGGCAGGTGTCGGAACAATCCCTGGTTGTCTTTGCAAAGCCCTCCATTTGTGCAGCCATGTGGCCAGCTGCCAGCAGGACTCCTTTTTTCACTTGGTATTATTAGCCTACCTATATTTAATTAATCTGACTGATTTCTAATGGTAAATAAGGTGTTCTTCATTCCTTTGAAGCTCAGCATAGTGCTAAAAGCAGCAGCAGCTGCTGCTTTCCTGATTGAGGTATTCTGCTCTATTTTCTGAGTTTCAGGGATCACAGAAAAATTCAGAATGAGGGATTAGTGCTTTACATCAATGGCACCTTGATGATTTTGATCAATTTTTGCTGCACAAAGCTGTGGCTTTGAGTTTGGGTAGGGATGTTTGAAAAAGCCTGCGTAAATTAGGTTCATCATTAAGGTGAGCACACACATCCCTGTGTTTCTTTATTTAAGGAGTTGAGCTTTGTGGATTCATTTGTCAAGATACCTGTTCATAATTTGATTGCCTTAATTAACTTTGCAGTTGGAGTAATAGTAAATAACTTCTTTTAGCCTGTTTTACTTAATATAATACCCCACTTTTGTTTGAAAGCAGAGGAGACCGCTACTGCCTTATTTGTAGGGACTGGGCTTCTGGAGGAAATCTTCCAGCTCCCAGAATCCCTGGTACTCAAATCCCTCATGAAAATAAGGGGTATTGTGCTGTGTGCTCTGAGGCTTAATATTACCTGGCCTTTTTAGGCCTGGAGAGAGATGTAAGGAAACATTTCCCTGTGCCAAGTGCCTTGCCTTCCTGTAGGGAAATGACACTCCTGTGTTCACACTCGAGCAGTAGAAAGGTAGTTTTGGTACTTGTTGCTGAGAACAGCAGAGAATTTGGAATCCTGTCACAAGCTTGATTTTGGCTTTACGAGTCCAAGGTTCAAATGTGTCAAATGGAGGGGACAGAGAGGTTGAAAAGCCACTTGGAATGTCAATGGCTACCACACAGGCTGCCACTGGGAAGAATGTTAATTGAAAACAAATGCCAGCCTTCAGCATCATCCACTCCTGAGGAAAAGGGCCCTGTGGATTCAGGAGTTTGGGCCTGAATATGTTTATCTTGAGTTTTCTGGGGTACTGTTGGTCAGTGGCATGCAGTTGTTCCAGAGGGGGTGGAATGCCAACCTGTGGTGAGTGATAGATCCTTGGAAGTGTAAGAGGGCAAGAAGGTCTGTGGATTGTAGTTAAAATGTGCTCTTGGCAGGCAAGTAAAGCAAGCCAAGAAGTGCTTTTCCACTCTTGTGTTTTGAGATGACCTGAGATGGGCCAGGAATCTTCAGGCAGGGACATGGTAAGTTTTGAAATACTTAAACTTGAGCAGGGGAGATCATCTGCTTGGCTTTAGTCCTACTTCCTATTTGAGGGTTGTGATGGAATCCCGTTTGTCCACAACTGTGCTTTTCACTTTGGGAATGTGCGTAGGAAAATGGTGAACTGTGAACCTTATCTGACAAGATAGCATTTAAAATATGGATTTCCTGGAAGTTTTGAAAGGCTGGATTTGATTTGAGTGGTCTAGTGGAGGTACCAGAACACTCAAGTGCAGTGATTTTCTTTCAGCACCTGAGTTTGAACAGAAACTGACCTCTGTCCTGCTGACAGAGGTTTATCAAGCATACCTCAGTGGGAGCTGCTGCAGGCAGAGAACATGTTCTTCTGGATGCATTCCTGACCCTTGAGCCTTTTCTGTCTAGAAAATAAATTATAAAACCTTCTACTGGGGGAAGTCAGTTGCTTAGAAATGTAGCTAATAAAATATGAATAGTGGTGGTACTCTCTAGACATGTTATTTCTGCTTTGAGGACAAGTTGGAGATTGGAAGTTGGCAGACAGCAACTTTTTGGAGGTTTCATATCAATGTAGCCTAAATCTTGTGGGTACAACTAAAGGCATTTTAGTTTAGATTTAGTTTAGAACTCCAGTTCCTTGTGCATTTTGTTAAAGTCCAGCTGGCCACATAACGAAAAAGGGGTTGTTTTTGAAGGGTCTGTAAAGAGGTACTTGATACTCACTCAGCTGTTTGGAAATATTTCTGTTTCTTATTTTTAGGACTTTCTTTAATGCATTGCCAGAGTTACAGTTGAGCACTAGGTCCATATTAACTTCTGTAAGTGGAGAAGGTGCAGCTTTGTCAGAAGGGAAATGGGGAGGGACTCCAAGTGGGTCTATTGGTTCCCAAGTAGGGCCATTTACTGAGTCTCTGATTTTTCTCTGTAATTGCTGTGCACTTCATGGTTTTTATTTCATTACTGCCTAAGTGCTTGCTCCAGAGTGCAACCAATAATTCTGTTGTATTTTACAAAGTAAACAAGCTCAGATTAATTTGCTAATAAAACCTTTGCTAGTCTTGCATTTTTCCACTTTAAATGCTCTTGCTGGAAGGCTGAGAGATAAGCTTTGTTTGGAGACATTTAGAGTCATGATTTCAGCAATAAGTCCCCAGAGACTGACTACGCACATGACAGCAATCTTTATATCGTGACCTTTTCCCCTTCAGATGCAGATTGTTTAAAGTAATTGTAGAAGTTGAGAGAAAATAGGAGCAGAGATGGCTTAAACTGCTTTAATGCAGCATACCTGAATATTGCCAGCTGGTCCTGCAGGTAACTCCAGGTCTCAGCGCTGTGTTTTGGTTATTTCCCAGTGTTTCCCCGTTGCTGCAGCGTGGCAGTGTTGACATGAACATATCAGAGTGGAGCAGAGTGGAGCTGGCAGACGGCGAGAGCTTGGAGCTGTGGCGTGTGTGCTTCTCCAGGGCTGCCAGCTCCCCAAGGACTGGATCCAAGATAAGAATAGTCTGGCTCAAGTGTGAGTCTAGATCATGTTGTTTGCTCTTGTGGCAATGCAAAATTTGGATTGAAGATGTTGGTGGAAAATCACACTGAAATCTGGGAGGTGCTGAACTGCAGAAGTGAGGCTTTGACTACTAAGCAGGTTCTAAAAATCCTAAAGATAGGAAATACTGAATATAGGGAAAAGTAATTCCATTATTCTGGCCAAATGAAATCTGTTTGGTGCTTCGGCCTTTTATAATATTTCTCCTGCAGGTTCCGTGAGGTGAGAGGATGTTCTAACACTGTTAAATAATGCAAAACACAGATTTCTGGTTCAGGGCTGAGTTGAGGAGCTGGCGTGTTCCTGTGGTGTCAGCTTCTGTGGATTTGGGTTGGTTTCTGTCTTTCCTCAGTGCTCTTTGGATGAGCATCACTGGGACTCATTGTGGGCCAAAATTTTTCCAAATTTTGGCCAAGTGTGTTATTTTTATGCTTCATTTGAGTGAATCCATCTAAATTCATACTTTCAGAGAGTCTCTGAAGTCTCAAACCTGCTGCTGCCAGCAGGACTTCTGTGACCAATTTCAGTGGAATAAAGATTTCCTTCTTTTCTCTGTTTTCTTCCTCCTGAGAGCAGAATGATACAAAGATTGTCTCTTTTTTATCCCTTTGCTTACGCCCCGATTTGGAGGCGTACGCGGACAAGGAACGTGTCTCCTGCTTTTTCTGTAAAATGACTGCCAAAAATACTGAAATGATTTAGCAACAAACACTTGTTTCTCTCCGCCGTGTATGGGTTACTGCTGAGCATTCCAGCATGCGTGGTAGGATCCTTTCTGACTGTTTCCTTCTAAATATTTCTGGTTTTGGAAGGAAGCTGAGCAAATAAACTGCTCCTCATCATAGGTCTCTCCAAGTTTAGAATATCCTTCAAATTGCAAAAGAAGACCTCTGAGAGGTCAACTGTGTGAGCTCTGTCTGAAGTTTATCTCTGATTAAAGCCCCATAGTTTATTTTATGTAGACTTCTTGCCTTTTTTTTTTTTTTTTTTTTTGGCAACAAGCCTAATTGCTATTTCAAGCTTGTAGCCTCTGTTGCCTTTTATTACTAAAATTTGATGCTGGAATGCTGAATGTCGTTGTAAACCCAAGGATATACCACCCCAAAGGCTTGATTCTCAAGCCATAAAAGCTTTGTGTAGGAAAGTATAAACCAAACTGATGAAGGAATTTCAAAATGCAGGGTTTATTTATGGGTTTTGTGCTCCTTCACACCCTGAGGTCAGCTATAAGGCAGGTTTTTCTATTGCATGTCATAGAGTTCACTGAGCCCTGGAAACAACAGGACCTGACTCCTAAGAGCTGTTTTCTTGAGCACAGAAGACATTTTTGCTCTAAGGAATTTACTCAGGGAACCTCATTAGTTTTACATGTGACATGAATTCACCTCCAGAGGCATGTAACAATCACCCTGGATCAGTGCATCTGGATGATTGCAAGATTCTTCTTTAATAACCAGGTACAGCTTGGTTTCTATAGAATTTTACTTTTTTTTTATTTAAAGATTGCATGTATGTCTGTATCCAGACGCAAAGAGAGTACGTGACCTAAGGATGCATGTTTATTTGCCAGAACCTGCTAAAATCTCCTCGGTTTGCAGAGCTGAGTGTTGAAATTGCAGAATTGGAGGTGTCAGAGCAGTTTTCCTCACGCCTGTGTCTGTGTGTCACAGAGCACTGTTAAAAGGCCACGGGCACTTTCATTCCTGGCAGCTGTGCCCCAGTACACGGGGTCATGGATGTTCAGAGGGTTGTGGACTGCATGAGGCTCTTGAATATGCTGTAGGAGATGAAGTTGGAATGAGATCCTGGTTGGGGTTCTAGGATGGCTTTCCTAATGCTCTCTGCCTTCCTTGAGGAGAGAAGGTTGTTTAGCAGCCATCTGGCCTTCAAGCATTACATTCCTTTGCCTTAAACTGCTCCCATCAGCTTTAGCTTCATTTTCTAAGAGGAAAATCAGTGTGGTGTAGTTTTACTGTCTAGATGTTGGCAGCTGCTCCTCACGAGCTTATTGGGCTCATTTAGACCCAAACAGGAAACACTAACTTGCCATTTGGAGTTTCCTTCGTGCTGCTCGTAAGAAAAGTCCAGTGCACTCTCGGCTAAATGTTTCATTTGCTGTGGGAATTTGCTTTGGCTAATGCAGTTTTTAAGACCTGTTGGTTCATTCAGAGGTCGAGGAACATTTATGTAAGAGAGTCCTCAATAACATTCCTTTAACTTGGCAAGTTGGAAAAGCACAGCACCAATTTTTTCTCCTCTTTGGAGTATTAAATTTTTTGCATGGATCCTCTTGATTTCCAAAGAGTAAAATTGCTTTAAAAGTTTGGATACAGCATCATGTAAAGTAGAGACAGGCAGTATGGATTAATTTCCAATGATAGCCCTATCTCCCTATTAATGAGGGTTATCCCAAACCCCAGCACACTAGGTTTTCAGGTAGACAGAGGTAAGGTTTGGCTAAGCTTCCACCTTTCTGCTGTTGGGATTTTTCATGCATCCAAACATGGTGGAGGTGGCAAATGTGAGGGAAAGCTCCATGTTCTCTGCGTGCAGCTGCTTCTCTTCACTGAAAATTCCACAGTAATTTGGTGGTTTCTATCTCACTCTTGCTAGGTGAATAAATTCTCCAAAGCATTTCTCTTAAGTCCATTAAAAAAGCCCCTCACTCTTTGGTAAATTCCACACAAAAAGCATCCGGTTAGGAAACATTTGTACAGGTTTCTTTCCCTAAAAAGGCAGAAAGATGCAGCAAAGTAGGTTGGAGGCTGATTTTCCTGAGCTGTCTCATGTGAGTTCAAGCAATAGGAAAATTAAATGTCTCTCCAGAGAGGTGGTTTTTTTGGGGTTTGTTTTTGTTTTTACATCAGATGTTCTTTCTTGCCCTTTCGTATGCAATTATTTGATTGCGTGGGCACAAAATTCATGTTGGGATTATGTAAAGCTGAAGCAGGAAAATCAGTGTCACTGATGAGACACAGGGGGAGATTCCTGGCTGCCTCCTATGATTTCAGGTGTCACAGAAACACTGGAAGGAAAGCTGCCCCTAACTTTATTTGCCTCCTCCTTGCCATTTCCTTTGGGACAGAATGATACTGATTGTTTTATCACCCTGTTTTATTGACAGACCCTGTGCCCTGCAAATGCAAACCTCAGTTTAAAAAAAAACCCTGTGTTTTATTGTGGAGTGATGGAGTTGTGTCAAAGCTGTCTTGTTAGGAGAGGTTTCCTGAATCATGCTGGAACATTATTCTGTAGAGGCATAGCTGACATGGCAAGAAGCAGGGTGAACAGCTATGTGCCAGTGTGTGGACTCTCCTTCTGGAGAGACCACCTGGGCAAGTGAGGCAAATTACACAAGGAAGGGAATTTGAATAATGAACATTTTAAAAAATGAATTGGTGAGATGCCTGCATTGAAGAGGGTAGTTCTGGAGTAATATTCAAAATGACTGTGTGGTCAGCTCTGTCACTCCACCACTTCTTTCTCAGGACTAATACTTTTTACTCACACAGGATTAAGAGAAATGAGGATCCACTTGCTGGGTATTTCAGTGACATCAGAACATTCCCACTGCTCCAAACTGAGAAGCAATGATGCATGTTTGATATGGCCAGAAAACAGCCAGTTCTGTCCCTTACCCCAGGCAAGTTACCTGCTAAAGCTGCTGCATTTTGCAGATTTTATAGGGGGGAAAAAAGAAGGGGGAAAAAACAGACAGTAGATGTGGTAATTTCATGTGAGAGAAACCCAGGTGATGAGAAAAAGTTGTTTTGTAAAGTTCTGAAAAAAATCTACTCCGCCCTTGAAACGTGTTCAGCCTTTTTTGTCTTACTGCAGTCCTTGCAGTTATACCTGTGGTGAATTAATCTCTTTGTTAGCTACGTCTGAGTGCTCAGGAAAATGGATCCCTCAGCTGGGTGAGCATTCCAGCATTGTTTTTGTGCAAAGAGATGTCACCATTTTTAATAGCACATCCTGGGAGGGTGGCTAAAGCATCTCACTGCTGAGAGGGACATGGCTGGGCTTATAAATTAAGGTTGAAAACACTGGCATAGTAAGTATATTCTAGTGCCTAAACACATCACATTTGTACACACACACTTCTGTCTCTGCCTTGCTTTTACATGTGTGAACCTTAAGAAAATCTGCAGTTTTGCTGCTGATCTAGTAGGTGCTTTTCTGTCTGTAACAGGAAAAAAAATGCGATTTTTAACTGTATAGGTGTGGAAACTCATGTCTGTCCAGAGCAGCAAGGAAAAACTGCTATTGTAAAGAAAGGTAAATTACAGCTTCAAAATAATTCATATATTTATCCTTCTTTTTTCTTTCTAAAATTTTGAAAATTTTGATAATTGCTCTCAAGCCCTTTCTAAGTGCTTTTTTGTATTGACTTTGAAGTGCTTTTTCAGATTAGTTTTCAATATGTTTGTCTTGTAAGCAATACTTGATCCAAGTATTTTACTCCTTAGAAAAAAACAAATCTGGATTTTCAGTAAGCATTACTGGTTTTTAAAAAAAATTTCCATACTGCTAGTGTATTGGAAAAACTGCAGTTCTCATAGCTCTTTTTGACTTTAGGCCCTAATATAAAGCTATAATTAAAAAAATCTTGATTTCTAGCTTAGACTTTTATATGTTTGATCTCAAATTTTCAGATACTTCTTTGCTGAAATTGAGCTAAACCTAGGCAAAGTGTTGTGGTAAGTGATGGGAGGGAGGAAAGTACTCATTGTGCTTAAAGCTTCATTCTTAGGTGGTGATTAGTTGGCCTACTAAGATTATTAATGAGGTAAAGAAATTATTACTGAAGCAATCAGGGAGTCTGGTTTTCTCTCTGGTAAGAGAATTTGGATTCTTAAAAAACAAAAAAGAACCTACATCTTTTTAGACTAGATGAAAGTTGCTGATGATCCTGGCTGATGATGTTAAGATGCTGCTGCCTTATTTCTGCACTGTTTTTATCCACTGGAAGTGATGGCACAGGTGTGTCAGCAGGTAGAGCTCACACATTGCCAGATGTGCACATCTGTTTGACTCTCTGTCACTTCCAGGAGTTTCCAAACTGAAACAAGCAGCTTTCCAAATATTTTGTGGCACCTCAAAACACTTTTTTTTATATCAGTGTTTTCTAATTGCTCTTTTTCTCAGAAGCGCTATTTGTTTTCCTCCCAAAGCTGATAGTCTGAAGTGCCTTTTACTGTTTAATAGAATTCTCTGAGCCAGCTGCAAGTAATTTGCCTTTTCTTTCTTCCTGCAGCACTGTTTGGGGACGTTTTGAAGCAGAAGAGAACTCCAGTTGGAGTCCAAAGTCAGTGCTGCGGAGAGGGCAGCCCTACCCAAATGTGTGGAAGCCTTCAGGTGGATTCCCAAGGAGTATAAGGGAAATATGGTTTTTTTCTGTCATGGACTCATAGTGTTTTAAGATTGGAAAAAAACTCCAAGGTGTAAGTCCACCTATTCCCCCAGTACTGACAAGGACACTGCTAACCCATCTTGTAAGCGCCTCATGCCACAAGTGAGCCAGGAGTAATGCACCTGGTAGCACTAGAGTGGGATAAAAGACAGTTCTTTATCAAAAACCAGTTAAAAGATGAGGTCTCTTTTCAGTGGGATTTGGGTTTGGTTTGGTTGGTTAGTTTTTTTTAAGGAACTAATTTAAGGAATTTAAGATTATTATGCCCTAACCTGCTTGGTGTGTTTAGGGGAAAGAAGTTTGATTTACTTTGGGTCGTGTACAGACAGAAAAAACAAGTTCTCAAGAGGTTCAATAACAAACTTTTATTTGCAAGCCTGAAAAGCAACATCCAGACAAAGTAAGATGCTTTACAAGCTTTAACTTAGCAAACCTGAACTCAGCCAGCTTTAACTTACCAGACACAACAAGGCACTTGGTAAGGTAATGACTGGATTTTTTTTTTTTTGTCTGACTTACATTATATTTTATTATATTATATTTTGAGATAAAGAAACTAGGAGAAGTAAGAGGGAAAGAAAGAAAAAGAGAAAATATGGAGAAAATACAAATCTTGATCACCCCAAGATCCCGTGTGTGGTCTCAGCTGCTTCTAAATCCAGGGCAGTGGAGTGCCTTAACCCATGTGTCACTTCCCTTTATCTCTTCTGGTCTCCTGGGGCCTCCCCCAGGCACGGATGCACTTTAACCTTCACTGTAGGACCCATTCAGTCAGTCACGGCCATTTGGGGTCAGGCTGTGGGTCATTCACAGCTGTTTTGGGGCTCTCAGCAGGCTGTGGTCAGTTCCTACCATGTTGTATAAGGACCCAGGTCAGTCGCTGTGATTTTGGGGCTCTCAGCAGGCTGTGGGTCACTCAGCACCATTTTGTATAGGCACACAGGTCAGTTCCTGCCGTTCTGGGGGATCAACGAGCTGTGGCTCAGGCAGTGCCATTTTTGGGGCTCTCAGCAGACTTTGGGTTGGTTCCTGCAGTTCTGGGGCTCCCAGCAGGCTGTGGGTGAGCTAGTGCCATTTTAAAGCCCTCAGCAGTCTTTTTGGGTCTGCCATTTGGGGACAGGCTGTAGGTCAGTTCCCACCATTTTGTGTCCCTCAGCAGGATGTGGGTCAGTCATGGCCATTTTGGGGCAGCCTGTGGGTCAGTTTCCTCCATTTTGTGGCTCTCTGCAGTCTGTGAGTCAGTTCCCACACTTTTGGAGCTGTCGCCACCATTTTGTGTCCCTCAGCAGGCTGTGCGTCAGTTTCCGCCATTTTAGGGCAAGCCGTGGTTCAGCCACGGCCATTCTGGGGCTCTCAGCAGGTCATGGATCAGTTTCTACCATTCTGGGGCTGTCTGTGGGTCAGTTTCTCCCATTTTCTGGCTCTCTGCAGTCTGTGAGTCAGTTCCCACAGTTTTGGGGCTGTTAGTGGGTTGTGTGGCAGTTGTCGCCATTTTGTGTCCCTCAGCAGGCTGTGGGTCAGTTTCCGCCATTTTAGGGCAAGCCGTGGTTCAGCCACGGCCATTCTGGGGCTCTCAGCAGCCTGTGGGTCAGTCACGGCCATTTTGGGGCACACTGTGGGTCATTCACAACCATTTTGGGAGTTGTCAGTGATCTTTGAGTCAATTCCCACCGTTCTGGTGCTCTCAGCAGTCTCTGTGGGTCAGTTTCTGCCGTTTTGGGGCAGCCTGTGGGTCAGTTGCCGCCATTCTGTGGCTCTTTTTAGGCTGTGGTAGGCTCTTGTAGACATTGCCATTTTGTATAAGGACACAGGTCCGTTCCTGCTGTTTTGGGGCTCTCAGCAGCCTGTGGATCAATTGCTGCCATTTTGGGGCAGGTCACAAATGAATCTGCCCTTTTGGGGCAGGCCATGCAGTCAGCCCCTGCCCTTGTGGTGCGGACAAGGGGCTGGCAGTGGCTCAGAGGTGCAGAGTGGAGCCATGCCTGCCTTACATACAGAGAGCTCAGCCTGTTCCACCATGCCCTGCTTCCTGCCTGGCTTTTTTGAGCCAGTCGGCTGTTCCTCTGGTTGCCTACACCTGCCCATGGCCCTGAGCAGTGACCAGGATCTGAGGGATGGGGCCTTTTTTATTGTGATGATAGTCCTAACCTAGGAGACAGAAGGAGAAAAAAGAGGAGAAAGGAAGAAAGGAAAGAGGATTGTCTTACAGTGGACAGTTGCTATTCCTGTAACCAAAAATGTAAGTCCAGTTAATTAATGTATTCTGCTCAGCTTCTGCTCAAGATTCCTGCTTTGACCATAAATCGGTTCTTCTTTATCCAACACTGTTATCCAAAAAAACCCTCCCCATCACTTCTTGGAGTAATCCTGTCTGTGAAGCCAGTCTTAATGCTATGACCTGCCCCTGGAGGTGGGGGTAACTCAGGTTGTTAATAGATCCCCTGGGATGAATTTGAGTGAAATTACTGATATATAAATATAAATATAAATATAAATATAAATATAAATATAAATATAAATATAAATATAAATATAAATATAAATATAAATATAAATATAAATATAAATATAAATATATGGGGTTATTTTAGAACAAATTGATTGTAGTGGGAAGGAGGTATCTAGCCATTTTGGTTATTATCTGTAGAAATACAGCAATATAAAAGCATAAGAATATATTCCAATGAAATACATAATGAAGAGGAAGAAAGGCTAAGAGTAGAAAGATATCCCCACCCGTGCATCCAGCAATGACACGTCATTGTTGTATTTCAAAAGTTGGTTGGTCAGGGTGATGGTCCCAGTTGTGAATCTATCAGAGGAGGGGGCAGTTCCTGAAACATAATGTTTGAGTGGTCTGTGTTTGCTGCCAAGTTTTGAAGAAAATCAAACTGCTGAATTGGTGCAGGTCCCTGGATAATCACAGAAATTTGACAATTAGTAGGCTTGTTTTTGATTACATGAATCTCTGCTGCAGGAGCAGGTGTGTATAATATTTATGAAAGAAAAGATCCACCAGGAAACACCACTTCATGCTTAAATTGGAATTTTTGGGACCTTACCCAGTAATCCCAGCTCTAACCCGGTTTTCTTAAACCCTCATGCTGAGGAGAGAACAGGCTCACTCCACGAGGCTGCTGCCTGCTCTGTGTCTGTGAAAGCAGCACTGTGATTTATAGCCTTTCTTTGGATGTGTTTTGGTGCATCCGAGATCAGCTTCCTGCCTGAGTTGCTCTAGACAGGTAGAGAAATCAGGAGATATTCTGACAGTTTTCAGAGTGGAAATAAACTGTGTTTGTTCAGGTGGGAAAGGGACGGGCTAGAGGGTGCAGCAGAAGGTGGAGAAAGTCGAGGAGAGGCTGTCTCAGGTGGGAGGGAGCGAGGAGATAGGCAGGGAGCCAGACAAGAGGTGAGCAGGGACAGAAAACATCTGGAGGGGAAGTGCTGACACATGCTCTTATTTTATGTGTGTCACCTGGCTGTGAATGTTGCAATAAAAAATACTCTCTTACAGTCAGGTCAGTAAATAAATTTGAAATTGCAGGCTTTATTTCTCAATAAGTAATGCTCCATGTATTTTCATGTATTAAGGATGTAAACATTTTTCTGATTATCATGAAGCTGTTTCTCTAATTCAGAACAGTTTCCAAGCCATTCCAAGCAATTTTCTAACCTCTGCTAGAACATTTAGCAAATGTGTTCTACATCAGTACTTAGGCCAGCCAGACAAGATATTTACATCTTTCCCCAGCTCTGAGCTTTTGCCACTGTCCAGAAAGAGCACAGCAACTAAATCTTGTTGTGACGAGGCAGAACTATCCCGGCCAAGGTTTTGCTTCTTTGTCTGGCTCATGTCTCTGCAGTAACAATTATTTAAAGCACTGTGAAGTGCTGTAATTCGCATGTCCCTGTAAATAAATGAGTATCTTGGGGGAAAGGCTATGGCAGCGAATGGGGAATGAGAAACTTGGAAAGGACCTTCTAGTCAGTATATTTCTGACTTCAGTAGGACAAAGAACCTACCCAAGAGGTACATATGCATATTTTAAGTAAAAAGAGAGATAATAAAAGTTGCAAATGAAGAACAGTTTGATATACATTGAAAGTGGAGAAAACAGGTACAAGGTGCTCTGTATTTCTTTATATGCATTATGATGTCAAGCCTTAATCATGTACATGTTTTAAAATGGTTCAGAATACAATTCAAAACTTAAAGCTAGAAGTGGTTCAGCAATGTTTGTTTTGTAGGCCAATAGCTGGTATAAGCTTGTAGTCAAATGAGGATTTCAGTGAGAGATTTTGTTTAATTTTTTTCTGGTTTATGTTGGAAGGGAGGGACCTTAGAGATTATTTAGTACCAATGTGTGTGCCCATGGGTGACAAGGAATTGGCAGATGTCAGTGAGGAGTCAGAAATTCTCCTTGCTATGGAGAGTTATGATGTAGCAGAGAGAGAAGACTTGGCTTCAAAACTACAGGTGTCATCAAGTGCACTGCTTTACTAGATCTGCCAGAACTCAGGATTTGGAATAACTTGAAAAGTGGATAAGAGACAGAATTCTTCTTTCCACTCTGGGGATCTGGCTTGATTGCTGGAGCTGCCTCCTCAGGCTCTAGCCAAAGATAGCAGATGATTTTTAATGGCCACACCTCTTTAGGATTGTTATTTTTTTGTCTCCTCCAATAAAGGATGGAAGAAATGTTGTTCTGTTTCCGAAAAATACGACGGGCATCGTAAGTGCTTCCAAAACTAACAATTCTTTAGAAGAATAACCATGGTCTGGGGAGTAGTGGACTCAAATTCTTTGTTAGTATCATGTTTGCCTAACAGGACCACTATTAATTTTATTTCTATTTATTGTGCTGACCCAGTTATAAAATGTATACCAACTTCTTCTGGTTTTTAGCAAGTTCCAAGGAAATGGAAGCAGTAAGTTCTATCACGTAATCACAGAATGGTTTGGGTTGGAAGGGACCTTGAAGGATTGTCCCATTCCACCCCCATGCCATGGGCAGGGACACCTTCCACCTAGACCAGGTTGCTCCAAGCCCTGTCCAAGCTGGCCTTGGATACTTCCAGGGAAACTGTTTCTGCAGCTTATATTGTTGCATGACTGAAAGTTTGTGTTTACATGTGTTGAATTTACAGATTTACTGTATCAACTTGCAGCATGGAATTTTCTTGACTGGTTTCCAGCATCTGTTATGGAGTTGTGCTGACACTCCTAATCCTTGAGAGAGCCTGAATTCAGACTAGCACACAGGGTGTTAATTGAAAAATGAAAGCATTCTTGATTTTTGAAGTATTTCTTGTGTGAAAGAGTTTCTCCTTTAGAATGTGGTTAGAGGCTCCTTGGTGTCCTTGCAAGAGCGGCCTCCAAGCCAGGCAACTGGCTGATTTAGAGCCTATGGAATTACTGCTGGCCCCAAACTCCAGCCAGCGCCAAGAAACCACAAGAATTGAACAAACAATAGGATTTGTTGGTAAAAAATATTTTTTCCCCAACCCTGCGAGATGTCATTTGTTCTATGTCAGGGATTTATGGTCAGGGAGGAGAATTCCACTTCTTTGAGCCCAGTCTCAAGGGAATGTATGAGCATGTCTTTGGTCCTGTGAAGAACTTCTGAACTGCTTCAGGGAAGGCACACACAGCTTAGGGACTGGTCAGGACAGCTCCCAGAAGTGCGGAGGAAGTTGAGTGCAGCTCAAGTGTGACGTGACTTCATCTCTTTAGCTTCTGAAATGAATTTTGCTTGTCCTGTACTCATCCAGCGCAGTGGTTAAAGGCTAACCTTTCCCAGCACTGCATACACGATGCCTTTCCCTGTATACATTTCACAGCCTGCTGGAGGCTGTGTGACCCAGAACAGCTTGGAGCTTTCTAAAACTTCCAGGATATCCTGGAAAAGTTTTACATTACATGACATGACTTGAATATTTCCCAGGCATTTTTCTGAAAATATTTCTTCAGATAAAATATCACTAAGCAGATACTTATTTTGTGCTAAGGAAAAGAAAATAGTTTTCCTAGAAGCAAATGGAGCTTGAAAACTCCTGTCCCATTTTATACAGAATTAAAGGCAAGCATTATTGGGACAAAATCAAACCAGATTTCTGATGAACTCTTGACGGTTTTATTACTACTTAAAACCCATGTATAGTAAATTCTCATTGGAACTGAACAGCCAAGAAAGACTTAAGCAGCTGGAAATTTTACCTTTTGGCTTCAGTTTTATCTTTCTAAAACACAGAATTGCTCTTTCAGTTGTCTAAAGTGACAATTAGCAATAATATCTGTGAGATGGTTCTGGAAAGAATCAACCTTACTGGAGCTTCTCCCATCATGAAAAGGTGGAACTGAAATCTTTAACACATTTCTCTTTTAAGAAACAGGAACTGCAGTTGCTTTCTGTGGTATCAAGTGAAGGTGGGCATTCCTGGGATCTGAGTTAGGTGGTTTTCATTTCTACTTGGGTGACTCTTCCTGTACAGTCTTTGTGTAAATAATTAAGCTGATAACTGTTTCACTGCTGTATCAGGCTTTTAGCAGAGACTTTCCACATTTAAATGGTGCAAAATCTGAAGATGTTGCAACCTGAAATACTTCAAAATAATGGTAAAATACTGGAAACAAAACTTGCGCAGTTGTAGAGGAAAAGTAATTGGCAAGACAAACTCTTTGCCTTATAAAAAGCTTGAAAATTTAGAGGTACCAGTAAAATCTTTAGAAAATGAAAAGAAAGAAATAACAGATTGGCCTAAGTGTTTGGTGTGGACCCAGCAGCTCCTGGCTGTGTAGAAATTCTTTCAAAGAAACATTTGGAAAAGTTCTTTGCAGCGTTTTTATTGTGCTTTTCTTCATCAGTTTTGTTGCCAAAATTATTTAATGTGGGCTGAATACTTGCTGTGTCTTATTCTCTCAAAGTTCTTTGACACAAGCATCTCAAAAAAAAGGCAACTTTTCTCTGTTAGACAGCTCAGGCTCGCTCTTTGGAGCAGAGGAGCAGCAGCTGTAATGTACGATATTCCAGATGGATTTCAGAAGGCCTCAGGCCAAGGCTCTGCATCCTGGCACTCAGGAATCTGTTTATGGCTTTGCCATAGCAATCAGAGATGGTCGTTCTCTGGTTTGCAGTCGTGATCAGTGAGGGTAACAGAGAGATCCTGACTTTGAGACATGCCAGGAGCCGTAGATTGTAGTAAAACCACTGAAATGTCAGTGGTTCAAGTGGTTAGTGATTCATATGGCACCAAACCCAGGAATAACTGGGAAATTCTGTTGAGCAATGGTGTATTTTTCTAAGAGTAGAAAAGTTGCATTAGTTGAGCAGATAACTGTCCATCTGGCCTAATATCCCACTTGTGGATATTTTAAAGCAAGGTGTTAATCTGCCTCTCCTCAACATCCTGTTAATTATCCAACACCACAGCTGTGTTGGGCTTGGAGCAGAGGGGATTTCTTCGTGATCCCAGCTGGTGATCAGCTTATGCCTTGATGATATGGACTGATAGCCCCAATAATTCTTATATAAGCTAAATTTCAAATTTAATCCTTTTCATAATGGAAATTGCATTTATGTTGTGCAGGCATCCACCAGGCAAGACAGAATCTTAAATATTACAGCAGCCTTTGGAAGTTTGCTGCCTAGTTGGTCTCAGTAGCCTCATTCAACCTCCTGTGAATTTGGTTGAACCACAGCTGCTCTTATCCACTCGCATTTCAGTAGGAGCTGAATCTTTTCATCCATAATGAATAAAGTCCTATTATATCTAACAAGATTGACCCAAATCCTCCATCATAGGACAGACAGCGCTCCATCTGTACAAATTTCAGTCACTGATATTCCTCTTCATTCTAGAAAGTCTCTGCTTTTATGGATAGTTGGAGCAGCCACAAGGTCATGGTTTTGTTATTTGCTGGACCTTTTCAAGGACACCCAAAAGTTGTTGTGGGCTTTTGCTGGTCTACAAAAACTCCAGGTGTTCTTTGTAGATGCCTCCCATTGGTATGGAAGAAATATTGGTAGCTGGGATTAAATATTTTGGATTTAAAAGCTGGGATTTCTTTACAGAAGCAAGCTCTTGATCTCTCCTAATTTACTAATGCTCTCACTTCCTTCTGTTTTTTGGATTGCTTCCAGTCCAGTCAGAACAGCAGCTGTGACCAAATGTTTTTCTTCATTAAGCTCATTTTGCAAATCATTTGTACTGTATCCCTGTTTGACTGCTGAACTGACATTTGGATCACAGTTGTCTGTTCTAGATTAATAGGCAGTGTGTCTATATAGGGAGTTTTTCTGTGATGGCATTCTGTAAATGGGCAAACAGAACTTGATTCTGTCTCATTTTTGCTTTTGGCTGAAGCATCTGGGCAGTTCCATGTGTATATTTTAAAAGCCCAGTCAATGCTTTCCTTATCTCTCAGGGAATGTAGGGTTGGACAAGGCCCCATGCCACTGGAATCTAGCACTGCCCTGGCTTTGTAAGAGAAAAACAGGTTCAAAATGTGGCTTTGTAGCATTGGCAGCACCCACTTCAGTCTTGCCTTATGTCCCCAAGATCAAAAGAGAGAGCTGTCAGTGACAACCATATCGTTCATGTCATTCCACTTCTCAGGCAGCTTCCAGCTGCCTGAAGGGAATCAAAGATGGAAGAGAGTAATCTGGCTGTCTCCATCCTGGAAATTCAGTGCAACTGAGCTGATGTGGCTGCGGTGTCCATGAGCAGCCACGTGTCTTTAGGGATAAGTATGCAGGGTTTGTTGTTTTTGTTTTTTTTTTCAATTGGTGGAATAAAATGGGAATGTCCATATTGACAGTTACTATGTCTCTCCTGTGGACAAGAGCTTCTTGGGATGTCCTCATTAAATTCCCTGTAACTGTGCAGTAATCCTACTATACTTGTGTCTATTAAACTTATCTATCTGATTCTGAATTGGGTGTTCATTTCTTCCTTGTAAAGAGTTACAAATGGGCCTGATTTTAATTCCTGGGAATGTTGACAAACTCTGGTGACATGCATTGTTGAGAAAACAAGGTACCATTTCTCACACCTAGTTTTTATTTTTTATACTTTGCTTTCCTATATTGCAAATTCAATTCTAGGGAGCATGATCCAACCCATAGCAGGATTCCATCAGGGCCCAGGCCCATACTGTGTTCTTCTCTATTCCTGGTGCAGCCAGTGTTCAACAGGAACTGGAAATCCGATGTGAATTTGTATCATGGCTATATGGAGATGTCTCTAACTCAAAATGAGGCCCACTATTGTTTGTACATAGTTCTTCAGTCCCCTGCCTTTCTGTCTGTCTTTTCAAACAAGACCCACATGGGTGGTTTTTAATTTTCCATGTCAGACCCAGAGATGGGATCAAATGTCAGTTGTTTGCCTTTTTCAGCATGCGTTGCATTCATAGACCATGAGAAGTCTGTGTTCCGCCAGGGCCATGAGAACCATTGCCAGGTTTGGACTTGATGGACCAATTCTCATTTTCACTGCTATTATCAGAGTGGAAAACAATCCTTTTAGATGCCAAACCTGGCCCTTGCTCGGATTGCTACTAGGATTGGCAAACTTTCCATGAATCTCATGTTCTGACTTAATTCCAGCATTCCCCAGCACCTCAGTGATTTCTTAGAAAAATATGTTCCGTTTGAAATTAAACACTGGCCATGGTAGTGTGCATTTTTGTAGCAGGGATCCCCCCAAAATCTCCCAGTGGATATGTTCCTGACTGTATGTCCAGCATGGAGTCCTCATGGGATGATGAAACCCAGCAGGAAAGCGAGACAGTGCAGTGCTTTGAAAGAGGAAGTGGGAATCTTATGGAAAAACAGAGTGGAGAGGCCAGGGGTGACCTCTCCTTCCCCTCTCTGTATGATAAGTGCAAAATGATTTTTGGCAATTAAATGTGATGAGAACCAGCGTTATCTCATCCCAGCTCAGCCATCTCCCCCACTCTTCCATAGGATGTACAGCTGGTTTAAGCATTGCTTAAAATCAAAATCCTTGAGTTTTATGAACCTCCACAAAGTCCAGTCAACTGAAAGTTCAAGGTTTGTTGGGACTGTGACCTTGATAGAGAGTAAAGAAATAAAACATTCTCTTAATAGTAGGTACTACGAGGCTGGTCTCTAGTTCTTCCTGTTGATTTCTCTCAAGTAGACAGGAAAAATGCCTCTTGTTTTGTAAATAGTGAATTCTTTATCAGCTTTCAACTATCAGCAATACATTTCTTTCATGCAAATTACTTTTATATTTAGGGTGATTGGTGCATCTGTTTATCCTGAGACTGACATCAGCCTGAGGTAAAACATGAAAAGGTTGTAGCAAATTATTCCTTTCTTCTCAGAATGACACTCATCACTTAAACACTGCTGCTCTCAGCTGTACTATTTGCAAGGACTGGCAGGATACAAAGAAAAAGTACTGCTTGCTTTATGTGGAAACTTTGCTACTCTGGGGATCAGCTTGAGTAAAGCTGGAAAATATGATCATTATATTTTCCTAGCCCAATGCAAACTAGGCCAGCCCAGGTGGCACCACGAGCCGTGCACAGTGCCCAGAGGTGAGCAGTGCCAAACAGTGTGGAGCTGCATCTGGCTGCTGGAAGTGCGAGGAGATTCAGGGCAGAGCGAATTCCTGCTCTATCAATGTGCCCGTGGTCTGCCCAAACACACCAGTGCCTTTTTTGTGGGATGGGTGATAGAGCTGGAGCAGAGCTGTGAGCTGGTGGGCACCTTTAACAATGCCAAACACTCACACTTTTTAAGAGGAAATAGAATCGAAGTGTAAGTTAATACAAATACCATGTTTCTCTGCTCCATTAGCAATTGAGCACCCAACCAATTAGTAATTTGCCATAAAACCCCAGAGCGACTTTGGGACGCTCTTCATGTTCTTTACACAGAAAAAGGTCCCAGCAAAGGTGGGACCAGCATCTCTTCTCATACCCCAACCATTTGGTGTTTTTGCTGCACTTGAGAGAGATTTTATTTAGACTGCAGGTTTGTTATCAAAATTACTGCAAACATGCAAGCTGTCTGCAGTCCTGCCTTCTCAGGCATTTTTCCTGTTGGTCCTGGAGAAGCAGGAGCTGGGTTGGCAGATCAGATATGGACAAAGCATTCTCTACCCCTCAGGACCGTGTTCTCAGACCCAACACCTCCTCATGGTTTTAGGATATTTGCAAAGATGAAACACCACTATCACACAGCCTGTATGGTGAACTTGGTAAAGTTTACAACCTCATCCTCCCTAAAAATGGCTTTCCCTCAGTTTAGATAATAATTCCTCATAGATTCTCATTTAAGAAGGCTTTTAGCATAAAGAGAAATGCATAATCTTTTCTGTGTCATTGCCGGAGCAAATCTAGTAGCAAATTAGATCCTTAGGAAGAAGCTTTGTGGAGTGGTGTTCAAACCTGCACAATCTAATCAGTTGTTTGATTTGTCAAGATTTTATAATTTCTACAGAGCCTTAAGTCCCATGAACATCTTGCGTTCATTCCTCCTAGACTAGATAGGTCTGTTGAAAAGGTCATATTGTGCATAAGGATAAAATCACAGAATCACACAGAATCACTGGGTTGGAAGAGACCTTCAAGATTATCGAGTCCAACCCAGCCCTAAATGAGTTGTTCTGTTGATTTCCATTGATTTTGGCATTCCAGGGCAACAGACTATGGCAGAATTAGACAAAATAGACCAGAATTTGACAAAAATATTGATATTTGTCAGTTTAAGGAACACATTTTCAGATTTTTAGCACCATTGCTACATTTTGCTCTTGATACAAAGCCTATTTCAATAAAAAGTCATTTAAAATAGCTCTACTAGATAAAGCAGGAAAATCTAATGTCAGGTGAGTGAGGGCAGAGTTTGTATCCCATTATGCTTTGGTGATGGGCACTCTTAAAATCATGTGGGTCTTTACACTTTAAATCTTTGAAACTGGCTTTGGACCTGTTCCCTGCTCTTTGGCTGCCTGAGCAGCATGGTGTAAATTGAAATACTTGGGGTTCCACCTTAGGCAGAGCAGAGCTGTGCTGCCTGGAGATAAAAACATACCCAGGAGACACAAGGTTTTAGGTGACTTCATGAAAAATACACAGATTAGGTCTTCAGGTTGTTTTTTAAATGCATTTGTCCCTCAGCACGCTCCCCAGCAATGACACTGGAACATTCCTTTAGCTATTACATGAGGCCGGATCTGCTTTCCAAAGTGTTGGAATGTGCAGTTGATCCAGACATCCAATGGCTGGAAAAAAAAAGCAGGGGCACGATTTTTATTTAAATCACAGTAATACTCTGGGTCTGTGGCCTCCAAACCATTTGTACTCCCTGCAATGAGCAGATAACTTGTAATTAATTAAAAATATTCATAGAAATCCCAGTAAAATGAGCACATACAAAATTCTTGGGAAACACTGAAGTAAAAACCCTTTCCCTTGTGCTCTTGGAGTGTGTCAGCCATCAAGGGTTTGATATGATATAATATGTTGACACAGTGAAACCTAGTTATTAAAAGAGGATTAAAGATTGTCTGCTTGAAGACTGAAGCATTCTGCTTTGGTTTTTGCAGTCAACAGTTCCAAGGTTTCAGGGTTAATTCTAAATGTCATGTTTTGCCACTAGTCATTGATGGTTGCAAATAGCTAAGTTGAAAAAAATTGAAAAAGAGAACAAAAGAGGTTTCAGATATCCCAGTATACTCCAGGAAAGCCTGCCAAGTCTCCAGAAAACTGAACTTAGTAACTGAAGCTATTAAAATCAAAACTCTTTATAGAACTTGCGTTTCATTCCGCGTTCGTCCTTCGGTATTTAATAGAAAATGTTGTGCATAGGATGTTGTGCACTTTGCAGCTGTATCTGTTGGTGTGAATACAGCAGATCTCACTGTCATGGAGCAGCAGTGCTTCCCACAGGAACATTCACCGGCACTCAGGAAGGGGTAGGGAGTAAGTCTGGGTGATCATGTGTTCTCCCCTCACCACATCAGCAAAACTCTGGGCTCTCACACTGATGTTCCTCACAGAATTTGGGAGAAGGTAATAAATACAAGGGCTGCAGATGGAGTTTGCCACACGTTTTTTAATAGTGGTGAAACAAAGGGAATGAAACAGTTTTGGAAAATATTGCTCTGACTGCTGGTGCTTCTAGTAACTCCTTCCTTTTGTGGGAGAGAGGTGTGGGACAGGAAAGGAAAATCTGTACCTCTGTAGGTATAGTAAGTTTTGCCCCTTAGCAGCTCTCTCTGCAAGTTAAAGGTAAAGCAGTAGGAATTATTCTGAAATAAATCCCAAAACAGAAATGATAACCAAGAGGGAAATGGTCAGTGAACAGAGCATTGGACACACACTCCCTATTGGATTCTCTACTCTGTCCTGATGCATCAGCATTTTGCAGTTAACTGTTTGAAGGGAGGTCCAGGAGTGGACCTTTCTTCCCACTTGATGTTTGATATTTCATATCGCAGTGGACACAGTTGGAAATGTAAATGTGTGAAGTTTTACCATCTCATCATTCATAAGAGACACAACCCAGTCCCCCTCCCTTCCAAAAAAAAGCCTCTGTACGTGTCACAACCTATCTCCCCTATCCCTCTGTGGGCAGAACCAGGGCTGGAAGTGCTGTTAGTTGGTAGTTTGGAAGACCAGTTGCTCACAGAGATGTTGTGTCTTTCTGTTAATGCTCAGAAATGCTCAAGGCATGGGGTTTACAATTAATAACTCTCCTGTGTTCATATGAAAACTAAAAAACAAATTTAAATCACAACATTCTGACACTTGCCATTATTCGAAGTAAAGAAACTTGTTTCTTTAACTTAATTCCTCTTGTCCTTTGCCCATTATCTTTGACTTACTCATCAGGAAAAGTTTCCCTAATGAGCTTTGCTTTACCTTAAAATTTGTTTGGAAAATTAGTTTCAATTTACAGGGGTTCTGTGCTACGTGGTTAAGTTCTTGTCTGAGCAACCTCTCTTCTGAAGGAAACTCAAAAAAATTCAGGTGGTTGTGACACTGTTGTTTTGGATGGCCTTGGAGCAACCTAGTTTAGTGGAAGGTGTCCCTGCCCATGGTATGCCTGAGCTTTTCGATCCCTTCCAATCCAAACCATTCCAGGACTCTATGATTATTTTAAAATATTCCCTGTCCATTGCCCACCACTTTCTTATATGCTCTGAAACACCATTGATGTGTAACAGACTCCGCTCTGGGTGACACCTCCAGTCTTCAATTCAGGACATCCCCAGGGTGCAAAAAATCCAGAGGAGACCACGAGTGCCCTGGGGCACCTCTAGATATCCTTATCTGAAGGGCCAGTGATCCAACAGGCCGTTGGTCCACTGGGAGTGCAGGGAGGGAGCAGGGAGCTGAGGAGTTTCGATGGAAATGTCAGGTTGTTTTGAAGCACTGTGTGTGCAGTATGTAGGTCAGGGCTGGAGGGATAGACTGGCTCTGCAGAGGTGCTGAGAATGATTAATTTCCCTGGGCAGAATTCTTTTTTTTTTTTTTTTTCACTGTGTGCTCAAGTCAAGCTGCAATTTCTCATGGATGGTGGGCTCAGGTTTTGGACTATCTGCCTAAAGAGGGCATTTATCCTGGCAGCTGCTGAAAGGGAAACTCTTGTGGATTGGTATCACCTTGTGCATTAAAAAATGTAATTTTTTTGCTGCGTATTGGGAAGCTTTTCAAGGATGGTTTGTTTATGCTGCTGCTGTGTTCTCTGCCCATTTGCATCAGTGAGAAGTGATATTTGGGAGCTTTCCAGCAGCTGCCAGGCACCACCGAAGGTGTGGACCAGGCTTCTTTCACTGCCTGAGCAGCAGTACCTAATTTCCTGTGGAAAACTGTGCCCTTTCAGTCCTTAGCCCATTGTCTGATGCCCAGCTCCATTCTGTATTGCTAAACCAGAGGTGCTAATGGGTTAGTATTGTTTCAAACACAATAAAATCCAGGCTCATTAAATACTTAGGGATGACTTAATATCTCACTGACTCTTCCTTTGTAAGAGCACAAGCCTTGTTGTTCTCCTTCTGCTTTATTCCCAAGCAGACTGATTTTTTGTCTCCAGCAAAACATATAAAAATTGGCTGATAAGTAGTTTTAAATGTCAGTAGAAAAAGGTCTGGAAAAATTGGTTAATGTTTTAAAATACTAACTTTAGATATTGTAAACTATTAGCTTTAAGTAGCATTTTATTGGTTCTTTTTTGTCACATTGGTGTTCACGCCTGCAGGAGTGGATTTTTCAAAGGGCTTCTGTGATTGTTGCACTGCCCGTCTTCTCGTGCTTTACAGATGAATAGTGGTCCTGAAATTGTCCAAAGGAACATGGCTCCAGGGCTTGGGTTTTACTGGCATTGCAGGATGCCTGAGCACAATCCCTGCCTTGCCTCCTGCTCACTATATTGCCACACACTCCAGAGTTCCTGAGAGATGAGAAGCAGGTGGAAGGATTATGCATAGGGAAGACATTGGATGTGTTCTGTGTTGCAAAGATGCTTTAAAGATGGGTTTGCTCAATAATTATCTCAGCCATGTTTTCTGACACAGCTTGGCAAATTCCTCCAACACTCTGGTATAGGTGCATGAGTGACTTGTGCATTGTCTCGGAGTAGATGTTCATCATTTGAAAGGAGGTTTGCAAATGGTGCTATTTACTGAATAAAATGTGTTTTCCTGGAATCCCAATGGATTGATTTCTTGCCTCTGCAGTTTTTTTCTGGCAGCTGCCCCATAATGGAGTTGTGCCTTCTGGGTCAGAGATGAAAGGAGCTGGCTGTAACCCTGTGCAACTGAAACCCTTTTTCCGAAGGTACAGTAAAATTTAGCTGTTGAAATGCAACTCTGCCTGCTCAGTGAAGCCTATGAATTCATATTTTTGTAGCAAAGAGAATGCCTGGATTCTTTGTTGCTGGACACCTTTGGTTGCTGCTGGATTTTTGAAACATCTAAGTAAAAAATACTTTCTTTTAATTTTGACCTCTTTTTCATGAATCATGGAAAAACCCCCATGGTCTGAGATTCTGTTTGTGGATAAGTGTATAATTTCCAAAGAATTTCTTCTGATCCGGTAGAATCCTGTTATATGGGGGAAAAATATTGTTAAGGATACTTACAGAGGTTTTCAATTGAGGACTGCCAGTTTTTCTCAGACCTACCTTTAGAAGATTGTTACTCTGCTGACAGCTCTTGGGGTCAAGTTCATAAGTATTTTCAATATTTATGGTGCGAAATGGCATCACAGTGTTAAGATAAATTTGTCCATCCTGAAGCAGAGCTTGGAAGTGAAATGACAGGAAAAAATACTGGGAAGGAGATGAGTTTTATATGTTTCTTGTCACCGCTCAGATCACACCCAAATCTGACGGCTTTCTGATTTTCAAGCAGAATTTTCAGTTCTGCAATACCCTTTTAAAATTCCAGATTTCAACTGAAACTCAAACTATTAAACCAGTATGAAAGAATCTGTGCTGGAGAGATTTTCATCCAGCTTGAAACACAATCAGTACTGGAATGTTCCTTTGAAAAATCTGATCTTGCAAAACTGCTCTGTGTGTCTCCAGGCCATTACAGTCTGGACAATCTAAGATGAGCAACTAAACTCCGTAGATTTCTTACGGCTAAATCTGATTTGCAGGAACTCACACCACAGGCAAACCTCCCATGTTAGAGGCTTGTAGAGATAAAAACCCCATGGTTCTCAGTCATTTAAAAGCACTTCATCTCGTTTTAAATATTTTGTTTTTTTTCAGTTAGGAATGCCCTTTTTTTCCTCTATTTTTTGGATAGAGAAGTTTTTGTTATTAGTAGTATCTGTACATTAATTTAACTATTATAATTTTTTGTAGAAATCATTAAAAATTCTATTAATTTTAGAGATTTCAGAATTTCTGGAACTATATTCAGAAAAATAAAACTAGTCCATTTGTCCTGGATTTGATTCTCCTTCTACCAAACTATAAGGGAGAGAATTCTCACAGGAAGTACAGACCTGTCCATTTTCCAAGGGATTCAGGAGCTGTGGATGTGTAATCGCTTTGATCACATCAGGGTCTGAATGCACATTATCAGGGAGGAATTCCTTTTTCTCAGAAGTGACTGACATTCCCAAAAAGTGTCCATTTCCCCCCATTTTTAGGAGAAGATTTTGAAAGGCAACATTATGATAATCCTTTTTGATCTGCTGTTTAATTGACAGAGATAAGAGTAGTCATGGCTCTCACAGCTGGAGAGAGGAAAGTACTCCAGGAATAGGATATGATGTGTTGGCCTCTTCATTATGGAATTATCAGGAGAAGCAGAAGGAGGGCTCTTCTTCTAGTGTGTTAGGTGCTTTGTTGAGTGGGGTTTTTTGGTTTGGCTGGTTGGAGTTTTAATTCATTCAGGTTTTTCCTTCCTTTCCTTCCATGACACGCTGGATTTTCTGGGAAGGGGTAGCAGTGTGGAGGCATGGCTAACCTGAGGAAAACTGGTTCAATTTGTCAACTTCTCCAGTGTCCCTTAGTCCTTCTGTACAGTAAAGCATTTTATGATTATATTTACCAGTCTTTTGGATTTTGAGGGGAACATTCTGAATATCCTCTGAATATCCTCTGAATGAACACCATGACTTGGAATGTCCCAGTTTTAGGGAGGTGAGTGGTTCTGCAGGTGTGCTAGCATTCTTTTTTTTTTTTTTGTATGCCAGCAGTCATAACAGCAAATCAAAACAATTTACATTTGTTTCTTCTCTTGCTCTGAGATCAGAAGACATTCCCTGAAATGTCCCTTGAGGAGCTGCCTCCAGACAAACCAAGGAGCTTTGGTACTAAGGGTTTGTGTAGTGCTGTTGCTTGGGGAATCCCTGCAAAACCTCACCTAGCAGGGCAGGTCCTATTCTGAGCATCTTGCTTGCTTGAGCCTTTCTGAAGTTCATAGTCACAGGAGCAAGACGAAATTGCAGTTTATTATGCCCACATAAATCTAAGAAATGACTGATGTAATAGTGTCTAATTTTTATGCTAATTTTTGGAAAAATATATCAGAACTTTAGGAGTTCCGTTCTTGACTCTAAATCTGATTAACCATTTTTCTCACTCCTTACCATAGAGAAATATAGAGAGCCCTGATTATTTCATCTGAACTGGTGTGTTGTAAGTTAAGACTGTTTTCTACAGGGAATCCACACCCTAAATTCCCATGTGGGAAAATAATTTTTCTTAGGAAATAAAGCATGTTTCTTTGATTCTTGTCCTCTTCAGTGTGGGGCCAGGCCATCATTGAAGCTGCAGTGAAGGTATGTGAGCACCCTGAGCTACCCCAAAGGCAGGCATGGCAATTGAAGAAGTGATGGACTCAAAAATGTGCTGCTGAACATGGGAAATCCTGCAAATACTGAGATTATTGTGTCCAACAGATAGGAAGTGGTTATTTTGCATTTTTTACTTTAAAAGAAGAAAAAAATGAGCATGAAGGAAATCTCAATCTGAATTACTCATCTCATAGTCCTCAAAAGAGTAACCACTTCAGTTTAGCCAGAGAAAAATGAGTATTTTCTGCTAAGGATTTTATTCTTGAGATACTCATCAGTGCATACAAGAATATTACATCGCTGTCCTCTGGGAATATCCATTTCCATCTTTTTCCATCCCATTCAGTAAAGTGCTCTGTGAGAATGAAACGATTCCCTGAATGAATTCTCATTTTCTTTGACCTCTTCCCTGCTGAGGAACCCTATAAACACAGAACAGAATTAAGTAGCACAGGGGAAATGAAGATACACTTTTATATTAAAAATGTTATTAAGGTCTTTCCATCTGGAGATGTTTATTCCCAGTCTGGAGAGTGGTGCTGGTTTTTGGATGAACCATGTCCCTGCTTTTCATAGGTGTGGCATATGAGTGATTATCCCTATTGGTTGGCATCTTCATTTTTGCAAGAAAATATATCCAGGGCTTGTTGAAAGAAAATGGAGCATGGTTAGGAGCAATGAACAAACATGGTCAGCTTGCAATGCACTGTACCTTCCACTAGACCACGATGCTCCAAGTCAGAAATGAAGAGCTTAAAACATGGGTTTGCTTGGATTTTGGGACTTGGGGAGTTTCTGCATAATCAACATGAAACTAGTGGCATTGCCGTTGCATTTCACTCATGTTTTGCGTTGCTGGCACCAAAATGTCATTTTATAAAGAGCAGATGTTATTGCTATTAAGAAAGGATGCCCCTTTTCACCGTGTTTAGCATTCAGGATGTTCCTATGGCTGGAGTCAGTTAATGGCTTTGTTGTTGTTTTAAAGTCTATAAACACTGGCCTTTGACCAAACCTTACAGCAAGAGTGTTTCTATACTGGATGAAGAGGGGAGTGAGTCAGGCTCTCTGTCTGCTTTTGTAAGTCTTACTGGAATATGATTGTAAGTTGTTCCCATTGACATGTGAATATAGATGGGATGGGAATGTGGGAAGTCTGATGTTGAGTGGGACCCCGCCTGTGCCAGGGCTGTAGGAAAAACCTGTTTTCCCCTCTGCCATTTTTAAAGCACTGTGTTCCACATGGAAAAATAACTGTTATTTACAGGGATTCAAAGAGAAACTGCTAAGGCCCATCCCCTCTGCAGTGCTCTGGACTGTGCTGCAGAGATACAACAAAGCCCAGAACCTGTTTGAATGATGTGTGGCCAGTTTCAGCTTATCTTCTATCCAATTTACAGACACTCCACGAGAAAATATATTCCTGTTGGGGTGGACATTCTAACTGCTCCATGGAAAAGGTAATTCTAAGGCTTATGGTAGATTTTAAGCTATTTGATATTGTTGAACATATTTTATCAAGCCATGATTTAGGAATTGACTCTGGATTAAATATATTCAATGAGAAATCATGCTGGAAATTGCAGGTGAGCAAGATTTCTATCAACTTCTGGTTTTGACAGCCTTGGAAGCATAAGAGGAGTAGCCTTCTTGGTTTTCTGCATTCCTTCAGTCTTCAGAGGGGCTTTTTGTAATTTTGGTTTAGCTTTTCAGGAGAATATGAACTCCAGTTCTTAATTCGTTTAAACTTCGTGTACATCCTCAGAGTCTGTCCTGTTGTTGGAGAAAGCTTGGAGGTTTGATTCATATGACATCTCTTTTATACCTCCTTTTAAGCTGATATAGGAACAATGCTGAATAATGCTAAATTCAGAATTTATGTGGAAGGCTCCAAAGGTCTCTCTCAACTGCCATTGTTTCTAGAACAAGATGTTCTCTGAGGGTCACGTGTGTGGGGGTAGGTGTGAGCAGAGGCTGGGGCACAGCACCAGTACAAAAAAGAAGGCAGAGTCTACCCCAAAAACATGAGAGCAGCTGGCTGTGGAAGCTGTCCTGGCCCAGGACAAATGGATAAGCATGGAGAGCCTAAGAAAACAAGGTATTGTTTCCATAGGAAGGTTTGTTTAACTAATAGACTTAATTTGCCAATGGTTATCTTAAATTAGAATTTACAATGCCTTGCCTAATTGCTTCAAGATGTACTCTTTTTTTTTTTTTTTTGCCTTCAAGGACTCTTAAATCCCAGGAGAATCCATCTGTTCTGGCTTCTCTACAGGTAGTGATGGGTGGCTGCTGTGATACTGTAATTAGATGTGGCTCCTTGATTAACTGTGATTCTTCTGTCCACCTGGTGACACCTTTGAAAGGGAGCAGAGAAGTGCATCCCATAAGTGAAAGAACTGCATCTGTCAAAATGCTGAAATGAAATTCAGGGCTTGTTTTATTTACACATTACTTACATTTTGTACTTGTAATTATCTAAGCTCTTTAGCGTATAATCTTGGGAAGTTACCAGAGGTTAAGGTCATGGTTTAGTGTGAGTACAAGTAGAATGATTTATGTGCATCCAGTAAAAATTATTTTACCTCATGAAGGATAAAATTTCCAAAATTCAGCACTGATCTAATACTCCTCTTATCAAAGTTGCCACAGGTTTGAGAGGCTGTTCTTGTAAACCTGTGTGTCCTTGTGTATTATTTCTTCTTTATGGCTTTTGCAAAAAGGTTCTGGCCGTTTGGTTAAGTGCATGGGCCTGCTGGTGTGTAAAACAGCAGCCTGGCTTTATTTAGCAGACCAGGCTGCTGTTGGAAGTGAAAGGAAAAATAATATTTTTAAGTCTTGGACAATTATAAATGACAGCTGGATGTAACAGCTTGTCTCTGGATTGGCAGGCCGAGTCTCAGACTCCTCAGTTCCTGTGGCACAGTCTATAGATTGATCTGAATACGTCTGTTCTTAGATTCCAGGTCTGGACCTGAGTCAACTGAATTTCTCCACTGTTTGGTGATCATTACATTGGACTTAGAGACATGAGAAAAAATACTGGAAAACTTGGAGCTGGCTCTGAATTGCCATTCAAGCAATACATGTAAAAAAAAAGCTGCCAGGCATTCACACTTGACATAGCATCACTTTTTTTGCTTTGCTGAAGGGATGGATTCCAGGGAAGTACCAGACTACCTGTGCTAATGTCAGTGACCAATTTCCAGTATAAAGAAAGAAAAATAATACTCCAGCCTTAACTTCTTTGTGATGGTGGTTGTGATGGAGCTGGTGACAAAGGAATTAGTTGGTGACTTTCTTTTCTGCTGAAGATGCCACTTAGGATTGAGTTTGGGAAAGGATGAAATTCTGAACTGCTGGCTGAATCCTCTACACAGGGAAGCTGGGTTTGGAGATTAAACACTGAGTTTGTACTCCTCCCTCTCACTAATCATTAAATACACATGAGGAGCTGTGACAGATGGGCCACGTTCCACATTTTCAGAGCATATTTCAGAATTAATTGTGCTGACAACATTTTAGAAAGAGCAGCTCCAGACTCTTCTCTTTGGCAACAGTGGCTTCTGGCTGCTGTCAGGCAGATGAATATGTTTTTCTGGGTTTATTATTTTGAGTTTAGCTCACGTGCTCACAGTACTGATGATTAGGGGTATGGGGGGAGCATTACCTGTGTTTATTAACCGGGCTTCAAATACATGCAGCCATCAACAGCTTTTTACCTGAGTGCCTGTGGATTTGGGAGGGGGAATAGCTCTGGGAGCAGATAAGGAGAGGTGGGAGGGAAGCCTAGAATAGGATCCACGCTGTGTTGTTGTTTGTGGCCATTAGAGATGGCTGACAGGGATCCAGAGGGCTGAGGTCTGGTCTGCAGAGAATTACAGTGAGGTTTAGTCTAGACTAAACATTTTTGCATGCACTGAGTCTATCACTCTTGTTCAGATTCCTCTGCCATGGACTAATTGGAGCTGATGATCGCCTGCCATGAGAATTGCAAATTCCTTTTCCAAGGTGCTTTTTTTTTTGTTCTTTTCCTTTTTTAAAAAGCAGTTTACAGGTTTTGGCAAGAGGCTGTTTTTGGCTCTAAAATGACAAAAATGCTTCCAGCATAGATTTAGGCATAACTGTTAATATTCTCCAGATTCCTTCATTGAAAAACCATGCCAGTTACAAACAAACAAAAATCTACCCCTCTCTCCAATTTGATTAGCCAAATATACTTTTTGTTCTTTTATTTTCAGCCCATAAAAGCTCTTTACTTCAAACCTTGAAATGCAGAATGCATTTTTTCATTGTGCTTTTGACAGACATCCACTGTATGTTTCTCCCACAAAATTTGCATGCTGTGGTGGGATTTCCAAAGCATTCCCTCTCTACCTCAGATTTCTGGGCTTGGAGTCAACAGGATCAGTGTTAGACTGACTCTGGACGCCCTGGAAATCTGTTTCTTGCTCAGACACTTTGTTTTTTGTTCTTTCGTATCTTAAAACACATTTTACCTGTATAGACCTTGAATACCTTTACTTCATTCTGAGTTTTCCACGTATATTACTTGTCAGTATGAACAAAAGGAAGATGATATATAGTGTATAAGATGGATGTTAGGAATTGTTGAACATTTTCTTTAATTTTTAGAAGGAGTTTTGAAGCATCTCTTCTCACCCCATCTTCAGCTTTGTCAGTTACAGGAAGAAACCTTAAGGGCAAATATTTTAATGGTGGCCAATCAATCAAAGACTTTTTTGAGAAGAGTTATCAAAAACCAGTTGCTGTTAAAATTAAGGTTTGGGGTTTCTTATGAGGTGGGGTTTTTTTTAATTTGTTTTGATTTTTTTTTTTGTGTGTGTGTGTGTGTTCCCATAATGCTAATTCAGAAACAAGGAGATCTTGTAAAAGCTGTGATGTTGTTAATAATGCAATTTAATTAATGTACATTTTCAAATTCTTTTAAAATCAAAGCCAGAAGTAGCTGCAAGAAAGCTGCAGAATGGGTGAGAAGGTGAAAAACACAAGGAAGGAAGATGGAAGAGGAAGATGATTTATCTGCTGCCTTAATAAACAGAGTTTATAAGCATAAGGTAGAGACTGGGATTGGGATCAGAATAAGGGTCTGACTGGGATGAGATGAAAAGATGCTGCTTCTCAAAAATCTATCTGAAGCTAGTAAAGGTTTGAGGACTTGGATTTAAAAGATTTAATAATCACCCTTGCATGCATTACTGTAATAATCAGATAATTATTATCTTCTCTTTGTGTGGTGGAGTTAATTTCAGTATTATTCTGAAAGTCCTAGCTCAGCTGTCTGGCTGGATGGGAAGAAATGCAGACTTCCAGAAAAACTCTCTTCACTTACTCATGGTTTTTCAATGGTAAAGCCTATTTTGTGATGACTCAGGCAGTTCTGGCTCCCATTTTGTGGGATAAAACTCCTGATGTACCGTATTCCTCCTGTCGCAGTAGCAGCCCCTAGAAATCTTGGGAACCTCCAAGTTTAATCCAGCTCTCCTGAGATTTCTGCAGGGTCTTGGGAGCAGCCAAAGCAGATTTCTCTTTGCAGAGAAATTTCCCTCTTTGCAGAGAAATCTCCTCCTGGAGGGCCTGCCTTCTGTGCCCTCTTATTCCTTGGACAGGCTTCTGAGGAAGTGACAGCTGACTGACCCTAACAGTATCACAGGAATTGGACTCCTTGATGTTCCTCCTATAGCTGAGGGAAACTGTTGAATATAAGTACACACAAAGAAGAACTGAGGTGCAACAAGGAATGGTAAGTCCATTTTGAGACTGTCACCTGTAAGTCCAGGTGAAAGTCAAGATAAAAAGTTTTGGGAATTGATTTGGTTTTTTAAGAGTCTGAGGCTGATCTTTAAATAAAGCATTTGCACTCACTGGTAGGACTTAAGCCAGCTGTGTGCCCTCTAATTACATCAGTCCAGGAATGGAGAAGTTTGGAACAGCAGCAAATACTACAGGAGCTGCCAAGAGTGATTTTTTCCAAGCACCCATGTGGAATCATAGCCTGTGCAGTGTATTTCAGCAGTAATTCTTGGACTCTGTGCTTTGGTGTTAGTTCAGTCATGGCCTTGTAACAGGCGAAGTGGAAAATGTTGGAGAAAGGCCATGTTAAAACACATAATGCCAGAACTATAAATACTAGGTTCTTATATTATTGTAAAAATGAGACTGTAACAGACCTAAGACAAGAACCCAAATAATTTCTTCTCAAATCATAGAAACAGTAAGATAAATAATATTAAATAGCATCAGTCCATTAATCAGTGATTTGCCTTGATTTACACCAGCTTAGTGTCACAGCACACTTATTACCCTAAGGCAGGCTGTACCTGGGAGATGTGCAAAAGATTTTTCTCTTAAAAAAGCCTGGGATTTAAAAAAAAAAAAAGAATTAATAAAATGTAGAAGAGGCCTTGTCACATGGTTTGAATTTACCTGGCCCACAGCCAGGAGCCATAGGTTTGATTTGTATCCCAGCAGGTCACTGCAGATCATAGCAATTCTGTTAAAATGTGCTCAAATTTGTTAAAAGGCAGCATACACACACACAGCGTGTGATCAGTTATCAATTTTTAATAGTATTTCCCTACAAAAGTCAGCAGGAAAACTGCTGTATGTGTCCCTGTGGCCTGCTTTGCTCTTTCTTATAATAATTTTTTTCTTTTTACTGTAATTAAAATCATTACCTATTCTAAATTCTTCCTGAATCGCAAATGAGGACATTTTGCATCATCGTAGCAAAAGGTGAAATACATTGTAGCAGAATTAATCCACTCTTTAGAAAAATGGTTTAAAAAATCAATCAATATAGTTATTTTAACTAAGTCCCTAAAGGATAAAGGCTATTTCTTGGCTCAGGTGACCAATCTTACAAACCAGTAGCAAGTTTTGTCTCTTACCGCAGAATAAGTCAGAGTGAGTGATCTCTGGGGTTTTTTTAAATGATCAGCACACTATTTGTTTATTGTCATTTCTTAATTTATCTCTGTCATTAGTGTTAGAAATCCTTCAGAGTTTTGCCCTTCATAGAGGGAGGATTAACCTGCTAAAAGCCAGCAGTGGAATGAAAAAAGAGTACCAGGCAGCCTTGAGCCTCTTGGAAAAAGGAATTCCAGTAAGGAGCACTACATCTCAGAGTATCATAAAGCCTTCCTTTAAACTGCTGCAACTGATGGAGATTTTGGCACTGTCTCAGGTGATCAGCTCCCCACAGGCTCTTCTTCAGCCTTCCTGTCTGTGCCTTGATTAAATCGATGTATTCTGAAGGGAAGCCTCAGAAAATCACCAAATTAGCTATATTTATGGCATAGCATTTTTTCAGAAACCAGTTGATGGTAATTAACAGAGAAGCAGCACTGTGCTTCATTTTTGCAGAGTAATAACTTCTTTCAGAAGCACCCCAAAGTCATTAACATATTAATAGAGAAATAATATGTCCCTGTCTCTGTCCCTGGCTGAGTTTTGGTGCCCAGCCTACCCAGGCTTTGGTGATTGCTGCAGCTGAAGTCCAAATTCGGCCCTAGGGCATGACCCAAGGCACCCAAGAGTGACAAAATGAATTAGAAAATAAAAAAAACCCAAAAAACAGTGAGACCCAAAGAGGCTGCTGCTGTTCTGTGTTCCTGGGCTGCAGGATTCAAACACCAAGGGAGTGGAGTGAAGGAAAGGATAACCTTGAGTTTACCTGCCTAGTCTAGGAAGGATAAATAAATGGCCTGCAAGTGATAAAGTGATCAAATGCTTCCTTTTTGGTTCTTTCATCCTTTCACAGGTGAGGAGAATAAAGACATACCTGAGAATGTACAAGGGGCTTTGAGCAGATGCTGACTCAACATCTGTGGGATGTTGAGGAGCTGACTTCAGCATCGTGTAATGAAAGGAAATGCTGAGGTTAGGTTTTCTCGTGGGATTTTTGGGTGGTTACTGCCCATGTCTGTACCACTGTGATGTGGGGGACAGCTCAAGCTCCTCTTTAGGGAATGCCTCGGTTACTTGTGTGGTGTGTGGATGAAGGGTGGGTGCATTCCTTGTCTGGAGTATGTACTGCTCCATTTCCCTGGCAGCCAACATGAGCAGAGGACTGGGAAAATCAGTTCTGGGAGCCAGCTTGGCAAATTCAGAGTTGGTGTTAATCAAGGCTGCAAACTTCAGAATAAAAGTGACTTTTTGTTCTTAGTGGGATGGGAGTTACGGATGGGACATATGGTGTTTTTGGGAGAGGCACTGAGATGGGTTACCTTGGGACAGAAGCTCCTTTCCACGTTACATTGCAGAATGTTTATGTCATGTGGGACAGTTAGAGCACTTCAGTCTTCATCCCTTCCCATCCTCAGTCCTTCCAAAGACAGTCCACTCTGCACTGTCTCGTGTCCTTCCCCGGCAGAAAACATCCATTTTCTGTTTGTGCCTTCTTTGGGAGAACAAATTTTTGGGACTGTCACTGCTTCTTCCCTTTGTTCTGACCTGATGCTGTTGGGACAGGACTAGGATGGGGGAAGATGACTTTACTTTTAACCTAAGAGAAAAAGTCATAGCTGGCACCAGAAAGGAGAGCAAATCAATGCCTGTGCCTGGTGTCAAGGAAGAGGCAGGAGCAGAGAAGCTGCGTCAGCAGCTCTGCCCCACCTCAGTCTCTAGTGCAGCCTGTGTTGGTGCTGCTCACTGCCTTTGGAACACTCATTTGCCAATGCCCTTGTGGTAGAACTGAGCTTAGTGCATGTGGAGAAGGTCAGTGGATTTGAAAAAAAAATCCAAAACTATCCAGAATGTACTGGAGTTTGCTGCACTGAACCAATCAGGTTGATATGTGTGTCTGAGGTATGAATTTTGCATTAAATAGTCCATTTACACTAAGTGGCAGCTAAACACTACTTAATGTATATCTAAGAGCAAGCAAGCCTTTTCCAGTTTAATGAGAGTGAGGAAACTCCACTATTGCCATTTATAGTCCAACCTTCCAGTAGTCTGATATTGCCCTAAGTATTCTCTTGAGAGAAGTATCTCATGTTTCAGAGTCTTCATGGTACAGGAGCACTTAAATTGTTTCTGCCATCTCTATTTTATGTTAGTGTGGAGTTGCTGAAATAATACCTTTGTTTAAGGGAAGTGAAGTCAGAGTTAAGGAAATCCCAGCTCTAGGGCCTGTTCAGCTATTTGAATAGATTTCCTTTTATATCATTTCTGTGGGAGAACTTTGGAAAATACCAGCTGTCTCTTTCCTTATTTTATTTTTCTATGGACTTTTTTTTTCATTCTGTATTCAGAGTCTTAACTTCTAACTGGGTATCTCTGCCTTTTTCATATTTCAGTCTCTGCTTTGCTACTTCTGTTTCCCTTGCCATTCTCTGCTTTTACACTCCCTTCCTAGGGAAGTAGGAAAATTCAGGTGTTAATACTGGAATGATTTTTAGTGCTGTAGTTTCAGCTTTGAAACTTGCAGCTTTCCCTTGCTTTCCGCAGGCTGATGAGATCTTCTGTATGAGAGCAGTGGCACGGATTTTCTATGTAGATCTCAGAGTGAGCAATTATCCTTAATACATCCAGAGTAAAATCCACAGTTATATCATTTCAGCACAGCTCTGTATCATTCCAGGAGGAACATCCAGCTGAAATAGATGATACTTTGCCAGGATGCAAAAGGAACCTTCCTTAGGACAACATTTCTCCTTCATCTGAAGTTGTTCCCTTTTTTATTGTATTAGCTCAGCTGGTTGTTTTAACTCATTTTTTCTCAAGATCACCAAGATTTCTGTATGGGGTGTTTATTTTAAATATTTTACAATATAAGATATACAGATCCAACTTGAGCCTCATTAAAAGGACATTGCCAAAAATTGAAAGCCTTCAGAGGCCTATTAGGGTGAATTATCCTAATGAGAAGCATGAATTCCGTCCTGGCAGCTCAAATTGCTTCAGTGGATCTGGAATTCTCCCAAAACCTGCCAGAATTTAAGGACCCGTGTCTGTCTGGCTTCCCTTGCCTTGTAACCAGGACAGAGAGCAGCCAAGTGCTGTCTCTGCCAGCCGTATATTCAGAATACAATTTAAACAAAAAACTAACAGCAGAAACTGTTTTGGTTGTGCTTAGCATGTGTAAGATATTTTTAGATAGATAAAAGTTCTCATTATAATTTTTGACAGAAAGAACTTGCTTTTCTTCCTGTAGTAATTTCTTACAGGTGAGCAATGGGAATTAATTCCATACCTTAGTCTCTGTTGAGAGCCATTCAGGAGGATGAAGAGCAAAGACATGAAGGTCCAAAGCAATCAGAACTGTCAGTTTGAATGTATTCTCTCTACTGTTCCTGGCCCAAGGTTTTAGGTGAATGTTCCCAAGAAAAGATAGTCACTTTGTGTAAACTCTCTGTGCATTGTCTGCTTTAATTGTAAAAGCATCAAGTGGCATTTCCTTCCCCATGAAATTCCCTGGCCCTGTATTGCCAGATGTGGCCATAAGTTATACAGCTGTAAATCAAGCCAGTCCTTTTCTTCATCTTGCTGAAAGCTGCTGTTCTCAGATGCTCTTTGCTGTTGGTTCCTGCTCAAAATGAGAAGGTATTGTTACAGTGTGATATAGAAACTTCATCTGCAGTTCTTTTTCCATTTTTCTGACGCTGATAAGCAGTTTGCAATGGTGATGTGTTACTGGCAGGGCTCATCTGGGGCTGGAATGGTTCCCTGGAACCGATTTCCGATGCACCGGAACCCTGGCCCTGGCCACATGTGTGAGTCTTCTGGCACCTCCTTCCTCACAAAATGAAGTTGATTTTTTGCCCCTCTGCTTTATGCTGGTTTACGTACTGCACGTGGTGATGGCATCCAGCTGGTGAGTTACTGTGATCCTGAGACCTATAAAGAGATGGATATAAAGCTGGAAAGGTAACTAATCCTTTTGAAACCAGGCACATGCTTGCAAGTTCAAATTACTTTCCATGTAGGGTTGCTGGATAGAGAATTGTTCAATTCTAGATTTAACATGGAAACCTCATTTCTTATTTTCAAAATTAGGATGGTGTGTTTTACTTCTTGATTTGCTCATTCTGTGCAGAATAGCATTCTTTCTTGCTGCTGCTTGGGTTTTTTTCTCCTGGGTGGCCACTTGCAAAGTGCTCATCTCAGAAGTCATTTTCACCTCTTAGTTGCCAGAGTCTTCAGGGAGCATCCAACTCTTCTAAGGCATAAGTGAATCCAGGTTTTCTCTTGAATTCCACCCATGCCAGCTGAGGGCATCTGAGTGCTCAGTCCTTCCTGAAGAAAACAGCACTGTAGCTCTGTAAAGCTTTCTGTGCATTAGCCAGATGTTGTGTCTGAATCTGGGATCAGGTAAAAGACCTTTTTTGCAGGACACTCCCTTAGTTATGTTCCTTTTGCTGTGCAGTTTTTACTAATAAACAACATTGTTCATGCCCAGTAGTTATAATAACGATAGTATTTTTTTTTTCCTCTGGGTCTAACATTTCTAGAAAAATATGTTTGTTGCTTTTTCTGTCAATGCTGTTTTATGCAGAAGTTATTGATTTATTAAATCAATAAGGAGCTAATGGAGAAGTTTCTTCAATTCTATGTCATGCTGGAAATGCTGTCCTAAAAATGGGTGTCTCTGGAAGGCATTGAATGGAGTGATGTTCATGGGGGAGCAAAGGTGCAGATTAATGTAAGAACATCTTTTTGTGACTGAATGCAGCAGCTGTCAAGTGAGTTAAATAGCATTTCTCAATGCAAAAGCTGCTTGAAGCTGGTAATTATTGTGCCATTGAGAAAGCAAAGCCCTCTCATTATGAATATGTGATGAACTATGAATCCCCATCTCATGCAAAATTATCTGAGATTAAATCTTCTTCCAATTTGCATTGTTCAAATAATTGTAGCTAGCTGGGGTCAGAGTTTGGGTGATGCATTCCCAGCCCTCGGGTTTATCCACTGGCTCCAGGACCAGACCACAATGTCAAACAGCTCAAAGAGGTTTCCTATTGACTCTGTTTTGGCTTTTTTCAGATGTGATGCTCGTCCTGCAGTCTAACCGATGCAGCCCTCTGAGAAGTTCTTCTCCATTCTGTGCTTTGCCTTGTTTCCTGAAGCTTTGCTTTCCAAACAGAAACATCCACTTAAAATGCAGAGTCTTCATTTAAACTGCATTCCTCAGAGTGATCTCTTCCCAGTTCCAAACAGTAAACCACAGCTAAAGCAGTAACAGAGAGCTGCTGTGCATAGCAAGACTCAACTCTGATGGCAACATCTGGATTTGTTAGGATTGAGCAGGCAAAGCACTCTGGAGGGTTTAGGAGCAGTGTTTTCTGTGTGTTGAGCTCTTTGGTCACCCTGCATAAGGGCATCATCCTTGTTCACTGTGAAAACGGGATGGCCAGGTGACAGCTGGATGACCAGGAGAGCAGAGTGGGATGATAACAGATGAAACCTGGGAAGGGATTACAAAGGGCCTTTGCAAATGCAAGCCCATGTCATTCCCAGCACCTCGAAGATGCCCGAGGCATCTGCCTGGAATGCTGGATGATTTCAGTTTCTCTAAATCCATGTTTTAGTTGTAGGCCACTTCCTCAAACAAATTGTTCTTCTGAAGTATGTGCAAGATTTAAAAGATTTTCGTCCAGTCGTTTAATTTGGGAAGAAGCTGTTTTCCTCTTTTCCTCTGCAGAGTTGTGCAGTGATGTCCCCTATGTCACTGTTCCCCTCGTCCCTGCTGGCAGTTGGAGCTCTGATGTCAGAAGGAACAAGGATGCATCAGACGTCCCCTCACTCTTGAGTTTATTTGATCACTTTGGGAGTGACTTACCTTTGGATGGTGTGATGCTGCATAAATGTGAGATGTCACCCAGTGCTGCTTGTGCTGATGACAGCTCCATTCTTCCCAGACCTGCCCTGCCAAGCCACTGGAAGTAGCTGCACTGGAAGGAGCTGCCTGTGTGTTTCTGGAAGTGTAACTTGACCTGGATGTCATTTGCTTTTATTCAGCAGCCTATGCATGTGAACTTCCAATGACTGTTCTTTTAAAAAAAAGGGGGAAAAAAAAAGGAACAGGAACTGGAAAACCAAACACATATGGAATGAGATTTGGGCTGTTATGCAAATGGCCCAGCACTGGATGAAACTTAAATTCTGTGCACTTCCAGTTACATTTTCTTTCTTTTTCTGTCTTTTCCCTGAAAATTTTGCAGGGTTGTCTCTTGTATTTTCATACAGGACCTTGCACAGGATCATCAGCTGGGCTCACAGGATGAAGAATCACCTAATACCTTCTTCATGTATGGTTAAACATCAGTCCAAGTACCTTTGCACTGTCAAAGTAGATTTCTGATGAACATGAGTTAATTTCCTCTCTTGTGCTGAGCTGCATGTGCTGAGCTTTTATATGTCTGGAAACATGCATGTTTCCTCTTCCTAGAACACAGATTTCATGGCTTACATCGAGTGACATTTTTTACAGCTGTTTTTGCTCTTTAACAATTTATTTCTTTCCTCTGTAGCTGAAGGAAATGATGGAAAATGAGCCAAAAGCATCGTGTGAGTCAAGAGGCACGGAACTGCTGCCAAGCATCACTTCCCAGCATGGCAGGAACGACTCCCTCCCGGGGTGGTGAATTCCTAAGAAATGGCTCTGTGGTGGCTGGCATGGCTGCAGCAGGGAAGTCATGAAGAGACAGGAACAAGACAGCAGGTAAAAATCTCAGTGTCTCACTCATGCATCCAGACACTTTGTGGTTTCCCAGACTGTGGTGTGGGAAGCATGTCAGCAGGTCATCCTTGGAACACTTGGGCTGCTGAGCCAAGTAAGAAGAAGGTGAGCAGGGAGAGAGGGAGTTACTGATTTGGGACTGCAGCACTGAGGAGGGAGCCAGGCCTCTCACTGCAAGGTTTTTGCCTCCTTCACTGAAATAAGTAACCTGAGGTACAAGATTCTTAACACTTTGGCAAGATCCCTCTTTTTCTTCTGTTTGCTTCTTCCAGCTTTAGACAACTATCCCTATCTAATTCCAAACTAATTCCAGCCACCACCGCTGCTGTATTGGCACTGTTCCAGCCTATTTGTGGCTGTGTGTGTCCTCATAATCGAGTGACTGTATAGCTCCAAAGGGCAGAAACAACTACAATAACAACCCCCTGCTTTGAAATCACGTACTTGAAATACTCTTCAGTTTGGTGAGAAGTAGAGACTATTGGATAATAAAGTCCGGATCTGATTTCTACATATTTATTTTAAAGACAATACCAGCCCAGTATCTTTCTGTGTCCATTTAAATGGGAAACTGTAAAGTTTAATCTTCAAAAATCAGGTCTACCAAGACTCCTTCACTCACAGCCATTAGCTACTGCACAAAAAGCAGTGTTTTCAACTCAGGATTTTCAAGTCACAGTTTTAGCACCAAATTTCTTGTGGTAAAACCTTTTTCAGGGCTCGAACTTCATCCAACACTGGGATTATACCCTGAGTACCCTATTTGAAAGGGCAGAGCATATTGTACCGGTGCAGAAAAGGCAAATCATCTTTGCTCTTACATGATGAAAACTAATTTTATGGGAAGGTAGCGAACTTTAGGTGGTAGAATATTCTGAACACGCAGGCTTAGATTTCATTTTTCTTTCTGTGCCTTCTTGCTTGGTTGTAACCCTAAACTAAAATTCAATTATATTAAATAATTTTAACCAGTATTAAAATTCAAAAAAGAACAAGGAAACTTCTTAACAAGGAAACTGCATTTTGGAGAGCTCTACCTATTTGCCAAATTTCATTAGAATTGGACAGCAAAAACACATTAAGGAAGCACATATGTACACACACAAAAAATTAATTTAAAAAGTCTTCTCTCTATGGTAAATTAGCAAGAAAAAATACAATTAATTGCATTTTGCATTTTCCCGTCATTTAGTGCCAATTTAATCCATTTTCAAGAGATCTAAGTAGCCTGTACATTGTTTTCTAAAAAAAGGTAGCAGTTAGAAAGAGGAAGAGCCTCAGGGTACAGCCTGTAGTGACAGATTTTCAAACCCTTGATTCTTAGATAAATCTTTCCCAGATTTATCTAAGAATCAGTGAGAATAAGTGAGAGGGAGTGACCTTTTCCCCCTAACTTTAGACTTTCATGTTGGCAGCAGTATCAAAAGAGGTTAATTGGAATATCTCAAAGGGGAAAAAGGCTTCCCTCATGCAAAATAATGAAGCTTGGGTGGTATCATGTAAATGTGGGCAGCCTTTCCTGGTAAGGAACATAAAAAGTAGGTTCCTTGGCAGGAAAGGAGCTTACTTTAAATTGAGTTTCTTTTAAACAAGAAGTGAAAGGTTGCTTAGCTTATCAGTCAGACCAAGAAAACCAAGGGTTCTTTGATAAGGATTTTCAAAGACCAGTAGAACATTTTCCAGAGGCATTAGCTTAGGCTCTGTGTTTTTTAACTGTCTAAAGAGTCTTCTTTCCTACTTTTCACTCAGTGCCTCTTCCTTTTGTTTCTTCTTGCTGCAACATTATCCTTTCTGAGTCTTTATTTTAGGTTAAAAACCTCTTATCTCTTGCATGTGCCGACACCTTGGTGCCTGGTAGCGACCCCATGACTTCTAAGGAATTATACCAGTTTATACTAAGAATCTCTCCTTTTTCTGTTTCATTGTATAAAAATGTGAGTACTTTGGAACAGATAGAGTGGGATGAATCTAAATACGTTTCTGTTTGGAAAAGGAGCCTGGAGAAGAACAGTGTATTGCTGTTGACTCAGGCAGGATGGGCAGTCCCAGCACAGGCCAGCACAGATGGGGCACATCAGTGGAAGCTGGGATGAAAGAAATGCAAAGAAGAAAGGCTGGGAATGATATTATAGCATAAATAAAAATGAGAATAAAGCATCCTGTGCTGTCAGCACTTAGAACCATCAGGAGGAGCAAGTCCAAGCCCCAGCAGTTCCCAGCCTCCATCGCCTGCATTGGTCCTTGGGCTGGACCCACCAAAGGGACTCACTTTTACTTCCAATGGCTCAATATAAAGGCACCTCTTATCCTCCAGCTATTTTAGAGTATATTTTGGGCAAAAAAAGGACAAATATTTTATTTTACAAATGTGATTGTCAACCTAGAATGTTTCAGGGTGTTTTCAATGCTGGTTTCCCTTTATTTAGTGTCCTCAGAGCTCCCTTTGAGCCTTTGAGATTTTTTTTTGCCTACTGGAATTTTTGAGCAGAGAGAGGAAAAGCAGTTCTTTTCAGAACTGGGGAGTGGGCTGCTTTTTCAGGAAGATTTAAGATAGGTTTTAATTTTATGTGGAGCCTCCCATCCTCGAGGTACACTGTGGTGTTTTATACGGTGATGTGATAAATATAGAAAGGTGACCTAGTAGGCAGAACAGAGGAACCACTCAATCACTTCACACATATAACACTGGACAGTAAATGAAGGGCTTCAGTAGCAGCAGGGCTGGGATTCCTGACCTCTGGAAGTTCCCACTGGGGTGATTTTTAACGAGTTACGGATTTCTTTCCACTCTGCCCCTTATCAGAGGGGACAGCTCACTGCTGGCACAGGCAATGGAGAAAGGTAACTTTAAATCATCCCCACATGCCATTCCTGAGCTCAGGAGTTAGAGCTAGATTGCAGTGTAGGATAGCTTTCCTCTAAATTTGGTCCAGCACTTAAAAACCTTTTAAATGACCTGAGCTGATGAGTGGTTTTGCTGTTTAAATCACGTGTAATACAGACCTTTACGGAGCTGTAAAGAAAAATAGATAAAATTCTGCACTTTTTATTGTATTTATCTGTAAGGTGTTAGATTCAGCAAAACCTGCAAAGGACAAGGAGTTAATCTACTGCAGAAGATAAAAGTGGTATTACCAGAACATGCTGTTGCCAGCCCAAAGGTAGCTAAAAATTCCAAGAATGACCAAAAGTTTTAGTATTCCGTGTGATTGATTTTTTATCTTTCCCCAGAAGGTTTTAAGGAGAAGGTTTAAGTAATCAAGTTGTAATGTGTGAGCCTAAAATCTGGGAAGTATTTTGTTTTTAGTAAGGAAAATGGAAATTCTACTGCTGTATTTCTTGTAGGGCTGATACTCCTTATCTTTTTGCTCCTTTTTTTCCATTCCCTCTGGGGTTTTTTGCACTGCCCTGGTTGGCTCACCTGCACCTGCTCCAGCAGCTGAGGCTGGACAACTCCCTTCAGCAAAGTCCACTCTGTCACTGTTACACTGGAGAAACAAGACTGAAGTGTAAGCAGGAAGTGAAAGGGATCAGCCTGTGCCCCAGAGCTGAATTACAGAATATTTCTAGTGTGAATGTGGAATCCACAAGCTGTAAGCTGCCACTCACTTTACCCAGGGTTTGAATTCTCTCTTTCTTCTGTGCTGAATTGAAGTTTCAGTTGTGTGTAGAATGAAGCCTGTGAAAAGACTCTGGTATCAAGTGTGTCTTCCACAAAGCAGCAAGACAGCAAGTACTAAATTAAGAGACTAGAAAAAGTTTCATGCTACATGGCATTCTAGGAGAATCATTAAATGAGAGCTATTTTATTTTACACTGAATAGTGATAGGCTAACTCCTTTCTTCATTTGAAATTAAAATAGACTTTTTTTTCTCTAAAATGCAGTTTTTTGCTACTAAGAATCCAAGGTTACAAATTCTGATTGGCTATTTCACTGAAGGGCATGGTACTCTTCCTCAGGCTCTCACATGGGATAACCAGGTGAAGGATGCTGGCAGGGAGTGAAGCAAACAGGTGATAGCAGTTACAATATTTTAAATTTGGCTTGAATTGCCTCAGATGATGAACTTCCTGTTTGAGGCTGAATGCTACACTTGAGTTTTGTACCTCATCCTGTAGCTTGTCCTGAAGTCAAAACCAGCTGCACAGAGTGGGAGGCTGAGGAGAAGGTGCAGAAAGACTGTGGGGAAAGCAAAGATTCCAAATTAAAGCTGGAACAGTTAAGAAATTCAGGTAAGGACTATGCTTTAATTATACTTGGGTCATAATTACTTCAAGTCACTGAAAGCAGCAGAATGCAACTGCTGAGTTCATTGCTGAACTCTGCCCAATCAGTTAAATTCACACAGGTATCAGAGCCCCTACAAATGTGTGACTTTGCACAGAACCTGAGGCTAAGGAAAAGCCTTTTTACAAGGAAAAGTCCCAGTGAGTGCTTGCAAGCATGTGATAAGAGCTTGCAAGGATCAGGCTCCATTACTACTGGGGCACTTGCCTTTCTTCCCATTCTTCTCTCCTGCTTTTCCCTGCAGGGTGGAGAAATAAGAATGTGAGAAGAGACTGCTGAGACCAGACAATTTAAAACTGTGGTCTCTTGCTTCTAGCTGTTGTTGCAGCCCTCTGAATTTAAACTGAGCTTAAATGAAGCTGCTGGGAAGAAATACAGGTCAAGCCTAGGAAGTCATAACTCTGAGGTACAAAGCTTTGGCTTTGAGGGAAAATGATATACTGGTTAGACTTTGCAAAACGTGCCATGATTTCATTTGGGAAATAAAATGGAAAGAGGAGAGATTGGAATGCTTTAATTATGCTGATCTGGATAGTATGTATCCTATTATATATACTATACCTAGTTTCTGGACAGAAGGAAACCTGAGTGTTTCTTAGTCATCAGATGCTTTGCAGTTTTTAATTGTTTTCAAAGTGAAATGTTGTGTTGCTGGGACAGCTGTACAGCACCTCCTGGAGCCAGGGGCCATTAATACTGAATATTCCAGTCTGGATAAAGGTGTACAACCCAAATAAATTGATAAATAACTGTATTTTTGAAGTATTTCTCCATATAGTTATCATACTAAAGCAGAAGTGCAGTGTAAAACCCCCAAAAGAGAGGGGAAGTAGGATGTAGATCACCCCCATTAAAGTGAGGAATTTCAACAGAAATTGTCTTCACCTTTGAAATTCAGTTCTTAGCTTTTAAAATGGATTTTAATCATGCCTCTTTATAACAACATGTTATGTATGTATGCTTGTCTACTGTGTTTGAGGTCATAAACACTGATGACTTTGACTAACCAACAGAAAAGAAGTGGGAAACAACAAAGAAAAACATCTTTCTACATATTTCCCCACATGGTTTCATGTGCATGTTTACTTATGTGTGACTACACCACAAACTTGAGGTCAATTTCAGGTATTATCCTGCAATTTGCTGCAAACAGGCTGGAATGTAAATGGAATTCTAAAATAATACCACATGTAGTGTTGTAGTCCTTTTTCAAACGCAGATCAGGATGTTTGGCCATCCCATGCTGTCCCAGGGGTTTCTGGAGCTGCAGCCCCTGTGCCATAGCAGAGCCCTGGATAATGTCAAGGTGGTGTCACACACTGGAATTGGAGCTCTCAGAGCAGCCTCCTTTAACTCCACTGGGATTTCTATCTACATTTATACACTTGAAGCCAAACACATGCGTGTTCTGTCTGCACAGGGTCTCCCTTTTCCTCCTTCTTTGGTGCACAGGACTGGAAGTCCCTAGTGCTTCTGCTTTTCTTAAAAATTGCCTAGAAGTTGAGTAAAAACATTGCTGTGGTCGTTTCCCCTCTTAAGCAGCATCCAAGGTATTGTTTCCTCTGTTCTTCCTTTTCCCAGGAACAGCAAGCTGCACTGTTGAATGGATTTCTCCATGAGGTTATTTTGCAGGTCAGGAGGTTAGCTCACTTTTGTCTTTTTACTCAGCTGCTGCAGAAGAAATCCTCTGTGTGTTCTCCTGAATTGTAAAGGCTGGTAAGAAAGAGAAGCCAAAGTCATCCATTAATCCACAGGCAAAGTCCTATTGAAGCTGCTGCAGTGAAAGCACTCACATGCTGCCCTGGAAATAACCCCGGCTGTGACGTGGTGAGATGACCCTAGGTAAGGTCAGAAGCTCAGTTCTCATTTTCATTTAAGCTCCTGTTTTTTAAACAGTATTTGGGATTCTGCCTCATGGTTCTGCTGAGTCCTTAAAGCAGCTGGAGCACCCTCGGGAGGGAGCAGAGAAGGGGACTCTGGGGAGGCAAGGGTTTTATCTGCTAAACTTGCTGCTCTCTCTTCTCAACTTACTGTTGTTTTGGCTTAAATATTTAATGACCATGACCCCATGTGAGAGCAGCAAGTGGTATCAGGACTTGAGCTTAAGCTGCTTTGCAGAGACAAAGCACCTGTTTTAATTCCTTCTGGAAATGGAAGTGATTTGGAAGTGTCCCAGCAAATTGAAGGCAAAGTAGTAATTCTTGACTGCCTGTACACTTTCTCAGGAAGTGTGTGAATTGGGTCTGTGTACACAACTCCTGGCCAGGATTTTCAGGAGGGCTAAGAGAGCCAGGGTTCTCTGTCCTGGCATCCTTTGCAGGGTTGCAGCTGAAATGCCAAGATGCATTTAGTGGAAAGATAGTGGCATCAACTGTTTGTCTCTTCTTTTCATAGACACTGTTTCAATACAATGTGATGTGTAGGGTTATGGTTATTTGGGATGCAGTCTGCACCTTCCCCTGGTCCTGGTCAGCATGCCCTGGGAGCTGCTGGCAGCTTCCAGGAGCAGCGTTATCCCTTGGGATCCAGCTGCAGTGCTTATTCAAGTGCAGAGCAAAGGCGCTGCTGGCAGCTGTCCACTGCTGCATTTGTTCTTGTGTCGTGGAATGACGTTCTGGAATCAATTCAAGGAAATAGAAGTGACAAAAACTACTGACAGGATGGATTTGGAGTGTTTTGTGGGGTAATCAGGTAACATCATAGCCCCTTGGAGTAAGGAGCTGTGATTTGCAGCTGAATCAGCCATTCCCATTGACTTGCTTAGGGAACTGATTTTCAACAGGATATTACTGATTTTTAGTTTTCATTTTTCATTTCTGTGCAGCTTTTTCCTTTTCTGGGTTTAGGGAATCATGCCAAGCCAGTTGATTTTCATTGCATTTGAGAAGTAAGGGAGTGCTGAAGTGTGCAACCTCCTTCCCTCCCTCCGTATGGAAGCATGTTTTGTGTGAATCAGTGATAGAAAAGCAACCACTGAAAATATATCCCCTTTCTTTCTCTGCAGTCATCCCCCTCCCCAAAAACTTCTCTAAGAATGTGACTAAAACCAAAGCACTTTCTAGTTACAAAGGAATAGTGTTGAGCTGGTGAAGCCAGCTGGAAATGAACATAGAATCCCATAGGTTTGAAAAGACCTTTGAATCATCAAAACCAACTGTTAACCTAGACATGGAACAGGGTTGTCATTTTTTTAAAGATTCAGGGTGAGTTTAATTGCATTTTATTTGGCACACATGGTTTTAAAGCTCATCACCTCAGAGTAGGAACAATTTTATGACATATGGTAATTATACAAAATTCAAAAACACTACTTCTTTTAATTTTGATTTTTCACAATGTCTGTAATTTTCACATCTCACATTTTTCTCTTCAGTTTCCTATGTCTTGTGGTTAAATCTTGACCATAAATCTTGCTCTGCTTTGTTAAAGCTAATAGGTGTGCAATATTTCTTTATTTAACAAACAGCTGGATTAATAGTGGCTTTAAAACAATTAAATATGGTTGTGAGGTTTAATATTCCCAGTTTAAATTGCGCCATGAAGGAGAAATGAGAGGCATTCACGTACAGTCTGGCAATCTTTGGCAATCTTGGTACTGAGATCTTCTTCTTACACAGATCATGCCAAGAGAAGCTTTCTGTGCAGATTTGGAAATCAAATGGCGAGTGACTGGGTGGCAAACAAGGCTCAAATTGTAACGGTGGTATCGCAGCCAAAAAGGCTTTGGGACCTTTGGGATGCACGGCTGGAGCTGTCGCACGGGACAGCTGGAAGAGGTGGCTTTCCGCATTGCAGCGGCAGTGTTTTAGAACATAAAATTTGGATTTCGTAAATTCTCCTTGTCAGTAAGGCTGGAAACCTGCAAAAGTCATGGTCACGTGTTCTGGTGTGTCACAGAGCAGGATCTGGGTCTCCAGTTGCCCTGCCTCACAGAGGATTCAATCCCTGTGTTTTATTTCCACCCAGGCAGGCTCCATGGAGAAGGAGAACCTGAGCATGAGATCTCAGTCATTCATGGTAGTCAGGTTTTTGACACCAAAGCTACATTGCAGCAGAAAGAACAGAACTGATGCCTTCCAAACTGACTCCTATTAAGAAAGGTCATCAGATGCATATGTAAATCAGAAACTCAATAAAGTGTAATGATTCCTAAATATCAGGAAATGTTACTGCAAAACTGAGCATTAGAACATGTATGTGGACAGGATCAGTGAAGGCTGGGGTTTGTCTGGATGATAGCTATTATTCCTAGGTGTTGTAGTTAAGTTACACTATAAATATTCCTCATAGATGTTATAGTGGAGTTTACAAAGGGCTTGTCTCAAAAAATGAACATTTGAAGCTTGGATTAAATAGCGTTGCAAGAACTCCTGATCAGTAACATCTCTTGTGGTTTCACAGAGCCGATATTCCTTACATTTTCTCAGTTCGAATTCTTGCTCTAGTTAAGCCTGACTTTGAAATTGTTCTGTTGCAGACACCTCTGCTCCAAGAGGTATGTGAGACCTCATGGAGACTATGTTCCAGATCAAGTAATGCCATGTTTTACTGCTCTGAGTATTATGCCTGCCAAATCCTTCCCCCTGGCCCTGTGCAAAGCCTTCCAAACAGAGTTCAGTGCCTCTTTGCTTCAGGCCCCAGTCTAGGTTCATAAAATATTTGTGGCTGTCAGTCTCGTGCATCTGCCAAAGTTGCACAGATGCAGAAAGCCTGTCTGAGGGATTTTAGAATTGCAAATGCCTAACAGATTTTTAACAGCTCTATATATGTATACACATATGTAAATACATATATGCATATGTATGTGTAACAGACTGGAAATACACACAAGAAATCTATGATTTCTCTGGTAATAGTGTGCCAAACTGGGCTGTTGGAGATGAGAAATGTCTTTATTTGAACTTTCAAATACTGCCTTGATTTATGTATGTTACAGGAGTGGCACTTAGTGTAGTTTCTTCTTAGAAATAATTGGGCATCTAATTTTAACACTTTATTTTTGCTTTCTTACAATTCTGTCAATCCTTTGGTAGATGACAACACAATAGTATCTGCCCTGACACCCAGCTCTGTCTGTTACGTATCTCGGTTTCTGTGACATTTAGAAACTTTTTAAACCATTTTGGCACAGTTTAGTAATTTAGGAGATCACAGATTAACACTTGCAGTAATGTTTTTAAGAGCATAGAAACATCTTTACTAGAGGCCAGAACTTTGTATCCCTGTGCCTGTGGAATGTCTCTGTGCCTGTGACTGGAACTAGCTGAGGTTTAAGGTCTCTTCCAACCCAAACCAGTCCTTGATTCTGTAATTCCTTAAAGTGCCCCTGTAATTAGCCTGAACAAAACACCTAGGACTGTGCAAGTTCATCGTTCTACCACAGAGAAAACAGGTGGTTTGCAGCACACAGCACTCAGGTGTGTCACGTTACAGAAAACACACAGGGACAACGAGGTTGTATGCAGGGTCTGAACGATGTGCAGTAAGTAAGGTTGGAGGTCACCTAGTGAACATCCACGAGGGAAGTAAAACAGGGAATAGCTGCGTGGTAAGTGAAATACTTTTTAATTCAGAATTATGGAGCTGGCACTTTACCGTACCTCAGCCTTTCTGATTCTGGGGCTTTCCCAGATGTGGCTCTGTGCAGCTGTTGGTGCTGAATGTAACAGGCTGCTTCATGTTTCATGTGCAGAAATGACTGTACACTTGGAATAACAGATGCATCCTCACTCTCTCAGGAAAATGCCTTTTGTTTTTTTGGTTTTGTGAGGGGATATCATGCAGTTCAAGACCTGTGCCCTCTGAAACAGCGGGGCTCCTGTGGTTGGAATATTCAAGGTATCTCCTGAAAATCAAGGCTGAATCTCTCCTCCTCTTTAATTTTGCTGTGGCACAATTTGGATTTAGTAGAACCAGTATTTTCTTTTTCATGTTGATACGATGATTTCTGGCAGGGAGGTCAATTAAAAATTCTAGTTAAGCTGTCACATGTATTCTGAGAACATTTAGCAGCAGCAGATCATGTGTTTGTGCTACATGAGGCCAACAGAAACTGATAGTGGTTGGTTGTGATGTTTCACAGGAGTGGTAATGCACAAGGTACAACACATGGTTTTTAATTGGATTTTAGCATCCAGATCTTTATAACACTGGCTAATTCTGAACCTGAAAAAATTCAGGCTCAGTTGAATGCTACTGGTGTTCAAGGATGTCAGAGTGGTTGATCTCTGCCTCCTGGAAAGTTGCTTCCCCCTGGGGGATGGCCCAGTGGGGTCTGTTACCAACTGGTTATGCACAGCTTGAACTGTGTAGCATCTTCTGGAGAAATGAAGGTGTGCAGAGTGTTGTGCAGATTTCTGTCTGTGGAAGGGGCTGTGCAAGTGGATTTTGGGTTCTGCCCAGCCAGGCACCATTTGATTTTGTGTCATGTGCTGAGCTCCAGGCTGTTGGGGAGAGAAATGGCTTTGTGGCCAGACTCCAGTCTAATGGGACCCTTGGGAACTGCTGAGAAAGGACATGTGGTGATGATTTTAAACTGAATGAGCATCAGTTTAGGTTAGATGTAGGGAAGCAGTTTTTTTACCATGAGAATGCTGGGCACGGATTGCCCAGGGAAGCTGTGGCTGCCCCATCCCTGGAAGCGTTCAAGGCCAGGTTGAAGGGGGGTTGAAGCAACCCAGTCCAGTGGCCCTCATAGCAGGGGCTTGGAATCAGATGAACTTTAACGTCCCTTCCAAGCGAAACCATTTTGGGATTTTAAGAATGTAGCTGTTGCAGTCTGCCTTGCGTTAATGGGAGATATGGAAGCTTGAGGATTTGGTCCCGGGCTGGGGAGCTGCTCTGGGAGCTCCTACCAGGGTGTGATGCAGGCAGTGATGGTGCGTGGGACAGATGGATGGACGGCCGGCCGGACAGGAAAGTTTCTCGGTGGATTTCAGGCGCATGGAGCAAGGGCGGGGAGCGCCGAGGATGCGGCGGGAGCACAGCGATAGGATTTGCGCCTCGGTGCGTCTGTGCGCGGAGCCGGGCGGGTTCCCCGGCGGTTCCCCGGCGGGCCGGGCCGTGCCTGACGTGGAGCGCCGGCTCGGCCGGAGGCGGAGCTGCCGCGGGTTTATCAGCGCCGCGGGTCGCGGCGGGCGCACAGCAACAGGCGGCGCGGGGGACCCGCCGCCTCTCCGCCCGCCCAGCCGGCCCCGGCCCCGGGAGCCGCCGCCGGAGGCAGGCAAGGCAGCGGCAGGAGGAGGGAGCGGGCGGAGCGCGGCCGGGGCCGGGGCGCGGGCGGCCGGCTCGGGATGGTGCTCCTGCCCCTCTGGCTAGTGGCAGCCGCGCTCCTGGGGGCCCGCGCTGCGCCCGGCCGGCAGGTGAGTGAGAGAGGGAGGGACTGCGGGGACCCCTGCCCTGCACGCTGTCCCACGGGGTGCTCCCTCGTCCCTCCGCTGCCCCGGGGTCTGCGGGCGGTACCGGCTCGGGGCGAGGAGAGGCTGAGATGGACGGGCGGCTCTCCAGTCTCTGCTGTGCTGCGGACCGCTGCATCCAAGCAGCCTGGAACCGGACAAGGCATCCCCGGCCCGGGCTGGCTCCTGCAGCGACAGCCCCTGGGTCCCTTCCTTCTGGATCCCATGCCCTTAGGTCCCCTATCCCTGGCAAGAGCAACTACCAAGCCGGCTGTGAGCTGATCATGGCATCGGATCACTGCCACCGTCCCTATGGTCACTGTGGTCCAGTTGGCTTTCCCATTCTCTAGCCTAGATACAAAGAGCTGTCAGCTCACTGATTCCTCTCTGTCCCAGCACTCGTGCTTCTTGGAGCTCATCGCTTTCCTGCTGTTAAATCCCCTCTTTGGCCACCAAACTTGCCTCTTGGCACAGTGTCACAACTTACAGAACGGGTCATTCAGAATCAGGATTGCTTAGCAGCTCTATTTATGTTAAACTTGCTGTGGTCTCTGTTAGTGTATTGGTGAGAACAGCTGTTTATTCAGTTAAGGAAGAACTGCCATCCCTGGAAACCAAATGAAGAAACATAAAATAGTGCAGCACCAAGTGATTTTTCAGCCTTCTGCCATTCCCCATTGCATAGTAATTATGCTAACAACTTTGTGCATGTGTTTCTTCTCTCTTCTACAGGCTGGTAAAGAACAGCAGATCCAAAGAGGTAAGTCTTTTTAGCTATTATTCCTGCTATCAAAACAGAAATAAAAGAAGTTAGCTCAAAGACTAATTATTTCTGGAGAAATGATCTGTATGCAGGCAAGCATTCCCTGTGCACCCCCCACCACTGCCACCCAGAAGGGTTTGTAGTTACAGTGACGTGGCATGGCTTGAATTTGCATGCCCTCTCGTGCTGCGGTTTTGCATCTTTATGTGTCTGTGCTTCCCTTCTGAAATGCAAACCAACCGAAGTTATAGAATCTGTAGCTGCTCACTGTTGCCTTGCAAACTGAGAGACCTGGGTAAGAAGGTGCTGTGCAGCGAGTTCAGGGTCAGTGGCACATGAGGGAGCTGAAAGGAAATGTGCCTCTGTGTGCCCACGGGGTCCTTCTTACTGAGACTTCAGCCTCCAGGACTCTTCCCAAAGACGGGAGGCTTCTTTTCATTGGGAAGATACACACACAGTTTAAATTTCAGGAGATCTGTGTTCATTTAGAGTAACTGGCAATTGGGTGCTCCACAGGAGAGGAGAGGTAGTGGAATGTTGTGGAAGCTGGCATTCCCAGGGCATTAGTGGCAGGGACTGCCATTCTGTGTGCTCCTTTCCTTGGCCAGTGTGAAATGAGGCTTTTACCATCCTGGTACTGAGTGTATGTCCCTGCACACAAGTGCTCTCTGGAGTTCTTCTGCAGTGGGAACGGACCCCAGGCAGTTCTGCTTCCAGCTGCCCTTGGACCTCAAGTCCTGAGGTTTTGGTTCAGCTTTTGTTCAGAAAAGAATTTCAGGCATTTCTGTGAATTTTGGAGGTCTTGTCTCAACTTCAGTTCTGGCACTTCTGAGCTTCTGGGCTTGGGTTGGTTTCTGCCGTGATCAGTGAATAATGGGAACAGAGACAGCAAGGTACATTTAAAGCTAATTAGCAAACAGAGGGCTTTTCCAGTGGTATGCTGATCCTGTCTTTTATTTCTGGTCTTTTCCATGAGAAATGGATTGTATTTGAATTTCAGAAACCATAAGCTATATAGGAATGTGTCTTTTAAATTACACAGTACATCAGGCAAAGTTCCTGAATCTGGAAAATAACTTTTTGTCCTTTAACGTCTTCCTTTCTTCCACAGCCCTGGCACTGCTGTAGTCAGGAACATTTGGGGCTGAATTTGATCCTGTAAATTCTGATTCAAAAAGTACAGGACCATAGAATCCTAAAATGGTTTGGGTTGGAAGGGACTTGTATGATCATCTCATTCCAAACCCCCTGCCATAGACAATGACACCTTTCACTGTCCCAGGTTAGTCCAAGCCCCTTCCAATCCGGCCCCATTCCAGGGATGGGGCAGCCCCAACTTCAAACCTTGGCTTACTCAGTTGAGAGCTGTAATGACTGGGAGGTAAAACCTGCATTGGAATTGCCTGCAAATGCACTGTCCTACTTCTGAGTTCCCACAAAGTATCGCTTTGCATTGGTGGTGTGTATTTTGAGTTGGCCCAGGGCTGGCTTCTGACAGCAGCTGATCTTTTCTTGTAGCCTGAAAAGTCACCTAGGGAAATTACGGCACCTAGGGGTTTATTTTTGTTAAATGTCATCACAGGCTGCAGTACAGGATAGCAAGTTAGCACACTTAATTGCCTGCATTCATGCACAAAGCACTGCAGTGCCAGGGAGCTGTCAGGAGAAAGTTGTTGTGTGTCACTCAGCCAGAAGGTGCTGATGCTGTGCTGCACCTTCGCCTCCCACGCGGCAGAGCTCCGTCCCTGCTCAGTGCCACTTCAGGAAGAAACTTGTGGCACAACTGTGCTGGGCCCCACCACCTGCAGGAAGCACCTGCAAAACACCTGGAGCTGTGCAGAGGCTGCAAAAAACACCACACTGACCATCTCTTGAGCTGTCTGTATCCCTGGGACGGGTGACAGCGGAGGCATGAGGTCACCAGAGAGATGTCCCACATCAGCCTCACTCCTTGCTTTCATTCATCATGTGTCCAGCAGTGTCCAGGTCCCACACAGCCTCATGCCTTTTCAGGTGCAGAGCTGAACAGGAATTCTCAAGGAATCTGTCCCCCTTTCTTGTCTTCTCTTTCTTTCTGGGCATTCCTGCCACCTAAAGGCAGCCAAACAGAGAGCAAATGGTAGTTCTGAAGTTACAGAGGTTGTTGAGAGGGACCAAAACTGCTCTGTTGTTTCTGGAAGCTACTAGCCAACAATGAAGCAGAAAAGGGTGATGACAAAACTCCTTCGGGGCTTGTCCAGTTGTCTCCACACCATCCTCTCTTATTAAGCATCACCTTGCTAAGTGACCAGAGCAGCTCTGCACTCATCCCAGTGTGCTTCTCTGTGGGACAGAAGTATGATTTCCTAGAACATGTCACAGTCCCTTTATGGAAGCTCTGTCCTCTTCATCCCTATAACAGCAGGTAACTGGTTTTTCTCCAGTGCTTCCACTGCAGAGCTGGATGTCTGCCATCCAGCAGTTTGGTTGTGTCACAGCTTGTGAGTTCCAGGCTGAAAATTCCATGGTGATGCTCTGGGGATGTCACCCTAGACCCCGTCCTTTTGCTGAGGTACCTGAGCTTCCTGCCCCTCGCATCCAAGCACATCTTCCAGTGGGGAAGCTCTGGAAGATTGCTGGTCATTCCATCATGTCCTTATGGAATGGTCTGGGACTCAGCAATAGGACCCCGTACAAGGGCCGTGTGCATGGGATGTTACCAGGAGTACCCACATTTCTTTTCTTGGATAGTTTGGTCTAGACATAGAAAAACAATTTGAACTTTGTGAAGTTCTTCCTTTTCCACTGATGCCACTGATTTCCACATAGACTGTACCTTTGAAATCTCCTCAAGTGGATGTTTAGGCATTTGGCATTCTGCTGTGGACAGCTACCTGAATGATTTTTGATCTCTGTATTTCAGGGAATCTTATGTATAAAAAATTCTGGTTTCCAAATGTAGGTGATAAAAAAAGTTTAGGGTTTTTGAACCTCCGTTGAGCACAGCTGTTGTACAGTGCAGAGACAACTCTTGTGAGCCAGTGGTGTTAATTCTGCAGTTTCACGAGGTTTTGAGAGGAAAGAAAGCCCAGACAGCTCTCTTCAGAGGCATTCTCTAGTTAATTATGTTTTGGCACAAAATGAAAGAATGTAATCTTCCTTCTTAAGTGCTTCCTTTCAACCTAAACATTGTGCAATTGGAGCAGCATTTTAAGGCCAAATTAAAAAAAGGATGAAGAAAATTTACAGTTAAGTGCTTTTCCTCTTGCTCTGACCAGCACTGTCAGCTTTGAATTAGCAGAACAGATCAGCTCTGAAATTTTAGCTTAGGAAAGGGAACACCTACAGCTGGAATAGCATTTCCTCAGAGCGTGCAGTTTGTGGAAAAAGGGTAATGTAAGTCAGCAGAAGAGTTCAGATGTCTTTGGGATTCAGTCATGTCCCATTTAATTTTAATTGCCTTTGAACAAAAGGCATTTCCTCTTCTAGCTCAGCATTTACAGACTCTGGAAAAGGCTTTTGCTGACTCAAAATCTTGACAGTTCTTATTTTCCACCCTTTGTTCCTACCTTCTTGGGGCTAGCTGGCTGCTCTTATTAGCCAAATAGCCGGATTTTTTCCCCCAGCCTGTGGAAATGTGGGAATTCTGCTGCAAAATGTGCAGAGCAGTTTCTCAGCCATGCGGTGAGCACTGAACTCGATCACCAGACTGTGGTCTCTGGCACTGAATGTTGTGCTTTAAAGAAAAAAGAAAATAAGCCATGAAGAATCTCAGCAAGGTAGAAGGTGGAATGTCAGCCTGGGAATGAAATCCCAGTAATGAAGCACCAGGAATGTGAGGATCTGTTTTTACTTTGACCCAGTTAGAATGTACAACCCAGCAGCTCTGTCTCCTGGGCATGGCATGGTGTCTAATTAATAAAAATGACTTTAGAGTTTTAATTTAGTCCCTTCTCTAAGGAGACAGATTAACAATCCTGCTTAGAATTCCCAGTGTTTAAAATGGGAATTATCCTAAGGATAATGACCTAATTAGGATGCCAGTTTTAGAACCTGATCTTGTGGGTGTATGGCAAAATAGGAAGAGTTGGCTGCTGCTGAAACTCACCCTGTGGCTGCTGGCTGTAGGATGTGGGGTACCAATAGGCTTGGAAATGACTTTTCACATTCCTAAGATATAGTATTTGTATAGTAAGATATTTGTAGTGCAAGAATTTACATGTGTGCATCCTACTAGTACCATACATTGTGTTTCTGTCAGATTCCTCAGTAACTGGCTGGAAGAATAATAAAAACAGTCTCTGAAGCCATTAGGAGCATTTTCCTACTGAAGGTACTTGTTGAACGCGTGAGTCTCCTAAAATCAGCAGCTCTTGCTGCCAGGAGAGAGGAACTGGCTACTGAGCTTTTCCTCTATTTGATTCTCATATCAAGTGTGATGCACGCTGGGAGCAGGTGAAATTTAGCTCGCTTAACTAAGTATACTTATTTGAGGAATTCTCAGTGGCACTTGGCACTAACATCAGAGCTACCTGATCTTAAAACTTTTTGAATGAAATTGTCAGTAATATCACTCTGATACTGCTTGCACCACCTCTCCCAGGAAGAAGGAAGTAGGGAATAACTATTTTTGCAGAAGCTGTCTTTTTAACTTGCACATAGTGAAATAGAGAGGCTTAGACTTGGGCCTAGGACCCATTCAGAGCAGCAGTGTGGCTTACAGCTTGACCTGGCCCTTGCCATGAAAATCAGACACCAAATATCCTGACTGCTGCCAGATTACAGAGGTCTCACTGAAAAAATAAACTCATGTAAATGGATTTGTTTTCCAGTGGTGTGAAATTACTTGAAGACTTGGTGCCTTAGCTGAGGGTTGTGCCATTGAGCTTCTCCAGGATTACAAACAATGTGTCTTTTGCTGGATTTATGGCTTCTCTCAGCTGCACTAAAGTGCAAGATTTAGGGTCAAATTTGTGCAGATCTGTGTTGGGTTTTTTAATAATTAGATTCTATAATTAGTTTTGATCTCTGTTACTCAGAGGGAAGGGAACAGCAAGTTGCTTGGTAGGGGGATTTGTAGAGGGAAAAGTTACTGCCTTTACCAGTGCTGATGTTGATTAATTTATCAGCAGCATGTGATCCGCTGTATTTTTTTCCTATTTCCTGAGAAATCACTATGCAAATTGTGCTTATAACTGAGTTTGGCACTTCATTTTCAAAAGTTTGATGGAAGTCCTGGCAAAGAAGCAAGGTCTGTGTCAGGTGCACAACAGAGCTGTGTGGCATTCCTTACAAGAGAATTCAGAAGAGTCTTTGCCTCTCCTGAGGCTGTTGAGCAAGCCTGACACCCACAGGAAACTCCCCAGATAAATGTCGGTGAATATTTTTCTCCTTAAGTTTTAGGAAAATCATTTTTATAATAGCAATTGGTAGGAAGAAATCCTCCCCTGTGATGGTGGTGAGGCCCTGGCACAGGTTGTCCAGAGAAGCTGCAGATTCCCCATCCCTGGAAGTGTCCAAAGCCAGGTTGAATGGGGCTTCGAGCAACCTGGGATAGTGGAGGGTGGTGTCTCCTCCTCATGGTAGGGGGTTTGTAACCGGATGGTCTTGAAGGTCCCTTCCAACACAGATCAATTTGTGATTCCATGATAAAAGAGGAGCAGTGACACGTGCCTTACATCCACATTAGCTGAAAACAGGAATAGCTAGCTGAAACAGGGATCCTAAATTGAAGTTTTTGGAAGGGGAGGTTTGAGGCGCAGGGGTCCTTCGGTCTTTGGGCTCATTCCATGCTCCTGTTCTTATTTTGGTTTGGTTTCTGGATGTGTTTCTTGGCAGAATTCCGACACAGCAGAGCCAGGCCGTACGGGTTAGTGATTCCGATCAGCACCGATGCGGACGGAAGCTACGTGTCCAACATCCTCTCGGCGAGCCGCCAGCGGCGATGGGCGCGGGAGGTGCCGCAGAGCCCCAGAGAGCTGTACTTCAACATCAGCGCCTTCGGCAGGGAGTTCCATCTCCGCCTGAGGCCCAACACTCGCTTGGTGGCTCCCGAGGCCGTGGTGGAGTGGTACGAAGACTCTGTGGAGGCTGGGAACGACGGCGCTAACGCGACTCAGACTGGAAGCGCGACGGAGCGGTTATGGAAGAGAGAGCCCCTGTGGACCAACTGCGCCTATGTGGGGGACATCACGGACATCCCGGGAGCTGCCGTGGCCATCAGCAACTGTGATGGGCTGGTAAGGCTGGTTTTGTGGTATTTGTGTCTCCTGTCACACTCTGGGCACAGCTTTTGTTGCTTTTAACCACGTGTTCCTAATGATGTCATTTACAGAACTTTATTTCTTAAATCCTTTAGAAAATATTAGTGGCCTATTGCTTTGCTTTGGGATAATTTCTCTGGGGTTGATAAGCAAAGTTCTTAATGTCTCGGGTGTGAGAGAGAGAACTCAAACCTACATGTTGTTTGGTGTCCTTTTTTATTTGCATGAGATGTTACAAGCAGGAAGATTAATAATGAAGGCATTTTCAGACTTAAAAGGTGACCTTTTGTTAACTGAATTTAGAATTTTGTGTCCAAATCATCCCTCCTTGCTTCTCAGGTACCAAAATGCTGGGCTGCCCTATTATCCAAGAAAGCAGCATTAAATTTTAAAGGGTTCCTTTATAAAGGGAGCATGCTTTTTGTTCTCTTAGAAGCAGTTTTGATTCATCAGGAGGTGTCATATGAGAATTGAGTAACGGGTTTGTTTTCAATCTGTCTGTGAACACGCGGGTTTCCCTGTAGCTTAGCAGATGCCCAAATCCCAGAATGAAAGGCTGGGCATGTTTGGAGCCCACACACCATTCCTTGGTTCTCTCAGGCAGCAGTGAAAACCAACAATACCCACCTTATGCTCCATCACTGGTGGAACATGCCTGCGACATCCAGGGAGATGGATGTCGTGGTTACCCTCCTGCTGTTTGGGACAGGAACCATATGGAAAAGTCTGCAACAAGCATCCTTTCTTGGAAGTGGGTTTCCCACTTCCCATAGCTGCCACGTGGTCATGATTTGATTCCATGCTGAGATAAGTCCCACCTCAGCAGCAGCAGCAGTCACTGTGGGAGTAACTGCAGAGATGGCTCAGAATCCCCATTCAGACCAAAACTCCTTGAATTCCCTTGCTTAGGGAAAGGAAATACTGGTAGTGGTTGCATTGGCGGTGATAACTGCTGTCAGTTTGGTGTGTTGTGAGGGTTTTTGGTGGGTCTTTGAGGAGAATCTGTTGCCAGTGCACTGTGCCTACAAAGGCCAAGCAGACCCCTGGCTGGCTAGATGGAGCTTCCAATAGAATTGTTCCGATGAATGAGATCCTGGCAGCTGGGTTTTGGCAGTAAGCCTGAATGAAGTTGTTGTGTTGAGACAGCATGTGAAGACAAGAAATTGGATTAAATGGAATGAGATTAAGGAGTGTAGCTCCGTCACAGATTGCCGTGGGGCTGGCAAGCTGCTTGTGGTGTGTTTTCAGGTAAACGAAGCCAGAGGGGGACTTCTGGAGGGGGAGTGGCTTCACAGTGACAGAGGACAGGGTTGGATGGGATATTGGGGAGAATTTCTATGCTGAAGATTTTGAGGTGCTGGCACAGGTTGCCCACAAAAGCTGTGGCTGCCCCATCCCTGGCCATGTTCAAGGCCAGGTTAGATGGGGCTTGGAGCAACCTGGGCTAGTGGAATGTGTCCCTCTTTCCCCACAACATTCCATGTGCTTTCCATGGTTTTGGTGACTGGAGCAAAAGAACATAGGCTTTTTCTTTGAGGAGGAGTGGGTAAATGCTCCTGGGTCGCTCTTGTCGCTCTGTTCATTTCGACCTTCACTATTTTGACATCTCTTGGAGCTCTAATCATGTGAGTGTGAAAGAAATAAATCATCCATAAGATTTGTTTTATGTTTTTTTCCTCCCAGTATCTTCCAGGGTAGCAAAAGGAACTTGCAATTACTGTCTCTGGCCTCTCTGTTGCTGTACTATGTGTCTCTCAACCCAGCTAGAATATTTGATCCTCAGTGTATCCTATAGCCATGAGGAGTGAGATAATATGGGTTAACAAAAACTGGAACAAGAGTGAGAAATTCTGGGGGCACGTGTGTGCTGGAAGGATTTATTTTTGACTTCAAAGAATTTAGACACTCTCCAGAGCCGCCAGCTACGTTGTGAAATCATGGAGAGAAAATGAAGGGAATCACCAGGGCCGCAGTTTGCACAATGTATAACTTGTAGAAGAGGTTGGATATTGTAAGTAAGAGAAAAAGGCATTTGGGGCTAACTTTTGATTGTTTGATAGTAAATATATGGAATAATTGCCATTTGCATAAGTAGGATTTTGCCCACAGTCTCTTCCTGAATCTAAACTTACATTTAAACCCCCAAACACTTTTGTTTTGAAATAGTTTGCATGTCTCCTTTTGTAGTGGAAGTTGTCTGTCTGCCATCAGTTCTGCAAATTCCTATTTTCACATCTGCTTAATCTCCCTTGGAAATGACCCTGTTTATTTAAAAAACCCACATGCATGTGCCTGCACTTGTCATGGCAGAAGAACCCTTCATTAGTCACAGAGGAGCTGCCTCTTGTCTCCGGCACTGTGTGTCAGAATGCTGGTGCTTCCAGCTTCCAGGTTTCTGCTTCACGTTTCTGCTGTTGTTTGGTCAAAGTAGCAGTATTTATTGTCAGAATCCCTCAGGAGTAGAAGGTGCCAGCCTCAAGAAAACACTGAAAATTATTTAGATTGTAAATAGAGAGAAGACAGCAAGCCTGACACTGAGAAATAGTGGCTTAAAACACTTTCCACCTGTTAATGTATAGAAAATCATCTCAGTTTCTCAGTTAGTTTCCTGACTTTGTAACAAACTCTGAGCAGGTTTGGTGTGTGATGCCTTTAGCTTGTACTTCCACTCTGGACTATACTTCTAGATGTCTGTCTATGTGTTGGAGCTGGGATCTGGTTTATGCTCATATCCAACCCCAAGCGGCACTGCAGGTTTCTGTTTCTCCTAGAAACCTTGCTTGTTTCGAATGAAAGGGCTGGGCCCAGGACAATGAGCCTTTAATCTTTGACTTCAGATTCCAAGTAAAATGTGACTTGTTTTTTGTTTGCTGGAAGTGATTTGGAGTATTTTTGTTTATTGAAATTCCATGGCCTTCAAGCCCAGGGCAGCATATGGTTGTTGGAAGGACAGCTGTTTGCTAGTGGAAGATACTCAGGAATCTGCCTGACTTGTAGTGTTCAGCTGCCAAACCAGGGAAATCCTGGAAGACAGACCAACCATCAAGAATGTGAAAAAATACCCAAATGTGCTTAGATCTGTCATTTGTGACAGATTATTCCTCACTTGCTTATTGCCATCCTTTTTTCCAAGGATATGGAGACGTGAAGAAACACGTCTGTGCATGTTCACAGCTACTTTCCTTTGGCAAATCTTTTGGAAATACAAGCTGGAGTATCTTAGACTAGAGATAATTGCACAGGCTTTAGACTTGGTTGAGGAAAAGCTTTAACAATCTGTAGGAGTTGGGGTGTATAGGATCCAAGGAGTTTCAGGGCATTTTGATTTGCTTCAAATCCTTTTTTATTACCATTGTTTCATCAGGACTGAACTATTAAGGCTTATTTCTTGTTCCTGTGTTGGTTCTAAGGTACTATTTCAGCATGATTTCCCCCAGGCTAGCAAGACAGAGCTCCTAAATGGAGAAACATCTTTCTAGGATCCAATGGTGTTCCATCCCAGGGTATTGGAATAGCATTTTGGAGACAAACACTTGAAATGCTGCAGAGCATCTGATTGTAGAAACTCAAACATCGGAAACTCTTGCTGAGTTTGGGACTGGGACTGTCCTCTGGGGCCTGAAGGTTTCTTCCAGTCCAAACTGGGAGCTGTGGTAGAGGGGACATCTGGTCATCAGGACTTTCTGGGAGGGCAAAGCACAAGGAAAGCACAACAAACCCCGGAGAGGTGGAAGGCAGAACAAACCCCGGGAAGATGGAAGCGACTCTGGCCGTGTGCTGCTGTGGGCAGATGGCAGTGGTATCTTAGGCTGATTTAACACTCTGATATTCTGGCTCCCCTGCCTTCCTGCACTCTTCCCACAGTAATTCCCTCCTTGCCATGAACTCCCGTGACCTGCTGTGCCTGCTCTTTAGCACTGGTGTTTCGCTGTGCTTGGCAGCATGATGAACTGGGCGTGATGGGTTGCAGCTGGTCTCCATCCCTGTCACCTCTCTGCCATGCAGCACTTCCCACAGCCATAGTAATCTTTAGTAAAGAGGATTTCTCAAAGGTCAGCAACAGCAGAAACTTGGGAAAATGCATTCCCTCATTTGGGACCTGGGGCTCCTTGAGTAAAACCCAGAGGGGAGGAGCGCTGATTGAGAAGGGAGGTGATGGGGACAAAAGTCAAGTGTCAGTATAGTGGAAAATGATAAACTCTAGAAATTCTTTCATAGAATTGCTTCTGGTTTGCTTCTCCCTGCAATTTATCACTCAAAGCAAATGAGTGCTTCACCCTCACCTCATACTCAAAGTTTATGCAGATGGTTGCTCAAGCACCATTTATTTATTCTTGTTTGTTTTTGTAAATTCTTCTAACAGGGCTAGATATGGTCTAATGAGAAGTTTGCCTCATTTCTAAGCCCTTGAGTCTTCTCTCCTGCCTGCCTTCAAACACAGAGTTTGGGCCTTAAAATTATATTTTGGCCCCTTAAGATGAGCCTTTTTACTTCATTCAGAAGGGATGTTTGAAATTTGTGAGGGTTTGTACCCTAAAAATGAAGTTTTTAATCCTAGAGGCAAAGTTTTGAACTCCAGAAATGAGGCTTCATGACTCAAGAATTAGTTAATGAGTTTCTTAGGTCTAAAAGTGTTATTTAGACCCTATGTATGAGGGATCGGACACTCAAGATGTATCTTAGACCCTAAGGATTGATTGGATGATAAAAAATGGAGCTCTGGACATGGCAAATGAGGTTTTGGGCACTAAAAATGCAACTTTGAGCTATATCTGTTCAAAAAGGTGGAGGTAGTTTAGCTCTTTTTGGCTCATAGGAAGTGTTTGTAGTCCCTTCTTGGTAACTGAAATTAAACTTGTGCTGTTTGTCTCTATCCTCTGTTGAGGAGCAGGTGGCAGCAGGTTATCCGATAACTGAAAGCAAAGAGGAAAGGAAAATCAATCCCATGTGTTCTGACCATTCTGCAGAATTCCTCACCCTCCAAGCTGAAGAGAGATGCAGTGAGTGACCTGTGATGTTATCTAAGGTGCCTTCTAGAAAAGGAGACTTTTCTGTGGGGCCTCTCGGGAATAATCAGCAGGAATAGCCCAGAACACCTGGGCTGTGAATTTAACAACTACCGCAGGCTGAGCAAAATGTGCACGTGGTACATAGCCATGAGTGGAAAATATGGTGCTCAGGAGACTAGGGTTGATATTAGTCTCTTTTTTCCTGTCTTTAGATTGGAGACATTATTTGAAGGTAAATTAAGAAACTTGACAGTCTAGTGTGGGTGAGGCCAGGTGAGGAGAGCATCCTCTAGAGAGGGGTTTAGGAACAGGCAGCTGGAGAAAGTCTGCCTGGAGACTTTTCATTAAAAGTCTCCACTTTGTTTGCCACAACTTCAAACTTTTATTTATAGTTTATTTCTGATGTTGAAAAATCGTTCTGTACAGGAAAGCACAGGTTTACATGTAATCCCTCCCTTTTAAGCAATATATTTAGGGGCTCTAACTGCTGTTACAGATCAGTGGGTGGTTAAAAATGGTCTGGAACAAAGGGCTGGTGGCTGGGTTCTGCTCTGGATATATCTTTTGTAGCTGTTGTTTAATCACACCTTGTAGTCCTGGCGATGCATTTTCACAAAACACTGCTTTTATGGCACTTGGGCAAAGAATTTCCTTTCTGGATTTTTCCCTCTTTGTTTCCAAAACAGCAACACTTCTTAAATTTTTAGATTCCTGGAGGCTCACAGCTGACAGTTTATAAAATAGCATAAGCTTATTAAAATGACTAAGTGCAGCCCTGTTTTATAGTTTCAGTAATAAATCCCAGATTGTATAACCTGTGTGGACCCTTGATAACACCCACAGAGTGTGTGAATTGAGCTTTCATTCCTCATTCATGTCCTACCTCCAGATGTCACCTGTGGGAAAGTGTGTGTCCCAGAAAAAGAAAGTAAACAGGTACTGAAATAGTCAGGGATGTCAAAATTCAATCCTTGTAGCCTCTCTCAAAGTTCTCACTGGTGGTGGAGCTGGTGCTGAATTTGTAACTGCATTTGGTAGGGTGGAGGTACAGAAGCCATATTCAGCAATGGCGTTTGTGATGTTCCATGTGTATTCAGTGCTGTACATACTTGGATCTGGAATTTAGCCTGCAAAGCACACAGTCTGATGTTTGCAAAGGGGCAGTAAGCAGGACTGGAGAGAAAATACTGTGCCTGGTCATTGAGAAAAAGAGTTAGTCTGCTCTTTCCCGTTCTTCATTTTCTTGCAGGGTCACACTGCAACTCTAAAGGTTTTGCTCCCATCCAGGCTTTGAAAGAGTCAGGGAAAGAAGATTCAGTTGGTTCCATCTCTGGCCCCTGTGTTTCAGCAGGAGCTTTGAAATGATGGATAAAGTGCAGCACTATTGTTCTCATTAAAACAGCCTTTGCTTTCACTTCTATTTTAAATAGATACTTAGTTTTCATTGAGTGCTTCTGCTGCTTGGCTGCAAACTTCAGTAAATTACTGCCATGCAACACTAAATCAGCTTTTCTGCCTCATAAAAATCCCTTTGTCATTTGACTTTCTTGGTTTATATGTGACCAAAGGTATAAAACTTTCTTTTCTTTTAGAGATTTTACCATAGTTCTTTTTATTTTTTTTCCCTTTGTGCAAGGATGTAGAACCAATCTAAAACTTTGAGTTTGATGGAAGCATTACTAGCTTTGGTGCTTTCTAGCTTTTGATCCACAGAGTATTTCCATTCAGAGGAAGCTGCATCCGTTTTCTGTCCTCCTATGACTTCTCTCCAAGGAGATGACTCCTGCTCATGCATAGTTTGGGCTGAGTTTTCTGTTACCTTGGAAGAGTGATGATGCTGCAGCAGCATTCTTGACTCTTGTGTACAGGCAGCAGATAAATCAGTATTTCTTTTGTGTGCTGCTGCAGAAATGGTGCTGCTGACATTCAGATCATGAGATCTTCACATTTTGGCATTATTTATTGGCTTTATACTTTTGGAGTATTCAGCACTTGAAGGTCTCATTTCCCCTTCTATGAAGGTGATCAGATGTCCTCATTTTTTGTTTTCCTTTCCACATTTTAGAGGAATCTATGACTGGTGTCATCCCATGACTTCTGGATCTGGGAAAACACCACGTTTACTGCAGAACTGGCAGCCTTTGCCGTCTCCTGTACCATTTCTCCATGAAATAGTTCCCAGCAAAGACCTGCTGTAGCTGACACAAAGACAAAACTTGTGCTCAGTAAATATTTCTACAGAGATTCGCTGGGACCGGGGAGGTGCCTGACTGCTCTGAGCATGTTCCATGCATACTTTTCCCTCTTGAATAACTGATATTTTAAACCCACAGCTCCTTCTTTAAGGACAAAGCCTTTGGCCTGCCAGCTCTATGCGGCAGTTTGCTGTTAAAATGAATCCCAGTAGGTTTTCCAAGAACAAAAAATGGAGACATATTTTTCCACATAAAATCAAAGTTTGTTTTTTTCCTCTGTGCTTTCGTATAACTCTTAAGGGCTTCCATTGAGTTTTCTTAGACTTTCTGAAAAGGGGAAAAAGAAAACCCAGCGTTTGGATCAAAACCAAGTATGAGAAATTTCAGCATAAAGGAATTTTCTTATGGATGTTTATAGAGGAGAATAAAAATCTTAATTCCAGTCCTGTACAGTGACCCAATAAATGCTAACATTTTCTTCTGTGCAAATTCAACAGGATCTTGGTTAATTTGATGGCTCTTCCAAATGCCTTTTTCTCCTTAAAGTGGTATCAATTAGTATGATGAGAGACTTCAGTTCCCCTGGGCAGATGATTTCCAGTATTTTAGTAGGAGCTTGTCTAAGAGCCTTCTAAGTATTGCCTGTGATTTGGAAGAGGATATTAAACATTCCTACCTTTTCATCCTGTTTCTGAATCTTCTGAACAAATAAGACTTCTCTTGGCAGGAGATTTTTGTTTTGATTTAAAAATCTGGTATTAATGATTGGTCACAAACTGGTGCTGGGTTAATAATTCAGTTGTCCAGTCTCTGTGCTGCCTGTGTTCAACACCCTTCAAGGATGGAGCCTAAAATGTTACAGGAGCTCTTGCTTTAATTCTGAGATGCATGTCCAGGATAAAACATGGCCTAGAACATGGATTTTATATCACACCAATCTTCCAGAGACAGAAAATGAGCTGTGGAATTTCTGCTTGCTCCTCTGGGAAGCACTCCAAGGGTGCTGGAGCTGGAGGGTTAGTAAATGGGGATGATTTACCCCAAACCCGTGGTGTTTTCCCAAAGCCAGACACCTCCATGGAGACTGGAGGCCCATCTATGGAGGAGGAGGAATTCCATCTGCAAACCTCCTCTCTAGGTACCCGGCAACAGGATCAGTAACATCTGTTTCTCCAAAATGCGCACGGTGCTGCAATATTACTTTTTTCCAGCATTCCTCTAATGTGTAGTATTTTTTCATATGCCAAGTATGTTGAGGCCATAAATACTTTAACATGCAGAAGATGTGAAAGGAGGGAAGTATGTCCGTTTGGATACCTTTTCCCTCCCTGCCAGAGGGACCTGTTGGAGTGTGTGAGCACAGTGGGACTTGGGATGAGGGCCTGGAGTGACAGGACAACAGGACTGCCTTCAACTGACAGAGGGCAGGTTAGATGGGATATTGGGAAGGAATCCTTCCCTGTGAGGTTTGTGGGGCACTGGCATCATGGGCAAACTCAACAACTTGAGAAGGTTCTAGAGGATTTTTGAAAAGGAAACAGGAGAACCAGTTGATTCTTGCCAAAATGTGGAACCGGTGCGGTACAAGAAATAATACCCACCCAAGGAATTGAAGGTATAACCCTGGAGCTGCACAAACTTAGAATCAGTGTCCACCCACTGTGGCTCAGTTTTGGGGGAGGCTGGCAAAGGGAAATGTGCTGCAGGCAAAGCATACTTCTTTGCTTTTATTTTTCTTCCAATAAATCAGCTAGTGTTCAGTGCAACTCCAAAAGCTTTTTGCCTTTGGATTGGAAAGTGGAGCAGCAGGTAGGTGTGACGCAGGTTTTGCACAGTCACTGAAGTGAACCCACCTTAAGCCAACAGAGAGGGTGAAAGGTAGCAGTGTTTGGGGGCTGAATCGGTGTTTTCAGACGAGGCAGCACCTCTTTTATAAGAGCACGTTTCTATCGACTCCTTAAGAAGTTTAGACTGGAGGGCTGTCTCCAGAAGCTGCCCCCTCCCCGTTCCAGGTCCCAGGTGTTTGTCTTGGCAGGAGGCAGTGTCTGCTCGGCCGGGGCTGGGATATTAAATTGAGGGAACACAGAGCTCTTGATGCTTTTCAATAGGGCTTCTATTTAGGTAGGGGCAGGAGAGAGCTGTCGGGCACCTGTGATTGTCCAACAGGGAAAAAAGGAGGGATAAGGACAGGGGGGGAGAGCCCTGGAAATGTTTTCCAATTACATCAATAGAATGGTGAGAAGAAACTGTTTTCTGGGAGGTAGAGCCTTGTGTTGGTTTGTCTGCTGAGTCCTTTGCTGCAGTCCAAGCATTGGTGGGTGGAGAAGTCAAGGGTGAGACTGACTGAAATGGTGTTGGAACACTGGAAACACAAGGAACCTCCTGAACTGAACTTCCCATGTGTGGAGAGCCTTGTAAGAGATTTCACTACAAGCTGAATGATCCATGTGTGGCCCAAAGTGAGAATTAATCCAGGTATCCTGATTCTGATACTTGGGATAGTTCTCATTTCCCAGATATGTATTTCTGCATTTAATTTTTAAGGTGTGTGGGGTGGTTGATTCATTTAGTTTCCATAGAATGGAAATTTAATTTCAGCGGCCTTAAGCTGAAGGACAAAAGGTTTGGATTGGGTATTAGGAAGACATTTTTGCCTGTGAGGGTGGTGAGGCCCTTGCACAGACTGCCCAGAGAAGCTGTGGCTGCCCCTGGATCCCTGCAAGTGTTTGAGGTTAGGTTGAACGGGGCTTGGAGCAACCTGGTCTAGTGGAAGGTGTCCCTGCCCATGGAAGGGGGTAGAACAAGCTGGTGTTTAAAGTCCCTGCTAACCCAAACCAGTCCATGATTCCATGATTCTGTGTGGGAAACAAGGGGAGTCCCTTTTGGATGCTTGTAGGAAATGCAGGTGGAAGCTGAAGCATGACCATGTCAGAGTCCCTCTTCATTGGATAAACCAAATCTCTGTTGGTCTTCATGAGAGTGGAGGGTACTCAGCCTCTCTTGGTCAAATAAAGGCTTCTTCTGCCCTTGTTTTGAAGAATGGAAGCGGGGAAAGAAAGCATTTGGAGAAAGCTCCAGGCTTTGAAATTCTTGATGTACAGATCATGTTGGTGCAGGTGTTGGACTTGATCTTGTTCTTTGAAGCAAGCAGGTTCACCCTCCTGAGCGTAGTCTCTCCCATAAAACAGGACACAGGTAATTCTCCCTTTTCCCACTGAATTTTTCAGTGTCCTTGGATTGGAAAGTAAATGCCTGGCTCTTTCACACAAGCCTGCTTCACTCTGCTGAGAGCTGTGATCTTCTCATGCTTCCCTTCCAGGCAGAGTCCAACAGCACAGTGCATATTTGCACCTGTGTGTGACTGAAGGGTTCACAAGTTGGAACCACCTTCTGGAGGGGAAGGAGATTTTGGCATCCTTAGATCTCTGTGTTCATTCTTGCTTGTTTCTTGGTGAAGATGACTATTTAATGTAGCCTCCTGCTGCTGAGCAAGCTCCAACCTGCTTATTAATCTGCTTCCACTTATTGACAGCCTGCTATGTTTGGAGATTAATGTAGAGCCTTGAATGTGATGTTAAATTTCAATTTTTAAAGCTTGTATCTCCAAGGGGAGATATAAGCTTAAAAAATTGAAACTTAACATCACATTAAGTTTCCTTTCAACTCTTCCCAGTGAAGACCCAGCACGTGGTGTTTCCAAATTACTGTGTATGACAGAGGGATATGCAGGTCCTGAGACAGATAGGGGATGTCTGTAATACAAATGAAGATTCTCATGTAGAGAGATGCAGGGAAGCACTGTGCATCTTGAATTCCCATATTGTGTTGCTGGTTTGCTTAAAGTGGCTTTACAGATCCGCTCTCCCACTGTTCAGAGCTGGTTTAGGAGAAATAGCTGCTAATTAACGCTTCACCTCCCCAGGGTGTCATATCAGTGTTTGAAAAATTCTTTCTTTGTTATACAAAGGCATTAAGGACAGCTTAAAAACATAATTTATAACATTTTCTTCTTTCTGAGAGATTCTGTGTCTTAAAACGTGTTCCCAATACAGATACCAGCAGAGTTTGGCATGGAGACTGGGAGCAGAAGGTGAGAACATCCTCTGACCTCATGGTGTTGACCATGGGATGGTAGGGTGGGTTTAACAACCCAAAACCTTTCCTACTCTCTGGTGCTCAGTTTTAGAAGCACTTGATAATGGCCATCAGTGTGACTGCTGAACAAACTTCCTGACATTTTGAGGGTGGCCTTTCCAAAGCTCACCTGGGAATTAACTGCCTCACCCATACTGCAGAGCGCTAGAAAAGGGGGCATTTGACTTCCTAAAATACTTTTGGAAATCCCACCCATAATGTTTCATACTGAAGGTAAATGTGGCCATTAATGGACACTTCACAGCTCTCCGTTGTGCTCTCTGAATGAAGGGCTCTTTCCTCTTTCCCTACAAACACCCTATGCATATTTATAGGGAATCATGTTCCCCCTTAAATACTGTTGATTTTGGCTCAGGAAGTGATTCCTTAGTTTAACCTGCCCTTGTAGGTTATTTTCTCAAGGCTTTATATTGTTTCTTATTCCCTTATGCTTGTCTGCATCTTTTAAATTTTGGGGGAAAAAAAAAAGTATTTTCCAGATTTTACTCTATCCATGGATTGTCCAGTAAAGGTGTCCTCTGGGAAGTCCTCCTGGGTGGGCTGCCTGGGCCAGGCTGGGTTTGGCCTTGCTGCCACGTACCTTTTATTATGAACTCCAGCAGCACTTGCTCTTGCATCTCCCTAACTCCACGATATTCCCTCTATTCACTCTGCACCATTTCTTCTGGATCAAGGGGGACTGGAAGAACTGCAAGGATGAAAGGAATTAATGCTCAGAAGTCATTTAGACAGCTACAGATACTGGGGAGCCAGGTAGATGGGGTGCTGATGGGGCCTCGGGCAGGTGTCTTCTGGATTCTCCCCTGAGAGAAGCAAGTTTGTAGGAAAGCCAAGGAGTTAATCCACTTCCCTGAGCCTCAGGGCTGAGCTGGTGCTGGGAGCAGGCAGGTTTATCCCAGCCACTATGCCCCAAAGGCTGCTTTTGGATTTTGGTGGTCCTGTTGTCTTCCCTCTTTCACAGAATCCTGAGCACAGCTCTGGAGAACTCCACAGTAGCGCAGATTCCAACACGCCTTCTTCAGTGGATGGAAATTTTGAATGTCATTAATTTAGAAGAAAAAAAATAGTAAAATTAATAGCATTCCAAGATTGGAGACTGCTTTCCTGGATTGCTCCATCAATGTGCTTTTGTGGGAAAAAAAATAAATTTCCACTACATACTTTTTTCTTGAAAATCCACCACAGCCTTTTCTCCAAGGCAGCCTTGAAAAATATGTGCTCTGAGCACCTCTCTGGACATCTCTTTGGCTGGGGGGAAGGAAGCACTGGGTTGGCACTACAGTTTACAGGGAGGATTCACTTGAAAATGCATAGCCTGCATAGCCCCTTTGTCTCCATTCATTGGGGTAACTTCAAGCTCTTTTTGTTGGTGAATTTTTTTTTTTTTTTTTGAGGGGGAAAGAAATGTATGGGTTACAGTAGTATTGAACGCATTTTGTGCTTCGTCCCTCTTGGTATTTGTTTTTAGAGTTTCAAGTTGGGTCTTTAGGCTCTGAAATGGCATATGGACATGTTTTATCTCTTCCTTACCAGGCTGGAATGATAAGAACTGATGAGGATGAATACTTCATTGAGCCTTTGGAAAGAGGAAAGCAGATGGAAGAGGAGAAGGGAAGAATCCACATGGTGTACAGGCGGTCAGCGGTAGAGCAGCATCCCACTGACATGCTCCCCGATGTCCACACAGAAGGTACAGTACCCCTTGGGGGTTGCTTGCAGATCTATTCCAGGTGACTCCAGCCTATTGGAAGCTTTTGAAGGAGGCTGTACAACTTCTGTTTAAAGTGTGGGTCCTGTTTCTTTCTGAGTAACAGCAAAATTTTGCCAATTGTATTGTTTTCTTCCTTCTCCTAGTTGCTATGAAAGTACTCTGAAGGCAGTTGTGTTGATCAGATATATTTTGTCACATCCAAGGATTCCCCTCTGCCTTGAAGATGATGTGGTTGGTCCATCTGAGAATAATTACTGTGTCTGAGAATAATTATCATCATGTAGTTTAATCCATTTGCTTGTGTGTCTTTTTAATATTACACAAATCCTCATAAGCCAAGTCATTGCATGTCAAAGGTCAACGGTTTTGAGGCCCTGGGCTCAGGATGAAAGAGCAGCTCTGCACTCATCAGTGCTCTGCCTTTATTTCAGTATCTTCCAGCTTCCCACATTCCTATGTTTACGTTGTGTTCACATATTGTTGAAACTGGAAAGGGTTTGGGAAATAAAATAAGTAGTACTTAAAATGCAGAGAACTAGAGGTGCTTGGCTTTTGGTACCCCAGCAAGGCCATTCCAGCTTAGCTCGTGCATCTGGGAGGGGTTTAGCCTGGAGAAGAGGAGGTTCAGGGAGACCTTCTCTGAAAGGAGATCAAAACTCCTAGAATGGAGGCTGTAGCCAGGTGGGATTCAGTCTCTTCTCCCAGGTAAAAAGTGACAGGTCAAGAGGGCATGGCCTCACATTGCACCAGGGCAGGTTTAGATTTAGATTGGATATTAGGAAAAATTTCTTAATTGAAAGCCTTGTCAAGCCCTGACACAGGCTGCTCAGGGCTGTGGAGGAGTCACTATCCCTGGAGGGATTGAAAAATCATGTAGGTGTGGCACTTGGGGACATGAGTTAGTGGTAGCCTTGGCAGTGCTGGGGCAATAGCTGAACTCAGTCTTGGAGGGCTTTTCCAACCTGGAGATTGCTGAAGGTTAAAGCAAGATGCCCAAGCCTATGGAGCCTGAGGAAATGTTTGCAGTGGCTGAGTTGTCACGTTGGTATGAGCTGCACGTGAAAATGTTCCTCTTTCTTCTCTGTCCTTGCTCCCCCACCACCGTGCTTGGGCTCGAGGCAGCCATGCAGAATACGGTCTGCTCATGCTTTGGGAGTTCAGCCAGCACACACAGTCCAAATTTTCAGGAAGAGATGACAGATGACTCAACAAAACAGCCATTAAGATAAAAAAGTACTTTAAATTGTTGTTGTCAATGAAGTCATCACAGAACTGGAACCAGTGTGACAGCCTTTCTCAGCAGTGACACAGGACACGCTGTGTCATGTTTTCCTGACAAGTCAGTTTTCTAAGAGGGAAGCTTCCAGCTATGTGGAAGGAGCTTGCAGTCTGACAGGACATCTGGTATTCCTGCAGGAATTCACAGCGACTGGGGGTTGGTTGGACATGGCTCAAACAGTTGGACAGAATGAGTGTAGGAGTTGTAAGTCAAAAAGCTGCCATGCGGAGGGCAAGGTTTGAGCAGTGATCACAGTGCTGAGGAGCATGGATTGGTTCCTATGCAGTGCTCCCATGGATGTCAGCACACCTACCCACTGCTCTTTCCCTGTTTCCTTTAGGGCTATCCCTTTGATGAAGCTTCACTGAGCTGTCTTAAGTGGGAACCAGAAATGTGTGGGTTCTGGGGAAGATAGTGGGATGCCTCAAGCTGCTGGATAGCGTGGGTTCAGCCTTCCCACCCTGGAGCAGCACCCTGTGCTGATTTCTATTGATGGTATCCGTGGCTCTGGACAGCCTCTTCAGGGAATGACAGTGGCAATTTGCATGGATTGTTTTCATAATTTACTTTGTGTAGACGCTGGTTTCTTTAGAGCCTTACATGATACACTCAAGAAATCAGATTGGAAATCCTGCCCCATTTCTGTGGGGAATTTTTCTTTGTGTGTGTGCCCAACCACTTTAGGCTCATTGAAGCATTCCTTCATTAGTTATTATTCATTTTGGTGTGAGTAGGATCTCTTGCATATAAATGGACCTGAATATTTGGGCTTTGTTTTGATACCAGGAAATCGTAGATAGTTTTATATCTTCTATGCTTAGAAAATGCCTATGCTCTCACTCGGTGGCATCAGGGAAATGTGGATAATTTTCCATATTTTGACAAGCTCTTGGCAGGATTGACTATTTGTATGTCATGGGTAATCTGTCTGCTGATTCAAAGGGTCTTGTTTGACTGTATTCCTTGGAATCTGATCTTCCTTCTGCCAGGTGAGGCAGTGCAGGGAAGCAGTAAGTCTTGACCACCAAATGTTAAAATAATTTTATTAACCCAAAATCCCACTTGGTCCTTGTGATGTCTGTCAGACGGGGTGTTTGCTGGTTTGAAGTGCTGAGCTCAGGTTAGCTCCCCTGGACAAAGGAAGCTCTTCCACTTCTGTGGGATGGAAGGCAAGGCCTCCCATGGGAAGTCCCTCCTATTGAAAAAACACAAGTGTAGTGGGATGTGACATTGGACATTTGTTTTTAAGCACCTGGGATGAGCATCTGGTTAGGCCTGGCCTGGGAATCATATCACAGAGCAGGACAGTGTCTAGAGGTGTCCATGGTGTAAATAGACGTGACAGTCTCCTGACAGCTTTTCCATGTCAGGTTGTCCTGGGATGACATTTGTAAGCTCGACTTCCCCAGTCATTTAAGTCTTGATCCTAAAGACACTGAACATCTGCGCTTCTCGTTTGGGTTGAGTACTTCAGGTAGTCAGCATTCATGTTGTGTTATTCCCTAGTAATGTCACTTAAATAAAAAAATACTTATCCTTGAGGGCAAAAAGGATCAAAGGCCAGGTCTCCATGTTGAGTGTGTAGGGTCTGAGGGACAGACAGCTGAAAGAAATGGAGCAGTGTATGAGGCTGTCATGTTAACACATTATTTAAATAAATCCTTAGCTTTTCTCACCAAAACAGCTTTTTACTCAGGAATGGAAGGAAATGTTCCCAGGACAAGCCTGAGTTGGGGAGGTTTTGGAGGTAAAACAGTGATATTACTGTGGGTGGGATGAAAAGAAGCTGCTCCCTGTTAATAAGCTGAGAAGCATCACTGAAATGTGTGATCATTAACCTTATTCCTTGAAAGCGCTCAAGACCCAACAGAAACAGGCAAAGAGCCTGTAGAATTTACAATCAAATTTGCACCTAGGAGGCCTTCTGTGCAAGTTCTACTGGCTCAGGAGTGTGGTAAAATAAAACCCAAGCAGAAACATAAAAACCTGATCCAAGTCTGATGGAATCAGTGGGAACACTCAAACTGACAGCAGTGGGATGATGAGGCAGCATTTGGATCATATGCTGCTCGAGCTGATAACTGATTATTCAATTTGTCTTTCCTCCTGTTTGTTCATTTATTGTTTTTTCTGTGCTCTTCTCTGTGGTAGAATGATGACAACCAATCCTGAGCTTAGCAGTTACACAGCATGGTAATGTACCCTGAGCTTTTCTCTTTCATCCTTCTCTTCACACCATAGTATTTTTTAAATGACAACCTATTCACCCAGCAAGCACTTGAGATGAAAGTATTTTTGTAATTACTTCCTAACAGTGGGAATCAAGGAGCAGGAGCCTTTATCTCCCAGCTTCCTTTCAGAATTTTCATTTTCCCCAAAGAACCAAAGTGCTTGTGTGTCTGATGGGGTTGCCATGGTGCTGGCGTCGAGTGTCTTTGTCCCAGGTGGGAAACATGTAGGAGGAAGAAATGATTTGGGAATTGCTCCTGGTTGCCTGGGAATGAAACCCTGGAATAGAAGGTAGAAGAGTGGGAAGACTATTGCCTCCTTGGGAGACCTCCCTGTGCACTTCCCCAGGCACATTAGTGGTTCTCAGGGACACTGTCATGCCGGAGGGTGTCTGAACTCTTTCTCAGCTGAATTTCTCATGACCTGTGTTCTGGTGGAGGATATTTTTGATGCTGCACAGCCCACCACACAAGTTTGTGCATCAGAACAATGGGGAAAATGGAAATTATTTCTGTGTAGACTCATTACAGCATGTTGTGTAACATCCTCTGTTCAGTATGGATATTCTTGTATAAACACAGAATCCCAGCGTGGTCTATATTGGAAGAGACCTTAAGGATCATCTTGCTCCACCTCCTGCTGTGGGCAGGGATGCCTTCCACTATCCCAGCTTGCTTCAAGGTCCATCCAGCCTGGCCTTGGACACTTCCAGAGATATAGGGCTGCTTCTTTGGGCAGCCTCTGCCAGGTTCTCACAACCCTCAGAAGGAACAATTTCTCCCTAATATCTGGTCAAAAGTCTCCTGCTCTCTGGTAGACCCCCAAGAAAAGCCCACCAATAACTTGTATTGATGGCAATAACCTGCGCTGTCTAAGGGCATCCTGTTCTTTGTCTAGCACTTCTGGAGCTTTTGCTTTTTAATTTGGCCTTTTTCTCTTACATTGAAACTGAAGTGGGTACTCTGAAGTCCTTCACTGAATATAGTTTGTGGGGTTGGGTTTTTTCTTTTCTTTTTTTTTTTTTTTTTCAGGTAACAGTTTGCTGAAGGAAATGGTAATCAAATAGAACAGGAAGAGCACAGTATGGTATAAAAGAAAAGGAGTGTTGGTGATGGTGATAGGAAGCAAAGGGAAACAGACTTTATAGTGAGGAAAAGCTTACAATTTTTTTTAAGAAATAAAAGCTTGAGCAGGAGTGGATCAGAAGGTGCTGTGAAGTGACTGATGTGCTCTCTCTGTGTCGGGGAGACTGTGCCTGATGATGAGGGCAGGAACATCCATCTGCTTAAGTCATCTTCTATTCTTGGCAATAACAAAGGAAAATGATTTTTAAATAAAACCAAGAATAAAGGCTTCCTTCCAACTGCAGGCACCCAGCGCCAGAGTAGTAAAACACACAGAAAAATCTGTATGAAGGGAAAATTGAAAAAATGGAGACAAGTCAGTACATTCAGCTTGTGGCCATTCCAAGGCTCCTACCATTTTCCAATAAAAACTCCCTGTGCCCCCAAATTGCATACAAGGAAGAATACTTTCAATAAACAGTAGTGCTAACAGAGAGGAGAGGCTTTGAAATATTGTGTAAGCAACTGGTCCTATGTGAAGGTTTGGTTCATAGATGACATTCTCAAAGCAATCTGGGAGAGACATGCCAAGGGGAGGATCACCCTTGGGTGGCCCATGTAGGACTCAGGTCCCTGGCTTGGATGTGAAGTGGCTCATCTCTGCCACTGAGTTTGATCAGAAAGGTGCACATGAGATGGTTCAAAGTGCTTTTTATGGGCCTGAACATAGTACCAGGATGGCACTCTCTGAGAATATGGGAATGAGAGTCAGAGGAGCTGCCTTATCAGGGGGAGTTCATGTGAATTAGAGGTCAGGAACCAGAGGAAATGAATCCTCCCACAGCTTGCGGGGGCTGAGGCTTGCTCATGTGTTTCACATGTGCATCCTACAAACTTAGGACCAAAACGAGAGCACCGAGAGACTCTACTGGAAGTAGAGAGCTGTGTTTAATCAGTCTGTGTTCTGCAGCAGCCTTTTGATGGGAAAATGAGCTAAAACATAGCAGTTTGTGTCATAACATAAAAGGGTAATTTCTGTACCCTAAGACTCATGCTGGACTTTGTCCTGAATTTTCTGCAGTTTTAGCATTTTACCCCACTGTGAGACACCTGGTTTTTAATGGGTTTGATGCTCAGTAAATTTATAGGAAGATTATAGAAACATCTTAAGAATCTAACTGAGGGAAATTTAATTCATTTCTGTCTTTGAAAATATCTGGATGAGAAGTTGGCATCTGGTTTATGACAGAGAAGGAAAATGCATCTGGTGTGTTTTGAATGAGCAATTTGAATGCCATGCTCCTGCTTTTGGTGGGGTCCATGTAGGGTTACTGTGGAGTAAATCTTGCTGTGCCCCATGTATTACCCCAAGATGTTCCAGCTCTCTACACCTTTCCCTTTATCCCTTCCAAATGTGGTGTAAATGATAAATAAACTTATCTTGTTTGTCATGTGTGGGATGACACAGAGTTGGGCAGCTGGAGCTGACAGGAATGTGGATGGAAATGACTAACATGAGAATATCAGCCTCATACTTCACGTTGCTCCCAGTGGATTGAGTTTCTTCAGATCCATTTCTGGGTTACACAAGTGCATAAATCTTTCCAAAATGCAATAGTAAAACACTGCAGAGAGTAGCAGCATGACCCAGCTGTTGTTTGCTAAGAAAACAGGGATTTTAATTTTTTTTTTTCCAGAATACCTTGCCTAATCATTCTTTGGAGTATTCCAATAACATGGGACAGGATCAGCCAGATAATTAGGGTTCTGGATGTTATTAAAAGTCACACAAGTCTGAGTCTGCAGTTAGAGTTGGAAAGGAGGGAACTGATGTCTCAGCGAAGCTGACTTCTCGTGCGTGGTTACGGGGAGAGGCTGACCTGTGGGAACTCTGTGTTGGATTCCACCAAATACCATGTGGTTTGGGAAGAGAACCCAGGGAGGGATGAAGAGCTTAGCTGGCTTGTACTTTAGGAGTAGCCAAGGGAAGCGTTTCGTTGGTGTGTCTTCCTTTGCAGCATTATTGGCAGGGCCTGTTTCTAAGCATTCCCTGGAAAGGTTGGAGGACCTATCCGCAGGAGGCGTGTCCTTGTGTCTCCTTTGGCATTTTACCTCTCCACCCAGGTAACAAGCAGGAAGGAGGCTGCTGCCTCCCAGCAGCCAGTGACGTGCCTGCAGGGAATGGGTTTGTCCTTCCCATTGTTCCTGGCAACAGCCTGGGTCCATCAGGTGGCTGGAAAGGGGAGGATCTTCCTTCTTCTCCCATATTTCTGCATAGGGTGCCTAGCAATGGACCTAGATATCTGGAGAAGACTGGATTTAGACACTGGCATCCTCCATGGAGGACAAGGAGTGGTGGACTGTGAGTGTGTGTGGAAGGGCACACTTGATTAGCAAGTGCTGTCTTTTTGTGTGAAATGACTATCCTGTAGCCATAAATGCAAAATCTGGATCACAGAGTTTGGATAACGATTTGTTTGCCAAATACCTGTGTTCTGTAATCCTACAGATATCAAATAATAAATCAACACCACCTGGTTAGTGCAAATTAGAATAAAAACTTCCAAATACATGGATCATCTTGTGCAAAATCCTAATAATACCTAAAATGTTTCAGATAATAAATTTTCAACTGCAACAGGGTTAAACACGATGTAAACTGAGCTTTTTTAGTCTCTGCTGGAAACAGTAACAGGTGATGCAAGGCCATCCAAGGAACTTTGTGCTTTCTTAAAGGAGAGCTCTGCTCTGCTTTCCAATTCTCCTCACTAATAGCTCCAGAGAACATAAAGTCACAATTTCCAGGAGGAATAGTAGTTGTGCTTTCCTCTCCTTGACAATAAATCTGTTAGAGGTATTAAAGTAAAAGGTAGGAGTAACTCTGCTAATTATTTACAAAACTCAGATCAGTGGGAGTCAGTGATGGGTCTGTGGTTGCCCTTGAGCATCAAAATACCCTCTGGGCCAGAAGGGTTTCGATGTCTTTCCTCTGTTTCATGTCAAAGTTACTGCTGTAATCATTTACCAGTTCAGTGTATGCTCTGTTCCCTCCTGTCCAGCTCTTCTGCACTGTGTGTCCAAGTGTTGTCGAGTGGTATTGTGAGATTTGAGAAGGTCCTTGCAAGCAGAGAGTGAAAGTTTGTGGGTCTGGGGATGTCTGCAGTCTGCAGCATGGGCCAGCTTCCCACTGCCAGAGGGCAGGGTTAGATGGGAAACTGGGAGGAAATTCTCTCCTGTGGGACTGGTGAGGCCCTGGCACAGGTTGCCCAGAGAAGCTGTGGCTGCCCCATCCCTGTAAGTGTTCAAGGCCAGGCTGGATGGGGCTTGGAGCAACCTGGGATAGTGGAAGCTGTCTGTAACCCAGGAGAAGAGGACCCTGGGGGAAGAGAAGAAGCTGCTGAGGATGTTTCTTAGGAGCTCTAAATGTAGATTGAGCAGAATCACTGGGTATGATTGCAGGCTGCTCTGCCAACTAGTGATGTACTTTTCACTTAGGTCTTGGACTTGCTAACCAAGTTAGGGAGCTAATTAGGAGCTGGCTAATTAGGAGCCAGCTACAAATCAGTGTCTTCTTCTTTTGTTTCTGGATGTTGATTTTCATTTGCCTTTGAGTACCTGTGATTTGATGATCAAGATTAGTTGTGGTTTTTTTTTTTCCATTGCTTAGGGCAGAAAAGGAAGCTCAAGGCCAACCCATGATGAAACTGAGTTTTGATCTTCCATGTTTCCTCATGACATGGAGCAAATATCTCAAACTCCACTTAAAAATCATGTTGTTGAACAGGAAAAATTTGGCTGGTGCCTCTAGACTGAGAGTAATTCCTAGTATATCCCTTGCTTTCATTTGATCTGTGGCAAAACCAGTTTTGAACACTACTGAGAAGTACCTCAGAGTGAAAAGGCAACTCATTTTACTCTGTGCCTCATGAAGAAACTCTAATTGATATCACTACAAATGATGTAGCTAGTAGCATCATAGATGTTGTTGATTTTCAGCAAAAGCCCTGTATTCCATAGATCTATAATAGCAATAAAAATCCAGTTCACAAAATAAATTATTACTGTATTTATTTACTTTTTGAATGCTCAGTTCTAACCAAGAGGCAGCGAGTATTCAGAAACCACGTAATTAATTTTTTAATCTGTTTTAAGTAGATTGTCCTGAACAGCCTTGAAAATGCACTACCTTGCTCCTCGGTTCTTCTCATATTCTTCCATACCCAACTCCACGTTCTTTTTATTCCTGATCACAAGTGAATTTGCAAACAGATGCATTTGAAACTCTGCTTTGGTAGTTTAATGCTATTTTTCAATTTGCTTTTATGGGGTTGCTGCTTGATTTATTTCAAGTCCCCTTCCTTAATCAGAGTTTTCCCTGCCAAGAATAAGTAACAATATAGTTTCATCACTTCCAGCACTTCAAAGCTTCCAAGTTTCTGAGAACATTTACTATTAGAAGTAAAAATTAGTCTTCCTTTAGTTAACAGTGCTCTTTAATAGGGAACACAAGGGGAGATAAATCAATTTAAAGTATCTGTTTTTTTGAGGGCTCTCACTGCACTGTGCCGTGTTATGGGGCTTGATTACACACTTGGTTTAATTGGAGGAAGGCTGATGAAGTTCTGACCTCCTCAGATCTGCTTCGTTTGCTCTTTGTCAAACATGCTTTTTTTTTTTTTTTTTTGCTGGTGAGACAGAATCATTATTCATATTTATTTCACTTTTTTACATCTGAAGTTTGTCAGGCTGCTTGGAAAAATGGGACAATGAAAGCCATCTGGGCATCCCATCCACTTCCATTTGGAAACATCTGCATCGTTATTAGGAATGTCTCACCAGCACTGCAGTGAACAGATGTGTTCCCTTTCCATCTCCAGGCTCACTTAGAATTTCTGATAGTGAGAGAAATTCGATAGGCACTAAACCCCAAATGCCTGTTCCTTGATCAGGCCCTCTAATACTACTAATTTAGGATGTTTGTTCCCATGTAAAGTAGAACCCAGTGGCATTTGAGGGAGGAGACAATGGGGAAAAGGCAGCAATGTCTCCTGCAGGGAATTCCCTGTCTGTGTCTGTAGGATTTAAAGTTGAGCACTTGTATTCTTGAGCCTTTGCCATGCAGGTTGACTCACAGCTGTTCATCAGATGTAAGGCTCCGTGGAAATCCAGAGTCCTCTGTCTCCAGCTGCCTTGTCTCCATTCTTAAAGCCTTTAATTTCTTTAAAGAGAGAGAACTCCCTGCATGAATTTACCATCCCTTTTCTGAACCTCACAAGTGTTGGCACACAGTGTATAGGTGCTCCAGCTGCCAGTATCTCCATATAGCTCCATACTTTGCAGTCCCTGTACAGGTTTCCAGTGAGAGTGGTGAGGCACTGGCACAGGTAAAAGATAGCATTGTGTCTGCATTGCCAGGGAAGCTGAGGCAGAAGCTGGAAAGCCAGGGAGAAACTGGAAAGCTGCACTGCTGGACAGTGAGTTCCCTCAGCTGTTTTTCTGTGGAAGAGCACAACTGGACAACCAAGAGCATCTGTGAAACCTTTTAGGTACTTAGGACATAATAAGCTGCTTTTAGCATCTTCTGTGAAGGCTTATTTGGGGTGACGATGATATTTGCAGCTGGAGTGGGATATTCAAAGGCACTGCAGGTTATTACCCCAACTAGAAGTGGGTAAGGTGATGCCCACAGTTTGGAAGTGACTGTTCCACAGTGGCAGAGCTTCTATCCAAATCAAACTTCCCAAGTCCCAAGCAGATACTCTGTCTCGCTAATGGCTCGGCTTTATTTGGTTTTTTTCAGGATTTTCAGGTCAGCAGTTTGGTGATCTTTGTGCTCAGTTGGGTTTTTGAAGCTGTTTGTTGCCCCGACCCAAGACCCGCTTTGTGAATATCAGCCTGGGCTTTTGGGACACCCCCTTCCACTGTGGATGTGGTATCTGGGTAGAATGGCCTTGTGCATATTTTTGCTGTTATCTTGGACACTCTCGAGGTCCATGGACTGTTGGGAAATAGCTTGGGCTTGGAGACATTTGTTGCTCTTGGAATGCTGACTTACAGTGCATTCATGGAAAAAAAAGCAGGAGCTCGAGTTCAACAGCATTCAGTGACAGTTTATAGTTGGAGCTTTTCCTTTATATTTATGCCAGTGGAATTTTGAGAAATGGCTGAAATTCCATGTGGCGAGAAAGAGAGGCTTATTATCCGTGACTAATTCTTGGATTCACTCTTTAAAATTGTTATTATTTGCTGTTGTGACACTTCTACTCTTCTGCTACATTGGTTGATCCTCTTGTCTCCTAATTTTGAACAGCATTTCTCTCACCTTGGATTGCCACTCTCACATCATTCCCACTGCCAACCTCCTTTGGGAGTTCAGCCTCTGCAACCACACTGTCAGCCTGGGATCCAGAGCCGGGCTAAGCTTGCCTTTGTGTTAGTTAGAGGTTGAATCCAACATGAAGGCTCTGCATTTTTGGATGACAGGATTGAAAATCGTGATTGCTTTTGGTGCATAGGATTGCCTTTCTTGCTGTGTTTTCTGCAACACAATATTTGATAAAGCATTTCTTCTTTTTAGTTCTAAATCAATAAATTTATTACTTAGCTTAAGAGATCCTTTTATATGTCTAAAATGAACACTTGGGCTGTTTTCCCCTCCTTTTGCAGAGAACAGTCTCCTTTTTGTCATATTTCTAGTCAGACCTATTGTATATTCAATGGAAAATTCTTCCTAAATCTTCTCCCCTCTCAGGTTCTTCCCCTTTTTATTACTATGCTTTTTGTCGCTGTCTCTGCTAGCTTTCCACCAGACTGGAGGGCTCATTAAAGTAATACTGTGCAGGAAATAGAGAGGGGTGCAAGAATGGAACCCTGCTCGCTAAAGAGAGAAAGTTGGCAGCTCTCCTCTCACAGGAAAGTTCCTTGGATTTGAGGAGCAGCTTCTTTGAGAGAGTGCTACTGAAGGGGCGTGAAATGCTTGGTTAAGTGTCATTGCACAAATAAATGGCATTTTGGATATTCACACATTGTGATGAGGTTCCAGCAATAATGATCCAATTTATTTGAATTAATTTGTATATGGGAGTTGGAAATTTATGTTTTATCTAAGTGTTCTTGAGTGTCAGGAGGGAGAAGGTGGGCTCTGGATAGAAAAAATACTTATTCCCTATTGAAGATGCTTCCAGCAGACCTCACCTCCCATGGCGGACTGCAGGGATGAACCTTGCTGAAAAACTCCTTCTCCTTAGTCACAGCTTTTCCAAGAGAAATAGTCCTTGAAAAAATTGTCTTTCATGTCACAGCAGGAGAATTTATGATTATGACTCTGTGCTATTTTGGATGGGATCAGGATGGGGAAAAGGAGAGGGGAATGATCAAAATATCCTGTGTGGAAACAGTGCGAGTTAGATTCATAACACATCTGTGCGAGGTGCAGGCGAGGCTGGCACGCATGTAGGAATTTGGTGAGGTGGAAAGGAAAAAAAAGTGCTTTGTTGTGTAAGAGTCTATATGAAAAAAGGAAAGTATAAGGGGGTTGGGTCCATAATGAAAAAAATCTGTGTCGGTTTCTGAGGGCTGCTGTTTGAGCCTGGCAGAAAACTCTTCCCCCGAAGAAGGGCCATAGGAAAGTGTAGATGGGACCCTTCTATTTGCAAACCAGTTCTGTGGTGTGACATTGAAAATCAACCCTCCTAAGCTGCCTGTTTGCTGGGTTTTTTCACTAAAAATAGTGTGATGTCAGCATGTCTAGTGTCAGGCTGTGTGGTTTTGTGAGTGTATCACACTTACTTCATGTAATTACAGACAGAGCTGTGGGTAGATGAGGTTCTGCTCCGTAAGGAATTGTGAGAATTGACAGCTGGCTTTTACCTCAGGACTGTTCTCTCCCTGTCAGCCCTTCCAGTTTTAAAATCCTTCCTTCCAGAAAATGCTTGACTGGGAGACAGCAGAGACTTTGACTGATTTTCTGTGATTTCACATAATCTGCCTGTGTGTCACTGCATACTATTGTTCAACGAAGAATCAGAATTTGTTGACCCAGCATAGCTAGCTGGAATATATTTATAATAGCTCACTTAATGTATTTTTTTATTCTTCCAAAAAAAAAAAAAAAAATTACTCCATAATCATTAATTCAGTCAGGTCTTATGTGCAAGTTAATTAAAAAATTAAGGATTTCAGCTGGAGATAGGGTTGATGGACAAATGAAACACTGCAAAACTTCTGTTTACATGCCTTAATACATAAGTATTGTAAACCATTTTATGTATCCAAATGTACATGTGTATCATAGGATTGTGGAATCCTGGGGTGTTGTGGGTGGGAAGGGACGCCTCATGTTTGCAGACATGGCTCTGCTGCTGCGGTGGAGGAGCCCTGCCTTGGACGTGGCAGTGTCACTGCAGGTGCACAGGCTCATCAGAAGGCTGGGCTCCCAAACCCAGCTGTTGGACTTTGTCCTCTCAGAAGGTCGGAATCCACTTAGTGCCAACTGAGCAATTAAGGACAATTATGCTTTCAGCTACATTAACGAGTAACGGAGCAGGAAGACACTGGGAGGAAGTGACCCGTTGTTGCACGCCCGCACACTTTGTGATTCACTATCACTGGCAAGGCATTTGAAGTTCTCTTTGTCTCGGTAATGTGGGCTGCATAAATATTTTCCCACATTTTTTTCCAGTTTTACACACTCAGTTATTCCTTTTATGTGAGTGATTAATGTGAATTCCATTCTCCATTCTCCTTTAAATGTTGGTCTCAGCAGAAGCCATGGGATAGCTGAGTCTTGCCCGTGGTGTTTCCTCCTGTGCCAGTGGCCGTATGAGGGAATCACACTGAGGGTGCTGAAGAATAATTTTGCCTTCCATACCCATTCATTCAGTTTAGAATGGAACCAGGCCCAGCTATTCTTCCTGTTCCGTGTCTTCTGTGAACCTTCTGTGAGAGGGGGAAACAAGTGGCTTAAGGCCCAATAAAATCAGAAATCTCCTTTGATTTCTTTTTGTGCAAAACTTCTGGCTTTGGCACTTGGACAGAGCTTCAACTTTTCCCTCCTCCATTTCTCATTTGGCCTTTTAGACTTCAGGTGTCAGGTGGCTGGACTTCAGACTCTTAAAGGTTTCCAACCTTAACAATTCTGTGATGCTGTTTTATTGTAACAGGTTCACTCCAGCCAGTGACCTCTAGATGGATTATCCAGATTCCAAAGCTCCATCACACAGACGGGCCAGGGGAGAGCTGCTGCAGGACCCAGATCCCAGTATTAACTGGTTCCTAATTTGTTGTGGTAATGGTCTCCTCTGTCTCTTAGAGGTTCAGGCGAACTTGGAGCAAGTCAGTGAGAAGCATGTTCGTGTCTCTTTCATTTACAGGAAGAAACATTTAAAGTACCTTTTTGCTTCTTCCACTGTTGCCACCACAGTGTCCTTCAGCATTTTTAGTAGCAAAAATGGTGTTGCTGTGCCCCACCTTGTCCCCACTGGCGTTCTCCCCTTGGATTTTTACAATGTGTTTTCATTGCTGGTCATCACTGGAATGGAAAAGCTTAGCTGCCTCAGCTGCTCGTGGCTCTGCTCTCCAACTCTTTGGCTTATCCACAGGCAGGAGAAAGCAAATGTGTCCTGGAAAAGGGCAAAGATTCTTTCCTGAGATTTGCCCTTGCATAGATCATGGTGGGAGAGCCTTTCCCTTGGCATGGATCAGAGTGGCAGGCCTCCAACACTGGGATTTTTGCATCATTTGTGGGCCTGGAGCAGCTCACACGTTTAGGATATTTAGGTGAGGTATTAAATTGTGCATTGGTGGCTTGTACAAGTCCTTCCTTAGTAGCTGTCAAGCTCCATCCCTCATTCCCAAGGGCTGGGAGGGATGCTGTGTCTGTGTGCTGTGTGAGCAAGGCACAGCTCCCTGCTCGGAATAATCCCCTTCTAAGGGAGCCGGGCTCTGTCCGGTGTCCCGCTGTTGTGTCTGGACAGTGTAGCAGGCTTTGCTGACTTCCAGAGGCTTAGGGCAGATAAAGTGGTGATCAGAGGGTAATTGCTGTTGACAGTGGGCAGTGGGCTGCTTGCTGATGCAAAGGGCTGTGGCTGGGCCTGCAGAGGATCACTAGCCAAGCTGTGTCCTTTTGCACAGTTTTTGTGGCAGTAAAAGGTCCCACATGTTTAGGAGCACATTCCTTACAAAGCTTTTAAAAACAAGCAGCTGCGTGTAAACACAACTCTCCCTTTATCCCAAAGATATGAGCAACCCAAGAAGTAGTTAGTGCCCTCACTGTGGAAACTGCTCCCATTTGCCCCAGTCTTTGCCACTGAAAATTTACTTACTGTCTTTTCTCTGGAAGCTGTGGCTGCCCTATCCCTGCAAGTGTCCAAGGCCAGGTTGGATGGGGCGTGGAGCAACCTGGTCTAGTAGAAGATGTTCCTGCCCATGGCCAGGAGGTGGAAGGAGATGGGCTTCAAGCTCCCTTCCAACCCAAACCATTCCATGGGTCTGTGAAATCGGAAGTTTGGCTCCTGCCGTGCTTTCAGCCAGCTGGCAGAAGCTGGGTCAGATGCCAAGGAGTAAGGAGTGAGAATTTTAAGGCCTTGCTATAATGACTTGGTTCATGAGCACTGGGGGGACTGCATCTCTGCCAAAGCAACTTCCTCACTGTAGTGTTCTGGTGCTTAAAATACCTGCTTAAAGAGTTTAGACCCTGGAATTCATGTGAAGCCTGTTGGGATCTCAGGGAAGCTGCCCAAAAATGCAGACATAGGCCATCCAGCATTTCTTCTTCCAGTAAGTTCTGAATTAGCAGATGAATTATGAATACAACCTGTGCTTTCAGAATGTAGTGGGTACCCCCCTTTCAGGACTGCTCTGTCCTTTCACAGTGCATTATTCCAGTTAGGAATCCAAGGATGCTTTAAGAGTACTCCGTTGTGAAGTAAAAATGATTTTTGGGTTGATGTAATGATACATGAAGGTATGAGTGCTTTTAAGGTTGTTAATGCAGAGCTCTCTCGTGTTCCTGGGTGAGTGTCTGACTGGAAAGTTGTGGATTCGATGCTTTTAAGAGCTGGAAACTTTGGGAGCAAAGCCTGGCCACTGAGCTGTAAAATCAAGCTCTCCCATACCCAAACTGGGTTTGGTTCCGGCACTCCAGGTACCCCAGGTGTGCACCTCAGCAGTGGGCCAATCTGCACATTGTTCCTGAGTTATTTTTCTCATCTGCAAACCAAATTTCAGAGCCTGTATAGATGCTTTTTCCATACTTTTTGACATTGATACAGATGATGATTTTGCAAAATGAGACTTCTTTTCCTCTTTTATTTTTCACCTTTTATTGCAGCTGTGTTTGAAAGGCCCCATTGATATTGTGGTGTAAAGTGAAAAATAGACAGCCTTGCTTGGTTTATTGTGTCCAATATGTGACCCACAGGCCTCTCCATGTGCTCTGTTGGTATGTAAGCACCAGCAGAAGGTGTAGCTCAGGTCTCCTAAAATGCCAGACCCAAATGCTGAAGTCTTCCTCACATGTGCAAAAAAATTCTGGCCTTTACTCAACAGAATGTTCTCCTAGGGTTAAAGTAGAAAAAATCAGTTTATTGCTATTAAAGTCTCTGAGCTACATGTGTAAGTTGCTAAACTGAAGGAAGAATGACACGTTGTAATAGTGTTTTGGTAAAAGACCTGGAATTGTCAGGCGACTGTTTTTAATATATTTTCATACTTAAAAATTCAGGGTCAAAGCCAGACTCCAGCTCTACCCATAATTATGCTTTTTTGAATAATGCCACCTAGTAAATATATATTTTTAACCTGTTCTAAAAAGAAATGCACAAACAGAACTAACCACCAAATCACCTGTACCTCCAAAATAAAATTATGATGGAATCCTTGCTATATATAGAGAGAGCCAAATAATTAAAGAAATGGGGAATGGGGGGATGTCTCGCTACTAAGAAAGCAGGAATTCCAGGAGACATGGTTTGTAATTCTAGGATAACTACCTCTTGGCTAAGTTGGCTGTTAGGGCTAAAGCCCAGCTAAAAATAAGGTGCAGAGCAGATGAGCCAGGGCAAGGCCGGGCAAGTCCCGAGGCCATGTTAGGCCAGCATGGAGCTGTGATCTGGTATTAGGGGGTGGCCAGGCAAGGGGCTGGCACGTCCATGGGCTGTGCAGGGAGCAGCCTCTCTGGCTTCTCTGCTTGTCCTGTGTCCCCCCTCAGCTTTTGATTATTAGAGGGCAATATCTTTATTGCAAACAAGCTCAGTTTGACCCTGAGCCTTATTCCTCTTCTTTTGATTGTATGCTAGAGCCTCACAGCAACGGTTACACCGCTACTCAATTGCCACAGATCCAAAAACCTTTTCACCACCAATCAGGTGAGTGCAGAGCTGTTGCAGACTGTCCAGGGAGTGTGTCAGGCGTGTCCTCCAGCACTGGGAACCCTGGAACAGGCTGGCATTCCTCTTCGCTGTTTGTTTCTGGTCATGGGATGGAAAAAGAACAGTTAATAGTTGACCTAAATTCAGGCCTAGTTAATTATAGTTTCTTTCAGTTCTGGCTTTGTTCTGTGTGTGTTCGCTGCCAGGTGAGGATAACCTGCAGTCCTAGAAAGCCTCATGCCAGGGAGGGAAGTGATGACAAGAAAATTAGAGGGTGAAATTCCAACCTTTTCTATTGGAAAAGTTTATCCTGAGTTGGCTCTAAACACGATTCAAATACATAGAGGATTATGCATTTCTACGTGGCTCCCTGAGTGTGCGGCTGGCATCAAGCCTTGGTGTAAATGAGGGCTAGGAGCAGTTTTTGCTGATGGTGTGTGGAAGGCAAGAGCCTTCCCGTGATGTCAGCACAAGGAATATAGTGCAGGAAATCTTCCATCCTTCCCAGAATCACCCTGCAGCTGGAACTGCTCAGGTACCAGAGAAGCACATATTTCATGGAAGCAGTCGGTACTCCAGAAAGTTTCCTTTGCTCTTTCAAGTGTAAGAACAAAATAAGACGGGGTCTGTGTTTGTGGCCTATGGAGTTCATGCTTTTCGTGACTAATCCTGCAGCCTCAGGATTCAGACCTTCCTTTAATCCCTGTTTGTTTGTCATTCTGCCAGTCACTGTCACTCCAAAGATCCCACTGGAAGAGAACATAAACAGAGGTAATACTCTGAGCTTAATCATCTCAGGAGGTCTGCTTGTGAAGGCACAAGAACTTCTTCTCTCCCTTTTCTTCATTCCTTAGTGTGGTGAAGCTTTTGTGAAAGTGGAGCTGTGTCTGAACCTGGTTGCTGGCATTTTTATTTCCATTAGTAAATTCTTCAGTGTCTTTCTCTTCTGCTAACACCTCCTCTGACATCAAGACACTTTTGCAAGAGGTGACACCGCCACCAAACCTTATCTGCCACATTCCAAGACTCACAGGTGCAGCAGCACTTCCATCCTCAAGTGGTGGACCACATCCAGGTGATGGCTGAACGGTCGGACTCGATAGTTAGAAGGGTTTTCTGTAACCTGACTCTGACTTGCAGGCTGTTCTGAGTTTCTCTGGTTTGGTTTTTGTTAATCCTCAAGTGATTTCTTCCACCTGTCCCGAGGGAAATGTTAAATCCAATGTTCTCTTTTGTGTAACTGCACTGTGTTTCTGCAGCAGCAGAGCTGGTTTGCTTTGTGTTATCAAAAGTTCATAGATAATATTTATTTATTGTGAAATATCCCAGAGAGACACTCTGCAGGGGCTTCTGGAAGCACTTCATGGGTATAGCCTTGAATATACAGGGAAACATCAAGTAAAGCTGTGTATTTTTATGGCCAGCTGGCTCAGCTGGGGTTGCTGCAGAGACAAACTCTTCCCTCAGCCCCCAAAAACAAACAAGCAGAAGTTTTGGCAGCAGTTAAGCAAACAACAAACTCTCCTACAGAGACAGTGACAGTATTAAGGATCCAAATCGTGGAGTCAAGACTGCAGGTCCAGTGTCAGTGCTCCACATGGGAAGGGGGTTTCGGACAGGGCTCTTAGGACAGGACACATTCTTTTCATGCCACAAAACTCTTGTGGTAGTGCTAGAAAGTCATTTGGCGCTTCTGGAGTAAAAGGCAATTTCAGGCAATTCTTCAAGAAAAGATAAGGGAGAATGTGTAACTTGCCAGGGTTTGGTTTTTTTAAGGACCTAATAAATCAAAGCACACGAGTTCCAGCACATCCCAGAACCTAATGAGAACATCCTGTCATCAGATCTTTGCCCTGACGACCTGGGTGGTTTCTGTTGCTGATCCCTCACAATTGGGCAGTACCGGCAGTGCCACAAAAATGTTGCATGTACGCAATTTGTGTGGAAATCACTGGGAATTTTGTTGGAACTGTTTGGAATGTGCATTTGAACTAAATGATTCTTCTTTTCTTCGCTGGTTTTTCAAAAGACACACTTCAAAATAAGGCTCAGGAGGCAGTGACAGGATGGACTGGCCTAGTTTCCTTACTTTGGGAATAGCAGAATGGAATTTTTTAGTAGCTGCAGAACACGTCTTTCCCTGGGGACATTTTATACATTAACAAAGTCTTTGGAAAGGGACTTAGATTGATCTCAATTTCTTCCACACTGGTTTCTCATTAGTTTCATTTTGAATTAGTGAGGGTGTGGATCTTCCCTAGATACTTTTCCTTGCTATATATCCAGAAAAAGCCTAAATTATGCAATTGAGCAAGTGAACATATAGGAGGAACATAGATAGATAGATAGATGGATGAATGTAAGGTGTGTATACATGCATATTTAAGGAATGCTTCTATCACAAGCATAGAATTCAGCTCATGTATTTTACAATATAAAATAAGATGGTAAGAATCTCCCATGTGAGTGATGATGAGGGTTCTCTTTAGGTACACAGAGGGTTGGTTGATAACAGCATTGAAGAAATTAGATTTGGGCAGATCACACCTTTATTTAATAGCAGAGGTAGAACTGTAGTTCTGTTATTTTACAGTCACACTCTAGGACAAACACCTGCTGTAACCCAGAATAGCCATTTCTCATGGCACAAGAGCATGGGCTGATCTATTCCTACAGGTAAGATCGAGATGTAAGTGATGCAGGTGACTAGCAAATTAAAAAAAGGAAGAGGTAACAAACCAGCTAATTCCAGAATGAGATTAGGATGGATTAGTCTGTCTAGCTCAAATCCCCAAACAGCCAGACTGGTTCTGTGTGTTTCTTCACCATTGCCCCGTGTGTTATCTTTCTCCCAAGTAACAAGTGATCTGACAAGAGGAAATGGCCTCAAGATGCACCAGGAAAGGTTTAGGTTGGACATTAGGGAAAATTTCTTACAGAAAGAATTGTCCGGCCCTGACACAGGCTGTCCAGGACAGCAATGGATTTCTCATCTTTAGAGGGATTTAAAAGCTGTGTGGATGTGGCACATGGGGACATGGTTTAGTGGTGGCTCGGCAGTACTGGGGGAACAGTTAGGCTCAATGCACTTAGATCCCATATGTTCTGTGAAGTGCTTGGCCACAGGTGCAGACTGCATCCTCTGAAACAGCAGTGGGCAGTACCTGTAACCTGGGATTGAGCCTGGCTGTTTGCTCTGAAGTCACTGAAGTGCTGCATTATGGAAAACAGACAGGAGAACAGATAAACCCCTCACATGACATGGTATTTCATGGGCTGGGCACAGCACTTAGGGGGAGGACCCACTGCCTGACTTCCCAGCAAGCTATGGGAAGTTGGCGCCGTGGGCACTGTAGTGTGACAGCATTCCAGCAGGGTTTCCCTGGGATGCTGTGCTTGGCAGCTTTGCCAGCTGGAGTGATTTTTGGAATTGGAGTGGGTGTATGATTTTCCCACTGTTGTGCTGTCCTGGGGCTGGCATACTTGAGAGTGCCTGAAGACACAGGAAGGGCTGGTTTGTGGACTTGCAGCCTTGGCATTCATGAATTCCAGCACAGAGGAGAAGGGTTGGAAGTTTGCCGTCGTAGGGGAAAGTGCCCTGATACCATGTGCATGGAAAGCAAGACTGTTCTCTCCTCTCCATCCTGCATGGTGCTTGCTCTAGTTGGCTTCATAGGGCAGGGAGATCCCTGTTTGTTTTGGGAAGAATGGGGGAACAGGGGTGCTCCTGATTGTCACAGGGACACAGGAACCATAGCATGCAGCTCGCTGTGTGCACTGCAAGATGTTCCTCACTGATGTTCATTGCTCTGATGAGATTACTGGAGTACTGGTTTCGATTTGGGAAGAGTCAAGTATCCTACAGCTGTGACATTTTACCCATCAAAAATCTCTGGGCAGCGTGTTTTGTTTTAGTGCCTTGGATTTTATGCGAGGAGTAAGAACCATGATCAATTACAGACCCATGTGGTTGAATGAATTTTTTTATTGGTTTTCTGGTGATTGCTCCCAGCCCTACACCACAAGAATAATTTCTTCAGGGCTCCTGATGTATCTTATCCAGAGAAGTGGTAACTCTGCAGGTGAGGATGCTTTGTGGGAGGATGTTTCCGAAATGGAGCTAGAATTCCATTGATCGTATAATGGAACCACAGAATGGGCTGGGTTGGAAGAGACCTTAAAGACCACCCATTTCCAGCCCCCTGCCAGGGGCAGGAACACCCTTCCACCAGACCAGGTTACTCCAAGCCTCATCCAGCCTGTCCTTGAGCACTTGCAGGGATGAGACAGGAACTAGGACTGCACTGATGGCAGACTGTCCTTGCAGAGTCCCTCCTCGCTGGCCTCGGAGCACTGAGTTCCCTTCATGGCCACATTGAGCAGCAGCTGAACGAGACCCTGCGGCGCCGCCGCCACGCGGGAGACAACGACCACAACATCGAGGTGCTGCTGGGGGTGGACGACTCTGTTGTCCGATTCCACGGCAAAGAGCACGTCCAAAACTACCTCCTCACCCTCATGAACATCGTGAGTATCGTTTGGGAGCTCAAATGGCTCTTGGGGGCTCTTGTAGGAGCACCAGGTTTGGGAAGAATAGCAATGGGATCATTCTGCTGGGACTGCTGCTGGAGAAGGTTTTGTGGTTTTAAGATTTTCCTTTAATTCATATTTTTCACAGTAGTTTCCTTCCTAGGACAAATTCGAGGATATTTCCAATAATGAGGAAATAATTGAAAAATAGTAAGGGGAAAAAAGTAAACTTGATCCATTTCTAGTAATTCTGAGCTTCTCCCACACAACACAGTTCTGGAGAAAAACTGATTAAAGCATAAATACATAAAGGAAAAGAGGTTCTAAACTCTCAATGGCTCTCTGACAGCAGACCTTCTGGTAATACCAGTAGATCTGTCATAGAAACTGTGGGATCATAAGGTTTTCCAGGAAATAAAAACAATCTCTTAGGGATGAAGATGAGGGACTAATTATTTCCACAATGATTTTTTGAATATAGGAATGATTCTTAAATGTTTTACACTCTTTTATTCCTGGAATAATTTAAAAATTATTCCTTGGGTTTACAGAGCTTCTAAATTTGAAAATTTAGAATCTGAGCAGAAAAAAAATCATTCCTGTATGAATTTAACCCAACCAATGTGATGTTTTCCAGCACATCACTCAGAGAATCATCTCCTTTTTCCCACATACACCGTGGAACATCAACATTAAATCTCCGTTATACATTATTGCAGAATATTGTCATTTTGCTTTTAAAACCTTTGCAGTGAGCAGCAGGATTGATCCATGGCCCAGACCACTTCCATGTTTTTCACATGCCTGCGGCTCCATCTGCTGGGAGCGGCTGTGGGGCCGAAGGCTGACACCCTGCTGCCCAGAGCCATCCAGAGAATGGGATAAAATAGGGGTTAGGGGGAAATCGTGAAGACTTGAAGCTTAAGGTCAGCTACAGAGTCCTTTTCATCTCTAGAGAAGTCATTCCTGTGTCTAGAAAACGCCCCTTTTGTTGTCTATTGGCACAAGGAAAGTTGTGAACACTTATCCTAGCCCAGGTCTTTGTGGGAGCAATGCTTTTTCATTGATGGGGAGAAATAAGTCTTTGAGATGATTGCTTCACAGGACTGGCAGCCTGAGCTCTGTGCTCATTCTCTGTCCCACTGCCCTGCTGACACTGCTCTCAGCCTCAGGGATTTCAGGTTTAAACCGTGGGCTGAAATTCTCGTGCCAGGGCCTGCAGTCTGGACAGCTCTCAGCAACCTTTTTCCCTGCGGGGAAGTTCTGTTTAGCCTGACTGAAAAATAAAACAACACCTCTAACTCCTGCTGAAACCCACCAACCTCTGAACAGGGGTGTTTATTTCTCACCAGTTGCCCATAATATAATATTTATTTTGTTTTTAGGGGAATGAGGAGCTTCATTGAGGACCTACAGATGTTTCACACTCTGGTGCCAGGACATTTCTCACCTTCCCAGACACAGGGAAGGGCCTCAAGAAGGACAACTTTTGGCCCATCTGCATAATTCTGTTTTAATAACTTCCCTTCCACAAAGCCTCTTTTTAGTACAGAAGTGACCACAGAATTCTAACTGATCTTGAAAAAGTAGGGCAGCAGTATAAGTTGCTCCTAAAAAAAATACTCTTCAAAACAAGAAGCACTGGAAGTGCTCCAGGCCAGGTTGGACAAGGCTTGGAGCAACCTGGTCTAGAGGAAGGTGTTCCTGCCCATGGCAGAGGGGTGGAAGGGGATTCTTCCACCAGAATGGGATCTACCAGAAATCAGTCAGGGATTCTGTGATTTCCAGGGTTTGTACTTGAAGTCTTTTTCCCAATCCCCTTTTCTTTGAGCTCTCATCCATGAAACATGAGAGGAGGCTTGACATGTGCTTCCCAAAGTTCCATGTGAAAGGGGTATGTGATGACAGGAAGTGAATCAATACTTTCCACTGAGCAGAAATGTCCCGAGATTTGAATCCTCTTCTGAGGACTGTAGTGGTACAAGCCCTTGAAAAAACATCTCTGTGGCCTTGGAAGTTCCCTTGGTATCATCAGTGGGTTTTTTTTTCCTTTTTAATTTTTTCCTCTTTTTTTCCTCAGGTGAATGAAATTTACCACGACGAGTCCCTGGGTGTTCACATCAACGTCGTGCTGGTCCGGATGATCATGTTGGGGTATGCGAAGGTGAGCGAGCCTCTTCTCCACCCTCACCTCCTGGGCAGAAAATCCAACCTCTGCTGCACTGGCTGCCTCCAGGAGCTGCTGGGTCTAAAGTGTGGCTCTCTCAGTCCATCAGCCTGATCGAAAGGGGGAACCCCTCACGCAGCCTGGAGAACGTGTGCCGCTGGGCCTATCAGCAGCAGAAGTCAGACCCCAGCCACGCCGAGCACCACGACCATGCCATCTTCTTAACCAGGCAAGATTTTGGGCCCGCTGGTATGCAAGGTAATGCAGCTGACCTGGAGCAGAGCTCTGGGCTCGGTGTTTCTTGGCTGGCATCTGCCAGAAAAGAGGAAAAATTGGGAATTGCATTGTGAGCTCCCTGTCTTGTTCATTCCACAAGCTTTTTCAAAAGCAAGGAGACCTTGCCATGAGTCCTTGCCATTTATATTCAACCACAGATGGAATTTTTCTCTTGAGAGTTTTAAATAAATACTTCCTAGCTCTCTTCAAACTCCTGTGTGTGCAGGGATCATTGGGAACCTCAATGCACGTGGCATTCCACTCCCCTTTATTTTATTACATCTTTCATCACAGATTTCCATTTATAGACATCCCAGCCACTCTGACACCTGCATCCATCCTCTGGCCTCAGGGAACTAATGATAATGGGCAGAAAATCCCAAAGTTTGGGATGTGTCAGAGCTGGCACTTGTCAGGATGAGGAGCCCTGACCTTAGAGTGATGTTTGTTAGCTTTTTCTGAGGTAGTTTACTGGGGGTTCTCATTTAAAATCCATGTGCTGAGCACAAGACTCAGCCCTGATGTCTCTCTGTAGGATATGCTCCTGTGACGGGCATGTGCCACCCGGTCCGGAGCTGCACCCTCAACCATGAGGATGGGTTTTCATCAGCCTTTGTTGTTGCTCATGAGACTGGGCACGTGTAAGTACTGCTTTTACCATCAGATCACACCAAAATGCTGTGCTGCACCTCCTGCTTGCTCCAATGGTGTCGGATTTAATGGCTCTATGGAAGCTGTCCTGATTTTATTTCCAGCCCCCTGGGAACGCAGTAGTGGTTGAAGCAATGGACAGACAAGTGGGGGAAGAAAGGAAGGGGAGGCAGGGTGAACTTGTTTTCTCTGGGGTGAGGAAAAGGTCAGGAAGGGACCTGGGAGGTCCAGGCAGTGGAGACAGGAGCTGGTTTGAGTGTCCTTCACTGCCCTTTCCTCAACCGCCTGTGCTGGTGGGTCAGACTTGGTACCTCTTCCATAGCTTTTTCCTTACAGTTGTTTTTGCAGTAGCTCTGAGGGGGGTTCTTTGTTCCAGACTGGGCATGGAGCACGATGGGCAAGGGAACAGATGTGGGGACGAGACGGCGATGGGCAGTGTCATGGCCCCCTTGGTGCAGGCCGCCTTCCACCGCTACCACTGGTCCCGCTGCAGTGGCCAGGAGCTCAGGAGATACATCCAGTAAGGCCTCCCCTGTGCAGCCAGCCTCTGATCCCTCTTTTTTCAGACCCTTTCCCTTCAAATCTCTGTTAGAAAAGCTCCAACCCATGAAGGCTGTGTCCTCACATGGGGCTGTTCCATAGCCCATCTGCTCAGGATGAAAAGTCTGTGGAATGACCCCTCTAACTCCAGCAGGATTTGGAATAGGCCTCAGATTGTCATAGAATCCCAGACTGGTTTGGGTTGGAAGAGACATTAAAACTCATCTCATTACAAAGCCCCTGCCATGGACAGGGACACCTTCCACTAGACCAGGTTGCTCCAAGGAAGCCCCAGCCAACCTGGCCTTGGACAGTTCCAGGGATGGGGCAGGAATTAGGAGTATACATCTTCTCATGATATTTTTTTTCTGTGTCTCTTTCCATAGCTCTTATGACTGTCTTCTTGATGACCCCTTTGAGCATGACTGGCCCAAGCTTCCTGAGTTGCCAGGCATCAACTATTCCATGGACGAGCAGTGCCGTTTTGACTTCGGCGTGGGCTACAGGATGTGCACAGCAGTACGTCCAGACACCCAGGCAGAGGCACACAGCAAGGGACTGTGGCCTGACGGGAGAGCTGCAGCGCCACAATCATTGGAGAGAAGTTAATGGAGTGTTTAAAGAGATCTCTAAAGAGCAGAGGGATATTTATGGGGGAAACTCAGTCCTCTGGGTCCTGTGGAATAATGGGAAAATGAGTGGCAGCATGGTCCACGTGGCACAGACTGGTGAGAGCAATCCCAAGAAAGGAAAGGAAAACAAAATCTCATTTTTGTCCCACTTCTGGGTGTCTTCTTTCCTCTTTTCACTAGCCCAGGGCTGCAGGGGATGCAGGGAATAAGAACTGCCCTGAAGATGCCAGGCTCATTGGGGTATGTGAGATAGAATCTATGGAGTGGGTTGGATCCTCTTCCAAAAAGTAGAAATAAAATAAAAGCTACAAATAAAGTGTAAAAAAAAATACAAAACAGTTTGCTTATCCAAAAAGAATAAACAATCTCATGTTCTGCATTTGGTCTCTTCTTGTTTTTCAGTTCCGAACCTTTGATCCGTGCAAGCAGCTGTGGTGCAGCCATCCCGATAACCCCTACTTCTGCAAGACCAAGAAAGGACCTCCCCTCGATGGCACCGAGTGTGCCCCAGGAAAAGTGAGTCTGGCCTTTGCACTCTGTTTGTCTTGGGAAAACGACCAACAGTTACATCCATCTGGGCTGAAGGGCACAGAGGGGAGTGGGGAATTGCCTGGAGTTCCTGGGGTGAAGCGAGAACACGGGGAAAGCAGGAGCTGTGCTTTCCCACTGCGATATTCTGGGAGTTGTGTGAGGTTTGCTGTAGTGCATTTTGGGCAGAGATTCCAGCTGAGGTGAAACCTGTTCTGTGACCTCTTTGTTATGTTTTTTGGGTTCTGTCTCATCTGCAAAGTTTCTGTCAAGTGCCTTTAGGAATCCAGGGGAGCAGATGATGCTGTTACTGTGGGATGGCTGCTCAGAGCTCACTGTCCAGACACCCTGTGGCAAATGTTAGTGTAGGCTGAGGATTAGCGGCCAGTTTTTCCCTTTAATATCCCCATTAGTGGGTGTCCTGCTGCCAATCCATTTTCAGTTATAAAATTATACTCAGATGCCTGGGGTTTTTTTTTTTTTAGCAAATTCCCTTTATTTTGAAATACAGGAGACTCGCTTGTACAATCTGAATTTGCCCAGGCAGCAGCAAAATGTTGCTGTACAGTGTTTATAGTTTGATTTGGGGATTGTGTCTGTTCTCACCTGTTTCCTGCCCCAATTCCCTCAGTGGTGCTACAAGGGTCACTGCATGTGGAAGAACACCAACCAGTTGAAGCAGGATGGACACTGGGGACCCTGGACCAAGTTCGGCTCCTGCTCACGGACCTGTGGGACCGGGGTTCGCTTTCGCACGCGCCAGTGCAACAACCCAATGTAGGTGTGGGAATTGCACCCGCCTGGGTGTCCTCAGAGGGGCCACTTGCAATGGTATTTGGGTTTTGGGTGGACATTCTGTTCAGGCCCCTCGAAATGGGATCATTTTTGGAAAATTCAAGAATTCATAGTGTTACAGAATCCCAGATTGGTCTGGGTTGGCAGAGACCTTAAAGCCCATCCCATTCCACCTCCTGCCATGGGCAGGGACATTTTGCACTATCCCAGGTTTCTCCAAGCCCTGTCCAGCTTGGCCTTGGACACTTCCTGGGATGGGACAGCCACAGCTTCTCTGGGCAGCCTGTGCCAGGGCCTCATCACTCTCAGAGGGAACAACTTCTCCCTGATGAAAATCTCTGGAATGTTTTCTTCTCACAGGCCCATCAATGGAGGCGACGATTGCGCTGGGGTCAATTTTGAGTTCCAGCTGTGCAGCACCGAGGAGTGTCCGAAGCACTTTGAGGACTTCAGGGCACAGCAGTGCCAGCAGCGCAATTCCCACTTCGAGTTCCAGGGCAGCCGACACCATTGGCTGCCCTACGAGCATCCTGACCGTGCGTCCTGCTCTGGGCCTTTAGTGACACTTGAAAGGGTTTGAAGCCATTCCCCTTGGCCTGGATATCTCAGGGACAGGCCCAGAACTCCCAGAAAAGCAAATAAGTTGGTTCCCACCCCATCCATCTATCCGTTTTCTCTGAAAATTAATAGGTTTGCCTTAAATCCAGATTTTAATACCCAAATTCCCTGCTCTAACTCAAATTTTTCCATTTTAGCACCAAACAATCAATTGCTCTCTTATTTATCCCTAAATTTCACAGTTTTGACGCTAAATTAACACATTATATGTAAAAAATAGCAAACTTGCCCTAAATCCCTGATTTTAACCTGCATTTTCTCTACTCTGACCCAAATTTGCCCTTTTTACCACCAGATTCCCAACCTTCCCCCCAAACTTGCCCCTTTATTCCTAATTTACTCCGAAGTTGCAGAATTATGTCTCAAAATCAGAGCTCTTGCCCTAATTCCTCCATTTTCACCCAAAATCACCTATTTCCCCCCAAGCCTCCAGTTTAGCCCTACAGTGCACCTTTAGGACTTCAAATTGCTTTTTTATCCCTAAAATGGATACTTTTTACCTCAAATGGCTACACTGTGTTTCAAATAGACCAGCTTTGCCCTAAATCCCCACGTTTCTGCCCAAACATCCCCATTTTCCCCCAAAATGCCCCTTTTCCCCACAAAATTCCCCACAATCCACACGTTCCTTCCCAAACCACATTATTCCACTGCTCGGCCCCCATCCTCACCCCCAAACCTGCCTGTCCCTTCTCACTCCTCGCTCCATGGATGGGATAGTTGTTGGGAACACACCTGCACCACCATCCTCCATGCAGCCCTTTCTTTTCCCTGGCTCCACAGCTCCCAAGAGATGTCACCTGTACTGCCAGTCCCGAGAAACGGGGGATGTGGCTCATATGAAGCAGCCGGTGCACGACGGGACTCGCTGCTCCTACAGGGATCCCTACAGCATCTGTGTCCGTGGGGAATGCGTGGTGAGTGGCACCTGCTCCGGGGACAACTCGTGGGAACAGCTCACAGGCAGAGAGAGACTTGGCAGATGTCTCTAAATTCCATATTTGCAGCATTGTATTCCTCTGATTCCTTGAGATTTAAATTAAATGAGAGAACGGCACAGACCTGTTCCAGGGAAATGCTTCTCTTGTCTTCCATTCACTGTTTCTTATCATAGAATCCCAGACTGATTTTGGGCTGAAAGGGACCTTTAAGACCATCAATTCCACCCTCTTGCTATTTCCTTCCACTAGCCCAGGTTGTTCCAAGTCCCATCCAACCTGGCCTTGAACACTTCCAGGGATGGGACAGCCGCAGCTTCTCAGGGCAACCTGTGCCAACCTGTTACAGGAAAGAATTCCCTCCTAATATCCAATCTTGCCCTTTTTTCTGCAGAAAGTGGGCTGTGACAAGGAAATTGGCTCCAGCAAGGCTGAGGACAAGTGTGGGGTCTGTGGCGGGGACGACTCCCACTGCCGGACCGTGAAGGGGACCTACACCCGCACTCCCAAAAAGCTCGGTAGGAATAACAGCTGCCTGCAGCTGGCTGGAACTTCTGCTGCCTCTGGGGTTTGTGTGACACTCACAGACACGAGATAATGCCATTATCATTCAAACCTTGGGAATAATGGATGTAGCACCATCCCATGAGGCCCATCTCTCAGCCTGTTCAGGACAGGCTGCTGTCCATCGGCCCCTGATTGTGGATGGATATGGAAGTGATGGAGGTGTTCAGGGAATGCTGATAGATTTTCCCTAGCCTGGGTAACCTGGTCATTAAGAAGGCTAATTGACCCATTTCTACAGGGAAACATGTAAGCAAGAGGTGCTCAAAAAGAATTCAAGTCTCTAAAAAACAGTTTCTGCAAGTACCCAACCTAAAATCTGGCCCAGATTGTCTGACTTCCATGGACTGGTCGTCTTGCCCAGATGTGTCCAAACCTCTTGTAAATGCATTTGTCTATGATGCAATTTATATTTTTCGCTTGTAAAGAGCATTTGGGTGACACCCAATCAGTGGAATGACCAGACTTGGCTCTCAGGACACTAATTTCAGGTGTTCTGTTTAAGGGAAGACTAGAGGAGCTCAGAGTGTTTCCCTTCCTGGGACAAAGGAGGCTCAAAACATTCTGGGTAACTGCAACGGCTTGTAGGGAGAGAGGCACCCATGGGAATGGCAGTTCCTATCTTCCTGTAGACACGGACAGGTAATGCTAAACCAGGCAAAATCTTGATGCTCCCTGTGCTCTAAAGGTGATGGAAGAAAAGACTGGAAATGCTGCTGGGCACAGGCACTGCTCAGCCAGGACTCTGATCTTCCCTGTTCCCAGCTCTTCTGTTCCTTCACTTGAATTTTCTCAGGAGCTGTGTATGTCAGGGGCAGGACAGAGTGCCAGTACATCCAGTAGTCCCAGAATCCAGTGATTTTGCTTAATTAAATCTGCAGTTGTTAAAAAGAAAATAACAGGAATATGAAAATGCCATGCACTCAGAGAACTTAGGGGGCTCTTGATTAAATCTCGATCTGTGACCCATCCCTAGAAGGTATTCTAGTCTTCCTAATGGCAGTGCTTCCTTAATTTTACTCCAATTGTGATTTTCACTGGTAAGTAACTGAAATTGCAGCTCAGAACACTTTTCTTTGGGAACAACTTTTTACTTTCACTGCAGACACGACCATCTGAAAGGGCAATCAGTAAGTTCCAATCCAACAACCTGGGAAAGTAGTGAGAAAGACTTGTGCTTGTGTCCTCATGTGCTGAGGAACACAGGAAACATCTCTGTGCCTGAATTGTTGATAGATCCTGCTTGGAGCAGCACGGCCATAAATATTAAACTGATCCCAGGTGGAAAGTGGCAAATCCATCTGTAACTGGTGTCCCTTCTCTCCCTGAAAGAGAAGAGCCCAGGGAGGGCCTGTCCCACCCATTACAAACTGATTGGCTCCATGCCTCCTGGCCCTGCTCATCCATGGCTGCTGGATGCCCTCTCCTGCAAGCAGAGCTGGGCGTGCCCTGTGCTCCTGACCATGGCTGTTCCTTTCTCTTTCCCTCCCTGCTGCCTCCACTGACCCTGCACATGCCAAAGGCTACCTTAAGATGTTTGATATCCCTCCCGGGGCTCGACATGTGTTTATCCAAGAAGACGAGGCCTCTCCTCACTTTCTTGGTAAGTGTTTTTCTGCTCAAGTTTGGTATGAGTGAAATGTGGGCTTTACAAATTGCCTGCTCAGGGCTTAGTCCTGCAGTCCTACAGCTCACCAAACAAACATCTCCTCATGTGAATTCTCCAAAACATTAAACTGACCCAAATTTTCATGTGTACTAACCAAGGATTGTGATGACTCACATGAAAGTGAGAGCTGCCAGGATGAATCTAATTCGATATCTTTTAATTATTCCTACGGTGCATTGCAAAAAGCTGTACAGAAGAGCAGTGGGTGTTGGAACTGAATGATCTTTAGGGTCCCTTCCAATCCAAACCATTCTGTGATTCCAGCTCTTAATGAATTGGCTTCTAATTGAAACATCATCATGGTCATCATCATAGTCTCTGCTGTACCTGGCTGTTGAGGTGTGCTGTGGAAGCCCAAACCCAGGCAGTTCCACAGGGCTCCTATTCCTCAGCTCTTCACTTACAGATTTTAGCATCAGTTATGGATTTTAGCATCTGGGACACACCTGTGTGCACAGAGCAAAGTAAAATGTGATGAAAATCTGTTATTTTCATAATCTGATGGAAATACCCCTCCCCGTGCCACCCCGATTGCTGCCAGTGCGGGGGAGGCACGACAGGCTCTGCTCTCACTCCTCCCAGCAATCAAGAACCAGGCTACAGGACACTACATCCTGAATGGGAAAGGGGAGGAGGCCAGATCCCGATCCTTCATCGATCTGGGCGTGCAGTGGGAGTACAGCATCGAGGACAACACGGAAACGCTGCACACAGACGGGCCCCTGCATGATGCCGTGGTGGTGCTGGTGGGTGACGCGTTGAGCTCAGCTTTAGGGACTATCCCTTGGTGTCTGCACTTAGCAGAGGAATCAATACCAGTGCTGGGTTTGTGTTTGCTTATTCATAGATCATTCCTCGAGAGAATGACACCAGATCCAGCCTGACCTACAGATACATCATCCACGAGGATTCGGTGCCGACCATCCACAGCAACAATGTGCTGCGGGAGGACACGGACACCTTCGAGTGGGCCTTGAAGAGCTGGTCCCAGTGCTCCAAACCCTGCGGCGGAGGTGAGCCAGGGATGAGGCACCTGTAACAAGGGACAAGTTGCCAAGAAACTGGAGGAAGGGAATGATTTAGATTCTTGGTTTCCCTTTTTTAACAGCGGTTTGTTATTTTAGGGCTCAGGTTTAAAATACCTGAAGTGCATGATTGTTCCCACGTGTCACACTTCCAGCCCAGGAAGAAAAAGGCTTCTTTTGGTGTTTAAATTCAGACCCCAAAGCTACTTTGGATGCCCAAACTCAGGATGCTCCTGATCATTCCCTGTACTCATGGCCCGTCCATGGCTCTTAAGCAAATAATGGGGAATGCAAATAGCAAAATACCTGTCCTGTAAACCCATTTACTAGGCCAGAAAACCCTATTTAAGCCAAACATTCTAACAAGGATCTGATTCTTCTGATTCCTCTGACATGTTTCCCAGGGTTCCAGTACACCAAGTACGGGTGCCGCAGGAAGAGTGACAACAAGATGGTTCATCGAAGCTTCTGCGAAGGCAGCAAAAAGCCAAAGCCCATCCGTAGGATGTGCAACCTGCAGGAGTGCACAGAGCCCCTGTGAGTGTGGCTGGGCACGGAGAGCAAGGATTGCTCCTTCAGACAGGGTAGCCACAGCCAGATTGGGTGGGATGAATTTGAGGGCATGCTGACAGCTTTCCAGCCTGCAGTTCCTGCATATGGAGGGGAGTTTCTACCTGTGTAAGCATGGATACTAATGGTGGTTGTAGTGTTTGTGTGTATACATATATATATATATATATATATACGTATATAAAAAATCATGGAATAGATTGGGTTGGGAGGCACCTTAAAGCTCATCTCTTTCCAGCCCCCTGCCATGGGAAGGGAGTTTTTCCACTAGTTGAGCTTGCTCCAGGGATGAGGCAGCCACAGCAGGACAAAAGCGTGAACAGATGATGATGTCTGATTCCATTTCCCTTCCCAGCTGGGCAGCAGATGAGTGGGAACACTGCACCAAAACATGTGGGAATTCTGGCTACCAGCTCCGCACGGTGCGCTGCATCCAGCCTCTTGCAGACGGCACCAACCGCTCCGTCCACGCCAAGTTCTGCAGCGGGGATCGCCCCGAGAGCCGACGGTCCTGCAACCGGACGCCGTGCCCCGCGCCGTGGAAAGCCGGGCCCTGGTCCCAGGTGGGCAGCGGAGGGTGGGGAAGCCATGGCTGGCACATGGGAATTTCTGCCTAGGGCTGTGACACAGGATGCCCTGACCTGCACCCTCTGTGTATGACAGTGCTCGGTGACCTGCGGGGAGGGGACGGAGAGCCGGCAGGTGCTGTGCCGCGCTGGGGATCGGTGCGAGGGAGAACGGCCGGAATCCGTGAGGGCTTGTAAATTCGCTCCGTGTGATGGTAAGAGAACGGCAGGAATGGCTGCAGGGGTGGGCATGACTCCTCCCTGGAGAGCACCGTGCTGGCAGAGGGGTCGCACACAGAGTGCAGCTTTTCTCTTGCATTCGGTCCAGCAGTCTCAGGATGTCACAGCTCCCCACGCCGGGGTCTGTCCTGTGCATGTGCGCAAACAGGGTTTAACCACATTGGCCCAAGTCGTGTTGCTATAGACTGGGGCTGGAGGTGAAGGTCAATCCAAAACAAACCCTGCTTGTCCTCCAAATCCCAGGGTAAGTTCTGCAAGCTGCCAAGTGAGGGAATAAAAATACATAAACATGGAACCAAGAGCATTAATGAGGTTCCTGGGAATCCATGACATTGTTTCCATAGAATTTTAAACAGGTTTTGAAGCTTTTTATGACAACAACGGATGTCTTCCTTTGGATTATTCACTCTGTAGGATTTGGGTTTTTTTGGGGTTTTAACTCCCTCGTGGTGACTCTTGACACTGCTCAGGAGCTGATAGGAAAAGCAGTCAGAGCTCCTGGCTGGTGCAGGTGTTTTCCCCAAGACCGGACAGCTGGGATCCGCTTTGGGTCCTTATGGAACCTGCTGGAAGTAGAGAAGCATAACCCCAAACCTCCACACTGTGGGTGGAGTCGTGGAATCTAAACCAGCACAAATGGATACTCCAAAATGAACCATGAGAGGACAGGACCAAATAAGGGCCACTGTCACTATGGTAAGGCAAAAGGAATTGTAGCTACAGCCCAGAGTTCCATGCTGAGGCTGGAATATCCTCACAGTGCCTCATGGAGCATGGGTATTCCCATGCAGAGCTTCTGCTTTTGCACCAGGTTTGTCAGGAGCCAGCAAGGGTTCTGAGGACGCTCAGCAGGATCAGGACAATTACATGTCTATATTCCATAGAATTTGGTATTTGTAACCCTCATCCCCAGCCCTGCTGGTGTCCTTGTGGGGTATTTTACTGAGTTCCTTGAGCCTGAGCTGATTTTTACCCGGCCTGAGCTCAGGCTCCAGCTGATATTTTAAAGCAGGAGAAGGCAGTGGCTGGATACACTTCTGGCCCACGGTGAGGCAGCCCCTTTGCCCACGTGAGGAAATCTTTCCCTGCAGAAAGCTGATTTTGGTTCAAAGCTTCCAGAAGAGCTTCTGGAAATTGTTTTTCTTGAGGAAAGGGATGCAAATCCCTGCCTTCAGGGCAACTCGGGTGTGACCCACTGTTACAGCTCTCCATCAGTTCTACAGTTCTATTTGGTCCCTGCAAAACACCAAACTTAAGCTGGACAAAACTTCACCTGACTATTTTTTTTTCAGGCATCTCTGAGGGTTATTGCTTGGGATTTAATTTCTGGGAGGGACAATTGCTTTGGCTTTAATGCTGCTGATGGATGATGTCCTCTCAGGCTGTAAGGGAAGGGATTTGGGGAGGGTAGGACATAGCCAGTGTGTGAGGGAGCTCTGGGAGGTTGGCACTGGGAATTGCTGTCTGTGCTCCTCTGAAAATGCAATGTGCTGTTTCCCAAGTGCCCATCATTGGGTTCCCATCCCCGGGACATTTGTTTTACAGACGAGCCCTGCCTGGGAGACAAATCCATCTTCTGCCAGATGGAAGTGCTGGCCCGATACTGCTCCATCCCTGGCTACCACAAGCTGTGCTGCGAGTCCTGCAGCCGGCGAAGCAGCAGCTTCCCGCCACCCGGAGGGGCTGGGACTGACAGGGATGCAGCGCTGGATCCGGGCAACCTGCCGAGGGCTCCGACGGTGCCCACGCCCGCGGTGCCCACCCAGGCTCAGTTCCTGCCTGGGAGCAGCTCTCCAAGCCGGCTGCCTTTGGAAGCACAGCAGGCTGAGCGGCGCATCCCGCCACCCAGCCCCGAGCCCAGAGGTGCCAGCGTCCCGCACTGGAGAGTTCCTGTGGCTGGGAAGACTCCACGGCTGTTGGCTTTCCTGCACCAGTCCCCTGCCAACAGCAGCAGCCTCAGCTCTGGTAGTGCCCCGGCACTGGCCACAGCTCTGCCTCCGGTGCCAGCAGAGAAGATGGCAGCGGGGGCTCCTGCGCCAGCCAGGACCTCCGGGAAGGGTGAGGGGCGCACAGGGAAGCGATGGCCTCCGAGGGCTGCCCCTGTGGAACGATGAGCAGGAAGGCTTGTGCAGGACAGCCATGGAAAGAAAGGGGCTGTTTGGCACTCTGTGTGTGACTCCCTGACCTCTGGACACTGCGGAGCGCGCTGCATGCCCCGGGCAGGGCACTGCAGGGCACAGGTTGTCCCCTGTAAATACAAAGGACAAGAAGTGCTGGTTCACTTTCTGGTGCTCCTGGACCCCTCCCACCCCTCATTCCCTGGCCAGCTGGGACACGCAGAAGAAACACTAAAGGAACCCTCCTGGCAGTGAGTGGGAGTCACTGAGGGCTCCGTCCAGCTCTGGGCCCAAAAGTTAGCCCTAACCTCAGCAGCCATGTGGCTTTGGGCTCCGAACACCCCACTGTAGGAAATATCCCACTGCAGGCAGGACCAGGCATGGATACTCAATGAAACACTTGCCACAGACCGAATGAACCCTCAGGACTCGTGTCTCCCTGGAAACAGACGAGCACCATTGCAGCTGTTGGGTAAATGCAGGAAATCAGCGTTATTGTCAGAGTTTTGTGCTGTCCCACAACTGTTTACCTGTATTGCTCCAGTGCCAGGTGCTGGCCGTAAGTTCTGCCCTGTGAGCATTCCAAGGGCTGGTGTTTAAAGCAGTTTCAAGGTGGATTTCAAGGTGTGAGAGATACTTATATTTCTGGCGTGGATCAACTCCAAACCTCCCCACCCACCATGCATCCGACTGCAATAACTAATTTATGTCCATCCTCACCTTGTCCCAGCCCAGCTGGCCGTGCTCCTTCCAGCACGGCGCTGTAAAGTACTTGTGTATAGGAGTGAGAGCTACAGATATTTATTAAAAGTGGGTTTCTTGACAGTATTTTGTGTACTAAATATTTACACTGAGGGCAGGTGACTCTTCCTTTTGCCAAGATCAGATCAGGAGATGCAATTAGATGCTGTGTCATATGGATATCGAAGCTGCTCAAGTGCTGTGGAGAAATTGTTACTCTTATTCTTTAAGAAAAGGTTTTTTATCACAGGTCTCTCTCTCATTTCTCAGTGGTCATCGAAGTTTCACGTGCAATTGCTGCTCCCCTGAAAGAAGTGCTCCCCAGGATGGAGCCACTGAATGCTGTGAGGGGATGGGGCCCCAAAGATGCAATTCTGGCAACATCCTGGCGACCCTGTGGGGTCCCTCGGGGGAAATAAAGGTGGCACTGGCCATCAGCAGAGGTTTCAGATGTGACAATAAAACACACCTTGGACATCCCGAGGCTGTCCCTGCTTTGATTCATGTGGCAGCATCTGGTTCTGGCATTTTTAAGTTTCCTCTTTTTCAGTCATTTCTGTCCCAGGCAGGAGTTTCCCCGACTGGAAATAAAGATTAAGTATTGTAATGGGAATTTTAAAAACAGAAGCTTTGCCATTGGAGAGTGTGATGTGCAGAGAAATTGAGGGAGAGGAAGGAGAGCAGCAGATTTCACCTGGCAGCTGTCAGATGGGCTGCACCTTGTGGTGGCAGGGAAAAAGCCGCTGTTTGAAACCCCGAAGTTCCAAAGGCACGAAGGGCAGAAACGCTGAAGGCGGAGCGGGGCCAGCCCTGCTTGGACGCACGGCGCGGTCAGTGCCACCTCCGGGGCCAGGTGTGCCCGTGGGGGCACCCGAGGGCGCGCCCACGGAACGACGGGCAGGCGGCCGCTCCGGCCTCCGGAACGACGGGGGCACCCGGGAAACGCCGCTGCCGCCGTTCCCCCGGGGCTCGCACGGCGCCGAGCGGGGCTCCCGGGACAGCGGCGCGGCACCGAGCGGGGCCGAGCGGAGCTGGGGTGTGCCGGGGGTCCCGGGCCGTGCCGCCTCTCCCCCGTCGGGCCCGGGATCGGTCCCGGCCCGGGGTGGCCGCGGGGGCGCTGCCGGGGCCGGGATCGCGGCGCTTCCCGGGGCGGACCCGGAGCCGCCGCGGGGCCGGGACCCGCAGGGCGCCCCCTGGCGGACACGGAGCCGCCGCGGGGCCGGGACCCGCAGGGCGCCCCCTGGCGGACACGGAGCGCGGTGCGCGCGCGGCGCCCCCGCGTGGCCGCGGGACAGCGCTGCGGGGGCGGGGCCACGGCGCGCGTGCGCAGCTCGGGGCCGCACAGGTGTGACGGGCGGGGCCGGCACAGGTGCGCGCGGCTCCAGGGCGCCTGCGCGGGGCGGGGCCGAGGGCATTTAAACCCCGGAAGCCGCGGCAGGCGCCATTCGCGCCTCAGCTCTTGGAGGTGTCGGGTGCGGTCGGTGCGGGCTCCCAGGCGGGGCTCGGGTGACGTTCTCTCTGTCCCTCTTTTCTCCTCCTCCTACCCCTTACCCCTCTCCTCCCTAGGTCCCCCTTCCCTCCCCTCCCTGCCCCTCTCCTCTCCTCTCCTCTCCACTCCTCTCCTCTCCTCTCCTCTCCTCTCCTCTCCTCTCCTCTCCTCTCCTCTCCTCTCCTCTCCTCTCCCTGCCCCTCTCCCTGCCCCTCTCCTCTCCTCTCCTCTCCTCTCCTCTCCTCTCCTCTCCTCTCCTCTCCTCTCCTCTCCTCTCCTCTCCTCTCCTCTCCTCTCCTCTCCTCTCCTCTCCTCTCTTCCCCTCGCCTCCCCTGCTCTCCCCTCTGTCCTGTCCTCCCCCTCCTCTCGCTGTTCTCCAGCCCGATCCTCCTCTAATCCCCCCCAGCTCTCCTCCCCACACCTCCCTCCCGCTGTACCCCACTGCTCCCCTACCAACCCTGACTCCTGCCTCTGTTCTTCCTTCTCGTTCTCCCTCCATCCTCCCTGCCCATCCCGACCCTGCCTGCCCTACCCTCCCCTCCTGCTCCCCTGTGCCCCCTCTTCCCCTCCCTGTCCCCCTTAGCTCCCCTTATTCCCGCTGTCTCTCCCTTATCCTCCTCTCTCTCCCTTATTCTCCCCCGTCTCTCTCCCTTACCCCCTGTCTCCTTTATCCTTCTCCCTATCGCTTATTCTCTCCTGTCTCTCTTCCTTATCCCCCCGTCTCTCCCTTGTCCCTCCGCGTGTCCCGCAGCCGCGGGGTTCGGGGCGCCGCACAATAAAGCCCCGAGGGCCGGAGCCGGCGCCCCTGGCTGGGTTGCAAAGGGTCGGGATCCGCTCTGGGTCCCCCCTGCAGATGCCAACAGTGCCCCACAGTGCCGGGTCCGGCTGTCCCTGCATCACACTGGGGTCAGGGCGGGCCCGCAGGAGGGTCCTGGGCTGGGCTGGGGTGGGCCCTCATTGGGAGGGGTCCGGGGGGGTTGGGGGGTGGGAGGGCGGGGGGCTGGGGGGGGGGGCGGGAGGGAGGGCCCCCTCCGGAGGAGGGGGTCCGGGGTGGGAGGGGCTAAGGGGGGCTGAACCCCCCAGCCCCTCCCAGCCCGGACCCTCCCCTCCGGACAGGGGCCCGGGGGGCGGGAGGGGGGGTGGGGGGGGCGGGTGGGAGGGGGGTGGGGGGTGGGCTGGGGGGGGGGGGGTGGGGTGGGGGGGGGGGTGGGGTGGGGGTGGGGTGGGGTGGGGGGGGTGGGTGGGGGGGGTGGGGGGGGTGGGTGGGGGGGGGGGGTGGGGGGGGTGGGTGGGGGGGGGGGTGGGGGGGGTGGGTGGGGGGGTGGGGGGGTGGGTGGGGGGGTGGGGGGGGTGGGTGGGGTGGGGGGGTGGGTGGGGTGGGGGGGTGGGTGGGGTGGGGGGGTGGGGGGGTGGGTGGGGTGGGGGGGGGGGGGGGGGTCAGGAGGGAGGGAGATGCCGTTGCGTACAAATGTGCAATCACGGTTCAGAGTGACGTGACCCCCTCTGCTACCCCCCCCCCCCCCCCCCCCCCCCCCCCCCCCCCCCCCCCCCCGCCCCCCCCTCCCGCCCCCCCCCCCGCCCCCCCCCCGCCCCCCCCCCCGCCCCCCCCCCGCCCCCCCCTCCCCCCCCCTCCCGCCCCCCCCCCCGCCCCCCGGGCCCCTGTCCGGAGGAGGGGGTCCGGGCTGGGAGGGGCTAAGGGGGGCTGACCCCCCCCAGCCCCTCCCACCCCGGACCCCCTCCTCCGGAGGGGGCCCTCCCTCCCGCCCCCCCCCAGCCCCCGCCCTCCCACCCCCCAGCCCCCCCGGACCCCTCCCAATGAGGGCCCACCCCAGCCCAGCCCAGGACCCTCCTGCGGGCCCGCCCTGACCCCAGTGTGATGCAGGGACAGCCGGACCCGGCACTGTGGGGCACTGTTGGCATCTGCAGGGGGGACCCAGAGCGGATCCCGACCCTTTGCAACCCAGCCAGGGGCGCCGGCTCCGGCCCTCGGGGCTTTATTGTGCGGCGCCCCGAACCCCGCGGCTGCGGGACAAGGGAGAGACGGGGGGATAAGGAAGAGAGACAGGAGAGAATACGCGATAGAGAGAAGGATAAAGGAGACAGGGGGTAAGGGAGAGAGAAGGGGGAGAATAAGGGAGAGAGAGGAGGATAAGGGAGAGACAGCGGGAATAAGGGGAGCTAAGGGGGACAGGGAGGGGAAGAGGGGGCACAGGGGAGCAGGAGGGGAGGGTAGGGCAGGCAGGGTCGGGATGGGCAGGGAGGATGGAGGGAGAACGAGAAGGAAGAACAGAGGCAGGAGTCAGGGTTGGTAGGGGAGCAGTGGGGTACAGCGGGAGGGAGGTGTGGGGAGGAGAGCTGGGGGGGATTAGAGGAGGATCGGGCTGGAGAGGAGGGGGAAGGACAGGGGCGGGCAGGAAAAGGGGAATGGAATGGAATGGAATGGAATGGAATGGAATGGAATGGAATGGAAAGGAAAGGAAAGGAAAGGAAAGGAAAGGAAAGGAAAGGAAAGGAAAGGAAAGGAAAGGAAAGGAAAGGAAAGGAAAGGAAAGGAAAGGAAAGGAAAGGAGTGGGGGGTCGAGATGCGTAGAGGGGCAGGGAGGGGAGGGAATGGGGACCTAGGGAGGAGAGGGGTAAGGGGTAGGAGGAGGAGAAAAGAGGGACAGAGAGAACGTCACCCGAGCCCCGCCTGGGAGCCCGCACCGACCGCACCCGACACCTCCAAGAGCTGAGGCGCGAATGGCGCCTGCCGCGGCTTCCGGGGTTTAAATGCCCTCGGCCCCGCCCCGCGCAGGCGCCCTGGAGCCGCGCGCACCTGTGCCGGCCCCGCCCGTCACACCTGTGCGGCCCCGAGCTGCGCACGCGCGCCGTGGCCCCGCCCCTCACACCTGTGCGGCCTCGAGCTGCGCACGCGCGCCGTGGCCCCGCCCCTCACACCTGTGCGGCCTCGAGCTGCGCACGCGCGCCGTGGCCCCGCCCGTCACACCTGGGCCGGCCCCGCCCCTCCATGGCCCCGCCCCCGCAGCGCTGTCCCGCGGCCACGCGGGGGCGCCGCGCGCGCACCGCGCTCCGTGTCCGCCAGGGGGCGCCCTGCGGGTCCCGGCCCCGCGGCGGCTCCGTGTCCGCCAGGGGGCGCCCTGCGGGTCCCGGCCCCGCGGCGGCTCCGGGTCCGCCAGGGGGCGCCCTGCGGGTCCCGGCCCCGCGGCGGCTCCGGGTCCGCCCCGGGAAGCGCCGCGATCCCGGCCCCGGCAGCGCCCCCGCGGCCACCCCGGGCCGGGACCGATCCCGGGCCCGACGGGGGAGAGGCGGCACGGCCCGGGACCCCCGGCACACCCCAGCTCCGCTCGGCCCCGCACCCCCGGCCCCGGTCGCGGTCCCGCCGTAGCGCGCCGTGTAGATAGGCCCCCGCTAGGGCCGGCCCCGATTCCCGCAGCGCGCTCTCTTCCCGGGGCTTTCCCCCCCCGAGAGCACCGCGCCGCCGGGCCGGAACATCGCGCGGCTCACCCTCCGTCCCTTCCCTCCCTCCGTCCCTTCCCTGGGCCGCAGCCCCTCGCGGTTCTCGCCCGTCGCGCCCGCGGAACCAGCGCGGCTGGATGGCCGTGAGCGGGAGGAGCCGCTCCGGGCCGCCACCAGGACTTTCCATCGTCTCCGCCTGCTGCATTTTTCCCATGCCCGTTGCCTGCTTCTTGAAATAGGTGAGACCTGTCAGACCGCTGGGCTCATCTACGTCCCCGGTCCCCTGGGAGCTACCAAGAGTACTTGCTCCAGAGTTTCCAGAGGCACCAGAGCTGACCAACAAGGAGCTGAGTGGCAAGGAGGTGGCTCTCCATGCCACCAGGTGAGTGGTACTGCCTTTGGGCAGGTTACAAACCCAGAATAAAACCATTTTGATTGGAAACGACCCCTAAGATTGATCCCGATCAGCTCCTGACCCTTCATTCTCCCTTTAGTTTGGTGATTGAGATGATCTTCAGTTCCCTCAGGGCTACCAATCCCAGGGGCTGCACAGATCCCAAGAGGAGCCTGCAGCCCAGCACTCTGCCAAGGTGCCTTCACTTCCCAGTGCTGCCCTGGGAGAGATGTGCAAGGAGGGATCCAGGGGCCCAGAGGGCAGGGACCAGTGGAGTGGACACACAGGCATGTGCACTCATAACGCTGCTGGAGCCAGAGAGGCTCCAATGCTGTTTCCCTGCATCGTCCAATGGTTATTCCTGGCCAAGGAACACGTTCAGAAAGCAAATTTGACCATGGCAAGTTTCAGCCCAGAAACCAGAGGTTTTATGGAGAAGCCCAGGCACACTGGCCTGCCACACCCTCCCTGTGCGCAGGTGACAGGAGTTGGACGGAGATGCTGTACCATCCCCAGACCTTCTGGCCACTCTCCACATCCAACCGCTCCCCCCCGTATCCCAAAATATGCTTCAGTGGGTACAACACTAGGGTGTCAAGGAGTTCCTTTTATCACCAAACTGATTCTGGGATCTCGATTCGATCAGACAAGATTTGGCATGTAAAGAGGGAAAATGGACATGAACTCTCCCATAAATGCATAAAGTTACTTTATTTTCAGTATACATTTATTTAATTTTGAAAAATATAAATGCTAAAATATCTCATCATCTTCATCTTTTGATTCCATAAAAGTCACAATAGAAAGCTTCATAAAACTGTAAAATACTATAATGTTATAAGGAATTTCATTTTTTATATTACTGAAAAAAAAAAAATCACTTTAATATGTTTGAAATGTTTTCTGCTTTTTTCCTTTTAGTTCCACCATCTGATCCACTTCATTTCATCCTAAGTCCTTGTTCTGTCCTCCAAAGAAAACACGGACTTACGAGAATTAAAAACAAGAATACAAGTATCTGAAAGTGCGACTGGATTCAAATACGGATAAAAGGTGCATCGGCCCCGGGAAGGGGCAGCGCCGGCCGGCGGCCAGGGCGCTGCGGGGCTGGCACGGAGCTGGCTGTGGCCAGTGGCCATCGCGGCCCCACCGTCAGCTGGGACCTCGCATCTGCTGGGGGAGGGTAAATTTTGATGGCTGCCTCTGATCTTGGAGGGCTTTGGGTCAGTCTCCACACTTACTCCCTGAAGCGCCCACCCAGGCTTTTGCGACAAAAAACCTAGTTTGGATTGAAAGGACGTTCTAGTTATTCTCAAAGGCATGCTGCGCGCAGAGAACCTTTCCCTGCCATGCTGCAGGCTCTTCCTGCCGCCAGAGGTGGCTGTTTCTCATGGAAAGCTGCAGAACCCTTTGTCCTGTCTGCAGCGCTGCCCTCAGCACAACACAAAAAACACAACACAGAGAGAAAGATCTAGAACAGCAGTCAGGACACTTCAAGTGCATTTAACACGGTTCAGAAGCAAAGCCCTCATTTTTGGGGAGACAGGTCACCAGGTACCTGGTGTTTGGCACCAGTGGATGGAAGCTGTGCCCACGGAACTGACCGGGACAGCCCCTGCCCCACCTGATGGCACCCCTCCTCTGGGATTGCTCCACATCCACGGTCTGGGCAGGATGTGCAGCAATCCCACAGGTGGCTCCTGTGGGCTCCAGAGGCAACGCTCCAGCCTGTGTCCCCACTGGGTGCCAGGAGTGCTGTTCACCACGGGATGGAGAGCACTGGCTAAAGCTGTCATCACACCTCCCAAGTTACCTGTCCTCCAGCAGCAGAAGGGATCCCAGAGCTGCTCCTCTTCAGGCCTTTCCCAGGTCTCCCCAGCATTTTCAGAGCAGGTTTCAGCCGGATTCCTGGGATACTCAACACAGATTTCATGGAAACTGAAGGGGAGACCCCTCAAGAGCAAGCAGGGGCTGTACAGAGGTGGTGGCTCCTGTGTGGGAGCAGATACTAAAATTTGGCATTTAAGGTCTCAGCACCATCAGAAAATCCTCTTGACTTCACCAACCCAGACTTTGGTTTCACAAGGACCAAGAGACAGCACATGCCCATCCTCTGTGCTGGGATTGTCTCCATTAGGGAATTTGCCTTGAGAGCTGGGGTACTTTTTCTTCTTGTTCTGTTTTTTATTTTTGGACGAAGCTTTCAGTGTGTTTCCCTACATCCTGGTGAAGCCCAGTTTCCCAAACACACCTTTAGATGCACACACCGGTATGAACATGCTACAGAGAGAAAAACCTCTCTCCTGATGTGATGTCCACTTGCTTGGTTCCACCCCAAAATCCTGGGATGCCCATGCCTGGCCTGCTTAGTCTTGCTGCATTGCCGGGTGTGGGGCTGAGTAGCCAAGGTTTAGGGTAAATTCTGTAGATGATGGTACACAGGGGTGGGATGCAGAAGGATGCGGATGTTTGTGAATCCAAGTGTCAGGATGAACTTCCCAGCAGGCCACCTTCATCTTCCTCCTCATCCACTGTGCCTGATGAGGTATAGACCCAAGGTACACCTTGGATCTTCTCAATGCACACCCACACACACACACAGCGGTGTTCCAAGAAAATCATGGAGCGATCCCACGTCAGCCATCAGCAACAGGGATTTTAACCAGCCACATCTAATCTGTCCATTTAGACTCCTCTAAGATCACAAGAGATTTAAGTCTCTTTGACAGCAGGGATTGCTTATCAAAAAAAAAAGAGTCCAAAAACCAATTTAACCCTAAGAAAAACAGACACTTTGGAGCAGAAGGTGTTAATTGAACTGATCCAGCCCTATGCCACGTCCTGGAGATTGTGGTGTGATGTTGCGGGTTTGTTTTTTGTAAAAATCACATTATATATGGTACAATACATTTTTTTTACAGAAAGCCTGGCATCTAGAAATAAGAGGTAGAACTACTCATAACTATATGTTTCCTGCTGCAGGAAAAAAATTCATTTTTCTTTACAGTAATTAAAAAAAGGTTAAAAAAATTGTCAAAAAAAAAAGTCGTAGGTTAGGCCCCCATAATTTAAACAAAATAATCTAGGAAAATAACACTCTTCCATGTACCTGACGGATTAAGTCCATTAAAGTGTTTCTTTAAAAAAAATTGCATAGGAAAGGGACATTTCCAAACATGCTACAGCGATGGCAATGGTCTGTCTGTGCTGGGAGTGAAGTACCTTCTCTTTTATCTACAGATGAGAGCACGTGAGGGTTAGCAGCACGTTCCAGCATCTCGGAGCAGCGGGAGCAGACATGGAATTAGCCTGGAGGTCAGCTCTGTTCTGCCAGACGAACGGCGGCTCACAAGAGCCGGCGCCTCTGGCGTTCCCGCAGGGCTGCCGTGAATCCGGAACGCGGTTCCGGAACGCTCCTGCCCTCGCCGCGCTTGGAGCCGAGCAGGAGGCGCTCCGAGTCCCGGGCAGCGCGGGGGCTCCGTCACCTTCGCCGTGGGAGCAGGGAGCTTCTTAACATTTGGCTAGTGACAAAATGAATTCGTAAAAGATCAAACAGACAGACAAATTACAAAGTAGTTTCTGTTCCCTTGCTCCTCCAGAAATAACCATTGTCTTCAGGCTCAAGTTCTATTCTAATTTGAGGCACAACTTTTACTGGAGTTCGTGGAGGGCTGCAAAGAAGAAGACAGACAAGGTCAGAGCGGCACGAACGCTGGGCTTTGGGAATACACAGCCAGATTGGAGGCAAGGCCCACACACAGATCGTCTGAACATTGCTCACAGCAGCGGGCAGACCCACCCCATTTCACTGACCGCAGAGCTCCAAGTGTCCAGCACTTGTGCCTCATAGAATCCCAAAATGTTTGGGTTGGAAGGGACATTAAAGCTCATCCAAGGCCAGGGGCCACCTTCCACTAGACCAGGTTTTTCCAAGACCCATCCAACTTGGACACTTCCAGGGATGGGGCATGCTGGTGCTTCACCCCAGGCTGTGACAATACCCCTCAACTGCCATTGAAATAATCCGGGCATCACCATGGGGAAGAATTTCAGCGCCTGTCTGACACCTGCAAGCACAGACACACCTTTGACATTTCAGAGGAATAAACTTGCTTTGCTCCACATCACAGTCCTGCTGCTGGGAGGCCGAAGCTGGCCCCAAGGGACTGGACTCTGAGCAATTATTACTTGCTGCAGTTTAAGATTATTATTTACTATATTTCCCACCACAGATTTTATGGAAAAATGGATTATTTCCCCTTAGCAACAATCCTCCTCCCAGTAGCTCCACGTCTTTCTCCTGCTCTTGATTCCCAAACCAGTCCTCAGTGCAGCAGCCAGGAGGCCAGTGGAGCCTTCAGGTCTCTCACAGCTTCTCCACTCCCCATCCCAAGCACTGCCAGGGGCTGGAATAACTATGGAATCAACTTGTTCATGATCAGCTTGGGAAACAGCAACCCAGTGTAGGGAATGTTCTGCAGGAACATTCTGAAGCACATTTCCCTGTAGGAAATTCGCTGTGTTCTGAGGGGGGCAGAGGTGCATTTTTGGGAATCATTCCAAAGCGCGTTTGCGGGTGCTTACCTTGGCATGGCGTGTGATTGAAGGAAGGGAATTGTATCAGCACGATGTGTGGCGTTCAAGGAATGTCGGTGATTTTTCTCCTGGGGGAAGAAAGCCTCGGTGTCACTGCTGGGCGCCTCAGCCCTGCCTCAGCTGCTCCAGCCCACATCCATGGGCCAAGCTCTTCCCCTGTTAGCTGCCAGATGGATTTACAGGCGCAGCTCCCCAGGAGTTCTCCCCATTTCGGGCCTGATGCTTCCCTGGGCTCTCCCCACTCGGTTACCCCGCGCTCCCCCTGTCACACCCGGGTCCCTGGGAGGAGCAGGGTGGCTTCTCTCTGCTGGCCCTGTGGGAGCCATGTGCTCTGGGATAACAGTGCTGTTCCTGCTCTGGCCGCAGGAAAGCTGCTCTTACGGTACTAGCAGGAATGTGCTCTGGATCAAAGAGCTACACTCAAGCACAATCCCACAGTGGTGCTGGATTCCAGCTTCTTTTTTTTTTTTTTTTTTTTGGTATTCCAGTGGCCTGATGCATTTTAATTTTTATTTTGCATTGGTTTTAATTAGAAACAAGCAAATAAGATACTGGATTATAAAAACATACAAATACACAGACCAATGACAGCTCAGCCCATGGCTGATTTTCTCTGTTCCATCTCCAAGGGCATCCCAGGAATCAGGTTGATGCCAATTACCTTTTCCTTAACTATTTTAGCCCTTAAAATGTTGGAAAAAAGGCATCTGGTTCCTAAAACCCCGAATAACAACATTTAGGATGCAGTTTGTTTTTAGTATCAGGAATGTACTAAAAACATGGAATGAGGAGGCTATGAAGTTGCCTGTGGCTGATTTTGGATGATGTGCTGACATTAGCAAAACATTGAGAATATCCGAATAGCCAAGAAAATGCCTCCTTTCCGATGGTTTTATTTTATAAACCCAATCTCTGAGTGTTTCTGTATCTAAAAGCCACAGGCTAATGCTTACCATTCCCTGAGACCTCTAGGAAAGGAAGGAAACTGGTTCCCAGATCTTAAGACTTATGGATAATTTAAGGACCTAAAGATCTGGGGGTTTAGGTCCTGCTCCTAGGAAGCACTAGCCAAGCAGTAGCACTAATTTGTTACTCTAATTAGTACTTCTCCCCTCCCACCTCAGAAGAAAAGAGCATATGACACCCTTAGGATGTTAAAAAGTCATCCCAAAGGCAAAAACACCAAGTTCGGCTGTGATTCCTCCCTTAAAAGAGGAAAATGTGAAGTGGGAATGACTGAAAATAAAGATTCAATTCAACAATTACAGCTATTTACATCAGAAATTACAACCAAAAATAAGAGCACAAACCACCTAAGAAGGGAAATATGTTAATGGCCAACTGATCTTGCCTGTGCAGCTTAATGACACAAATAAATAATTACTCTGTTAAATGCTGCTTTTTGCTACTGTTTGGCACCTAAGGGAACAAACAGTGAAAGGACAGTGCTGCAAATCCAGAACACCAGGCTCAGTGGAAAAAAAATAAATCCCACCATCAGCAGGTTAACACCAAGGGGGAAAGGGAGAGGAGAGGAAGAGAGAGTGGGTGGCCAGGAGACCTGTCAGGAGCTGGAGAAAAGCACTTAAATTGGAGGCACCAGAAGGAACAACATTCATTTTGTAACCAGCAAAGGAAAAAAAAGCTCACAAAAGCAAAATCTGTCATAAAGCAGGGGCCTGGAAATTAAAAAGGAGAGGGAAGGAAAAAAAAAAAAGAACAAGAGAATACTTCTGAAGTAAAAGGAAAGATTAAATTTTTTTAATCACTCTAAATAGACATAGATATATTTTTGTAGTGCAAGTCAGAGTCAAGCAGGCATGCAAGAGCTCAGTTCTACTCACTGTCAGCAGGTTTGCTATCACTTAGGAAAGGTTCCTGCTCCATGATGTCCATTGGTATTTTAATACTTGGGACTTTTTCTGAGTAGGGGCAGTCAGACTGTGAAAGAAACGTGTAAAAGGTCTTAGAATATTCCCACTGCTCTCTCTCTCATCGTCTCCCACACATTAAAATTATCCTTCACATAGTTCTGTAGGAACAGGTAAAAGAAAAGAAGGGAAAAGAAAAAAGCATCCTCCAGCTTAGCTGCCTGATGGATTCCACTGGTTCCCCACTGCATCCCACTTCCCTTGATTACCTTCATACCCCAAAAATAAAACAGAAAATAATCATCTTGTGGAATATAAATTGAAATACATCTCCTCTTTCCCACCCCATCATCTCAAAAGAAACCATCCCATTCTGCCTGGAGTCGGCTGCAGGAAATAGAGATGGAAAACGCATTTGTGGGCAGACACAGCAGGGCACTGGCTGCTGGAAAAGCTCCTCCAAACCCTTTATCCTGCTGGGATTCTTGTAAAAGCCTTTGGTTGTTCCCAATTGCTCTACAGGGCCCAGATATGACATGGCAGAGGCTCCCTATTTAATGCAAGTGGAATCAAACTCAGTCTCAGTTACACCTCTGGTTCATCAGTTCCAGAGCCCTTGGAAGAATTCTGTAACCCTGGCCCAGCCAGAGAAACAGCACCCAGGTCAGGATGGGGCACAGGGAAAAGCTGGGCTCCCCCAGAGCTGGGGCACTGCCAGGGTTTTACACCCCCCTGCCTGCTGTCACCCACCTGCTTCTGCTTAATAGGAGCTGCTTGGAATTGTTTTGCTTTTTTAAAAAATAAAGGGAACTCCTCATAGCCAAGGAAAGGCTGTTACTGCCTAACTTGGCAAAGGCAGGAAGGTGGGATTTGCCAGAAATGTTGGGACATCTTTGTTCCTGAAGAGAACCAGACCCACAACACCAGGGTGGAGGGAGGAGATCTTCCAGTCAGGGCAGGAAAACACTAAGGAAGCCAGAGACTGGCTCTCCCTGGATTATTATTCTTATTTTTCATTTATTTTTTAATAAAACTGATAACCAGTGCCTTATTTCATACTCCAATATCAACATGTTTCCTTATGACTATTTTTATGAGGCTGAGGGACAAGCATAACACAAATAAAGCACAAGCAACACCCAGTAATTCCCTTGGCTGAACTTGGATCCATGCATTGCCACCCAGATCCCACAGGATTAACTCTGGGGGTGGATATTTCTGGAAGGGAAAGTGTGAAAAAATCCAGTCAGTAATGCCCAGTGCTGTAAGTTCAGGAAGCTGGTAAAAGCAAGTGCTGAAAAAAACCAGCAAGAGTTAAGAACCAATATTTTGCATAATATGCCTTATCCATTAGATTTATTAATGCACCTGGAATTCAGGAAAAGCCTGGGAAGAGAGGAAATATCTTAAAATGTACTGGAGAGAGGGCAGTCATGGCTTGGGATATGCTGCTGGATTCACACCAGTCAGCAGGAGGGGATGGAGTCAAACCTTTGCTGATTGCTCAGCAGAGCCTCTTTTACTCTCATCTGGGTTTGCTCAAAGGTGCTGAAGAAAACCCTCGCCCTGGGAAGCAGAGCAATGATGGAACAGGGCAGCTTGCTGATTGAACTAAAGCAAACCCTCCCAGCTGCTCTTGCTGCTGTGCTAAAAGGGAATTATTTTCCAGCTTCAGGCGACCTTACCTCTCCCTACAGCCCAGGAAAGGCCCTTCTCCCTGGACATGTGCAGAGGAAGTGACACCAATCTTAGAACTCACCACAGAGTGTGTTTAGCACTTCAACATAAATTTAAAGGATTTGAGTTAGACCTGAGCAAGAGAACACTTAAAGGCACCAAGACTAAATTTCTTCTTCTTATATATACAGGAGGAAAGAGAACAGTCAAAGGCACATGAGTCTGGTCTAACTGGGTCACTATTCACTATTTAGGGCATGCTGCCACCTGAGGTAGGACCAGAGTGTACTGCAGAGGGCACAGGTGCTCAGGAAACATGTAGGTGGTGAGTTTTACCAACACAAAGCAGTTTTTTCCTGCAGTAGGACAAATCACATCTATTTGGTGCTTTCCAAAAGAGCCATTACAAACATATAAAAAAAAAAAAAAAAAGCCCAAAAAAACCCCAGTAGGACCAGAGCTGCTGGTGAAAAGCATTCTCCTCCTAAAATGTAAGAGACAATGAAGGGGAGAAAGGCATAGGAGGGAAGCTGGAGGAGGCAGGGTGATGAGAGGCATTCTAGCAAGGGGCATCGCATCTCAGCAGGAACCTGGTGCTCTTGGAAAGTGTGATTTCATTCCTAGCAATGCACAAACCACCCACCACAGGCTGGAAAAGGGAAGGCAGTGTAGGAATTAAGTTTTCTTTAGGATCCATTTGCTGCAGCAGCGGAAGACCGAGCTATCAGCTCCAAAAGTGGCTCTTAAATGTCCAGCCCCAGCACTGGGCAGGGCATGGAATGTGTTGGGGGTTAGCTACCTAGGGAGCAGCAATGTGACAAGAGCTCCTTACATCATCATTGTCACTGTCCATACTGCCCTTCTTCTTTTTCTTCTTCTTCTCATCCTCTTTCTTCTTCTTGTCCTTTTCTGGAATGACGTCATCAAGAAAGCTTAAGTCATGCTGGGAAAAGAGGTAGTCCATGGCTTTTCTGACTGCCACCAGGGCCAAGATCTGCAAAGGCAGAGAGGGATTCCCAGTCACATTTTACCTTTCACTTGGCACACTGCATTCCTCTCAGCTCTGCTTCTAAGCCCACACTCTTGAATTCTGGCTGTAAATGAACATACAAAGAAGGTGGTGAACACCTGGGACATCTGTGTCAGCTTAAGAGGTTGTGCTGTGACTGCCTCATGTCAGAAAATATCAGAAGCAGCGGATACTCTTGTATATAATATTCCTGTATTAGGAAATAAATAGGAAAAAAAATGAGCACTTTCATTTACTTTTAGAGGCAGGTTCACAGGACAGCCTGAGTAATAAAACCTTGACTTATTTCTCACCACTTCCCCAGCTGAACTCTCAAGAAATGAGACAAGTGCCAATCCACGCCCCCAGAGTTTGCAGAATAAAGTTTACTGGGATTGTGGCAGCAGGAAACTGGAGTAAAAGCTTGTTCTGTGCAAGACTGCAACGAAAGCGCTGGGAAGAAAGGAAGGGGCGTGTCTGAAACGTGTGCTTACATGGACACTGGGTACAGCAACAGGCTGGCAGCTGTAACCTATTCCCAATGGGCTGCCTTTAAGGACAGCTTTGTCCCAAGCAATCATGATCACAGCACAAACAACTCCCAGGAAAAGATCTCCAGCTCTGACTTGCGTAACCGAAGACGCGATTACAGACGTGAGGAGTCACTCAGGGGTGGAACGACGCCACGCAGACACCCGTGACCATCCCACTATGAGTTACTGTGTTGACCATGCCTTTCCTCCAAATAAACAGGGAGCTGGCTATTGGCCACGTCCTCGCAAAGTGAAGTTTGCAGTGCTTTGCTCACAAGTGCAGAAAATTGAGCTTTTGTCATCATATCCAGCTCCATGGAAGCTGTGGCTGTGCCTTTCGCGAGTTTGCACCATTCTAAAAAACTTTATCAGCCTTGGGTTTCACTCAGATTCTAACATAGGCAAAAAGGTTTTAGATTCAGCTTCCAACATGAGTGCAACACAGCCATGGAGTTGTGATGGAATGCCACACCAGTGAGAATTACTGATTTTTAACATCCTTCCCAGGAATATGTGTCTCAGCAGGAACATTTGGAGGATTTTTTTTAAACTGGCATCATCTTTTCTCATTTCACCATCTTGTTCTTTACCTGGTTCTGCCTCCCTCCTTCTCTCCCTTAAATAAGCACTGCAGCTCCTACCTGCCCCCACAACTCAGATTTTACTTGTCCATAAACCTGAAATTAGGCGATCTGGGACCAAGATTTATTCAGGAGTTTCATAAGGCTTTGCCTTTGCCCAAGTCAGACCCATCTCCAAGCCAGAGATCTGTCTATAGACCTAGTAACAATATGAATAGTCACACATAGATGGTAGACAACATTAGTGTCTCTTAATTTGAGTCCAAGGAAAAGAGACATTCCCTTTCTCTCCCTTTGGCACCTCTCTTAGTGCTGAGCCTCCTTCTTGGTTTTGTCAATTTGTGCTCTTTAAAATCCAGGGAGACATTTTGTATCTGGTAGCTAGCATGGACTAAACCAGAAAAACTATGCCCCTCTCCTTGGTTCATGCAGCTCAAGGAGAAACTACAGCAAATCTAACCTTGGCAGCCAGGAATAGTCAACACTAACTACACCTTCCTGGGAAAAATTAACTTTCCAGGCTCATTTTTCTCCAGAGGATTTCTGGAAAGGCAGCCACAGCCACACTGAGGCCATGCAGTCCTACGTGAGTGCCGCGAGTGGAGCTGTGAGCCAGACACTCAGCAGGGAGAGGTTGGATTTGTACATTTACAGGAGTGTAGAAGCAGGGAAGGAGCAGGCTGTGGTGAAATTGAGGGATGTGAAGGAGAGCAGCACCTACCATGACAGGGAATATGATAGCAGCCACGGTGGATTTGAGGATCCAGAGGAGGGCCAGGCATACCACCTGCAGGAAGGTGAAGAGGTGGACCCTGCGCAGCGGGACGTGGCGCAGGTAGATGAAGTCAGGCTGGTGTTTTAGAGGCATCAAGAGCAGCTTCAACCGATCCATGAACTGGAAATGAAAATTAAGAGATGTTGAAATGAAACCCATGATGCACAAGAAAGACAGAAAACAAGATGAATGCCCAAACCAGGGTCAGCATCACACTCTGGGGCATTTTTGCTGTCTTCCCCTTCCCTGCGCCTGCCAAGGAAAGACGTTCAGCCTTTAGGAACAATGCTTTTGTTTTTCCCAAATAAATCAGGAGCAGAGGTCAACAGAGGCGAGGGCAGACATTGCATTGGCAGAAAACAGAACAGCACCTCACTGAAGAGCAAGGAAGATGGGCAGCTTTCCCAGCAATGTCTCTTTGCCCTGTGCTGGACCGGATGGACTTGGAGTTAAACCAAAATGGGGATTTCTCATTGAGTAAAAACCACTGTTGATCCCAGTCCCCCCACCACCTGGGTCGGTACAGGGGAAATCCCCTCCAGGAGAGCCAGCCCCGGGGCCAGCAGGACAATCCCCTCGTTGTCCCCTACCGGAGCCAGACCAGACGGAACCGCATCAGTGAATGGAAGCTGGAGCTGTTTCACAGAAAGCCTGAGGGAATTCTGGGGCTCACAGAACAGGCAGTCCCTTCCCCTCAAGGCACAGCCCGGCAGGAAAAAGAAAGGCCACAATTAACAGGGTGCCAGAAAGCCACAAAACCACTTCCAGCCTCCTTGGGCCAGCTACAGGCACTAGGCATGAGAATGGCTCCTTATGTAAGATTTCCTCAATGACAAAGAGAGGGGCGTGGCTTCCCCTCCCTGGAGAACAATGTCCCTGCTCCTTAGCATTGAGGAGCAGCCCCGCTGCCATAAATCATCCTCCTTCCTTGCCTTCAGTCTGCAGCAGAGGACCCAAACTACCCTGGGAGTGAGCCAGAGCTGGGGCAGAAGCCTGTAGGATCCTGGAATTGTTTGGGCTTGAAGGGATCCTAAGGGGATCCTGTTCCACTCACTTGCCATGGGCAGGGACACCTTCCACTAGACCAGGCTGCTCCAAGCCCCATCCTGGTTGCCAAAGATGGACCCAGGTCTTCACAAAGCACCCCCGGCACTGCCAGTGCCCACCTGGCCACTGTCCCTTGGTCTCCCATCTCAGGACACCCGGGTTTGTGGCAAAGTTTGCCAACAACTGCCACCCTCCATGGGCTTCTTGGGAAGGAGGAGGAGGCAGTGAAGGAAAAGGGTTGTGGAAGAAGCCCTGTGCTGGTTAGGACTCACCTGCACGCCGTTGAGAGATGCAACTCCCATGTAGAGGAAGACACCGTAGAGCACAGGCATGGGAATGAACTGTGGGACAAGAAGAGCAGGAGAGCCCAGGTGAGCAACCTCCCCGTACGCCACGCACCGTTAGCACATGGTGGGACAGCATCCCCAGCCTGTCAGCAATTCAGGCTGCACCCACGAGTGGACAACACGGAGGAATGAAGCCATGGAAGTCAAAAAGCAAAATAAAGCTGAATAAACATAAATCCTCCTGCTGTGTTCTGAGAGAAGCAAGGACATTTGTGCAATCACACTCTCCCATTTCACCAGGACTTGGATATCTTGTCAAGAGCCAGAGGGAATGATGCCAGTCATTCAGCAAGTTAAGGAACAGGTGTGCAAACGTGTTCCAGTGAGCTTCAAACTGCCTTTCATTTCTGATTTGTGGTGTGACTGGAAGCAGAAGGCAGAGAAAAGGCAACACGATTTTGTAGTTTGTGGTATACCCCGTTTTCCCAGGTAACAGGTGATGGAACAACAGTAAATGGACTCAACCTGTGCCAGGGGAGGTTTAGGTAGGATATTAGGAAAACACATTCATAGAAAGGGTTGTCAAGCCCTGGCACAGGCTTTCCAGGGCAGTACTGGAATTGCCATCTCTGGAGGAATTTGAAAGCAGCACTTGGGGACATGGTTTAGTGGTGACTTTGGTGGCTGGTGGAACTGTGTGATCCTGGAGAGCTTTTCCAATTGAAACAATCCTGTGATTCCATGTCCAGTCCAGCTCAGTAAGCCATGCAAATCCATGCAGAAAGGATGTTCTTTGGAGTCCCACCTAAGCAACAACAGCCATGCCAACCCAATCTCTGCCTGCTCCATCTCTCACACACATTAATCCAGAATTACTCCCAAATATGGGACTCACTTCCCTTCTTTGTTGCCAGGATGTGTTCTTTTAATCACTTTCTGCTCCCTCAAAGTTCTAAGTGCTGTCCATACCTCCACACAGGGCACATCTCACTTTGGGAGTGAGGAAGGTGCAGGAGAGCAGCAGACAAGCTCCCTGGAATGAGTCTCTGTCCCTCACAGAGAAGTGGGCAGCCAGCCTGGCATGACAGGAACAGGGATGCTTGGAACAAACCACAGGCAGAGGGTGAATAATAGCCTCTGTAGGATTTACTGGTGCCCAGGGAAGATGGAATGAGCTCCAAAGGATAGTCCCTAGTGCAGTGCCAGGGGGCTGCCACTGAATGTAAGCCACAGCCAGGCCACAGCACCTACTGCTCCCAACACTCCTGCACTAGGAACCCTTCCCTTCCAACCCCTGCACTGAGCTCATTAGAGAGGCCAGTGTTTTAGCATATTCCCCATCACCTTGCTCATCCCTTCCAGCAGGCATTTCCCTGGGGGCACATGAGCACCAAAGTCACCCAGCCATATGCTATCCAAAGCCTCCCTGCCTGCATTTCTCCTTCCTTCCTGAGTCTCACTGCCTGTCCCCTCTTGTGAAGTTCTTAACTGTTAACTCATCCTGCTCTTGGATTTATTTGCTCCTTTGAGTGAGCCACACTGGTATTTCCCATTCGAAGGTAAATGCCTTTTCTGCAGCATGGGCTCTGCCAACATCTTTGCTGTGAGAGGGACAGGGACCCAGCGGGGGTTCCCAAAGCTGTGGGTAATCACGGGATTCAAAGTCTTCACTGTATATGAGGGATTTCACAGGGCACAATAGTAACTACAGTAAGCAAGAGTTGAGCTTGCCAGCTCATTTTCACTGCTCTCCTCTCCTCCCCCTCTATTTATTTCCATGGGGTTTTTTAAAGTAAGAAAAATGTGTGAATATGATTTCACCATTCCATGATGACGAATCCTGTAGCTCATCCCGAGGTGAAACCTCAGTACCTTAGCCTGCAGAGCAGCAAGCTCTGTCATTTTGGAAGACTTTCTCTTGGTGAAGTATTCCCTAACGATGGGGGTGCTGGCTTTGGTGCTCCAAGCAAAGTTGCTGCAGGCCAACAGGACTAAAACTGTATTTATAGAAAAGTGCCTATCACCCTCCTAGCAGGGCCAAGGATGTTTCCGTGGAAATCTGCCTTGGCTGAGCAGAAACACCATCACCATCCAAAACCAGCACAACAACCACAAAGCCCTCAGCAAACAAAGCTGGGATTATTCAGTGGATTGCCTGGTTTATTAAATTTGAGATTGTCAGCATTCAATTTGCCGCTGGCAGGAGAAGACTGAAATGTTCTGCAATGCATTTAGCAGCACAGCTCTCTCCAGCAGCACCCTGCCACTGGAATTTGCTAAAGGTCCTGAAATCCTGCCAGGTCCTTCCCACTGGCACGTGGGCCAGCAGCATGCTGACTTATCCTCAGGCGTCCTCCAGCGAGGATCTTCCCCACACATTGTCTTAGGGGAAGCACAGACAAATAATTACTGACTGAAGCAGTAACAGGGGAAGTAACAGACCCCAGTGGAATAGAGGAAGAGGGATCTTGCAGGGAAAGGACTCATAAACTAAAAGACAGGATTATCACAATCAAGCATTAAATGAAAGGCACGGAAATGCCTCTTTGTGTGGCAGTGGAAACTGTTACCCAAGACACCAAAATTCGGGCTGTACAAATGGCCTTAGAAATGAAGAACAGGACCACACTGGCTTGGAAAGCCACTGTCTCCACTCCCTCCACGGGCAGAGTCACTGCTCCCTGCCTGCCTCCTCCCCTCAGGCTCACATCACACCGTGCCTTGCTGCCCCTGCAGTCTCCAAAAGCTCATGAGCAGCCTCCAGAAACACTCCTCCAGACACCCATCTGCTCGGCCCCACGGTTACGATGCACAGTGCTGCTGCTCTGACATATTCTGCTCCTACCATCAGCCTGTGGATCCATGGATAAGGGCTCCTGCAGCCAACATCTCCTGTTGGACAGTATGTCCGTGCTTGGCACCACTTCCATCACTATCCCCAGAGAAGGCAGCATCCTCCAAAGAGAGGCATAAGCAGGTTTTCCAGTTTCCTTCTACAATCTGATGATCCACTAAGGATGCATTTCTCCATGGCTACATGCCACCAAATCTCTGGTCTTGGAAAACAGCAACCTACATAGATGCAATGGTCCATCAGCAGCACATCTGTCCAGAGCCTTGGCTAAACTTACAGGATAAAAAGGGTTCAGGAGATGAAGAAATGCCCTTTAAATGCACTGCTTCCTTCAGAAACATGTTTTCCATACTCTAAGCTTTATCCAGAATATGTTTTCCATAAAACAAAGGCCCAGTAGTGGTATAAAAGAAATCATAAAAGAAAAAAGAGAACTTAACTTTATGCAAACATGGAAAAATAACTTTAAAATTAAGAAGACCACAGCGCCGAAGAACCCCAGCCCTGAACTTGGTCACTGTTCCAGCACACTACAACCATGTTGGTGTTTCCTCCCAAAAGGTTTGGATCTAAGACTTCAAAGAAGTGTGAACAGTTGTTACCTTCAGGATGGGAGCCATGAAGACAGACACCCCGGTCAGGATGAAAACAATGACGCCGGTGACTCTCTGCTCCCTGAAACAACATCACCGAGTCAGGACCACAACAGGAATACCAACAGGAATCCCCAAAACTCATTTTTGCAGCCAACAGCATCAGGCAGGTGGCTGGATCCTGACCCAGACCTCTGTTTTAAACCTCCAGACAGTTTTGTTACACTGTTTGGGGATCAACGCAGCACTGCAGCTGAGCCTGGGGCAGCGTGCTCCCATTCAAGCACCACAAAAGGTGCGGCAGTGCTCCCACATTCACACCTTCACGGGGTGCTCAACATGTGCCTTCAACAGCACCCACAGGGCTTCCCACATCCAGAAATACTGCAATATTGCAGAATGCTGAAAGTCAAGCCATAAAATTTCCATCTAGTTACCTAAATAAGCTGCCTGATTTCCAGGAGTAATCCCACTAGAAGTGCTTCAGACCACTTAATTAAGGCATCCAAACACAGGAAAAGAAGTTTCATTAAGTGAAGCTAGTTGCACTAGGTATGACAGGTTTGTATATTTGACCATTACATTTGATAAGGAATTTTTTTAAATTCCCTGGACAGAGAAGTCTGCAGAAAATTTATTTCCTTTAACACAGGAACATTGTGTCTGATGTGGCCAAGGAAACTTTGGAGGAGCCACATGGGGGCTTGCCCAAGGAATTTGCTTCGGAAATAGGGAGAAGGCCACACAAAATTCTTGTACTAAAGGATTTTGCAGGCAAACGAGATAATTAAGTCTTCCTGGTGGGACATACCTCACTCCCAAAAACTTGGGCTGTTCTCCAGGGGCTGAAGTCTCTGTCTCCATCTTCAAGCTGTCGATGTGAGCGATGGAGATGACAGTAGCAGCCACGTACCAGGGCAGCCCCATAAAGGAGCAGACAATCATCAGAATGGCCACCCAGAACAAATCTAGATGATATCCAGCACCTTTCTGTGGAGGGAGACAAACAACCTTCAGCTTAATTATTCCAAAGGTCTCCAGAGCAGGGCAGAGGCACAACGGACAGGCAGCATTTTCTCCTGCAACATCCTGGCCAACAGAGCCAAACACCAGAAATACATCAGATCTTGTGAATAGCATAAGAAAGCATCTCCCTCAGGACACAACCCAAGGCTCCTTCAGAAGTGCAACAAGAACACCTGAGGCCTCATTCCCTACCCAAAGGAGAAAGCTGCCCTTGATCTTGACTCCTTTTCAAACACCTCTAATCTTCTATTTTTAAAATCCTTTAATGAAATAAACCAGGAATTCCAGCAGTCACAAGTGCCAAGAGAAGAAGAGAAGAAACAAAAGAGCCACCAAGAAAAGGGATCTTCAGAAAAACAGCAGACATACCTCTTAAGTTTGCTATTTTAAAACAGATTAACCTTTTTTAAATCCCATTAAATTTGATTTTATTGGAAAAAACAAATGATTCAGGCCTAGGATGACCCAGGAGGGAGGGCAATCCAGCTCCTCTTGAATAGTCCTCACTGTTTTCCTGACACATGAGCTGCTTACCTTGGCTGGCTAGTGCCACCGGGATGGGCACCCAGCAATACCCTGCCAACACTTCAGCAAGGGATGAGCAGAAAAAACCACCTTTTTCCTACAGCAGATCTTGTGCGTAGAAGTGTTTTTTGGTGTGGAACAATAAGATGGGGCTTGTAAACCCTCAATTCCACAGAATACCATACTCACACCATAAACAAAGGAAGCAGGGAATACATTTTACATCAAACATTACTTTCTTGGAGTGTTTATAACTTTTGTTACTAAAAAAGTACAGCCAGTGCTGACAGCAAAACCACATTCAGTGGTTCATAAGCTGCAAAGATGAGGGGCCTCTTTCTCATGAGGGAAAAACAGGGAATATTTTCTTACAGTGTTGAAGAAAAAGCTATGTCTGCTTGGTTAGGTGCAAGAGACAGATCTAAAACTGTTTATCCATCTCTGAGGAACATGAGGGCCCAGTATTGAGTTTATCTGCCTAGATCCAGGTAGCAAACAAGGATGGTCTGAGGGTTTTTTTAAAACTATCAGCCAGCATTCATCACTGTGCATAAGAAACTTTTCCCATTCCCAGGTACTTCAAAACTCTCTCCTCCAGGTTGGGCTCAGGATGGTCTTAAATTACACATTACTTGTCTAATGTTTACAGTGACTACATGAATTGAAACATCCTCCTCTTTTCCAAGCAGAAGCTCCCTTCCCATTTCCAACAGCTCTCCCAGTAACTCATGAAGCAGGTGTCTAAATAATGACCCACCATTACCTGTGTTTTGAGGGAGCCATGAATCCCATGGGTCAGACCATTTGAAACATGCCCTGTTATCAGGAAGGGAGAATCTTCTTTTACAGGAATTTAATATTTTTCAATAGAACTGACTGTACAGGGAAAGGAAAAAAAAAAAAAAAACTACAGGCAAGAAAAAATGCATATCACTGGCCTGGAAAATTTATTTTAAAAACATTACTACATCTTAGGCTGTTACATATCAGCTCTTCTTTAAATAACATGCAATTGGGGCTATGCCTTTGCTATGTTCCAGATCTCTCCAGCTTCTTGCTGGTGTTTGACAGCACTGTGAAGCTTTGGCCACAAAGCCACTTTTCCAGTGCCAAGGAAGAGGCTCATGTCCACGAGGAACGAAGGTGGCAGGGGGAAAAGCCCCTGCACGTGCACCAGGTACACCCACCTTGAGCTTGTGCTCCTTCCTGTTGACGATGACGGCAGTGATCTGCTGGTCCATGAAGATGAGGATGGTCACCAGCAGGGCAGGGATGGCTGCTGCCAGGTACACCCACCAGGGGTTCCCTCCAAAAGGTGGGATAAACCAACCCCTCTCGGGACTGGTCGGCTTGGAAGGAGAAGGAAAAGAAAGCCTGTGTTAGAGGCGCAATACAGGGGTGATGAAGTCCCAAAGCCAGGTTTGCTTCCCGCATTGGAGCTCCTGGGAGACACTTCAGGTTTGTGGCAATTTCATCCTTCCCATTAACACCAAGCAAAGGCTCCAAGTATGGAGGCAGAATTTAGGAGATAAACCAGCCAATGAAAATGATGCTAACAAAAAGCCTCCTAATCCTATAAGTAAACAGGCCCTTTCCAGACCTCTGATTATATTCCCATTCTGAGGGCAAGGCACTCCATACAGGGCAGGTGTGAGGGAAAAAGAACCTCTTCCAAAAGCCAGCAAACAAGCTGACGACAACATACCTTGAATTCACTTGGCACAATTAGTTTTGGTGTGTCCACACCAACCAGGGCATCTATTCCACAGAAGATCAAAATGGACAGGATAATGGCAAAGTCACTGATGAGCTTCCGGGCCTGAAAGAGACATGGTATGATAACCACAGGAGTTAGCACCATGGAACACCATTTCATCCATGCTTTAGTGTCTACATGACAAACCCTGGCAAGGCAAGACAAGCTCATAATTTCTTCTCCCACAATTATGCCCACCATCATGTCCAGTGCCACTTGCCACACATGCCTTGGTACTTTACTGTGTTCTCTGAAAACCTAAATGAAAGCACAGAAACAACACAAACTTGCACAAATTAGATATTCTCAAGGACTGGCAGAGATTACACTGTTTGCTGTTCAAGTAATAAGTCAAACTAAGCAGACAGGAAAACAAACCAGGCTTCTCAGCTAAATCCCTAAGACTGGAGCTCTTCTGAAGTAACTGGAATACAACAACTTAGAGCTGCCACTGATCAGACCCCAGAATTTAACTAGTCAGGAACCACTGTGCTAGCCTGGAACTGTGTGAGCTCTCTAGAGCTGTTGTTCCTTCCAGGTTTCCTGGGTTCACATGGTTACAGATAAATTGAGCTGCATTCCAGCCCAGATGGAATTTGTTTCCTTTCTATTAAAAATAAGAGAGGTTCAACTGTAACACAGTGGAACAGTAAACATCCAGGCAGGATAAATCCCTGTGTGTCGGAATGCCAGAAATGGGGCAGTCTCACAGAGAAATGGTTTTGGCTCGTATGCCTGGCCTGGGAGCCTCACCAGGGGACAAAACAAGCAGATGCACCCAAGACCTGCCTGTAAGCTTGGGAGTGCTGCCTTCAGCACCTTTGAAATCCCTGCCACATTACCCAAACAGGTTACTGCTCCTCTTGGCTCTTCTGCTGCCTTACCTCTGCTCTCCAGAACCACTGGGAGCAATCCCAGGCATACCTCTGATAACCAGACCTAACAACCAGTTGCACTTTTATCCCAACTGCTTCCCTGCAGAGCATCTCTCCCTGTGTGCAGGACAGCAACTCCAAAAGGAAGGCAGAAAACCTGATGGAGTGACAGGAGATACTTACAGTTGTGGGAAAGTAGCGACTGGTCTTGAATTTCTTCAGGGCCATGGAGCAGGTGTAAGTGCCAAAGAAGAGGATGAAAGACATGAGGGTGATGTCAGGGACATAGTCACAGTTGTTGCCCACAAGCTGACCCCCATACTTCAAGCAGTCCTTGGCTGTCAGAGCTGCCCAGTCAATGGTGGTGTTGGCCTGCAAGAGAAAAGGGAACGTTTCCATAAGGCTGTGTATGCTCAGCTCATGGTGGGACAGGAATGGTGACAGAGCATCTGAGAGGAACAGGGAGGCATCATGCAGAAGCTAAAAATCATGGAAGCACAGAACTCCTCACTATCCAGAGCTTGCCAGCAGAGTGGCACCACAAGACTTCAGTCCATGTGATCCCTGCCTTCCCAAGGGGAACTCACCAGCTCAGAGGAGGGAGAGACCAGCTCATAGTCTGACAGCACCATTGTTCTGTTAAGTAATGAGCTATTAACTGCAAGAGAAAAGAAAAAAGGCAATATGGTGATCAGGATGCAGGAAACAGATAAGAAGGAGAGCCAATTCCAATTATTAAATAATTTCTTGACTCTGTCAAGCTGTTTGCCACATCTTTGCTCCAGAAAAGTGAGTCACAAGTGTTTCAGAGAGACTCAAAAGCCTCAATCATCAATCACTCACAAAACAGAAAAAGAAAAGGTTGAGTGAAACATAACCCAAACGGGATTATATTTTGAGTTGATGGTAAAAAAAAAAACACAAAAAACCAGACAGACAATATAATATTTCATAGCTTTCCAATATTTTCCTAATGATTTCTGGATTAAATTAAATACACACAGAGTGCTCCTAATGATTAATTTCAAATGCAAGCACAACGTTAAAGATACTCAGAAAAGCAAAATGTGATTCAGTGTCCAGCATAAACACAGTTTTGAATTAAAAGCAAGAAAAAAGAGAGCAAGAAATTGAAATCAACAGGATGGGGATAATTTCTTTGAAAGAAGGAGCAGCATTCTCTGTGGCTTCTGAAGCATTAGGAATAATGAATTTGAAATTTCATTTAGAAATGGAATCCTTCCTGCAAATGGGCTCGTGGCCCCTGTCCTCATGGCTTACTGAGGTTTTGCATAAATAAACTTTTTTCACTTGAATGTCTGGAGAGCCACAAGTGTTTCAATGGGAAGTGGAGACTTCCAGTTTGGCATTGACCATTCCCATCGTCCTAGTTTCAAAAAGGAAATCACTCTGCCATTCCAGTGGAGAATCCATGTGCTCACCAAGGTCCTGCGTTTAACAGGGAAGGCAGGCACACAGCACCAGGGAACCAGCTCCCGACACCTGCAAGGAGCAGCCAGCAGCTTTTCCTGTTGGACAGGTGTGCTGAGATAATCTGCAGTTTACTCTGGGCACAGATCAAGTTTCTTACTCACTCCCCATTGTTTGTGGGATCCTAGGAGTGGTCCCTGCTTCCCTAATAGTACAGCCAGTGTCTCTTAGTTTGGATTTGGGTTTTGTAACCCTTTGTTCCCAGAGCCATAGGTACACTGGCTCTATCTGCTGCGCAGCCCACGCCCCAGAGATAGGCTGCCCTGGGGATACACTTCCCTTCTTGGAAAGGAAGGAATTGTTTGTGCTTTCCCTCTCATCCATGCAGCCAGGAGGTGGGAACCACCCACGTCTGGGTAACGCCTTGAATAAATCCAGCTCCTGAAACAGGAGTGGCCTGAGCTCCATGGCAGTGACCTCAGCTGCACAGCAGTGACCTGGCCACTACTGCTGTCCCTTCATGGAATTCTCAGAGGAATGCCATTTGGAACAAGGATGCAAGGAGACTCGGGTACAGAAACAGGCTTCTCCACAGGTCATGATGCTCTCTGGAGGAGTTCTACTAAGGCCAGCTGTACTGTGACATGTAGGTACAGAAGAAGGGTCCCAGGAAGGGACCTTGCCCCTGAGAAGTCACAGTTGTTCTAATTACCAAAGAAGAGGAACAGCCTTGCCCTTAACAGGTCACAGCTGTGACTACTAAAGATAAGTGTGATAAAAGGGGTGAGTTGGCTGGTCAGGGCGGACCTTGAGGAGGAAGACCCCCGAGGAAGAAGGAACAACCCTGAGAACTGGAGGATGGACAAAATAAGAAAGAAAGCTGCTGCTGTAAAAGATCTGTGGTGAGGTTAGCGTGGGGCCTGCAGCTAGAGCCTGCTGTTGGAGTCTGCAAACTAATACATGCAGTCATAGTTGAGCAGGAAATAGCTGCAGTCAGAGTCTGCCAGGGAAGCCAACAGTAGGAGCTTGCTGTAGTCAGTCAGGATGGCTCAGATGCAGAGAAGAATAAACTGGGACCCTTTTCATATTGTTGAATAAGAGTCTGTGTCTTGACTCATTTCTACCCCTAACGAGAGCTCTGCTGCAACACTGACATTCCACTTGGGATGAAATTTACCTCTCAGCTTCCTGAGACTAAGACAGGATATCTGAAGGCAACTGATAAAGAAGGAATAATCTACCTATTATCTGGGCTGCAGCAGAAGGGAAAAGGAGAGCAAAGGCCACCTCCTATCTACAAACTGCAAAGGTAATGAACACTCCCTTACCTGGATCTAGTGGTTTACAGGCACAAGAGTAATGAGTGATATAGTCCACCTTGAACTCGGAGTTGATGGGATAATGATCTGCCAGCTTGATCATCTTCTTGAAAGCATCATAAATGAAGATGAAGCTGATCAGGGAGGAAAATCCTTCTTCGGTGAAGCGGGTGAAGTACTTGACCAGGAAGCTGGCGTCGGTGGCCACGAGAATGAGACACTGGAAGGCTGACCAGAGGCCGATCCAGAGGCGGAACTCCAGGTAGTCAAAATCATTGTCCCTGCAACAAGACAAGGGTGGCGAGAAAGGAAAACATTGGGTTAGATAAGATTAGGAAATAAAAAGCAGATGTTATATGGAATGAGGCTGAGTTAGGGGAAGTTGAATCACAGAATCACAAGATTGGAAGAGACCTTCAAGATCGAGTCCAATCCAGCCCAAACACCTCAGCTAGGCAATGGTACCAAGTGCCACATCCAATCTTTTTTTAAACACATCCAGGGATGGTGACTCCACCACCTCCCTGGGCAGACTATTCCAGAACTTCATGATCCCTTCTGTGAAAAACTTTTTCCCAATATCCAACCTATATTTCCCTTGGTGCAGCTTTGATTGTGTCCTCTTGTTCTGTCGGTTGTTTCCTGGAGAAAGAGACTGACTCCCACCTGACTGCAACTACCTTTCAAGGAGTTGTACAGAGTGTAAGGTCACTCCTGAGTCTCCTTTTCTCCAGGCTAAACAACCACAGCTCCCTCAGTTGTTCCTCACAGGGCTTGTGTTCCAAGCCCTCACTAGCCTTGTTGCCCTCCTCTGGATGAGCTCAAGGGTCTCAATGTCTTTCCCAAACTGAGGGGCCAGACCTGGACACAGCCCTTGAGGTGCGGCCTTACCAGTGCTGAGTATGGGGAAGAATGAGTTCCCTGCTCCTGCTGGCCACCCTGTTCCTGATCCAGGCCAGAAGCCATTGGCCTTCTTGGCCACCAGTGCACACTGCTGGCTCGTGTTCAGCCAGCTGTCAACCAGTGCCCCCAGGTCCCTCTCTGCCTGGGCACTGACCAGCCACACCATCCCCAGCCTATAACACTGCAGGAGGATATTGTGGCCAAAATGCAGGACTGGGCACTTGGACTTGTTAAACTTCATCTTATTGGACTCTGCCCATCCATCCAACCATTCCAGGTCTCTCTGCAGAGCCCTCCTACCTTCCAACAGATCGACTGAGACTGGACATAAAGGAAAGATCTTCTCCCAGAGGGTGGTTGGACACTGGAACATATTAGTCTAGTCTCACCAGGGAAGCAGTCATGGCACCTAACCTGATGGAGTTCAAGGAGCATCTGGACAGTGCTTTTAGTCATATGGTTTAGTTTTACGTAGTCTTGCCAGAGAGAGTTGGACTTGCTGATCCTTATAGGTCCTTTCCAAACTGGGAATATTCTATGACAAACCCTGGTGTTGGGAATGGCAGGGGATGGAGAACCATGCACCCAGCTGCATCATTTCCTTCTGGGAATGATGGCCTCCCTTGTTTACTGCTTGAGGCTGAGGTGCTGTGCCAACACAGAGTCCAAAGGTGGGCTTTTAGGAATGAAAAAGTGCCTAAAGGGAACACTTTAGGGAACACTTTAGCAGAGGAGGACCTGCCAGGAAGGCCACTGCCTGTTCTGTGGAAGGACACAAGAGCTGGTGGGACTGGCAGGCTCAGCCAGCTGTAACTCTCTGAAGTCAGAAGCCCTGACCTGGAAGAGGGCAAGAAGCAAGTAAGAAACAAAGTGATTTAGAAAAAAGAGAAGGGAAAAAATAAAAACACAAGACCTGAGTGACAATTCTGAAATATCCGGAGTCAGTGCCTGAGGGGGCAGGAGGTCCCATCCATCTGAAGGCAGCTGGCAGAAACCCAGGTACACTGACTCCACACCACTGAAGAACTTCAAAAATGTCAAACTGTATTATTTTGGCTTTTACTCCTCAAATTCCTGCAGTGCTTTTGAAGCTGAAAGAGCAGGTGGAAAAGCACTGTGTCCTGCAGGATTGGCCCCCGGTGCCAGCACCATGGAGCACCTGAGGCCAGAGGCACAGCTGGGTCTGCAAGGCGTTCTCAGGGATCTTTTCAGACACACACACTTGAAATGAGGCAGGAGATGGAAGTTTTCTCCTTTTGTTTTTAGCAGGGAACAGTGTGTTGTGAAAATGAACAACCACAAATTCATTACTGAAAAATCCAAGTACTGAGTTCCAATTTCCTTGTAAGAAAGGTCTCCTTTGAAAAGTCCTGCCTTTCTGCTCTGGCAGGTTGTTAGGACAATGGCTTTTACAACAACCACCTCCTCCTCAGGTTAAAAATAACCACCTTCTCCCTCCCAAATCAGTACAAAGTGCTTTTCCATCTTGCTTTTTTCCTGCTGCGTGCTGCACCTGGGCTTTGTCATGCTTGAAAGATGCCAACAGGTGCAGCGTGTCCAATCCTGATTCTAGTCATTGGCTCCAGATGAAGGAAGAAAAGAAAGAAAAGAAAGTTTCCCCCCCTCTTGCTCCACTGTGCAACTCTCACCTTCTGGTAGCTTCCAGTTCCCTCCCTGGGATTAGCTAACTTTCCAGCCATTTTTTTCTAGCTCCCATCCCTCCCTACATGTAGGAACACAAATCCTGCACAACCTGCCATGTTGAGAACACAGACACAAGGGATTTGGGGTGTATTCTGTGTAACCTAAAACAATCTCCTTGCAAAACACCAGCCAAAGGGTCACTAGCCCCATGGGTGAAATCATCCATTACACTGCTGATTCCTTTGGGGATTCCACTGTATCTTCATTGTATTGCAGATGTGGGAATGGTAAATGAGCACACCTAACAAAATGGGCTCCCTTTAGTTCTGGGTGTCAGCTGTCAACAATGTGGAGGGAGCAGAATTTCTTCATACCAGTTATATGGAAAACAGTGCAGGAAATTTCCTTTAAATGTAGGAAAGCTCCCCCGTGGAATTCTGGGGGCTGTTTCTACCACAGACACTTTTGCTTTCACAAATAATAGTGGTTATTTCAAATGACTACTGGACATATTCCTGGCAACCTTGAGATCCATGGGATTCATTTCTTTGCTCCTATGGGAGTCAGAGAAGCTGTGATTGGGAGAAGCAGCACACTGCAACTAGAGCAAATTCCTCATGGGGGACTGAAGTGGCCAAGGTTGGATTTTTTTTCAGAAGGCCCCACAGAGACAGGCAGCCACACACTGGGCAGCGCCCTGGGACATGTGTGCTGGGAAAATCCCTGATGTGATTGCACTGGATCTCAACAAGGAATGAGAGGTTTCATTTTGTGCACTAAATCCCCTCCTTCCCCCGCAGCAGGCAGCTCATTCCCTGGCTGGGCTTTCCTTCGTGTGGGACATTCCTGCCCTCTGCCCTCTCCTGCCACATACTCACTTGCTGAAATTGAAGAGGAGCCGCTCAAAGACCAGGACGGGTCCTGTGCTGCTCAGAATGGTGAGGGGCTGACCAGCCAAAAGGCAAAATACAGCACCGGTGACAGCGGTGCCCAGGAAGCTCTCCAACACGCCCTGCGGAGACACAGGAGAGGAGTCACCCTTTCTAAAGGAATGCATCTCTTGTGACCGTGTGCTGCATGTCCCCATGCCCGTGAGCAAGAGGACAGCATCCTCTGCCTCCCCTGCCACTCACACCACCATGCTGGTCCCACACAAGCCAGAGTTACTTGGGATAACCACATGTGCTGAGCAGCCGGTGATTAATGGCACAGGCTGATCCTCCCTTCCACCCAGGCTGCAGGGATGGGGCTGCAGCTCTCCTGACTTGTCAGGGGTACTCCAGAAATTTAAATTCAGTTTTGTGTCTCTCCTCCTTGAGGAGACAGGAGTTAGTGTTTACACCGAGGAAAGCAATAGGCTGGCTGCCTACGGGGGACTTGTAAGGATGGGCCAAATAATCCCAGGGCAAGGAACAGCCTGCACACAGCTGATCCCCTCCACTCCTCTTGTGTTACCCATGGAGAGGGCACTCATGGCCAGAGCATCTGGAATCTCTTTTCCCTCCATTCTTCCACACGTCTGTAGCTAAGAATAGTGTATTTTCTTGGAAATGGAGAACTCAGGAGTGAGCTGTGAAGGCAGTGATGGCTGGGGCAGCTCCTGGGACAGGGAGCAGGATGGGCCATGCTCAGTGCCTGCCCCAGCAGCAGCCACATCACTGTTTACAACAAACAAGACACAGACACACAAACTGTGATGTAGTAGCCCCAAAAATACTGCTGTCTCGGGGTTTTTTTGCTACTTGATAATAAGTATTCTTGAGATTTCTGGCCACAATGAAGGGATTCTCAATTTGAACGAGATTTGGAACCAGGTAACATTTCCCCTTCCTCCTGTAATTTAAAGAGTGCCCCTTGTGCAGAGCATGCAGGCTTTGCTCTGCTACCCCATGACAGTCCAGTGTTGCTACTGGTGGAACCTGGAGGCCCCTCCCTTCCTGACTTCCATGAGTTTCAGAAAAAGAAAACTGTTTGTACAGGAGGGAGGGGAGCTGGGGAGCTGGGCACTGCACAGGCAGCTGGATCTTACTCCAGCCTGTAATTCATCACAGGGGAGTGCAGGGTTCCAGATATGTGCCCTCATTTCCTATGTTTGACTTAATTAAACCTGCATAAATTAATAACTCAGTCATTATCATTATGAGCTTGATTATTGCTAGGAGATTTGCCTGAACTGGACTGGCTGAACTGAATATATCTAAATACAACCTCCTACTTTTCCTATTAGTCCACTAACACAAAGAACCTACAGCACTGTCAATAGAGAATCCCGTCTCTTTAGCTTGAGCTAAGCCATTGATCCAGCCTGTCTGTGGATACATGGCCAGCTGTCTCACGTGCCCTCCCACTACTCCAAAACTCATCTTTCTAAAGACCTGACATTTCTCTTCTGTGTTACTCATTTTCCTAATTATTTTGGGATTTTCTTTTTATCAGAGAGGCCAAAGCCCAGGTATTGTAGCAATCAGGCAGAGTAGTCAGACTTAGCAAACTGAATTGGACTAAAACGGTACAACTGAGAGCAGATCAGAGGAACTTCTCTCTACAGAAGGAGCAAGGACCATCTCTGTCTCTTGGGCCTGCTTTTATTCACCATTTAAAGAGCTGCTGTACTAGTTGTCAAAGGACAGCCAAAGCAGCAGAGAAAGCAGTGAAAACACAGAACACCTCCATTATTGTACCAAGAATTCCAGCTTTGCCAGTGCCCAAACATTGCCCTGACTGGACAGCAGAAGGCAAATGGTGGATTTGCTGGTTCTGAAAGCTCTTGCCCACCTGCATGTTCTCCGTAGCATCCCCAAGCAATCCCCCAAAAGTGATGGCATTGGTGACTGTGGCCAGGTAGATGAAGAGGATGGCTGAGAGGGCCTGGATGTTTAAAGCATCGTAGAAGTCGCTGGCGAAGAACGGTGCTTTCCTCTTGATGTCTTTGATCAAACCCCCACAGAATCTGCAGGGACAAGCAAGAGGAGACTCGTGCAAGATGTTTCACAGTGGAACTCACCATGCTAAGCCATCAGAGACACTGCCAGCAAAGAAGTATTATGCCAAAGGAGTGAGATCACCACATTAAAAACAGTCTTATCACAGCTGTGGCGGGCCAGGGATCCCAGAGAGAATGTTGTAAGGAAAGATAGTATCTCAAACATGTGATGTATCTGGAAACTGCAGGACTACAAGCCATGCTTCTGCTGAAACAGACCACCACAGTTTTTATTTCAGGAAGCTCATCTGTTGGCTTTTTTCCCCCAAATATATTAGTTGATGTAATAAAATAGATGAACTCTGGTCTAAGTCCCTCCCTGAACTTCTCCACATAGCAGACACCATGGCTGGGCGAGCCAAACAATCTACTGCATGGAAAAATACTTCAAATTAATAACCAGCAAAATAACTAGAAGTAAAAAGATAAGGGAAATACTCTTGGACAACAAAAGAACTACTCGCAGACATCCCTTTTTGTATGATCACAGACAAGACGGTACTTAAGTCTTAAAAACTCCACATGGCACTGACACTGCCAGCATGAAAAATGCTTGTTGAACCTACTCCCCTGCTTGTTCCTCTGCTCACAGCTCCCCATCTCTGCTGGGACTGCACACACTGTGGCAGACAGGCACACACCACCTTCTGACCCCAGATCAGGACCTCCACTACCTTGTACACACCAATGCAGTGTGAAGACTTTCAGCCTTTTCTCCTAGAATTTAGACTAGAACTGGAATTGAAAAAGAAGATTCAGAGTGAAGGGAGGGCACAAAGCCACCATGAAGCCCTGTGCACTGATCTTGAAATGCTGAGCTTGCCGTTTTGTGGCCACCTGATCTGTATTCCCACTCCAGTGGACTTTTACATGGCATAAAGCAGAGTAATAAAGCAGAGAGTAGGGCCTGGGGCACTGTTACCTTCTCTATTTCTATCCCATAAAAGCCTTCAGCTGTGCAATCCAACTGCAACACTAATGTCCAGAAAAGGGAACATCTCTGCTTTGGCTAAGGCACCCCTTCAGCAATCCAAACAGATTAACTGAGGCTTGGACCTGCCATGTTTATGTCCCCTGCAGTTCATCTGACTTTACAGGCTCCCAAAAGGCAGCACCCACCTGGGCCTTCTGTCCTTTGTAATGGCTCTTTATCATTTACTGAGCAACTAATTCATGCCCTTCTGTGATTCGCTGAAGCCGCATGTTCTGAACCCTTCAGACAGCCTCACTCTGGGCACAGAAAGCCCCCCAGGACACATTTTGGGGTCACACCACAGCCTATACAGCCAGTCCAACAGGGTGGGAATGTTTTGGCAAGGGAAGCATTGCAGGGGTGTCACCGACCTGCCCGTGCGCTGCAGCTCCTCGCAGTCGCCGTGGCCGCCGCCGCCGTGGCCGCCGTCGTGGGGCGTGTCTCCGTTCATCTGCAGGTTCTCCCCACCCGAGTACATGTTTTTCCTAGGCCAGGACACAGCACGTCACAAGGACCAAGAGGAACCCTGAAGAGCCCAGCTGACTACCAGCTGTGTTATTGTGTGCCTACAACATCACCTCAAAAGGCACAGACTTTCACGAACATCCCCCCTCCACCTACTAAGGAAGGCCTGAAAATATCTCCATGACTTCCTAAATAGTGGTAGCCAACTGCAGGTCACTCCACACACCTGGCACAACCAAAACACTGGCTCTTTCCATCCCCTTTCCACACCTCATGCCCACAGAGCCTCTCTCCTGCTATTACCTCTTATCCGAAGAAGGGAGAGACTTGGGGGGCTCTATCCTAATTGCTGGATCCCATTCCCCAGGGGGGAGCACAATGACTTCATCCAGAAATTCATCGATGCCTGCAATCAGGTCCTGACGGTCCTTGGCTTTATAGGCAATGTCATGGAATACCTGCAAGGAAAAGAGACTCCCCATGGAAAAGGTTTCCATTTTCTGTGGCCCTGACTCCAGAAGCAGCTGCTGAGTTCTACAAAATCAACTTAATTCCTTATGAGAAATCTCTGAAGAAGTATCAGGACATGTGGCACAAGGAGGTGTGATGCTCAGAAAGCCCTTTCCTTTGGCTGGATGGCAACAGAAGTTCTTTTCTTTTAGGCATATATCTAATTTTAAGCAAACCATCTATTTCTAAACTTTAAAAATGTTAGTAAAGCAATTATCTATAGTGCAAGAAAGTTTTCCTCTACATAAGGACTTTCAGTTACACTTGGAGAAGATAAGTGTAATTGAAAGACAAAGCCACCTATTTCAGTGTATCAAACCCAGATTAATTTTCAACCCTGTGACACAGAACTGATGGCAACATTCACTCAAAAACATCATAAACTGATTTTAGTGGAAGGCCTAGTGTTAATCATGAAGAACAAATGAGAAAAGGGGCGAGGGGGTAAGCATTAATGCTGAATTTTATAGGAATCTTATGGACTGTGCAGAGAGGAGGTGGATCAATGCATGTGACAGACGAGCTGGTGGCAGGAAGGGACTCTGGGGCTTTGGGAAGCAGACCACTAAGTGACAGAAAGCAGGAGGGCTGGGAGCAACTGAGCTGTAATGAAGGAGAACGAAGCAATGCCAAGAAGCAAAGCTGATGTGAATGAGCCCCAGCACGCAGGGCCCCAGGGACACTGGAAGAAAGGAGCTGTAAATGAATCCTGAAAGCCCAGCCAGGGCAGCAAGGAGGGGCCAGCTGCTCCTGGCTAACACTTAAACACTGCCAGGACACAGTGTCACACACGGCACCATGGCCTGGGGGAAATGGTCCCGTGGGCATCACCTGCATATCCCTGGCTGTCAGATACTGGGATGGTAGAATGGGACACAAGGAATAAATTCAACACGATGGAATAAATTCAACAATTAATTCACAGTTGATATGAAAGAGTGATCTCTAGCAGGAAAATACACACGGCAGACAAACCTCTCCTAGAGTCACGCTTTTAAAAAACACAAAGGCAGAGGCAGTAATTATGTCAACAGATGGAATTAGGAGGGTAACGTGGCTATTTCAGCTTTATGTGAATACTCCTTCCTGTTGATCAGGCTGGAAGGAAGGACATCATGACTTGGGAAAAGCCATTTCCCACTGGAGATGCTAGGACACCCACCTCATCCGACATCAGCGTGGCAATGGCTCGGCCGATCTCATGATAGGACTTGGCTTTGCCCTTTGGTCCCAGCAGAATGAAGAGAAATCTGACAAAACCAAGAGATTGTTCCCATTTAGGATGGCAAAACCAACTGCTTATTACTTATACAACACCTAGACAGAAATCTGACTTTAAAAATGGTGGCCCTTATTAGAGATCTGGAGGCTGCCAGAGGCCTCAAGGTAACTTTGGAGCAGAAGTTACACCCTGTGGCCCACATGCCCTGTGCACCACAAAAGCCTGTCCACCTCCATGGGGATTTGTATCAAGGAATCACAGAACAGTTTGTCTTGGAAAGGATCCTAAAGGCTATCTACACCTTCAACTAGCCAGGTTCCTCTAAGCCCTGTCCATCCTGGCCTTGGACATTTTATTTTTCACATGATCTCTTTGAGCAGCAACTACATCCAAGTCACTGCTGAAGAGTTTAAAAAATACCATGATATGAAACTTTTGGAAGTGCAAACATACAGATGAAATAACCTTACCAGAAGCACCTACCCCCTTCCAAGGGCTGGATTAAATATTATTTTATCTCCTAATTCAAATGATGAAGTACTAAGTTAAATGGCTTATGAGGAGTATTATATCCAAGCAAGTACTTTCTGTTCAAGAGAATCTAGAGTCCTAAAAGAAAAAAGGCAGCAATTTAGTAGGACAGGATCCATAAATACATCCTGATTGGCATTACTATATAACACCTCTTAATCGAGTCCTTCACGAGGTGTTTGAGTGTTTTATTTGAGGTTCACAGGGAGGTGAGTAAGCCACACACACCCAGGTCATGTCCTCTGCTCTCCTCCCACCTCCTGGAACTTTCCCTGCTTTACCAGTTCTTACAAAATAACACTCAAGAAAAAGTGTTCCTCAGCCAACTCTTTCCAAACTCCAGGATGCAAATCAGCCAAACACATTACTATTAAAAAAAAAAAGAGGTTCATAACTTCAGGATTTGCTGCTTGGCATTCTCCTGGTTTTCCAAGAGAACCAGGCACTTCCATAACCCTCTTCTGCAATAACCCCGACCAGCTGGTTCTTTTCCAGCACAGAGCAGCAGCACATGAATGCCCCTGCACTACTAAAACACTCCTGAAAACAAGGAGACTGTGACATTTGCCACATTCTTTGCTCTAATTCAGCTCAGATCTGCCTTCAGTGGGTAGAACAAGATCTTTTCATGGGCCAAACATTACAAACACAAAAACATTAATGCATTTAGTGGCTGTAGCATTAATATGCAGATGGGACTACATTTCTTCATGCAGAAAAGCCCAATCTTAATTGTATAGGTCATATTTGATAGGATTACCAGAAGGCACTGTGTCAGATCTTATTGGTGGATAATATATTTACACTTAGTTTATTGGTTAGGACATGGTATTTTGCATGTCTATCAAACTTCTGTATTCATAGCTAGTTTATTTTTTTTTCTACTGATTTTCATGAGACATATCTTATTGTTTATCCAAGTGCTAGTTGTTTTTCACCTAAGAATAAGTTGTTGTGTTAACAAACCTTTTATACCTAAGGTTGTTTTTGCATGGGAACTTGCAAATTACTTAGCTGCACTTAGAAGAAATGACAGGCTAGCCATAAAATGAACAGAGAAGGCCTGATTTTATGGGTCTTTTCTTTTATAATTCTTCTACCTGTCTACAACAAACCTGAACTAGAGTATATGTGCATAGATTTATAATCATTTAGTTATGAACATTTCCAGCTGCAAAAGCCCTCACTCCTAGCTGCCATACTCCTTTTCCTCCCTGCTGCACACAACACATGCTAAGTTATCCAGTGCCCATTTCTGACACTTAACATTGCTAATAATGCTCCAAGGCAGGGAATGTGTGGTTCCACCAAGCTCCCAGTCTCTCAGAAGTAGTAACAAAATCCAATGTTTCTCTCAATGCATTCCTAGAACAGCTAGAACAGGAACTCCATAAGGGTTGAAGGCACCCGAACAAAGGAATCTCAGCCAAGTCCTGGAGGAAAAGTGCCTTTTCAGTGAAAAGCCTCTTTTGGGAGGCCAGGGAGGACCAGACTCCTGGATCTGCCCCTCGCTTCCCAAGTGACCTTGGGCAAGTTACCTCACTTCATTTGAGACCTGCAGACACCGGCCTTTCCCAGCTCTGCACACCTGACTGTGCAAGTCTGCACAGTTTATCTCCAAAAAACATCTTCTCCTGGCTCACTCCTCATCTTTCTCCCCATCTGCATTGCATTAAACAGTAGCCTTGAACACAGGATTGTGCATTGCTCTGATGAAAACACAAAGCCATTCCCAAGCCATGTTGCCAGCTCAGGGCTTCCCCAGATGAGGAGTCCCAAGAACTGTGGGATTAAATTTGACACAAGAAAAACAAAGGCCTTAAACGTTTCTTTTCAATCTGACCAGTAAAAAGAAAACTCAGGAAAGGCTGGGATATCTCTATTCCAACTGCATATCCCTGATTTTTCTCTTACTAACCCCTGTGCTCTGGAGCCAGGGTGGGAGAGCTGGCAGTAAGCAGCCTGGAGAAGAGAAGGCTCCAAGGAGACCTCAGAGCCCCTTCCAGTGCCTAAAAGGGTAAAAGGAGAGCTGGAGAGGGACTTGGGACAAGCACCTGGAGTGACAGGACAAGGGGGAATGGCTTCCCACTGACACAGGGCAGGGTTACACTGGATATTAGGAGGAAATTCTTCCCTGTGATGGTGGTGGTGGCCCAGGTTGCCCAGAGAGGCTTTGGCTGCCCCATCCCTAGAAGTATTCAAGGATAGGCTGATGGGGCCTGGAGCACCCTGGGATAGTGGAAGGTGTCCCTGCCTGTGGCAGGGGACTGGAATGGGATGGGCTTTGAGTTCCCTTCCCTTCCAACCCAAACCATTCCCTGCTTCTCTATCTGCAGTTGCTTAAGAGCAGAAAAAGTTCACTTAACACTGACACCCCAGACAGAGGGGCTGGACTAGCCCTGAGCCAAAACCTGCCTGTTTAACCCCCTCCTGCCCTACATAAAACCAGTGAGAGAGGCACTCAGGTCACACTGATGTGGAGACCTGGCCCACATCAGTCCTGCAGCCCACAGCACCCCAACGTCGGCTCCCGCGGTGTTGGAAACCCTGGGGGCTGTGCGGGGCCCAGCTGGGCCCGTGTGGCACCCGCAGTTTTACCAGGGAATCAACACCTGAACCAAATAAAAGGAGAGGCCTCAGAGGACAGAAGGCTGGGCATGCCAGAGGCTCTAGCATCCTGCAGTCTGCAGGCTTTAAGTGCAGGTCCATGGCAGGAATGCCGTCGGCACCGGAGATGTTCCATCACAGCTCCTTCTGGCCCTGAGGGGATTTCCTTGATTGAATTTCATAGGATGCAGCCATGGCAAATGGCTCTTCATCACTCATGAAAGCCACCTAATGAGCCTTCCTGCTTTGATTAGGGCTAGTATTTGCTTTGGAGAACAGCAAATGGATAATACTATTTCCTGGGAAAAGCACTGGCATGGAAGGACATACTGCCTTGATTATTGCTACTGAGTAATGAGGCTGTCCAGCAATCCTGGATCTAACTTCCTGGCTCCCACCACCACAGCAAACAATACCTCATCTTACAACTGCTGAAAAGAACTTGGAGATATGTTTAAAAAATAGTCAGTGGGACTAGAGTTGGAAGCTGAAGCACTGAAGCACACAGAGGCCAGGAAAGTTGAGGAATGAATAACCTGCTACAGAACAAAGGCACATCTGGGTCCCCACACTCCTACCTGAATACTCAGCGCGTGCAGACAGCTGTGGATGGGGCTGTAAGAAAACACTTGATGAAACTCCAAGCAACAGAAACACTCCTGCTACCACTAAAGAGCAAAGCTAGAGGTGCAGCAAAAGCTGCTCTTTTCCCTTTGGTACACAGAAAGAGGCAAGGATTCCAACAGCCATCTAACTTCCACTCCATACAAGGGCTGTGATACTGCTATGAATTCACATAGGACAGCTTAGACAGGCAGGCATACTCAAGCAGTGACTTCAAATATTTAAGAACACAAGATATATTGCTATTTGTGAGACTAAGATTAATTTGCAACATGAGTCATAATAAATAAAATATTTCTCTGACATCTTTCCTTGAGCCATTATGCATTACAAAGCAACAAGCCCCAGTAGAATTGTATGTCCAAGGTTTTTTTTGCCCCAGGAGGGCCACAATGGAGTTTTCCACTTGATCTGAGCTGAAGAGGAATAATATGTACAGCAAAAATGTACAGAGGGAAATCTGGGATCTGTACAGAAGGGGCAGGAAAAAAGCCCCAGGACTTAAAATTCAACACTGACAGTGCCCTTTACTGCTGAGTTGTTAAGTCAGTGTGTTTGTGTAATGGTTTACTTATAACCAAACTCAGGACATGAATATGATGAAGCAGCTTCAGTGAGTTTCCTTACTTTACACCACCAATCCTGACGGTTCTGCATGTCACGGCATGGAAGGCAGCGGAGAACATCTTCGGGCCCCTTTTTTTTTTTTACTTTCCCAGGTGGAAATGCAGGTTCCCTGTGTGGTGCCCTGCCTGGGGCTGGTTTCCTTACCGTGTGGGAACAGGGACCTCGGTGAGAGCTCCCAGCATGACCGCCTGCTGCAGCCGCACGAAGGCAATGAAGGGGCTCTCCAGGAAATCCACCTCCCCGACCAGCACGTTGGAGGCCTCAGCGTCACGAGGCAATTTCTTCATGAATTTATTCTTCAGCTGCAGCGGTGGAAGAGGAAGGAAAAGAAAATTAAATTGCACTGGGCACGTTCTTCTCACCTCTGTGCAGTAACTGTGCATGCTCATGGACCCTGCAGTGTGCACCCTCGGCCTGGATCCAGCCATGGAGAAATGTCACCACCAGGGAATGGGAAAACACCGCAGCAGCAGCCACTGCGTTCTAAAACTCAGCCTCTGCGAGACGCCTTTGTTCCAACTTCAGCAGCGGCAGAATTAATTTGGAATTGAAGGCTTTTGAAAACCCTGCCCTCAGCTGGTTCCCAATCTGCCCCCTCTCCCTGGGTGATCTCTGGAGATGCTCTGTGTGTGTCTGGCAAAGGGTGAATGGAGAGGGAGGATGTACTGCCAGGAGCACCAGTGAGAGGGGGGCACTGAACTGGGCTATGAATCCTTAATGAGCTTCATGAGGTGACTGAAGGAAGGAGAAAAATTGAAAAAGTCTCAAGAAAATACATGAATTGACTGAACAGGAAGAAAACTGCTGGAACTATCCTACCCCTGCATGCTTAAATCAGGATCACCACCAGAAGAAACAGTAAATAAGCATCAAGGAGCACTGTGAAGGAAGTCTGGAAAAGCCCTACCAGTTCTTCCACAGACAGTGTTTGGGAGCATGGTGGTGGTATAATAATAATGTGAAGATGGCAAATCGACAACAAACACTTTATTTACCTCACCAGGCTGGCTGTGTTGCTGAACAAAGATAATTTGGCAACACCAGGGCTGGTTTGGATTTGGACACCTGGCCCAAACCCAGGTGATTCTCTGAGCCAGAACTCACCTGCAGGGTTTCCTGTGGCCACCCCGCTCCTGAGGCCGAAGGCTCCAGCCCCCTCCCCGTGCCCAGCACAGCAAACCACCACCAGGAATTTTGAAGAAATGCCATTATAGTGGGTTTCTTTAATCTCCAAATGAGTTTTGCAGCACCACTCACCACTTTCTTAAATAATTTATCAGACAGGTAATGAGTGCAGTCAGCACTTAAAATCCATTCTGAACCATTCCCCAAAGAAGCTTTGGAAAGATCTGACTCCATAGCAGCATCCAGGAACAAGGGAGGGATGAGGGAACTTCACTTTCCCCTGCCAAATTGATCATTCCACCCCAACCACTAATGTTATGTTAAAAGCCACAGGTCTCCAGCACTGTACTTGCAAAAAGGCACAGCAACCTCAGAATCCCAATTTCCTTAAATATACTGTAGCACTCAGATCATGAACACCACTCTGGATCGACTGGAAATGAAAGCAGCTCCTAAGTACACACTCCAAAGTAGCACTTATGGAAGGTTAATTGCCCTGGAACTTGAACCTGTCTCTGTCTCTCTGTTTTTCTGTATCTCTCACACATAGGTTTAAGATCACCTGATCACCTTCCCACAGCTTATCCCTTGAACACCTGCCTCCAGGGGCACCTTCCAGGCTCCAGGCTGCTCCATCACCCAAGGACGCTTTAGAGGGCCACTGTGGATATGGGGAGAAACCAGGCAAGCAAAACTGCCCTCTGCATCAAGAAAAACAGCAAAAGTGAAGAAAATTCTGGTTAACTAAACTTTCTAGAAGCTTTTCCTTTCCTCCAGAAGGGTGGCATTGATTATATTGGAAGAGTCATTTTCACTGGAGCTCTGTGGAGCGAAATATGTCTCCCAGGCTGACAGACCTCAGAATTGGGAATGTCTGCTTGCAAGTGTGGAGATGAGATGTTCCAACAGGAAAAGCAGCAATCACTCCCACAATCAATCACAGGACTGCATTCCCAGGAATGGGATCCAGTCAGTGCCTCCCTGTCCATGGGTCCCCAGGAAAGGCAGGAGGGCTTCTCTAAACAAGGCCAATTTCTATTTTAACTTCAGTGCTGGCTTTGGCACAGATCCCCTGTTGACATGGAAACACTGGGTTGAATACACAGTGTCTACACCACAACAAATAAGAAGGGTTTTGTGCCTCCCTCTGACTGACTGTATTCATTCAGAGCCAGGCTCGTCCCACATCCAAGCCCTCTGGAAACACAGATAACACCAGGTCAGGAAACTCCCCTTATACCAACATACATTCCCTTTCTTTATGCTGCTGCATCAGTTCAGGAATAGCAGATCCCTGGGAAAACAGATTTTCTTTCATGTCCCCTTTATTTTACATGTTGAGCAGTGAGGGAGCCCTGGTGCTTCAGCCCCTTGGAGCTGCCAAGGACATTCTAACAGAGCACAGCCAAAGGATTTCTTGCAGGAAGTGGACTGGAGTGGGAACAGCAGTAGGAACTTCTCCAGCTTCCTATGGTCTGCTGGCACTATGGCACCAAAGGGGCTGAGAAAGAATCTACCTGACTCTTTTCAGTCGCTTTCCTTCACACATAAGCTGGAAAAAAGAATTTAAAATATTTTTTAGATATTAAGATGTGGCTGCCCCATCCGTGGAAGTGTCCAAGGCCAGGCTGAACAGGAGCTGGAGAGGCCTGGTCTAGTGGAAGGTGGCCCTGCCCGTGGCAGGGGGTGGAATAGGATTATATTTAAGATCCCAATCCATTCTGAGATTCTGGGGTTCTATGAATATGGTGCTAGTGAAAAATTTGATCCAACAACTTGATGTTCAGGAGCTGGAGGAATTCTTCAGCTGTGAGAGGCCCTAGTTTTACAGACATAGCTACAGTACCACTGGTGTATCTGGCAACAGAGAGCTGGGAGCCCAGGAGAGGGCAGGAAGTCTAGATGCTCATTTACTAACTGCTATACAGAAAAGAAGAATAAATTGTCCCAAAATGCCATTGCTTGTCTCTCCTGCAAATGCCTAGGGTATTAACTGCAGCCAACACTCCTCAAATACAACAAATGAAGGCAAATCCTTTCTCTGCGCTGCTACCTCAGGAGCCGTGCTCTGCCAAAGCAGACACAATGACAGGGAATACACCTCTTCTTCCCTAATTACCTTCAGAAAATGCCAAGCAAGCCCAAAGTAGAGAACATGACAAACGAGCAAGCCCCAAATGTGTAGGCCCTTAGTGAAGCTGTTTCTCATCAGAGCAGTTTGAGTCGGGGCCCCAGCAGCTTCTGCAGGATCCTGAGCCATCCTCTTTGCAATCCCAGTGGATCCAGCCACCATTCCCATGGCAGAGAGAGCTGGCTGATGCCAACTGCCTGATTCAGCAATCATAAGTAACACCCCTGAGCCAGGCAGAGCTGTCTGGGTGCCTGGCAAGTAGGGATGAATCCAGGAGGATTCTCTGACAGGTCACATCTCTGACATGCATGTGAAACCTGAACCTTACAACACCCAGAGAAAAGGAGAAGGAATGCTGCAGATTAAAGGAGTATGCTGGCTATGAATTCCCTAGGTTATTAGCTGCACCATTCCAAACAGCACTAAATGTTGCAGAACTGAATATTAAGGATGTAGGAAGACAGGAAAATCACTGAAGGTACAAAGTCAAAGCCTTTTTTCCTCTGAAACATGGGCATGCAATCCTCTACCTGTGTAAAACCAGGGGCTGATTAAGGATGCAGGAAGGCAGTCCTGCTCACACAGCTGCTATAAACTGATCTCACCCCTCACAGTTCTTACACAAATAAATAAAGATGGGGATGTTCTGTGTCTCCAGCAGACTCCCCCCTGCCTCCATGGCCTCACTAACTGTCCTGCTTCCAGATGGGATGCCCAAATAACAACAGCCAGTCTCCCTGCTGCCAAGGCAAGTGAACCTGCTCCCTTTGCAGCTCGTGTTGTGGGAACATGATGGATTATTGCTGTGCCTCCTACATGGCACATTGAGTTCTGCTCAAGGAAGCTGCCAGGTACCACCGCAATGCCACAAATTCAATCAAGGCAGGACTTTGAGTCGATCAACCATGAAAACTGAGCTCTAAGGTGATGTCTCAAAGTGCAGGAGGACAAGGCTCCCACTTTGTGCAAAGTTCATCAGCAGGACGTGGGCAAATTAACTGAGAGGATGTTTGGAACTCTACACTTAGCAAGAAAAAGTTCTCACTACCAAGAGCCAGTCATTATGTACACTGGAAGTTAAGAACTTTGGAGCCAGCTCCCAGCTGCATCTATTAACAGATTTCCCTCTCTAGTGCTACTAAAACATCTATTTTTATACCCAATTCTCCACAAAAGTCCATTATCTGAATTTCCAGAGACAGGAGGGGCAGTGGAGACTGTCTGCACTGCTGAAAGCTGCAAAACTGCAGCAACGCTCAGCCCCAGCTTTGGGCTGGTCTAGCTTTAAAACCCCAATTACGTGGGATTAAAAATATAACACAGCAGTTTGTCCAATGACAAAAAGCTATTTAACTATCTCCCTTCTTCCCCAGATGTGGCTGCGTGTACTAAGGGAAACAGGTATTTTGGCAACACAACCAATACAGGTGATACTACAACACTGCATGACACTGAGGTCAGTGCAAAACATGCTGTTCCCCTTCCCTTTCCATGGAAATGTATTTCTTAAGGCAAATATAAATTTCTTTTTAAAATATTTCATTAGTCTGAGCTCACTATTCTACCTCAATTATCTTGCTGTGTCCCTTTCAGGACACACTTACAAAGACTGTGACCAGCCATTGTTGAAGGACAGAAGTCATCCCCAACTGGCCAGCAGCGCTGTGCTACCCAAACAATTTCCCAAAGTGACTCTCATTTGAATTCAGAATCACCATGGGACTAGGGAATGCTGGAAGATGCAGACAAAAAAAGAGATTCTCCGAAAGAAACAGCCGGGCTTTGAGAGTAACCCACTTTTTGAACCCAGACAAAGGTTTTTTGAAACTTGCACAGAGACCTCATTCAGCCACCAGTTTTTCTAAGAGTTGGAATAAACTTACTCTTACCCCCTCAGAACCGGCAGCCTTCAGAAAGGACGGAAACAGACACAAAGCCAGCCCGTATGCCACACCACAAATATTACCCTAGTCTAAGAAAGAGGTCAAGTCCATGAAGATTTGTCACCAATTTTATTTGGTGACAAATAAATTTGGTGACAAAATTGGAGGCCAATTTTAACTCAATGACTGACTGCATTTTGGAGCTGCTCTCCCACATTACCTGACAGCACAGCCACCTTCCTGTGGTTCCTGTGGAACCTTTGTTCCACCAGCTGCTGCAGCAGGGATGCATTTCCCTGAGTGCTCCTGCTCTACCCCATAGTTCCTGTGAACATTCAGCCCAGGGTGCTCCTCTGAGGACCCTTGTGACCCCTCAGCACAAAGAGGATCCAAAATCCATCACACATGGGGTATTTTCCCTTCTTTCTCACAGGGAACAGCAAGATGCCATCTATGTGGTGTCACTTGCTTCAGACCTTGTAAGAGACGAACCTGCCATTTCCAAGGGTTGGTACTTAAAGAGTGGAGGAACCAGTCACAGGACTCAAAAATACTCACTCCTCTTTGTTTTCAAGGCTAAGGTCCAGAGGAGCCCTTTCCCCAACATGCAGCTCCTCTCCAAACACATCCCCGAGAGAAGCCTGGAGCTTACCTGGTCCTTCTCAGGCTTGTCCGAGATGTCATTGAGGCTGGTGGAAGTCAGGTTTCGGTGAGCCATGGCTGGGCTGCCTGGAAGAACAACGTCAACACCAGTTAAAGCACCTGCTTGGATCCAGTCAGAACACAGAGGCTCAGGCTACAGCAACTCCCTTCCCTGATGGGGAATTCCAGGCCCTGACAAGCTGCTTTCTGTCACTCCATGTGGCACAGGGGGGATTTAAGATGCTAACGCTTCGTCACCTCTGACCCATAGCAGTCCAGTAACTCCCAGGACAGCAAAAGAGTCCAAGAACTCTCCATAATTCCTGCCTGTGGGAGAAAAGCAACACAGAACCTGCTGGCCAGGTCACCCAGGACCCACCACAAAGTCATCCCTCCACAGAGTTGGGAGCTTCCAGGGTGCAAACCTCTGGCATCTGCCCTCCCCAGCATCCCAGACACTGCACACAGCGCAGGCAGAGAGGGAGGGTGGCAGCTCCTGCTCCTTTGAGACAGCCCCTAATGAACACCTCCCTCACTCCAAATAAGCTCATTAACTAAGCTCAGGAGCCTTAAGCATCTCACTGATTAAAACAACGTGTGCCATACTGATGGGCCAGGTGTCACCAATTCCTGACAGCAGATTCTCCAGAGAGGTGAAGAAACTCTCCAGAGACACAGCAGAATAACTAAATTTAAAACAATCCAAAACACAAACAAACAAACCAATAGTAAACAAAGACCTCTGGGATGGATAGAGGATCAGAAATCACAGTGCTCAGTATGAACTGTTATAGATTATCCTGAAATGTTCCCATCCCTTCTCATCACGTTTGCAGGAACATGAAACACAGCACCAGGAGCTTTTATGCCAGAGTTTCTGACCATGAACTTCATTGGAAAGAGAGGAAATATTAAGGGGAAAAAAGTGGCAAGGAGGCATCTCCCAACTGAAGCTGTGTTTGGAGACAAAATTTATTTGATATTATTATAAGGAATGCCCAAGTTCTTGGTCTTCATCAGCTCCCAGCACAAACAAGCTCAATAATAAATCGGCATCAGGAGCAAATAACCAAAGGAGTGGGGATAAAAAACTCTGGACTCCCCAGAGCTGGGTTTTCTTTACAACATATGTGAGGATAGATTCAAAGTAGCTGTACCTGTTGTGTGTTACTACCACTTCCAGTAACATCAGCACAGCCAAAGCCAAGCACAATTAGACAAATCATGTACCACAAAGGGGGATCCCCAGCTTCAAATCTTCCTGCTGTTATTTAAGACCCCACTTAGCTGCTATTTTTCCCAGATTACATCACTTGTTTTCTATGCTTATTAGATTCCAAACTGACTGCTCCCTGGGATATAACGACTCTTCTCCTAAAAGGAGGAGGCTTTGTGCCTTTCTCTCCCCTTACTAGCAGCCTCCTTCTCCTGGGGACTCAACATAGCCACACAAACTCTGAGCAGCTCCAAACAAGCATGTGGAGTACAAAGTTTTGTCTGCTGAGACCCCTGTGGAGGACTTCTGGCACGCGACACTCACCCTTATGGTGCTTGCTAACGAAGGATAACTTCCTGACCCAGGCCAATTCTGATTCCCGTCTCTCTGGCAAAGGTGACATGAGCCTGTCCATGGCTGTGCTCAGCCAAGGACTCGTGAGGGAAGGATGGCAGGCAGTCTAAACCCCTCCATGCTATTGCCTCGTCCTATGAATCAGCTCCATAGTAATCTGGCAAGGGGAATACCCTGGAGTTCATACTTCAGTCACTTGTCGTGGTCACCAAAGAACACCTCTGTGCCACCAGTGCCATAAGCTGTGCCTTCCTGGGAGGAGCGGTGTGCTCCTCTGGGATCAGCAAGGCTCCTTGACACAAGAAATCAGACAGGAGTGGTGCCAGAAATCTGTCCAGCTCACCCCAGAGAGATCAAGCTGGCAGACTATTTCTGAGGATAATTTATATGAAAATTAAAATATTTAAGCCTCTTTAACAGCCAAAGGATACTTCAAGAAACAAAAAAAAGTGCCAGCAGCCACCTTAGATTACCCTTGGAAGGGGAGTATGGCCTAACCTACCTGTTTCATCCCAGATGAAGAAAAGAAGAAAAACAGAATGAAACAGAGCGGTGGAAGGGACCGTGGGGATGATACGGACAGCCAGAGCAGCAGCACTCCCCACAGAACACATCCACACCCTCCCCACTGTTAATGCAGCAGCAAGCGTTAGAGCCTGGCTGGTGGAGTTCCCTCGTCCTCGTGCTCCTGGTGGAATTCCCTCTTCCTCGTGCTCCCGCCCGCCCGCAGCGCTGCCCGGCACTTACTGAGCCATCCCACGCTGGGGCTGCGCTGCACTCCCAGTTCATCGTCCAACGTGCGCGTGGCCAGGCAGGGCACGGAGCTCTCGAGCGGGCTGCGTGCTTGTGCCAGCCAAGCAGGAGACAGGAGCAGCAGCAAAGAGCAGGAAGAGAGCAAAGGGGAAAAGTTAAAAGAAAAGAAAATTATGCCAGAAAGAAAGGCTTAAGCAGTGGTACAGGGAAGCCAGGCAGGAGAGAAGGTTTGAGCGAACACCAAAGCCCACTCATTTAGATCCTGACATCTCCGCAGCTTCACCTCGCAGCGTTCACTTGGCAGGACTGGACACAACTTTCCATCCCTGGTGTCTGAAATTCAGGCATCTTTGAAGCAGATCTCAAGGAATTGAGGGAGCAGCTGCAGTGCTGGTGGCACTGAACAGTTCCAGGCTGCAGCACCATCAGTAACAACAGGTTTTTTGAAAATAAAGATCAGGTTATGTCCCAGGAGCCAACTTTGAGCATCCTGACCCCATCCGTACACACTCAGGCACACCAATCCAGACTTGGAAATGCTCACCTTAGTCTGCAATGCTTCCAATGATGCCAATACATACATGGATAGGGGTTTTCCAAGCATTCCTTGGACACCACTTCATTTCTGGTATTGTTCAGCTGCTGCCACTGTTCAGCTATAAAGGCAGCAGTCACAGTTCACACTTCATGTGAAAAGCACTGAACTGATTAATCCTGAACCAGAGAAGCCATGGCTGCCCCATCCCTGGAAGTGTCCAAGGACAGGGCTTGGAGTGACCTCGGCTAGTGGAAGGTGTCCCTTCCAGTGACAGGGAGCTGGAACAAGATGTTCTTTCAGCTCCCTTCCAGCCCAGACTCTTCTAGGATTCTAAAGCAGAATAAAACCTTTCTCCCCCCGCAGCCAGGTACCCTCCTGTCTGTGCCTCAGCTGACACCTTGCCAACAGCCTGCTGTTCCCACTCAACCAAACCATGCTGCCAGCACAGTGTGAACCAACAGTGCTCAGGAGGTGTTTAGGCAGCACCCACGCGGTGATGGGACTGTGCCATTATTTATGGTGGTTAAACACACTCACTTAAACACATCACAGTTTTCTACAGGCTCTGCCAGCTTGGGTTTAACAGCATTTGATCGTTTCTCACTTGCCAAAGGCTCCCACAGGTGTTAAATTATCCAAAATGCTGGCAGGCACAAAGCTCTGAAAGAAAAATCTCAAAATGGAGAGCAAATGTCATCACAGAAGGCTGGTAAATATTGGTCAGTCCTCAGGCTCCTGCAGAAGGGATGGAGACCACAGATCCCATGTTATAGCAGGGCAAATCCCAAGGTGTGCCAGCTGAAGAGATGCTAGCCCAGATGTTATGTACTGCTCCAGGGATGCAGGACAAGGGCTGTGCCAGGAAGGAATACAAAGAACTCTTCAAAAGCCACTCAACAAAACTAGACACACACAAAAACCTAGCAAAAACCCATTAAAAACCCCTGCAGGAGTCCCATCAACATGTAACACAGAAATATCCTTGCTGAACACTTCATACAGCTCAACCTTCGACCAATGGAAGCAAGGAAAAGGGCTGTGTTTTCACAAGGTAACGTGGAGAGACTGCTTAGTCCAGCTTTGTATGCCCAGAATTTTGGCAGTCATTTTTTTCCTACTGAACAGACAGCAAAAGAGTGTTGTGATTTATCCTCCTCCATACATGGCACACAAGGAACTACCCTCTGTTGCCCAATTCCCTTCCCAGAGCAAAGGGATTCCTGACAAAACATCCTGCAACAGCATGACTCACATCAACCTCTATGATGCAGCAATGAAGAGCATGTGTCAGAGCACACCTTGGCCATGTCTCTTCCCATCTGATCACTACCTTACCTTCAAACAGAGCAGTGACATCAAAGATGGGGGCTGGGAATGACTCATCCAGGACCACAGAGCCACCCCCATGCCTAGGGAGGGCTGGGAAAGGATAGAGATGCTCCAGGAACAGTTATGGCAGGGAGATGGGCAGAGACATGTCTCTTTCTTAGGTTCCTGAATTTCTAGAGCCATCTCAGATAACTGCATGGGGCTCATTCATCTCAGAAGCCAAAAATAAGAACATTTTGGAGGCCCTAACACTTCAATTATTTAAGCACTCTGAACCAAGTGCAATAGAGGCACCTCAGGATTTTTTTTGAGCCAGAGCCCAGGGTATATTTCCAAATTTCAGATCTAGCAAACAGGTCCCACCCCTGGAAGTGTTCAAGAGCAGGTTGGCTGGTTTGCAGAGGTTGTCCCTGCTGAGTCAGTCAAGCAGGGGGCAGCTACACCAGCCTATAAAGGTGTTGGGCAGAGGGCAGGCAGACGCTCAGACCTATTGGATGGAAGCTTCACTGACACTGAAATGAAAACAAACACCTACCTGGAAAGAAACTCTAGGGAAATTTCTGAGTGCCTGGGGCCGGTGGCACAGTCATTAGGGTGATTAGCTATGCTAAGAGACAGCTGCACTACTGCTGGCCTCATAAAATTTTTATCTGTCAAAAGCACACTCAAGACACCCATTATATTCAAGGTATAACCTGATCACATACATTCTGTAGTTACTTTTTCATTGAAGTGTAAATAATAAATAACAGTAATGACTATTCATGAGGTACTTCCCCTGTATATCAGTCTCACCCTCCTAAAGTCTCAATGCACTTGTACTGTTATGGAACAGAGTGTGTTATACATCCTCAGAGCACATCAATATCCCAGGTGGGAGAACAGAGACAGAACAACATAAAAGGAGTGGCTGATGGCCAGACCAGGAAAGAATTCCTGGAGAATCAGTCCAACTGAGCCAGGACCTGCACAGCCCATTCAAACAAGAACAAGAAATTAAATTGAAATCACTTAAAATCCAAGTAAAGAAGGCCTTTAGCCATGAAAAATGAGCAAGGGCTGAATAAGAATGTGAGGAATGCCCTTTGTTAGCATCACTCTTCCTGGGATAAGTTCTGCCTACGTGCAGGAAAAGGGGTTTGCAGCTGAGAACTGCGGGCATCCTCTACAAGAGGCAACTGAAACACCTGAGCACCAGGAGCAGAAGACGTGTCTGTCTGCTGTTCAGCCTCCCACACACCATGGCCACAGGCCAGGGTTCTGCTCCCCACAGCAAACCTGGCCACCAAAGGTCCTGGAGGTGGTACTGGAAAGTATGTGCCTTCCATCCGAACCGTGGGGAGCACACCGTAGGAAGGCATCCAGCAGGCCAGGCTGGCTTGGGCTTGTAGCAAAGTGGTCCAGCAGAAGGAGTCCCTGCCCACGGCTCCTCCAGCTATAGGACTCATCTGGCCATGCTGAGCCCCTTCCCTAAAGCTGTCATTTCCTCCCAGTGCTCTCCCTAGAGTCCAGTCCCTCTCGTCTCTATTGGCCTCCTGCAGGGATATTCACTGAGAAGGCTCCCTTGGTTCACATTACTGCACCTTGCCTGACTCGCTCACTCACCACCTTATCAAGGCACTTGGACACGACAAGAGGCGTCACCCAGAGCAAGGAACAGTCTCCACACACACACACTCTCCTGCTGCAAAATCAAAGGATGATCCAAAGCAGGAAATATTAATGAAGTGTGAGAATAGGTTAGGTAGGAATGTTAGGGTGAGTTTTAGAAGCCAAACACAGCAAGCTAAGAGGCCTTTGGTGGAGCAAGAAGAAATTAGTTTCTTTCCTTTCTTTTATTTCTGGGTATTTTAAAATGGCAACTTTTAGCCCAATTTTCAGACTGCCAGAGAAAACAGTCGAGAGAACTCCAAGGCATGGCAAGAGGCATAAATCTCCTCTTTTTTTTATTACCATGAGCAAGAAGACCCCAAATCTCCACCCAGGAGCAAGCACCAAGTCAGTGTCCAGGCCTCCGTAGCTGTCTGCATACACACACACACACACACATTTAGGGACACCACTACCAACATGGCACTACCTATTACACCTCTTTTAGAGAGAAGAGGACACATATTCACAATACACACCACAAAACTATTTTAGGATGAATAAAGCAAGATGGAAATCAGCTTTACCCCACTGGACAATGATTGCATGGCAATAAAATGCAAGCTAGGTGTTACTGCCAGGTGATTTTTGATTGACAGTGCCACCGACACTGTCTGTTACAGACACGGAATGTGCATGGAAGCTTTGTCTCTGCCCAAATGTTTCAGGTGATCAGCCTTTTAAGATTCAGGTGCCACCAAAGTTTTTGGCGAATCTCTCTTATCACTGCTCCTAAACCATCTCCTAGACTCCAGCTGCAAGAGCACCCTCCTGCCTTCCTGCCTGCCCCTGCCCCTGTCAGTCCAGTGAAGGTGTGCTTAGAGCGCCGTGCCAGGGCTGAAGCAGCCTGCAGAGCCTGCTGATGTGCCATCAGCACAGCCTTGCTACTCCACGGGGTTAGGAAGCAGTGTCAGGGCCACGCTGTTAGTTCTGGGCGGGCGGGTTGCTGTGACAGAGAAGGCTATAGCCAGGTAGCCTCTGCATTACCATTATCGGGGTTGGAAAACATCCTACTTGCACTGGAGACGGTCTTTCCAATGTCAGCCAGCGAGCGCAGGTTGGATTTCTTGGTCTGGTGCCGGTGCTTCCTGAGCAGTGTGTAGGTGACTTTGTCCTTCAGTTCGGATTTCAACAGCCCCGTCTCGATCTGATTGTCAACGATCATCTCTGTGGCCAGCACAGGAAGAGGGAAGGAGGGGAGAGCAAAGTTAACCACAGAGCTCACAATTGCTTCCAGGGAGAGCAAAGAGAGAGGCTGGAGGCATTTAAACCCTGCCTTTTTGAAGGCTTTCTTACCATCTCAAAGCCAGCTTTTATTTGTATGAAAATCTGTTAGACATTCCTCTTGAAAGAGAACATAAGTATTTCCAGCATGAGCCACTAACACACCCATTGCACTGAGACTCCCTTCTGCTATTTCCTACATGTCACAGAGCCTATTTCAAAGACCAGGGTAAGATGGTTCTTAGCTCAGAAATGGAATCTCATATGAGCCTTGACTTTAATGAAGATACTATTACTATATTGCAAGTTCCATGAAGCTCAAAAAAGCACTCAGAAAATCTTCTATAAGGTTTAACAAGGTCTGAGTTCACCTTGCAGGCCCCCAGTAAAACCTAATCTAAAGATAGGAGGAAGTCTTGGAGATGAACCACTAATTAAATCATTCACTTGCACTACTGAAGTGACAGCAACTACAAGCGGCAGAACTTGCTCCAGTTACCACAGGATGTATTATATGGCTTTACTTTTCATGGACCCACCAGGAGAAAAGGCCCCCAGCATCCTCAATGCCTGCTCACTTCCCATCAATTCCCTCCTTTCTCCTCCCTTATCCCAGAGGAAAAAGACAAAAAGGTGGCCAGACTTATGAAGAATGTCCCCTGTGCAGTAAGTCTCACATGAAGTTGTTCCCTTGGTGACACAAGTTCATGTGCTGTCCCCTGAGGGCAAGTGGCAGCTCATATTTGTCTGCTGGTAACTTTTATTTGTGCTAATAATAAAAGTTATGCCAAGGGGGAGGCAGGACATGCATCACATTTGCTAACTCAGTGAGTCAGAAAGTCATCCTCTACGTGCTGCCCAAGAATTAATGCCTCTTCAAATCCCTAAGGAAGCACCTAGTTCTTCCTCTCAAATTAAGACAGGGTGGGCATACGCACGTAGCTACCCTTATACAACATGCTTGCCAAAAGGCTGACCTTTGTTAAGTGTTATTTTAATACAAACTTTTCTTGCTCATGGTTTTGGTTAGTGATTTTTGGAGTATTTTCTTCAGAACCTTCATTCAAGTTTATCCTTCTCTAGCTGGTACTTCCCTTCCCTCTTGCTGATAAAACACAAACAACAAAGAGAGTTTTTCTTCAGAGTTTTCCTTTCCTGTGTGTCACTACCAGACACAAGTTAAGTGATCATGATTAAATCATCCTGGAAATCCAGTGCTGGATATCCCTACCTGTCTGATTAAGGGTCTGGACCAGCAAAACCACCCCGCTCAGGACAGTGTCACAGTGCCACAGCAACAGCAGCCACCGATGTGTAATTTAATCTCCTAGGAATTAGATTTAATTTGGGGGTTGAAGAAGGAGATTGAAGGTGACATCTTGAAGGGACTTCAAAAGAAAATTTAATGTTTGAGGGTTTAAGGCTTTGGACCATGAACACCAGCTTCTGAAGCAGGTTCACCTTCAGCCAAAAACTTGAGAGGTTCTTGGGGGGGTTATTTTTTTAAAAGTTTGCAAAGCTGTGCATTTGGATCCACAGACACAAAAGCAGAGGAAGACACATGTCAGCATAAGCACTTGCAAAATTAAGTTCAAAACTCTGTATTTAACACCATAAGCAGCTGTAATTCCTACAATCCAGTGTATGGGAGAATTCTGTGCCAGGATAATTTTGACCTTACTTCCTGAGATAATCATTCAAAACACTGAGTTCTGGCACAGGAAGTACTTAATTTTGCTCTTTTAAATCTCTTCATGTAAGGGCTCTTAAACTCAGCATTTTGGTTAAATGTCCCTCCACTGGATGGCTCACTTGGAAAATTTATTTTCTCTAAGCTATCAAACACACCACAGGCAACATGATTTGGCTCTCAGCATATCACCAAGTGTCACCCTGGGCCACAGCTAATCTGACTGTATAAAAACTGCCCTCCCATTCCACAGAGCAGAGCAGCAGCTGGTGCTGGGGGTGCTCTTCCCTCTTCCTTGCTGGGGGCTCCTAAACACAGCCCTATGTGCCCTCAGTGGGCAGCTGAACACCTCACTCAAGAGCAGTTCCTGGCCCAAGTTGTTCTGCATGAACAGTACCTGATGGGTGTCTCTGTCCCCAGACGTGGCCCTTTCACATATCACCTTTTCCACAGTGAACATAAACTAAATGGATTTCTTCCTGCACTGAGAAGTACCTTTTTCATCTATCCGTTATCTTTTTCCAGGTACTTTCTAGTTTTTCCCTCTTTTTCTTTGTTCTTTTATTTTTCTCTTTTATTGGAAAAGCAGTGCTTTTTCATTAAAACCACCCATAAAGCCATACCAGAGTTAAGAAAAATGTGTGGGGAAGTGGTGAGAGAAAGAGCCAAGCCTGGTGTACTTACCCACCACCTGTGGGAGGGAAGAGGCTTCCATATCCAGCATGATGGAGCCCTTCTCTATGCACGTCCTCAGCTCGAACAGGCTGTGCAGAGACAAGGTGGCCACGTGCGGTTTGCTCCATCGCTCCCCACCTTGTTCTACCTTCTCCTCAAACTTGATCCACCTGCAACAGGGCAGAACAATGAGATGGGGTTAATGTTGCCTCCTTGCAGGGAAATAAACCAGCATTTCTGCAAATAAGGCAACTTGTCCTTCACTATCTTGGCAGTTCTGATTTAATGGTTGGACTCTATTGTCTTAGAGGGCTGTTCCAAACTAAATTGATTCTGTGATTCAATTTCAGGCAGTAAAATATGGAATCAGACACTGCCAAGATGGAGGCAGCATGGAATACTGCTGTCCCGTGCCCACAGGCAAAGAGGGGAAGAGAGGAGCACATCCCAGCCACGTCTGAAGGTGCTCTTGGAGAACAATTGAGCCACCAAAGGGGAAGGCACATACTAAGGAGCTTGCTCTTTCCCTCCAGCTGCTGTTTAATGATTTAACCAAGCAGGTCTGAAAAACCCAGAAAACTTATCTCTAATGGAAGGTGAGAGCAAAGGGTAAATCCTGGTTGTGCAAAACACTCTTTACATCCCTAAAACTACATCCCAACAGCAGGGAAGCAGGAGGCTCCGTGTCCCTGCAGCCTTGACCCTGCCCTTGGCCCTGCTGCGCCCAGCCCAGAGCACACAGGGATGGGCAGTGAGATGGAGCACAGGGCTCCTGGGAGGGCTGGGGGATCTCAGCTGGCCCACACCTTCCTCCTCACCACAGCACCCAGCAACAGCTTTGGTGCAAACTGGGGGATCAGGAAAAGGTGGTTCAGTACACCCTAATGGCAAAGCAGAAATGCTTTTTAATTCCCTCTTGAGACGCCATTTTAATATATGTGGAAAATGAAAATTCCAGTGACTAATATAAAGAGATTATTAAGAAAAAGCACCCCACACGTAAGGTAAGGAAGGTCATAAATTTGTTCAAAAGAATATTATTAACAGCAAGGGAAATTATCTTTAATCCTGAAAAATGTATTACTTGAGGATTAATCAATTATGCTTCACAATTGCAATAATCTCTTTCTGAGACTTTGTTTTATTAAAGCTGCTTTTTAATTCAAGATAAAAGTCTGATTTTCATCTCCAATTAATAAGGTCCTTTTAGTTCACAAAAACTGTTTCCTAGGACACCTGAGGGACCTGGGTGGATGCAAAGCTGTGCACTTCAGGGGCTTTGTGTGATGTAGGACCGAGTTACATTTACCCAGTTACAGGAGGAAGGCTGCAAATTACCAGTGTTTGTCTTTCCAAGGAAAGTGATTACTCACAACTATCAATATTTGCTTTTTGTTTACTTTTCTCACTACAACCCACAATCCCAACACAATAAACCAAACATTATCTTGCAAACCTGGGTGAAAAAATGCCTGCTCGATTCACGCAATCAGAGAGTGGTGTGGGTTGGGAGGGACCTCAGAGGTCCAAACTGCTGCCATGGGCAGGGGCACCCTCACTAAGCAGCTCCACTACCATGGGAACGCCTGCATTCCAGAGGTGGTCATAGGACACGGAGTGAAGCAGAAAAAGGAGAAGACCTGCAGCAGCTGGAGGGCCCTAGCCTGTCATGAGGCTCAGTGAAGTGTCTTTGGGGACCAAGATATGTCCACCATAGTATAGGGACTGTCACTTTATAAAGCAGAGAGATTGCAGGAAAATGATGGGATTACAGAGAAAAGGAATGACAGTGCTGGACTGTCGGATGGTGGATATGGGGTTTTTAAACTTCTGTTATTATCTTTTTTTGTTATATAAGCTGTGCCAGGAATTACATTTTTATCCTTCACCCTCTTACATCTTGCACGGGGCTGTTGGGAGTGAGGTGCAGCAGACAGAAGGAATGTGTAAATAGATGTCAGAACAGAGCAGGAGGGAGATGAGGAAGGTAATTTGATTGTTTGTTATCTCAAATATGAGTGCAGCCTATAGCCCTGCACCAGTGTGCAGGCAGCATTGCTTTCCCCATCTGGGAGCTGTGCAGTTCTACACTGGCTCCTGCAATTTGCCAGTTGTGGGAAGAGAGCATTCTGCAGCCGCAGATGTGACACAACTGCAAAACAGCTGGCAGATCCTGTGCCCACTGAAGCACAGTGCCAGCCAGCTCTGGATGCTCTGGGAGATGCTCTGCAGCTCTCAGGAGGTTCTATGGTGCAAGATTAAGTAATTTCAGGAATGTACTGAAAAATCCTGAACTATCAGACACTTTGTAACATTACTATCCACAAAGGCAGGAGGTTGAGCCAATTTAGAAATTTAACAGCACTTCAACAGGGAGCACCCTGTTACATTCTGTCATTTATACAAAGAATCATGGATCCATTCATATTGGCAAAGTCCTCTGAAATTATCTAATCCAAACATTAATCCAGCAAAGCCAAGGCCACCACCAACCCATGTGCCTAAACATCACATCTACACATTTGTTAAATCCCACAAGAGATAAGGACTCCACCACTACCCTGCACAGACAACCCTATGGGTGAAGAAATCTTTCCTAATAACCAACCTAAACCTCCCCTGGCACAACTTGAGGCTCCTTCCTCTCATTATGTGGTTTGCTGCCTGGGAGAAGAACCCTGTAAAGAACCCCACACACCGCTCAATGCAGCACTCCTACCAAATTACACCAATTTGAGGTGTAAAAACACCTAAAATAGAAGTGCTGAATTCATGGTAAGAGGAAAGAAGAACAATAAAGGGAGAAAAAGGATGAGCAACAAGTCAGAAGTTAGAGGGCAAAAGGTGAGAAGTCATTAAGTTCCTCAAGCAACTGAGAAGCAAAAAATAAATTAAGAGGTAAAGGGGTAGGTGGTGGAGCAACTCATTAAATCACAGGTAAAAAACATTACGGTGACCAAACAGGGGCTAACACTGAACACAGACAGCACCCTTAAGAGGGGGAGGTGGGGAAAGAGCTTAGCCCAGACACTATAAAGGAAAAGAAAAATCCCCAGTCTCAGTGAGGGCAATTTGGAATAGGTCAGTGGTGTTCAGATATAAACTACATGTAACTTGTAGAAGCCAGACCCCAAAAACATCCCAGCTTTTTTGTCACGGCTTTTTGACAAAACTAACAGTAGCATCAAAGAACCCAACCAAGGAACTCAAAGCAAGCAACTCTATTCAGCATTTAACATGCACCTTGAGTAATTTCTCAACAAGAAAACACCTGTTAGCTTTTTTTCCTATTTAGAATTAATTCCATCAGTAATTCACGAAGACAGGGACAGCCTGTCCCTGTGAGGTGGGACCAGGCTCAAAAGCCATTTCGGGGCAATAGCACGGGAGCAGTTTTGACTCGGCCAAATGGGAATTGGCAACTTCCTCCAGTTCCGGAGGAAGTTATGACTCAGTTCCAGCCAGGTCATATTTCCCTTTGGAAAACACTACTGAACCCCTGCTTTTCCCTCCACAGGCAAACTACTTCAATCAATCTGGCACTCTCTTGTTTTCCTAGTTTTACTTTTGGAAAATTTAAACAAACACTAAAATGCTCTCATTTATCAAAGAATGGTAATTTGAACTATACAGGCTCCTTTCTGTGGCTTCCCCATGCGATCCTGCAGCACGGGTATTCCCCAATGGAATGCTAAACCAGGAATCTCCCATGGAAAGCACTGCTGGCTGCCCTTCCCTTTGAGGGTAAAGGAAAACCAACCCACCTTGCAGTCTCCTTCCACTCCATCTCCTGTCCATCGACAGCCAGAAGCTCGTCCAGCTCGGTGAAGAGCTGCGGGGGCGCGGGGCTGTCATCTTCCTCTCCGAGGATGAAGCGGATGCGCTCGGCGGCAGGGGAGACTGCAGAGGTGAAAATACTGCGGTTAACGGCCTGCGAGATGACCAGGGACGTGCGGCTCCTCTCCTTGCCCTGCTCCCCAAGGCCATTCAGCTGTTTCTCCAGGCTGCCTCTGCCATCTGACATCCTCGTCGCTGCGGACGCAGGGGCGTGAGCGAGGGTGCCTCTATCTCCCTCTCTCCCCTTCCTTGCCTCTCGCTGAACTTCTTACAAGTTCAAGCTGGGAGTAAAGTTCAGGAAAACTTGTCTCTTCCTACAGACCTTAACTATGTTACAGCAATTTGCAGTCCTTGTGAAAATAAAGCACTATGGAGCTCAGAACCAATGTGCTCTGTGGCGCTGCCCGAGGACCTGCCGCTCTCTGAGCAGCCCGGATCCTTCACCCCCTTTTATATATGACCTAAAACCAGTTCCAGCCAAACCAATTGGGGACTTGCTGGCACAGCATCCCATTGCTGGCTTTCCCCTCCCTCCCTGCCAGCCAGGTTTGGGCTGCCATTGGCCTGCAAGGCAGGCTGGAACCTCCCCAGCCCACCACTGAAAAACACAGGAACACTTAACAGAAGGGTTGTCTCATCTATACATGAAGAAGGCAACCCAATGCATTTAGTCAGGCACCAATGCACTGAAAAAAAACCCTCGTCCCGGCTGGAAAAGACTGCCTGTTTAGGCAAAAGAACTATGTTCAACACACAGCACAAGCAAAGCCTGTTTGCATTATAAGCTCAAGAAAAAGGACAGAAACCCTTTCCTGGTTAAGAGTTCAAAATTCAAACCTGAGAACATCACTGTCCCTATCATCCCAAGGCCCAAGGGCATCTTGTAAATGTAAGTGGAGCCCACACCACCAGAGTCACCTTGCTGGAGGGCTCCTTGGGGTCTACAGCCTTTTTCTCAGCATATCACCTTAAAACAAAGGTGTAACCATGTGAAATTTTAAGACAGACATCGTCTCTGCTGGATGTTTATCAGCATTAGAGATACACAGCAGACTATGAACTTTGAACAGTTCTGCTAAAAACTTCTTTCTTTTCAAAAGATCAGCTGGCTGTCTCTTGCAAAATAATTAATTACATCAGGTGTCCAACCACATTGATTTTTCCAGGGTAAACAGACTCTCAATTTGCAATGGGAAAAAAGAAACCGGTAAAAAACATGCCCTTTACTCCTTTTTCTTTTCCTTAAATAAACTTTGATAGCTTTCTTCCTAAATTACTCAGAGTGATGATGTTTCAGTGATATAGATTTCTTTTTGACTGAAAGTATATTTATAATCACAAATGCCCTTGGAATCTTCTGGGAGCCAAGGACCTTGCCCTGCTGCTACAGCAGCCTCCCCATCACGAGGCATTCGGCTCCCTGCAGACTTCAGGAGAGCTGGAGATAGACTTCTGACAAGGGCCTGGAGTGACAAGACCAGGGGGTCCCACTGACACAGGGTAGGGTTAGATGCGATATCAGGAAGAAATCCTTCCCTGTGATGGTGGGGAGGCCCTGGCACAGGTTGCCTAGAGAAGTTGTAGCTGCCCCATCCCTGGAAGTGTCTAAGCCCAGGTTGAATGGGGCTTGGGGCAACCTGGGCTAAGTGGAAGGTGTCCCTGCCCGTGGCAGAGGGCTGGAGATGCCAGACTATCCATCCATATCATGCATGTTCCATCATCCTCTCCCTTCACCTACACTAATGAATCTCAACATACTTTTATATTCAAATAGAATTCAAATATATGTTGGATTTGATGAACTCACAGGTTGGACTTGATGATCTTAGAGGTCTCTTCCAACCTCATTATTCTGTGATTCTGTGAATATCACAGCTAGAAAACAAATAAAATACATGTCCATCTTACTGCTTCAACAAGCAAGGTGGACCACAGAAGTGGCTGCTGCTTGGAAGAGGCTGTAGGAGAAGGGACTGCAGAGCTTCTTGAGCTGTTGAAGGCATCCACTGGAGCCAATGGGAAAAGTCTCTCTCGAGTCACTCTGAAGTGTTTTTACTATATGGAAGTGTTACCCTGATATTCCCACCCATAACCTGATCATTCCACAGTATTTTGCATACTGAACCTGGGTGTCCATCGTCCGTCACCCCTTCTTTCTTGCCTGCCTCCTCTTCCTGTTGCTAACTTCCCATTATCCACACTTAGGGCCGATGATAAGGCTCACAATCCCATTAGGGCTCTTGCTGGGTCACAGGTCCCTGATGCTCGCTTGACCACATGTTCTTTATTGCAATTTTGTGGGTTAATGGGCCGTTTATGGGTTGTTTATGTGCTCTCTTTAGCAAGGAGAACTTATTTTCATCTCAATCTGCAGGCGAACACCGTGTGCTAGGCACGGGCAGCCAGCTGAGCACCGGGCTCAGGGACTGGAGAGTCATTAACCCGGGGGGTGACCCCTCAGCCCTCTGCCTGCCCGACCTTTGAGCACCACCTCGCCAGGCTGGCCCAGCCTTGGCCATCACCTTCGCTTCCACCTCAGCCGTGCAGCTCAGGAGCTGCTAAAACCAGCACCGCTGACGCCAGGAGCAGCTCAGGCTGCTCAATGCTGTTTTCTTTGCTGTCTTATTCAAGAGAACAACCTGATGGTCAGCAGACATTTGCAGCAGAGAAAAGGCTAATCCACAAATTTAGATGGCTGGGTTTATATTTTTCCCCTGAATGGGAGAGGAATTAACATATTAATTGCAGAGGGTTGAGTGTTCCAACACAACACGGATACAGAGGCAATGCCATCCATGGGGGATGCCTCTCACTTGCCCCTCTTCCCTTTCCTGTTTCATTCAACCACACACAGTCCGTGAGGCAGCTTCTAAAATGGTAACTTGCACAAGAGCAAACACATCAGCAGTTTCTCCAAGTTCAGCTCAGGCCAATTCTGAGCACAATGTATACCCTCGGGTTCCCAAAGGCAAAAATCAATCTCCATCAAGAGAGAGGAATCTCAAGGAGTTCAGAAACAGGGAGAGACACATTCTAGAACAACGATCTGAAATGGGGCATGGTTGAGCTTCCCAGCCCTGCTCAGGCAATGGCTTTGGTGGCAGCCATCCCTTGCTGCCCGGTGCAATGGCACAGCCATACATGGAAGTGCCAGGGGCTTTGTGGCACCGGCCCCTATCCTAAAGCCACCTCCTGCTTCGGTGCCGAGGGCCTGGCTGGTGGTGGGTGGAAGACAGTTTCAGCCTGCCTCTCTGGGTGTACAGTGCTGCCTCAGGATGGAGGACAGGGAATATCTCTGTTGATGCACAAGTTAAGCAGCCTGTTCTCCGCTCAGCCGACATGCTTTTCCTCCTGCTTTTTCATCTGGCTGTTATCAGGGACACTTCTGAAGACCCTGGGGACCTGCACCTCAGTCAACTGCTTCCTCCACCCGAGGCCTAAGGGACCATCAGACACAAAGCTCTCTGTTATTTCTAAGTGCGTTGCCAGCTACAGAAATCCCCAAGAGACCTGGTGCAAATCCCTCCCCAGAGCCTGTGGAACCAGTATCAAGGAAAGCTGTTTGTCAAATGTGCTTTCCAGGCAGGCTTATTAAAATAGTACATGATCGCACTCCCGTTCCTTTCTGAGGCCACCCTCCCTCTGCCAAAGCCTGGGTCAAACCCATCCACAGTCAGAGCAGTGACACACTTGTGCAGACACCTGTAACAGATTTAAATTTGTTTCCTTTCTAGTTCAGCTGATTTCCCTTCCAAAATTCTCTGTTACCAAAACCAACTTTAATTGTGTGTCACTATCAACACAAGACGCCAGCTAAAGGCATATGGGGAGGCTTTGGTGAACCACAGTCCCACCAGCTTTCTTTAAAGACAAACCTGAATGGAATGCCACCTAAAACCAGGAGATGCTGAGACTAATCACCTGAGACACCTCTGCCGGTTCCTGTATGGCATCCACACACTGGGCCAAGGCCACAGGGTAAGACAGGTGATGCTCTCCTGTTTTACCAGCAATATTGTCCAGCACTTCTGTACACACAGAATGCATGCTATTGCTGCACCTTTGCAGGTAAGAACTGTTATTTCCTTTATGGAAGGGAGAATGATCACTTCAGGTAACACCAATTTCTGCAGAACTGGTGAGGGTCCCCAGGTAAGAACTGATTTCCCGAGTCTCCAAGAGCTCCACCAAGCACAAGCATCCCTGAGCACCACCAAAGAAACTGAGTGCACATGGATTTACATTGCTTTTGGAAAGACTGCTCTGAGTTTTTGGGAACACTGCTCCAAGGCCAAACAGCGGCCTTTCCCAAGGTCCCACAGAATCACCCCTGGGTGATCTGCTCCCCAGCTAATCACTCTAAGCAAGCGTGAGAATTTCTCTTTTGCTTGTTTTGCGTCTTTGCTTATGACCAATTACTTTTTGACCCCGTGCCGGGGCTGGCTGTGAGGCAGATTAGACTTTCCACAGGCAGAACTTGGCAGCCAGGAGGGAACGCTCCCCACAGTACCTGGATCCCACCCCAGGCCACTTCTTGCATGACTGTGGGGTGCAGCGAATGCTCTTTGAGGTGCCTGATCTGTCTTGGAGTAAATCTTCCCTATCCTTTGATAAAGCCCCTTCCCAGACATAATGAACAGCAATGATGCCTCTGGAATAATCAATTTTTTGCTGGACTATTGGAATGCATGATAGTACATGTTTTGCTGTAAGCTCCTCTGCAGCATGTGGCATATATTAAGTGTTTGATCTGCAAAAAACTTCAGTATTGGACAAATTCTTACTAATACTGTGTTCTCTCAAGTGCCAGAAGAATGGCAGCATTTACATAACACCTGGACATTCCCAGCACCCTTGGTCTTTGGCACTGTGCACATACACACTTGGTTAAAACATTCCTTGGAGATGCAGGGAGAGGAAAAAGGACGCTTCTGCTAAAAATGTTTCACTTCATGCAATGTGCATAATCAGTCTGGGAAACTTCTAAACAAACACAGCACTATCTCATGAAAATTTGGTGATCCTTACCCCAAAAAGCAATTCTTATAAAAGAAGACAGCCTGCCAATTCTGTCCACATGGATGTGATAGAGAGACCACCACATGCTATATCCCAAGTCCCATGATGAGCTTTTCCCAGCACTGCTCCACTCGAGAAAGACTCTGTCTTCAAAGACTGATTTTCCCAGCTGCAGCCAAACCCTGTAATATCTACACAACCTGCCAGAGGCAGAGGCAGCTGCAGAATCCCAAGGAAATGGGAACAGATAGTCTCCCACAGACACACGATTAGCCAGTTGAGCCAAACTGGCTCATTTTACCTATTAACAAGCACTTTACCTATTAACAGTGTGATTGAGGCTCTGCCTGCTCACATCAGTGCCAGGCTCTCCTGATTCCAAGGGTGCCAAATTGGGCTTACATGCACCATGCAATTCCCTGTGGGTAGGCCACAGCTAGATGCTAATCAAAAGTGACTGGCTCCCAAACTGACAGAAAAACAGGAATTTTGTCTTTCTATACCACATTTTAAAAATTTTCTAGGTTCTCCAAGTGCCATTTTTAATTTGCTTTAAAGGCAGCAATGCCTATGACACTTACTTTTACAAACCAACTAGTCCGCAGTGACAAACCATACTGGTTATAAACCCTGATACAAACTACACCATAAGCAATTCATTGCAAAATATGGATAACAAAGGTATTTTTGGACCAGTCCTGGAGGTCAGCCATTATACTTCCAGTTGTGTCAAACTGCTACGGCAGCACATTTTTAAGAAGCTATTCCCAAACATTTGCCAAGAAGATTTTAATAAAGAAAGAGCAGCACCTAGGGAAACCCTGGCTTTCTTCAGAGGTCTGGAACATTTCCTGCTGTCACACAGACACAGGATGCTGTCTGGCACCACACCTCCATTGGATCTGAGCAACAGTCAAGTCCCCAGTGAAACAGCAGCACAGCAGCTGCCACACAGAACTGAGTTCAAAAACCACTCCTTAATTTTCATCATTTTCCTTCTTTGGGTTTTCTTGGTTTCCCTTTTTAAAGCTATGTGGATTTCACAGTCTCCTTCCTGTGAGAGAGACTTGTGCTGTCCACCTCTCTGGGATCCTGTTGGGTCCTGTTCTGGTACTTTAAACACTGTAAGCACACCATGATCACACACAGCTCCTCCCCTACCTCCATCAGTATGACTGCACCATGTGGCCACAAAGCAACTGCCCATCATAAGCACAAGGGAAAACTCCTGCTCCTCTGCCATACAAAAAAAAAACCAAACCCTTTTCTTCTCCAGCACTGAAATGTTGCTCCCCAAAGACGGTTTTAAAGCAGGTTTGATGCGCTGTAGTCCCTGTAAGCAGCACTGTTTCCTTGAATCAGCCACAAGCTCTCCTGCCAAACTATAACTCAGTCTACCACTGCTCATTTAGCTCCTTTAGGTAACAAGGAGGGTACAGCGACACTTCTAAGGACCCAGTTGTAACAACTCTGGGCTCTTCTCTTGGGTTTAAGTTTCCACTCAACGACAAGAGGAAACTTCCCTCTCTGCACTTCCCAACCAGCCCTCTGGCTGCAATAGCCAATTTTCTGCCTATTAAGCTCTTCTCACAAGCAGGGTTTCATCACTGTCTATTTGTCCCGTTCAAACAATCTCCACACCAGCCCTGTTTCAGCACTTCTGGAAGTCTCCTTCAGCAGGGGCTCAGCAGGACAGAACCCACTCACACAGGGAGGAAACTACACACACGTGGGTGAGGATTTTCCATAGTTATTCCCACAGTTTCCGTGCACGCCAAGCCCTTCACCCCGTGTCTCTGGCTGCAGTGGAGCCCACCTCCGTTGCCAGGCAGTTTCTCAAAGAGTACTGAATGTTTCTGGCATCCACACTTTTTGCTTTCAGCTCTTTTCATTCTGTCCCCCATTTTCGATGTTGCCAAACACCTCATCCATTCCGGGCACAGAGGGAGACGTGCGTTATTATTCCTCACCATCCTTGCAGAGACCAACTGGTGCACGAGAGTTAAATGCACGTGCTGGGGACTTCTGCATTGTTATTCCTTCCTCATCACCTGTCCTGCCTCAAACTCTAAGTAGGAGAGGGAAGCTACAATGTAAATATGCATTTTATAGAATCCCAGACTGCTTTAGGTTGGAAGGGACTTAAAGATCATCTTGTTCCAACCCTCTGCCACAGGCAGTGACACCTTCCACTTAGCCCAGGTTGCCCTAAGCCCCATTCAAGCTGGCCTTGGACACTTCCAGGGATGGGGCAGCCACAGCTTCTCTGGGCAACCTGTGCCAGGGCCTCACTGCCCTAACAGGATTTCTTCCTGATACCCCATCTAACACTGCCCTCTGTCAGTGGGGAGTCATTCCCCCTCGTCCTACACAAACCTCCACACTAAAAGCACTATCACAGAATCACAGAACTGTAGGACACCAGGTTGGAGAGACCTCAAGGATCATCTGCTCCAACCAGCTAAGAAGCCAGAGCTCAGGAGGCCACTTCACCTTGACTTGCAGCAGGAGGAAGGTGCCAGCCTTCTCTGAGATGCTTTGAAAAAGGCTTCTCTATTTTCCCACCACCTCAAAAGCTCTGCTCAGTGACAAGCTGCCCTTTTGGCTCAGAACAGTTCACAACCGCTTATCTACAAAGCTGGAAAGCCAGCCTGAGAATCCAGACAATGCTTCCATTGACCAGGAAGGCACCAGGGTTTGGCCTGACAGGGTGGTTACAAAACCAGTTGGTTTCGCATCTGGGTGCTGGTTTTCCTCACATTTCCCTGCTGCTGCAAAGCAAGCTCCATCGGGTGGATCTTGTCCCTTTGGGTGCCTGCATTTATTCTGTACGTTAAATCCTGACAAAGGCCACTTCCCTCACTTGGCATCCCTGGAGATGTTAGGACTATCCCACCAGGTAGCAGCGCGGCAAAGCAGTTTTGTGTGGATAAATCACCTCTCTGAAGGCATTTCCTTTTTCTCTCTGGGTCGAGTCAAGGAAACTCAGCAAAGGGCTCTTGCAATGGCATTTGGGAGCAGAAAGACCCTATTGAGACAAAGACACAATAACCAGTTTCGGGCCTGCCTTTAAAAATTAACTACCATTAACTCCGGGCTCGGCACGGCTCCAGGCTGCCAGCAGCACGCTCCTTCCAAGCAGCTTCCCAGAAATTCCCAATTCAACTCCTTCTCAAAAGCCTGCTGACATTTGGGCAGCTCCTGCTCTTCATCGGTCTCCCCTTGCAACAGCATGTGAAGTTCAAGCTTCTGCCTCCTTTTAACTCTGATTTTCACAGACTCACCCCCACCTCCTACACAAGCACCAAACCTCCACGGAACATGATTGTGGTGGAAAAAAACAGCGGATTTGCTGGGGTCTCATCCATGCTGAAAGGTAGCTTTGCAGCTTTAAGCAGATTTCTGTAATTCAATCAAGGAAACATAAGTATAAAATATTTCCACTTTCAGGAAAGGAACATGACCAGGATCTACTAGTAAAACTGTGTACAAGAAAAATAAAAGACCATTATCCAATGGATTTATCCAGGAAAATTAAGCACAGGCTGCTTTTCAGTAAGTGAATGCAATGTAACTAAGATCAATATACTCCAGAAAAGGCTACTGCCAAAACTGAGGAAGGAGGAAAGCAAGTTCAAACAAACCCAACTTGTTTTTTCACTGACAAATGAGAAATCTGGTATCTAGAGACACATTTAGTGACTCCTTATGGAATGCAACATAAGCCACGCAGAGAGATACTTTTACCGAAACAACAAAGAGGCTCTAAACCAGCAGCAAAGCACAAATACATAGAATAAAGGAGGCAAAGCTACACTTCACTGCCCCATTTAGGAACATCTGGGTCTGACACAAGCCCAGGTCAAAAGAAAACTACCAGAAATGAAAGATTCCACTAAACACTGGAGGATAAGTACGTGAGGCACACAAGGAAAATGAATTATTTAAGACCATTAGCAGCAGGAGCTTGAGAAGCAGTGGGTGACCTAGACCACCTTGGAGTGAGACAGCCAATTAAGGGGATTAAAAACTGTGCAGAAAGGCAAAGCAGCCTCTTGGTGTGAAACTCCAGCACACAGGTGGGTGCACAGGCACTTAGCCTTTTCCAAAGGTTAACATGGGAGGAGGAAGTCTGCAGAACAAAGAAGAGAAGATGGAAGTGAACCCAATGAGTTCACAATGAGTGGCCAAGCCCTTTGTGCTCACACCTCACCAGACCCTGTGCAGACCCAAGGTTTTAGTCAGGTCTGGAATGTTTCATGCAGACTGAATCTGAAGAAAACAATCATCAATCCACTGATTTACTTGGCACTGCTATCCAACGGGATACCATCTACCATATTTCTACCATCTCTTTCTAGACTCCAGGTTGTGCCCTTTGGAGGTTTTCCTTGCAGTATACAAAGGTGCACAAGGTTACTATGCCTTCATTTTTCTTACACAACTAAAACCACATGGAATCTAAACTGCCCCAGCCTGCTGGGACTTACCCAGACCGGGAGGGCTGCACTTAAAAACAAAACCATTAGCAGAGTTCTCCGAAGTGCTATTTAAGCAGATTTTTTTTCTTTCTTTCTTTTAAGCTCCTAAATGCAACTTTAGCAATTATTGGTTTATGTAATTGCCTAACATTTAATGTTTACAGCGACATTTTACAACTAATTTACATGTAGTTCACTAAATGCTTTAGGGTTAATTGGTCTTTTGCTGTGCATTAAGCAGCTTGCTAATGATTAGACAGTTGGGAAGAAAACCTAAGTAGGAGGTCAGTCTGGGGATGGCTTGGGCCAAGGGAATGGCTGGGGGGGATTTTGCAGAAGCACTGACCTTCCTAATGGTCAGGCCCCAGCCTAACCCCGAAGTGGCACCATATGGTGTCTTTCACAGGGTCACATCGTCCCCTTTGTGGTACATGTGAGGAGGAGGAGGAGGATACAAGAGGATCAATCTACTGCATGTGAGGGGAGGATGAAACCACAGCAAAGGAGAGAGAGAAGATGCAATTCCTTGCACTTGGCAAGGATAATGTTGCACTGCCTGTGCTTAAAGGGTGCCCCAGGAGACTGCCCTGAGCATCCAAAGATATCAGGATGCTTCCATGAGTAGGAGAAGTAACAGTGTGCCTCCCTGGGACCCTGTGTCACTGTACTGCCATCTAAGGACAGAGCACTCCAGACATGACACCATAACTCAGAAAGCAAAGTTAATAACTTAATTACTAAGCTGGCCCTGCTTTGAGCAGAGGTTTGGACCTGCTGATGGCACCTTCCAACCTCATTTATTCTATTTCATTAGTGAGCTTCCCAGATAGGTGATCTCTACTCCAGCTACCCCATCTGCTGCCCAAACATGACCACTTTGCCACAGCTTCAGAGAACTTTTAATAATGAAGAGAGACTGGAAACCCCACGCTGGGTTTAATGACCTGTTTGGCATCCTGGCCTGGAGAATGAGAATAGAAAGAAAAATAACAAAATGCCAACTCTGGATCAGAAGATACTGACAAACTCTTTGGAAACAGCAAGGGCTGCACCAGCACAACCAAGACCAAACAGGAAAACAGCAAAACAAAGCTGAACTGCTTCCTTTGCACTTAGGGAATCAACTGTGACCAACCCAACAGGGAGTCAAACTCTACTTTTAAAATCCTCCCCCAAGAACAAAAAACTGACTGTGGCATCAAAGCACTGAGCACCCAGCTGATCTTAAACATTGTCCAGGACTAAGGAAAAAAAACTGAGAAAAAAGTTAAGAGTGGAACAAATCAGCCAGGTACTATTGGTAATCTTTTAAACAACTTAGGATGGAAAGAGCTAAGCAAAAATGAGCAGTGTTTTCCAACCTGTATTTCATCAGAACAGCATAGCCTCCAATGTAAATTTCTTTACAAGCACTGATCTCCTTAGAGTAGTTAAATGCCATCTTTATTTCTTTTTAACTGGTCCCATTGCATTTTAAATTACTTTTTAAAAGTATAGCTGGAGCATATAAACATAATGTATTGAAACACAGAACTGTTAAAATACAGGAAATAAATTTGAAAAGTTTATGGTTTTACTGGTACTCAAATTTCATTACCCAGAAATAAGGAATGTACTCATTTTAAAACAAAAAATAGTTGACTATTAAGAAAGTCTCAGTTTCTGGCAAGTTTCTGCAGATGATTAATTATTACAACTCAGCAAGGGGTGTTACTGCTTTCCTTCTGACCTACACACGCTCCATGTGGGTTTAAGAATAGCAACAGCCAAACATCACCCTTCCCTACTTTTATTGTCTTTCTGCTCCCAGCACTTCAGCTCCTGCTCCCCCTTCCCTGTTGGGATCAGGACTCTGGGCTTGGACTGGCCTGTTTTGCTGATTCACCTTAGTGCACAGCCACAAAACCAGCTAGATGGCCTCAAAACCAGTCAGATGGCCTTGAAACCAGCTAGATGGCCACGAATTTTTTTACAAAGAGAGGGGAAAACCATTGGCACAGAGAACTGGAGGATGCCCCATCCCTGGAAACATTCAGGGCTGGGTCGGATGGAGCTCTGAGCAATGCAGTCTAGGGGAACATATCCTTGTCCACAGCAGGGGGCTGGAAGAAGATGGCTTTGAAGGTTCCTTCCACTCAAGCCATTCTGTGACCATTTTTACGATTCCATGGAATGAGTTAGATGGCTACAAAACCAGTTAAGTGGCCACAATAGCAAGAGGGGGTGGAACAAAGGAGTCCGGGTGAGACGGGAGCCTCACACAGGAGATCTGCCTCTGACAAAAAGCTGAAGTTAGGGATAACCCCTCCGTGGAGCTGCCTAGAGTTCCCAGCCCAGCAGCTGGGCCAGGCCCAGCTAATGCTGAGGATATTCAAAGGGCCCTGTCACTGTGCCAAGCACGCAGCTCCTATGACAAGGGTCGCTTTGTCTTGTGTCCCCTCCGCCTCCCAGCACATGGGAAACTTCAGAAATTCCCTTGCTGAGGAGAACAACTAAGCTGAGTAACTTGGAATTACAGGCTTTTAAGGTTAGTATGCTGCTGGAGCCAAGACATATTTCCAGAGCTTCTCAGGACTGAAAACAACCTCCTACTTTTAATGACTTGCCTTTTATCTTTAATAAGGGATTAGGAGCTATTTTTCCAGCTAATACCTTAAAATCCAGATAATCATAAAAGCAATCAGTAATACCCAATATATGTTAATTACTCATTTTCTTCTCGTCTCTGGCTGCTCTGCTGTCATTCAGGGCCATTAATTTGTCTATAACAAGGCTGCAAATCAAAACCAACAAAAGGCTTCAGGTCCTCTGGGGAGTCACAGGTTCAGATTTGGGGGATTAACCACAGATTATATCTGCAACAACAGCAAGGAAAACAACATTATGGCCACAGAGGTGCTGAACTATCCCACCAGCCACTTACCTACGCCTGGACCTGCTCATTCCCACAGGAGTCAAACAAAGCAAAAGACTGATTTAAAATAAGGTAACGAGGCACTGAACAAACTTGACAGCACTAAGGGGAGCCAAAGCTTCACTCACCAAGTCATTCTTAGTGAAATGTGACTCAAAAATAATTTTACTTTTTCCACACTAAGCTACACTGGCCTTTCCAAAGGGAATTTACAGGAATAGCAGGTGTAGAAGCTTAACATTCAAGATCTGGTGCTTGGAATAATGATGGTGATCAGCACATTGCTCAGATAGGTAATACCTATGACTGCTCACAGAAGAGGAATTCACAGTTCCTTGGATGCCATGAATTTGAAGGATGCCTTGAATTTATCAGAATATTACTTAGGTCATAAAGAAAAACTGAAGCAGGATCAAGGATGGACGCACCTACTTGAAATTACAACCAGCATTTATGTTCTGCCCTCCCTGCACAGTCATTTCATCCATTCCCGAGTCCTGAAGAGCTCTGCGCTGCCTGAAAGGAGTTTAATCACCCATGCCTCAAATTCAAACTCTCCATCACATCCATTACCACACCTCTCGGTTTCAAGAGGATCTATTTGCAGTCCCGGCTCCCTTGCAAACAGGCATGTCCCGCACAGGTGATTTCCTGACACCCCAAACACCTTCCCCGTAATCTCCAGAGTCACAGTCACGTAACACCAGCAATCATCTGCTCTCAGCTCTATTAATAGAGCCTCCGCCTGCAGGCAGCGCCGGAGCCAGGGCTGCTCCTGGGTCACGTAACACCGTCCGTGGCTCCTCGGTCCGCAGCGTGCCGTGCGAGCCCTGCCCTGCCAGCCCCTGCCCTGCCAGCACTGCAGCAGCCCAGCAGCACACACAAGGGGTCAGCACCCACCGCTGCCCAAGAGACAACCACCAAGGCTCTCACAGGACAACAGCTTTCCATCCCTGCAAGTGTCCAAGGCCAGGCTGCACCGAGCTTAGAGCTACCTGGTCTAGTGGATGGCGTCCCTGCCATGGCAGGGGATAGAACTGGATGGGCTTTAAGTTCCCTTCCAGCCCAGGCCATTCTGGGATGATTCTATGAACAGAGAGCACAAAGTACGTGTTTGATTCCAAAGACTTGAGCAGATCAAATTGCTAAATGCAAACAAGAATCAAAAACTAATAATTTCAGCCCAGACTACACAAATCTGCTAATCTGGTTTTTCACAGTGGCATCTTCTACAGGGCAGAAGGAATATTACTGTTGGTTTACATTATTAAATTATTCAGCTCAATAAAAAATTAAATACCATGTGACAACAGGAGAGGTTGTTTATTTCTTCTGAATTCTCAGCTAAAAGGAAGGAGTGGGAAGATGAGATCTAAGGAGAAGAGGGAACTCAGCTAGCTCATTAGCTAGGATAATGCTCCCTTAATTCCTAAAGGGATTTAAACTGGGGAGAAAACCCAAACACCAAGTAGTTGCACCATTACCTAAAAAAACAGCCTTCCCCTTGGATATTTTTAATGGAATTTCAATTTCCATCCACATGGAATTTGAAAAAGATGATCCAAAAGGAAGTCCTCTCCATCTCCAGGTGAATATCAGCATGAACATCTGGCCATCCAATGCACAAAACTCAGGATGCTGGATGCCTGCACATCATGATATCAAATTACACCAGGTATTATAAAGTGTGGCCTGGTTACCAAGAGGGAACAGCAGATTCAGGGTGAAAGAAATACTAATGGCAAATCAAGGAAATCATGACAATGATATCACCAGATTAAATCCATTATTTAAAATAAAGTTCACCACTTGGTGATTCAAATGAAGCATGACTTCTTGTACTCTATTTTTTTTAAAGGCAAACTTGAAGAGCTGATGAAGCGTCTCATGCATTACTTCACCCACTAAACTAAACTCTCCATAGTGAGGTGCACATTTTCATGGCTCCAGGGAAAGGAGAACCATGAACCCAGTGAAGAAGGTACACAGCAGTCTGGAAGTGCAAGGCAGCACTGAATCACAGAATCCCCTAGGATGGAAAAGACCTTTAAGAATTGGAAGCTGCAATATGGAAAGGAATTCCCCAAGAATGTGTAATACACAAGCCAAGGGACACATGGATCCTGCTCAGCCATTCTGGATTGCCAAATTGTAACTGATTTATTTGTGTACACACACCAATAAGGGATTTTTGTATTTCTCCACAAAGGCTTGTCTTAAAGCCTATTGAACTTGGGGAAAAAAAAAGACAGGAATACTATGTTAAAAAATACACAGGTGATTTTCAGGGAAATTAAATTCCCCAACTTCTCCTACCTCCCAGTTCCAAGTACTCCTTTAAAGCCCTAAGTTAAACCAAGGTGCTGAACAGAGAGATCCATCTCCTCCTTTCCCAATCCTCCACCACAGAGCACTAGGTAAACTTTGGCCAGGATGCAGCTGTGAGCAACAGGAACATATGATCTGAGAATCCCTTTTCCAGCAACCATCGTGCTCTGCTCTGTCACTACAGCAAAGAAGTTCTGAACAAGGAAAATCAACTTGTAAGGGGGCTCCATCTATTCCAGAGCAAGAAACTCCATCAGGTGGAAAAGGAACCCCAGCAGAACCAGGCAAGGACTGTTTGCTACATACTTCCATTAAACACATGAAAGAAAAGAAGATATAGAAAAAAATATTGTTTTTCCAGGTGTTCCTCAACTTTGTGGTACCAGAGAAGCTATGGAGCAGAGAACAGGTCTCTCGTATATACCTGATCCCTCAACTACAACCCAAGTTCTTCTGCTTAATTTTGAGATGAAGTCAAACCTCTGCCTATAAAATCACATCGCAGATGAGAACAGTACAATGCACAGATTTAGATAAAACAGCTTTTCTTCAAAACATTTTTGTTTTTTATTCTCCAAAGAGACAGGAAATTGTGAGCAATAAATCTCAAGGATGTCTTTTCCAAGATTTGAAAGCTGTCCTCCAGTGGAGATTCCCATTTTAAGCACATGCTTTGCATAACTGCAAGAAAATACGTGACCTTGATAGTAAGCAAAATAATCCTTGCGAAACATTTACTCTTTTTCTTGCTGTGCAAAATCTGTCTGCTCCTCCCAAATGAAGGACACCAAACCCACATTCCTCAGAGAAATATCACACCAGATTTCATTGGAGGAGGATGTTTTTACAACAAGTTCAGCACTGACCTTATGTTTCTGAAGCTGTTAGCTTCCAAGCAAAGAGCATTTCCCCCATCTGCATCACGTGCTGCCTTGGCTGGGAGGGCTTTTCCAGAGCCAGAAGGATGTTCTTCACAGATAGCATCACTTCCACATCAAGGGCAGCTGACTGAGCACCAAATACCACCTGACACCATCCCCCATCCCTAAAACATCTCAAGCACTCTTAAAATGTGTATCCTGGGTCTCTCCTCTCAGAACCTTAAGCTACAGGAGGAGCAGTGTCCCCATCACAGAACCCCAAAATGGTTTGGGTTGGAAAGGACCTCAAAGTTTATCTCATTCCAATCCCCTGCCATGGGCAGGGACACCTTTCACCATCCCAAGCTGCCCCAAGCCCCATCCAACCCAGCCTTGAACTCTTCCAGAGATGGGGCAGGCACAGCTTCTCTGAGCAATCTGTGCCAGGGCCTCACTGCCTTCACAGGGAAGAAGCTTTTCCTGCTATTCCATCCAAGTCTGCCCTGCCACCCTGCCAGGAACGAGTCACCAGCAGCAGTGGCTCCTACACACACTGTGTCTGTGCAGAGCTGACCTGGCAAAATCCTGTCTCTGCATTTCCCACAGGCACCGAGTTCAAACACCTGCAAACACCCCACAGCGTCAGCGCCGCTTCCAGACACCTCAGACAAGCAGAGGCAGCGAGAGGAGCTGCTCACAATAAATACTATGTGCCTGACCCACAGAGACTGAAAAGATGTAAAATTCCAGCACATTGCCCGAGATGACTGCACAGGCCAGATCACGGATGTCACAGGCTTAGACAGTTGTCACTTCCAAAACTTTCCCCTCGCAACCTTTTTTCCAGATGAAACCTCAGAGGAAATCCAAATCCTTATTTCCAGAAGCTGCTGAAGACCAGCAGGCTGCAGTCAAAAAGGAGATCAACTTTCCAAGTCTCCAAAACTCAAAGTGATCCCAGAGTAAATACTGTACTTCATTTCAAGAAAATGAGTGAAAAGAAATAAACATGCTTTTCTAGTCAGTCTCAGCCCCACAATCCCAAAATTATTGTAACACAATCATTCTCAAGAGGCTGAAAATAAAGAGCCACTATCAGCATGTATCAATGGAAGTACCACACTGCATTCCTGCCATCCATGACCACTATCAGATCTCTTCCCTCCCAGCCAGCAACCTTCCCTGTAGCTCCTTACATCTGCATATTATTTTGCCTTTTCTCTCTATCTTCAAAGGCTTCCAAAGCAGCCACATTCCCTTTTGACAACAGGAATTAACAGGTTCTCCCCCCAAGCATCACACCTTCCATTTCTTTACCCTGCTCACACCTGTCCCAAATTCCTTGCCAAAAACAGCTATAAACATAGGAACTTTGATCAATACGGGTATTTAGCACACTTATTAGAAGTGTGCAATAACCACTGTGGAGGAATGAGCCAAATGTCCTGGTATCTTTCCCTTTTTAGAAAAGCCCATAATCACGTTAACGAACAGCAAAACTATGAGATTAGTCACAGCACTGCAGCAGAAAGAGCCAAGTCACCAACCTTGGAGAGATGCAACAAAGGCGAACTAAATATTTTCCCAACCCCAAAATAATGTTCAATTGAACTTGAAGGTGATCTATGGTCTTCCAAAGTGTTTGGATTTCCCACAGAGAGAGAAAATTAACTGCCTGAAAAAGGTCTGCTTTTAGCACAGAACGGCAGGTTTGGGAAATCTAAGGAAAGGATGAACCAGACAATTTCTGACTGCAAAGGATCTATATCCTCTTGTGCAGAAGGGCAAAGAAAAGCTCCTTTTGTTGTTTGTAGATATTATATCCACTTTGGGAAAGCAAAGGAAAGAAGACATCCCCAGCCTCCTAAACGCAACCAAGTCTCAGTTACAAGCCTACCGCTCCAACTGCTGTGAAATATGGGATGTCCTGAATGCCAGCCCAGAAAGGGCTGGTACCAGCTGTGAGCTGTAACAGGATGCAAGTCATCTCCAGGACTTGGCTTCTCCATAAAGAATTCATGAGGATAAGGTTTGCTAGAACCTATTTTGCTCTAATGACTGAGGAAAGACATTAGGCAGAAGCTGGGGAACAAGACCTTCTTCATCCACAAACCTTACCCAGCTGCCATATTTTTCAGCTTCTTAATATTGAACCCTCCTATAATTAAGAAGCATCATAAACACGAAAAGCCCTGTATTCCACAGGTTTTTGGACAAAAATCCATATGTTGCCATTCTCACACAGGAGAAAAGGTATTTTGAGACTGGAAATGAAACCTCAATGCAAAGAGAATGTTTTCTGGAGCAGGACAGACACAGCTGTCCAAGGCAGCTCCAGAAAAAGAGGAGCAGGCTGCTGTGACCATCAGCAGCAGCTCTTGACATTTTCCACGTGGGACACGTGTCAGTGCCTGACCCCCCACAACAGGTGGGAGGTCTGTCTCAGTTGTGACTCAAAGAGAAGGTCCACAACTGAATCACTGCTTCCAAGGGGAACTCCAAAGGGAGCTGCTCATCTCCCTAACTCTGACTCCAGAACAATCCCAACTCAAGGAAATGACCTCTTTTGTATAAGCCCATTTTTGCAACAGTTGGGATAAACTATGAAATCACCTGGCAATTCATTTACTGACAGCTGAGCTGGCATTAAGGCAAGTAAAAATAATTGGGAAAATGACAATGTTCCTCCTAAGTACTGCTGGGGGAAGAAAGCTCTTCCAAAGGGACAGCAAGACGAACCATACAGAGCATGCTGGCTGCTTTCCCAGGAAGACTCATTCTCCTGGGATCAGTTTTCAATAACGCTCAGTGAGGGGGACAGCTCTGACCAGAGCCACACTTTGGGAGAGCCGCACAACTCCCAGATCAGCCCGGACAGTGGGCAGGGAACCGCCAATCCAGCTCTAGTCCCCTGTGCTCCAATTGTCCCACTTGTGACAAAGAGAACAGATACCAGGAATGGTCATCCCAGCAAAAAAAGAAGCTGAAAGCACTCCCTGAAACCCTGCCTGCTCCCAGGTTTCCCCATGTAGCCAGAGCAGCTCTAGTGCTGGTAGCTATTTATATCAGCAATCCGCCCAGCACTTCAGCAGATGCTCAGCTTTAAATATGGCTTTAAATCTTCTTGCAAGCAGCCAGGCTAAATATATGCTTTGGGTTAAATTTGTTGCTGGTGCTGTCCTAGGTCACAGCTCTCATTCTGCCTGCGCTGTTCCTATAGATAGGTGCTGGCACAAGGTCCTGGCAGCCTGTCCCTGTCCCACTGAGGTCCCTCTCATCCTTAGGCCAAAGCAGGACCAAACCCTTGGACAAGGTGATGCTGGGATATCCAACAATCAAAAATTGCTCACACTTAACCCCAAATGTGGTTTTGTCTGCAGCTGGAAGCTTCTTATTTATTGCCAAAGCCCTAAAGGAACCCACAAGACAAAGAACAATCTCATTCCAAAGGCAAAAAAATTCATTACAAAATACTGTCTGTTTTGCATATACATACATATGTATTTTAAGCAGATGAGGCAAAATATTTGGAAATCTTCCCTCTTTACTGCTGAATTAAACTCACATTGACACAGCTGGAACAAAAACCAGACTGGGCTCAGTACAAAGCCCCCAGCACCATTTTTCTGGGCAGATCCCAAGGCACGTTGCCCATCTCTAGACCTTCATCAGTTTCCTGTTCCCCCTTCCCATACCCACACATAACATGCATCGCTGGGAGCTGCAACACACTGTGAAACCCTTGGGCCAGGCCAAAGGAAAATCTAAATGACTCCAGGATTAGTCTAAATTGGGAATTTAGAGCACGAGTTTGATACCTGATCTGCACAACAGACAAAATTTAACTCTAAAATAACCCATGTAAATAACTGTAATCAGCATGTTCCGTGGTTCCTGAGCTGCTTCTTTTGCTTCCAACCAGCAAACAGAATTCTACAAGCTGTGACAGTCACTTATCTAAAACAGTCCATCCTCAAATAATCCCTATTTCTTGCAGTAGATATGAAACAAGTGTTCTGGATGACACTATTTTCCTGTCACTAGGAATGCAGAGTATGCTTCAAGCTCAGTTTTAATGCTAAGCCTAGACTAACCCCCCCCAAGAGCTTTAGGTAGGCTTTTCCAAAGGAGCAATTGTTGCAACTAAATAAATTTATACTGTCTGATGGTGAGCAGTTCATTCTTCAGAGTGAGCTCCCATTCCCACGATGAAATCCAGGCTGGAATGAAATCACTTGAGTGAACTTCTTTTTTTACTATAGACTCATCCTTCTGAAGTTTCTCATCCTTGGCAATTTACCTTGGAGCAGGCTGGGGCAAGAAAACCATGATATACGAAGTAGGCAGAACAAGTCCCACACAGATAAAGGGAAACCCAAATAAGAGCAAGTCCAACAAAATGGGGTCAGGCATGTTCTCTAGGAATACCCAAAGTCCAAGGAAGAGTCTGTGCCCAGCTGAGCAGCCAAGTCAGTACTCTGCCTGGGAGCAATGAGCAGGCAGCAGCCTTGTCTTCAGTGTCTGGAGCCTGACAGGTTTGAAGGATAGCCCAGAAAGCTTTGCAAGGCCCAAGGACCAAACACCACACATTGAAATTCTTACGCATCCATGAAACTCCCCTCTAGCCTCAAAGCTTCCATTGTTTTCATGGACTTGAAACCAAGCAGTTTCAGGTGACTTCTGTAAGCACATTTCCTCATCAGGATACTCCTGATCTACCCCCCCACCAAACTGCCCCCAAATAACTCCAAAACTCTGTGGATCCATCGCTTGCCATGTCCCCAGTTTGCTGTTTTCACACAGCCAGCTTCACAGGCAGCATGGGGTGTTTGACTCTGCAATACAACCCACAGGACCATGGTCACCACCCTCCTAATGGGACAGTACTGGCACACCACATCCAGCCCATGGAATGTGAATGAAGGTACAAGGGGTTTCAGTATGGCCCATCTGGAGCTCTCAGGCAGGGAATACTCAAAGCCTCATCTCTCTTGCAGAGAGACTCACTCATCTGGACCACTGCCCATGGAATACCTTACTTTACCTTTTCCCAGTCTGAGCAACACCCATCTCTGCCCAGATTTGGTGCAGGACACTTGCTAAGTGCCTTGATATCTAAATCTTGTGGTTATCTAAATGTTATGGTTTCAGATTAACTTCTCTGCCCTCCCTGCACCAAGCACACCAAGTTTCACCACCTCCAGCCAGCTCTTTCTGCTGTTCTTCCCTGTGAGTGGTTCTCTTCAGTCGTGTCCTTTTCTCCTGACTGCTGACTCACATCCTAGGAGCTCTTTATGTGTCTGAAAGGCACCCCCAGCCAAGGACCTGCGGGTGCAGCCCTGCCAGCTGCTGTCCTCATTCCCTGTGTCGTGCACACAAAGCTGATCCATCCTCAGTGCCATCCATCCCCTCTCAAACCACGCCTGCTGGCTCCCACGGGGCCAGGCACTCCGAGCAGACTCCTGTGGCTGGGTTTCCAAGGCACAATGTCCAGCCAGCTCACGGGGAGCCAGCAGGCTTCTCCCTGTGCTGTGCAAATGGGATTTGACACCTACGCTGTCTGCCTCCTGCAACCCCCCAGCTCCCTTCGGCTCAGCACTGCTTGCAGCCAGGAAAATGGGCTGGTCCTAAGGAGGCAAAGCATGGATTTGAACTCCGCATCGCTTCAGCACGATGGAGCAGAGTTATTACAGAGATCCTGAAGGCCAAGCCTAGGCAGTGCCAGTGCCACAGAACTGCCCTCGGAGCAGGAATACAGAGGGTAACTGCTGGAGATCTCCACAGACCTGCTCAGAACACCTCTCCATTCCTGCCAGCCGTGCAATTCACAGGCTATTATACACCCTCAGCTCAGAGCTCAACCAAGCACCCCTGCTCGATCAGATGAACTCAGTTCCCATCCCTATATTTAAATATCAAGGTCTCCACTTGGAAGCAAGACTTGAACACATCCCAATACCACATTCAGGCTGGGACTAGTCTGTTCCTAGGCTTCCTTACAAAGAGCAGGAAAGGCTCTGCTGATTTATGCATACTTTTATTTCCATGTAACTGCTGAGGCCTACAATGCCCTTCCAGGGGTATCCAAACATAAGGAAAAAGAGCCACAAGGGCTCTGCCTTTTCTGAGACATAAATCCATCCATTCAAGTACAAGCACATCTATGCAGAACCACTTACATTTCAGTTAACATCTGCTTTCCTCTTTAGCTTGCAAATGACCAGGTTCTTCATATACGTAATTTTGATGGGCTTAATACCATTACTTTAAAGTTCACTCAGTGGGTACAAAATCAGCAAATAAATCCAAGCAAAGACTCTCCCCTGCTTGAACAGATGTTGTTATCAGGATTCAAAGCTGAGCAGAATAGCCCACAGCTCTGAAGGATTTTGTTTCAGATATCATACAGATTTGTTTTAACAAATAAGACTTTTTTTTCTAAGAAATGGCTGGCACTAACAAAGTGAAAAGCAAATGATTTTCAATGATCAAGTACTAGAGCAGAGGCTTCTCCACCCTATCATGTTTATTCTTCAGGATTGTGACATGGAAATCTCAATTTTCATTTCCTTTCATGGTGGCCCTTTGGCTGCCAGTCCTTCACATCACAGCTAAAAGAGACAATTTTGGCTCATCAGGAAGTCAAAGAGATAAAAGTCATAAGAGATAAAAGAAGGGCACCTCTTGCCTCTCGATAAGTTGCTGTTTCTTCAAGGCATGAACACATTTGCCACACAGCATCTGCTCCAAACTTCAAAGCAAGATCACCAACATCACTTCCCCAGACAGAGAAAGCCCGGAGTGGGTCCTTGGACTTGACCCACAGCTGCGGAAGAGGTAGCCTGAACACAGGCCTTGCCTCAAGAGCATTTGGAAGGGCACATCGAGGCTCAGTGTTCCTGAACCATGACAAATATATTTATTTCAGGGTTCACACTTACACAAAGTCCATGCTGGAGCATGGACTGTCTGTAGGGGTGCAGAGAGAGCCCTCTGCTATCAGCTCGGTATTCTGTATGGTGGTCACTCTAGCCTGCTGTCACTAGAGTACAGCAGGTTTTTGGTCTCAAGATTTCTGGTTCTTCCTCCAAGTGTTTCTTAATCATGTAATTCCCTAATAGCTTCCCCGTGCAATCAAATTCATCATCCACATGGTCATTGTGCCAGCTCGATCTGGAGGAGAAGACAAATTGGGGGAGCCAAGTGAAAAGGAAAGGGCTCAGAAAGCGCTGGTATCAGGGAGAAGGGAGCAGCCCTGCACTACCACAGACACCCCTGCACTGCTCTCCACCACTGCTGAAAGGTCAGGCAATTCCACTCACTAGATCAGCAGCATCTGCTGCCATGCCAGCACTGCCATCTGTGCAATCATTTCCCAAACCCACAATCCCAACTGGAGGTTAGTAGGTCATGGACATAATTCTCTGCCCCTCCTGGGATGAGAGAAGACTGAATTCCAAGCCGCAAGAAGCACTGAGAGCCCCCCTGTTACCCCATCCTCACCCTCTAAGCCCTCTCCTGCCCCTCCCAGGGTAGCCAAGTGCCCCTTTCCAAGGGCAGAAGCAACAAGTGACTGGCAAACCTACCCCAGCTCTGCTGATGGGCAATTTACTGGTGAGATAAGAATAATAAAAAAGGACACCAGCTTCAAAAACAGCTAGATCAAGGATGGACATCTGAAATGGTCCCAACAGGAGAAATTCAATGAGGTTCACAAGAAGCAACTGAAAACACAAAGAAAGGTTCAGAGAAGAAAATCCAGATGTTGGTTATACTGACAGTAAAAGTTAAACCCTTGTTTACATCTAGAGAAATGCAGAGCTTTAGGATGGCTTGTTCCCACACTGTCTAAGAGATTTACATGGAGTTTAGTCCAAAAAGTGCTGCTTTGCAGTGCCAACCATCATATCCCCAGTTCAGCCCTTCTCAGCTGGAGAAACAGCTCTGGCTTCAAATCAAAATGTTTCTAAAAGAGATTTTTTCCCCACATGGTAAATTCCTTGGACTTTTCTGTCCCTTAGCAGTTTCACGTGAACACAGGGAACAGAATTAGGCAAAGCATTAAGGTGGCTTAGGTAATTATAGTGGCACATGCTATCATCAGTTCAAGACACAAGATTAACACAGCAAGCTCCAGTTAAAGCAGGTCTTCTCCATACTAGGAAAGAAAGCAGCCTCTCTTTTGCTCTATCTAAAATATAAACAGCCTACCCTGACAAAGTGGGAATAAAAACCCTGTAAGATCTTCCCAATAGCGTCTCTGTTGGTACTGAAACACAGAGGAAGTTTCAAGCTGAAGAACCACTTTCAATCCACCAAGTAGACAGTTACACACCCTGTGGCTTAAAATATCATGTGAAGGTTATAGTGAATTATTTTCTGCTGCATCTACATGACTAATTGTGTCCCCTTGGGCCAAGGGAGATTTCTAAGAGAATTGCCTGATCAGGAAAAAAGCAGCAAAGACCATTCTCAATTAAGGAAGGCTTAGTCATAGATCTAAGAAAACATGCAGTTAATTGAGGCAGAAGTGATCAATAAATGAAAATACTGTGTCACTTTGACCTACCCCAAAACCAAAGGATTTTGAGACTGAACTTGCTTTGCAGGACATTTTCTCTGTTTTGCCCAGACCCAATTTGTCAAATAACTCTTGCTATTTTACCTCAAACTTTGCCACAATTAATTTAATATTAACCAGTTAGAGTTAAGGAATTTAACTCCTCTCCCAAGGAGAGGTTACAGCTATAGAAGAACCTTAAACTTTGACTCACACCAAAACTATTTCTATCAGTTCTTCAAATTGCAGAGAAAACTTAGAGGTGTGGCAGCAGGGCAGCAGCATTTGGGTGTGAGAGCCAAAAGGGCAGCAAGAAGTGTTTGTACTTCTTACTCAAATTCATTTTTTTACTTCAGGGCCATGGATCTTGATCACTTCAAGCTGACAACAACCTAAGTGGAATTACTCAATAGCTCCACTGTCTATATTGGTGTCACTGCCATGGCAACTGCTGTGGTTGTTTTTTAAAGATGGAAAGAGCGGAGGCAGGTTTTAAAAGTTCCCTGAAGAGCTGGCACTGTGTTTTTAAATGCACTGCCCCCAGGAATAATCATCACCAAAAGCCCATTATCATTTTATCATTTCTTGATTTTATTCCCTCTTCCTCCCCCAGGGGCATCCATACATCTCTGAAGAGTTCAGACCAGAACAATTTTATCCTGGTCTCTGCACAGGTGGAAAATACTCCCCTCCACAGACACAATATTCCATGCCCAGGCACCTGGGACAGTTTCACATGGCACATGACAACAGACTCCCTTTCACTCCCCAGCACCACCCTGACATCATCACAGTCCAGGAACACTGAAATCCTAGGAATACAAGACTCTCTAGATCCTACATGACACCTGAGGCACCCACCAGCCTTGCTGCAGCTGGAGGTGACTGACAAACACCGAGTGACACAAGCGCTACTGGAAACACTACACAAGGAGCAAGTCAAGCTGGAGAAGGGAATTTCAGCCCACACCACTGATTTCCTTTGAGGAACCAGGCACCATGGCAAACATAGGGCTGGGCTGATTTATGTGGCTGAACAGTCCCTTCCCAAAGGGCATCTGGTGGCACTGCAGAGACTGGGGAAGGACAGAGAAGACAGAGAGTGTGGGGAACACTGCTGCATTAGGGTGAGATGCATTTTCATTTGCACAAGGCCCCTCTGAAGACTTCCAACACCAGCTCCGGGGAGTAGCCAAAGGGCAGCTGGTGGCAGGGGGAAGTGCAGATGCCATGTGCCACCTCCAAGCACATCTGCACACGTGGGCTTCTGTCGCAGCATATGCTGCAGCATATGTCACCGTCGAGACGGCCACAATACACAGTGTCACCATACAGTTGCAGAGAGCTTCAGCCTATACAGAGTAACACCACACCACTTCAGAAGGCTGCAAGCAGCTGCCCTTCTTGTTCTTTAAACTCAACCTTTTACACCCCCTCACGGTTCATGCATCACACCTGTGTGCCCTCTGTTCCCTTTGGTGACTGGTCAGCACACCTGGGCACTCCCTGTCTCCTTCCCTTCAATGCTGCTCACCTGCTTGGCACAGCTGTAGCCCATTGGGGATGAGGCTCAGCCACAGCCCCACTCCCAATTCCACAAACTGTGTGCCTACAGGCTTTCTACAGGTACCTGAGCCATGCCCAAATTTAATCAGTCAGTGCACATAACTCATCTGGGGACAACTGCTCCTGTTCACCAACCCTCACTCTTGAAAAACAACTTCAGAAATTACCCTGAAGAGAAAAATCCCAACTCCCAGAGTTTTCTGGGCTGGAAAAGAATAAATCCCCTGTACCTGAGGTGCTCGGCATTTGTCTTAACAACCAGATTACTTAATGGTTTTGTGTTTGGGAGCCTCAGGACACACCTAAATAGGAAGGAAGTTTACCTCTACCTTTTATCACACCCACCAGAAATCTGGACTTCACAAGTGAATAAAAAAATCCAAACCTAACCTCCTTTCCAAGCTGCCATAAGCAAGGAATGAAAGCTCCATGCTGTGTATTCTGCATTTACCTAATGCAGAACGAACATTCAGTGGAAGGAAAGTGCAAAATGTTTTAAACAAACAGAAGTGCTTTTAACAAGCCCTGATGTGATTGGCACATGCGCAAGTCGAAATAAAAAAGAAAAAAATCTCACATGTTTAGCAAGGGTTGTTGAAAAAAGAGCATTTTCTTTAATTAGCTGTCCAAGCGAAAGCCTGTACTCTTGCCAAGAGGAAAAGGAAAGCTTTTGCCTAGGGTGATAGGTCAAATCTAGACCCAACCTCATATCACCATGCCCCTTCATCCTGCCCAAGTGTTTCACTGGGAGGTGGGGAGCCTTGCAGTGAGGCCACAGGAACAAGAAAAATGTCATCCTGACCCTCTCCCAGAAAGAGCTGGATTAAGCAAGGGGTGAAGGCAGCCGGGTTTAGCTGCTGCTGGAAGCACTCCCTCCCACAGGAGTCTCTTCTCTGCCACTCCCACACCTCAAGAAGTCCTAACTGCCACCACTGGCATCCTCACGGCTTCACACTGCCACAGGGCAGGCCTAGATTAGATATCAGGGAGAAACTCTTCCCTGTGAGAGTGGTGAGGCCCTGGCACAGGGTGCCCAGGGACACTGCTGACACCCAACCCCTCGAAGTGGTTCAGGCCAGGCTGGACAGGGCTTGGAGCAACCTGGGCAATGGAAGGTGTCCCTGCTCACGGCAGGGGCTGGGAGGAGGTGAGGTTTGAGGTCCCTTCCAACACAAACCACACTGAGCCCATGGCCCTCAGGCCCCTGCCACCGTGGAAGCAGGGTGGGCTGCAGACAGCCAGACACCAGGCTCAGGATCAGGAGTCTCTGCTGGAGTTACGCAAGCATGACCAACCTCACCGAGGGCTGTGTCAGCACCTCCTCACCTGCCCTGCCCACAGCCTGCCTGCCCCAAGCACCTTCCCATGCCCTTTCCCATGGACACAGCCAGCTGCACCCTGCCAGCCGCTCCAACAGGCCCCCAGCTACACAGAGGGCACGGCTGCAAGCCAAGCACTTCTGTGTTTAATTAGTTCTGTGCTTAACTCAGCTCTGCACTTGCACTACAGTGGACCTAAGCAAGCTCCCTGCAGCACTGGAGGGGCAGAAGAAGACCTGTTTCAACTGACCCCAGCACCTGGGACCAGTCCAGAGCCTGCCACACAGTTCTTGAAGACCAAAACAGCAAAATTCCCTTCTACTTATGGCAAAGTCTCTCCAACCACCTTTCCTACATTAAGTGCCAATACAAAAACAATTAAGCTTTGGCCATCCTGCCTGGTATTTCTCAACTACTGTCAGTGCTATCACTGTGGTGAGCTGAGGCTAAAAGCTTTTGGAAAATCCCACCCCATGTCTTGAAAAGTCAGGAAAGAAATTGGATGGTTGAAAAATCCAGTAGCACGAACAGAAAGAAAACTCTTGGCACAGGCCTGACTGTGCTGCATCTGCTCTGCTAAGTAGAGGTTCATCCTGTATTTCCATCCTGTAGCTCTCTCCTGCTATTTATAGCACCTGTCTTAATGAATTTTCAAGGTAGACACCAAGCTTGAGTGTTCCTAAAGAGATGTCTAAATATCCTTGTGGAATCAATTTGATCTTTTTATGAATGGAGCATTCCAGTCAGACTGGCACTCCTCACTGGAAACCACAGAATGGTTTGGGTTAGAAGGAACCTTAAAGATCTGTTCATTCCAACCCCCTGCCATAGGCAGAGACACCTTCTACTACCCCAGGTTGCTCCAAGTCCTGTCCAGTCTGGCCTTGAACACTTCCAGGGATGAGGTATCCACCACTTTGGGCAACCCATCCAATTGTCCACAATAAACTCTTCCTGCAAAGCAGGCACTCCAAGTTGGGAAGCTGGACCAGAAGTTTACCTGCTTCAGGTGCAAATCTGATCCATCTAGCCAGAATCTCACCTTCAGTCAGAGAGATGCACTCCATGTAGAATGGCAGCACAAGCCTCCAATTGCACCTTAATGGAGTAACTCCCTGCAAACAGGAGAAGCGCTCCTCCAAACCCACATCTGAGGGCTCAAAGAAGATTTTCATTAAAACCCTTAAGAACTATTGCTGGTGGGTGCAAGAGGAATTCTCTGAGCCAACTGGAAACCTTTCAAATGCTCTGATATATCATCCCTCCCCTCTCTTTTTATATGGGTCCTCTTATCCCTGCTTTTAAACACTCCAAAATTTAGATTCTGCAGTTATATTTATCAACATGGCAACATTCTGACACCTCACAAAAATCAGGTTTTACTCTCTTCAGGGCTGCAAGCACTAAGAGAATTCTATTCTTGACAGTAAGAATTTGTCAGACCCACAAGTGGTTTTAAAAAGTCAGTAAAGTGTTGCAGAATCTGGACTTGGGCCAGGAAGGTGAGCCAAAGTGACTTGGAGGGCTACCAGACAATGAGAAAAAACCCCTTCCCAGATCAAGTAGAGATGCATTTCCTCATGGGAAAATCTCTGTACACCAGTAGTACAGAATGAGGAAGAGGGAAATGGACTCAGAGAAACTTCATCTGCCTTCCTTGTTCCTCCCTTGTCTCACCCCTTGCAAGTAGCAGCAAACTATACCATCCTCTTTGTGCTGACACAAGCACCAGCTGACTCGATGAGGCAAAGCCTAAAAAGCGTTTCCTCCTGACTGGCCCTAAATGGAAACCAAGGCTAGGCTGGTTAAAGGAGGTGCTTTAAGACCAGATGTGCTGGGATGTTTCACCTGGAAGAGGGATTTGTCATCGTCTGCAGTCCTGCCTGAGAAGCAGGGTGTGAATACCAAAGCTCCCAGAGAGCAGAGACAGCCCCGCAGGCCTGGAATGTCCTGAAAGGGCTCTGCAGAGGGAACACTGCCTTTCTGCCTCCTCCTCAGTCTGTCAAAGTATCCCTGCCTGGATTTGTGAAGGAAGCATGGTTCCCAAGCACTAATTTTCTTAGGATAAAACGTATCTGTACACATTCCATCTGCCCAGCTCTCTCCAGATAGGAGAGCTGTAGCTTGTCTTTAACAACCACAGTTTGACTCATTTGGCTCAGCTGGACATAGACTAAGAAAAAAAATAAGGACTGACATTTCCAGACTGCACCAATTCCCAAACACAGAGGCACAGCTAGACTGGTTTGGAACTGGAACAAAACTTTTCTAGGGAAGATTTGCATTTCTGGACCTGTTTATTCTCTTGCTGCTATCAGTGGACATGTTCCATCAGATTCGGTTGCTGTGAGCAGCTTGACCCAGTGAGTCAAACCAAGACTTGGTCCAAGTCTAATTGCAGAGTTTTCATCCAAGAAGCTGAGAAATTGTTTGCAGGTAAGATACTGAAGCTTAGGATGTGGTCCTTAGGGACACATCAAGAATTCCAAGTGAAGTACCAAATCACAACTGGCTTAAGCTTTCTACTCAGGGGAAAAAAAAAGGTCTTGATATACAGGACAATGAAGTTGTTCCCTGAACTTCTACAAATTGTTTTAACAACTACATTATTAAAGATTTTTCAAATTAAGCTCTGTATACTTGTCCTTGTATTAGAAGATAAACTAAATCCCCAGTTATACACCCAAGCTGAACTGACAGTGTCTAATACAGGCCAAGGTGATAATTGCAAAAATCAACAAAGAGAAGGAGCTCTTTATATAAATTCAGGATTTCTTAAAATGACATATGTTGAACCAAAAACCACAGTGTTTGAGATTTCTTTTGAGATTTCTGCATGTCAGATCAGATTTTGCTTGTTTTCAACTACACATATTTCACCTTCTGATATTCCACACTCTTTACTGACTGCCTTAAATATCTGTAATACAGTTCATTTCAGCTTTCTTCCAGCTCCATTAAAGCTGCTGGGCAATATTTCCCAGCTCCTTATTTCTAATATTCTTTTGAAACTGAATTTGAGGCACACACCCCTCAGTAAATTACTATTATGGGATAAAGATTAAAACCCCAGGGTTCTACCTGATGTTTCTTGCCAGGATTGCCAGTATTGGACACCAGCCTAAGCTGGTACCTGCTGCCCAGAGAGAAATGGGCTTCTGTCAGACACAGCTGTGTGACACAGCTGGTGGACAGAAAACAAAGGCATCTAAGAGAGCAAAAGAAAGGGTGGGAAACACAAAATTCAGGTCAGCTCTGAAGACAAGAGTTTCAGAAGAGGAAAAAACCCAGGGATATGAGGTAACTTGTAATTCAAGACAGTAATCTGAACTGCCCCTCTCCTTTACAAAGCTCCAAGCTACATGAGCCAGCTCGTAAAAAGATCTGGCCACCAGCAGGAAACAGCAGGTCCCTGCAAGGACCTGGAAAAGTATCCGGATACCTGAGATGGTGAACACCAGAGAAAAGGGCCCAGGGATGGGGTATGAATGCTACTGTATGGGACACCTGGAATATGTACATGATTCCACTCTAAAAATCTGCAGCACAAAGAGCTCAGGGTGGAAAAGCCTATGGGAAAACTGCAGGTGGAAAGACTGCATATTCTTACCTGCAGGTGTAAGTGCAGATAAGAATGTATTACTGCATAGAAACAACAGAGGAGAGGAGAAAAAACACCACAAACCCCTCCTCAAATGACACAGACACAAGGATGGGCAAAATGAAAGGCAGGACATGAAAACCTGATGGAAGAAATTGGTTTTCAAACATAGGCACACTTAGCCCATGCAAACAATTTCCCTAGGATATGATACATTCAGAAGCAAAAAAACAATTTCTACAGGCCTGGTTACCTGTATGCTAAAGAACAGAGGTGTAAACACAAAAATTAAGTTTAAAACATTTGACTTTAAAACATTTTGAGATGGGTAATTATGTCTTTTGGTATAAAACCAACTCCATTGAGCATTGACAAAAAACCCTTTTTTGGAACAACCAGGGAACAAGAGCTGGGAAAAGCAAATGGAATCTCTGACTTGCTTTCATTTCCAGGTGCTGTTCTCTGAAGATGGTAACCAGGCTAAAGATACAACTGATCTGTCCCATGTTACTGTCTCTATCTACAGCTACTATCCAGCAACAGGACTTCAAAATGAGAAATGAATGTATTGCTTCAATCCAAGATGCAGCTGTATGGATCTCTCACAGAGGAAGCATTTTTCCACTTACAAATGAAGCTCCAGCCATCTGGAATTAGCCTCAATAATCTGAGCTGTATCACATTTTGGCTGCCCTGCTATACTCAACCCCACTAGCCTTCCCATCTTCCCCACTGCTCCTACCAAAGCAGGCATCTCCCAGATTTCAGGACAAGCTTGTGGCCAACAGAGAATACAAGGGGAAGGGGAATGCAATCCTGTGACAGTCTCTGCACAGTGATGGCACTAGCTAAAGGCCTCTGTCCTCTGTTTAACAATTCTGGTGGGAATAGAGGCACAGGGCATCCAAAGCAGATCTCACCTGCCTGTCAATATTTAGATATTCAATCTCTACAGATACTCAAACATAACAGCAAAGTTCCATTTCAGTCTTCTTTTTGTTTTCAAAACCTGAAACTGGTTAATTACCAAAGGGAAATAAGCTGTTAGCACTGCAAGTTAGTGACACATGAGGCCGAAACCATGGGGGTATTGGAATTCCAGAATGTGTGCACGTCCCAGAGCCAGGGTAGAAGCTGCAATAGATCTACCCAGGCAACTACTCAGTCTTTTCCCTTGCTTGCTATCTCTTTACACACGGTGTCAAATTGCTTTTTAAACATTCGGCCTGCTCCTGCCTGGCATCCCTCAAGGGCCAACTCAGGTGATAGAGAGGGATGAAATGTCTGCTCCAGCCCATGCCTTTTCCAAGCCAAGGCAGCTATCCCACAGCAGCTGGCTAAAACCATTCCAATCCTGCAACATGAGACCATTGTTTTCATGGATCAAGTTTCGTCCTCCGAGAGCAGATCCCTAGACAATCGAGCATTGTAATGAGTGACAACTGGAACCAGTACTCACTGAGTGGTTTGAGGATACTGCTGCTTGTCTCATCAGCATTTTCTACGTCTGATTTGTCCGAGTAGTTCTCTGAGATTTTCTCCTTTTCTTTCTTATCTTTGTGCCCGGGTCTTCTTCTGTGACGCCTCCTCCGCCTGTAGCTCTTCGGCACATGGACCCCGATGTAAATCGTGTGGTGACCTGGGGAACACAAGTACACCAATATTAATTTCAGCACTCTGCAGTTTGGGCACCACAGGCCAGCACAGCTCATGCTGCATGTCTTTGAATTCCAAAATGGTTTGGGTTGGAAGGGACCTTGAAGCTCATCTCATTCCAAAACCCTGCCATGGGCAGGGACACCTTCTACTAGCTGAGTGTGCCCCAAGCCCCATCCAACTTGGCCTTGGATACTTCCAGGGATGGGGCAGACACAGCTTCTCTGGGCAATGTGTGCCAGGACCTCATCACCCTCACAGGAAAGAATTTCTTCCATATATCTACCCCAAACTTCTCCTCTTTCAGTTTGAACTCATTACTCTTTGTCCTATCCCTGTTCCACTCCAGAAGGCAAGTGAACTATCCCTCTTTGCTGGCCTAATGTTAATTAGTTCTGTTTTTCTTGTCTCCAGATGTGAGCTTGGAGCTCTGTAGCTACCATTTGCAGAATTATTTTTATCCCATCATTTCTGAGAGTACATGCCAGTAGAGACTCAGATAACTGTTGTCCTCGTGACTCATTTAAATACAAAAATAAACCCCACAGAAGGCCATCAGACTCATTTTGTAATATCGAACAGAGTGCTTTTCAAATACATTCTACACTAATTTTTCCATTTGTTTTACCAAATACACTGTCTGAGCTTAACAACTACCTCATGCCAAGGGATTCAGTTTAATTGAAGAGCTTAGACCAACAAAATCTACATCACTTGACTGTGCAGTCCATTGTATAACAAGAGTCAAAGTACCATTAGGTACCTTACACAGGTGCCACTATAGAGGTCCCACGCTCTAAGTACCATTAGGGTGTTATTATAACACAGCAGAGAAGGAAGGACTACTCACACAAGTTCAACTCCTACTTGACACTTTCCAAAATAAAAATTAACTAGTAACAGAAGAAGTGCCAAATTTCATACGTAGGCTGTAAATCCCAAGGATGCCCTTGCACTGAAACTAGGATTTCAAACTAAAGCACTCCAACCACATTTGCTAATGATTGTGCCTATTGTGTCTGATAAAAATGTTTTCTTTTCAGGGCTTTCTGCACTTCTGCCACCTTGGGATGAATATCCTGTGCTTACAGAAAGCACTTCCATGTCATCTTCTCTGCCCAGATCATTCAGACATCTCACTGTAAGCTATAAAAGCAGCTCTTACAAAGTAACTCCTGAGAAATGAGAGCTGGATTCTCTACTTTGGACCAAGTTTGGTTTCCTCGTTTTTATCCCAGAGTGATTGAATCAGATGAACAGACTGAGTAAACAAATTCATCTGAATGAATGACCCACAAACTAAACATGTGTCTCTAATTCCTACTTATGATAAATCCAGTCTTGGCGACCAAACAACTCAAAATCAGGCACAAAATATTCCATTTCTGTAACTAACTGATTTGCCAATGAAAAACAACCCTGCATTTGCCATTTCAAATTCCACACACTCCTGAGGCCAGCTGTGAGGCCTTCATTTTGCATGTTTCAACCTTTATTTTGCACGTTTTGCTCATCTTGTTCCAGCCCCTGCCATGGGCAGGGACACCTTCCACTGTACCAGTTTGCTCCAAGTCCCATCCAGCCTGGCCTTGGACACTTCCAGAGATGGAAGAAAGAAGATTCTGGAGCTGAGCAGGTTCAAACTCAAGCAGTGGAACAGTGACAGAACAGGGTCCTGTGTCGGCTGCCTCTTGTCAGAGTCGCCATCTGTGAGGAAAGGGATCACACTGCAGAGGAAAAGGGCAGAGCCACAGAGACATCTGTAGCAAGACCTCCCAGACTGATAATGTGAAGATCCAGTTTAGCTCTTGCGTGCCAAAGAAAACCCAGAAAGCTCTTCCAGCAACTGGAAACATCAGCTTTAATGTGGCAGATGGCCTGAGCACAGCACAGGGACAGGGAAGGGGAGATCTTATCTGAGCACAAGCAGGAGCTGGAGGGTGGGGGTGACCCCAGACAAACAGGGCAGTGGTAGCCCTTCCCAAGGGATTCTCACAGCCAAAACTCTATTCAAAAACCTGATGCAAAAGGTATCTGTATTAAACAACATTCCCCTATGAATCACTTGAATTCTGTGGTCAGCTTGATAATAGAAACACATCATAGTGAGCCTGCAGTCTTAATACTTTAATATGCTGCCAACAGAACTGGACAATCTCTTTAATCTTTGGACCACGTGTGTACAGCAGAGATTTTGGTAATATGAAACTCACTTGTATACACACAGGCAAGCATCTGCATTACTTTGCTGCTTTTGCCTAGTCTGAAGGCAGAGACTTATTTAATGTTCCTTGCTGTGCCCCCACCCCCACTCCCCCAACTCTTCAGGGAGGCCAAGACATTTTCCTTCTCCATGTACTTGAAGTGCTTGGCATCTGTTTATATTGTTCCAAATGCTGAGATAATCTTCTAGGCTCCCTTCCCAAAGCGCCTGGGAGGAAACAATTGACACATACTCTCAATGCTCTGGGCTCCTGGGACATTTCCGACTCACCGGGGGAAGCCAGCCTTTCCCATGAGAACCACTGCCTGAGAAACACAACGTGTCACACAGGCACCACAAGGATCCCACAGCCTGGGGAGGACGGGAAGCACGGAGCTGAGCGCTCAACTTCGGGTAACCCAGCCCTGTTCTCTTGCACACCCAGCACAGCTCCCCGTGGGGGGCTGCTCCCACGGCCCTCCTCGCTCTCCCCAGGACATCCATGATCCCCTGGGTCCTCATTACACCAGCGGCTGTTTCACACACTCAAACACCACCCGTACGATGCACATGCAGAGCTGCAGGTCCCGGTGGCACCTGTTCTCTTCTAAGTGACACTGGGGCTTCTTTGGACTTACACTGACTGTAGCTGAAATCTTTGACTTTTGTGACCACAGAGAATGTTTACTGTGCCCCAAGTTCACAATAAAATCGCTTCATCTGATTAATAATAAAACAAAAGGCAGTCATCATCAGTGAGGCTCTCCTGGAAAAACTCAGTTGAAACCACACCTTTTGCTTTACTAAGAGCTAGTGAATAAGAGTAGTTCATGATTCAGCACCCAGATTTGGAGTTTGGGCTCCCTGAATCAGTTTTACTGATGAAAACCCACTTGTGTATCACCCAGCTGAGGTTCTGTGAAATGCAGCATTCCCTCCCTGCCTGCAGGAATATCTTCTCATCATCAACGCTAGGTTGGACAGGGCTTGGAGCAACCCAGTCTAGTGGAAGGTGTCCCTGCCCATGGCAGAGGAATGGAATAAGATATCCTCAAGGTCCCTTCCAACCACAACCATTCTGAGAGACCACTTTATTATGATCCTCTCCATTTTTAAGCACTAGTTCTTTTAAAAAAAGGGTACTAGGGAATGGTTTTTGATCAGCAAAACCAAAATTCAGTCACTTGGAGACCAGAGCTGAAAGTTATGGGATCAAAGGATAAAGTCTGCCTGCTGCATCTAAGAAAGAATGCTTTCCACATGACTGGATTCTTGAGACACAGAGCGTGGTAAGACCAGCCCATAAAGAATCTCACACCAGCACCTTAATAAAAAACAAGATCAAAATCTAATATTAAAAATGTACAAAGGACTGAAAATAAGATGAGCATTAGCAGTTTTTACCCAGACTTTGTTTATCCCTTTAAAGACTCCTTTGCAAAGAACAGGGAGAGCCACATTAAAACTGATCAGATTTTGACTGGACCCTGTGGCTACAGCTGGCCACAAAGCCAAAATCTTCCCCACCAGCTCTGGCCAAATATTTTGGGCCACCTGAAAAATAGGCTTTGCTCAGGATGACCCAGCCATGTCACTCAGAGGCTTATGGCATGGGGTTAGAATGTGATGACCTTTAGGGTCTCTTCCAACCCAAACACTCTGTGATTCCATGAAAGGTGGGACCTTCTCAGCCCATTTTCACAGCCCAGCCTTTCACAGCTCAGTCTTACTCCCAGGTGGAATGGAAAGCCTCAGGTAGCCCCCACATCTAACATCTAGAGATCTGCTCTACAGTCACACCAGAGGGTCCACGTGCTTTGTCAGCAGAAGGCAGCACGGCTTTGTGCCCCAGGAGGTGTCAGCACACAGCCAAGCCCACAGAGAAAGGTGGCACCAGCCAGGACACGGCCAGGATCACAGCCAGGTCAGTGCACTTTAGAGCACCTGCTTTTCCAACTTAGGGCTGGTGGCAAAAGGTGCTTCTCATTTTGTGTGAGAATCAAAGAAAATTAACAATATAAAAAAAAGCCCACAGCTCAGAAGGACAAATAAATCAGAGGGATGATCCATTTTAAAGGGAGATACTAAAAGTAGCACTAAGGAAGTCCCAAACTAAGCCCTGCTTAGTTTCAAATCAGCTCAAGAAGTAAGAACAAAAGACCACATTGTCACACGCCAGGTGCCCTTAGCTCTACCTGGCTATAGATGGGTTTGCAGGTGCTGGCAGCAGCAGAGGGGCAGGACCTGCACCCCAGCCAGCTCCACCTTCCAGGCCACAAGCTGTTCTGCACTCCCAGAATGGAAAGCACAGCCAGCAGGACATCCCACACCAGAGAACTGTTCACACCAGCTGTGGAAGAAACAAAGAACACAAGGACCTACCGTAGCACTGTGCAAGAGCCATGTGCTGCTCCCATTCATGCATATGGGCAGAGACACTGAGTCTCCAGGGAAAGCCAAACCATCATCAGTCCTCTAGACAGGCTGCCCAGGCACAGTCCCAGGCTCACCCACCCATCCCCACAGGGTTTTCAAAACATGCTGGTATTCAAGGGACCAATCTTCCATGCAAGTAAAAATCCAACAGTCAGGGAAATAGCAGAAGGATTCAGAGCACTTTGTGGAAATCTGAACAAAACTGAATGCACTAGCTGGAGACAGATCCAAATCCCTTCTCCTATAAAGAACAGTACTATGCAATTAACCAATTTTTCCGTGCTGTGGCAGTTTGCCAAGGAAAAGGGTTAGCATGAATCCATCAGGCGATGGGAACAACAACCATAAGCTGAGTAGCAGGTTCACAGACCTGTGATAAATGCCTCCTGATAAATGCCATCAGGAGATGAGCCTGCCATGAAGGAGAGACAAGAAAAGGCGAAACATAAAACAGGCTTCAGGAGAGACAAGAAAAGGCGAAACATAAAACAGGCTTCAGGAGAGACAATCCTGAGCTACTATGCCACAGAAAAAGGAAAGAAGAAGGAACAAGATTAGAAACATCAGGGATCTTTTTCAGTCTGCCACCTCCAACAGAAGAACCACAAATTCATGGCTAAGATTCAAGTGATGATCACCATCAGCAAGGAAGATGGAGTTTCTTAACCAAACAGAGAACTTGTGCAAAGATAACTTCATTTATTTACATTACTTCACCTTTTAACATGCAGCCATTGACTGAAATGCCTATGAGGGTCAGGGAATGAGCTGTGCAGGGGAAGACAGTGTGGAAATTAGAGACCTTTTTCTCTTCTGTAACATCAGCTTCTAGCACTTCAATATCTTCAAAAAGTCAGCATGGGATGTAAAGCATTCCCATGTAACAAAACTATAATTAGACAGAAGGGAAATCTACCTAGCCATTTGCCTAAAGCTTGCACTCCTCTGTTCCAAATGGATGATCCATGACCCAGTCTGGACCTGCCAGATTCCTAACAAGATTCAGAGGCCACTCCAGCAAAGCATGTGTAAAAGGTGAGTTAAATCTGAGCTACAGGACAGCTCTAAAAGACAGAGCTCATATAAATTCAAGTAAAAAATATCTAAACAGAAAAATAAAATTAAAATAAAATAAAATAAAATAAAATAAAATAAAATAAAATAAAATAAAATAAAATAAAATAAAATAAAATAAAATAATAAAATAAAATAAAATAAAATAAAACTGTGGGCATTGTTCAGACAGAACAATGAACATGTGGTGAGGGTATTCTCCCTGAGCTTTACGTAAGCCGCTGCGAGACTCTTACCCACAACCCCGTAAGCTGCTTTTCTTTCTCTCTTCTTTGGAGCTGTGAGAGGTTAGAAAAGCCACTGAACCTATCCTGCTGTGATCTGATCTAATCTGGCCAGAACTGCTTGGCTTCAATGGAAAGAAGAGTTGAAGAAAACTTGAAGAACACAGGGCTCTGATGAACAGGGCAGAGAAAGGGATCTGTGCTGGACTGCTGGATTTAGCTCTTGGGAAGAATGATACCTTTGGATTTTCTGGCATCCTTTAACATTATGTCCCCTTCCAAAATGCTCCAAATGACCACTCAAGAGAACTGATCCTGGCTGAAAATCTTTTCCTATTTCCATCTCATTAATTACCAAGACTGAATGAACTGAGTACCAAGCTGTACTTGACACTCTCAGGCTCACAGAGGCAGGCAGGATTTAGTCCCTGCTCCAAGAGAAGAGCTGTGGTATGATGACTAAGGCATCCAAAGCTGCCTCCATTCTCTGGGAAAAGCCTTAAAGCAGCCCTCTGCAAGCAACCCTGGATTCCAAGGCTGCAGTTTTATTGGAACAGGTGCCTGACGGAAGGCCACGCTGCAAACAGAACGGTGCTCACACAGAGGTGCCCCCACAGAGGCTCCCCACGTCTCCCCAGCAGCACACGAGTTCCCTGCACCCCTTCTCAGTCTCTGGTTCAGTCTGGCGTCCTGCTACCAGGGTAGGAACTCCGCCAGAAGGAAAGGAGGGGACAGGATTCCAGGAAGGCTGGGATGATGCTCAAACCAGCAAGCTACAGCCCCAGCACCAGTTTCCAGGTTAAGTCCAGCTCTGCAGTTCTGGTATGAGAAGCACAGGTAGGAGAGGGAACAAAACTCCTATATTACCTAGCCCCAGCTCAGGCAACATGACCAACACATTTTGGGTTACCTTTTCATTTTATATGTTCTGGAAAAATCCAGGAAGGCTCACAAGCACATCTGGGACTCGCATCTGACAAGTGAGCAAAGGCTGTAGCTGATTTTCAATCTCCATGCTGAACTGTTATATCCAGTGTTACTGTACCTTTAAAAAGGTGCTATTGGGCCGAGGAGGTTGGGGGCAGACAGTCAAACAAACCTAGACTTGAATTCTGAGTGAAATGAGAGCAGTTGCTCCCACCCAAGGCTGAAAGGTGCCATGTCAGGACCCTCTTTCTAGCTGGCCTGGGCCCCAACAAAAGTAGTTTCACTGCCAGGTCAGAGAACTGATGATAGTTTCCAGTCAGTTGGACTTGATGATCTTAAAGATCTGTTCCAATTCCAGTGATTCTGTGATTCTAAACTGAGTGGAGCTGGGGAAAAAACGAGTCACTGTCAGAACGGTATGGGAACATGTTCCTTCACCTCACACTCAGCACAGGCTGGCACAAAACTTATCACCACTGCGAAGAAACCACCACCTTTCCTTCACCACGGGCCAACAATGCCAGCTATTGACTCAGCTGCCCTTAGAGCGTTTTCTCCACTTCTCCTGCCTGCACAGCCAGCTTATCGCTGCCTTACGTAAAGTCAGTTATCACCTCTGAACTCAGACTGCAGCTTTTCTCACTGAGCATGGAGTAGGCGGGCATCAAAAACCTCCTCAGCCCACCCAGCAACCTCAGGGCTAATGCTGATTGCTGATAGGAGAGGAAGGACAGTGGCAGTGACCAGAATGATGTTCCGTACAATGACCTGCTGGACCCTGCCAAGAGTAAGCACTCTCCTGAGAAAGGCTGTGGGGAATTAAAGCTGGAAAGGAAAGAATCTGAAGACCTGAAATCTTTCATCACAGTGTTTCAAAGCTGGGAAGATCTAAACTACCTGTGTTGTTTTTACTTAGCTGTGTAGAGCAGTATTGGGTTCCAAACTCCACCTGCCATTCCCAAGTTCATAGACTCACGGAATGGTTAGAGTCAGAGGGGACCTTAAAGCTCATCCAGTTCCACCCCCATGCCATGGGCAGGGACATCTTCCACCAGCCCAGGTTGCTCCAGGCCTTGTCTAACCTGACCTTGGACACTTCCAGGGATGGGGCAGCCACAGCTGCTCCGGGCAACCTGTGCCAGGGCATCACCATCCTCATAGGGAAGTTGTGCCAGATGCTGTATGGAAAGAGAGCATAAATGCACTGCCTGAGTCCTCTGAGTTTGACTTTTCCAGGAGTAAAGCCCAGTTCAGTTTTACTGAAGCAAAACACAGCCTGGTTTCCTTCTACACATAAATTAATGGTACCAAAGAATATTAGCGAGCACATTCTGTGATCAGATTTTACCTGATTAATTTTTTAATCACATTTATTTCAGAAGCAATTAAATACTTTGATATGAAACAGGTCATCTGGTTACTTTTGAAAACGGAGGAGGGTCTGCCTAGAGTCACGGATCAAAAACAGACTGCAGGGATGAGAGGAGAAAAAGAAATCCAAGTATATGGGTAAATACAACCCATTTTTCCCACCGTCAGCCTGCTGTTATTACAGGTAAAGATGTTCACAGTTATCTCTGCCCTCTTAACCTCTCTCCTCATTGATCCAACCACCAAGGACTAATCTTGGGCTTATGGCATCACACAGCTTTCTACCAGCAAAGTGCAATGACACAACCAGGTCGAGAATAGAAAGCAAGGAGGAGGAAAGTGCTAAAATGGAACAAGTAGTTATGGAACATTGTTATAAAATCCCTGGGTTAGCCTCTCTGCAGAGCACAACAGTAAAGGCCACAATGATAACAGGACCCAGGAAAAGTTTCCCCTAACACCATATTCTCCTGAATTCACTCCCACAGCAGGGCTGAGAGGTGCTACTGAAACCTTTACATTGCCCATCATTTGGAAGGCAGGACAGGTATGCTGCTCCTCATTTCCTAACACATGGAGCTGGGGTGCTCCTCAGGCTTTGCAGTGGAGTCATCAGACTTGAAACCCAGCATCCTCCACCCCACCACAGAGTCAGCGTGGCAGCGAGCCCGGGGGAAGTTACACTTAGAGAGCCAAGAATACCTTATCTCGCAGGATAAGGTGGAGCTTTACTTTTCCCCTCTTGCAAAATCAGTTATTAAGTAATCTGTTTATGTCACACATACCAGCACTCCTCACAGGGGCATTACAGCAGCACAGCGTTACCTTCAAGGAAAGGAACGTGCAGTGCTCAAAATGAAGGGGAAGGATCCTATTGCACAGCCCAGGGCAATGCCTCTTCCTGATTTCCCCCAGGAAAGCCAACTCCTACTCGCTTTCCTTCATGCTCTGCCCTAGACCCGGGCAAATCCCCTGGCTCGCCAGGTCACGTTTCTGGGCACTTCCAGCCAAGCAACTCCTCCTACCTAACATGCACCGAATCTGCCACCAAGCCCTCTCGTGGATCCAGGCAGCAGGGAGGAGCTGAAGTGGAGTAATTTCCAAATGTCAACAGCTGATATCACAGCAACACATTCCAGTGTAGGACCAGGGTGAGGTGCCACCTGAGGGTTGGACTAAACAATCCCTGGAAGCAGGCCCAAGGGACATACTTCTGTCAGGTATGTACGGTTTCTGCTAACGCTACATTTACTCAGTGAGGGCACAAGGGACAACTATCCCACCCTGAAAATTTCTCAACATCTTCCTGACTAGAAATGCCCATTTTCACCCCTTCTTAAAAAGCCAAACCTTCCCTCTCCCCTGCACAACTACATAATCAAATTAGTGTGTGATGTGGTTGTCCAGAGTTGCTATCCCCATCCCACAGACATAACCTGTGGACATCACTGACAGCGAATCGCATTCCTCTCTTCTCTCAAAGAACATGACAAAGAGGGATGGTCAAAGCGACACCTTCAAAACTCTGTCTTCGCCTCTTTGAACTCAAAGCAACTTACAAAGCAGCAAAAGCAGCCTGGTTCCAAGGCAGATTATAATGATCTGCTGGAGAGTTTCCCATTCTCTCCTGCTAACTCCTGCTGCCCTATCTCTTCTTATAAAGGTTAAAACGCCCCTTTCCCTCATGGAAGGAAAAGAAACAATCTCCTCTCTGCTCACTTTCAGTGAAAAAATTAAGTCTCTTGACAGATACTCACCTCCTTTAAAACACCACACTCTAAGTCCAGGAATCTAACAGGGACTTAAAAGCATCTGCACCAAGTGCTGGCCAAAGATCTTGCAACTTGACATCTTAGCCCTTCCACTGGATCTTAAACTGACAGAAGGCAGGGTTAGATTAGATATGGGGAGGAAATTCTTCCCTGTGAGGATAGGGAGGCCTTGGTAAGGGGTGCCCAGAAAAGCTGTGGCTGCCCCATTCCTGGAACTGTTGGACAGGCCTTGGAGCAACCAAGTGGAAGGTGTCCCTACCCATGGCAGGGCTGGAACTGGAGATCAATTCCAACCACAGCCACTCTGTGAGCATCCAGTTCATCCCACACATGCAGACCATGACTGCATCTGGGGTGCACATGGGATATGCACACACATTATGCATGCAGATCTCTGTGGAGAGACAGATGTAGCTGAGGACACACAGAGAACTGCAGAAACACTGAGGCTGGAAACATGGAGACAAATAAAATCTCTCCAAAGTGCCAAAGCCTTTAATGCTTACAGGCACTGCTGCAGTGCCCCAGACTGCCAGGCACGCTGAGAATTCCAGGCTGTCCCACTCTGCACAGAGCAGAGCGGCTGAGCAGCGGCTCCCTGGCTGACCCACCCAAGCACCATATGTGCCCTGTGACCCTGATAGATGCCATGGCCTTGGATCCTTGGGTGACTTAGCTGGGCTGCTCCCAGGAGCCTGGCAGGAATCACAGTGCTGCCTTCAGCACGAGGGAATTAGCTGGCTGCACAGCTCTGGGGCTCTCCAGAGGCTCAGCTGAGCAGCTCCAGCTCCAGAGGCCTGTCAAGTACAATTAGGAGCACTTGTTTCACCTCCACTCCTCACTCCCACAGCGAGATGAGCTGCAATGGGACTGTTAGCCCAGCTAAACCGAATGAGGATATCCACATCAGAGCAAAGGATATGAACACACCACAGCCACAAATATTACTTTAAGCAGTAACCACATTCCCTGCAGACAGCCAGAAGGACCCTCCTGCGCTCATCACCAGCCACCACTTGTATTATATTCCTGGAGCATCATATGTGGCCGTTGCACCTCAAAACAGCACGTAGCAACATCTAAAACAGTAAAACATAAAAAGTGCCCTCTCTCTCTTTCCTGCTCCTCAAATGTTTCTGCTGTGCCAAAGTGTCAATTATTCCACAAGCAAAAGGCTAATACAAACCTGACCCTGCAGACAGCAAATAGCCTCATTAAACCCAATATGATGATTTATAGTGGCTGAGCATAGATTACTTCATTCCAGACAGGAAGAAAACACAGGCTTTTCAGTGGAAAGGACTGGCTTGGTTTGCTGGAAGTGTTCTAACTCCTCTTTTTAGAGACTATTTCCTCTCCTACTGCTGGATCCTTTCCTGTCCATTACTGTTGACAATGTAACTCTAGACCTTTCAACACATTTTCAATTGAAAAGCCACAGGCATTTGTTTGCAAATAAAGAAATTAGAATAAAATTATACCCTGAAGTCAGGAAGGAAGGATAGTTCTGCAAGGTAAAATCCTCTCCCTTCTAAGTAAAGTCCTACCCTATCCTGCTCTCCTCCTTCTCCCCTACTAGTTTATCAAGCCCACAGACAACCAATCCTCAGAAAATGAGAAAAAGAGAATTTGCTGCCATTTACTCACTCCTATCAGCTTCATCATTTTTCCAGGAAGAAACTTGAAGTAAACTCCTTTAAATTCCTATTACCTTTGGGATTTCACAACATTTCTAGTTAGAGAAAAAACAAAAACACTTCCAAGGGAGTCTACTCTTTCCCTATGAAGTGAGGAAACTGTCTTCTCTGTTAAAAAGTTCTCCTTCAAGGGAAAACTCTTCTCTTTATGCCTCCCAAGCACAAAGGATAAACCAGGGAAATGTTCACTTCCCACCTTAAGTCCACCCTGACACTTGGTACAAATTCTGCTGGTTTTTCCACTTGGCTTCTCCACCTGCCTCCACATTTCCATGCTCATGACTGCAGTGGTGATAGGCAAGTATTGCAAAACTCTGTTCCTAGAGGAAAGCAAAGCAAACAGCTCTGGTGCTTCCCAGCCATTATGCAAGGCACAGCAAACAGGACTTTGGGGGAAGTGGAAGTGTGTGCCAGCAGCACCCAACAATGTTCGCTCCAGAACTAAAATAGAGGATTTCTCTAAAAAGTCACTTCCACTCTGACCCAGCCTACTCATGTTTCAGTCAATTTTAGGATGAAGTACTGGGCAACCCAAAGGCACCCTGGTTCTCTGCCCTCTGACTGCGCCCATCCTACATACAAACACCAAAGCAAAGGCACCCTTCCTCCCCAGCAGTCCAAGTCTCTTACCTTCCACTTCTTCTTCATCACATACATGTTTAAGGAAGGAAGCCCCTCTATCCAGTACTGCCTCGTCCTCCATCCTATAGTAATAGAAAAGAAAAAAGGAATGCTCAGACTTCTCCTGGAGCGAGCTGTTTGAACCAGCCCAAGTCCTGGGCAGGTTAACTTGCAAGCTGTTGTTCATGTTCCTGTGGGCACTCCTGTCCTCCTTCCAGTGCCTGCTGTTTCTTCATAGAGCTCCTTTCACATGGCGTTTGCTTTAAGCTGGCCTCACGTAGCTCCGAATCTGACCTTGAGAGGACATCAGTGGTGACAGGTGTGAACAAGGTAATCCCAGCTACAAGTCTCTGGGGGCTTTCCTGTTTCTTGTGTCTGGCTTTTTTCCCTCCTCCTCCTTTTTCCAAAAAGTACAACCACACAGGCAGGCTTGGGGCTGTCTATGCAACAGCCAAGCGTCGTGGGACGGCAGCTTGCCTCTGATGCCGTGCAGGGAGGCGAGCGGGCACACCCCACACGGCCACGGGCGCGCTCCAAGCACTGCCCGGGCTCTGGCCAGCCTCTAATACCAGCACAGCACACTTGTGTGCTGGGAGCCCGGCTTTGTGTCACATGCTGGCCTTACAGAAATCTGACATATGAGGATTATCCCGAGACCAAGCTACAGTAAGTCAGATCATCACAGCAGTCATTTATGTGTGTCACCCATTCATTCATCCATTTGGGGAAGGGTTTTAGCGGTTGCCCTCCTTCCCCTCCCCTTTTCTCTCCACCTCTGATCTGCCTCTGTGGACAGCAGAGGCTCCTAATTCCACGCTTCTGCCATCGTCGTGCTTCCACAGAGCTGCCCAGAACTCCTGCTGCTGTGGTTCCCCCACAAAGTCAGACCCTGCCTGCGTTCCAAGGGTACATCTGCAAATCCACTCTTGACAAGCAAATACAAAAATAATAAAATAATAATAATAAACAAAATTGGAACTGTTAAATAATCTCCTTAGAGGCTAAGTACACATTTGCTACTCACTACTGGGCAGTCGCCATGGGAGCTTTCTATCCTAATACAGCTGAGACCAAGCTGGTCACTTGTTTTCATAACAAAAATCAGGCATAAAACAACACCTTTTCCTTGTATTCCCTCAGGGAAATAGGGACAAACTCAGTTCAGAGTGAAACAAGGCCTTCAAAACTTCTTCCCATCCATATCGCTTCCATTCAAAATCCTCTGAGAGCAATAGCAGCAAACACTTGTGGATCATCTTAATGGAATATTCAAATTCAGGAGGGTATAAATACTGAACAGATGAATACCAAGAGTTCAGAATGCGTTAGGGTGTCTACCTTGCATGCCAATGCCTGGCTACCTAACTGGAAAATAAAAAATAAGACTCAGCCACAAAAGGAAGTACCAGAGTCCCATTTCATAAAAGCAGTACCTCAGTAGCCACTCTCCCACCTCTGCCAAGTTTTCCTCCACTGCTTTAGCCAACTTCTCCTTCACATAGTCTGTTTCTGCCTGAACTCCAGGAGCCAGAGGATTTGAAGCAGAAATTTCCCTGAGCTAGGAAAGGTGCCATTCCCCAAGCAGCTGCTGCTGGGTGCAGAGGGGCGGGACGTGCTCCTTGCCAGGACAGCACACCCAGCCAGCACTCAGGCACACATCAGCCTCCCCTGAAAGCTCCAGCTCTTCATTAAATTATTTAAGGCTATTTATGCATCTTTTCTAAGGCAACAGGAGGGAACATATTCCATGGATACCCTTGCCTGTTTGTAATGATTGTAAAGGCACAGCCTCATATTTTTTTAATTTTTTTTTTCCTGCAAAGCAGCACAGTAGCTCCTTGCTATAAACTCAACTGGAAACAGCTGGAACAGATGGGACTGGATTTCCAGACCAAACACAAACTACAGGAGCTTTATTCTTCTGTAAAGTCCGTACTTATCCTGGCATTCAGCTCCATTCCCTGAGCACCCACACATGTGCAGGTGTGTAATGCACCTGTGGGTCCCACAGCTCTGCCTAAATTGTGTCCCAAGGCCAGCTCTTCCAGCCTTGGCAACATCAGCCCATGGCAACTGAGTAGCAACAACGTGGTGGAGCAGAGAAAGACAAAAGAAGAGAGCAATTTCCACTGCCTGCAAGGGATACAGTGCTGAGAATTCACCAGTTACCATCTCCCTGGGCAAATGTCTGCCCATCCTCCCCATGACAGCAGAGCATCCTCCCATGCATCACCCTGCCAGTGCTGAGCATCCACAGCAGTGGGAATGGCCCCCACCCTCCCAGGAACATCACCTTGCCAGCCTGGAATGGGTTTATCTCATTTAACAGCCATGAGTTTTCAGCTCGAGAGGGCTGGAAAACTGATCAGCAAGGCTGATGCTTTCCCTGAAACTTGTATCCAAAGGAGCTGGGGGGGTTGAAAGGGCCAGGAATAGAGCTTGGGTCACCTTGGCACAGCACCCCAGCCCTAATCCACAGGAGTTTAGTGATTAGACTCCAAGCACTACCTCCCATGACTTGGTCTTGTCTGCCCTTCTCAGATTATCACAGGATTTCTGTGGGCCAAAATCTAGCAAGAAAACATCCTTTACCAGTTTGCATGGGGAAACTATTTCAGCCTCCTGGAATTTTTCAAATACCATGAAATGGAAGTTGCAGAAATGAAAAAGAAAAAAAAAAGATAGCAATGTGGAACAACAAGAAAATCTTCCCTTGAGTCTTCAGGGGAAGACTGGTGAAGCACTGCAGCAAGACTACTATCCCATGGAAGGCACACACAGACTGGAAAGAAGAAAGCATGGAAAAAATTTTAGGGCCTCAGAAGAGAAATGTGCCCTCAGTTAAACCTGGTTTACCAACTCCTTGTTGGAAGGTAAAGGGGTTTTCAGGCATTTCTTGTCTAGATCCATATCCTCATGACTGCTGCTGCAACCTTTTGGAAACAAACCTTAAAAAAAAAATTTAAAAATATTTGGCTTCTATTTTCAGGGTCTGACAGACTGTGCTCTAGTGAAAAAAACACAAACTGCTTGAGTAACTGGTCTCTCTGGGCCAATGATTAGATCAGTGCCAAACATTTTTAGAAATGATGTTATGTGTCAATAGGATTTGAACAAGAGTCACATAACAGCCAGCAGCAACTCTGCTCTGCCTGCAAAGCACCGGCAGATACAGCTCCCTGAAATATTCTGCCCAGCTACTCGGAAAGAACAAGACCCATTTAGTACTAGCAGGGAGCCCGGACTTGCTAATGGCTGCACTCATCTGCCAGCATCTGTTCTGCTCATCACAACATGAATTCTTCCTGCAGGTCTCTGGTTGCAGCACCAAACACTTGCACTGCATCTTCCAGGCAGTGCAAAGCAGCGAGTAACCTCGGAGTTACCGCTCCCGTGCTACTCCAGGCAGAGGCTGGCTGCCAGCACCCCCGGGAGATGGAGTGCTGCCACCACCCGGCTGCTCCGCTCCAGAGCTGTCAAACTTGGAAGGCTGAGGGCTGGAGAGAGGGAAAGTGGTGTTTGGCGTAAATAAAAAGGACTGATGTGGCAACACGAGATGTTGCGCGGAGTTACAACTCGCCGGAGTGAATAAAATGCCTAACAGAGCTGGGGAGCCAGCAGGGAGAGTTACTGCTCGCTGATAAGCTTTTACAATTCTGCCCATTTCCAACGGCTTTTGCAATCAGGAAGAAACCCCAGCAAACTCTGAACTGCACAAGGAAAAAAAACGGAGCCAGTTCCGTAACTGGAGCAACGTAACACAGAGCCGTGAGAAAGTCACATTAAAGAGCAGCCCAACGAGCTGGGGCGTGGAGTGGGTCAAGGGCTGAGGGAGGAGGCAGAGCTCCAGGTCACAGAGCAGCAGCGCCGGCAGCAGGGCTCCCGGCGGATCGGTGGGAGCTACCAGCCCCGGGGCGCTTGTCACGGCACCCGCTGCGCCACAGCTCTGCCAGGCACATGTGGGGAAGCTCTCCACTCTCCCAGGAAAGGCAAGGGAAAGATCTTCCTGAGTGTGCAGAGTCAACCACCCTGTCTGCTTCACAGAGCACAGCACTAGTGACCTATCAAGACTGTTTTCCTCAGAAAACTACCATTTTCAAAGTGGAGTGGGAAGGCAAGGATGGGGATGCTGCAGGAGAAAAGACACACCCAAGCTTACAGTGCACGGGGCATCGTGGGCTGTTTGGCAGGTCCCAAATCCCACAAGGTTTACCCTGAATCTACCACATACTGCTCCCCCTCACCACATACCTCTCAAACACAAAAGGGGAGACTTGCTCCGGTAGGATATATCCACAACCCGACACTGCTTCCCACAGGTGTAACCAACACTACTTGTGACAAGCAGCATCATCCAACCTTCAACTGCAGATGGATCAACACAGATGGATAGCCAGACCTGAAGGCTCCCACAGACAGGACCTGGACCTGAGCAGAGAGAAGAGCCACCAAAGGCTTCCCTGCCAGTGACACCCAGTGCCCTCACCAAGCCACCCAAGTTAGATGCCAAGTGTGTGTGGGTACATGTGTATGTGCATCCCAAAAGGAATGAGTTAGCAAGCCAAACAGGCTGCTTCTGTCAGTGGGCTTCAGGGAGACAGAGATAACATTATTCCTTCTCTCTGCAACCTGTGAAGCATTCAGACACTGCAATTGTAGTGGCCAAGTAAACAGGAAACCAGGAAGGAGACTTGGTCCCAGCTGATGCTCTCACAGCCCATATGCAAATACATGAATAAACAGACCTAATGTGACCAATTCCTTTTTAGGGCCCTGATGTGTTCTTGTTTTCTCACATACTTGCATATGGGCTCTATCACGCAGGAAAAAAAAGAAAAAAAAGAGCTTCTAACTATACTCAGCACAGCCTGGTTGATGCACTCTTGGAACATGTTGCCAAATTTATCCTGGATGCATTTTCCCCTGTCAGCTCTAAAGCAGCATTTATTTACAAGCTTCCTCAGCAAAAGGCTGTACTCACCCGGAGCAAAGCAGGACAGAACCCTCCGCTTTGCACACAAAGAACTTGCAGCATAATATTTATAAACCAAATAAATTCCCAATTAAGTCACCTCATTAGGTGAAATGTTTCCCGTTACAGAGGTGTTCTCAGGGATTGAAATTAAGCCCCGTGACAGGATTTAAATAGAAGTCTCAGTTCTTGACTAAATCTTGTTTTCAAAAACTCTTACAGACTGGAACGTCAAGAACTCTAAATGTTTTATCTCAACTCATAGGTGAAGTTTGCGAGAGCACCTTCCTGAAACCAAGATAAGAATCATTTGCATTCACAATAGCAAAATAAGTTCCATCACCTGGATTTCAATTTTGATCTCCAACAACTTCAGAACTCTTTAAGTTGGATAGGTTCCAAAAATAGAGTAACTACTACGAAAAACAATCAGGAGTGAATGAAGCTACAGCTTTCTTCTGCACAAACAATAAAGTAACACTATCAAAACACAGGGAAATATAAGGGGAACACTGTCACTGGATGCCAGGGTAGGCGTAACAGTTGAAGCTTTTGCTTCATTGTGATTAAATGACTTACCATAAAATGACGTGACTATAAAAACTGATAAGGTCAGCTGCCTCTTCAGCTGGTGACTCTGCAAGAAGAAGGCTGCCTTGAACTCCAGCTTCATTTGAGAACTGCAGGATCTCAGTGCAAGCCCCTCTGCAGGAAAGGGTGAACCTCTGCTGTCGAGCACATGGCTCCTGACACATCCCACATCCATCTGCTGTATTTCATGTAGCTACAGCCAGGAAAAGGTACAGAGACACCCTGTAAGGAATTCAAGCTTGCTCTTTGGCAGGAGCTTAAGGGGATGGAATCAAATGAGATGAATCCACAGGAAGAAGTGATTGTGGACTGCAAATATTATGAATGTATCTGTTTGAAGAGAACATAAATCAGACATTTTCATAGCTTTGTTTTCTGGAAAGGATGAAATGGAAAAATAGAAATCACAAAAATAGCTTTCTGTAGAGGCAGAGTGGCATCAGGTTTTAAACCCATGTGCAGTACTGAATTTTTCCTAAAAATTATTATTTCAAGCCAGCCTGTGGCATCTGAACTATTTTTGGCTATTTATTACCACAACAATGTCATGTCCTGCAATATTTTTGTTACAGTTTTATGCCTGAGAGGCAACTTCTTACTTGACCATGTGTCTATTTGAAACCAATGCTGGTTTATACAGTAGCTGCTCCTTGTTCCAGCCTCTTGTAAGAGCTCTTTTTGAGAAATCTGTGACTAAGTGTGCTGAGTCACACACACAGGAGCAGGTACCATGGGCTAAGAAGCAGAGCAACGTTTCAAATGTGTATTTTACATCAGCTCAGCACACAATTTTCAAAGTGCAGGAGATCTGGATACTCCTATAGAGAAACCTGGACAAAGAAACAACAGCTGCAGAAAACTTTCACCATCTGCTGCATATTGTTCACCTGGAACCTCCAAAAGCAAGGCATGGGAAGGCTGATCCTGAGGCAAATGCCCAACTGTAAACGAGGATGTTAGAGTGGGCAGCTTGGTCCCGTGTCTAAAAGCAAAGAGTTATCTGGGCTGGGCTGTGCTGTGTTTAAGTCCATTTCCCACTGAGCAAAGGAACAGGCAGTGTGTACAATGAGGGGTGGGGCAGCACACCACTGGCACCACTCACCCAGGGCTGCTTTTCTCCAGGGAAAACAACCTGGCACGCTCAATCCTGCCTTCCCAGCAAGCAGCTAGCTCCTGCACTTGTCCTCTCCTGCGAGTGCTTTGGGGTGAAAGTTCTCCATAGCAATCACACCACACAAAAGGTGTGAGACCAGCTCATAGCTTAATTTCACCTCTGTAATTACAGTCTGAAGCTCTTCCCTTCCCTCAGGCTTCTGACTGTCAAGTGTACAACTCCTAGAGCTGCATATTGTCCCACCAATTACCTCCAAGATGTTGAAGCCCCTCTAAAAGCATCATAAATCTCTGGACCACTGATGGTAACATGGGTACAGAGCATGTGCTGGCTTGCTGCTGCAACAAGGACAGGCAAGACCTGATCCAGCACAATCCAGACTCGAGCTCTGGTTGGCAGAGGCAGAAAGCCTGGTTGTATAAAACATTTTGGACATATCTGAAGCAGCCAAGGGAGCTAATGCACTCTCAGCACTTCCCAGAGTGCAGGCACAGCGTTTCTGATCCAGTTCTTGGCATTCTGAAGCGATACGTGAATTCACAATATGCTGGTTTCAAAAACATAATCTAGCATAAAGGATATTTTTAACATGGATCATTTTGGGAATCTGCTTAACCACTTGCATGGCATTACACAAGCAGGAACTTCTCAAAGTGCACTTATCCCCAAATTATGCAAACTTTACTTGGTTACTAGATGATGGTCTCGGTAAAATTGCAATTCTTCCACGTTGGAGCAGCTGCTCCAAAGTAAGAAGAGATGTGATACCACTTGAGTTCACCTCCAAAGGAGCGTGGAGAGAGCATACAGCTGTAAAACTGAAACAGAAGGGCAAAAGCCATCCAAAACAAATGCCAACACACACTCAAGACTCAGGCAGAAGAAAGGACTCCAAAAATATTAGACAAGGGAAAAAAAAAACAGTGGGCTTTGGACCTCATCCTCACTCGAGTGCCAACTGTTCATGCAGAAGACTTTATGGTGACCATTCCCAGGGGTGATGAGACAAAATCTTTGCTGAGGAAGGTCACTGGCATTGATCCTGGTGCATGCATCAAAACCTAATTCAATAATAGACACTCAACACTAATGCAGACCTGAGAGCCAGAAATGCAAACAGGCAGATTTCAAACTAAATGCCCTTCTTGCCTTCAGTGGCTGCACTGGGAAGAAAAAAAAGGAAAAAAAAAACCCAACCTAAACCCAGAAGAAATAAGAACAACAACCCAAAACACAAAAAACTACAAAACCACCCCAAAAAACCACAAAACCACAAGCCAATGGAAGCTTACTGAAGATAAAGAAATGTTTTCTGACAGGAGAGAGGGGAGTGAAATGCAAAACCATTTTATAACTTGAGACTGAACTGAAAAAAATAATTTCATTACTTCCACCAATTTAAGCTCCAGTCAAAAAAGAGTCAGTCACAGACCAAAGCAGCATGGACCCGGGTGGCCATTCTGTCTCCCAAGAGTGCCAAGTGCTCAAGAAAACACTGCTTATGCCAGCACAAGCCACAGAGCCAGAAGGATACAGGTCCCTCACAAGTGATACCCCTGAGGATCACTAAGCAGAAACACAACTGCAAGTGACAATTCCCTTCCACACAGCCACAGATTGTGCTCCTGCTCCTGGGAGAGCATCTGCTGTGTCTTCTGGGGGCTGTGATCAGGCTGTTGGGACAACCATATGCATGGTGTCTGGCTATCACCAGTGATATTATAACTAATTATATTAGTATTATAACTAATTATATTATAATATATAATATCATTAACCAGTGATATTATATATTATACCTACAGTCAGGAAAACTTCCCCTCCTCAAAATTTCACATGGTAACAGAGGGGCAAGTTGGTAGGAAACAGCTGTTCCAGAGCACTGGCAGCCACTGGGATATAACACAGTCTGGGGAAACCTCACTGACACAGCCACTAGCCCACAGAGAGCTCATCCACACAGCCACACACTTGACAGAGCCTGCAGAGAAAGCAAAGGGGGATTTTGTACACTTCTAGGGAGCAGGTCACAGGGGCACGGAGCAAAGCATCACCTTCAGGTGCCCCTTGCCCCTCTGTGCACGCAGCTTGCGAGAGCAGCACATTGTGGTGACCCACTCGACACCTCAGCTCGGGCGCGTGACACCAGCCAAGAGCAGGCCCAGCCTGTGATCTTTACACTCAGCCCTGCAGACCAATTAGTCATTAATGAGAGTCTGGCCCAGAGCAGGCGGGGGGCACATGATCGCGTTCTCTTGGCATTAGTCAGCAGATGCAGCGTGGTACCGGCTCCTTCACCAGTACACCAGCTCCAACGGGACGGACATGATGCAGCATAAAAGCAGAGTGGTATGAGCAGACAATGCATGATCCAGCATAAAGGCAATCCATTTAGCAATGCTCAACTCACCTCACCAGCAAAATGTCTTTGCTTCAGGACTGGCATTTTGCTCCATGGGAGAGTCAGGTTCTTAATTTGGTTCTCAGTGCCCTAAAGCTGCGATTACTGTATCCTCCAACCACGGCCAAGAGCGCAGAACCCAACTGCTGAGCAGGCAACTCCCAAGTTTTAACAAGACTGTCCTCTACGTGACATCCATTTAAGGGCAGCTCAAAATAGACTTACTCATATCAGCCTAAAACAAGACTGTGAAGAAAACAACAACCCAAGAGCTCAAAAGTAATCTCTTGCCAGAAAGTACTCACAGCTACTTCTTCTGAACTCCTTCCTTGTGACCCATCAATGTTGTCTGGAAGAACAACTTGTGGGACAAAACTGGTAGGAACACAGCTATGCTGATAAGCAGCGTTGTTGCAGGACGTCCTGTGGCCCCCAAAGTAACCTAACCACCAGTATAATGACTACTGAGTTTGGACAAAAGACCAAGCAGAGTTGTGCAAAATAAGAGAAAATGAGACTTTACCATCAGTCTTTCTTTTAGTGGCTGGAAAACTTCATCTGCTCTAGGAATGGACTATGAAAAAAATCCTCTGGATAGAGAAAACCTACAAAATTAAGATCACTTGCATCTTCCTTTATCAAAGGAAGGCTACTCAGCCTCCTCTACCACCACACAATTCTTTCATTGCGATGAGCTGCTCTCCCTGCATGGTAGTTGGCTCCCTCTGATCATTAGTCCATAAACATAAATTTCCCAGACATTCCTCAAATGTTCTCTTCAGATTTCCCATGTGCTGTACAATTCAGCCCTTTACCCATTAGGGTTTCAAGCAATAGTGTTTTGACACGAGCAAGAGCTATAAAAAATATTTTACAGGTCCCACACTCTCTCTCCTCTTCCTCTAGAACTCTGTATAAAGCAAGAGTTGCTACTTCGGCTTTAGGAACTAAAAACTCAAAGGCACCCTCAAGAACAACAGCAGATATAACATTCTGTGCTGCTCTGTCTGGGGTACAGCTAATTTTCTTCTCAGTATCTAGTACAGGGCTACGGCTTGGATGTGTGCTGGAAACACACAATTCACAAATGGGAATTCACCAATGTTGCAGCTACTCCTGTGGGATCGAGCAAGCAGAGGTGCAGCGCTTGGTTTCCAGCTGGGGTTAAATCGGGACGGTCCTTTTTGGCGTCCAGTACAGGGCACAAAGGGTTCAAAATAACGGCAGATTTGACTGGAATGTGCTAGGTGGAATTCACAGCTGTCATAGCTGTATGGATACTAATCAGCAGGCTCCTTTCCTGCCATGGGCACGCTTGCCTGGCTGCATATAGTGCCTAGAGCTCGTCAGGGGCAGCTTTTGCTTTCGGTGCTCACCGTGGTGCTTATCAGGCTGCTTCGCTGGGCCTGGCAATGCTCTGATAACAGCAATGACGACGACGTGCCTGGGCTGGCGGGGCCCAGCGCAGGGCTACCGTGCTGCTGTCCTGGGGAGGCTGCAACCACAGTGGGAGCTGGAGCCAACAGGCTGTGACCTGTGATGACATCTCAAAGGATAACTCCAGGCTGGAGAAGGTACATCTCAAAGCATCTGGCCAGGCCCATGCTGCAGCAGGTACACCTTGAAGCATCAGCGGCCATGCATGAGGACATGATGGAATCCCCCACAGCTCGTGGTAATCACCCACCATCTGCTTTCATCCTCTTTTCCATATGCATCTGCCCAAAACACTGGAGGCAGCCATCCTTTCACAAGAAGCCTTGGGAAAACAACATTCTGTAACGGACCTGAAATGGTTGGCTTTGGCAATACATATTCATAAAAGCACAAGCAGCTTTTCCACTCCTTTTTTAAGCTGTCAGAGCCACCACAGCTGAACCCAGACACGGTCATCAGTCACACATTTCTTGCAGACACCTGTTAACAAAGAAGGGCTTTATGCCCAGCACCTAATTGCAACATGGCTGTTTAAAGGTAAACGGGAAATGGCTACAGTAATATTAAATCCCAGTTATCTGCATCCATTATCTTGCATTTTTTTATTGCTAGTGGAATGACTGGTCTGGGAACAGAGCCAGAAAAGTTGGGCTGATACCACAGATCAAGACTTCATAGATATTTCTGAGAATTACAAGTTAAGGGTCACATTCAGAGCTGAACTGACCACTTCACAAAAACCCACAGGTACCTTCACTGAGTCACAAGTCAAGCCTTTCCAGGAAAATAGAGCAACCCAAGGCATTACTAGACCAAGAATACTTAATGCAAAGGTGTCCTATTCAACACTTAGAATTAAAAAGGCAGAAATAGGTTCATTCAAGAAGAGTGGCCCCATTCATAGAAAAGTTATTACAAAAACTTTTAAAGTTCACAGGAATGTCTATACTCCCACATTTCTGAAGATTCAGGGGACATCCAGGTTACTTGCTGAGAGACATTTTGAGCATGATGAGCTTATGTTGTTTTTTCAATGCTTTTTAACAAATTAAGTTGCATAGCTAATGTTCAGTGAACTCGGCTCTTTTAGCTTGATCTTTAATTCGAGTAATTATTTTAAAAGCTGGAGACACAATCTCCCTCTACTCAGTCTCTGGAGGGAATTCTGACACTGGAACACACACTTGGGGTTTTTTCACAGGGCTGTTTTGCAGCATATTCCCTTTCAACAAAATTTATACACTGTATTCCTGGCAAAGGGAAGAGAGTCATGATCCAAGCAAAACTTTGGAAATACAGAGGTCTTCTTTTTGCAGCAATTCCTGCCATTTCACTGTTTTGTTCACAAGTCCAGAGTATTCATCCCAGGTTAAATTACAGTCCAAGGACGGCAGTTACACGCCTGCTCCTTCAAGTGCTACTGCAAATAGGAGCAAGCCATGAAGCTGAGCACTCAGAGCATCCTGGCTGGAGCTCCGTGCCCACAATAGCCGAGAAAGGGCGCCTGGGCTTGCCTTGCCGACAAAGCATGGGCCTAAGCCCACACTCGAGCCCAGGCTTGCTCGCATTCCTTCCATGCTAGCAGGCTCTCAGGCTGAACTTCAGAGCGTTGCCCAGGTGGCAACACAAAGCCCAGCAGACTCAAAGATCAGCAAGGTGCCTCGTACAAGCCAGAACCCTCCAGAATAGCACGGTTGGAACCACGCACCCACCTCATCAGGCGCAGTGCAAAACCTCTTCCCCAGGCACGGGAAAGCCCAATGGACACAGCAAGGCCTTCTCCAAACCTGTATGACACAGGAGCTGTATGTCATGGGAGACAGCCAGCCTTTGTTTCTAAAGCCCAGCTTTGGGATAGAAAATTGATCATTCACCAGTGATTAAAAGGGAGAAACATACTCTTTCATCCTGAGTGAGAAGTATACACAGAGTTACAGGGAATCATTGCATCTATCAGGTTCCAATAGAAGCAGTTTTTGCTCTTGGGCAACAATAACCTCCTTTCCATGCACATTCCAGTGATGTGCCCATTAACACGACAGAGACAAATGCACTCAGAAATGGAGAGCATTTCAATATCCATTCAAGGTATCTTTTGCAAAACTTCAAGGATGTAATCTGACAAGTGAACTGGGACTGAAACGACAAGCTAGGCATGTGGACAAATGATGGCTCTAAGTTCGTTCCAACTCTACTCTAAATCAATACTCTATTCTACAGCCTCTCTCTAACACCACCTTCCCGGCGCCTATCAAAATGCACTCAAGACTTTGCACTGGTCCTTCACTGATTTCCAACCCCACCCTGCATACAGCTCATGGCTGCAATCCAGACTTTGTCCCTGCACCCCTCTGGCCCCACTTGATGAATTCTCCCCACACACTGTCCTATCTCAGCACACATTTCTTCCGTTCATGCCAGTAGAACTACTCATGCAGGACTCACCCCAGCACAGCACTTCAGCACAGCCTTAAAGGCCAATGAGTTGAATTGCCTCAAGGCCAGAAGTCACCTGCACTGAAATATTTTGTGGGACTAAGGCAACAGCTCCACATTTCCAACCTTTGTCGCTGCACTGATAGAGGTGATGTTGCACTGAGACTCCATCATCAGCACTACAAGCACATCCAGCACTGCTTCCATGAAGTGCCACACTGACACTTGTGCTGGGACAATACTGCTCAATCAAACCCCATCACTGCTCACCTAAGAGATCATGAGATGTCAAACAACGGATGTGGAACACTCCCACGGCACCACACGCTGGCTTGCTGTACCATCGAGGCTCTGGAACGGAGCTGTGCTAAGGACACAAGAGAACAAAGCCCCATCTATTTTCCCCTGAGGATGATTGTTCCTGCCCAGAAGAATACACAGGCGGCTCTGTTGAGCAGGGCTGCTGGTCTTGAGCCGTGCTCTGTGTCTGCTGAATGCACAAAGCATCAGCCAGGGAAGTGAGCTCAGACTAGACAAATTTAATAAGAATTTAGGTAACATCCGCTTCAAGATGACCACATTTGCTAACTCTGAGACCTCAGCAAAATGTGCAGATCCAATTCTTGTTTTTAAGAAATACACTTCAATTCCAGTGCAACAGACAGGTTTGATGTATTCAAATGCCACTTTTCCTTGAGCTATCAAGCAACTATTTCCCAGCTTCATTCTTATCAACCTCATATTTAGTAGCCTTGATGAAAAGACCTTTACGCTTATATTGAAGGGCTGACAATGTGTCTGAAGTGTTATACAGCCACTGGTACAATAAAAGCAATTACCTTTTGCAACCTTCTGTTCAAGGTTAAGAGTTGAAATTAGCTCAGTAAACCTTCAAGATGTGATAAAAATGAAGTAAAAATTTATTAAAAAACCTTACGAGGAAAACACCATAATCTTCAAGTTGTACACACCATTGAAAGAGAGACCCATGTTCCGTTTGTGCACTTACTGTACAAAATAGAGAAAACCGAAAAATTTTAGTAAAGATGAGTAGTTGGCACACAAGACTTCAGTTGTCATCTTTGCCATCAGATTACACATTTGCACAGTCATCAAAGTGTTTGCATGTTTTGCTCAGAAAAAGTAGCAGAAAAAGACAGAACACACCAAAGTAATAACTCCTGTGTGAAAAAAATCAAAAATTTGTTGGAGATGCAAACCCACCAGGACTTCTTGCGTAATACCAGCTCATTGTAATAACTTTCAAAAGAAAGTAAAATTCAATCTCCCCTGGGGAACAATCACATCAAATATAAGCAACCTCACAGATGAGCAGCAGCCACGTTGCAGAGGTCAAAGGAAGAGGTACCCTAGCTCTGTATTATTTATAGATACATATAAGTTTATTATTAATAATAATACATTACTAACTATAATTTGAATAAAATTAAATAGCTTTTATAATCATCATTAATAACAGAATTAAGTTATTTGAGTATTTCTCAGTCTTAAAAGAAGTCATGGAACAATTCCCACCACCAAGTTCTTCAACTCACTTTAGGATGCCAGAAGTATGGATCAATACTTAGAAAAGGAAAATTAAAGCTTATTTCAAGATAGAATTAATACAGAGTACTTAGCAAGTATTTATTATATGCTAGCAAAACAGAAATATGATCCTGTTCCCCTATAAAGGTAGTTATATAATACAGCTAGGATTTGAATCACTTGGAAAATTCTCTTCCCCCACAAAAGGCATTTCCTTGGGAGTAGAAAATATATAGATCAGTCATATTCCCTCCCTCCATACATATTTATATATATATAAATAATAAATCTATTTTAAATCCCCCCCTCAATCTCTGTTTTACTTTGGCAGCAGAATGAACTTTCCTAAGAGCACACGTTTCTGGAATTCAGAAGCTGAAAGTTCATTTGTACCACAGACTCAAAGGATTCTGATATTGGTGACATGGAATCAACTCTTCTGGTTTTTCTGGTGAGAAAATGAGATAAAACCAGGGCCTTATGCAACCTCCTCTGCCATGCTCAGAAGGCTCAGCCACACTTCCACAGCATGGATCTACATGCCTATTGAATTCGGACAGAAATGTACTGTTCCAAATCAAACTGAATGCCAAGAACCGAGATGTAGCTTTCTCTGATTTTCAAATTTCTCATAAATTTCCATGCAAATCACCACACTGCCAGTCCCTATGGCAAGTTCAAATACGTTCCTTATGTGAAAGACTCATAATTGTGTGACAGTAATTCAAAGACATTTTTATCTCTTCAGTTAATGTAATTAAGCCATTGAAAAGCAAGAGCTCTGCAGCTTTTTACTTATGCTACGCACTCTTTTATCACCCAATTACGGGTGCAGTCATTGTCTTTGACACTGTCCAACAGCAATAAAAAGCATTCCTGCCATAAACTGCGCACAATCCTGAGCAAACTCAGGAGAAACGAGATGCTACAGTGACTCAAAGTTCAAGGGCAGGGAGACAGAAGCCTTGCTTTGAGTGGCTGTAGGAATTCACTGCAACCTTGACCATTTTATAGCTGTATTTTCATTTCAACCCGCACAGTGTACAGCTTTCTTAACAGACTTTAGAGAAAGACCTCTGCCTCCCCATCCAAGTCCTTATGTTTTGAGGGAGCACAAAAGAGGAGCTTTCCTTCCACCAGACGCAGCACAATGACACAGACACGTGCTCCTTTATCAATATTAACCATAAACTGCTATTACTGGGTTTTCAAAGAGCACTCCCCCCCTTCTGAGCCTTCTAAGTGGATTTGAAGCCGGAAGCAGCTAATTGACTTGGAACAAGAAGTTATCAGTACCCTTTTAATTTGCTCAAAGCAAGAGTTCAAATTCTAAACCTAATGCACACAGCAAATACTTGTGAGGCGGATCGCTGGAGCGTGACAAGGATGCTCTCACAGTGGGGCCATGAAGGCATCTCACCAGCACCGAGGGAGCCAGCGGTGCCGCAGCGCCGTGAACGCTGCCGCCAACAAGGCACCTTCAAACTCTCCTTCCAAGCCCTCTGGTTCTCCCAGCCCATGGGGAGGAACTGAAGTGCAGACCAGTAAAAGCCATGCTATTTCGATATGGACGTGTATAACAACATCACGGCATAAAATCCAAAAAATTAAATTAAAGAAGAGAATTTGGCTTACTAGTAAATCCGCACTAACAGATGGCATGTACACACACAGAAGCATCACTTGCTGAACCCACACAGCCCATTTTTGGGCACCCACCTCTCAGAACAGCACATTTCCCCCAGCATTTCCTTTCTCAAAGCAACACCTTTCTCTTTATGACTGCATCTTTCTGGCAAAGCAGCACCTCTGACTGCAAATAGCTGTTCGCACACTTACTGGCAGAAAAATAAGAACAGGTTTTTTTCTTTAGCCTCTCACGCAGCTATTTTCCTTCACAACCTTGCCCAAAACCCCTTCCAGCTTATTAATTACAGCTGTCTAGGGTGGCAGCATTAGAAAACCTTCAGCCAGAGACACACTGTCTGATAAGCAGGTAGATCTGAAAACAAAAGGAGTTATAGATTTTTACTTCTCACGGGGATGTTTTTCTTTGAACTGCACTTCGCACATAAATTCAACCTTTTCTTATCAGCTTAAGACATCGGTAACTGAAGCATTTACCCCACACCCACTGCATTTTAAAAACTCCTCTTAAAAACCTGCTGCAAGTGGTAACACAAGACAGCACCAGTACATGAGGCTGTTTTCTGGAACAAGGAACATGGCAGAGAAGTTTCAAGATTTAAAATTGTAACATGGAAGTTTAAGAGAAAGACCTGCACAGTTCTGAGCTGCAGAAGATCCTGCCAGACCTTGCTGGGAGCAGATTGGATGAGTGCAGGGTGTTACCTTGCCAGGAATGCCCTATGCACACAAATGAAAGCTTCATCTCTCCTCCCCATAGCTGGAAAAAAGAAAAAAGAAAAGAAAAAAAATCCATAATTCCTCCTCACCCTACCACCACGCCTTGCTCCCCACTCATCTGAGGTCAGCAGTGTACAGTTGCCAGTTCCTTGAAATCTTGGGAATGCAGGTCCCTGAAGCCCAGCAACCGCTTTTAAAAATGTAAAATTCACACTCAGTAGAGGTGATGGGTAAGTTACAATCAAATCCTCCTATTTTTTTTTTTTTTTTGGAACTTGAAAGTCTGTGTTTCCTTCCTAGGAAGCTGAAGAAGCATCCCTGCAGATTACACAAGCATTTGCCCTTCCAATCCCACTAACCCTCAGCAGCAGGTGAAGTTGATGAGAGCTAAAATCACCAGCTGAAACCAGGCTTTGCAAAATTAACTCTTCCATCATCTAATCCAGGAGTCACCAGAAAAAGTCTTTGAGCATGGAATGGCACTTCAGGGAAAGACTAGGATATATCAGCTTATGTACAATGCTCTGAGCAAACACAGATGCAAACAGTCCTGTTTAATTACTTGGCATAGGACTGGAAATTGTGACAACAAAATTAAGTCTCTCATTTAATAGTTGTTGGGGTTAGGGAGCCTGAAGGTTGCTTTGGTCAAGGGGCCTCTGCACAATTTCCTACTCATCTCAACCAGAATAAGAACTAGGTGTATTCCTGCAGCCTATCACACCAGCACTTAGCAACGTACTCTGTCCCACACAAAATATATACAACTGTGCACATTTTATTAAATCCAACTAGTGAAGTTTTTGTTGTTCTTTGGGTGGGTTTTTTTGGTTGGATGGTTGGTTGGGGTTTTTGTTGTGTTGTTGTTTTTAAACAGAAGATATATACATTATAGGAACAACAAGAATAAAAGTCCCTAAGCAGCTGGGAGCGCACGCACAAAGTCAATCAGATGCACAGTAGCTGCACCTCTCCGACACAAAAGGAGCAAGTAGCTATATATAGTACATGGAGCAGCTCTCCGAAGGAGCTGCTACTGCTCAGATCTGCCCCAGCGCCCGACCTTGCTCCTTAGGAACCCAACTTCACTAAGGAGCAGCTTTGCGGAACGACTCCACGGAGCTGCCGCTACGCACCCCGAGACCCGCTCTCCTGGGAGAGCCCGGTGCCTTTTTCCATCATGTCGTGGGAGCTCCCTGCACATCCGAATGCTCCTCCTGAACGCGAGGGCCAAAGGGATAGGCTCCAAACAAGAAAAATCCGTTAGTCACTAACGTTGTAAAGAAAAAAGGAACAAGCCTTAAGATGGTTAAATCCTCATTTCCCCGTGTGCTCTCGCTCTGGATGGCAGCGCTTCACAGGAAGCACAGAAAGGGCAAACAAACAGCGAAGAGCTGGTCTTGGATAGTAAAACACTCCATGCGACCATATACCAGGTGGAAAACTGGAAACCTGGGAAGGAGGAGGCTTCCTATTCAGCGGCTGCTAACAACTCATTGAAGATTAACTGAAACGGTAAAAAAAAGTTTTCAAACACCATAAAGCGTTTTAAAAGTTGGCTCCAGCAGAGCTAGGCACCGGAAAAAACACCGAGGAGGGAGAAACGTAGCCCGGCGTTTCCACCCCCGCTCCTGCTCACTCACCTCCGGGGCTCGGGCTTGCGGCGCTCCTCCAGCTTGGCGGCGGGCGGGGGCTGCGGGGCAGCCGGGGCGGCGGGCGGGCGCTGCGGACGGGCTGCGGGCGGGCTCAGTGGGGCATGGCGGGGACCCTACACCTGCCCCTCCGTGCCCGTGCCCGTGCGGGTGAGCACCCGCGGCAGCCCGAGCGAACGGCGCGGCTGTGCTGGCGGCGCCGGCCCGGGCCCGCATTTAAAGCCGCCGGCGGGCTCGGCCGTCCCCTCACCCGCTCCCATCCCGGCCCGTCCCGTCCCATCCCATCCCCGGCCGCCGCTCGGCGTCACGGGGCCCGGGGCGGGGAGCCCGGAGGAGGAGTCTGAGGGCCGGGCTGCGGTTCCCCGCCCCGAGCTCCCAGCCGCGTCGGGGCAGGTGCGGACTTCCACGGCTGGGAGCGGGCTGCGGCTGCGGGACCTCCCCACCCTCGGCTGCGAGTGGGCCTGGCCGTGGCCACCCTGTGCCTCAGGCCGGGAGATGCCATCTCCCCGAGGAGCGGGAATGCGTTCCCTGGGAGCGGGGCGGGTGGCACCGCCGGGATACTGCCGCGGGCTGCCCACGGCTGCTGGCAGCCTGTCGCACTCCCACGGCAGGCTCCCTGCCGCTGGAAACGCACGGCCCTGGGCGCTTCTGGGCCAAAAGCACGTAGCACTGGAAAAAACCCAACCAAACAGAATCCAACGAAACAAAAACCTCAAAAACATTAAAACAACAACAACAACAACCACAGGAAAAATATAGAAACCATAATTTAGTCAGTTCATTATAATTTTCCAAGGAAATAGTACCTTACACGTTGCTTCCCCTTAACTTCGAGCATGGCAAGGCTCACCTTGCTTGCCAGCCCAGTCCTACTTCCTCCTCTCTCTCCTACACAGACACTTCCACAGACACTAATTGCCTTTCCATAGGTTCCCTCCAGATTTCTGTTGGACAAGAGAAGAAGTGCCAATATCCCACATCTTGTTCAGTCAGCTGTAGCTCCTGCACTCAGCTTGACTGTCCAGGCCAAGGTGACGAGATCCATAAAGTATTTTTAAACCACGGAGCTCTGCAGAAGGCTCACAAGGAACATGGCAGAACTGCAATCCATCATGGGAAGTACACAGACTCTCAAGGGAACAAAGGAGGCTATTGTAGCTCCATAGGGGGAAAACTCCCCTTCTTCAGCAACTGCCCCTTCAGCTGCTCCTCAGCTACCAAGCTCCACCTTTGTCACCCATCCAAACTCTGTACTAGGGAATAATATGCAATCCATTGGCCAGGCAGAAAAAGCAGCAGCAACAGAAACCACAGCACTTGCAGAGCAGAGCGAGAGCGCTGCAGAAGGATCTCCCTGCCAAATTCCTCCTCTCCCTTCTGCTGCTGCCACCCCTATGCTGTCCCCAGACACTGAGAACAGTCAATTGGCTTTAAGTCACCGAACTCTAATGCTGTTTCATGTTTTCCTGGAAGATCTCAGTCTGCACATGAATGGGTCAGGGCTTGGGCTTCTCTGTTCCCTTTAATAAATCCAGTTTTTTAAGAACCTGTTTTTCAATAGCCAGTGAGTTTCCAGTGGGAACAGCGGTGCCTCCCATCACTTACAACTGTATTTCATTACAATTAATGACAGTCACTGTGTTAACAAAAGCAGAGCACCACATCAGTTGAAAAACTTAGTGTGCTCAAGTCCTAACCCAAATAACTGTACATCTTCCCTTTTCCAAAGGCTCCAAAGCAAGGACTGCTGTCTCCATGCCCTAAATCCTTAATGATGTGCCAGTTAGTCTGTACCTTCACTTCACTTCATTTTTAAATACAGGGAGCTCCTGAAGAAAAGACACGTTAGCTACTTGAGAAAATTGTTGGGGTTTTTTGCCATTTAGATAACTCATGGGGGTTTTGGGATCCCCGCAAGCATTGTGATACCTCAATGAAAGCACCTCAGGGATGCTTCTCAGCAACCGGCTCTTAGCTCGCTGTTTCAGAAACAAACCTAAATAACTGTACCAATTCCAGTTCCTCACAATTCGCTGTAATTTCAAATACTGTCATTTTAAACCTGTGCATTGAATTTTCTGGCTAAAAAAATGTTTTGTTATCAGGATGCATGATTCCAAGTCAGTCTTCAAATATCACATTGCTGCGTTTAATCATCTAAAATGCTACCAGAGCCATTTCCAGAAGTCCTTAAATCAAGAGCCAGGGCAGTTGTCTCGACCAAGTTTAAAAATGAGTATGCTCTCTGTGCAGACAAGCACCCAAGTAAAGGGCACTAATAATCCTGTCTGTCATTGTGACTGACAAAATAAAACCCGCTGGCTAGAGTGGACTTGTCCAGCACATGTATCTGTGTACCTTCTGGCACTGCTGACACACCTCTGCTCGCACGCTCCCTTGCCAAACCTCCCCAGCCATTTGTAGTATTTTCCTCTGTGTGATTTAATAACCGGAGAAGAGCTCGTCACTCAGCACAACAGCCCGCTAGCTTTCCCCTCACTGCACAGGCCACAGAGAAGCAGCTGGATTTGGGAAGACTTTGGCTGACTGTTTAAACCTGCCTTTCGAGCCTGCTGGCTTCAGTCCTGCTCACGAAGCTTTGGTGAGGAAGAGATGAGCTGACGGCCTTCGCCAACATCCCAGCCAAGGCAATGCCTCAACAGGGCACGGGACAGGACCCCACCTTCACCAAAATGCCTGCCGCTCTACAAGAATTACTGGTCTGCCTTCTCACCCAGGACACATGCATTTTCCTCACTCAGCTCACTCAGGAACACATTTTCCAGCAAGGTCGTGCAAGGTATCACTGTCAATGACAGTGTCTGACGTGTGTATGGGTAACGAGAACAGGCAAAGTTCTGATGGTAAAGATTAGAAAACACATACACACGCATGCTCAGTGGAACTACTAGGGTAAAACTTTCCCTGTGGGCAGGTTGTTCCATAAATATATCTTACAGCATTTCTGGTAGATTCCTCGGAAGCCGCTCATGCTGACCACAGCATTGTCAGTCAGAGGCGATGCTGAATGAGATGGAAACTGGCAGCTCCTGCACTTCCAGGGGTTTGTGCACACTACCCAGTGATAAAATATTTGCGTTGGATTAAGTCAGAAGTAATTCTACCTAAGTCAGGAAGTTTCAGAGGATAAAGATTGCAATGGAAGGATCTAGGTGCAGAGACACCACAGCCATACTTATCACAGAGGCTTTCAGTATCTTTTCCTTGGCTGACAAACATTAATGCCAAGTCACCATGACAAAAGCGGCTCACCCTGAACACACCTGTGCACGCAGCAAATCCTTTGTACACCAACAAAAGCCCTCACGCATGTTTTCAGGACTCAATCCTTGATCACAGCAAGGATTCCTTGTGACCTTGAGGTTTCAGGGGTTTTTTGGTCTGTTTTACATAGACATGGGAACTGCAGTGTTTTAGCCGCTGAACTCAACAAATTCCTGCAGTGCATTCCTTAGTATTACAGCTGAATTAGTACAATAGCACTGATTTCCAAGGGAACCACAAAAAGCAACTCTGTAGCTCTCATATTTGTATTCAAGTCACCAAGAATCAGGACTTGTCTGTCCTTTCCATCCACTTCCCAAGAAATCTAGACAGAACAAGGCATCTCAGTAAGCACTCCCTGACAGCTGATTAGTCAAGGTGTAAGGTGAGCAAACCTATTGCTTTTGGAAAGTTTTCTAACAGTGCTCCCTTCCTCAGTTAACAGTGAAAACAACATGCAGTGGGGTGCTGGCTCTGTAAGAGTACCTGCTCAGCCCTGCCTGCCCATTCACTGTGAAACCACTGCAGGGCCCTTGGAAAAAAAACTGCCAAATTCACATTGACTTCCCTCCACTGGCTCACTCATTTAGAAGAGGCAGAAACAGGAACTGCTGAAAAGCATAAAGCTGCGGTAAGACAGAGCAGAACACAGGAGGGTTAAGCGGGTTTTTGTGAAATGCTTGATGTGCCTCTCATGAATAATGCATCACGTCTGCTTGAGAGCTATGAGCCATCCTGGAGCACTTGGAGAGCTGCTCAGGTCACAGCACTTCCTTCATTCAGGGCGAAAGAAGAGCCATGGGGATTTCATCAGCTGGGGCTATTGCTGCTGGTACTTTCCAATGCTTCTGCTAGCTACTGAAAGCATGGCATGTTCACCTCAAGAGCTTAGAAAACACCAAGTTGTGTTCCACTCCTCTGGGAAGCAACACAGGTTTGGGCTTTGCAGACCTGGCAGCAAGCCTTGCCAGTATCCTACCAACTTCTAGGACTGCATTCTTTAAAAAAACACCCCTTATCTTTCCAGCAAGAGCCACTCCTCCAAGAGCACACCAAACTGCCATACTTTGTGCATCCCTCTGCCAGAGCCCCCGAGCTGCTGGGGCCAGGAGAGCACAGGCCGGGAGCCGGCAGTGCTGCTCGAGGGCCCTCTGCTGGGAAGCACCCCTGCTTCCCATCCCCCCCAGCGCCCCCAGGTCCGCAGGCAGCCCCAGGCGCAGCCCCCCTCGAGGGGGGTGAGCTGCCAGTGTCCCCTCAGCAGTGAGCATCTGGGCAGCTCAACACCCAGCCCAGGGAGAAAGCACATCTCATTCGCCTCAAGTTGCGTCCTGTGCTACAGGGAACGAGGCCAAACCAGCCTTTGGTCAGAGCTTTGTTAAAATAAAGCAAGTGTGTTTGTTCCTACACCCACAATACCCACTGGAGCGTAGGATGCCGAAACACACGCTTCTGGCACCTCCAACTGTTGGGACACTGGGACAAGAAATACTCCCCTCTCTGAAAGAGAGGGCTAAGGAAGAAGCCCAGCTGACTGAAACACTTCTGTGCTCTCAAACACATCACCTGCTCTCTGCTTCAGAGTTAGTTCAGACAGAAAGCAGATCAGAAGTGACACAGATCCTTTTACTTCTCAACACAGGAGGAAAATCCAAGGCTGAAGTCAAACCCCTTGAGCACAAGGCTCATTGTATCCACATAAAAATGGGGTACAGACCTGATAGGGGTGATATGGATAGACTGCAAATGGGACGAGCAGTATTTACATCAGAAGGATTTATTCTTTTCCCAGTTTGTCCCCAGCTGTCATTTTGATGAGCTTCTTTCTCTTCCTCATTCCTCAGCTATTGGCATCCTGTGCCAAAAAAAAAAAAAAAGCCACGAAGAAAGCTCAGAGGGATGGGCCAAGAAGCCCTTCAGCCCTTTGCAGAGCACCTCTACTGTGACCCAGATTGATTCTTCTGAGCACCGAATCCTTACAGCGCAACAACCAGCATTTTTATCAAGATTCTCCACACCAGCTCAGGAAGGCTTCTAATATTTTATCACTGACTGGAAGGACGAGGAGGAATCTCACTCACTCTCAGTGGAAAGCCAAGTCCAACCACGTGACTAGTGCAGACAAAAATTACAACTTACTTGGATTTCTACTGTCAAAACACAGCAGCCTTCTTACCCTCTGGTTGAAGATAACTTCCCACAAGCAGATGGTGACAGGCATCAGGATTAGAAATGCTTTCCCTGATGTACACTACTTCCTGCCTGCTTCTATAAAATTGAATCCTTGCCTCTACAAAACAGAGCATCTGGTCTTGAACATCCAATATCCTGAAGGAAAGAGTAACTTGAATGGCAGGTCACTGTGACCCTCTTAATTCAAGACTACATCTTTTCTTGATGCTAAAAAATGCCATCTGGGACACCTCCACAGGGCTTTGGATATGCTAAATGCCAACTGCAGGAAATCTGAAATACACCATCAGAAACATAGATCAATCACCGATTTCTCTACCTCATCCAACCATATACACACTTGAGCAGCCTTCTCAGATAATGTTGGACAAGGGTTACTTGGGAAAAAAGCTATCACACTACCACCACAGGAAACTACACAGTAAATCCATGGACATCTGTATTGCTCAGCTCCGGACAACCAACCATCGATTGATTTACAGTGCCATTTAGGTTATTGTTCTTGGAACACTATTTTCCCCTCACTTTGCCAATTTAAACAACACATACTTGTCTCAATGTTTCTTCTTTTTCTCAGTTCATCTCAGCCCTTTGTATTTAAGCATTTTCCTATTGTGATAATACAGACTTTATTCCCAGTGAAAAATGTCTTTCCACTGGTTAACTTTTCATGTCTTCCCTCTTCAGGCCCTCATTTGATACAAAAAAAAAGGCTACCCAGAAGTGGCTGGTACTTACAATGCATCTTATTTTCTTGTCTGTCATTTCATTTCTCAACTTCTGATAATTTTTAACGAGCACACAATTTGTCATGCCACACAACATAGGTTGACTTGGTTTGTTGGTTTGGGTTTTCTTCCTTTGCCTAGAGCTTCAGTTTATCATCCCATTGTCTATCCTGGGTCATCAGAAATGTTTTCCTTTCTTTTCAAATAATTAAACAGCAGCATCATTTACGGCTTTGGGTTTTCACATCTCTTGTTCTGTCTCTCATCTTTTATATCAACATTTCCTAAACAAAATATTGAAAACCAAACATTGGCAGGTCACATTTAGCCAGAAACTTGTACTCTATAAATAAAGCTTTGAGGACTTAATGACTTTTAAATTATTTGTTAGGTAACTCCAACAGAAACAGTCTAGTTTAGAGCAAACAACAGTTCCCTGGGAGCATATGTAACTCCAAAAGAGCTTTGCCACTTTAGGGCTGTTTGAAGAGCAACGCGTTCTAGGAGGAAAAAAAAAACAACTGAGTGAAAGTGAAACTGGAGAAATGTGTTGTCCAAGCCAAAACAAGGCCAAAAAATAAGAGAAAAGCACCCCTGAGAGCTGGCTGCTCTTTCAATGGTCTTTCCAGCTCTGCAGCCTTCTGCTGCAGAAACTCCTGCAACTGCAGGCAGATGAGGAATACCCCCTGCATGTATCCTCAGATCTTTAGGATTCTTCCCAAAGAAAGGGAGAAGCAAGCTGAGCTGAAACCTTCCAAAAGCAACACACTCCACTGGAAAAACTTTGGACAGATAGCCCATAGGCATGAAAACCTCGCCTGCCACATATCCAGCAACCTGGTTTAGTAGAAGGTGTCCCTGTCCCTCATGGCAGGGGGTTAGCATGAGGTAACTTTTAAGAACCCCTCCAAGACAAGCCACTCCATGATTCCATGATATTGACAGTTGCTCCCCACATTCAGCAATCACTAAGCTGTGCATTTTATGTGAGACAGCACCAGGAAGTTTAGATGAGAAACCTGCCCACAAGACCTGTTGCTGAAACCACCTATTAAATACTCGTGGTTACCTCCAGCAGCAGTCCCTAGCAAAGGCTGCAGCCAACAACCTACATCCAAGCTCCTCTCCACAGGAAGGAGGCAATTTGGTGAGCAGGGGTTGAAGGCCAAGGAATGTCTGGTGCTCTGGGAAGGGCAGGCAGTGAAACCTCAGGAGCACTGACCTGCAAGAACAGCCATGAGCACCAAGATGCCACATAGAAGAGATGAAATGTCCAACTGGCCTCAGCTTCTCCGGCCTTCCAGCAAGCAAAATAAATCCAAGGCATATCAGCTTAAGACTAATAGAAATTAAGGCACTGTATGAAATAAAAATGTGCAGAAACAATATCTTCTGCCTTGAAAACTAATAAACTCAGGCTTCACCTCAACATTTGTGTAGCAACAGGAGATGACTGTCCTGAGACAACATCCTGCTCTGTGTGCTTTAGGGTTCAGGCATGACAGAGTATCCACAGATATTTGGGACAGCATGTTCTGGTGGAGCGTTTTAACAAAATAAAAGTGCTGTCAAAGGGCAGGCTTTCATTTTATGCTTGTACAACTCCAGAATAAAATATTGCCTTTGGAGAATGTCACATATCATTTGAGTAATACAAGCCCATGAGGACTATCTCCATTTCTCAAAGCCTTGAACTTTTGTCTATGTTTTTCCCCATACACTTGGTCCAACCTCAAAGCTCCCATCCATCTTCACCAAGGGAGGGAACATCCTCAAGGCTCTTACCAGCTCATCCTCTAAGGCCAGAGCATTCTCTTACCAAGCTCATCAGTGGAGCAGGCAAGAGCTGCTCTCCAGGGCATGCTGTCTTCACGTACAGCCTTGCTTGTGGTGAAAAACGCAGCCTGGGGCACTGATATCCTTTGTTTCTCCCTTGCAGCAGAGGCAGCATAAACCATATTCAAGCACTGGTGGTATCCCTAGGCCTAACGTGTAACTATTCCAGGTGCCCTACCCATGACAGGGACAGAGGCAGTGAGGATACCAGAGCAGCAGAAGCTAAGGGATACTGTATTCCCATCCTTCGAGATAATGTCTTCTGGCCTTTTCTTTCTCCTTTCCCACCCATCTTACTTTGTAAGGTTAAATTCCAAGACTCCTCACGGAGTTGCTGGGGAGATTCCAAAGGATATTAATTGCTGCTTGAAATTACTTCAAAGGACCTTTTTTCCGTCTCATATTAATAGCCAGAATGAGGAAATTGGTTTGGATTTCATACCTACATCTGCTCCCCAAGTCTCTGTGCATTTCAAAACCCCATCTTAACCCAAGCCTCCTGCTATTAAGGGCTCCTACTCCATACAGGCACTCACACCCACCCCTTTCCACTTCCCCAAGATCTACAGCACTGCATTCCAGTTGGCAGTCAGAGGCACCAGAAATAACCACAAGAAAGGCTGCCATGAAACCTCCAGCCAGGTTTTGAAAATCCAGGCACTTGACACAAGCCTCTATGCTTAGAGGCTTCAGCTGAAAGCAACCTGAACTCAGGCTCAAAAGATTTGTGTACCAGGGATCAAATATCAAAAAAATGTAGATGCAATTACCTTTTTTCCTCCCATAAAAGCATGCAGGATAACAGTTGTTCTACAAGGCTGTTAGTGCATACTTGTAACAGTCTGCTGCTGTTCTTGCCCCTCCGGTACTAGCTAATGGCTGGTTTTCATTCCTAAGTGGTTCCCCCAGCACCCCTCCCTGCCAAAGTCTATGCTACAATGATTTTGGAAACTGGGTCAAAATGCAATTACTATATTCCCATGCTTTGGGGTGGGGAAAGAAAATAAAAGAAGGAAGAATGGCAAGAAGCGATGGCATTGGCAGTGAGCCAGCGCTGTGCTCCCCACCCCTCTCACCTGTGCTGCAGCCCCAAGCGCTCCCACAGCCGCTCTTGTTTCCCAGAACAGGCATCAAGAAAGCCCCAAGGCAGGGTCTCCTGGAGAGACCCTGGCCATCTCTGCCCTCACAGCTGTGCTGGAGGTCTGGAGCAGGTGGAAGATGCAGCTGGGGACAGGGAAAAGACCCTGAGCCGGGCAGCAACCCCTGCAGATGGCCAGAGGTCTCTGCCTTGTGATTCTTGGGGAAAGCTGTAGCACCCAGATCAACTCCCCGAAGCTCTCCCCTAGGATGTCATTCCTGTCTTTTCCCTTACTGTGGCACAAGCAATATATCCCAGTACTTTGGTTCCCCTGCCCCACTGCAAACATTTTGCACAGGAGAAGGAAAATACTGTGTTTAAACATGCCCTTACTATTGTCACACTTAGAGCACAATCTATCATACCTTATCAAATTGCACATCTTCAGCATACAAATGGTTTGCGGCAACACATTTATGAGGCTTTTCAGTTTGGAAAAGAAATGACTCAAAGATTTATTTATGCCACATCTTCCCAACTAGGTCTTTCTGAGAAACACAGAGCCCATTATACACATCCCCTGCCTTCCTCTGTCCCTCATTGTTCCTTGCACACACAGTTATCACAAACCAATTGCCTTTGCTGCTCCTCTCCTTAGCTTTGTTTTCCACAGTTCTCAGCATATCAGCTCCAACTCCGCAGCATTTGCTGGCTCTGCTCCCAATTAATAACTGCAGGTTAGAGTTGGGTCGTTATGGCTGCAGATTAATGCAGAAAAACATTCAACAGCTTCTGAGAGATACAGAGACACACAACCTTTCTCTTCCTGACACGGAACGTGGTTTATCTTGCTATCCCAGTGTTCCAGGGAGATGTTATACCACTTATCTGAATGATTTAAACAGATCAAAAAGTTGGCTCCACAAGAGCTGCTGCTGACAACAAGCCACAAGGCTGATGTTATCCGAGAAGTAACTGTATATGCTAGCACAGGCTAGACAGATCGCACGTGGGATAAAAAAAATGAATTTTCATGAAATCACTCAGTCTTCATCCACATACCAGCAATTAAGCAAGCAAAGTGACAGATTTCCACTGGATATCTGAATTATTTCAGACTTGTTGCAAGGCATAGGATAGTGAAAACCCCAGAGCTAGCTTTCTGAGGACTCTCCAGCTCTTAAATTCTCCAGAAAGCTCTCATGTTACAATAACGGAGCTGGTGCAAAAGACCTTGCACCTGAGAAGAGTCCTATACAGGTCATGACCCGTATCAACAGGCAAAACTTGGTGAAATACCAAGGCTGACACAGAGAGAAAAGGTGGAGCTATGATTTCAGACTGGAGATCATTGTACCCCCTCCTGATCAATTCTGCCTCTCAGTGTCCCATCCCAAACCAGGCTGCCCAGACCTACCTCCAGTCCCTCCACAGATCCAGCTGTCCCATGGGTTCTTTGAGCAGGAGAACCAAGGGCTCGCAGCAGCTTGCCTTCCACATTTGCTCCAGTTTCGAGAGGCAGAGCCCAGCAAACGCTGTCCCACTTGAACGAACACTCCAGCTCCAGGCCTGTATGACATTTACTATAACCCACTTCTTCCCGCCCCTCTGCCCCCCCAGTGAAAGGGATCAAAATAGTTTCCCCCCTGTGACATTTTGCTTCATTTGCCTGACAGGCTGTGGGAGAGTCTCCATTAAAGCCTCTGAAAGTCAAGCAAGAGCAGCAATTCCTGCCACCCCAAAGCGGGGGACACCCCATGAACACCCAACCTTTCTGCTGCCAGAGGGCATGAGGTCCAGGACAAACTGTAGTATCCCACTGCTACAATTTGCTCTGCAGATGCCACAGGTGAAAGGCGAGCTCTTCACCCAGTGACGCAGTAAGTAATACGTGTTGGCTGCCTGTCTGTGGGCCAGACTGCCCATCTTGGGGCTGACCTGAGCACCTGACCCTTCACCCCGCTCACCTCAGCCCGTCCCTCCCCTCATGTGTTTTTCCTGGAAACACGGTCCCTCCACAAGCCAGCCCCACATCCTGCTGCATGCCCTCCCATGCTGCTGCCATGGGACCCCACCTCAGGGCAGCATGCGCAGATGTGAGGACACGGCACAACTTCGATCTCGTGTTTCAGCTCCAGGCTGCCAACAAGCAGAAGCAATAATGAGAAGGGAAAGTCGCATCCAGTTCCAGATGAAGGCCAGATAACACCTGCCACCAAAAAGAAAGAGCTGGCACTGGGAGCCAGGATGTACATTTTCTTGATGTACACTGAAGACATTGGAGACCTGTAGTTCAGCAATGGACTTCAGTATTCCTCTCTTGTGTCACTTGGGTTACTATTCATTGCATCTACACTTGCCCTTATCCTGGTTCTGAACCCAAAAGCAAAGGTTTGACAACTCATTCAAAATGCCATATATGCCTCCCCAAAATCCTTATCTCAGACATTAAGATGGGTAAAATTTTCTAGTTATATTAATTCTCCACAGCCAACTGTCTCGGAGCATAGAGTACACTTCCAGTTGTACCTAAACCTATCACATTCCTTACTCAGCAGTTACAAGCAAAGCGAGCATGTGCTTCCCTTTTCAAAAGCCCAAGGAAATCCCTTTTCCCCTCCATCTCAGACACTGCAAGTCTCTGGAAAGGCATTAACTCGCAGCATGAATCAGCTCAGGTCACGTATGGCTGAAGCACTGTTTTTTGCTTTCCCTTTGAAGTCCTGCAGCAGGCGTAGCTGTGGTAACGCCGGCGTCGGCTGCACTGTTTGGCTACTCCTGTGCAGCACTTGCCAGCACCCTGCTTTGCCCCAGAGCCTGCTGAGCTGCACAAAGAGGCTCACAGCCCCTGCTCCCAAATGTTTAGGATGGAAGCAGACCAGGGACATGGGGAGATGCTCCCACCTGCGATGCACAGGTACAAAGAGGAATGGACTTATTAATCTGCCATCTCCAGCATGGAAAAAAACAAACCAGTTTAACTCCACTCCAGCGCCTTTCCCATTTCCTTCTCAATCCAATGCACCTCCAGGCAATGGAAACTCATTATTAGCCTCCAGTTAAGCCTCAGAAGAGATTTTCCTTCTGTAATTAACTCTTCACAACATGCTCTTTTTCCTGCTACCTTTTTGCTAGGACATTTGGGAACAATTCTGAAAACATTTTAATGCATGATTGATTTAAGAAATGCTACTGAGTGATAGAAATGAGCATGGAAATAAATTCTAGAAATAAGATTCAGACCAGCACATTAAGTGTGCTGTGCAGGAAACTTAGCCAGGTTTTTGCCCCCTGAGTTATCCAAGGACAGTGCCCACAGGAAGATGTATTCTGATGCATACTGGTTTAGGAAGCAGAAACATGTCAGTGTTTTCATACATGGTCCAAATGAAGTCAGTACTGTCAAATTACCTGGGAACATACAAGTCTGGTACACCTGTCTGACAGCCTGACAACCAGTCCATCAGATTATTCTGTTTTGGGTTTTTTCTCCCTTTGGAAAGCTGGATTGTCATCCCCTTACATTAACTTGTGTTCGGGAACAAAGCCAAAGCAATACTGCTCCTAGTCCAAGAACACCTAATGAAGAACTGAATCCTCTTCAATTCAAAGGCTCAAGATAGAAGGAAAAGAATGAAAAGACACAGAAAAAGAACACAGCAGACTATCCAGCAGTTATCTCTCTTTTAAGTCTTAAGGATTTCAGTACATTGGAAAGAACTTACTGTTGATGACATTAAAACTCTGTTTGGAAGGGGCAATATTCCGAATTCAGGGTGCAGCCATTGTAGAAACCAGGAGAATTTTAAATTCTTTAGCTCCATGGAAATTAATACCAAGTAGGGGAGGGTGATTTACAACAAACCCAAGCTATTTTTAACTGCCTCTTAAAATGTACATTTCTGGCTTCTATAGCTAGCACAGGTGTCAGACAAGTAATAGGTCATACTAAAACACACTATGGTACAAAACAGTCCAGATGTGCCCTTGAAGATAAGTTGCAGAAGCAAATGCAAAGGTTAAGTGAAAGTCTGTTCCTTCTATGAAGAGCCTGATTCCAGCCCAGGACATAGAAAACTTGCCCCTGCTCAGAAAAGCACACGCCAGGGAGCCAGTGCAGAGCTCCAGTGACAGGAATACACTCCAGAGAGGGCAGCTGATCTCCAGGACCCTAAGATGGAGCAATGCCAGACTCTACTCCTTGCTGCATGTCCCATTCCTCCTTTATCCAAGGCCTTCTTTGGAAAGAGGAGCCTGGCCCCATCCTATTGACACCCATCCTCCAGACACCTGTATGCACTAATTAGATTCCCTCTCAGTTCGCACCACCCTGTCCTGCCAAGCCTCTGGACATCCTACCAGAGAGGTTTGAATCTTGTCCACAGGAATGACAGGAGGACAAGTCACATCCCTGCTCTGGCCAGCTCAATCCCTACCTTTCACCACTCGTCTGTAAGGCTCTCTAAATCCCTACTGAAAACATGAAAAAGCACAACACGCTCTTGGAAAAGACACAGGACAGTCCCAAACATGTTTGTTTAAGGTGTTTCAGAAAGAAAACAAAATAAATCTCTTTTATCTTTTGGAGTTGTTGAAGCAGTATGGCAATCATCTTTAAAATACACTATTATTTGTTAGAAAACTAGTAGTTTATATGGATGCTGTTCACAAGTCTGAATACCTGTACTGTGTCCTTTCTGAACATATTTCTTTGATCCGATTTTTGGGCTGTATTGGGGGAAGGTTCTCAAGATGACTTGCTGCCACTTGTCCAGCACTTCAGGTCTCTCTCGCTCTCTCTCTCAGGGTTCTGAGATTTAGCAATTCTGTATCTAGCACTTGCTTACTGTTACTTTCTGCCTATTACTGATCCTCTTGTTAGTAAACCTATGTTTTTTTCACTTGTATCCACTTGTAATTGTTCCTTATTAATGGAAAGGTATTGGTTAAACCTGTACAGAGCATTCTCCTTAAATTGTCTTAAACTAAGACTGTTGTGGACAGGTAGAAAGATTATAAAAGAAAGGACTCATAAAATCAGGCCTGCTCTGTTCAATTTATGGCTAGCCTGTCATTTCTTCTAAGTGCAGCTAAATAATTGGCAAATTCCCATGAAAAACCAACCTTAATATGAAAGCTTGTTAACACAACTTATTCTTAGGAGAAAAGCAACTAGCACCTATATGAACAATAAGATCTATCTCATGAAAATCAGTAGAAAAAAAATGTAAACTAACTATAAATACAGAAGTTTGATAGTCATGCAAAATGCCATGTACTAACCAATACACTGAGTGTGAATGTATTGTCTACCAATAAGATCTAACACAGTGCCTTCTAATAAACCTATAAAATATAACCTATACAATAACAATTTAGCATTTCTACAAAAACAAACTGAATCCCATCTATATATTAAGGCAACACAAGACAAGCCCCAAAATGAGCTTAGGAAAGAAGGAGGGGGAAAAAAAACGGAAAGAAGAACACTTTTGCTGCTCTCTGCAGAATCAGAATCCTAAAGAAAGATCCTAAAATCCTCTTTGAAGGCATTTTGGGAACCAAAGAAGAAAGGAATTAACTTCCTTCTGTTATTAACTTGCTTCTTGGTTGATTTGCCAGTGGGACCAGGGTTAAAGACTCTGACTTGAATTTTGGAAAACACCACTGACTCACCCAGAACCCTGCTCAGGTTTCTTAAACTTCTCCAGGCTTTGATTTGCACAAAGGAGAAGCCAGGAGAGCTTCCTTCTCAGGGAGCCTGAAAACTGACAAGCACAACAGCCCTTGAAGTGGAGGGAGAGCACACGCAGCACTGCATTTCAGCCATTCCGGAGGGAGTGCTGAGCTTAACGGTTCAAGTTTATTTCCTGGAAAACTTGGCTCAATTGATCCATTTACAAGTTCAAGGCTTTCCAAATGAGGGCTCATTTTAATTTTGTGAATTTTCCTGTTAACAACAATAAATCATCTGGTTCTTCAGTTACAAAATGACTTCTTTTAGCACTTTTTGTGACAGAGGAAATCACAAGAAGAAGAGACAGGAGACCTACAGCTAACCACATGTCCATACATCCTATCCAATACCTGCCTCACAGGAATAACACCACTCACTCTTGTTGCTAATGCTACAGGAGGCACAGAATGGACACATGGTTTAAGCAGGTAATTTTGCAAGACCTTTTATATAACAGTTTCCTAAGAACGATTTCACATTCAGGATACAGAGTGGATATTTGAAATGGTTCCCACTCTTGTATCACCATGAGTTTAATCAAAAATTCCTGCTTTGTTAGCTGCTTCCTCAAGTTCCCCAGTATCAGCAGAACACTTACAGGTCCATCTATTCCAACACTTCTTTGTGCTCTATGGTTTGGGGCCCATACCTACATGCTGCAGAGACACATGTCCCTGCCCATGGCAGGGGCTTGGAACCAGATGAGTTTTAAGGTCCCCTCTAACCCAAACCATTCCGGGATTCTATGGTTTTGGCTGCAAAGCAGCACTAATCTCAGAGTGTGTGCATCACTTACTCAAAATTTCTTGCAGGGGTTGCTGCAGGATCTAATTAAAAGGGATTATAATTAGCTCTGTAGTATTTCCCCTCACACTTTTGCATGAGTAATCAGCTGAAGACGCCAAAATTCAAAACACAAGGGGATTTATCTGGGATGCAAAGACATGAAAAAGGCTCCTTCCTCTTGGAGCTGACACCCTGTTGTCACATTTGTGGAACTGTCACTGGAAGCCTGCAAAATGTTACGTGCCATGAATGTCACAGGCTGAAGTAGCCCAGCCTCAGAAAATAGGGTTCATTTGTCTGAAGCCAAGGAACTTGACCACTGATTCTTTCTGTCCTGCTGTGCATTATTAAGAGGTCACCAGAAACCATAGCTCTGAAATGGTCTCTACAGTTCTTTTTAACAGGATCTTTCTCCTCCTTCCTGTATTGAAAAGCAGGGAAGTTTTTAACTCAATTTAGTAAACATTATCTCCAAGTCAGAGTTGGCACCCAGTGAAATCAGCAGGGGAATACATTTCTCTTGAAATCACTTGAAATTCCTTGCTAACTCAGACAAACACCAAGTTGAAAAATCTGCTAAAGCTTTTTCTTACTCATCAACCAAAAAGTTGACATTACTCCATCCTCCTTCCCTTTGAGTGGTCAGACATTTTCCATGGCCATTTAACAAACAGTTTGCTGGAAAATCTCCCTACTTCTGCCAACCTGCCAGGTTCTCTCTCTGATGACCCTGAGAGCACAGAGTGAAGTTAAACTTTTTACCAGAGGACTTTTCTTGGGTGGGATGGAGTAATGTGCCTCTGGAAAAAGAATAGGCAGTTGGCCAACACAGGAATGCTGCTGCAGGCATGAGTGGTTTATCTTCTGTTTGATCTCTTCTGCTAAGGGATGACAAGAATGGACTTAATAAATCTGCATAAACACATGAAAGAAGCACGAGTCTGGGGTGATTTGGTAAGCAAAGACAACTCTGTGTTGTCAGCCTGGATGCTCTGGCATGGTCGAATATTCATGTTATAAAACACATCATTACAAAGAGAGCAGTCATTCTTTTAGGATGAAGAAGATCCTAATTAAGCAACAAGATGGAACAAAGCAAGAGAAATTATCCAAATTTTTAAATATTTCCCTTTTTTTTTTTTTTTGGTAGAAATATTTTCTGATTCCTTTGCATGGAAAGAAGAAGAAATCATTCTAAGATACCATGAGATCAGACTAAAGTACCAGGCATGGAGCTTCCTGCAAGAATTTTCACCAGTGTTTTAACTAGGATGTCTGTTCCTTCCTACCTATGTGGCTTCAATGCTCTTTTCCAGCTCTCTACCCCTCCCCAAGTCAATGCTAGTGCCACAATTACTTCCATCCCTAGTTCTACACCTTAACTTGATCTCTTTGATGATTATGCAATGTTTATCCAGCATTTGATCGTCTCAGATTATTTCATAGCAACAGACAACAGTGTATGGTGGATATTGTGCGAAAACTCTCCAGCAGAATGTGCCCATGAGTCCTGCTGGTTTCTTGGACAATGTTACGGTCTTTGGAACAATAATGCTGGCCAACAAGTTATCTTAATTTTATGCTAAAATTAGAGCAGCTGAACATTATTTATTTCAAGTCCACTGGTTTTAGTGAATAACAGGAAGCAGTGAGAATGTGTCCAATGCACTGCAACCCATACAACCTTATCCATGACACTTATGCAATGGCACTTGCAAATTGGAGCTGTAGGAGCAGAAAACACTGCATGGCAACTACACCAAGGAAAACTTCAATGTGCCCACCACACTCCTTGGACTAAATACCTTAAGTAAAAGGGAAACCCAAAACCCTGGGACTTGGATTCAAAAGAGATTCTCAAAATCATAAGTTCAAAGACCTCCGAGGTAGTACGGGAAAACAAAACCAAATTCCTCCAGCTAAGTCCCAAAAGCTGCAGTTTTGGCAGCTGCTGCCTGAGCTCCCTCCTGTCCCCCAGAAGAGGAAGCAAGCAGAGCAATCCAGGCATTTCTTACCATATCATGCAGGCAGGTAAAAGGCTTAAGTGATGTTTATCATTCACATCTATTTTGTGACCAAGCATTCCTGAAGTGTCAAAACAACAGCCTGTCTTTGGTTTTATATGGAGAAGTGACTAAAAGTATAGACGTGTCCAGACTTCGCAGTTTTCTAACCTTTCCAGGTAAAGCCCCATCAACTGCTAAACAGAATATTCCCTCTCCCTCAGCAAGTGAACCATGTCCTTCACAATCCTTGCACAAGCCTCTGCTTACAGAAGGGTCCCTGAATCTTTCCTGTGGGCTACAGGAGAGATCCTGAACTTTGACTTTGTAATCCACTGTCCTTCTCCCTCACTCTGTAAGGGCTTGCTTAAAGTCTGGCCTCTATTTATGATGTCTCTCCTGTAAGATCTTTTTCCATTTACACATCATCAGTCATTTTCTCATGTCTAACAAGAGAAGTGAAGGTTTTGTAATAAAAGACTTCACCAATATATTCAGATTTCCTGCTGCTACTTAATTTGACTTGTTTGAATAGGTCATTGACTACTATATTTATATTGCTTGTGTTTCAAATTAAAATGCTGTCCCTCAATTAATTTTCAAATTAGCTGCTAAGATTTTAAAACAGAAGGGCCCAAATATACAAAACAATCAGGCACAGTCACATTCACCCATTTAGTTTTTCAAAGAACACTTGGTTCACAGGGTAAGGCCACCCCTGAGATTCCTGATTTCCTTTCTTCAATATGGATTGGCACACAAACTAAAAAAATGCACTCCTGATCATCTTACAAATAATTTGATAGAATTCTATGTCCACTGCATCGTCGTGATACTTTATAATATGGAATATCCTCCCAAAATTAGATTTTACACCACCAATATTTACAATTTATTTCCTTGCAAAGAAACAAAGGGTGAAACCATTCTTTCTGGCAACAGTATAATCTTAGATAAGGAATATCCCATTCCCCTTCCATCTTCCGTTCTAAGATCTTATGCCATCAGCACACAAAGGAGAAGGAAAGGTACGAACTGTTCAGATACATAAACTCCTTTTTACAGGAGAAGCCCCGGAGCTTCTGACCGTGTAAATAAATACCTGACTGTTATAGAAGAGCAAGGACCAGAAACAGGTTCTCTAACACACTCCAAAAATAAACACGGCTGTTCCATCCCCATTATCAGACGTACCTGATCTGAGTCCCAGCAGGGGCCACTTGTCTGAGCAAGCAGCATCACGTCTCAGAATGGCAGAGCTCTCATGACCTTTATTGTTGTTACTCTTATCAAGGACATCACAAAACGCTCTTCCTTGGAAGTGCCGTTCAGCTCTGATTTTCTGCTGGAGGAAGGATTCCATTTTTCCTTTTAATTGTTTATTGTTGTAGGGATCAGTGCTTTTAAGGGGTTTCATGTTACAATTTTTCACACAGAAATAGATAATGACTCACTGGAAAAAGACAAAAGCTGAGGAATCTGAAAACAGGGCGGTTGGTATTCCTAGCTACATCTCCACCACCACAGGCTACAGATGTGGAATTCTAAGCCCTGGAAAGATTCTGTTTTCATGTTAGGAAACCCTTGCTTTCCACTTAACGGTTACTTTGACTACATTCAGCCTTTCAAACCAATAAATACAGGGAAACAAGTGGAAGTTCCTTCTCCACTGGAAAGAGCAAACTTAGTTCCAGTGCTAAGGACCTGTTGGCTGCCTTTTCTCTCCCATTAGAAGGCTTCACTCTAAACTCTCAAAACAACACTTAAGATACACATTCTCTAATTAAGAAAACAATTTTTACAAGGGCAGGACAGGAGTGACAAGACAAGGAGGAATGGCTTCCAATGGGCACAGGGAAGGTTTAGATATTATGAAGAAACTGCTCCCTGTGAGGGTGATGAGGCCCTGATTGCCCGGAGAAGCTGTGGCAGCTCCATCTCTGGAAGTGTCCAAGGCCAGGTTGGATGGGGCTTGGAGCAACCTGGGCAAGTGGAAGGTGTCCATTCCTCTGAGGGACTGTGAACCAGGAAACCAGAGACAGGATAGGCTGTCTGAAGCCTCCCAGGTACCTCCAGTCTGGGGGCCTGCCCCGCTCTGCCGTTCAGCAGAACCTCTGCCTTGACTCCCAGCTCAAGACCATGTCTGGGTCAGGTCAGGTGTTTCTGTGTGAAGCACGTGCTGACAAATCCAATCCTGTAGCACCAAGCTGATCTGCATTGCCTTGAAACCTTATTTCCATTTCCCACAAATAACAGAGTATCACAGATTCATTTTAAGCTGTTTTCCTAGATCTACTCTAAGTTATTTCCCATTAAATGGTACTAAAGGATGTGTTAAAGGTAGGATGGTATGTAATACACCTTAAATATTTATGGCCTTTGTATTTATTACAGACCTCAGGCCTCCTATACAATATGTGCCAGAATTTCCATTCAATGCCAAACATTGTCAACATTCCAACAGGAAGAGTTATACCTACCCAAGTTAATAAATCAAAATCACCACATTAGCCTATAGATTTCTGTCCAGTTTAAAGAGGCTTTAGAACACTGTACAAGGAAGAGAAATTTCCTATTGCTAAGCTGGGGAGTTTATCTACTAAAATAGAGTCAGTAAATAGCACATTAGAGAGAGGCCATTCTGGAATGCAGTTGGCCAGAAATGAAACACCACAATTAGCAGGAAATTCTAACAGTTTGGTGAGAGTGCTCTGCATCACACTTGCAGAAATAGACTTCAGCTTGCATTCAAATGCCAGCCTGATTCTCAAAACCAGGCAGTGCTGATGTCCTCATCATGTAAGTAGATTCAAAGCTAACTCTGAGCAGAGTTAAAAACAGAAAGCAAAATTAGCCATTAGCATGGAAAGTCACTTTCACTGCTGTATTTTTATATTCTGTCTCTATATTTTTGGGCTGCAACTTCATATTAGAAGATATCAGCTGCTGAAAATCAAACTTCAGCACAGCACTCTGTTCTTCCTAAGCCCATCCCGCTGCTCATTCCCTGGAGAGCTTTCTCATGCGCTCTCTTCACTCTTCTTGCAGTCAAAGCTCAGCAAGCAAGCAGGAATTTGGGCAGAAGAATTTTCCTGCAGCTTACACAGCAGAAAGCCTCGTGTTAACCTTCCTGATGACCCTCACAAGCACCTAGGCAGAGCACAGTTAGATTCTCAGCTATGTGATTTCTGTTCGCGCTTTGCCCGAGCGCTGACTAATTTGAGAGCACAAGGCCAGCGCTGGCAGAAGGAGAGGAAAGCCTGTTCTGGGGAGCCAGCAGGTCTGCAGACACCTGCCAGGCAAAAATCCCCGTCCCGCACGGCTGGCATCACCCCCCTTTTCCGACTTGGGATTAGCATGTCATTTGTCTGTGCACCAGCTCTTCCCACCCAGCATCTCCACCAGCTGTCAGAGGCTCTTCCCAACCCACCAGGCAGATGGCTCTGCGGCTGGGATGCCTATCCAGTGCTAGGCACTGGCACTTGGCAAGTTGCTGGAATCCCTCAGCAGGACTATAATAAGCACAGGGCATGACTAAACCTGAAGTGCTGTTTACTTTTCCAGAGGCATTGTGCCATAACGCATATGCCACAAAGAACTTGAAAAAAAATGTGACCCACATCCTCTTTCAACTCCTTACCCCTCTTCCAGTAGCTTCTCAGCACCCACAGCCAGCAACCCAAGACCTGGGAAGCTGTTTAGGAGGCAGTTCCTGCTGGGACAGGGAGGCCAGTGTGTGGCCCACAACCAGCACACAAGAGAGAACTAAGCCTTGTTCTGTCCAAGCAGCACCAAGCAGGTAGAACAGCTGGGAGCACACTCTAAAAAGCCTCAATAGAGTGACACCTTGCAACATGTCACTGTTGACTTTCAGCTATGCTATCAGCCCTCTGGCTACCACTGGCTACCAATAGTTGTCCTAATAATCTTTTGCACAGAATAAGGAAGGCTCTGAATAGTGAATAAAGGAAGGCTTTGGATAGTCAGTCAGGAATGTTTAATAAGGAATGCCAGGACAGCGAGTTGGAAGGGCAGGGTTAGCTCTCCCCTGAATGGCAGGGGGCAAACCAGCCACATATGACATCCTTGGCACTTTTTGCAGGCAAAGGAAACAAAGTGCTGGATGCATAACTGCACCTGAAATGGTACATGTCAGGCAACCCTGAGCCTGACTCAAATTCCTGCAGTAAACACTTAATTTTCTTTGGAAACCGGTCATTTGCAAATATTATCCCACACCAGTGAGCAAAAATAAACAAAGGAGGCAAGTCACAGTCTTTAAAGCAAGGTATTCTGACAGGTGATTTTACAATCCAGAGATCCCACCAGTCAGTATCTTAAACCTGTGTCCAAAGTGATGATGCAACATGCACATGTGTAGGCACATACACACAGATCCAAACTCTTTTTATGAGAAGAGCAACCAAGTGAAAAGAAAGGAATTTTTCCTTTCTGAAGTCACGCACACTTTATTAAAACTGGATTTTGGAAGCATTCCAATTCTAATTCCTTCCTCTGAAAGAACTCTATGTCTTAAAAAATACACAGTATGTCATAAGCACTATTTCACTTGTCCTTTTAACTCCTAACCAGGCGGACAACTAGCAAAAGCCGTGTTTTTAAATGCCTCGTAAAAGGCAGATAAAATTACATAATGTGGCCCATTTCAGTTCAAGAAAGCCCAACAGTCAAGTCAAACAATACACTTAGTCTTTGTTTTTAAAAAAATGAAATCTTCAGTAGGTTTTGAAGAAGTGTCCTCCCCTTTTGCACTTTTAGAAAGATCAAAAGGTAGACCCTTTAAGCTATTTCAGACTGTGTGCCTGTAAGCACTAATCATATTAAAATCCCCTCTTGACCAACATCTTTGTCACAAAACTAGGGCAAACACCATTTGGAAATCTTTCCACTAAAAGCACTTCCCTTCAGGACACAGCTTCAAACCATCACCAACAGCCAAATACAACCACATGACTTTCTCTAACCCCTCACTCCCTGCAATCCCCACTCCCAACAGTGTCAGTCTCAGCAATCCTCAGACTTAAACCTTGTGATTTTGCTCCTTCCAGCCAACAACAGGAATGAAGTTTGACCAGCCATCTCCATGGAGAACAGGATCATGTTTCTCTGAAATGCTTCAGTTTTGATGTCGCTAACTACATGAGCTGCACATACATGTAGCTTTCTTTCTGGATTTATTACCCCCTTACATCTGGAAAACTGTTGATTTTCAGGTGAGCAGCTTAACTGCAACCACAAGCATCTGGCTCTGAAAGCTCAGAGCCACCAGTTTAGACCAAATCCTTGCCTGACACCTTTCAGACTTGGGTTTTCCCCAGATTGGTGGTGGCCATACCTGCTTGTCCACCTTGATGAATGTGGTCTCCCAAATGCTCACAGCTAATCACACTGCTTGAACTTTCCCTTCTTGACCAGGAGGTGTGGGTTTCTCAGAAAACAATACAGCATTATCAATAGCACCACCATGCTATCAGACTGGAATCCCAGCCCCTTACCTTGCTCAAAGACTGGTTTTCTAGGAGCATTACTCACCGGTACAGGTCATGCCTCTCAGGTAACCAGTGGTGGCCAACTACAGGACAAGAGCTCCATCCAGTGGCTCCTTCTCCAGCCAACATTTACTGGAGCCGTGAATCCATTTTGCATGTGCCCCTTTGGAGACTCTCAGAAACACCAAGGTGCTTCAGCTCCCTCAGATTCCATCATGCAGGTTATTTCCCATTAGAAATTGGGACTTTAGACCAAAGGGGATAAACCCCAACAGGGACACCCAAAACCGATGGTAATTTCTGAAATGTTATGAGTCTCTTGTTTTCAGAGAGCATCGAGATTGCTTCCAACAGATATCCATCCCTTATGTATTCTCCTGGGTCCTTCAAACCATTACTTAATACCAAGCAAATACCAATACTATTACTTAATTCCAAGCAAAAATGCAGATGTCTTAGAGCCAGCACACTTCCTCAGCAGCTCCAGAAACCAGAGTAGGAAAGGACATGTTAAACAGCAGTGTGACTTTTGGAGCTTCTACCTCACTGTTTCTGGGACATTTTTGTTCCAAAGCCTGGAGCAGTGGGATACCTCCTCTCTCCAGAAGGCAAGTCTGCTCTGTGGTCAGCCAGTCCTTTCCCTAGTGTACCCTCACATTGTTTCCGTGAGGAAGTAATGCCAGCTTGCTTCTGCTGTTCCACTTGCTCTAATTTACCTGGGACAAAGGGTTATCTCTCTGATCCTTCTGCAGATGATGTAACAACATGTTGAAGGAAGATGGTGTTAGACTGAATTCCTCCTGGGTGCCTTATAATTAGAAGGCACAGTCAGAACACTGTGGCAATAATAGAGGTTGGCTTTAAGTAGCTGAGCCAAAAGACAATTCAAAAAAATGGCAGTTGTATAAAAAGCAGAAATAAATACTGTACACTCTTGTTATGGAAAGAACTGGCATGATCTCATCTCTAAAGGGATTTAGAAGCTAAATTGCTTCTGCAACCAATTCAAATACTTAAAATTCCTGAGCCTGTGAAGGTAGTGCAGATTTAATAATAAAATGTTCTTTACTTAAAAAAAGGATTGTTTTAAAAGTCAACTGCAATTAATTGCTGACAGGTCTCCAAGTTAAACCCTTTGTAACAGCAGCACAGTGTCCTGTTGTTAACATGACATCTGACACTCGGCAGGAACCAGTTTTCCTTTCCTTCTGTGGCATTACTCAGGCATGGAACAACCCGAGAGTCTAATCCCACTTTCCTTTAGGTTTGCAGGACCACAGAGGTTCTTCCCACAAGATATTTTCCCACCAGCCCAGGGCACACTTGCTCAGCCCAATTCCAAAAACACTGGAGAATGTCTGTTTACTTTGACATCAGAGAACCAGTTCATATTTTTCCTCTCTTCCTGTCATATAACCATGAGCTACAAGTGCCCAAGTAAAATATTAAATCACGTGTCCTGCTGAAGCATACGCTGGGTGTGGATCAGTCAGGAAGATCCACCACAGCTGTAACCATGGACTCCCCCCATTACCTGAGATGCATTTCTGCTCCTTCCTTGTGCTTCTGGAGCAAGTCCCTTTTCAGCTTCACGATGCACGATGGAGGATTGGGAGAGTCTCAGATACTGCCAGCCATACCAGGAGCTGCAGGGGTGCCTAGAACAAATAAAAGAGATGATTTGTCTTGTGCCCAGATGCCTCTGAAAAGGCCAGGGCCACACTGCAAAAAGAAGAGGACTGTTAGTTGCCGGGTGAAACAGTCAGCAGTGGGGCTGAGCCAGGCTGGACCAGGCTTCATCTTTCAACATCTCAACTAGCTGTGCAGGCCCTGAGGCTCTGCTGCAGGTGCATTCCCACCAGGACACCAGACCAGCTTGTTACCACAGAGCAACAAGGGCTTTTTTCTCTCTGTAGCCAAGGCAGGCAACTGTGGGACTTGAAGAAGGCACTTAGTTCATTACTGTGTGACAAGCTTTCAGCTTTCTCCTCCTGCCCAGCCTTGCTTATCCAGCAAATACCTCTGTCCGCTAACAAATGGAAAAGGGAGGAAGGACTCTCTAGGAGGTAGATAAAATCAGGTGGTTTGACCACTGAGGCTAAGGCTATTTTGGCCATCATTAAAGCATCAGATTAGCCAGTTCATTTCTAAACCACACTCATGGGAGAAAGGAAGAAGTCAAAGACAAGGCTGCAGTAGCCAGTGGGAAAAAGCAAACTACCCCACAACACATGCACACCCCCAAAACTGTTTAACTTGTGGGCAAGGCTGGGAAATCCTGGACAATTCTCAGAAGGACCAGCATATCCATATAGGAATGACTTTCAGGATTTGGCAATGGCCTGGGCATAGAGGCAGGCTTTTGCCACTACACTGGGTACTGTAAGGACCTCCCTTCCAAATCTACCCAGTAGAACTGGCCTTACATGGGCACTCTGACACCCACTGGCCCTCAGCCATCTGGGCTGTGCAGGCCAGCCTGTTAGACAGAAAACCCAGAATCTTCCTAGAGAAGAAAGCCAAAACCCAGATCCCAGGTGCTAAGAGATTACAGGAATGGCAACTATGAGACACCAAAAACCAAAAACATAATGAGATGCAGGGATTACTGAGCAGTAACTGTGCTGTGTGTGTTTACAGAGCAATACTCCTTGTTCGGAATCACTGTGACTGCACACTCTGGCTAGATGCTGTGGGAACTTTTTTCCCTAGACACTACTAAACCTCAAAGCTGCTGCTAAAGCCTATGCAGGATGTGGTAAAATTTGTCAGGAGTTTAGAAGCCCTGCTCCTTTGCAAATCCAAGCACCACTGAGAAAACAGTGATGGTTTACAGAGAGAGGTGGCAGAGTGAGGTGACATCTCCTGATGATAGCAGGACATGGGATTAAACCCAATCACATACAGTCCTCTAGTGAGGGTCAAGAATAGTCCTGGGCTGTGCCAGGTTATGTTCAGTCAGAGGAAGAAATGAAATTAAGCATGTCAACACAGGCTGCATTTTCCTTCTAGGGCAGATAAGGAGAGTGCTGGAGGGCTCTCAGCAGGGAAGGAGCACAGCTGGCTTCAAAAAGTTGTGAAATATTTGCCTATTTCCAACCAGTGCCTCAGTGATGGGAAAAAATGAGCAATCATTCCTGGACTGGGAGGAAAAAATAATTAGCTTTCCCAAATCATTATGGAAAATAGCCCAACAGTAAGTCCTACAAAACCGCCATCTGCCTAGCAAACCTCAAATGACACAGTAAACTTGGTGAGAACCTCGTGGAAGAAGGAAGCTCCTTTTGCTTCTTTCTAGCTAGTACCCAAACAGCTGGGGGAGTTATTGATAAGTTACCCAAATCCCAGTTACACCAGTTAACCTATAAATATAAGGAAGAAAAACCTATTGTGAGGAAGGGGTCAGTAAGTCTCTTGGCAGAGAGACTTACACACTTGGGACCATCATACCATCACTATTTAGATAGAACCCCTTCAATCACAGAAGCCAAGCTCCATGAACATGTCAAGCAAAGCCACCAAGTCATGGAAAATAAAATAAATACTGAGAAGTAGACAGGTTTAGAAGAGATATCAGGAAGGAATATCTTCCCTGTGGGACAGGGGAGGTCCTGGCACAAGCTGCCCGGAGAAGCTGTGGGTGACCCATCCCTGAAAGTGTTCAAGGCCAGGCTGGACAAGGCTTGGAACAATCTGGGATAGTGGAAGGTGTCCCTTCCCCAGGCAGGGGCTGAAAGATGATGATCTTTAAGGTCCCTTCCAACTCACACTGTTCCTTGACTCTGTTATTCAGGAGAATGGAGTTACAGAAGAAGATTACAAAGGGTGCAGGCTGCCTTTGTAGCAAAAAAAAAAAAAAAAAAAAAAAAAAAAAAAAAAAAACAAGACAAAGAAATTCTTAATTTCTTAACAAATACAATTGTGTATAAATAAATTCTGTGCTACTAGCATGTGGGAAACTCATTCACTAGAGCCAATCTGTGATCAGCCCCAAGCTTTACTAGAGGACTGTTTTGATGTGGCCTGCTCTATCAATAGAAATCCACAGTTCAGCAAAGCTACTTTCAAGTTCTTAAATAACCTTTTAAGGACTCTCTACTGCCTCCTAACTTCTTCCAGCCACTCAAAAATCATGTATCACACATCCAGCTTTAAAAAAACCAAATAGATGAACACTGATGCCCAATTTAATTGGAACATTGCTGCAAATCCCTGGAGATGAGGTTGTGCAACATGCTGCCAGGGGCAAGGAGAGCACTGCTGTGGTAAGCGATTTGTAACAGCAGTCAGGACAAGTGAAGAAATCAGCAGTGGGGCTGGCTTGGGGATTTTCACCAGCCTCGAGAAAGACTCCCTGCTCTATATGAATTATAACCAAATGCCTTCCTTACAAGGAAGTCATAACACCCTTTTCCTTTTCTTAGGTAATCATCTAAACATATCCAATTCCTTACCGACTGGAGATAAGCAAAGAGCTCCAGGGTGAAATGCATCTCTAAATACTACAGCAATACCAACTTCACAGAGGCTGTTTTTCTCCATGTTATTTTATATTTGCAGTATATTTTTCATCTTACTATCCCAACAATACTGGTTTTACATTTCTAATATAATTTTTTCCAAAGCAGTAGAAGTCTGCCCAATCCCACATCTCATGATGTCCCTTCCTGCCAGAGCAGGACCTGCCTGTGGGGGGAAATCAACTTTCTCACATGCTCTTTTTGAGAAGCTGAGTGGTATCTTAAACATCTCTTTTCTCCATCTCCCATCAGTGACTTGTAAAAATTGAATGCACTTGTGCTCTAAGCCAGCAGAATTCAGTTACCAAGAAGGGGAAATGGAAGAAAAAAAACCACACAACTCATATCCAAAGGAAAATACAAGTATATCAAATTTATGAGTGTCAGAGGAAGCCACCACACTAAGCCCTTTCATTAAACATTGACAGAGTGCTCATCTGCATATCTTAATCTCAAGCAAACAAACCCAAGTTTGGAGTCAGGTGTGTTTAGCTGGATTAGAGATCACCTTCCCTCTCACCCCACCACATTTAGGGCATGAAATGGAGAGCCTCAAAAACACCATCAGGTTTGGGACTGATGGCTCTCTCCCAGGTCCTTTCTCAGCATGTTTTCCTGACTGGGAGATGCTATTAAGAAAACAAACATAAAAACCACAGGCTAACTTGGTGGGTTCCTCTTTGACAATACGCTATGTGCCGGGGGAAAAGAAAACAACAAACTTTCATTCTCTTACAACATGTGCTTAGCTAAGCCCCAGTTCAAATAAACAGCTGTGCCCAGACCTTCGCTCTGAGGGCAAGCCTGCACCATGAGCTCAGAACACCTCTGCCTTGCCTGACGCCAGCAAAGGGCTTGTAGGGTGAGCACAGCCTTTCCTGGTAAAAACTAAGTCTTGCTGCAAGAAATGATTCCAGCTTTTCCAGGCAAAACCTGCACTGACAGAAAGAGCTTTAACCAAAGCAACTGTGCCAACAGAAGACAGAAGACAAGAAAGGCTGCCAAGTTTGTTGTAATGGCCTTATTTAGTCGTTAACCTGTTTACTGGGCAGAGAAAAACCATCAGGAGATCCCCTTCAAAGCTGTTCTTATTCATTAGTTCTGTGAGGATGTAAAGGCCTGACTCCACAACAACCACTGGAGCATCCAGCCCTTCACGAATGGCTTTTCCTACACACACAACCCTCGAGTGGCAGCACTGCCCTGGGTCTAGATAGGGAACTGATATGGCAGAGCATGACTGAATTCATCATCACAGTAGTCTCACAGTAAGCCTCCTCAGCCCCATCAGCCATCATCTGTGAAGAACAAAACACCAAACACCTCCCTTGGGAAGTGGGACATAGAGACCTGGAGAGAAAACCAAGGGTATTAACATTCCTTGAGGGACTTACCCTTGCCTTTGTTCTCCCACTGTTGCTTACTTCCAATTCCAGCAAGCAGGAGCCAGCACAGAGGTTTTGCTGTGTCACTGGCAAGGCAGGAACTCAGTACCCACCTGCTCTCTGAGTGCTGAAGCTTTGGCAATCGCTCAAGGTAACAGGTTAGCAGCATGGAACTTTCCTAACCCCCACTCTGTCCCTCTTCCCTTCCATCAGATATGGGTGGGAAACTCCATACACTGCAACAGCTCTTCAGGCATGTCTTTAGGTGACATGTCCCACCTCTGTAGTATAATTGTCAGCTACAGAAAAACAGGTCAGTTTTTATCCTTCCCTCCTTTAGAAAAAACAAAAACCCCCACTGCTGAGCAGACCTTTCAGCATTGTACTTCCAAACCTGGAAGTAAAATTTCATTGGTCAATTTACTCCTAATGTCTGTAAACCTGCTTGGTCTAGTCCCTGTTCACCCCATTCCCTGAGAATGCTATGTGATGTATTCTGCTTTATTCAGGTCACTGCCTACTCTCACCCCTCACTTGGCCATTCCAGTGAGAGACACACTGTAGTTCAAAACAGGAGTTCCATGCAAGCTAACTTCAAGGGCCAACCCTCATTTTGACCACTGAGGGACCGAAAAGCCCCATCCTGTGGATGGGACTCTCCTCTCATCACTGTGCAAAGCAGAGGCGCTGATGAAATGCTGCTGTTGGATGACAGGAATGTCCCCAGCACACACTGGGAACTGCAGGATCAGAACCAGCGTTTTTGACCCCGCTGGAGCACAGCCCCGCTAGCACCAGCCCATCTGTCCAAGCCACCCCAGCCTTCCTTCCCAAGACTCCCAGTGGATTGTGCACAACAGACCTTCATGGATTCTATTCAGCAAGAGCCTACTTCAAAGCCAGCCTACAAGTACCTCAGCTTCACCCCAGATGACAGCTGTACTGTTTCCTGTAAGGACTCAAAGTTCCCTCATCTCTATGATCTGTTTCTTGGTTTGATTTCTGTGGAGCTACTTTGAATGAAGCTTCAATAACAAACATGAGCCAAAGATTCAGTCCAAGGCATCTCATTCTCATATCCTGCCAGATGAGCAAAACTGTGTGAGCCATATCAGGAGAATCAGCTCCACCATATGAGCATCTCCCCGTCCAATAGCTGTCTCATTGAGAAATCTATTTCCCTTAACATCTATCTCAACCTCTGCTCTTTAAAAAACAGCAGTTGACAATTTCCCTCTAGCTCCTGCCATCCTCCCAACGACTTCCACAGCAGCTAAAAGGTTAAAAATACAGCCCAACCCTCAAGGCACATCTTGCTATCAGCAGTACAGGTGCTACTGATGACTCAGGGTCACAAGAGCAACATGTCCAAGATCTCACACTGTCAGGCAGTCAACACAGGAACCAAGGATTTGCAATTACTGGTAGTTTGGGTATTTTTTTCAGATATAAGTTCATTTTAAAACAGCCCACAGTCCCCTTAAAAATAAACCCCAACAACAACAAAAACTTAAAACAAACTACATAATGTAATTTTTTAACCAGATCAGAGACAGCATGAAAGGTTTTGGGTGTTGCCCTGCCAAAAAAAACAAAGTCCCCAAACAAAACATCCTGAAACCAAGGAGCAGAAGTGGAAATCAGTACTTACATTAAGAGGCCAAGAATTCTAGTGTCTACATTGAATTTTGAGACCTTAAGTATTTCCTAGTGAAAGAAAAGATCATTTAAGGGACATCCTATTCCAGCCAGCAGGAAATGTCGTAGGACAGATCTAATCCCCTATAGACATGTCTTCCAGGACCTGAAGCAACTACAGTTACCTGAGACAAAGATCAGAATGGGAACAGCCAGTACTTTAGCCTAAATATCCAGGCTAAGAGCTGAGAAGGTGAAATCACAGCACAGTCTAGGTATCCCCATCCAACACATGTGCCGGTGTAGGGAAATGAAATGCAACAGCTCAGTTTGTGGGCAGTGGCATGACAGACCAGGAAGGAGAACTGGGTTATATTCCAGCACTAGAGACAAGCAGAGTAGAAGAGAGAAAAAAAAACCCAAGGCAGCCCAACAAATACAGAGACAAAAAATTCATGACAAAAGTGGCTAAAAGGAGGGTTCCACAGAAGGGCTTTGAAAGATCCAGAGATCTTCAGCCTGTGCTGCACAACAAGCAAACACAATTGCTACGTTTCCAGCAATGCTTTCTGACCTCCTGCCAATATGATTCCAGCTGGATTGTACCGACGATCCCAGAAGCAATGCTAACAGCAGTCTTTAAAGCCAACAGTGCAACCAGACGCTGAAGGTGTCCTCATCTGAGGGCAACTGGTAAGTGCAGACCGTCAATAAAACATAAAATGCAGATGCATTATCACTTTGAGTGTATCATGGGTGAGCAACCTTGGGAGAAAAGGAAATTTTCAGACAGGAAGAGCTAGTGACTCATCTCCGGCATGGACGAATTCCATCAGTCCCACTGCAGGCATAGGCGAAGTCACTAAGAGATCTCAAGAAAGGCCATTATTTACATACCTAAGTAACAGCAAACGTGTATCACAGGAGTTTAAAGCATGCACTACAGCCGTGACATTTGGCAACCACAGTAAGAATTCCTTTTGAGAGTGTACCGTGCCATAGCATCCCCAGAGTTCGGTCCCACCTATCCTAAAATGCTGAACAGGCTGGAAGCCACCAGCAGTGGAATAACCAGTGTCACCCTGTCCTTCCAGGAAAAGGCTAGTCCTGTGCACAAGCCGTGGTTTTGTCAATGGGGAAGGGTAAACCTAAGCAGGAAAGAGCTGAAACTGTGAGATTAATCTGTTCTCCACAGCTAAAGGTCTAAGAATAGCAGGGGCACTCATTAACCATAAAAACCTGAGTGTAAGTTCATGCACAACAGCACAAGGAATGCTGCCAATGGAGAGCCCAACGGCTCCCAGCCTCAGGGAATCTCCCTTCACTCTTCAATTGCTAAGACTGCTCAGTTCCACAAAACAGAGCTATATTCCTGTGTCACAAATCTCCCAGGCAGAAACTAGACTGGTTAAAGCAGCTGCACCAAAACCCCCACAGGAAAAAGCTCTTCAGTCAGTTGACATGAGCCCACTCTCTAGACAACACAGCAGAGACAGCAAAGAAACTTTGGCAAGGACAAGCACACCTGGAATACCTACAGGACTATGCTGGACCATTGCAGGAAACCCTCGGGAAAGCAGCAGCACTGCAGATCAGGAATGATACCTAAAAAGCCAAGCCGTTTGTGACTGTGGGTGTTCTCCTCACGAGGTGCAGCACAGACGGGACACAGGTGACTGACCAACAAGCCAGTCAATGACCTGAGGCCACTGTTCTGTGCCAAGGGCTTGGGGTAAAGGCCATGAGCGAGGACAACACCAAAGGTGTGGTAGAGGCTCAGCACAAAACAGCTATGGCTTCATCAAAGCAGCAGAGGCAAATCTGAAGGCAATGATGAGAAAAGAGCACACAGTCAGCATACATCCATAGCTGGTGCTGAAACCATGAGGACGTAGGAAAAGCCCTGACAAGCACATGGGTTAATTCAGCAGAACTACTCAAAGAAGAGGACTAGAAAACCAAAGACAGCCAAGTGGAGCAGGGCAGAAGCCACATGCTCAAAAAGGCCGTGTCTTTAATTTGTCTGTTACAACTTGTATCAGATCATGTTTCTAGCAGTTATTAATATACAAGTCACAACAACTTAGAAGGAAATTGGAGATAAAAAGCACAAAATACAGGATAGGAGAAAGCACAGGATGTCCTCTGAAAGAGCTGCAGTGGCAACATTTTTGTAAATAACTCCCAGAAGCCAACATTTTTCCAAGCCAGGCAGTACAACAAGCCAGCAAACGTCCATGGTGCAAGCTGGACAACCTTGACTTCCTGGAGATCATATATGGCATGTCCAGCCTGCCAGGGCATTGGGAAGAGCAGTCAGCACAAATCCAAGAAATTAGCAACAGCCTGCAATCTCATTTAGCATGCACCATAGCCTTATTCACACTACTCTCAGATTCTCTATACCCATAAACCAAAACACAGACCAAAGAAAAGTCACCTGCACGCAAGACTCCAGTCTGGGCTCTGAGCATTCCATTATACCTAAGGTAAAATAAATTCCTGCACTGCTTACTCCCAGTGTGGAATCCACACTCTTTGTCACTGCTGGATTTCAATTGGCATTCTGGAGATGCATGCCCAGTTCAGGCTGCTTTGGCACAGTAAGCACTGTGCATAGCCTCATTTAGTAGGGCTGCTAGGTGTTTTACTTGGCAGCAGCATCAGCCCTGCTCGGGGCTCTGTGTGGGTGAGAGCTCAGCCCTGAAGGCTGCCATGGCTCAGACCCAGAGGGATTAGTGTTATCCATGTGCTAATGTTCACTCCCTGCACAGAAACAGCTGGTGGCTGCACAGAAGGCCTTCTGGTGACCAAACCCCTGCCATCAGCTCAGCCTTTTCTAGTCATTCACTTAATCCAGCGGGGTTTGCTCTATTCCACTCCTTCCTCCCAGAGAGCAAGATTTATCTCATTCCGTGCACTACTTATCCTCTGGCTGAGCGAGGAACACACCTCTTCCTCCTTTACCTTTCCCACAGCCATTCACTGGTAATGCCCTAATGCTCCTCTTGCAGCTAGCCCAGGGACTGAGACACAATGACCTCCAGTGGTAGATTCCTGCATGCATTTCTCCCCTTTATCAACAGGCTACAGGGACTGCAGCAGTTTTGCCATCAGTTTGTATTTCAAGACCAAAGTTCTCCTAAATTTCCTTTCCTCACAAATGGTTACAGCTTTCCTTTTTCACAGCTAACATTGCACTGATGGCTTTTAATATCTTTTAAAAAAAATAACTTTCATGGGCCATGAATCTGGGCCAATGGCATCAGAGCATTGCAGAGCAAAACCTAAAACCAGGGCTCCCTTCCTTTTCCATTATTTAACAGCACACTTCATACCTACAAAACAGCACATCAATTTTAACTAATGCCTCCTCCCACACTCCTGAAGGTATGGGGAGATATCAATATTTTAAAGACAAAAAGAGGGAAGCTAAGAGTGATTTATTTACTCACAGTCACGCAGATAGTCTAAACAGGAGCTGGAAAAAAACACCTGGAGGTCTATACACTTGGTTATGCTGAAACCTCTTGGCAAGGGCACTTGCACACTGTGTTTTCCTAAGATATACCTCATTACTGCTGCATACAAATAGACTTCTCTGGTCTACGCATAAGAGTTCACAGCGAGTTTGTCCTGGGTAATTTTTATTTCACAAAGAGATTCTTGAATACCTAATTACTAGAAAAAGAACATAATCAATTCAATACTTACCATATTTATATACAATTCTGTTATTACAAAGTCTGCTTAAATAAACAGAAAACAGTACTAGTAACTGACACCAAATTATAGAAAATTAGGTTCTACCTACAAAAATGGTAGCTATTTTAAGAAACATTTAGAGATGAGAAGATGAACTTAAATAAACTTAGAAGAGAACTTTAGATCCACTATACAGAAAACAGCCACAAGGACTGAGACTAAAATGAGACAAGATCATTGCTCACACCTGCATCACAATTAAAACCTTACTAATCAGTACTTCAATCTGCTTTCTAACTGGAAAACAAAACAGCATCCCAATTTTGTTTCCTGATCATGATAACTCTTGATTAAAACAAGCAAGCATTCCTAGGCAATTCCATCAGAGTATCTCTTACCCAAGGGAAGAGAAAGGGACACAACATCCAAAGGCTGAAAAACAATTCTCACCAAACAGCAGACATCAGTTCAGAAATTTTTCGCATCTCTAAAAGGCAAAAGCCAACACAACAATCCTGGTTTGTGTTAGCCTGGGAATAGATGTAAGCAAAGGAAATACTGACAGGTTCAGAAGGCTGAGGTACTGTTGGAGCTGAGGTCTAAGCCGAGGCACAGGCAGACCAGTCTCAGGCCATCTCTGCTGCTGTCTGTGCTGTGTCTGTCCTACATACAAACAACTGCAGCCTCGTGTGCTCCAGGCCAGCCACTTTCAGATCCCCCAGGAGCTTGGGGGCCAGTGGGGTGTGTGTTTGGGGTTTGGTATTGTTTTTTTCTCCGCAGCAATTAAAAACATTCTTATAATTGGTCATGACTTTGCTCCTTCCAACCCAAACTTGGCAGGCAGAGATTTTGCAAAGCTTTCTGGAACAGGCTGCAGATAACCTGCCACAGAATTTCTGTGTGCTCTCTGTGATGGGTTTCAAAAGAAGTCTTTATTAGAACTCAGACATGTTTACTTCCTTGCAACGAGCACTGTCATTCCAATTCCTGTAATTAAATCCACAATTTTGACAGCTGAAACTGTAGAAATAATTGCACTGTTAGTCAAAATAAGTTGTTACTGTTCAGACTCTTGCCAAGAATGCTTTAAAAGCTTGTACTATGTGTTTCAAGTAAATCTGAACTGAATCTTCATCCATTCCACCTCACTTCCTTTCTGGAGCAAAGATCTTAAAATCTTTTCTTACTGTGCAACCTTCAAGTCCTGCAAAAGATTTTCTGCCAAGCTACTGGCTACTTCCTGTACAACATAAATATTATACAACACTCTTGTACTGAGAATTATCAGACACACAATGCACTTGATGTAATCTTGTGTCTCTGTCCCATGAGTTAATTTCCCACACATGAAAAAAACAAAGTGAAGTCAGTTTCTCAGAAATCTTCGAGAACGTTTTTACACCAGATACACTTATAGTACCAGTATTACATATGAGCAATCCACAATATTACTTCTTTTATGAGACAAGAAGCCAACACTATTAAGCACTACAAAGTCTTTCCAACCACTTTTATTTTTCAGCCAATGGTTAGGGAATGCCAGCACAACTCCAGCCATAAAGGAATAAATCTCATTTCCAACAGGCAGGTAGCAGAAGCACCACAGTAGACAATAAAAAGCTTTACAATAAAATCGTGCCTTCAAAAGCCGACTGTGCACTCAGAAGTGTTTAAAGCAGAACAAAGCAGCTCATAAAACCCAGCACTTGAGATGGGTAGCCTGAAGCTTGTTTTCTGCACCTGGAACAAGAGGCTCAGGCAGCAGCTACTCCACAGAGGTCTCCACTTCTTACTCCAAGCAGGTGAGACTAAAAAACCTACTTTCAACAGTGCAGGATCTGGGATAGGCACCCACAAGACTCAATGAACACACTGAGCAGCTGGAACAAAAGCAGGAAGCCACCTGTCACATCCCTAATGCGATTATGGGATGGTTTAGCAACACGTCATTTATAGATGGAGGCCGTCTGCAAAATGCCCTTCTGCCCAGTGCAGTGCCTAGCAAGCAAACATACTCCTCTCCAGGAGGAGTGACCAACAACACCCACAGCACTGTTCTTAGAAAAGCTAAAAAAAATTGGTAAAAAAAAACCCAAACATGCTAGGTAACAAAGTCTAGAATATCCTGGTTTGCAGTGCATAACAGAAACAGATATAAAAAATCACTTGCTATATACAGAACCTCAGTCACATTTGGATTTAATTCAGTGTATTCTACGAAGAACAACTTCTATGAAAAGCATCAGAAAACATTTTTGTGTACTTTAAACCATAATATTCCAGGTTATAATAAAATGCCCTCAGCAGCAAAAATGGTTTTTACCTTTTACTTCCTGGGAACCAAGAAAACATCAATTACAAATCCATGCAGCAAAAAAAAACAATGAAGAGATCTAAAAACCAGTTACCTTGTTCAAAATTAAATAGCAGTTGGGCACAAAATAAATTAAAAACACCTACAAAATACTCTAGAATTCATTGGTCTGATCAAAAACTGGCAAATCATTTGGAAATACTCAGAATCCTTGTCTCTTCAGAATCTGTGCATGTCACTTCCCATCATACTGAACAGACGTACCGATTTATTTAATAATTCCCCTATTCACTAAGTTTATTTGTTCCTCACAACTGAATCACCAGGACTGAGTCGTGCCTCTCCAGAGGCCTCCTATAAAAGAAGGAAGAAGCTGTACTTGGATCGCATAGAAGTTTGGAATGGTTTGACTGTGCACTTCAAAGAGGATTACAAAGTGCTCAAAAATTCTTTGACCTGCAAAGAGAAACAAATATTGTCAATCACACTAAGTGTTTATCAACAGAAGTAGGCAGCAAGTATATTTACCTCTCCTCTGCTTTATGCTTTGCTACAACCTAAACAGGGAAAAAGCAGCTCTGGCTCAGCCATGCCATTACCTGTCCATCAAGAACATTTCCAGACATGGTACCTGTAATTTGGCAGATGCAGGGAGAGCCACGATGGAATGATGCTCACCTCTCCTGTGGTCCTGAACTAGAGCCCTCTGCCACAAAGGACTGCATTACAAGCAGGTGTCACCCAGACAGGAGGAGGATAATGGCCACCTCAAAAGAGCTGTCATTTGGAAACCATAGAGTCACGCCCACTGCCTGCAGCACACCAGTCGGATTTAATGCTGGTGAACAACCCAGGGCACCTAACCGGGATGTCCCTCGGAACCTGAGGCTGGCAAAGAAATAATGAAACAATACCTACAAAACCACACTGCTCAGAGAAAATCCAATACTGGAGATCAGTGCCAAGCTCACAATGCCTGCCTTTAAGTTTCAGGAACATACTTGGAACTAGGCTGTGACACAGCCCAAACTGGGAGTATTTTCTCCTGTCCGCTCAAGCCAGGCTACTCCCAAAAGGAACCATTTTTAGAGGATATGATGCTATTCTTTTGACAAAGGCTCTCTCTCCTACACAGAGCCCATCTGCAAACACTTTGTCCAAATTCTTGATGTGAAATGGAAACAGATCTTGGATCACACTCTCCAACTGTGACCCTCCCCTTCCCAGGTCAGGGCTCAAAGAGGTGGGGAAAAAAAGAGGTCAAATCCCTTCCTGTAGAGAAGGGAACACCTAACTGTGCCAAGACTAACTTGAAAGGCACCATGAGAAAGCCAATCTCTGCTTCAGAGAGTAGCACCAGTAATCCTGCATGGAAAATCCTGTCAGGATTTACATACCAGGCCCAGTATCAGGATGAGCATCACAGCAGAGGGAAGAAGAAAAGACAAGGGTCTGGGTCCTCACACAGCACAATGTACCCAGCCTCATCAAGTGTATCTCTTCTCTGGCTCCATTTAGGAAATGCCAAAAAATAGGGCAAACACAGGGCATAGGCTGCTGCCAGATAACCCGATAGCTACCCCAGAGAAAACTCCTGCAAAATCCATGCTAAGTTGCAGAGCTTGGCCTTATCTCATCTTGTGCAGATGGGAAGCATGCTCCCTCCACAGCTGCCATCTCCGGTCATTCCATCGATTAACTAGCTCAGCCAGCAAGACTGGTTTTAATCAGGTGAACACTTCCACTCCTAGGTGGATCAATGGAGATCAAAGACAAAGCTGCTTTTCTTGTGAAGGAACACTTGATTTCTGAAGAATGGAAAAACATGTGCAAACCATGCTGAGGTCTGTAAGTCATTGCAGCTACTCAGATCAAAGTCAAGTTGTCCTCACGTGACTCCCACTGGGATTCAAGTACCGAACACCTGAGCAGTTAAATGATAAAGGTTTGGCCTACCTTTAAAATAAGCATTGCCATAGCATGTAAAACTGTTCATTACCTGAACGGAACTCTGTGACTTACATATTTTAGAAGGATGATTAGAGTGTAAAGTCTATTTCCAGAGCAACATGAATCATTCATTTGTACTGCTTATGAAATTTTACCTTTTCGATCATGTGATCATATCTGTCCTTTTTGCCTTTGAAGTCTTCGTTAACATCAAGCGTTAAAATCGGAATTTCCTGAAGATAGTCAAAATTTGTTCTGTATTGGGAGAGGAACAAAGCAAATATTAGTAGCTGGAAATAAAGGAGAGAGCAGTCTATAAATTACAGCCAAGAATTCTGAATTTACAGCATGGCTCCTGGGACACACCAATGATTCCCAGACATTCTCCCCCAGCACCTAATGGAATAACAGCACGTTTTGTGTTAAAGCCAGTTCAGCTGAAGCCTATGCTGCTCAGAGCTCTGCGTGAAGAGAACTTGTCATTCCAGCGACAATGAACATGCTGGAAAGACACTACTACTAAGGAAACACTGATAGAAACATGCCTGCAGCTCATATTTACATATCGTAAGAAAAGCTGAGGTTTCACTGGTAGAAAAAGCCACAGAACATCCTTACAAGGATTTATCTATGCCCAAGGAACCACTCAACAAACCCTACCGCAGTGTCCTGTGCTGGAGCCAGCTTTCATGTTTGTAGTGAAGCTTCTCCAGATATTCAATGGGGATTTCTTGTTCCTCATCTCTTCCACGCAAGTAAATCCTATTCAAACATTTCTAAAGGCAAAATATAATAAAACCAAGTAAATTGCTGTATTGCATGCCAAGAGCACGGAACTATCCAAATTTAAAATAACCAAACGTTTAAAATCATTTGTTCTCATCCTGAGCACACCTAAAGTCTCAACAAGCCAAAATTGCTTAAGTGTTGTACTTTGCAATTTAAATATACATTCTTTTCTTAAATTCAAAAACAAAAAGCCCTCAGAGTTACTCCAGTGTGTTACATTCCACAGTTTTTTACAACCATAACAAAACTGAATGGAAGCTGGCAGCAAGAAACTATCAAAGTGATTTGTAAGTTCATCAGAGCTCTTTGAACCTCATGTTTTTCTCTTGTTCATGCAAATTTCACACTCAAAGGAGGTATTATTCTGTTCTCTCCTTTTAAACAAACATTAGATGGACCAAGATAAAAGCACGGTCATAAGGCCTCGCATACAGGGTGTGCTTTCACCTGGCTTAGCTCCAGCACTCCAGGTGTGGGGGCTTCACAGACCACCCCCACATCAGCTGTAACATTACTGGAAACTGTTGTATCCATTCCCTGTACAGCTATATTCCCCACATAACAGCTATTCCTAGAGGCATTCTGTACTTTCCTGCAGTCGCTTGCTTTATTCCAGTGCTATTTTCTAGTTTACTGTTCTCATGTATTGTTTGTAAAATGAGAAAATCATTACCATCACAGCTCTCTTTCATTGTCTACACACTGTCTACATCTGAAAGAACAATTTTTTTTTTTTTGTACTTCCAGACCTAGTCACAGCTCAAGTACTGCAGCCTTCAGGGGAGCAGCGCAGCCTGAGCTGAGCTCTAACAGGCCCAGAACACAGACTTGTGTTGGGTGCTGTCACATTCGTAGCCCTCACCTCAGGAGTGGCTCGGAGATAAATGATCCCATCCAGAGCCAGCCTCGAGCCAAACTGTTTATTCATCCAGTCGTGCCAGTCCTGGTAAATTGCCCACTCGGTCTCGTTCATGCAGTCAGACTCGTATAAATTAGCAGCAAAGATGTACCTGTGGATATTGAAGCGACGGAAACAAAACTTCTCTTGGACACAGGAATCCCTCGGATTGCCTCAAACACAGTGACTAGAGAAAAAGCTGAGTGGTAACACTGCAGCATCTCTGACCATCTCCTGGAGTGGAATAAACAGCTGGTACTCTGCCCCTGGAGCTGTGTACATGAAGACCACCAACATTTGCAATTCAGGTGAACAGGAATAACCCACATAACACTCATTTATTTACAATAAATTAAAACACATTAATTCATGCAATGTATTACAACAGGGGGAACACCTAAGGATAAAGGGGTGGGATTCAGTGACCAGGTCTCACCTCCTGAATCCAGAAACACAGGATGGGGCATTTATTTGGACATTTTCTTGCTGGCCATAAACTAAAGCACAAGAAGTGCTGCCTCAACATGAGGAAGAACTTCTTTCCAAGAGGGTGGCCAAGCACCGGCACAGCTGCTTAGGGAGGTCACGGAGTCTCCCTCTAGAAGCATTTCAACCACCTGGACACACTCCTCTGCCACCTGCTTGAGGTGACCCTGCCTTGGCTGGGGGCTTGGACTGCAGAGCTCCCTTCCAAGCCCACACATCCTGTGATTTGACTCGGGAGAGGTTTCCCCTGCCCCTCGAGGGCTCCTACCTGTCGCTGTAGACGGAGCGCTCGAAGAACACCGCGGGATTCTGCGCGTCCCCGCGCTTGTGCTCCAGGGCGCCGAGCTGAGCCCGGATCCTGCTGAGGCAGGCGTACGTCTGGAAGGTGAAGGCCCAGCGCTCCGGCTTCTCGTACATCATCCGCAGAACGTTCCCGCCGCTCCTCTGTGATGTGCTCAGCTCCTGGGCCTGCGGGAAAAGGAACAGACTGCTGATCCCGGAAAAACGCAGCTGAGGAGAAGCCAGGAGCAAGGCGTGCCCACTCAGTTTTACACCGAGTTAACCAAACGGCACTGTGCTTTCTGCCAGGTCTAACAAAGTTCTCCAGTCCCTCAAAAGCCACCTGCACGGGAAGCAGCAGCTGGATTGCCAATGGATTTACAGGCAGCTAGGGAAAAAAATCCCACCACTAACACCAAGTGAGCAGCAGCTCTTGATTTCCTACGCACACTTTTCATGGCACAGAAACAAGCCTCTCCACTCACCTGGTTAATTCACAGGGGCTACAGGTAACTCTTTACCATTTTACCACTTTCAGAAATGACATCTGATGTTGAATATTTATTCCATAATAGACCAAACAGACTGGAAAAGAGGAACTCAAGACATTGGGAAAGCAATCAGCAAAAGCGTTGCTATCACACAGAGTCTGCAAAATACTCAGTCAGCTGGATATACTGGTATGCTGAAATCAGAGGTACATTTGGCTTTTTTTTCCCTTCTTTTACCTCACAGTCGTCTCCAGAGCTTTGCTGAACATTGCACCATCTAGCTACAGGCTCGGGAACCACTTCCCACTCCTCACTGGCTTGTTTCAGAATATTCACAAAGGTGGATTTCCCTGCAGCTGTAGGAAAAGCATCCAGGGACAACGTCAGTGAGAAATCACCCACAGCAGCGTTATTTCTAATGCTCAACACTGCCTTCCACCCCCATAAACCACCCTCCCGCACCCTCCATGAGCCAGATCAGTTAATGGAGCAACAGGGTTTTAGTTCATCTGAATTTAAACAGGTTTGACAAGAGGCACCTGGTGATATTTTGAGGTGTCCTGTGCAGGGCCAGGAGTGGGGGTCAGAGATCCTTATGGATCCCTCCTAACCCGGGAAGTTCCGTGATCCTGGGCGCTTTCAACCACAAACGGGAAAGACGTGCAGAAAAGCTTATCCCGGACTTCCACACCAAACAGGTAAATCAGTTAAAAACTGTAATAGAAAGCTTTGGGTTTTGTCCCCTCTCTCAAATCTCCTTTTTTTTTTGCGGTGTCAGGGTAAAGTCTCTGACATGATAAATTGGCTTTCGTTTGTCCCTCCTGACCCCATTAAAAGCCTTTTACGGAGGGAAAGGGCCAAGAAAATCTTGTGGCCCCGCTCTGCCGTAGTGGAAGGAGCCCTCACACAAGGTAAAGGGGGAAAAGGAGAATAAAAGAAGAGAAAAAGTGTGGGAAATAGAGGGAAAGAGCAAAGAGGGGAAAGAGAGATTGAAGGGAAGAGGTAAGGCAGAAACAGAAGGGAGGAAAGAAATCAGACAAGACAGGAGGCAGGTAGGCAGTGAAGAGTCCGCAGAGCCGTGCCTCGCCCAGACACGGCCGAAAGCACCGAGCGCCGCGGAAGCCGCCAACTCGCCCTTTGCCCATCCCTTGCTCCCCGCGCAGGAGAGAGGCGCCGGCTCACCGATGTTGCCCTCCACGGCGACCTTCCTGAGGCGGCCGTCGGGCCGGCTGCGCTTGGGCGGGGTGGCCATGGCGGCCTGAGGGGGCGGGCGCGAGCCGCGGCCTGAGGGGGCGCGAGCCGCGGCCCCGCGCGCGCGCCGCCTTCAAATTTGGCGCGCGACGGCGGCGGGACCCCGCCGGGGCGGCCGATGACGTCACCGGCCGAGGGCCGCCGCAGGGGAGAGCAGCGGAGCGCGGAGCGCATCGATGGCGCCGCGAGCCGCTGCCGGTTTGTCGGCGCTGCCCCGCGGGACGAAGGGAATGGGAAAAGAGGGACAAAGGGACAAAGGCACCCTCCGGCCACCGAGTGCCTTAAAAACCCCTCCGGGAGTGGCCTGGCACTGGGAGATCGGCGGCACTCGAATTTAGAGGGTTGTTACTGAAAATAATTGGGAAGACATTCTTAACTTTGGGAAGGAGTTCTTGGCTCCAGGCTGGAATTCTTTACTTCAGGAAGGAATTGTTCCGTGGGAGGGTGGGCAGACCTTGGCACAGGGTGTCCAGAGAAGCTGCGGCTGCCCCTGGATCCCTGCAAGTGTCCAAGGCCAGGCTGGACAGGGCTTGGAGCAGCCTGGGACAGTGGGAGCTGTCTCTGCCCTTGGCAGGGGTGGAATGGGATGGGCGTTAAGGTCTCTTCCAAAGCAAACCAATGTGGGATTCTATGAAACTCTAAAACCTCCCAAAGAGACACCGAACCCAAGGAGAACCAAGTTAAACGGGGAAAAATCCTGAGCCAAGGGGATGGGCACCAGCAGCAAGGCAGTTGTAGCCCCCGATTTGTGGAAAAAATTCAAGTAAAAGCCAGATTTTCAACCACCTTGTTCCAAACTGCCCTCCAGCCGGGTGTGTGAGCAACTTACCACGGGGCAGGGCACTCCAGAACCCCTGCTGGGTGGCAGGGCAGGAAATCTGGGGTGCTCCAGCTGTTGGGGTCTTGGGAGAAAGAAAAGCCAAAAAAAAGTCACCTGTGCCGCTGGGCAGGGCCAAAAGTGGAGTCTGCAGCTCCTGGGGCACCGGCCAGCCAACAACACCCTTGGGTTTGGGTGTGTCCTGCTCAGATGTCTCCAATATACATGGGGGTTGGGAAAAATCTATTTACAAGTAGGAGACCATTGAGGAACAAGCTCAAGAAGGAAATAAAGAAGACAGTCATGGTCAAACATAGCTATTTATTTTCTCTTATAAACAGCCTTCAGTTTCTTATTGAAAAAAAAACCCTAGGATTTAAATATTTTGCCCCATCACATACAACCATCTGTATACATTATTTACAACTCTCAAATAAACACGGTGCGGATTTTCAGACATTCAACTTATTCTTTTTTGATCAAAAGCTGTTTTCATTTAGAACTGAAATCTCCATCAGTGACTACAAACTGAAGCGGTATTGGCACAGTTAGCTCACAGTAAGGGTTCTCTCCTTGCATTTTTATACATTACACTGCTTTTTCTCCCACATTTTCAGGATTCTCAAGGAGGAGGAAAGGTTAGTGTCGCTCTCAGAATTAATTTCTTTTTTGCCTTCAAAAATGGCCTTTCACTGAAGCCTCATTCATTTTTACTGAAACCTCGTTGGTTTTTATTCAAACCTTGTTATTGCATCCTTCTCTCTCTCTCTCCCAGTGCACATCAGGGCATGTGCCTCTACACCACACAACCACAGCATTCCCAAGCAGTCCAACAGCCACGACAATAAACGCTCCCTCCACGACACGGCTCGGAAAATTGTCCCCAAGTTGCAAACGTACAAAAATAATGAGTATAGTTTAGTGGCTATAAAAAATTAATCTCCCCTAAAAATACAATATTCTATGAACAATCTGGGGAATCGGTTCTTCCAACAAAATAAGGTAATTGGGTATTTTCCTAGGCTGCAAACTGAACCTGGCAAGAGGAAATCATTAGAAATGCGGGGAAAGAAGAAGGATTAACACTGAAAATCACCAATGTTAGTCTCGTGTTAAAAGAGAAGATATGCAGGAAAAAACGATGGGCATCCATAAAACTGCCAGTGGTTTCAGGAGTGAGGGATTGGAAAAGAGACAACTGCTACCAGCAGTGAAGGAAACGAGATCCGGCACAGAAGGGAATAGTTTAATGGGGAAAAAAAGCAAGGAATCTCTGCTCGTGCTGCAGCTCCTCAGATAATCCAGCCAAAAGGGGGGTTATGTACAGTAACAGCACTCTGGGCAGGCAGGAGAGGAGGAGAGGGCAGCAAGGAAAAGCACAGCTATCCAACAGGATGTGTTCATAGCAAAACTGTGTCTGGTGACCCGGGAGAAAGGAAGGGGGGTGAGAAATAGAAAGGAACAATCTGAAAGGTAAGTTGAGTCCATAGCAGCAAGTAGGTGTCCTTACCTGGTAACTAAGGGTCAGGGACACTGGGAGAGGGCTCAGTTCCCAAGGACTGAGTAAGGATACTGCTCCTCTCCATCTCCATGGTAAAGCAGAAGTTCAAAGCTCTACGTTGCATAGTAAGCAGGAAAAGAAACTGGATACTTGCAGATGGGCTGCCTGCCCCTCAGAACCTGCTTTGTCTCCTCAGCCTCCGGCAGCAGCAGGCGGCGGTGGTTTGGTTCCTCTTTGCATGAGTAACTTGTATCCCTATCTGGGACTGGAAAGACTTGGACAACACATCCCATATCCATCCACTGCCAGCTGAGCTCCGTGGGCTCGGCCCTTCGTCCCTTCCCAGCTCCAGGGAGGAGTCACCACCCAGAGACCCGACAACATCCAACGTGCTGCTAGCAGCAGAGCATCACAAACCACAGGAATTCGGGACCCCACCAGACTGGAAGGCCTGAGGCAGCCCTGGAAGCACAGCCTGCTTCAACCCCACTGGCACTTTCTGCTCCCCATGAGCAAAACTGGGAGGTTTTGTCCCCCAGTGCTCGTCACCCCTTAAAGTCCAAAGTGAGGGCGTGGAGTAGAGCAGGGTTGGCTTCTCTGGGGTTTATGTGGAGGGGCAGGGGGTGTCCCCTCCCTTCCACCCATAAATGCACTATTTTATAAACACATTCACTCGATCCAGATTCCATTGAGTGGCATTTCCATGTGCCCTTACTCCGAGAGTGTAAACACATGTCAACGTCTGGTCCCACAGCTTTCAGAAGCAAAACAATGAAAAGCTGCAAAAAGAAACAGCACAGGGATCCAAAATCCCCACTACTGCAAACATGTCCTCAATGATGTTATTTTCAAGTGTTGTGTAATTAAACAATGTGTTCATACAGCTGTCAGGCAAATCATGATCTCCAAGCTTTTATTACGTGCCTAAAAACTACTTGGTCAAAGACTTTCTATTGCCAGATATTGAATTAAAAAAAACACACTATCCACCTAAGACTCATTTTTATACATTCCAATTCTGATGGGCTGAATTGCAGCAGATGCCTCTGGATTTCTAGAGTTGGCTGTGCAAAATAAAAAAACTGCAACAACAACAAGAACTAAACCCTCCTAGGGCGGAAGCGTGCCAGGAACGTGAACCACTGCACTGCCGTGTCCAAGCAAATCCTCATTTCTACACCTTTATCTTTCCTGCTGCTTGCTGGCACATGACACCAAACCAAGGAGTCACCCTGAAATGGGAAGCATCCCCTGTTTAGCACCTGGGAGCTCCTGCCTTGCTCACTCCGTGTCCAAACCGAGCAGTTGGAATTTGGGAGATGGGTGGCTTTGGCGCTGTCGTGCGGATGGTGGCACAGGAAAAGCCAGAAGTTCAGGATCCCTCACTGGAACCCAGGAGCTCTCAGGTGAGTCACTTCTAGGCTCAGCTGCTCCCTGCTGGCCGTGCCAATGGCCTCTCACTCACCTCTCCTGCAGGCTCCTGCACACCAGCCCCAACTCGACTGCGTTTTTGGTCGAGCCAAGGCATGCAAAACAGAAGCTGGACTTCTCTACCACGTGCTCACCTTGGCTTCCCCTGTTCCTGCTGCTTTTCCCAACAGCTGGAGCTCCCTGAAGATGGGCAGTGGTTTTAAAAGAGGGAGAACACCACCACAGTAACATAACTCCAAAGCAGCCCCAAAAATTATCTCCCGTCCAAGGTAGATTTCCTCAAACAGCAAACACTGACCACCAGAGCCCCTCCTCAGAGCCAGGCTTTGCATTCCTAACTTAAAAACACCTTTCCAGCAGTTATTTTTCAAGCCAGGTTTCCCTTATTATTATTATTATTACTACTATCCCAGTGCAATTTTTTAATAGGGAATATTTTCCCTAATTTTATTTGTGCAAACTACTTGTTCATTTGGCAACTGCTAGGGGAACTTAACAAGCTGGCTGACCCAACTGATGCTCTCCTGCTAAGAAAATAAAAGCAAATATGCAAAGTCCCAGGCAGCAGGCATGCAACTGCTTGCTAAGCACAAGGCCTGTGTAATTTCGACACCACCTTCGCCGTTTCACTTCAGCAAGAACTTCGCTTTTCTTCATAAGAAGTAATCTAGTTTTGAAAAATTCTATATTCATCTCTAAAAAAATAAGACAAGTATCTGTATTAAAAGCTGGAGATCATTGATTTCAGCAAGTTATGGCTTTTTTTTTTTCTAGTGTAAGCATAGATATATATTTTTAAAACAAGTAAGTGTCTGGGTGTTAGTACATATTTTCTGTTTCCAGCAATGTTCAGTATTGTATGTGCTTTGCACCTCAGAAGTGAGTCTGCCAAGGCACTTGGAAAATGTAAGCAAGTCTTCCAGGGACTTCATGAGAATGGGCTACCACTGACACAACACAAGAACCCATCCACCAGCAGAGTCAATCCCTCAACCAAGCACGTTTCCTTAATAAACACTCAGCACCTGCTAGAAATTCCACAATGAATAACAACAGTAAAATAATATTAATAAAAAAAAAGCTATTTACCACATGTCACTAACAGAGAAAAGATTTCCCCTAATAAAAGCACAGAAAGTAGATCTTAGCTGTCACTGGTAACAGCAGAGGGGGGTTGTTTTGTTGTTTTTTTTTTTAAAAACAAATTAACAAAAAACAAATACCACACGCTCGCTTAAAGAAACAAGTGACTTCAAGAAGTCTTCTTCCTTTTATCTGTCCTTGGAGGTGAGTTTTTCAATCAGTTCTTGAAGTGGTGCAAGTTCTCTTCTATCAATAAGGTTGAATTCCTGTAACAGGGATGAGGAGAAAGACACACAGAGAGTTTTGTGGGTACAGCTGAGGTGAGAAGCCTTATTTAGCCAGAATTCATTTGGCAGTCAGCTTCCAAGCCCAGGCTGGGCCACTACAGCCTCCCCTGCCCATCTGCCACTTGCTGACCTCAAGTGTTCCACTGCCTGAAGCTTTTCCTCCCTCTTAAAGGAAGGAAACCTCAGACGATGCTGATTTTTTTTCCACAAGGGAAGGGGGATAATGTAGCTTGGAAGTGAGAACACTGTTTGCCACATCCTTACCTGAACAAAAAATATAAAGTGCTTGAAAGAAGTGTTAAGGTGTGCCTCTTCCTGCAGCTGGATCACCGGGTCGAAGTGCTGGTGGTAGATGTGGGCGTAGACTCTGAAGAGACGCTTGAGAATTGTCTTGGCCACTGACATGAAGTTCTTTGGGAATGGTACGCCTGGGAAGAAGAAAAGAGAGGGCTTACTCTTCAGCTCCCAGGCCACGTTTGTCTGTTGTGAAAGCCACTACAAGCAAGGGCAGATGGAATCAGTTTCAACAGCAGACCTTTGTCACTGCACAGATTTTATTAAAACTGGCTGGGAAACGGCAAGCGGCTACTGGGAGTCATGAGCTCTTCAGCTGCCACTTCCCCAGGCTAAAAAAAGATATGTATCAACCCTCTAAAAACAGGAAACCTGTCTAGCTCCTCCTCACCCAGCAGTCTCCCCAGTGAGCTTAGCTCTTCTGCAGCCTTTCCCAGTGCTCAAGACCTGCCTAAAAGCCAGAGGCTCTGGATGCTCTGAGGCCAGTCAGGAGCTCACCAATGCTTCCAGGTCTCACCATTAATGTTCTCATGCTCCTGCTGCAGCCTGCCCTGCACACATGTACATGGCATTTCCTCCTCTGGCTGCTGCAGCACACGGGAAATTCATACTTAGCTGGTTAGTTTGTGGCCTCTGAAACTCTCTCTGAAGGCACGGTTTCTCTAAAGAAGCTCAATGAATATGTGTCAAAAGCCTCAAATTATTTACAAAGTTAAGGCAACTAAGAGACCTCCTCTGTTATCTTTCCCAAACTATTGGTTGGTCATTATTTCCCTCCTGCTTTCCTAAAAGAAGCCTCTTTAAAACATCTATTTTTCATCTTCACTTCAAAAAAAGGCAAGCAAAAAAAAAAAATCATTGACTTAAGATCAAAGCTGCACTTCAGCTTCTTTAGAGATAAGGCCTGAAAGTTCCTCCAGACACCCAGACATCTCTTCTGTGACAAAAAGCTGCCTGGTTATAAGGGTCTGAGATCCTCTGCTGTTATTTCTAAAGAAACAACTCACTGCTCCAAGTGAATAAAACACCAGACTCGATTAACAGAACCAGCCATTAGTTAGAAATGGTACTAATTGTGACAGGTGTTTATCAGGAGTACTAACACATGGATCAGAGCTCATGCAGTACAACGTACCTTCAAAGATAAGTGTGTGCAGATAGATAATGTAATCTTCTAAACCTGCCCCACACTGAGGAGACCTTTTAACACTGGAGTGTTCCTGTGCAGGAGTAACCCGAGTGCACTGCTCAGCTGCAGGTACTCCCTTACCAATTTTAGAAGGAAACAGCGTTTCGTCATCCAGCTGGTCCTGGACCCAGGTCATCAGGTAATCGATGTACTTTGGTGCGGAGCACTTGATGGGCTTCTTGATGTTGGTGCCATCTGCCCAGTGGTACTCGTACCTGGGGTGAGACAGGGCAGCCTTTAGCACCAGAGAGTCACTCCTGATGGGCCTTGCCAGAGGGTGGATCATCTGGGAAAGTACTGCTGAAAAACCCCAAGCACACCTCACATGGGGAGTCTGACAGTACCAGCTCCCAGGTGAACCACAGGGCTTGTATGTTACACATCACACACGCGGTTTTATGCAACGCTTGCTAAGCATCTGGTCAATCTGTCCTCTCCATTTGTTTAGCAAATATGGTTTTGTCAGAACCGCTGCTGGGAGAGTATTTTCACCATAAACAAATTTGAGGAGGGATTATGAAGGTGTTGCTCACAACGGGACAAAAAAAAACAAATTAGAGGGTCTGAAAGCATTTTAAAACTGTCTCCAAGAACACATGCAGATATCCCAGAGACACCAAATGGACCATGTGTCTGGGTTTATGAAAAAGCACAATTTCTCACCACCCAGTACTGCCCTAATACCAAGACTTAAGTGGGATTCATGTAGGACAAATACCAACACTTAGCTGAGGTGCCAGGGGATTCGTCTGGAGCCACAGTAAAACAACAAACTGAAACAGAGAGCAAGAAAAAGCAGAAACACTGGATGTCTCAGCAAAAGCATAAACAAGAATCCAAGAAGGGCACAGGGATTCTTATCCAGATATCTACTATTTCTGCAATATATACAAGGAATATTTTGGTAAGTGCTAATGGAATGCCTGCATATAAAAACTTTAAACCTTCCTTTAAGAAGCCCTCATTAATGTTTCAGAAAAATAAAGAAGGGGGAAAATAATTTCGATAATTAATTTACTTCCCAGGTTAAATGAAAAAATAAACAAACACCAAACAAATATGAACACAGACCAAAAAAATATCAACTTGCTATTCCCCACCAGCATAACAGATGTTCAAATCCTTCTTCTCTTTCACATCCTTGCCACCTAACCCTGGCACTCTTCTCAGCTGGTCTCAAGCTTTTAAATGAAAAATCATCTCAAAAACTGTACCCAGTCACCAGTGTGTGAGAAACATGCTCTTACTTTGGGCCAGCAGACATCACAGGGCAGCTCTCCTCCGTGCAGAAGTCCGTGATGGTTCCATAGAGCATGTTGATCTGGTTGAAGAAGTCGACGGCTGAAAAGCAAGGAAACCACCCGTTAGCTCTCTGCAGCACAAGATTCCTACAGCCCAGACTGTAAAGCACAGGTTTTGGAACAGTTTTTAGGAAAATAACTCTGTTGTTGTTGCTTTTTGAAGATCCATTTTAAGAGAGATGCAGAACACAACCACCAACTTTCTGTAACAGCCTCTAGCAAGAACTATTTAATTGTTCAGTGCAGCAAAATCTTCAGTTGGAGGAAGAAAAAGGAAGGAGAACACCTGGTTATTTCCCTTCCTGAAAGTTTGGTGCATTTCATTACAATCCCAAATTCTACTGGCAAGCGTGGAATCAAAGAAAGATTTTCAGCATAAACTTTACAACTAGAGAGGGCAAGTACTCATTAAGCGACAGTGGCTTCCCTCAGGCCCACCTTTGCCAAAAACATCTCATACGATCCCAGACTGCTTCAGGTAGGAAGGGAATTTAAAGACCATCCAGTTTCACCCCTGCCATGGGCAGGGACACCTTCTGCTATCTTTGGTCTCTCCAAGCCTCATCCAACCTGGCCTTGGACAGTTCCAGGGACAGGGCAGCCACAGCTTCTCTGGAAAACCTGTGCCAGGGCCTCCCCACCTTCCCAGGGAAGGATTTCTTCCTAATTGCCCATGTAACCCTACTGTTATAGTTACTCTTCCAGTTAACTACTCCGAACTCTTGGAGAAGAAAGTTATTTTTCATTTTGTCATGAGGAACTGCAGTCACTGCAATCAGCTTATAAAACCCACTTTATCTGCAGGTATTTTCAGAGAATAAACAGCCAAGATGAGACAAACAGCACTACAGCTACTGCTCAGCAGGATGCAGGACACCAGCCCTGGTTCTCAAATGCCCACGGGAACTGTTAATTAAGTTTCCATTCCCTGCTCCCAGCAGAAACCACTGCCTGCTTTGAGGCAAGCATGTTCAGAAAACCCACACAGGCTCTGACAGAATGCCTGATTATGGCAAATCTCACACTTGGAAGTCTCAAAATCCACAGGCCCATCAAGTAATTTCCTAAGACACCAGTCAGGCTGAAAGCAGAGCAAGAAGCAGAAGGGCAGAGCATGTTTGGTTTTGTGCTCTCAGGGTTGAGAAGGGTGAAAACAATGACTTGAAGTCACACATTCTGTCTCCTGAAAAGACCCCTCTGTGAGAAGAGGCTCACAGCTACTGCTGGAGCTTGGTGTGGTGCAGGGATGCTGAGGGAAGGGAGCCCATCACCAGCTCACTTTAGTTACACAGCTACAATTCCTTTCCAGCTAATTCAGCAGGCAAGTCACTTGAGAAGGGATGAAATTGCTGCCACACAGGAAAGCAGACACACGGAGTGAAGGAGGAAGGATGCCAGCAATACGTGAAGCATCTTAAGCAATGCTTACTCACACAAGTGGGCTGGTCTTTTTCTCTAGCCTAGTTTTGCAATGCAGTGTGAATTAACTTTGGCAAAGGATGGTGTCAGCAATTCCAGCCTGCCCTGGAAGCAGTGGCAAGTGGAGCACCAGAGCACTGCATGACTGGTTGGGAACAGGAAGGTGACAGTCAGTGGGATGTTTTCACTTCCCAAACATGTCAAAGAGCAAGAAGAAAAAAGGCAGAACCACAGAAACAATTGGAGGACATTTAACTCAAGCATAATTTCTACTGCAGTGCACAAATCAATCCTGTACCACCACTGGAGCACACCAAGCCTGAGAGGCAAAAGATGAGCAAACACCCACAAAGGGCACAGAACACAGAGCTTGTGGCGGCCAAAACTGCACAGGCTACGGAGTGCAAAGGAAGAATCCATTCTTTAGGAGCAGAGGGCAAAATTCATGCAGCAGGGAGAGGGAGGAGGAGGAAACAAGGTCAAGCAATCAGAAAACGCTAATTTAGGCATCATTGCTTGGCCTGAAAGCAGAGAGTTTGGACAAACAGCTTTAGAGGAAGTTAAAAGAATGACATCAGAGATTTACCAGAGCAAAGGCTCAAAACTTGGTAGGAGCAAAAGGAACTAACTTTTGGAAAATTACAAACCCTCTTAGAATCACAGCATCATTCAGGCTGGAAAAAGACCTCTAAGATTAAGTCCAACCTGTGGCTGATCCCCACCCTCTGACAGCCACGTCTATCTGTCCCCTGGACGTCTCCAGGGATGGGGACTCCAACACCTCCAATGCTTGACAACACTTTCTATGAAGGAATTCTTCCTGATGTCCAACCTGAACCTTGAGGCTGTTTCCAATCACCCTGCCCCTGTTCCCTGGGAGCAAAGCCTCACCTGGCTGCATTCTCCTGTCAGGAAGTTCTGGAGAGCAAGGTCCTCCAACTCCCCTTTTCTCCAGGAATAGAAAGGGGGACACAGCTGTGGTGCCCCAAGTGTCAGCCCACTTCCAACACCCCCATGATAAAGAAAAGGCCAGTGACTCACTGTTAACTGCAACCCATTCATTTAGGTCTTCCCCTTCTGGAAGCATCACAGCCATCCGGAGGTTGCCGCTTCCCAGCGTGGCCTCTGCATGTTTTAGCAGCTCGTACTGGTGAGACCCCTCGGGAATATTCTTCTTTGGTTTGAAGGTTTTGGAAGAGCGACTGCCACTGCAAAGGAAAGAGGAAATATTTAGAGACTTTTTGGAACGGGAAGCAAAAAGGAAACAAGCAGACCAGTCCCAGGTAAGACAAGATGAACATTAAATACTTTACCCATTCACATATTTGCATGTTGCAGCAGTGTATTTACCAAAAATTGGGATGCTAAACTAGCAGGTATTCTGACTTTTTTTAAACCACTTTCTCACCTAATCACTTCCTTACCTAAAATTTTGTTTGGAAAAACATGGTCTGGCTTAGAAAAAACATTTAGACATTTGAACCACGGCAGTGAGCCCGGATGGCACATGAGCTGCTCACATGTCAGAAACATGATGTGTAGAATTAAATATTTGCAGGGAAGAGTCAAGTGAGTCAATATTTGTGAGTATTTTTGTGTATGAGCTGAGAGAAGACTTCTGTCAGAACAAGCAAACTGAGCTCTGAATTCCAATGCAAGTGGAAAGCTGTGAAACCCAGATAGCAGAATTCTCATAACAAATACTATCCAGATCTCACTCCTTTATATAAAAAGACTTGGCCAATGTTTCACTACCTCTCTAAGAACCAAATAGAATTTCTCACTGATGGGATGCAAGGGCTGTCTCTCTTTATTCAAGGACCTGGCACAGATTGCCCAGAGAAGCTCTGAAGTGTCCAAGGCCAGGCTGGAGTGGGCTTGGAAGAACCTGGGCTAGGGGAAGGTGTCCCTGTCCATGGCAGGGGTTTGGAACAAGATGGGCTGTGAGGTCACTTATAACACAAACCACCCTGGGATTCTGGGATTCTGCTCTATGGTCCCAGAGCTGCTCTGACTCTCTGAGGCCCCAAAGGAGCAGCAGCACCCTCCCCTTCCCACAGGCCTCTGAAGTAATCCTGGGTGCTGTGAAGAAGGGCTTGGCTGGACTTCCAGGGATCCTGGGATGATACAGCTGCACAGCCATGAACATTGACAGGGACAGCCGAGCAACACCAGCCTGCTGCTAAATGCAACCAGGAGCCAGAAGGCGAAGGAGGGAACACCCTGCTCCTGTCTGCTCTGTTGCAGGACACTCCTGGCTCCTTCTAGTCATCTGCACCTCACCCTAAACCAGGATACCAGACACAAATCCTGAATTAATTAATTGCCTCCCAGTGGGAGTGAGAAGCTTCTGCTGCTCAGGGAGTTGCTGTCACCTCCCACCCCTCCAGCCACCTGCATCTGGTGCCAGGCCAGACTCAAACCAGCTCTGAACAAAGAAGAAACTGCAAAAAAAACAACAATCAAAAACGCCAAATCTCTCGACTGATTACTTTACTTAAACACAATTATTTTCTTTTCAGGAACACAGCCACTTCAGAGGCACTTTGCCAACATGAGGAGTGAAAATACAACCAAAAACATCTGGAGAGCAGAAGAGACTGGGATCATTATCTTTCCACATGTGTCAGCAGAAGCAGAAGGAACCCAGCATGAGCTAAACACAACCTGGAAAAAGGTTATGAAATAACTAACCCAAGCAATTATTTTTGTATTTTAGCACAAAGAGTAAGCATGAGGTTTTGGTACTAGGGCACAAGGAAAGCATGGTGAAGGAATTCCCTGAGTAAGTAGTTTGTTCTGAGAAACTCTGGGTAGGAATTCACCGTACCCACCCCAGCTCGGGAGTCTGCCAGCCAACAAACCAAGTCACTGCAGATGTGCTGAACACCCTGCACAGATCCACGGTCAAAGAAGCAGAAAATGCAGCATGCTGGAAAAAGCTTTAGGTAGCATTCAATCCCTGCTCCCTCCTTCCCAGAAACAGGGAAGTTCTTCCCATAAGCTGTCAAAGGTGTAACAACAGAATGAAGTACTGCACTAAATTATCCATTCCATCTTTGCCTCCAACACCTCTCTGATCCCTGCTTCTCAAATGCAGCACAGTCACCCTAAGCCAGAAGGAAATGGTCTCACACACAAGGCAGGCAGGCATCCAAAAGGAAAAGTAATTAGGATAGCTGCAGCCTGGGAGTCGTTGCATGCTATGGAAATACCTACAACGTTGGCAATAAATTATCAGAATTCCATGCATTTATGCAGTTCACCGAAGCCAGTTAACACACCCCCTGAAACACAGCTCAGAGACACCCTAATGCAGCCTCTATCTTTACAGGATGTGGTTTTTCTTGGAAAGTTTGGTTAAAAATATTGCATTACTGAACAGTGTTCCAATTACCTTATTAGTCCAGAAGCTCTCCTATTATTTAATCAAAAAAATAATTACTTTTTCCAATCTGTTTCATGTGACAGATTCAGAAAGCTGTCTTGACCCAGGTCTATTTCCTCAACTCCTTGAGCAAGCAGTAAAAAAAGTAACTTTAAAGAGTTCTGCCTGGTGCGCAACAATACACACAATCATCCACGTCTGGGTCATTCTGTTTTCAGCTATATTCCATCATGGAATCAGCTATTTCTGTCAAGGTTTTAAAATGCTTTAAGGCAGTAGGCAGCACCTGCCTTTTCCTGTTAAGGCTCTCTGAACTCTCCTTCATATTAAGGCAGAAGTGAGAGGGGACAGAGAAACCGGTGAAGATCCCATTTTCCTTGGACATAAAAGGATCATGAAACATGGAGCACCATCCCCACTATGTGCCACAACCAATATACAGCCTGCCAAGGAGAACGGACTTCTCAAGCAATTCCAAGGACGCTTTGCTCCCTTCCCTGCCCCAGGGAACGTTCCTAGCAAATGATTACTCCCTTCTATTCCCCCAGGGAGCTGCAGCCCCAGCAGTGGCAGCTGCAGCCGGGCCCAGCACTGAATGAGGAACTGTGTCTGAGGCTGTGTGCAGGGCTCGGCAGGCTTGGCAAGCCCTTCCCACCAGCAGGAGCCCACGCAGCCACGTCACAGAACACCACATTTCCTGCAAAGCTGTCATTTTAGCCACCCAGCCTCTGGCAGGGGGTGGGTTTTGTGATGCACGTTCTGCAGGCTGCTCAGTCTCAGGCTGGTAAGAGGATGTTTCCAGAAGAAAGGGAAAAATGTGAGGTGTTCTGCTCACCCCACGCTGCCTCAAACAGCTCATCTCAGCTTCGAGCGCAGCACTGGCAGATGTTCTGTGCTCAAAGCAGCTTAAATACCCAGCTTCATCTCTTGATAAACTTCCCAGTAACTGCTGCCAGGAGAAGCCCTTGGGCCAACCTAGCTTAAACCTCCTCACTCCCAACCATTTGTCCACAGAGCCTTTCAGCAGGGATTTTTATCTATTTCCACCAAGTCTGCCACAGATTTGGGGAAACCTGAATTAAACCAGGTAAGTTTAAGCTCTTTATGCATAAAAGCTACCCCTCTTAGCACAGAACTAACCTCAGGCCCTCAAATGCTGTACAGTGGCAGCATTTTCAGCACACACCTGCCACCTACGTTCCTCTAACTGCTCCCTAATGCTGAGGCCCTTTCCCTGGGGTAAGGAGTGAGTGACTAACTCCTGTGTCTCCCCAAAGCCATCACCACCACAGCCAGGCTAAAATAAGCCCTTCAAAGTACTTGGAAAAGCCCAAGAGATTCTCAAAAAGCTCAACTCAAAACCGTGCAAAGAACATTTACGCAGGGCATGGAAACTTTTCCTATTTTAACTCCCGCTTCTTCATCTTTAAGCGCCTTCCCAAGCATCAATTAATCCTCACAAAGTACCTTTGAAGTAGGGATCATTAGTGTCTCATTACACAGGGAAACTGAGGCAGCAACTCACTGCCACAGGCACACGAGTGAGTATATCAGAGAAGCCCCCAAGTTTTAGCTGTGCACTTCTTTATCTCTCTTGTCCCGCTGTGCCTCTTTTTAAAAACAGAAACAGAAACTCTTTTTAAAAACAGAAACACCCTAAGACAAGACCCAAATTCCAGAAAAGCAAACATTTCCAGCCTTTACACAATAATACAGGCCTTCAAATGATAACATCCTGCTAAGAATAGAACATCAGAGTGAGATCAGTTTGTTTCCAGCAGCCAACACGCCAACAAAGAAACTAAAATAAAAGCTCGAGCTACTTTTTGACAATGAAATCAATAGCTGCAGCCTTTCCCTGTGAGAACCACAGCATCAGGACAGCGGGTAAAATTAAACTGAACATGTTCAAAATTTGCACTGATGAAAGTGAACTTGAACATTTCTATTTATAAAACTGAATAGTCACAACATTTCTGTTCTGAAGAGAGACAGTGTGAGGGCAAAGTGTTGTTTCCTTCAGTTCTTACAGCACCAAAAAGTTTTCCAATCCAATTCCCATTCATTGCAGGAAGCCTGTCTCAGTCCAGTCACTTGAATCTGCAGGTAACAAAAGCAAGGCACGAATTCAGGATGCAGCCCATGCAGCAGCTCTGGGAAGCAGCTAGGAGCTGCCAACTTCTTACACAACGCAGTTGCTCTCCCAGAGGGTCAGGCAATGGTCTGAAAGCAATTCCAGGCCTAGAGCTTTTGTGTTGGTTTAAAGAGGAATCAGTGGCACTGAACTGAAAAACTTCCTCAGGCACATGGTTATTCCTACAGGAACAGAATACATGGGGCTCATTGTTTATTACCTACACCACAGAGTAACTTCAATTCTCTGTAGGCTTTTGAACCTGGAGAGGCTTCTCACAAGGGGTATGGTATTTCCTCCTTCCACTGGAGCACTGACAGGGAAATCAGTGTTTCCATTAGATTTTTCATTCTCTACCCACCAAAGTGGGGACTGAAATCTGGCCTCCCCTTCTAGAAAAAAAAGCTGTCTTCACAGCCTGAAGTTCCCTACAGGATGGCAGATGAAAAAGGCACAACCTCATGAACAGCTTTTAAAGTACATGGGTCCCATTATGCACAAGACTTGACACGTTAAAAGAGCAGCTGTTTATCAGATGATTCACATGCAGGAAAGAGAAAGTTATTTAAGGTAGCCTTGAGGAACAGTTTTGCTTTTGCTTGCCCCAGCCACCACCCCTCTTTGACGTAACCCTTTCACATGCACATTCTTAAACTGCATTCATTTTTTTTTCTGCTGTACACACAGTTTAGAGTCAGTGACCTTGAGCCAATGTGGGATTGGCCCAGCACAACCCTTACACACACCAGACCACACCTGAAGGGAAACCTCTGCTGGCTGAGCTCTGAGTAGGGGACAAGCTCAGGGTGTTTGGAGAGCAGTGGCTTCCCTGTGCCCTGTGCCCTCACTCCCCCTGCAGCAGCACATGGTGCCAAACCCACAACGAAGTTAGGTGGCCACAGCCTGTTTTCCAGCCAAGCCAGGCACCTACACTTCCCTCTGCTTCCGTTTTCCCATCTGCAGGCTGAGAAAGTGCCTGTAAACAAGAGGGAGGTGCTGTGCTACAGCACTCGTGTCAGCTACAACTCCACCCAATGGAGTTCCTGCTGTTTACCCACTTGGATGCAACCATTCTCCCAAGCAATCACAATTCCCAGTGCAAGGAACAAGCGAGTGCCCAGAACCCCATCCCATGACCGGGAAATCATCATCAGTTTGCTATGCTTACAACCAAAATAAATCCCCTTGTTTCATTTACAACACGTTCATTTAATACACTTTCATCTCCTGGAAATAAAAATAAACAAAGCAAGTCACATTTGGTCTCACTGGATACTACCAGAGCCCTGTCCGTGCACTCCAAACACAATTAAACTACTCCCAAAACAGCCCATGGTTGCGGAAGTGACTCAACCTCTCCTGCCCTGTTCCCTGCAGGACTAACAGAGAGGGGCAGGCCAGAGCCACAAACAGCAGTATCCATCACAGAAAAGCTTGGATCCAAGGCTTCCAGGCACAAAACCTGCAGCCTCCCCAAAGGCTCACTGAGAGCGCTCTGTGGATGTTGCTGCACTGCCGCTCCCAAGTCTCCCGCAGACTTTTTCCCAGAGCTTTAAGACCACCAAACTTGAAACACATTTTCACAACGATTAGCAACGAAGAAGCTTGCAGCAGAGACCCAAGTACCTCCCCATGTTCTCCTCCTGACATCCATTTGAAATCCTGTGGCATGAGAGGAATCAAGAATATCCCAAACATTTTGTTGCACACTCCCAGGAATCCACTGACTACCTCGAGACAAACACAACGCTGTCTTCACCCACAAAATTTCAAGCTTACTACAAACAGACTTTATATTTTTAAGAAAGTGAGCACTAGTTTTGGCTGTTCTGTTGGGTCCTTTCAATCTAGGTTCCTCAGCTATTTCAGTATTAACATTTACTCTGTACATACACACACCTTGTGGAACTGTAAGGTACAATCCAAACTAGATCTATTTCTTCTAATATCCTAATATTCATGTAGTACTTGCTTAAAAAGCACAAGCTATTGGAACTTTGAAAGAGGTAAACATGAAGTACTCCTTTTTCAACTGCTTTGTTTTTTCCTGCGAGATGGAGTTCATTATTTTTAACATCTCAGCCCCTAATTAAGCTCCCTTCAAGCTGAACAGCACTATTTCACCATTAATGTTCCCCTCTTTCCTCAGGGACCCCTTATTTCTGTCAATTAGCATCAGCCAACTCAAAAGGGAGGGCACAGCATGAACTTCATGCCAAGTCAGAACTTCACCCAGTAACCTTTCCAAGTTTAGTTTCCACAAAGTTTCAAACCTCTTTACTGCAGGACTGTACCAAATAAACAATTCCGTGGACACAACCACACTTGTTTTTTTCTTAACCTACCCTTCCCTGTATATAAAACTGAGCAATTCATAAAAGAAACATAAGGAAATATGTGTGATACCTGTGATTCCTTTACTCCAGCACTTCTTCCATGTGACGACCATGGAGCAGCATCCCACACAAAAGGTGTCTGCTGGTCCTCACAGCCAGCTGCTGCTCCTGCCTCGCAGATTTCCTTACTTTCAGCTGAATTATCTGTCTGTGCATGACTAACACCCTCTGCGTCCCAAGCTGCTGCTAACAGTCACACCCTGTAAATACATTTACAAGTAGGAAGCAGAGCTTTGCAGAAAGCCATCTACAACCTGCTGAGAGTGGGTGATACATTGCAGTAATAAAAGCTTGGCCCTAGCATCAAATTAGATGATGTAGATCCTTATTTGTACACCAAATATAGTGTTTGGAGAACATGCCTCAGAACATGGATGGCTTCCCAAAATGCTGATCAGTGCTTTTGGAAACTGATGCTTAATGAATGACTAAAGCAAATCTAGTCATACAACCTAAGAAATCGCATCAGGGCATTTCCAAAGGAAGAAAAAAAAGACTTCACTAAAGAGTTTAAGCCAGTCTTCAATCCCTTTAAACACAATAAAAAGAACCATCTCTTAATGTGCTTAGGGAATAGGCAGTTAAAGGAGAAATTTAGCTAAATTTTCATGGGGGAAGTCACTTGAGCACTTTCTAAAAGGCTGCCCTTTACTGTAACCCCCATGCAAAACAGGCTGAGGATAGGAACATGGCAAAGGACAAACAGAAATCTCCAACAGGGACAGAAGGTTACACTTACACTTGGATTAATAGGCAAAATGGGGTCTGGATCCAGGCACTAACAATCATTGGAGGCAAGAAATGACACAGAACAACAGGAAGAAGGAATGGACAGGAGGCAGCAATGAATAATCTAACAGCTTTCTAAAAATACACTGCATTATCTCACCCCCAAGTATTTCTTACACAACCCCCACATTTAATAAAACCCTGTATGTGCTATCTTCAGGAAAACTTGCTTATCTCTTCCAAAGTATCTTCCTGTCAGGAAAACCCACCGGTCTGAAGCATCTGAGAGGGAATGACTGCTCCTACATAGACAGGAGCACATTTCTTTTGAAGTTATTTAAGCTTAAACATTTGACAGATGAGCCCAAAGTCAACTAAACCATTCTATGAATTTAAACATTCAGACTTTTACTCTTTTATTTTGTTCACTCCCATTGCAGCAAGAAATTTTAAGAAGAGCTGTCAACCACAAAAGCTAGTAATAGGACATCAGAGATGCTGTTTTTCCCAAAAGGTACACCTCAGCATTTGAAAAAGCAGTATTTTGTGGCCATAAAGTAAAAGACAGAGTAATGCCATTTTGATTCCTGGATCCAGAACACTGAGCAAGTCCCTAAAACAATTAATCCATTCAAGCAAAACCAGGCCTGTGCTACTGAAGTTGGGAAAAACACAATTAAAGTACCAGCTACCGAAACAAAATATAGGTTATTTCATTAAGGTTACATTAGAGAAGCCACCCAATCATTATTTGGGTTGAAATTATTTCCATATCAAAACTCAGTTGTCTCAATTTTCAGCAAAAGAGGAATTTACCAAAGCTTACCTAAGCTCATTTGTTCTCTTTGTCATAAAGAAAGGAATTAGACTTGTGATAAAGACAACAAATCCAGGCATTATTGAGTCCTCATCTGCAGGATGTTCTCCTTCAAGTGAGGAAGAGATTAAGATTTTGTACGTCAGTATCTCAAGGACACAAGCAATTAACTCCAGAGGCAAGTGACCACTCTGAAAGAAGAAGTGATGCAAGGACAGATGACAACAAAAAAAAAAAAAACAAGCAAACCTCAACAAAAACTGAAGTGGAACATGGGATGGATCTCTTCAGGTGTGTAAGAACACCAAAAGGAATGGATTCCTGACAAGGATCAGCTGTGAACTGGAGAAGAGAGAGTGAACAAGGTAGAAGTGCCCTCACAAACCAGAAAAAAGCCAGAAGCAAAGCTGCATTTCAGGGGGAAAAAAGACACAAGAAGAGTGAGTGAATTCACTGCCATGGATTGCTTTTGGAAGCACCAAAATACATTTGCAAGGCAAAAACTACTGTTACCTTGATGAATTCTCAGGGTGGGACTGACACACGAAATTACCATCTCCTCCTGATGAACTGACTGCTGACTCAGGCTATGGATTTGAAATGGTAAGCGAAGCCTTGAAGCAAATGGAGATGTCTGAGATGCACCACTCTTTTTACCTAAGCTTACTAAGAAATTACAAGTTATTTCAAACTTATTTTCCAGGAATCAATTTAAGATGCATGGATACATGCAAATCCTCAGCTATCATTCCCTTCTTTCACATCCCCTCCTCAAAGTATCTACCCAAGCAGCAGTGCCCTGGGAAAGCATCTGGGAAATCCACATACACAGATGACAAAGCAAAGCACTGGATCCTCACAGTCTCACATCTTGAAATGTAGAGGCTGGAGAAATTTTCCCAAGTCTGTGAAAAGTAATTGTTATACTTCTAGCTGAAAACAGCTTAAAAAGCAGCTGAATTTATGACCCAGAGTCTCCCTGTGTATTTAAAAGGAAAAGAAAAATCAAAAAAAAAAAGAACAAAAGCCAAACAGCAAGCTCATTGTAGCTCAGTTCCAATAGGAAGTGGCTTAGTTTACAAATGCTAAAAGCATCGCAAAGTACATCCTGCGGTTTAGGCTGATTTGTGGGTCAGAGGCTTATTGATAGCTCTGGCAGCAAGATCTGCCTTACTGCTTATGAGGGAAGACTTAAAGTGGCCAAATTTAACGCAGTTATTTACTCCTCTAAGAAAAACAAGCAGTTTCACTCTGTCAGCCTCTTGCAACCCTCCAGCCACCCACTGCCTGGCAGACAAATGCTTCTAATATTTTATGCTTTTTCAAACAAACTAAAAATGTACATCTCAGGACAGCATGTGGCTACGAAGAGGCCCTAAAGGCCCAAAGCTCTGTCTGAAAAGTAAAAGGTGACAAAAGACGAAAATCCCAGCCACTCTCCGGCACACAAATCAATCCCAAATCTGATCCTCCTCTCATAGCTCCTCCCTGCAAACAGCTAATGGCATTGGCTCACTTACACAAAGAGGGAAGGACAAACAAGGGAAAACAATCGTGGCATAAAAGCAAACAATTAGGAAGCAATTAAGACCGGACATCACTGCGATGTAGTAAACACAACTTTCACACTGAACAATGCCTTTCTTCCTAAGCTATTTTTTCCATTCCAAACGAATGTTTCTATCTGATAAGCAGCTATCTAACAACATTTAGAAGCGACAATCACTCACCTCACCTACTACATGCTCCCAAAACACAGCAGCTGGGGCAAACATTGTTTTTCCAAGTGTCAGGCCAAGCGCAGACATCTCACAGCCCGAACTGGTCTGCACAGCTCTGTGACTCCGAGGCAGACTCATTCTTGCAGAAATAAAAGCCAGGCAGCAGCTTCCTTGCTGTCTACCTCCGACATCACTGATAAGGCAGCAGCACTCCATTATGTGACACCCTAAACCCCACGTTTTACTTCGCTCTAAGTTGATTGTCAGAGCTGATTCCCTTTAAACCCCACTGCTACAGAATACTTCTGCTTTCCTCAAAACTCAAAATTACTGTTACCAAGGCTTAAAAAAAATATATTTGGGAAGCTGGCAATAGCTTCAGAGTTGTCTCTCCAATTTACTTGTGGGAAAACTCGAGAGACTTTTCAATCTTGGTACTTAAAAAAACAAAACAAGACAGGAACTGGACACAGCACTAATGGAAGCGGTCAAGCAGCTGATTTTATGTTAACACATACCTGTGTCGAGAGCTTCTGCCCTGATCTCACAGTAGCTTTACACTCCTCAAGCTCAAACAGAAGGAAACATATACATTGAAACACAGGGGGGGAAATACCTGGATGTCCCCTGTATTTCCCATTTCTAACAGTCTGCAAATGCCTACCTGCTGATTTTTCCATGACCAAATTTCAGTTTAGGAGTGCCTACTAGTCCGCTGGGCGAGTCCTCATTCAAGAGGAGATAAACACATCTCCAAAAGCATGGAAGGAGCACTCACAAAGCACTCAGCTGCTACACTGCCTGCCTTGGATCTGACACCTCGGGAAGCTGAGGAAAGAATAAAAGCAAACAACACTGATGCACTCCAAGAGCGGGAGCAGCCTGAGGAATTGGGAAGACCACACTGCTTGTCTATCTCAAAACAAATCCATCAGCTCTGATTTTGGTATTCATCTGCAAGAGATGTCATGGAAAAAAAAAGGTAATGCCTTGCTACACCTTCTGCACATATATTTACACACAAAGTATTATTTCAATTTTAAACAATTATTAAAAAAAAAAAAAAAACACAACAACAAACCATGTGGAGCATCAGAAGCAGCTGCCAGGCTTCACTGTGCTGTAGAAAAAGGCAGTGAAGGAAGAGCACATCTTGCCCCAGTTTGGTTTAAAAGTTAACTTGGCCTTCACTCACCAAAAAACGTATCCCCAACAACAGCCACTCACCCTCACTCACCTCCAGCAGCTCCTAGTCCTTCCAAGACTGATCAGGCAACAACTACTTAATCTCTTTTTTAAAAAACCCTGTTCTGGAAACTTCAGAGAGGGATTCACTAACCCAAAGATAGGGGTTCTGTGGGGTTTTTTTAAAGAAAAGACAATTTCAGAACTTCAATAATAAATCTGAATCTTTTCCTTTTATAAATAAATGGTTTTCATCTAGCTTCCTTTTTTATGTAAGTCTTGCCAGCAGAGGATAACACAAGCATGTTACCATATGGCACGCCCACCAGAACTATCTTTAATTTTTTTTCCTTGGAGATGTAAGCTAAAGTACCTGCAACTATGTTGTAATTTCCTTTTAGAGAAAACTTACCAAGCAGTGTTTTTTTGGAACTGGAGATATTTTTCTAGTCCAATTCCCATTTTTAAATCATTTTTAAAGACTCAGGATAACTTATTCAACTGTTGGAGAGGTTTACAAAGTCTTTTCAGAAAGGAAGAAACAGATCAGAAAGAGAAAACCGCAGCTCTGAAAATAACAATTGCTGTCAAACCCCAGTTGTATTAATTCAGTGAATCGCCTCACAAGACAGTCTTTTTATAGTGTTCCCCATAAGCAGAAAAGACAATGGTTCCCCTTGATTTTATTTCCCCCTGCCATGTAGCTTTATATATCAGTGGCCCTAGCAACAAGGAAGAATAGCCACGGATTTGTCAGCAGACAAGGGGGGCCCCACGCACGCGGTGTTATCCCAGCACAATCCCCCTGTTCTCTGACAGCAGGAAAGCCTGCAGGAGAGCACAGCTTTTGGCACCGTGCTGGGTGTCAGACTGACAAGCTGCAGCCCGGTGCCTGACGACAAACCTGCACCACAGGTTCGCTGCCACACAGGAAACCTTGCCGCAGATGCACAAGGACAATCCAATCCTCAAACTGTGAGTCTGCACACCGAAGGACAGCAGTGTCACCGTGGCTGGGAACAAACGCTGGCACCTCCACATTGGTGACAAAGGGGTGAAAAAACACTGTGAAAGACTGTGTTGCAAGTACCATGCAAAAGTGGGGGGGGGGGCTGCAGGCAAAATGCTAGCTAGCATTATGAATGCACCTGCAGACATCCACACACTATCTTGGAATAACTCTTATCAAGCCAAAACTCAAGTCTGACAGAACATCATGCTAAATTTCGCATCACAGAAAGTTCCCCTGGTTACATGGAGGCCTAGCAGGCATATATTCAACCTTTTTTTTTGAACCCACTTCTAGATTGCAGGTGAGTAAATTAGGTGCCATTTACAGCACTCTGCCAACAACAGCTGAGGCAGCTTTCCCAAGCATTAACTCTAGTCTCCGTTTCTGTATTTCATCCAGAAGGATAACTTGGAACAATGGAGATGGGGGTAAAGGTTTGCTATCCTAGGTTTCTGCAAAAAAAGAAACGAGCATCTCACTGTTGCCTGTGACCGAGCATGGAGGTTTTCATGCTTTTCCATTCCCAGTTAGCCAAATGCCACACAGAGAAAGAGGCTCTCTAATTTGCAAAGCAGACTCCCAAGACACTCGAAATCCTGTCCCCCCTTCTCCATCCACCGTGGCAGCTGAGAATTACGAAGGAAAGGGACAGCTGGGCTCCTCATTAGGAGCACCGCGCCTCCACCCACGGACAATCATCTGCACCCACCTCCCGGTGCCTTTCGGAATCCCTCCGGGAGCACGGAGCACGACAGGCCAGCGGGGACGGGTATGGCAGAGTTAAAAGATAAACGCAAGGGAGGAACCGAGGAGGAAACCAGCGCCAGGGTTATTTGTCTCCATGAGAACACAACTTACTAGAACACTCCAGCTCTGAGATAAAGTCTCTTCTCTAAGCCCAGGCCACGTTTCCATCTGCTGGTTATCAATGTAAGCCTCTAACAGCGGCAGCAGTCCCACGGGACCCGCAGTGTGCGGGAACACTCAGCGGGGACAAGGCCCTAATGGAGCTCGCCTCTTCCAGGGTCTCTTTTTCAGCCGCCTTGATCGCCCTTCTTTCCCTAGAGCGCATCTTCGCCTTAATTAATAGGTCACTGAACCGGTTTATGTTAATTGTCACAAGTACCTCGTCTTTGTTTCCAAGGGGAGGGACCAAAGTTCATTCGGTTCTTGCCCACGAAGCAAAATTTCAAGAAGCGTGGCTCTGCCCGCACCTGAATCGCCCCGACTGCCGAGAGCTCTCCGCTGCCGCAGCACAGCCCGGCCGGGTCCTTAGCGGGGCTCCGGCGGCCGCGGAGCCCCACCCGCCCCATCCTCGCACCGGGGCTCGCTTCCGCACGCCAGCTCCCGACCCAGCTGCGCCACACAACGCTACGGCACCGACCTCTGCCCGCCAGAAACCAGAAACACGCATGAAAATACCGTAAAACCTCGGGGAGACCCCTCGGCGGTCCGGTGGCTGTTTGACCCCGACCCCGCTTTCGCCTACCCAGCGACACCCCTCCGCCGGGCAGGTCCCCGGGGCCGGTGATCCTTGGCTGTTTCCAAACTCGTATCCGTAAGGGGAAGCCGCACGGGAAGGGGAAGCCCGGCTCGCTCTCTCGCTCGCCCGCCCTCCAAACGCCCTCACGGCGCGGCGGCAGCGGCGGCCCCGCCGCTCCCTGCCGGCGGAGGGGGGCGGCTGCTCCTGGGGCCGCCGGGGGTCCGGGGCACAAAGGGAGAGAGCGGCGAGCGGGCGCCAGGCCGGCGGGGAGCGGCGGGCAGCGAGCGACCGGGCGGGCGGCGGCCGCGGCCGCTCGGTGGGCTGTGCCGCCCTGCCCTGCCCGACGGGACGGCGCAGAGCAAGAGGAGAAGCCCCCCCACACCCCGCGGGTACTCACAACAAGAAGCTCATGGCGATGGCGGAAGAGCGGGACCGGCGGCTGCCTGGGCTCGGCGCGGCGCGGCTCGGCTCCCAATGGCAGCGGCGGCGGCGGAGGGCGGGCGGGTGCGGGGAGAGCGCCGCGGGGCGGGGACACGGCCCGCCCGGCCGCCATCGCCCCCAGCGGCCCCCGCGCCGCCGCCGCCGCCTCCCTCACGGCTGCGGGGCTCCGGCACTGCCGGGCTCCTCTCGGGGCCGTGGGGTTCTCCCTCAGAGAACCTTCTCGTGGGTCCCCTCACAGCCGTTCCATCACGGCCATCGCGCCGCCCCTTAGAGAGGCCCGTGTGAGCGCCCCCGACACCTCCATGAAAGGGGCACCCCCTGCCCCTCCCGAGCCCCCTTGTCCCCTCAGGACAAAGCGGGCATGGTAGCAGCCCACAGGTCACCACAAGGTATCAACGGCGTTGCTGCCCTCCTCATCAAACCTTTTTTAACGAAACGTGACAAAAGGGATTCCAGTATTCCTTAATACTTGATTTGTCAGCAATTTCTAACTGGGCTGGTGAGCAAAGCAGGGGCACCCCTCAGGTTACACTATGGGCGGCTGAGGTAAAAAAAAAAAATCAAACTTCTGAGGTAAAAAATGTGCAGTTTTTCAAATAAACCCTCAGCAGCCAGATATAGTCACCTCCCAGTGCTCTTTATGGCAGAAATTGCAATCCCAGAGTATAATTTTCATGCAAAAACCTGGCTCTGTTTAGGTCAGTAAGAAGCCAGATTTTGGTGACAGCGGACGGACGACAGGCAGCATGACCTCCAGGGATTCCCTTGTGCCCCAAGGGGATTCAGCCATCCCAAAAACCTCACACTGCTGCAGGCAGGCCAGAGAAAAACCTGTTGACTTTCAGATTTATCAGGAAAAATCAGCACATCGAAACAGGCTACAGTCCCACGCAACACTAACCTTCCATCCAGCAAGTCAGGGGTTTCAGCTCTATGGCCTTAGGTGGCCACACTGACAGTCATCTGCTTCCCTCACGTTTTTAAATGCTGAAACTGCATTTTCCACTCTCTGTCCTTCAGACTAAGTGAAAATGCCAGGTCAGTGCATTTCTAAGTAAATTAAAATTACACTACTGTTTTCAGGACACCTTTAAAATCCAGTCTTTCACTGGGCAGCAATGGTGTAATTAAAAAGCATTTCACGATGTTTGCAATTCTCCTTGTGGCTGTTTTAGCCAAAGCGTTGAATGGGTCTGGGAGCACTCTGCCACAGATGCTGTCAAACTACGCTGGCCTTGTAAATCAAACAGAAATACATCACTGATCTTTCTGGCACATTGCTGTCAGAACACGAATAACCTCCGTTCCCCATTTCCACCCATACACTTCCTCCTACCCACGGAGTGTTTTATTTTTTACTGGCAAGTTAAAATTAAACGTCAGTTGCTGCAGTAGGAGATACTTGGCCAGGAGAGAGGCTTATGTAACGTGCAGGCTTTATGTCTCGCATTAATATTGGGCTGGTGGGGATGGCTGAGGGTCACACGAAGGGCTCTCCTCCGCCGCCGCCGGCCCAAGGGGCTGGCAGGGAGCTGCAGCCTTACATAAGGTAAGGGGAAGGCACGGCTGTGGCCTCGCCTCTGTCATCTCTGTTTACCCAGCGTGCTGCAGAGCCTCAAGAATTCCTCTGGAAAGGCCCTCGGGCTGGCAAAGTGCTTCGGTCCCGCGTTGAAGTTCTCAGCTTTTCAGCACAGCTCGGTAAACACAGAGCATTCCAGCTGAAAGCGGCATAAAAAAAAATGAGATTGCAAAACTGAGCATGTATATAGGATTGGGAATACAAAAAAAAAAAGGGAAGCAACATTTTGTTTTGAAAAATAATACAGCGTACAAATAATTTTGGAAAATACTACAAGAGAACAGAAGTTCAATTTTTCTTAATAGCAGATTACACAGAGGGATGAGGAATGCTTCCCAGTATAAGCACTTGTCTTAGCATCACATCCAATGATTTTCTGATCTTCATTTTTAGTCTGATCAGACTAAAGAATAGCTGGTATCGGTTGTTCTTAACAACAACCTGTTTAAGAAAAAAGTCATTCTGCCAGGTAGATAAATTCTCCAAGGCAGATAAACCCTTGGTCCACAGTAGTATGGAGGCGTCTCCTGAGATTTGCTGTTTTTACAGAGGCAGATTCCCTCTCCTAAGGAAACTTCATTTCACAGCAATTCTGTCGAGTGAATAAACGCAAACTCTCTTGTCCTAGGATGACCTTTGTATTCTCCCACAGGTGCAGAGACTCTGATCTGACATGTAACTAAGGAAGCTCTGAGATTCCATGGAAACTTCAGTGCCAGCAGTTGCCCAACAACACGGTGCCCTCTAAAAGTAACTCTCACAAGCCTGACAAGCTGCCAGACAAGCAGCAGTGTTTTTTCTGTACTTGGGAAATAAGCAAATCAAAGCTAAAATGGGTGGAAGATGTGCATCCCTTCACAAGACTTTTCCTTGCAGCCTGCTTGGATCACAGGGGAAGAAGGGAAGGCCCCTAACATTCCCTCAGTCCCAAAGATTTAGGGATCTGCTTATTCAGTTAAACTGAAAGCACAAAAGCCAATCTAGATATAGATAAGTGCTCAAGATGAATTCCTACGGTTATCTCAATTTTTTTTCTTCTATAACATTTGCCTGCTTATTTAAAGAGTACTTGAAGAGAAACCTGGCAAGTAGGCCACAAAAGACTGGAATGTGAACCACTTGGGCACTGAGGTCAACATTCCTTTGAAAATGTGCATAATACATGATTTACCTTGAAAACCCAGAAGGGTTAAGAGTGCTGTTGCCAAGAGGCTGTGCAATTCTCAGGGTTATAGTCTGTCACGTGAAAGGCTGTTACAAGGAACAGTTTACAAAAGCATCAGCCAGCAGCAAGAGGGTGGCATGAAGTAGCTTGTTCACATTTTCAAAATGGTGATAAGAAACGTTCAAGGCTTCTGATAAATTAGTGTGTTGGCAGCACAGCAAGATGAAAGACTTGTGCTGGAAAACCCAAGATTGTATTTTGGGTCTGACAGTCTGCAGCTGAAATTGCAACTCTTACTTGGCGACCCCCAGGCTACAGCTGTAGGGTACTGGAGAAGAGAGGAGTATCCTGGCCGTCATGGCTCTCCTGATATTCCAGATCAAGCTGGAGTCCTGCTGGCCCTGGCCCATCCTCCTCCTGGATCTGAGCCTCAACATTCCCTCGCTGGGTTGCTCCACTGTTGGGGTTTAGGATTCCAGCTTGCCTTTTCCTACTCGTTTTGCTTCATCCTAAAAAAAATTTCCGGGTTCAGCACAACTTACCTTTCCCACATGTGCAATTAGGACATGCTGGTGCCAGCTCTTTCCTCCTTATCCCTCTTGGATGTAGCAATGACAGCAGGACTGTCTTCCCAGACCACCTGGAAGGGGAATATTTTTCACCAACAGGTTCTGCCTGTTGAGACCTTCAAGCAGGGATGGGAGTGAGGGGGAGAAAATCATCTCTCCTGGAAAATCAGTCTCCAGGGAAGGGCTGTAAAAGGCTTGTCAGTGATGAAGCCCAACCTACAACTTTATATTGGTAGAATCCATCTGTGCCTTGGGCTCATCCCCACAGCGTGGGGAGCAGGGGAGGGGTGGATTCCTCCCCTCTGCCCTGCTCAGGTGAGATCCCACCTGGAATGCTGCATCCAGCCCTGAGGTCCTCGGCACTGAAAGGACATGGACCTGTTGGAGCAAGTCCAGAGGAGGCCACCAAGGTTATTAGAGGGAGGGAGCACCTCTGCTGTGAGAAGCTAGGAGAATTAGGATGTTTTCAGCCTGGAAAAAAAAAGCTTCAGGGTACCCAGTGTCTGAAGGGAGACCGCAAGAAAGATGGGAGACTACTTACATAGGGGCCTGGAGTGACAGGACAAGGGGGAACGGCTTCACACTGACAGAAGGCAGGGTTAGATGGGATATTGGGAAGAAACCCTTCCCTGTGAGGCCCTGGCACAGATTGTCCAGGAAAACTGTGTCTGCCCTATCCCTGGAAGTGTTCATGTCCAGGATGGACGGGGCTTGGAGCAACCTAGTCTAGTGGTACTCGCCCCTGCCCATGGCAGGGGGTGGAGCGGGATGATCTTTTAAGTTCCGTTCCAAGCCAGGCCATTCTAAGCCAAGCTCTGCGACAGGAAAAGGCCGGGAACACCCGCCCGTCCCGGGGAGCGGCAGCGCGGGCAGAGGGCGGGCAGCCCCCAGCCCCGGGGGCAGCCGGCGCTGCCCGGGAAGCGCTTCCCGTGCAGCGCCTGCCGGGAAGGAAGGAAGGAAGGAAGGAAGGTCGTAGGGGCGGAGCCGCGATCCCCGGCATGGCCGTGGTCGCCGCCGCCCGCCGCGCTCTGTCCGCGCTGCTGCTGGGCCGGGGCCCGGCGCTGCCGCCCGCGCTGCGCCGGCCCCGGCCCGTCCCGGCCCCGGTGCTGGCCCCGCTCCCCGCTGCCCTCCGCGCGTACAGCCAGGTACGGCCGCGCGAAAATGGCGGGCACCGACCCCTGTGGGAAACCGCGGCCTCCCGCTTCTCACCCGGGGCTTTTCTCGTGCGTCCGCGCCAGGTCACAGATGCTCCGTCCCACGAAGGTCGTCTCGCAGAGCAGGAGCCCGCGTCACCCAAGGCGGAGAGCGACACTGTTTACCTCGTCAGGGCGCAGGGATTCCCGTTCTCGTGCACCGAGGAAGATGTCCTTACCTTCTTTGATAGTATGGGTGTTCATTTTCCTGCGTAACTGTTCTGCATGCTGGTATTAGCCCATTAGTTCATGACTGCTTAACAGAAGGAACATTTAGAGACCGTTAGACAGAGAAAGATGAGGTCTTATTACTGTTGCAAAATTATTTGCAACTGACTCATAAAGGGAATAATCAACATCTAGACTGTTGGACACTGACTAGAAGCTCATCCTTATGGTCTCTTAAATTTAATTGGACAGGTCTTTCCCTTCTTGATCAGTGTCTCCAGAGCAAAGGCAATCCAATTCAAAGCAATGGTCTTGGTCTTACAGGCCATTATAGGTGGCCCAAACTTCTCTCTTTTTAAGAAACTGGAGATTTTTACTAATTAGTTCAAACTGCAGTGTTTTCTGATCCTAATACACAGTGTTTACATACCTTTGTACGGCTGATCCTCCCTACTGTCATATGGTGCTGCATCCTCCCAGGTGCCAGATGCAAGTTTTTAAATTACTCGCTAGCCTGTCAAACTAAAGCAAGTCAGTGTGACGTTAGACTGTATGTTAGAAATGCAAGTGTTCTGCAGTGCTGAGAGGATGAGCTCAGAGCCCTCCAGTCAGGACATAGAGATCCCTGTATCTGATGCTGTCCTGTATGTTCCTGTGTTGTGTGTCCCTTGGTTTCCAGGCTGTAGAATTCGAAACGGTGAGAACGGGATACACTTCCTCTTAAACAGGGATGGGAGGCGCAGGGGGGATGCCTTGATTGAGCTGGAGTCCAAAGCAGACGTGCAGAGAGCCCTGGAAAAGCACCTGAGGTACATGGGCTCACGCTATGTGAAAGGTGAGTTTGGAGCAGCAGGAGTTAACCCTGCAGTGAAACTCCCCAAGGAATGAGAGCTCCATGGGTACCGGCGCTGGGGTGGAGCTGAGCAGCAGATCAGCCACCACTGGGCCAAAATGACCTAGGCTGGCCAGGGAAAGCAGAGGGGCAGGACCACAGAGCATGGGCTGGGGGAGGAAAAGGGATGGAGCTTTGCAGGGGGCGAAAGCTGCCTTAGGAGGGTGCCTGCAGAGCGCTGTCTTCCAGTGCCCTGTGGGAAAACGCTCCGTGGCCACACTCCTTGCAGTTTTTGAGGTCCATGACAGCGACGTGGAGGGCTTGCTGCAGAACCTGCGGGACGAGTCGCAGGCCATGAGCGACGGAGTTGTGCTGCTCCGAGGCCTCCCCTTCACCTCCACCGAGGAGGACATTGCAGATTTCTTCTCAGGTAACTCAGCCTGGGCCATGCCCTTCTTTTACTAAGCATTCTCTTCCTTAAGTTGATGCTGTTGTTCCTCAAGGGATGAGGCAAAGCACTCAAAACACCTTAAACACCACAAGGAGCTGCTGTTCCCCAGAAGTCACACAGGCTTTCTGAGCACCCTGCAGAGTTTCCCTGCCCCTCTGATCCAGCTCTAACCCAGGATCAATACTTCCAGCACTCTGATTTTGAGGCCAGGGGAAGCAAAGGAAGGGGTCCAGATGTTGTGATCTGCAGTTGGATTGCTACCAGAGGATAATTTGGCAAACTTGAGAAGGAAAAAGGGTTTGAGTGATTGTTACAGCCCAGATGAATGCAATGTGGGTGCTCCCAGCCATGACATCAGGATGAGTAGGTCACATATGCCACTTGAATCCTTGTCCCATGCTCAGTGCTGGAGCAGTCTGGGTCTTGGCTCCCCAGGATGACATTCTACAGCACAAAAAGTGAAATTCACTGAATCTGACTTGAGTTTTAAAAAATACAGAAAAAAAATACCACAATAAGAGAAAATTTCAGGAATATTTGTGCTGTGGATCTACTTGTTGTCCAGAAGCTGGATTCACTTACTTGAAGCCTCAAATTGATTCAATTTTTAATTAAGTCTTCTGTTAAAACTGCCCAAAAGCAAAAAATTGGAGTTTAAAAAAGCCACCTAGGCCAGCATGAGCAGTTGTTTCAGAACTATTTGGCTGCCCAATTAGCTTGTCAAAAACCAGAAAAATAAGGGGGGAAAAAGAAAGGGGGTTTTCTGAGCTATAGCACAAGTTTTTGCCACAGTCAATGCCTTTTTCTCCCCTGCCATCTGTAGGTTTGAAAATAACAGACATAGCTTTCATTTACCGGGGAGACAGAAGAACAGGAGAAGCTTTTGTGCAGTTTGCCACTCCGGAAATGGCGGCTAAGGCCCTGCTACGGCACAGGGAATATATGGGAAGTAGGTAGGTACTTCATTAGGTAATTCATTCTCCTCCCAGTGAAAAGGGATGACAGCCTTCAGAGTGGGGAACTGGATAGACACAGTTTTCTCAGGCCTCAATGCACAGGGGTTCTGTGCCTCCTTCAGACACGTGCTCCTGCTGGATTTGCAGCAGGTTCCTCCATGCTTTGGGCAGTTTTGGCAGCCGCCCTCCTGCCCCTCAGTGCCCGGCACAGCCAGCACTTCCTCTCAAGGAGTGCCTGTTGGAAGCACCTAGCTGGGGTCCATTCCCAGCAGGGACTACTGGCCAGCACCACACCATTTCCCACCTCTTTGGGACTGCATCTCCTTTGGCAATTATGCCGTTGTTTTCCAGAGCACTGAGCCCTGTGCCACACACTTGCCTCACAAGAGCCTCTTTCCTCTCAAACCAAAGCATAAGGCCACCTTTTCCCAGAGCCATAATATCATTTAGGTTAGAAAAGGCCTTTAAGACTGTTGTGTCCAGCTATTAAACTAAACACTTCCCAGTCCAGCCCCAAACCCTGTCTGTAAGCACCACATCTACACAGCTTTTAAATGAGCTGTGCTCAGAAAAGAAAACCCAAACAACTAAGGCTGCTTTTCCCTTCTGAGTTTTCTGACTTCAATAAAGATGAAACTCTATCTGCAGCCCACATAATAAAAGAGTTTTCCAAACCTTACTTCTCCTCCTGCACACCAACTTCTTTCTTTTTGTTTCCTTACTTCCTGTTTCCAGACTGCATTTCCTTGTGTTTGTCAACCACCCTGCTCAACCTAAAAGCAAACAGCTGCTCTACAGGCAAAATTTGGTTGATTAATTAATTAATTTAATTAATTGGACTTGCCTCCTCTTGAGTAGAGCTTAATCCAAATCTACTGTTAATTTTTTTCTGTCAGAACAAGAGCTGACCTGACTCATCCATCTGGCTCACACACCTCCATTTCCATGTGATTAGCCAAGAAATTGAGAGGTTTTCAAAATTGCTGGCAGGTGGTTCCCGTTAATTTTTCCTGGTTTTATCCAGAACTGGCCTCCAGCAGCACCCAGTGCTGAGTGGGGGGCTGAGCTGTCAGCACTGTCCGCCTGTACACAGGGTTACTTCCCTTATTCTGGCTGCTCCCTTCAGGAGGGCTGGAAGGCCCCCCTCCCTTGGGTGTCCATATTTCCTTTTCATCACACTGTTCCTTCAGTGCTCTGGAAATTGCCTGATTTAACACTGCTCGTGAAATCCCATCAATTTCATAGGCATATGGAGAATCTTAGGACTCCGTTGAAGAATTTCCTGTGCCCCTGGGCATCTTGTGGGTCTGTCTGTTCTGGGAGCTGTTCTGGGGCTGGGTCGGGTGTTAGATTTGGGGTTTGTAGAAATCAGTGTGGTTTGCAGAAGTGCAGCAAGGGAAAAGCAGCCTTAAAGAGAGCTGTGCCAGTGAAATAAGTTAATTCTGCAGCGCCTCAGCAGAGCTCTCACCCCCAGTACCTGAGCAGAGCCAAGGCAGGACATACCTGGAAGGTACTTCCTCCAAGCCCTGAGTGTGCCGTGTGCTCTCTCCCTTTGGGCTCCAGGTACATAGAAGTGTACGTGAGCAGAAAGCACCAGATGCAAAGGCACATGCCCTACAGCAAGCAGCTGACGGCCTATTCCAGGGTGAGAAGAGAGTATGAATCCATCTCTGAAGACAGGGGCTGGAGAGACACTGGAGGCTCCCATGCCAAAGGGGAAATCAGTGAGTCCCTCCCTGTCACAAGGCCTCACTCCAGGCCCCTTCATGTCACTCCATGTGCCCACGGCTTTCACATGAGGGAGGGGGCACTGCAAGCACTAGTGATGTTTTTTCCCCCCATTCCACAGATTTGAGCAGGGAAGGAACAGAAAGCTCCAGGAATGTTTTAGAGTCTGAGAACACCTCATCGCCACCACAGCACTTTGTCCACATGAGGGGTTTTCCTTCCCACGCTAGTGTCCAGGACATAATAAATGTGAGTAACAGGCTGCGGATGGAGTGTGGTTCTGTCATTACCTGTGCAAACCCTCAGTTAATTGTTACAGCTGCAGGGATTGCAGCTTTTAATTAATTAGTGTCTGTTAGTCCTCAGTGCCATGTGGCTCTAGAAAGCTGTGGCCTCAGGCACAACAGGGATCTGCTCCTCTCTATGAATAAGAAAGAATTAAGGCTTGCTGAGATGTCTCAATATCCATCACTCGGCTTGAGGAGCCGTTGGGAATCTAAAACAAATTTCCAAGTAGCTGACTGCACAGAAACACTAACAGTGTGCATGGAACTGCACTGGTGTGTACAGAACATTGGTGCCGTGAGACGATTTTTGTTCCTGGCAGGAGTTCCCATGCCAGGAGCTCACAGGGGGTGGGAAAGGTGGCTGGGGAGTGCCTCAGCTTCACCCAGTCTTTTGCTGCTCAGGAGCTCAGACTCCCCCCCCACCATGGGTTGGTGGGTTTTGGGAGTAAAAGCATTGAGTTTCTGAGGAATAGGGTTCATTACTGTTGTTTCTTCCTTACCAAACTCTCTTTCCTGCTTTTCAGTTTTTTGCTCCACTGAGGCCCACGAGGATCTTGGTGGAATATAACTCCCGTGGAGATGCCACAGGAGAGGCAGATGTGCACTTTGAGAGCCACGAGGATGCAGTTGCAGCGATGGCCAAGGAGGGGTCACAGATGGGTAAGTCAGAAAAAAAGAGAGGGGATCCTACAAGCCTGGGACTGAGACCTCAGGGTTTGGCACAGCTCATCCAGCTATTGTTGTACACTGTGCAGAGAGATTACTTGAGTGTGGCTTTCCAAGTTGTGATGTGCCATGGGCTTTGCAGAGGAAAAAAAAATTCCAATGTAACACGTGTGTCTGACCTCAGCCCACCTCTCTTCCGTTGCCCAGAGTGCAGTGCCATTGAATTGTTCCTGAACGAACATCCCACGGGACAGGAGGACTGCTAGTGACAGTGGCACAGGCGCAGGTTTGGTGAGTACATCACTCTCTGTCCTTCCTGCTCTCGTTGTAGCAACATGTGCCCCAGGCTCACAACCTGCAGTATCCAAGCAGCCTGAAGGGTAAGACGTAGAGGGGCTCAAGGGAACCACCCCCACAGCCTGACAGCAGGTGTCCAGTCTGGATCCCACAGCCTGCACCTCCAGATTCCACAGGTGCCAGTTCCGCAGCATGAAAAGCTCTGAGGGGGGTTACATTCCCTGGCAAGAAGAGCAAACATGGCTAAACACATCCCAGAGATGTGGCCTCACAGTAATTGGTTTTTCAGATGGGATGGGGTTTGATGTGACCATGTAAGACAGTGGACAGCTTGTGCCATAAATTCTCCTCAGGAAGTGGGGGTGGTGGTTCCTGCTCCCCAACCGCTGGTGCCTGTAGCAGGGAGAGCAGGCCCAGCCATCCTGGTTTTGTAATCCAGGCCAGGGAAAGGTCCTTAAGTCAGGTTCAGGAAGTTCAGTCCAACCTCTTTCCTGCATCCCACACTTCCTTGGCAGCTCCCTCCTGTTGGTGCTTGTGCTGGGTGAATTAAACACCTCCACCCCGTGTGCCTGTGCTGCAGCCCCACCTGAGCATGTCCCACCTGGAGTCTGCCAAACTGCACTATTTCATTCTAATAGAGGATTAACTGGGAATAAAATACAGGAAAAAAAGGAAAACATCCACACGGAGGGCGTGTATGATTTTTATTTTTCCTCTTCCTTGTTTTTAGGCCAAGCAAACACATTCCGTGGCTATGAGCATGACGATCAGGTTCAAGTGTCACCACTCGGCGAGGAGGACAAGCTAAGATTAGTTCAGCCTTGTGTAAGAGCTTGTTATAACTGTGATGGGCTGTGGGGAGTTGCACCAGCAGCAGCTCCAGTGGGAATGGCCAGGGCTGCAGGATGGAGCAGTCCTGGGCTCCAGGTGCATCAGGCTGCATTAATAAAACAGCAGGATTATCAATTAACAGCTGAGTGATCTAAGACCTCACACAGGTGCACACTGTTACTCTAAATCCTTTCATACCTCCTGCCCAAGACAAATGGGATGGAAAGACCACTCAGGAGGCAGGATATGAATGATCAAGATTTTTTATTGTGTGGAACAAAATTAACATCAGAAAACCTGTCCCCCCATTTCCAAGGTCCAGGTGTGAGCCCACTCTAGCATCACACAGAGTACCTGAGCACAGAGGGAGCTGGCAGCCACCACAGTGCTGTGCTCTGGAGGGGCTCAGCCACCTCCCTGCTCCATGGAGTTTAATCCTCCATCTCCAGTTTAATGCTCCCTCTGCATTGCCTGGGTTTTATTTTCTTCTCTGGGGAGGAGTCACACTGTTGGATGTGTACAATAAGTACTCAAAACTATTGACACTAAATTCCGTGTTTTCTCCATCCATCTCCTGCGTCTCACTCCTTCAGAGAACTCAGGACTTCACCTGAATTCCAGGCTTTTGGTATTTCAACTCTGTTTACAACTCCTGCCATACCTTAGGGGATACCAGCAAGGAAATGGGTCAGGAAGCTGTCATGGGGGGCAAAAGAGCAGAGAATAGAGGTTGGGTGGCTGAACATGCCAAGTCCTGAAAGGATCTAGGAGAGATGATTTCTGGTACAAAGCAGTACCAGCTGTGTCAGTACCTCAGCTCCAAGAGGTTTCTCATGTGCTTCCAGCCAATCTAGTGACTAGAAAATCCCCTCCAAGGCATTAACCACTATCCCCAAACAACATCTGTACAAGCCCCAGTGCATTTGTCATGCCAGTGCATCCCTTTTCTATAAACTACAGGACATTCTGTGGTCTCAGAGACTGCAGGAGGTGCCAGGAGGAAAAGGAGTAAACACTTCTGTGACACAAGGAAGCCACCCCCACTTTTTGGACTAGCGAAATTCCTTGAGGGACGAGTAACAAAGAATGATGAAACCTCTCTGAAGTGTTCCCACTTAGTTTTGAACCAACAAAAAGTGAAACGGCAGGTTTATTGTAACAACATTTCCATGTGTGCAAGGTGGAGAGGTGGATCCAAGAGGCCCTAAACCTCTGACAGGGCCTTGGCTCAGCCCCTAAAGCACAGAGGGTAACAGAACATTCACAGCTTTGTCTGGCATGTCCCTGTGCAGGCTAAGCCCCTGGTCAGAGCCCTGAGACAGGGAAATGCAGGGAGGACATGTTCACTGGTGGCCCACCTGCCCTGCTCACACCATCGCCTGGGGTTCCCAGGATGAGCCAGCCTGTCCAGGGCAAACGGAAAAGGGGAAATGGGATTTCAAGTGCAGCCAGGTGTGAGGAATACCAACACTCCAGTTGGGTTTCGGGGAGCCTTTGCTCAGCAGCAGCAGCACACACCCACGCCATATGCGTGAGGGTGAGAACACTCCTGACTTCCACATTTGGACAACAGCTCTGGTTTGGGCAGGGCCTCCCAGAGTCCTGAGACTGCTCAGGCACACCTTGGGGCTGCCCCATGTGACAGTCCCAATGGAATTCTCCACAGAACAGGCTGATTTAAGGGCTCAGACTGTTCTAGTAACAGGAGATTCTAAACACCAAGAAGCTGCTTCCCATCCGACCTCCAAAGCACATAGGCAAGCGTCTTCACATCCCCCTGAGCAACTCCAGAAACACCGTCAGCTACAGCTGCTGTTTGTCACCTCTGTGCCACCCGCTCCCTACCAGGGGCTGCTGGAATACTGCTGGATGAGCCGCTGGTGGCAGGGGTTGCAGACACGCTCGGGGTTGATGCTGGACGGAAGGGGCAGCTCGTGCACCGAGCAGGCTTCACAGAAGGTGCCCCCACAGTTCTTGCAGATGTTCTGGAATGCAGGAAAAGGACAAAGCAGTCAAGGAGAGGTTCAAGTCTTGGCAGATAACTCAGGGAAGGACAAACACTGAGCTAAAAAGGAAAGAAGCTCACAAGCAGGAGAAAAACGAAACGGCTGAACAGGGCAGAGCAAGGAACCATCACCCCATGAGCATTTAACAAAGTTCTGTTAAGGGCAGAGGAGCCTGCAAAGGCTCATTTCTAGGAATACATCACCAGCGGGAATCTGTGATTGCACAAGAAAAAGCAGAGGGAACTCACAGTAACCAGGTGTGGGAGATGGCAGTTCAAGCCCAGGACTTACCTTTCTTTGGCTCCGGCTGTCCTCCTCCTGGCAGAGCTGGCAGATCTCGGCATGTCCAGGCCCTGACAGTTGCTCCTAAATCCCAAGCCAAAACCGAAACATTCCACTTTACATGCCTCCTTGTGGCAGAGCTCGGCAGCAATACGGGGGAACTAAACACGGTTTTCACTGGGAACAAGCTGGCAGCAGCAGAAATTCCCAGTGCACAAGACAGCACAAGGCATCCCAGTAGCTCACTGGGGGTCTGGCTGTGCTTTGCCAGGAGCATGGAGGAGAAGGAGCAGATTTTGGTCCAGCTGACTTACAGGAAAAGAGAAAAAAAGGAGAATCACCCACCTGCTCTTCCTGCGTGCTGCTGGGGGACCTACAAGGGAACAACAGTGTCACTTGGAGCTGGCCTTTCCTCACCAGAGCCTTTAAATAAAACATCTGTGCGATCAGGGAATTCCTTCATCCCATTTTTAAAATCCTCCCCAGATTTTTGATTAGCACTCCTGGTTCAATGGGAAGACCAGAAGAAAAAATTGCAAAATGCCCTCAGGAGAGCAGAAGAGAGGGAGCATGAATACAGAAAAGACTGTCGAGGTGCTAGAGCAGAACAGCTTGGCTTTAAGCACAGGCCTGCAGGTTTAATCCCTACCCCTGCTGTGAAACACAGCAATAAAGCACCACAAGGCCTGTAAACCATCAACCTGACCCTTCACTTGCTTAAACACTCCAGGTGAAACGGGTAAAAACCATCTCAGGCCTGGAAGGTTTTCAGTATCTGACAAAGCAGATTTGAACAGCTTTATGCTATTTTAAGAGGATATTTTCCTGATTAACTCATTGATTAACTCACTGATTAACTCTCTGGGGAGTGCCTCGAGGGGACAGCAGAGCCCTGGCAGTCAGAGCACTTACAGTGGGCTGTTCCATCCTCCACCCAAAGCCTCAGCACTGAGCTGTGCCCAGGGGCTTTGAAAACACCTTTTAACTCCTAAAACTAAATACTCAAATCCTGCAGCAAGAATCCTCCTCTGCAATAATGCAGCTTGGAAACAAGTGACCTGAACCACAATTTTACACATCTTCTTAAAATCACACTTGGAAGTTCTCTTTCCCCAGCACCTTCTCTTTAGGAGGTCCTAACATCCTTCTCCTTTCCCTCACCAAAGGTATTTTGGACATGAGTCCCAAAGGTCTTGCATTTGGCTTACCAAGGATTCTTGAGTCAGAAAAATTAGTTAAGAGCAGATTTAGATAGAAAAAAATTCAAAAATAAATAGGAGAGACACAGAACATTTCCCATCTGAAAGCACTGGTGGCAAACAACAGAACCTCTTCCTTCCCTTTGAGAGCTATGGAAAAGCAGCAGAGAATTCAATAAAGGGCATGAGGTTGGAAATCCTTCTTAGAAAGGGAAGTTGGACTATTCCAAACTCCCTGTTGGTACAGAAACTGGAGAAGGGAAAGCAGGACTTGAGGAAGGAGAGGCAAAGATGAGATGTGTTTCCTTCCTTACCTGTGTGGCAGGACACTGTTCTCTCTCAGCGACTGCTTCAGTTGAGCATTTTCTTCCTGGACTTTGAGCTTCCCATCCTGCCAAAAGGAAACACTCACCCATCAGCTGCATTAGAGGAGAAGTCCAGTTTCACTCCTGCCACACTGGAAGGAGAGAACTGGCACTGCTAGTTTGGGATACTGCTCTGCCCCTCCTTGGCACTGAGGGTGATCTGGGTCCCAGTTTCCCCTGGGAGCAGCTCTCAGTGCTTTCTCTCTGCTGTGAGCAGAGGGGATTGTGCCTCTCAGAGGTGGGCAGGGGTCCCATGACCTCCCTCTACCAGAAACACCACAGCCACCAGTTCTTATTTGCACAGCAGAGGCTGAGAATGAAGATGGACTGAAGAGGTTTTGTAAAAGCTGACCAGAGACAAACTTTCCCATCCAGCAACAAAAAGAATCCTCTTCTCAACTAAGATGTGGGTCACAGCTGAGCCACGAGGCCTAAAGCACTTGACTGAAGTTGTGTAATACTGGTCAAAAAAGACAAAATGGTCTGCACCATTCAGGCAGACCAGAGATAAACAAAGAACTGCAGAAGCCATCTCTGTTACTGCACAGTTCTCATTGCAGTTCAAACTGCCTGTTCAGAGTGTATAAAAAATCTTTGCAAATCTCCTCTGGTTATGGCACATGAACAACAACCATTTACTGCCTGAGAAAGCTCAGTAAAAGCAAACAAGCCAAGGGAAACTGTACCTCAAACCCGAGCCAAAACCCAAGTCACATTACCTGTCTGAGCCAATTCTTTGGGCCTTTTTTGCTTTCTTGGCTGCGCTGGTGACTGTGAGACCATCTGTCTCTTTCCCGCCTTAGCTCCAGTTCTAGGTGGCTCCTGGAATGCCAGGTGGAATTGTGAATAAAGGATGGTTTTGGGACACTTGGCATTGACAACTGATGAGCTGTTTGACCCTTTCTTCACACCCCTAAAACTGCCTCTTGGAACCCAAACTTGTCTCGCAGTGTGTTTAGCCATAATGTGTCAGGATGAAAAATCTGCAAGTCCTTCATCTAATTCTGGCACCACTTAGCATCCAACTGATGCAAAACCAGACCCATTTGCCCATGTCCTTCTAAGCTCACCCATGCACACCCAGGACCTCACACCAACTGCTGACCAAAGCCACTTTGTGCTTGTCAGAGCAGTTTTTGGAAAAAAGAAACAAAAAGCTGGGCCAGGAGGGGAAGAAAGGACAAAAACCTCTGTGCATCCAGCAATGCTCCCACAGAGTTGATCCCAGTGACCCTGCACAAGCCACAGATGGCTCAAGGCTGCAGGAGACACTCTTCTCTTTTAAGGAAAGAGATTTGTGTGTGTGCCTGACACTGCTGCAGTGATGAGGCTGCAGAGGAAGATGTGATGGCTTTTGACAAGGTCTCTGTTTGACTTTCAGCAAAACTGAGAGCAGTTTCAAGAGGGAAAAATCCATGTCGAAGTACTGTGTTAGATAAGACAACCAAAATCAACCACTGCCCTTGCTCCAGCACCTTCAGTGTTTGCTCCAGGCAGAGACTTGGCTGCTCAATCCCTGCCCAGGAGTAGCTGTTAATACTAGCTTTGGATTCCCAAGTATCACTGAATCACAGAAGGTTTGAATTGCCAAACACCTTACAGACTATCTTGTTCCATGCTGTGCCATGGGCAGGGACACCTTCCACTGGATCAGACTGCTCCAAGCCCTATCCAACCTGGCCTTGACCACTTCCAGGCACAGAGCATCTGCAACTACTCTGGGCAGCCTGTGCCAGTGTCCAAGTGATGTTACCAAGGATTTCCCTCCCTGGAGTTACACCTCGTGGCATCTAACACATGACTCCCTTCTCCATCCCCTGTTACCACCACCCTGCCTGCTCTCCCCTGGACACAGCACCGACAGCCCAGAAAAGAGGTTGGAAAAGGGTCTGTTCACCGCTGCCTGGAGAGCTCTTCCACTTCCAGCTGGAGGCTGTTGATTTTGTCCCCAAACTCCTGCTTGAAGAGCCGGTTGTCCTGCAGGGCCAGCTGCCGGTCCTTCTCTGCCTGTCGCAATCTGGATTTGAGCCACATGAACTTGTGATAAAAAACAAAAGCCATGGTGGGGAGGAAGACTGAGTTTAACCAACAAATAAAAAACCCAGTGAAAAGGTAAAGCCAAAAAAAGAGAATGGTAAAAACAATGGAAAGGAAGAAAAAAAATCCAAAGCAAAGCAAAATGTAGGTGAACCAGGCAGAAACTCTCTTTTTCAATAGTTTTATTCTATCACTACAGTTTACAGCCATTAGATGAGAAACAGAAAACATCACTTTTATCCAGATTCGAAGCAAACCTCAAGTACACAGAATTTTAAGTCCAGTTGGAGTTTAATGTACGTTACATTTCAGCTTTGCACAGGCAACTGGAACTTGCAACATAGGTTGTAGCTACTCTATTGAGAATTAGTGCATGTTCCTGGTCTCTCCCGTGGATGGACACTTGGGCTTAAGCCCCAGGCATCAGTACACTGCCACATTCCCAACTCGGGGCCTGACATCAGAAGCAGCCAGATCCTTAAATCTGACTTATTTCAGCAGAGACCTCAGCATCCATCCCCTGTTCCTAGAGCAGAACTGTGCCATGGGGCAGGGGGTTCCCACCCTAACCAGCTGTTCACACACCTGGATCAAAGCTTCCACCTTTCCCTTAGGATTACTTTTTCTCCAGGAAGTTAGGATGAGTTTCTAGTCGCAGGTTACTGAGGGGTGAGTTGATAGGTTCAAGCATGCAGTTCAGGCGTGGCAGGGAGGTTCTCAGCAGGGCTGTGCTGGAAGCCCTGAGAACAAGCCCCACAGTGGCCCACGCTCACATCCATGGGCACCAGGCTGAGCCCCGTGGATTTTTTAAAACACCAAGGTGCTCCCTTCCTGGCTTTGTCACATTTGTCACTCACCGCCCCAAGGAGCATCAGCTCATAGGTCAAAGGAGAACTGGCACCAAAGAATTACTACAGGAATCTCACCAGAGCAAAAAAACCCATATTCAACACAGAGACTCCCCAAATCCAGCCTTACAAAACAAAAAGATACCTCGAGGAGCACTTAGAAACCTAAAGCCTGTGAGAGGCCAGCACAGGGATTTCATTGATCAGAGAATGTTAGTTTTTAATAGTTCAAGCTACAGTTACTTAAGATTTTGCACCAGGATTTAAAACTGGCAATTATTTTGCCTATTAAGAGGCATTTCCAAGCTTTAGCTCTTGTTCCATTAGCAAATTCCATTTGTTTTGAGCACAGCAAACTGACAAGAAAATGCAAGAAGTGTAAAAGGCAACTCTTTCCAGCCACCAACTACTTGGACAAGTAAACGGCAAGGACCAAATTTCCATTTCCACTCCCCGCTGCTGCATACTGGGTTCCTTCTCCTTTTTTAATGTGTTTTCACTTCCTTTAAACAAAGATCAGATTATTTTTATAGAACTGGTCACTTCCCACTTTGGGAGAGACCTCCCAAAACACCTCTCCTCCACTTCCTTGGGTCGGGAAGGACCACAGGGTACATCTGGAGGGATTCCTGGCAGAGGTAGAAGCACTGCAAAGAGGAGTTTTCCACTGAACTTACCACTCTATCGTGTTATTCTAAGACACCTATAGCTACTAATTCTGGACACATGAAGTTTAAAGGAATAAGGATAAATTCCCACCCTCCCCCCAAGTCCCTAAGGCAGAATCCAGGCAGGCTGGTTACGGGAGGACCGGCGTTCCCGCAGCCGGGCCAGCATCATGCCCGCTGGGCTCGGACTGGGGCTGAACCCACAGAACAGAAGAGAACGGGGAACGGCTTGGGGCACGCACACAACTACTGTCAACAACTTCCAGGGATGCATTTCTCGTCTACTTCACAAAAGGGCAACACAGAGAAGGAGCTGGCTGTCCCGAGCTGGCCGCGGTCCCGGCTGAGCCGTGCACGCGCCGAGGGCCGCGCTGCCGCACGCGGCGACGGCAGCGGCTGGGCGCAGCCACCTCGGCCACTCCTGACGCAGTCCCGGGGTGCTCGGTGGCCAGCTCGTTGGTACTGCAACACGGTTTAAATGGCAGGGCTGGGGATTGTTATACCCGACTAGATCTCGGCAGAAAAACTCACTGGTTTTAAAAACTCAGCAAATTCCAAATCAACTTTAGGTGACAATTAACATTTTAACAGTTGCTTTTAGCAATTCTCAAGTTCTCTCCTCATAAATAAGTTCTGATGTCAGAGCTGTGAGGTGGCCAGACATAAAAATGTCTAATGATGCTTCTGGATCAGTTTGTTTGCTGCACTATTTAAGGTTTTTGCCTGTTTCACCAAATCCTTTTCACTGTATAAGTAAGTCAGAATGAGGATGATGAGAAAACAGAAAAAAATAAGAGGAGCAAGAGAAAAAGAACACATGAATTAGCAGAGTAGGTATCATCTGAAACGTTTTCAAACACAAACTTGTTCTAAAGAAAACCACCCTGCCTCCAGAAACCCTAAAATGAGAGCACCCAATGGAGTGCAATGCTCTCCTCATTAACCAAGTCCCAGAGGTGCTGCTCCCACTGCTCTCCTCAGGCAGCTCTGTCCAGCAGGGCACTGGGTCTCTCCCCTGGCCCATTCTGGATCCATGGGACACTACACTGAAGGACACACCAGTGGATCATGGTTCAAGTTTCCTGTCTTACCTTTGTTCCAGCTGTTTGATGGTGGCAGCCATCTGATTTGTTTTTTCTTCCAAGCGGCTGTTTAATTCACTCTTCTGTTTCACTCCCATGTCTGAACTCTGGGAGAAGCAGCAGTGAGGGTTTGTGTAAGGAGTAGTAAATCCCAGATAAAACCCCATAAATCATTTGGCACACTAAACAACAGGGCAAAAGGCAAAGAAGCAGGAAAAGGTGCTGGAAAAGCAAATGCCAGGTCAGTATTGCAAGGACAAATGTCTCACCGTAGAGGTGGCAGAATAATGCCACCATCCACAAAGCTTTCTGGATATGGAAAATGCATGATGCAGCACCTGCTAATACTCAATATCTTAATATAATTCAGCTGCTTTGAACAAAGGCATTGGCTCATGCAGAGCAAAAGCAACTCTTTCCTGCTGTCAAGTTGATTTTGGGATCTATTCTGAGCACTGTGTTGCTGTTTGGGAGTCTGCTTGTGTCACCACACAGGAGTTACACCAGGGGCCCTCCACACCAGACTGTGCTGGAACACAAGCTCCCACAGCTCTTTTCGTACCACTAAACCACCCAAGATGCTTTCTCCATCTCACACAAATCTCTGAACTGTGATGGACTTTTGTTCAGAAGAAATTGCATTTGTCTTTACCCTCCACCATGTTCCAGTGTTCTCACAGCAGGACAGGAATGCGCTGCACAGCCTGTGACCCTTCCACACCCAGCACCTTTCCAACAGGCAGGAGGAATAAATGCACAGCAGCTCTCACTTTTGTCTGGAATTCGCTACATTTCCTTAGCTCCCTACCTGCAACTTGAACGACAGTTCATGCTTTAGAGCCCTGAGATCATCCAGCTGCTGCCTGAGTGCCACCAGCGCATCCTGCTTTTCACAGACATCCTTCTCCAGCATCTTCATGGCCAGCTCCATCTCCTGCCGCATCCCAATCTGCGCCTCCAGCTCCTTCTCCACATCCTGGAACACAAGGAGCCCTCAGCATTTCCAGGAGGTGCCCTCATGACCCAGGGGTAACCACCCTTCCCTTCTGCCCACGCAGTCCCTACCCACGAGTGTGCTGCTGCCACGACTTCAGCGTCACACATCTGACACATGCCTTAAGGAGAGTAACTCCCCAGTTTCAGTCCAGTATCACAGCCAGGTGTGCAGCATGGCTAGCAGAGAGTCAGGGAATTCTGCATGAGCCTGTCTTTGGGATGAAGGGGTCTAAGGAAAGATTTTATTTCCTAAAGCAGATGTTATTTCCTTAATACCTTCAGGTCAGGCATTTTTCTCCCTACACATGTATCAAACAAGAGCTCAGCACGTCTGTGACCCTCTGCAGCCCTGTGGGGTGACCCCCGAGCCCCCCCTGGCCTCACCAGGCGCAGCTGAGTCTCCTCCTTCAGCTGCTTCCGTGCCTCAGTCAGTGCCTGCCCGTCAGCACTTCTGTCCTTGGTGGCCTGAGGTAACAAACAGACACAGTTCACTTGGTATTGTGTACTGCCAGCCCTCACTTGACCTCATTACTGGCTTTTCCCCAACACTTGGAATTCTGCAACAACTCAGGACAAACCAGCACAACTCCTACTTCCTGATTTGCCTGTCCCCCCCGAAGTAAGTCCCCCTCCCTCCTGTCCCCTGACACATTGCCCAGCGAGCTGTAAGCTGTGGGAGTGCCTGGCTCCGTGCAGGCTCCCTGCTCCATCCCTATGGCCAGGCAGGATTCCCTGTGGCAGGGCCCATCTGTTCTCTCTGCACAGCGCCCACCTGCCATTCCTCTAATCCCCTGTGGGGTTTGTGTGAGACACACAAGGAAATGAACTCTGCTCCAGACAAGGCATTCAGGCTAGGCCTGCCCCAGGGCTCTGCATTCACACACACACACCAACCTTACGGCTGGACTCCAGGATGTAGGAGCTTTCTTCTTTAACCCGCTCCATCTCCTCCTGCAGTGTAATGATCCTGTTGTTGGCAACTGCAAGCTAGGAACAAAACACAACAGTAACGCACCAAAAACATGCTTCACTTGTTTTTTCCTCTCTTGACCCCAGCAGATGAGGAAGATTTGGCTGGAAATGGAGGATGAGCAGCACACAGCACCCTTAGGGACAGGACACCTGGCCCAGAGGAATTTCCAGAGATGACAGCACTGCAGACTAACAGATTATTGTAAGTATATGATCAAAGGCAAAAGGAACTTCAGAAACTCCTTCTGGCTTTGTAACTCACAACTCGGGTAAGGCTCACGCACGGGAGCAGCTCAGAGACATTCCAAGCGATCAGCCACGCTATCCTGTGACAAACCCAAACAGAACTCCCAGAGCTCAGACCCAACACGTGCGTGGCTGTGACGTGTGACGTGGCTCATCACCTGCCCCCCGCCTGGCACAACGCCTGCGCTGTCACCACAGCCTCACTCTGCATATGCTGCAGGCTTCCCTTGGCAACTTCATTGCCAAATCCCAAAAACACTGCAGTCACCACTGCAGTTCACCTCCTGGTACCACACCACTGTGCAGGTAATACACCAAAAGCCAGTCATTGCATCAGGTAACACCTCCTGCCACTCATCTGCCAGGGAACTGACCCCAAAATATTTTATGACACTTATGCTATCAGCAATGAGCAGCAGACCCATGTTAAAACACAGACTGCATGAGGTTACTCATGCTCAGGGTGGACATCTCACCTATAAGGACCTTTTTTTTCCTTTACTTTTTGCAAATTTACATAAACATACAGTTGACTTCCTAGCTTGTGCTCAGTAGTGATGGCCAGTGAAATTCCTTGGCAGGTCAGCCATTTCAGTGCCATCATTTAACACCCCTCATTCTGTACATCTGAAACGAACCCCTCCTTCCCTGGTTAATCCTTAACTCCCAAAGGCCAAAGCATCTGGTGGTTTTCCATGACACTTACCTCCTCGGTCAGCTTGGTGTTGGATTTCTCCAAGGCATCCACCTTGGCCTGCAGGTTGTTTACTGTAGCACTGTTGAAGAGAAAAAACCCTACAGTCATTCCTTCACCTTTTAAAATCCTGTTTTGTCTTTTGTTCTACACGATAATAAAGAGCCAAGAGAACATGTGTTACCTTAGATGTCTATTGAGTTCTTCTACATAGTTCTTCTGGTCCAAAATAGCAGTTATCTGACCATCTCTGGAAAAAAGAAACAGGACAGCCTGGAACACCTGAACACACATTCCCAAGAGGGGAGCAGCAAGACAACTGTGTGTGCACCTACCCTTCGCTGCCTTTTGTGCTGTTCCCGTCTTTCAAGTACATGGAGAAATCGATAACTCCGACCTGGAGAAGGAAAATTTGCATTTTGCTTTAAACACTTGGTTTCTAAGGCCAAGCCACTGTTGCCAGGTGTGGAAGTTTTGAGTTAGGACATCAGCACCTGCAGCACTTCAGCAAGGGTTCACTACATCAGTTAGCTATGCAAAATTAATGCATTTTTCCAGCTTAAATGAGCAGAACAAACCCATTAAGTGAACATCCAGTACCTGGGAATCCAGGTCCTCTCCCTTCATGCAGAAGTTGGCGTCGATAACATTCAGACCTACGAGAAGGCCAGCAATGATGGCACCTTCCTCCTCCATCATCAGTGCATTGGGCTCATAAAATTCACTGTGGGAAGAGATACAGAGCAGTGAGATGGGAAAGGTGATCAGGATTTTACGAGACAGCAGAAGTGAACCTAACTGAAAAGAGTCCAGCACTCACCTGAGAAGATCCTTTCTGTTAATCAAGGCTTTCATGTACTCTGAAAGTTTCTTCTGCATCAGAGCCAGGCGAAGCCAAGCTCTTCCTCTGCCCACAGGCGTCCTACAAAGGCCAGACACAAACATTTCCAGACACTCTGCAAGGCACAGTCACCAACAGCTTTAATAACCCCACCCTACCTCAAGCTTCTGCACTTCTAAGACAGAGCTGGCACTGGTGCAGAGAAACACGAGGTATGTAAGCACAAATAGGTGCAGACCGATTAAACCAACACTGTTTGTCTCTAAACTCATGATGTTTGTGTTGCCATACTAAAAAGATATCCCTGGCTTTATCCTTGTTGGATGCTGCCACACAGATCAGCTGCTTCAGCTCATCACCTTCTGAGTCACAACCAATTCTGCCTAAGTCACAGGAATATGCACAAACCAGCACAGCTGCCCAACAGCACTCCTTGGGGTGGGACAGGCTGGATGGGAATCTGGCCAGACACTCAGAAACACCTGGCCCAGAGTTCTGTTTTCCTCAGGTGCTTCGCTCCTGAACACCCTCACAGGATGCCACGGGCTCGAGTGCCAGTCCTTCCCCTCTAACACACTGACCTCACCTGGCACGAGCAGCAGCAGCCCAAGGAAGCCATGGCCAGTACTGCCCACTCCTGCCTCACTAACAGGACCTGGCACTTCCAAAGGGTCACTCTGAACACAAGGTTTAGAAGCGCACCCTAAAACTGTACTTCCATTCATTTCCTATTACAATGCTCTGCAACAGGAACAGGTACCAGGAGCTCTGGTACAGCACTGGTCCTGTCAGCTGCTGCAGGAGCCCTGCACACACCTCCAGGAAAAGTACTTGTCTGTATGAACATGACTGAATACTAACCCAAAAGCAATTAATTGAATTTATCCACCTATCCTTTCAGCAAAAGTAACTCCATCCCTAGTCCCGATCCTCATACAAAAAGCTTCCTTACCCATTTATTCTATTCCAAGCTAAAAGCTTCTTAGTTTCTCTTACCATTAAATAGGTAAGCCTGAATGTGATGTCTTAAATTCCCACTAAACTTGTACAAGTCATATATGCTTCCTGTGGCTTTCTGCCTCCCTTCTTTAACTAAAACAATGATCTTGTCCAGCTTGGTGCCTAAGCTTTCCTCTCACAGACACTTTACCTGAAGTTATGTACAAGAAGAATTACCTACATCAGCCAGAAAACTACTTAAACTGTTATAACCTTCCTGTTCATTCCCTTCCTCTTGAGTCTGACTTCAGAAATGCTCAATAAAGGCTGTTCCCATGCCTGAGGCACAAGCAGCAAACACACTGCTGCCCATAAGCTGCCACACTCCTTACAGAGCAAGAACATATTCTCTGCTCTCCTGCTGCAGATCCTTGATGATGAGGAAGAGAGCAACGATCCATTTTTACCTGCAGAAGGTGACAGATGTATTCCTAAAGGTTCATCCTTCCTTCTCTTCTTCAGGATCCCTCACACAATAAAACCCATATTATGTACTCGTGCAACACAGGAGCGTACTTACTTCAGCCCTGGGAGATCCTTAACACTTGCTGTAATCTCTGCAGCCTCAGGAACAAGTTTTTCTACTAATTCTAGAGGTCCCCAAAATGACTTATTTTGCCCAAGAAAAGTCTTTTTGGCTAAAAAACAAAAAGAAATAAAAATGAGCCCATTAGACCTGTGCTGATATAACACATTCTCAAACAAGTGAACAAATTAGCCAAATCCTGCCAGAATGGTTCCTCTGGGACTGCTGCTGGGCAGGCACTTGGTATCCTGGAATGTCAGGATGGTTTGGGTGGGAAGAGCCCCAAAGACCACCCTCCTCTGCTTCCCATCTCCAGCGACTACCACACAAGGGCATCACCTAAAGGCCAGTCCATACTTGGCCATTTGAGCTGTGACTCAGGATTTCACAGTCAAGCACGTGCTCTGCTTTAAAAGCAGCTTCAAGGCATGAGCTGCACACAGCCCAAACCATGTGTTTAGGCAGAGCTATTAAGAAAGGAGCTCAGGGGTTGCAGTTCCTCTTCCAGCAAAGGGATGCATTGCTAAAGCACAAGGAAGTGCAGAAAAAGGAGTCACGAGCTTGCCAAAGGCCAGCTGAATCCCTGTTCACCCAGTTATACCCAAGACAACTGAACTGCTGTTTTCAACGCCGCAAAGCACCTGCAATGCCTCAGCTTCCCCCTCCAGCAGGTTTTGTGCCTTGCTTTGCCTGCCAGGGCACTGTGGTGACAGCAGTGACCGTGCTCAGCCTCTCCTGGGTCCCCTGCAGGCTGCAGAGCTCTGTCAGCGCCCAGCCCGGGTTACCTTTGAGGCCGTGCTTGAGGCAGTGCTCCATCACCACGAAGAACTGCTGCAGGGGCGCGTAGTCCGAGTCCAGCGTGCGGCCCAGGTTCAGCGCCGACTCGATGAGCCCCTTGATGCTCAGCTTGGCCATGTTCATCAGGTTCATGCGCTCGTTAGCCATGAGGTAATTGGGGTCTGCAACAAAGGAGGGAAACTGCTGGTGAGCAACAAAAGCTGGTTTTACTACAGTAAACATATCCCACCTTGCTCTTTTGTTTCCTCAGCTTTGAAGGCATTTTTGGGGCAGCGAGTTTCACAGGAGGCGCTCTGCAGGCCTTTCGTGGAGAAAAATCAGTATCAACTAGCAGTTTAGGGCCAAAGCCACAGTGGCACGGCAATAGACAACATATCATACTGAGGGTGCCTTAATACCTCAAATAACTACAGGAGCTCCCTATTTTCAAGAAGGACATTTGGAGCCTGGTGTTCAACCTGTGCTTTGCACCTTGACAACGTGTCTCTGACCATCACTTGTCCCAACTCACATCCCCAGCTACAAACTGGTAATAATCCTCCAGCTGTGGTTTGTTCTGGTTTCTTCTTCCATCTAAAGATCACCTTGGACCCCCTCACACTTAATCCAGCAATATGTGCCTCTATCCCAACTTGCATCTCTCTTCCTCAAGACTATTTTTTTAAGCTTAATATAATATGGAGCCAACTCCCACTTCCCTCTCTTGATTTAACACTGCCACTGGTTTTCACCAGTGAGGAGCTGATCTTCATGGCTCTTAACAGGTCATACTAAACCCCCAAACTCACAGGTGTCCTAGGATTACATTCTTCCTCTTCCACATTATAAACATCCAGACCTTTAGGCCTGCTAGTCACACCCAAGTTTTGAGCTGCTGTTCTCAGGTGCCAGCAGTTTCATCACAGTAAATCCCCCATTTATCCAGTGCTGCTGCCAACAGCCAGGGACCCTTGAACCAAGCTGCCGCCTCCACGAGTTAATTAACTACTCCTGACCAGAGATCTGACCTGAGGGTATCTCAGAGGCACCTTGTCAGCACCCACCAGCCAGAAAGAGAGCCAAGAGCCCAGCTAATACACCCAGAGCTGAGTGCATGTCACTGTGGGCTGGGAAAACCCAGCACAGGGAGACAAAGAGCTGGGCCAGCACCAGCATCCAAACCTGATAGCACAGCTCATTTGTTCAGTTCCTCCAAAGCAGCTCAGGATAGCACTTCTCTCATTCCCCTTCTTCTTCAGAGTGAAGCAGCAGCACGAGTCTCCTCCTCTAAATTTATTTCCATAGTTTAGAGAACTTCCAAGTACTCATTTAGGAGTACAGTGCTCAGAGCAGCACTGGACTGCAGAAAGACTGAACTTGGTGAGGTGTTTTTACTGCCTTTCAGGACTACTGCTGCCTGAGGGTGCTGGGTCTGGCTGCTCTGGAGGTACCCTGAGCACATGACATGCTCTGGATTTCCAATCCCTTTGATGACCTACAGTGTAGCTAACAGTCACCATTAGCAGGAATGGAGACTCAGAAAAAAATCAGGCACAGTACTGCCAATACAGAGACCTCATTCTCTCTCATCACATTTCCTCACTGGCCAAGGCCACTGATCTGATGAGTAGCAAGGCATCCACAGTGACTCTGCTTGGGTGGCAAACCATCCCTAACACAGAATTAAAGGAACTGTACAAGAGAACACCAAAGAAAATGCTCATTTGGCCATGGTTATGGGCTAATTCCAATAGAAAAATATTTTCACCATGTCACACTAATCCAAGGTTTCAACTTCCTTAGTCTGCTGTAAGCAACTGCACTCTGCACGTGCAGTTTATCCAAGATTCTCACCTTGCAAACCAGTTAGCTTATATAGTGTGAAACTGGATAAAATCCAGAAGGTTTTTTCCAAAAATTAAATGCTAACTAATTGGTGCTCTTGTTCTACAACTGCACCATGCACACCTTTAAAGAAGGCAGGGTAGGCAGGCAAGGCTGACTTTTACCCAGTAAAACTGTCAGGCTGGCTTAATTTAAGCTGGGACAAGTCTGATCCTGGTGTGCTCCATCTGAGCTGGTACCTTCTCCAATTTCCTTCTGCCTCTAACTGCAAAACCTCTGCCTGGGCTTCCTACACAACCCACGTCATAAACTTTAAAAAGTAAATTCCCAGCCCTTGAACTTTGCCTTTGCACAGGGTTTCAAATAAAGCAATGTCCTCTTAGGACATTCTGTTATTTAAATATTGCAGCTTCTACAGAACAGCCATCTTTTCTAACCAGCTGCTTCCATGAAGATGTTTTCAAAAGCATTTGAGAATCTTGTAATTTGTTTAAATGTTACAATCTGTACCCAGGAATCTGAAAGTCAAGAGTCAATGCAATGCAGGATCTCAAAGCTTTAAGCTGTGACTGGTCTTGGCACTCCTCATTTGGTGACAATAAATTTTATCACTCCTCACACTTACTCTAGAACAAGGAAGAAGCAACTAAAATGAAGCTAAAACTTGGATCAAAAGCAGGGAATGATGAGACACTGGAGAAGTGAACAACCCCACTGGAAAGCAATGCCAATTCATTAGCACTGCGTCATGGTTCTCCATCTTACATCAAGAACACCAACTTAAAGTAACCTAAAATTTAACACGGCTGCTTCCTTGTGGCAGAGAAACACCTCTCACCTGACAAAATAAATGCAAAACAACTTGTACAGTGTTTTATGAAAAAAAGAAGTCTCAAGCCCCTCTTTTTTCCTGAAAGCCTGCCTTGGAAAATGCTCTTCTCTGGGAAGCAGCATGGGCTGTTGTACCAGGAGAGGAGGCTGTGGGCAGCACCCCGGCACAGAACCAGCACAGCAGCTAAAGGCACCACGGTGGAAGATGAGCAGCAAGGACCATGCTCAGTGCATGAGAGCATCAGCCTTTTGTGCTGCAAACACCTGAACCCCATGCAGGAGCAGTTGTATTTCAGCCAAGTACCAACTTGCTTGACTACTTGCTACGTTGGGGATTCAACTATTTCACATCTGCGCAGTTTCTTAAAAACCAAGAAAGAAGTGCTACAAATAAGTCTGTAGTTTAGTACTTCACAAGTTCTAAAAAAAATTCACAATGCAAGTTTGAAAATAATTTTTGCCAAGCCTTGGCAAATACTGCCAGAAAATCTGAAGAATCTAGACAGAAATACTGCAGAAAATCTAAAGCTTCAGAGTGATTTCTGAAATATTTTTTAACATTCAGCTTCCATATGCTGCTGCAACCTTTTAAGCTGTGCTTCTGCCTGACTCAGGAAACTACTGTCTCTGAAAGCATTTAGGAGAAGGCTAATAGCCCTTGTTGATCTACTTCTTCTACCTCCACTTCAAGTCAAAAGAGCAAAAAAGACCACAAACATTTATTTAAGCAACACCAAGAAAATGCAGGAAAGCCACAGCTACCGGCACTGGAAAGGGAAACTAACTGCATTTTGCACTCAGGCTCAAAATAATAGTGCAGAAGCCAACGATTAGCACAAACAAGAGCTGTGAGATGTGGGTGTGGAACGCACCTTCGGAATCATCGCGCAATTGCTCCACCACATCTGTCAAATCCTCCCAAGAGTCTTTGCAAACAGCAAAAGGAAAGGAAAAGAAAGAAAAACGTCATGCAAGCCGTGATCTAAAGGAAAGATTCAAAATCAAGGTGTAAGAAAAGCATAACTGAAAGGGAGATTTGCATCATACAAGACTTAATTCATAGTGGCAAGAGATCTGCAAGTCAAAAAGGTTCATTAGTCTGCACAAAGCAACAGAGCAAAGCATTTTTCTCCCAGAGTCAGACCAGGGCAGGCTTCAGAGAAGCTGCAGAAGTTTTGTTTCTGCGTTAACACAAGCAACATTTTTGTAAAGCACATCCTAAAAAGAAAAGCAACAAAAGCATTACTTTATAAATAAACTTGTGATATTTATGCAATGTCAGCTTTTACTTCAATTTCCTCACCTCCAGCCCCAAAAAGAGCTGCTGGCAGGGACACAGCCACACATGGGAAGCAGACACGCTCAAGGAAAACACACTCTGAGTGCATTTTAAAGGTTTGGCAGAGGTTGAACTCTGTCATGGCCCTCACCCCAAATGACAGATCCCACAGAGGTGACCCAGCTGAGCCCTATATGGGTCCCAGGCTGGTGATGATCCCCTAAGGACTCAGGGGAGCACCTCTCTCCTTGGCGGGGCCAGGGAGGTCTCCTGGGAGGGGAGCAGGCAGGACAAGGAGAACTGGTTTCAGCACACCCACTAAACTGCTCCAAATACTAACACATTCCAAACCCAGCGAGCTGAGCCAGACAAACACCCCGGACTCTGGGCATTTTTCACTGCCTACTTACGCACCCGTGCTCCTCCCCAGCGCTCACCCGCCATCGGCAGAACGTCCAAAGCACGGCAAAGGCTCCGTCCCCCTTCCCCAGCCAACTGTGCTGACGATGTGAGCAAAGTCCAGAGCTGCGGGCCCTCCTCCCTCCCGCCCCGGAGCCCGCACAGAGCCGAGCCCCCTGGGCCCGCACCTGCCACTGCGCCATGGAGACCTTCACCAGCATCCCCCCGGGGCTCAGCGCTACTGCAGGAGCAACAAGGACCTTCCCCGGAGGAAACCCCTGCTGTTTCAAGGCCAAATCCCTGGTGATGCTCTCCCCCAGGTGCCACAGCGATGGCTGCTGTTGTCCCGTGCCAGGTGTTGCAGCTTCCCAAGGGCCAGGAGGACGGAGCTGTCTCTGATGCTTCCCGGGACCCCACGACTCAGACCATCCCGGAATCCCTACCTGCACACACTAAGGGAAGCCACACACCACCACTGCAAGGTCTTTTATCTAATACTGACAGGTTGGAATTTTTCCTTAACCCAAAGCATAAACAGGGAAGTACAACCAAAACAAGATTTACCAGTACCTGGGTAACAGGGACAGAGACAACTGACAGGCTTCATTTCATCTTTCTCGTTTATTTTTAACCCTTCCTTAGCAAGTAACCCACATAAAGCTCCCAGAGAAATATCAGAGTAATAAATATTTTCTTCTCTTCTAGCCATACAAGCCATAATCCCATCTTCCTACTAGCAGGAACTGCATGAATTTAAACTGATACTATGTCATTTGCATAGGTTTAGAGGCAAAAGCACAAAATTAGCATTTTCTTACCTATTTTCATTCATTCTCCATGCATCCACATGCACTTTGCATAGAGTTCATTTCTTCTTTTACCTTGTACATTTTCCCACTTGTCTGGAAATTCCACCAAGCAACACTCTTCCCACAGGAGAATTACAAAGACCTGAAACTCTATAGTTTCCATGGTTCATATGGGGTGTGAAAAACTCAATACTTTTGATTATGACAGAAAGTATTTAACTCGCTATGTAGGAAGTTCAGAAAACAGGATGACCAAGGCTTTTAAATCTCCATACCACAATTAACCCATTCCAACCAGATTCCCAGGAAGATTAGTATTATGGAACCGAATATCCCACTGGAATGAACAGTCAAGCCAGTTCTTCAGGAAGGGAATGGAGAACTTCTCTCTAATATATTAATCACGAAAATCTCATCTGTTATTTGGACAACAGAGGGGTTTGAAGTCACTCTCCTGGCTGACACAGCAGCAGCATCTCACTGAAGGAGCGGGGATACCTTCCCAAGCCAAAGAAAGCTTCTACTAGTAAACCCTGGGAGAATGGGGTAGCATCAAAATTATTTATTATTTCACGCTGCTGCTCAACATTTACTTTGTTTTTAAAGGTTGAAGTTATTAGGCTAAAATAGAGCTGGGAGTCTAAGCCTTTCTGAACCAATGAACTTCATCTCACACACAGCATCTGGATATGAAGTTCCTCCAAAGACAGATGAAATGCAATCACAGAATCACAGACTGCCTTGGGTTGGAAGAGATTTTGAAGTTCATCCCATTCAACCCCTGCCTCTGTCCCCTGCATGGGCAGGGACATCTTCCCCTATCCCAGGTTGCTCGAAGCCCCAGCCTGGCCTTGGACACTTCCTGGGATGGGGCAGCCACAGCTTCTCTGGGAAACCTGTGCCAGGGCCTCACCACCCTCACAGGGAACAGTTTGTTCCATCCTTTGTTCCAAAGGTCCTAAGTGTTCAAACAGGTCAGGACTTCTAAAATTATTTGTAAGTACAGAAATTTTAAACAAACTCATAAGGAAAGGCTCAGCCATCAGTAAAATAACCTAAAAAACCCCAAGGCATAAGTTTTGGGAAATGAAAACTAAGCTTGATACAGAAAGTCTGAAGTGATGCTGCCAGGTCAGCCCTGCTGCTGGGAAAGGCTTGGCCCAAATCTGGACAAATATTCCTTTATTACAAAAGGGGAACCTCTGGTAGCATTACTACATTTAAACTGCATTCTGATATTCCTTACCTTAGAAATACATTTAATAGTAAATAAAGAAGCCAAGGAAAAAAATTAGGTAGATGCTGTTCATGTTATGGGAGGTACATAACTAACTCTTTCAGCTTAGGTTTGCCAACACGATGGATCACTAACTGTTGACAAAGAAAAGGGATCAGCAAAGGGTTTCAGCACCATGTTCAAACACTCGGCAAGCCCAAAATCAGAGAAGCCACCAGGCAGTCTGCAGCCTGGAATGCCAGGAACCATCTACTCAGAACAGAAAACCATTTACTTTAAACCCCACTGCATAAAAATTCCATCTCTAAATATATACATAAACAGCGAGCCTTGCATACAGAAGAAAAGAGCAGTCAAAGATCTGTAACAAACCAGAAGGAAATGAAGCACAGACAATGTGGAAATTCCCAGCCCACTCTCCTTTACAGCTATGGGACAAATAAACAGCCAGAGTACATCACACAGTTTAATCCCACCCTAAATCTTATTCCTATCTCCACATGATTACCAAATAATTACCTGATTTCTCTGTGTTGCCACTATGTGCAGCTATATGGAATGTTTCTGCACAACCAGCCTGTTTTCAGAGGGAACCACGTGACTGCTATGGGAAACTTCTCATCCTATTTTAGACCTTGACAGTTTACACCAAGAAACTAAAAACCCAAACCCTTGGGGTTTTTTTCCCCATCTTTCACTTCCCAGTTCGGTTGATGCCCAAGTGGTTTCTCTGCGGCATTTGTGACTCGCCACCTCTGAGGGACATAAACCTGTCCAAACTCCCCAGTTCTGACTTCATTTAGACTGACACAGCTTAAAAGAGAAAAAAAACAACTCTTCAGAGTAATTTCTGCATTGGAGTCTGGATTACATGACCCAACTGTTATTCCCAAGATTTATGACCACAAACACACTGGAATTCATTTAATTTGCATTTACTGACTTGACATTTCTTCTATAAATCAGGTGTCCAGCTTCTTCAAATTTCTCATCTGTTTAGGGGTTTCTATCATCAGATGTGTTTTAAGTGGCTTTTTCCAAATATAGAGTCATCTCATGTAGAAGTTTTTGTCCACACCTGAAAGGTACTTGCCACTCCCAGTACAATTCAAATTTGTTTTCTAATGGGAAAGGCCCAAAGCACTGAGAAATTCCACCTCAGCCACAACTCTACTGTTCCTATTCCACACTACTAGAGAAACCCTAAACCCAAGTTAATTGCTGCCAGTTTGCAAAACAAAAGCATAACCATTAAGGTTAGCTGCTCCCCTAAATCATTTTGAGGTACAAAAAACCACGTGGACAGAAAATGGAGAAAAAAGGTCAAACCTGACTGATGATTCAATAATCAGTGCAACAGATGAATGGCCAGGAGGTTTTAAGGAGAACGTTTGCTTTTCCTGAAGAGCTCCACAACTCCTTGTCATGGCATTGTTCCTGATACAAGCACATGTCAGGAACTAAAACTTTTAAATTAGGTCAAAAAAGAAGAAAAAAATCTGACCTTAGCTTCTGCCCTATAGAAAAGATAATTTCATTTTTTGCATATTATAAATTCTAATTCAAATTTCAGCTCTTAATGCGAATAGAGTAGGATTATTAAAGAGAGGAATACTGTAATTCTTGAAAGTTCTCTCAAGTTAGCACATGTATTCCTTCTGGACACTATTACAAGGTGATCCCATGAGGACAAAAATTTCCACAGTTCTATTTTGAAGCTTCACATGATTATTCAAGATAGAAATTTAACATCCAGTAAACAGCCTAAAAAAACCCCCTATTTTGTACAACTCCTCGCCAAAGTTGAGAGCAGTGTTCAAAGCCATCCATACACATTCTGTTCAACATTCAACAGAAATAAAATCCAGGTGGTTTTTACCTCCATCCCTAAAGTTGCCTCCAAGACCGTCATACGCACTGCAAGCGAACAAGGTTAACCACCACCAAAGTCATTTAATTTTGAGGGGCCTGCAAAAGCCAGTCAGGTTCTGAGAGTCTTATTAGCATCACAGTCTGTTTAAAAAAATTAGTTCTTTCCCTATTCCAAGCAGATTTACAGTAAGCAGCAGAATCTGCTTACTTTAATATGCAGAGTTGCTTCAATCAACTGAAAAAGCGTATTAATTGCTTTCATTGTTAAATGGAGTGGCCATGCTACAGGTTATATGGAATATACACACTTGCAAGCAACTCAGTACCTGCTGCTTGCTTTTAATTTGAAGAAAAGTTTTGCTTCTCTGTTCTCAAGCTCCAGCTCTGTGCAGGACTGGAATTGCTGTGACTGGCTCTGAAGGCAGGATGGCTGCTCGAGGGCTGGGGGCACAGCAGATCACAGGGTGAAGAGAGGCCAGGGACAAAACTCTCCAGAAGCAGCCAAAGCTGAGGGACAGCAAATGGAAGGCTTCAAATCTTAATCCAACAAGCTCCTGGATTTGGTATTTACTGCAACTTGTATTTTACATGTCTTGATTTCTAAGGAAAAAACTGTCCCCCTTTGTTATGCCTTTGGAAGAATTCTGCAGTTTTTCTTTTCCTTCTTCATAATTCCCACCTTTGCACATCAGTTTTTTTATGGAGACACTGCAGGGACACAAGCCCACGCTCCTGTCCCCCTGACCTGTGCACACCCTGCAGACACAGCAAGTGCTGATACAGTAGCACCAGACCCAACACCGGGATACAGCTGTGTCAGCTTTCCTATTGTCAATGCTTTTCCTGACCTTCTCTGTTCAAAACACAACTTGCATCCAAATACACACCCCAAACAGCCAACCAGCAACCTTAATTTACCTTAAATGCATAATGATCTTCAGGAAGGTTGCTACAGTGCTGCTCTTTTGCATTTATTTTTGACATGAATAATATGGTAAAGAAATGAGCAAATGCTGTTTTCTAACCCCCTTCTGGTATTCAAAGACTGACTGTAAGTACACCTTGAAAAACACTGGAGTAAGATCAAGGAAGGTCTCTGTGTACCACACAAGAACATGGGAATTGGAAGACAACTAAATTCCTGCTCACCCAATACTCACCTCCCTGAACCCCTGGGATATGCTTCAGAGGGAATGCTAAATTTCTCCCTTTGAAACCTCTGTCTGGTGTCCCACTGTGTGTCTAAGTACTTGGCAAGGCAAATCCAAACCCAAGGGCTACAGTCACTGCAAGCAGCTGTCAAATGGAAATTAAATTATCCCTTGGAAATTTATTTTAAAGCTTAAATCCCCACCACAATTTCACTTGCCTCATTCAGCAAGACAATATTAGACACTGCTGACTTAAACAGGCAGCATCAAACAGGCCAGGTGAGACTGCTTGGTGGAGTGGCATTTCAGGAGTTACTGGAAAAGGGTCAGGCACGAGAGAGAAGCTGAGGCCTCTTTGCTCTAAAACCAAAAGGTGCATCCAGCAAGGGCACTCAGAACCTCAGCACCTGCAGAAAATTCATCACCTCTCCTTCTTCCCCACTTGTTTATTGGCAGAGCACTGCATAGATGTCCTTCGTGCTTCTAGTACTCAGAGCATTCAATCCTCGTCCCGCTATTAAACTGTTTATCAACCCAGATGACAAATCCTTTTTCCAGGGGAAAGCAGGATGTGCTACATCCCCACGTTTCAGGCTTCCAAGCCATTACAAACAGCAGCTCATCGGAGGCAAGCAGGGGCACTGTGATGGCATCGTCACCTGACAGCGGGCATCGCTGCGTAATCGCTGGGGCTTTCCAAAAACTCCCCACGACCACGCACACGCTGCGGTGCTGCCACTGTGCTCCCCCGGTACCGGCTGGCTGCTCACTAACGGAGCTATCAGCCCCGGTTTAAGGGCAAATCGTGATACAATGTTCTCGCTGAGCACGCATCCCGGTTTTCTTCCCTCCTGAGATACGCAAACCTGACACAGCTACAAAGACAATTCGTCACCAATCTGCCTCGAAGGGCTGGGTTACAAATCCGGAGGGCAATGTGAAGCAGCGATGTGCCCGCGGCTGTCCAGGCTCCGCAGGCAGGACACGAGCATGCGGAGCCGGAGGCGCCCCCTCCCCAGCGGCGCAGCGCCCGAACAAAGCCGGCCCGCGGCTCCCGGGGCACAGCCGCACCGTACCTTCGTGGGTAGGCTCGGGGTCGGGTGTCAGCGAGATGTCATCCAGCTCGCGCAAGCACAGCCACTCTCCATCCATCGACACGCGGAATTTGCAAAGATAGATGGTCTCCATGGCAGCCTGAGTGATCTTGTCTGTGGTGGGGGTTGGCATGTCGCTTTGAGGCGTCAGAGCAGACATGATGACTCAGCTGGTACAACAACAACGGGGGCAAAATAAGGACTAAAAACAAAACCTTTCTGAAGAAGAAAATCAGAAATACCTTGCGATTAAAGGACAGATTGCTCAGGATCACAGAGGCTGCTCTGGCCTTTTCATAGATCAAGCAAGGTAAAAACGCTGCTTCTTCCCGCTTAGCTCTGCCTCCCTCCTTTCCACCGCCTGCCGTCGTCTCCAGCTATGCTAGAGGCTATGGATCCTCAGCATCCACAGAAAACCTGGCTTCTCCACCAGAGGCAGCAGGGAAAAACAAGTTAAAAATATATTTTAAAAAACAACAACAACAAAAAAAAAGAGGCAGCAGAAGCAAAAAATAGTGTCTTCCTCAGGTGATGACCGCAGCGAAAAACAAAGGACGAGCGGAGAGCAGCGTCCCGGCGCGCCGAGACCCGAGCGCGGCTCCCGTCTCCCGGCGCAGCCCGGGCAGCGAGTGCCGCCGGGATTGGCTGTGCGCAGGGAGCAGGGTGGCGACCAAAATGGCTGACTAATGAGCTGAGCTGGAAACCCAGGCTCATGTGATCGCCTGCGATTCCCAGGATGCTGCCGAGACGCTGCTGATGCGGGGCCGGCAGTCAGGCGCTCCTCGGCACAGCACCTCCTGTGCCAGCGCGCTTGGGAGCGAGCGGAGCTCCGCCGCACCCCCCATCCATCGCCCCCGGAATACAAAGGAGCAGCGCCAGCGATACAAAGGCACATTTGTATTCCGCGCACATCCCTGCGTGCCACTACACGAATTCAATCGGCACCTTTGTTTCCACGGGAGGTGTGCGAGGCGCAGTCTGCGTTTTATTCGCTGTGCCACCTTCTCAGGGGGCACCTTGGAGCTAGAATTTCCCATGTACAAAACAATGTTAGGATGGATTTATTGTCTCAGGGTAACAGGAAGGGAAAATGATCTGGCTCTAAGCACTCCAGTGACTGAGGATGAAGCTCTTTCAGCGGGGCATGTGCACATGGAAGGACAATAAAGGAGAAGGCCACAAACACTGTGACCCAATCTTATAATTGAAAAATCTCCCCTGAAAATTGTGCTGCTCACATGAGGCTGACAAAGAAATCTTGTCTCTCAGCAGGAAGAGAAACAGGCTTTCAGGTTCTCAACAAGAATATAATAATAGTATTTTATAACAGCACTGCATTCCCTGTCCCTTCCTAGCTGGCTGAACCTCACCTGTGCCCCAAGCCACATGGTCCTGGCGCTGGGGGACAAGAGATCCCAGGTCACCAGACAGGCTTCTCATTCCCAGGGTCGCTATAGTGTCACCACCCACTTCCACCAATGCTATCAGGCACCAATAAATGAGCTTATCCGACTGCATTCCTGTGTGGCTCAAATATATTTGAGGAGAGCAGATGTAAAATATCCATCTGAAATGGATGGAGAGTCAGCCTTGGAGAAGGCTGTCACCAGAACAATATGTTGGTAAGAACACGTGGCCAATGTACGGGACCTTGATTACTGTCCCTGCTTTTTGTTCCCCTAAGAAATACTCAGAGGGATGTACATCTGTTTCTTGGGCATGTGAAATGTCAAAACAGAATGCTGGATACAGAATTCAGCATGCTAATGCATATAGCTTTCAGAAGAAAACAGCACCCGTCATGTACATGCCTCATAAAGCTGGGCAAGAGGATTAAGAGCTGCTATTTCTGGCTGTTGAGAGGAAGCAGCTACTTTTGGTGAAAATTTCCTGCTTAGTGCAGCACATTTTGACACAGCAACTCTTTCCCCATTAGGCCAAACCCAAGCAAGCACGAGGCAGCCTGTTCTGACAGCGATGCAAAGGGCAATTATTTCACAGAAAACAAGAATTACTTTTGTTTCTTCTCCCCAAGAGAACAGAGTTCATAAATCGTGCTGACAGCATCTTAACTCGTATATTTATACACCCTTTCAGCAGTCACAGTCTCTAGTTGCAGCATCCACACCACATCACCCCAAAGTCTAAACACAGTGAAAGTGGCCATTACAAACTGCTCAAGAACAGCTGCTGGCCCTGGCTAACCCTTGGACAGGGTCTAAACAAACGGCACACGCTCAAAACAAACCCTTTAGAATCAACAAAGCACCATAAGCTATTGCTCAAGCTATTATCCAACAGATCTCACCTACAGACAGTTTAATTTCTTTGTTTTCAAAGCAATTAGAGACACCAACAGCACTGGGTGTAACCCTGCAGCTCCCATTTCACAACGCGGGTCTTCAGCTGAACTCAGCACAGGCAAGTGCCCCGCACATCAGGATCCCAGGGAAGGTCTGCTAAAAAATCAGGAACCCTTCAACTTCCATTGGTCCGCTTTGAACATGCAGAAAGAACAGAAGCCAGTAATCCCCTTCCAGCTGAGTTCTATTTTCAGGCTCCTTTATGCAATGATCTTGCTGCAAGTACTCCACAGAGATATTTAAAGTACTAGGAAAATGTTCTTTAACTTTTACTTATTTCCAAAAATGGAAAAAAAAAAAAAACCCAAAAAAAACAAATAGGAACTGTTTAATTGATGACTTGTTACCTTTTAATCACCACCTGAAAACCACAAGACAAACCTTCTATCCCCATCCTGTGCCCCAAAGTGATAAAAGCAACAAAGCATCTCATGAAGAAACAAAAGAAACATATGAAATAAAATGTTTTCATAAAACCTTTCATACAACTGCCAGGCAACTCAAGGGTACATGATAAGGCTCCATCAGGGTTCCAGGATGGCCATGGACAGAAATCACAGATAAATGCAGAGGAGGTTGTGCAGGATGAACCTCTTTCTCCATCTCAAACCTGTCAGGCAGCCTTGACTGGTCCTACAAACCCTCCTGTGAGCTACACTTTGGCACAAGCCCTTAGAGGCTTGGGCTAGATTGCAAAACACAGCAGGGGGCTGCCAGAACATTTTTAAGATTAAGGAACTGACTGCACTGGAATTTTAAGACCAACCACCTGAACACCAAGCACTCCGTCAGCCACCAGTATATTTGGGAGCTCAGCTGTACTGCAAAGTATTTTGAGTTTCAAAGCTGAATGAATTAGACCAATCTACGCAAAGAAACCCAAACAAATTTGCAAACCACCCTCAGGACTCCAGGGAGCATCTTTGGGTGCACTTTTATTTTCAAAGCCTGTGAGCAATCTGTGCTTCCATCATGAGGAGAAAGTTTTCTCCCTCTCTAGGTACAGATTACAAAGCAAAAAGGACAAAGCCATCTCTGACATGGAATGTAATCTAAAAAGATAAAATTAGCAACACAGCATCTACATTGCAAAGTCTGCTTCTGATTGCTCTGCCAGAACAGATATGCACATTACCTCAAATACCAGCTACTCCCAACCCTGCAAACTCAAACAGGAATGGGCAAAAAGAACTTCAACAACTAAAAAAATTAGTAACAATTTCTTAATTAAGAAGTGACGCACAAATTTTACTTTCCATACTGTGAAACACGTAGATATTATTTAAGGATTGAAGTAACTCTTATAATTGAAGGAAAGGGAAGGAAAAGCCTACTTCAAGTACCATGGTATTGGGCAAGCTTTCTGCGAGAACAAGGAAAGGTCTGGGTTTTGGTTTAGTGGATTTTTAAGGACTGCCTAATCAAGTTGCTTTTATTCTGTTTTAAGGTTTTGCTGCAGGTCAGCATGTTTAAGTGCATCACCTTGCTCTTTCTGTCTGGAACCACCTGTAACAAGCAGGCAGGTGCTACTGCCATTAAGAGCTTTTGCAGTCTCCTTCCCTAAGCAACTCTGGCCTTCACCTGATGTTTGGAATCCAGTGAGAATACAACAGAATAGTTCAGGGGTTGGGTTGTAACAGGAAAAAAAAAGACTTGAAGTAAACCTCCAAAATACTGTGAAATACTGACTTTTTGGTGTAGTGGCCACTGCCTCCCTGTAACACCTAAGACTGCAACAGAACTGCTCCTGCTGCTCTGTGGGAACAAATGAAAGATGCTCTTAGAAATGTGAGAACTGGAAAAAGCCACAACAAGAGAAAAGAGATGATGGGAAAAAGGGATTTACTGACAGAGTTTGCCCCAGAAGAAACAGAGTCCAAGACACCATGCAAATAGAGGCTGATTTCTGCTCCCTCCAGACACTGCTATCACTGCATCAGTCAGCCCCTGAGTGAGCTGTGACACTGGATACTACACAGGCAGCTCCACCTCCACGGCTCACAAAAACAAGGGAACTTTTATATGCATCTTGTAAAGGGTTTTCACAAAGCTTACATGAACAATCACTGCAGAATAAAGCTGACACGGGATAAAGCATTGCTCAACTACTGAGTTTCTCCACTAAGTCCCTGAGCACAACAAATGTGCTCATCTCAATGCTTCAGTTTCCCCACATCCAGACAAGAGCGTCTCACAAAGTTTGAACAGCTAAGATGAAATATTTTTTTCTGTAAGTCTTCTACAGAAGTAGCTCAATTCCTTGCATGCACATCACAGAGTTTACTATGGGTAAAGATCTCCTGATTAGGGAAAAATTATAAGTACAACTGAAGATTTTGACAGGGGCCTGTCATTTCAAGCAAGAATTTAGCAGAGAGGGACTTGGGACATAAGTTGGTAGTCATAGACAGTCCTTAACAGAGCTCAGAGCAAAGTCAGGGCATTTCACCTCCTCTTGGCATTACAGACATGGACTTCTTACCTCACTGATTCTAGCTCTGCTGAGTAATGCCTTCAAGTACATCAGTTTCCAAAGGAGAAAAAAAAACAGATACTCAGCCCAAGCAAATCAGCTCCTGAGTGAGTGAATGCTCACCTGGGACAGGAGGTGACAAAGCAAAGGCCAAAAGCTCAGTCACACACACTCTGGCAGCAACCCAGAGGATGAAGCTGCTGGTCATTTTTAGGATGGATAGAAAAGAGATCTCTTCTATATGTACCCATGTGTGTACTTATTTGATTTTAAAACATCCCCAAGTACTTCAGAGTACTCCAGCTTCCACAAATACACCACAAGAACATCACAAAGAATCTTACAAAGGACAACGTTATTTGCCACCCAACACGCCCCACACAGCAATGCACTTCAGCCTCTTCTGGTCTCCAGCGTGCAGTGCCCTCACCACGGATTTGTTCGCCGCACCAACACCAGGAGGAAACGTGAGAGGGTGCTCCCCATCCCCTAAACTACAGCCCGCGTGTCCAGGACAGCCTGTTGGATTTCCAAGGGCGGCACCGACGCTCTTCAAAGGGCTCTCTGTGGGGCTGGTTTTGCTGAGCTGCTGGGCCAGCACGGCTCACATCCCTCCCCCGACCGCCTCCTTCCCAACCCCACCGCCCTTCCCGGCGCCGGGAGCCCCGCGGGGCAGGGGCAGCTTTGGGGCGGGCGCCCCGAGCCGGGCGCGCCCGTGGTGCGAGAGCCGCCAGCCGGCCGGGCGGAGCGCTCGGGGCACACCGCGAGGGGAGCGGCGCCCGGGGACCCCCGGCCCGCCGCCCACCCCGCCTCGAGGGAGGCTCCCGGCCCGGGAGCAGCCCCGGTGGTACTCACGGGCTCCGTCCGGCCCCGGGTAGCTCAGCACCAGCACGGGCAGCGCGGCCCCGCCGCGGGGCGCCGGGGGTCTCCACAGCCCGGGCTGCGCGGCCGCGGCGCCGCCTCCATGGCCGGGGTAGAGGAGGAAGAACGGCGGCGAGGCAGGGCGCGCCTCCTCCTCCTCCTCCGCCGCTGCCGCCGCCTCCCCGGGCTCGGGCCGCCGCTCCATGCCGGGGGACAGCTCCGCTTCGGCCCCGTCCCGGGAACTTTCCGCCAGCGGCGGCGGCGGCGCTGCCCGCTCCGCCTCCGCCATCGCCGCCCCAGCGCCCGCCCCGCCCCGGCCGGGAAGCGCCGCGGCCGCCCCCGCCCCCGGGGCTCCCCCCGCGCCGCCGGGGAGCGGCTCGCCCCGGCCGGTGACAGCCGCCCCCGCGGATGGTGCAGGGGCTCTTACCCGTCAAACAAAGCCGGGGCACCATCTCCTACCGCCTCTCGGCTTTCCCCGGGTGAGAGCTCACAGCAGCGTTTTGAGATCCCGGGACAAAAGGGGACAAAGTCCAAGCGTATTCTTTAGTATTAAAACTGCCAAATACAGCGTACTACTGGGAATTTCACTCGGGACATTCTTCCAAAAGACAAGGTAATTAATGTGGACTGTGGTGCTGTCAAAAGGCAGGAAGCACATAAATCTGCCCATTTTTAAAGAACACCCTAACTTCCATGCACTTGAGTTAAGCTAAAACACAGTGATGTTTCTTTTAAAATCTCACATTAAAATGGCAAGCGTAAAGTTGTAAAGGCTACTGATTCCTGGAGACTGATTTCTCAGCACTGCCCCAAGTCATGCAACATGTTGCAACTAATTGAACAGATGCTTTAATCCACTTACAAATATTACAGCTGAATGTTGGAATTTCTACGTGCTAACGAGTAAAACAAAACCCTGTGTGTGATGGAATATTATGGAACACAGCTAGGAAAACCCACACATCTGGGAAAACCTTGACAACAATCGAAGGCAGCAGGAAATGTATTTCCATGTGAGTTATTCAGTATTATTTTCCTTGCCCTGTATACATAGAAATTTCAGGTTGTGATGCAGAAAGCATTATGCCCCTCTCTACTACACAGCACATTTTTGCCCAAGCTTCCAAAGGCAGCCAGGCTTACTCTGTATGCTCATTACCCTTCAACGATTATGTCTTCCAAGGGCAGAAAAACAAAGGAATAGCTCATACCTTGAAGCTTTCTACACTTCGCCTATATCAGTTCAAATATGAATCATTTATGTGCAGATGTGGCAGGACTGACTGTCATTTGGATTACTGTGCTCCAAGGGAGCGAGTGGAAAGGACCCAAGGCAGGCCCTTCCATTGCTGTGAGGGTGACAGAGGTGAGACAAAGCTGTTACCTGAGGTGTGTCCCCCCCTGCTTTAGGTGCTGCTGAGGCTGCCAGTCCCCTCCAAGCAGGACCCTGGCAAGGACAAGTGCCATCTCATGGCTGAAGCATTTCTTGGCAGTGTCAGCACCTTCTCCAGAAGCAGTACTAGAAAAGGGAAAAAGCAGCATTAACCAGGATTTTGATCCACTCCTTGCTCCTTTTCCTGATTACTTGTGGTCCTTGCCTGATTTCACATGTCCATTTTCACAGGGATTTTCAAAACCCGTTCACCACCAGGAATTTCCCTTCAGCACAAAACGTTACTCCAAGTACTTCCTAGAGACACTGTACAGGGTCCCCCCCTCCCACAGCATTAATAATCACAGCATTCCCGTGATCAGCCATACATAAAAGCATATGGGAATTATATTTATGGCTTTGTCCAGTCTCTTCACTAATCAAGTGGACATAATGCCTGGCTAATCTTCATTAACCCAGCAGCTGCCATCTGCCGGCAGGCAGGGCTGGGCCCCTGACACGCAGTGTTTGTCTCCTGCCTTCAGCCTAATCCCAGAGCTGCTGGGGAATGTGTCTGTAAGGGCACACCGATTTGTTGTTGTTTCCCTTATTTACTGCTCAATTACAAATTACCCGATTTGTGCTTGCCAGCTGCTCGGAGCTTTCCAAGGAAGCACAAAGCCAGACCCATGAAAGTCAGTTAGCCCTTCATTTTTGCATCAAGTGTGAAACATGCACAAGCAGGTTCTGTAGTAATGAGATCAGGAGCAACACTGCTGGCTATTTTGTGATGCCTGTTACACAATACCATCCCTCCCCAGAAAAAACACCTAAGCTGCTTTTTTTACCCAGCATCTTACCCCAGACTGACCTCTTGGCAGAGCCTCCAGAGCATAATTCAGCATTATCAGCAGCAGTCTCCAATCATGATCCCAGTGGAGAGTTAAAGGTGGGGAAATTCTGCTTCCCACCTCAGCAAGGCTGAAACCCTTCTCCCTGGGAAGGAGCAGCTGACCTGGGAAGGAGCTGCTCATAGTAAGGGCAGTTCAGTGCCCCCGAGACAGGACTGTTCCCATCTGTCCAGCTTAAGCTTATTGTGTTTCTACCTCTTCCTTCAACAAACAGCCTGGAAGATTACCAAGATATTCTCCAGCCAGCAGTGAACAGTGTGTTCCTGATAGAAACAGGCCTGGGGTGTTAAGGTTTACACAGGAGCCCCATAAAGCACATTTCCCTTTCAGAGCACAAGCAGAGCACCTACATGCTTGTATTACAGAACCTGGCCTGTCACTGGATCAAGAGCACACATTTGTCTCTCAGCTTCCCCACGACCATCACACACACAAAACACCCTCATGAGATGCAATCACAGTACTAAATAAAGCAAATACTCTCCTGAAATAATTTTTTATGGAAAACAAATACCTTTCAGATGGTATGGTACACCAACCAAGGCATGGGCTCCCTGAAACCTGTCCCAGATACAAGTTCAGGTTCTACCCAAGACAGTTTTTATTAAACTTCAGAAAAATTATCACTCATTCCTTCACAGCCCGGATTGGACCTGACCACTCATAATCAGCTCCTGACAAGCACTTCGGTGTGGGGTTAAAATGCATTTACCCACACCAAAAGGCATGGCAGTAATCACAACACCCTCAGAGCTTACCTGCCCATAACACCTTTGCCATCTGTAAGGTGGTCCTGCAGCAATGCTACTTAGTCCTGTAGCAGCAGACAACATTTAACATTTATCATAGGAGAAGTTAATATGGCTATCACATATATGGTTATAAAATCTAGACAAGTCCTTGTTTTTCTTCTCACTGAATTCAGGAAGGGAAACAGTATTTCAGACCACGTGAGACTAAGTAATTTAAAAGAAATACCCATACTTTTTAAGCGCTAACAAAGGTGTTAATCAGAACAAAAATTAACTACTATTAACCAAGTCTGTGCAGCTCAACACAGGAACAGGATGGACCAGGACTAGAAGCAAAACAAGAGTAGGCCAGTGGCAGCTGCTGAACCCCTTTCCCAACCCACCCTCAAGAGGTCCATCCATCCAACCTCATCTCCCCACCAGTCCCATTTAATTCCTTTTGCCTGATACTTTCCCTGCAAACTCTCAAGGCTTCCTGTTTAGGGAAACACAACAGCATCACAACAGAGGAAAAAACCTTCAGATATGGGTAAGGTGTGCAAAGGGCCCCTGTGCCACTTGGAGATGGCACCTTCTCGCGAGCCCCCTCGGAAAAACCAAATACCACCCACCTTCCTTAAGAACAAACCCCACAACACCGTGTATAAAATTTTTATTGGACTCAGTACTGCTACTTGCAGCTCTTACAAAAAGATGACTTTCACTTAAGCTTCCTGCTTTTCTTAACCCCGGCCCGAATGCCAGAGAGTTCCCCGGCATATCTGTGCAGCTCCCTCCGCACCTCGCGGACCTGGCCCTTGCGGCGGATTTTGGCTCGCCGGAATTTCTCCCGATGCTTGACCCGGGGGTTGCGGTCGATCTTCCTCCTCTTGGGTGTGAGGCCTTTGTTCTTGATCATCTGATAGGTAACCCCTCTCTTTTTATTGGGATCCTCTCCTTCTGACACCGCTGCTTCTTCAAGCACATCTTCATCTCCAGTTCTCTTCCTCTTGAGTGCCAGCTTCTCCTCAAACATTTTGTAGTATTTTAGGGCCGCTTCCTCATCCAGCTCTGACTCATCTGACGACTCAGCAGCAGCAGCCTGGCCATTAACAGGCACAGAGGCACGTTTAGGTTTGTTTTTGGTGCCGTTCATCGTGAGAAAAACCGAAAATTTGTTTTCCTTCCGTAGCTTCTCTTCCTTTTTGTCATAGTAGTTCCTCAGAAGCATACGAACCTGTGGGGAAAGCTTTTGGTCTATGACAGCGAGGTCATTGATGATATTTCTGTACTCCACCAGCCGTTCAATGACCGGGTGACTATGAACTGGCATCCTCTTGGACTTGAGAACCAGATAGAAACTGATATTGGCACAGTAGTTCAGGTAGAGATGATACTTGGTCTGCAAATAGCGACTGCCCTTCCCCTGGGGGATAGTGCCATCTCTGACCATTTGCAGCAGTGGGTGCAGCTCATCCTTGATCTCCATGAGCTTCACCTCAAAGTCCTCCATCAGCTGCAGGAGTTCTGGGGACTCCTGCTTCAGCAGCTTCAGCTGCTCCTTCTTGGAAAGGGCCTGCAGATCCTTATCAATTTTCTGCCCCTTGCTATCGTGGCCTTTCTGCTGCTTAGCCAGGTAGCCCTGGATCATGTCCAAACCATAATCATCCTCCCCCAAATCCCGCACCAACCGTCTCTGGATGACTTGAGCCTCCTGCTCCTCTTCCTCCTCCTCAGCATCGATTTCTTGCTGGCTCCGCTTGCCTTTGGCCTGGGCATCACTCCCATAGTCCGTGTCATAGTAGAGCTGCTTGCGCTGGCCCCAGGAGAGCTCATGGGGGAGCTTGGCTTCGGGATGGCGCTCCTCCAAGTCACTTTCCATGGACAGGACCCCCTCTTCATCCTCAACATCATTCTCATCCTCCTCACCTCCTTCCTCTTCTCCATCCTCAACGTCATTCTCATCTTCCTCACCTTCTTCATCTTCTCCATCCTCAACATCATTCTCATCTTCGTCACCTTCTTCATCTTCTCCATCATCCTCCTCTGCGCTGTACTCCACAAAAGGATTCCGCTCCTCCGTCTCTTCCTCCTCATCCTCCTCCTCCTCCTCGCTGTCCTCGGGCAGCTGCAGACCCAGCACCTCCTCCTCCTCCTCCTCTTCGTCCCCGGCCTCGTCGCCGCTGTCCAGGGCGGCCATCACGGCGCGGAACTGCTCCTCGTGGAAGCGCTCCACATCGTCCGCCAGCTCCTCGGGGCCGGCGCGGCCGCCGGGCACCTCGGCGGGGTCATCGGCGGGCTCGGGGGGCTCGGCCCGCGGCCGCAGGACGGTGCCGCGCCGGGTCCGCATGGCTCCGCCGCCGCGCTTCCCCTTCCGCTGCGTCCCTTCCGCTCGCTCCGGGCCCTTCCTGTCCAGCCCCGGAGCGCGGACACGCCCCGGGGACACGGGGGAGCGCCCCGGGGACACGGGGGAGCGCCCCGGGGACACGGGGGAGCGCCCCGGGCAGCCCGCGGGGCGGCGCCGTTTCGAGCTGTGATGCCACGTGGAAAAAAAGAAGAAAAAAAAAACAACAACAATCCTTTTGTTTCCTCCTCGGGGTTTTCTTCCTCTGGAAGTCCAACCGGTACAGCTGTTGTCTGTGCGGTCATCTTACGGCAACGAGGAAAAAAGCACACCTGACACCTGTGCCCTTGTAACCAAAACTTGGTATTCAGTTCCCTACGACCGGATCAAACTCGGAAAGAAGAAGTATTTTCAAAGCTCCGCGGACACCTCCGAGGTTTACACATGACTTCTCCCGTCACCGAATCGCACTTCTACAGGGATACAGGCAGCTTCAGGCTGCACAGCTTGGCAGCTGCTGCTTCATCACCTCTGCACTCGTGACTCTATCCCGTGCGGCCCAGAAAAGGAGCAATTCTTATATTTCAACACCTGGAGACCCTTCCCTAGGAGGGCTTTTAATGCAGTCTGGATTTATACGCCTCTGCACTGTCATCTTTGTGTTTTTGTGTGTCTGTCAGCCATGGCAGAGCACCAGCCCAGCCTCCCACCCTTCCCAAGGGAAAATGACATTAATACTGAGACACAGGGAAGCAATCTGCTTGTATGAGCTGCAGGCAGCCCTGCCACAAGAACAAAGTAATGAGACACAGGAGTTAGTGCAGTCCAAGCTGAGAAACCCAGAGCCTGGTAAATCAGGCATGCACACTTCCCAGCAAGAGCAGTTCCGTGTACAAGTGCAGGGGCTTTTCTCTCACCACAGAACAGGTGCAGGTGTATTTATAAATGCTCCTGTCCACCCTTTTGTAGAAAAAAACCCTGGTCAGACAGATATTCAAATTAGCTGAAACAGAGTGGGGTGCTTTACTCACTTTTTGGTGATTCATTTGGATCCTGATCAATCTGTTGGCAAACAGGTCTCAGTTTTGACTTTGAGACACTCAGCCTCTTCACATAGTCACCTCTGGATCAAAGTTTCCTTGCACAAACACAGTTTTTGCCTCAGACCGCTTTTCCAAATCAGTCCCTGCCAGTTTTCAGCCATCACCTTGCTGGATACAGGCCTGTAGAAGAAAGAGCAACAAGAGTAACTTGGGTCTGGAGACAGCATCCACTACATTTGTTGGCTATACTTTGGTGTAAAGCTTCACTTGATACTTGACCACTAAATACAACTGTCTTTGGGGACAAGGAATAGCCTCATCAGGTGACTGCTCAGTCCTGCTGGCTTTTTGTGTGAATCCACACAGGGACATCTGCAGCCAGATCCTGCCAGCCTAAAATTCCAGGTAACTTTTGCAGCCGTGACTTAGAGAAACCCAGGCCTTTCTCATGTCCCTGACCTTGAGAGTTTGAGAGTTTCCATCTTAAGTGTCCTAATCAAGTCTGCCCTTTGAAAAATCGGCATACTAACTTCCACTTGGACTTAAATGGAATTTATATGTCTCCCAAAGTTAATTTCCAAGAGCGGGAAACAATCTGTGTCTATTCAAACCTTTTCCAGGACTTAGTGAAAGCATCAGCCACTTCTGGTGAAGCTGGAGATGATCTCCAGCATGAGTTAGTTGATCCAGTCAACCAGGAGCTGCTCAAGCCAAACCAGTTTGCTGTAAGCATCATGGAACCACTGCTACCAAGACAACAATCAGGAACTGCTGCTGGTCTGTTTAGATGCACCATTCTGTTGGCTTCCAAGTGAGAAAGGAGGAGCAAGGAGAAGCACAGGGCAGACTGCTCATGGATGGTGTGTTGTGTGGAGAGAGAGGTCCTGTGCCTTGGTGCTGTCCAACTCTCCCAGCACAGCAACAACAATTTCACCCCACTTCACTCAGGCACCTGCCCAGCTTCTTAGCTGGAAAATCCTGGTTCTGCATGTCTGAGGGCAGCAGGAAGCACAGGCTATGTGAATTGAGATTGAAACCACAGGGCTGGTTCCCATTTCTTTTCCAATTCTCAGTTATTCCACCTCTAGCCTCTGCCCTGCAGGGAGGCTGGGAGTCCAGCTCCCAATGCAGCCCATTGCCAAATGCCTGCTCGCCCAGATAAAATTCCAGAAGTCATCCAGTAAAACAGCAGTAATCCATAAAAATAACAGTACAGAACATAAATCTTCCTCTCAAGATCTAGCAAGAAATCCCCAGAGACATGCAGGTGGCTGAAGGGACTGAAAATAGCTCTCATGTCATCATATCCACAACAAGGGACTGCACACACACGTGTAGATTTAGCAACTGAAATCCAGATATGCTGAGCACCAACAGCAAAGGAAAACCACCAAAGTGAACAGAAAGACACAGCTAGAATTCTGCTCAGTCTCTGCCCTGACATTTGAAAATATTCTCCTTGCATGTTCCCAGTGCCATATTTTTTGTTATTGCAGCTGGGCAAAACAGATCAGCACCAGCCTGCCTTGCTTGTTGTCTATCCTGGTGCTGGCATCCTCCGTTCTTGTATAATTCTAGCAAAATTCTTACAAAAAAGGGTGATCAAACAAACAGTACTTTAGACAGCCATCCCTACCAGCACTGGTGAGCCAGGTGAATTTTTTACTTCCTGCCAAAAATGGGGCACAAGGGAACATCTTGCCCCTGTCTCAGAGAGAGGGCTGCATAAAACTGTTAGCAATGCCTTCTGGGATGGAGAAAGGAAACAACCCCACATCTTTGCTTTGCTACAGACAGATCCCTAACGAGAGCACAAGGTTTGTAAAGAACTGTGGAAGAACCCAATGCCCTGCAAGGAGTTAGCTGTGATCCCCCATCATCCCCTGCCAAGTCCCAAGCTCCCCTTGCACATGAGCACTGCTGATGTAACCTGAAAGCTCCTTGCATCATGCAGCTGCAGGGTGAGGGCTTTGTGCTTGAGGAAAAAGCTCAGGGCACACAACCAGGGACTTGGAACAGTTCTGGCCTTAGGGACTCAGCCAGCAGGGTCTAGAAAAGGGAGACATCCTGCAAGGTCACAGTAGCCAGGATGCTTAGGAGCACTGTCAGAAGAGTTCAGCCTCTTGAAGAAGCCCAGCAAGAGCAACCAGGTCCTTGCTAAGCTTGGGTTTCCCTGAAAAAGTGCCTTTTTCTGTACAAGACACATGGAAATGCTACAGAGACAGCTCTGGCCATTAAAGGCAACATTTGCTCTTCAGAAGTTACACAAATGATCCCAAATCTGGGACCAAAAAAAAAAAAAAAATCCCAGGCTCTCTCCAGTGCCACTCTCCTCCAGGAAAATCTGCATGCCCAACACCCCAGGGTTCTCTTGGCACCTGGTTCAGGGCCTCTCATAAACCACAAATCCCATGGAGTTCCTCTTCCATTCACAAGAAGACCAACTCCTCAATGCAGTGAGCAGAGCTGCAGTGGCTGTACCTCTTTCACCCCTGCCCTGTCACCTTTCCTGCTTTGACTGCAGGCTCTCTGGGTCAGGTCCAACCCTTAATTCAGGTTTGCAGACAGCTGTCCAAACAGGATTTTGATTTTTAAACCTGAAGTGGTATAGGACTCAAGGGATTTTAAAGTCTGATTTCTCAAAATTAGGTGCCACAGCTGTGACTCTTGGACTTTCTTACCTCCCACCAGCCCTGATGGCAAGATATCCTTGTACTCAGCAGCTCTGTTGCCTGTTGGTGAAGAACAGAAAAAAGCACAATCAAAGTGCAACCCCCTGCTCCCTTCCCCTCCGAAAGCCAGAGGTCTTGGTGCATTACCACACCTGGTTTCAGTCCCCAGCCACATTTTCCAGTGTTGGCTTGGCTGTTTATTTTAGGAAACCAATTTGCACACACCCTTATAGGCAGAGTCAGGCTCTCCACTCATTCTTCAAAAGAAGGGAAGGCAAGATGAAGAGCACTTGGACTCTGTGTGTTGCCTTGGCCATCTCCTTGGGGATCATCCTTGTGGCAGGTAGGTGAGGAATGAAAAAATGGAAAATTTGGATTAAGACATCAATGGCAGGTTTTGCGTAATTTATTCTGAATTAGTCTAACAGTCAGGAGTCAAACCTCAAAGCTCACTCAAGCAGCCATGCTTCAGTGGTGCTTGGACACCTCAGTGTGTTTCTGCATCAGAGCAGTGGGATTTTAATTGCTGCCTGGAGGATAAAGTGATGACTAGCTCCAAATTTAAGACTTGATAATTAGGCATTTTTCTGTCAGGTTTCTGGAGCAATAAACTGCAAATATGCATGCTTGTTTTATTGTAGTCCTAGGGATCTTACCTGCTAGATCTAAAGGCTTCCAAAATCTTCCTGGTAATCCTGCTATACAGCTACAGCAACTTATTCTGATCAAACTGTAGTTTATCATGTAACTCCACTGAATTTCTCAGAAACTCTCGATTTCAACTGAGCTCAGCCTGTCCTCCCAGCACACTCCTCAGTGTGGGTCTCAGGTCTCTAGACAATCTGAATCCATCCTGCTGCACATGATGGACCTGGTCTGCAGGATCAGAGTTCAGGGATAACCATCCCAATGGCACAGACAGCTGCATCCCTGCATTTCCTGCAACTTTTGGAAGAGGGCATCTTATTGCTTACCCCAGGCAGTTCTGTTGGGCTACACAGTGTATCAAAGGACAGTGCAATACTGGAAGATGATAAATTTCATCCAAAACCTAGCCAGGTAAGTAAGTATTGAGGAGGGAAGGAAAAGGTACCAGGAAATGCAACCTGTGGACATTTAGAACAGCATTAGCAAATTTTGCATTGAAATACCTTCTCCCCAAGGGGACTTTATTGGGTGACACATGGAGATACTGCAGATAAAATCACTTTTTGTTAGCATTGTAATCTTAAATGAAAAATTGATGGAGCACCAGTAACTTCAACAGCAAAGCCAAGAGCATAACACAAGGTATTAAATCAGGGCAGTATTTTTAGAGCAGTCAGAAAAACCTGCATATGCATAAGATGGTGTTAATCTAATTTTAGAATTAAAGCCTTCTCTGAGAGGTTTTGGGCCAACCTGAGAGCCAATAGGATCCTACTTGAACATTGGCTTTGGATGAAAGGTTTGTGGAAAGCTGCACACAATGTTATGTGGAATGCAGCACAGACAGCAGAGGAAGACCTGTGTGATGGACAAAAAGCCAGAGGCTTCCCTTGAGCCAAAAGAGAGGCCAAGACAAGGAGCCACGGAGTAGAGAGGCTTTTCTGGGAGGCTTCTGCATCAGAGGGGAGAGCTCATGTGGAATGATGTGTTGGCAAAGAAGCTTAGAGAACAAGCTAGGAAAGTGATTTACTTCCCAAGCTAGGAACTCCATAGACAATCTTATCTAGCAGGTATAATGCTGCCAAAGGCCACAGAAGCAGCATTTGTAACCAGCAGTTCAACTCTAGGGTCACTGAGGCATCATTTTACACAGTATTCATACCTTTTTCACAGTCACAGTGCCTGTAAGAATCTCAGAAATCCTGAAATGGAAGAAGATGAGACTAGGATATTAGAAGGGAAGGAAGGACCAAAGCTTTTAAGTGCAAGTAACTCCAAAATCCTTTATAGATATGATTATCCCAGCTTTTTTCAGCCTGTTTCTTCTTTATGACTAAACTAAGGGACAAGCAGAGCAAGCAATAACTGAGATCCATATGAGTTCAAAACGAGTTGTCCCCATATGACAAAAATGGGTCTGGTACTGCTAAGCAGGCTGAAGGTGCTGTAGCAAGAATGATGCAACATCAGCAGCATCCCAAAAGCCTCTGAGTGACACCTGGAAAGTTTTAGCCTCCTTTGACTGAGTTTCATATTGAGTAGCATGCTAGAAGCAGCAGTCTGGAGGGGTAAATCAGGACTGGAGTTTTCCCTGCAAACCACAAGCATCATCTGGACCACCTGCCTTTCCTGCCACGTCAGGGGCTGCCTCCTTGCTGGGTCTTCCTGTGCTTTTTGGCAGCTGTTCCCACAGGAACCTGAAGGGCAAGATACCACTCTAGGAAAACTGACACATCTGCCACATTGGCAAGGTCAGAGACATTTATTTAGAGATGAGATCCAAACTGGGGTTTGGACTGCTGGAGCAGTCTTGGTGCATGACAGTGGACTTACATAACCAATTCCTAGTAAAGGAGCACTTCAGTCACCAGGTGTGGCTGGGACTCTCTTCCCATGTTACCCTGCATGTTTGTCCTTCACCAGGCACAGTGTCCAGGTTCCTAATCTTGTCCTTCCCAGTACCACCATCCCTACATACAGCAGCACACTGAGCTGAGCAGGAAGACAGCTGAACTTATCTTTACTAAGAGACTCACTTGTACCTGCTGCAGCTTCAACTTAAACCAATCCAGGTGCTGTGATGGTGCATTGCTGGCATTTTCACCCCTTGGCTATCTGCTAGAGCAGCTTTCAAGGATTTTGCTATTGATTTTGGGATTGCATATCCTGTGCTTGCAGGATATCCAGTGAGTCCCCAGGATGAGGAGTACGTGCTGGTCAATAATAAGTGTCAGTGCGTAACAGTGACCTCAAAGTTTGTCCCCTCCAAAGAAGATCCTGAGGAAGAAGTCCTGGAAAGAAACATCCGCATCATGTAAGTGGCAGCCAAGTATTTCATAGAGATGGTGAGCAGGAGATGCAGTATTATACCAGTTTTCCTTGCATTGTTTCTTATGTCCCAGCACTGATGAAGCCAACAGCTTTTCATGTGGGCTTCTTTCTGTGGTATCCTGAGTATTTCAGTTTGATAAGTGCTTTTTCTGCCTCACATGAACCTCTCTGGTGCTTGTCCCTTCAGATACAAAAAACATTTTCATGTTTTAGGCAGACCAGTAATAACTCCACAAGATAGGCTGAGGAAGTAGATTATGAACTATCAAAAGTTGATCTAACCTAAAACCAGTTAGGGCCCATGACACTGGATTGACATCCTGACCTGCAGAAAGCCTGGGAAAATAGTTAATGCCTAAAATATCAGTTTAGGCCTAAAGTGATAAACTACCAGTTAATGCCTAAACTGTCTCCCATGAGATGGAGCTCAGTTCAAGAGCAGGACTTTTTCCTGTCCTCTCCACTCACACAAACCTAACAGAAGTATGTGTGTCTCTGGGAAACAAGGACCAGCTTCAGGCCCAGAGCTGCAGGAGTGCTGTAGACCTCACAACAGGAGAACCACTAATTAAACATCCTTGTCCATCAGCTTCAAGGATCTGCTAGCTCAGAGTTTAACAAAAAATAACACTCTCAACCCTGTCACCTTGCAAGTGGCACTTAGCTCAATTACTGCAGTCCTCTCAGGGAGGGTTGTTGCCTTTGAAGGTACAGAGGACCTAGCTCTCCTGTTCCTGGGGTTTGATTTGGAGAAGGGTCAGAATGTGAATAACCTGAAGATGATGAGAGTTAAAATTGCTCATAACAGAGCAGACTCTATTTAATAAGCAGTTTCCATGCGAGTGACTCTCTTGCCACCTTCGCAGAGTTCCCCTGAAGGCTCGGGAGAACATCTCCGACCCCCTGTCTCCACCCAGGACCACTTTTGTCTACCGCTTGAGTGAACTGTAAGTAGTTTTATTTCCTAACTTCACTTGCCAAAACTTAACCCGCAGCAACTCTAAAAGATGCTCGAGGGCCAGATGTTCCCCTGGAACACCTAGAAAGGGCACAGCACTCTCCTGGCTCTACGTGCAGATAAGCAAGAAAGACTGGGGGTTCAGCAGGGGCATCTTTTCACCTAACTCCTCACACTTGTTGTATTTTCCATGTCTTACAGCTGCAGAAATTGTGAACCCATAGAAATTGATCTGGGTGGGGTCATCTACCAGGCCCAGCAGGGCAACTCCTGCGAGGAACCTCAGACCTGCTACACCTACGACAGGAACGAGTGCTACAGCTCCCCTGTGCCCCTCCTGTACCACGGGGAGGTGAGGCAGGTCCCAGCAGCTCTGACACCAGACTCCTGCTTCACTGAGTAGCTCGGCTCTCTGCTGTGCCAGAGCCCCGGAGCACCCCCGTTCCTATCCAAAATGTATGTAGAGCACCATAGCACGTGGATGGCAGCACCCCAGATGCTGGCTCCTGCACTAACCCAACTTGTCTCTTCCCATTTCCAACCTCAGACTTGTGCCATTTCCAAAGAGCAGCTCCTGGCTTTCAGTCTCCCTTCCAGTGTTCCTAGCACGTACCTGCAAAGCCATGCTGTGTCTCAGACCCCATAGAGCAGATTCCCAGCAAATATAAGGCAGCCATTCCCCTGAAGTCAAGGGAACTACACTGATTTACAGCTCTGGGGAAGCTGTCCTTTTCAGCCTCCTGCATGTCTCTCCCCAGCAAGGCTGCCACAGACATCAGCGCAGGTGTCTGTGCCCTACCTTCCCTGAGCTACCTAAAGTGACCTCTGCACAACCTTCACACAGGCCTTTGGTGACATTAGCAGCATTTATGCCCCTAGAAGAGAGCTGTAAAACCATAACTGAGAGAATATGTGGGACCCTTCTAGTACTTGGACATCTGCAAGCTTCCAGTTCTCCCAGATTCAAAGACCAAAAGATGCCACTAGCCTGAAGTGTTTTGTAAAGTTGCCAAGCCCTCAACTGTGCCAGGAATACTCAAATCTTCTGGGAGATGCTGGGCATTTCACTTTCCCCACTGCTTTACTGATATTGCTGCCTTCTTCCGCATCTGCTCTTGGTTATTGTGGTGAAAAGAAAGAAAAATCAAGTTGGCTCAAAAAATCAAGTTGGCTCAAATTTCTTTACTTGTTCCTCATCTTGCATTTAAAACCTCAAAAAAGTCTATGAATGCAACATAAATTGCTAGAGCAGGACCCTAGTTCAGGGTTCAGATTTAGAGTGATGAAACAGCAAAAACCTTATTCCCACAATTGTAGTTTTGTTAGCGAAACATTCAATAAACTTTTTTCTGCAATCAAGCTGTGTGTTGTATTCAATTCAACAAGAGGGCATAAAAGGAAGCCAAACCTACAATAATATTCTTTTCTCTTTGACAATTATTCAAACTCTGCCTAAATAACTGCTTATATTTACAGGCAAAGTCTCCCAAAACACCAGAATAGAAATCTTTTCATGCACTTGAAGAACCTCTTGACAGATTGAGGCTGAACTGCTTTATCATTTTAGAATCAGCTCTGCATCACTGAGCTCCTTTGATTCCAAATCAGTGCAGGATAAGAGTCTCAAAATCCAAACATCACCTAAATTAACTCTTGAAACTGCAATCCACAGATCCAAAGTTTTCATCACCTCTGAATAGAGTACTTTTTAGGAAGCAAATCTGTAATTTCAAACAAATCTTTGCTATTCAGTTACTACTAAAAATGTGCTAGGTTAGACCTTGAAACAATGTGTGACAATTCCTCCCCTCAGAGAAAGAAGCATTTGTGCTGCAGGCAAACAAGTGCTACAACAAGCAGAGCTGAGGCAGAAAAGCCTCTGCTTCCACACAAATACCTCACATCAGCACCATCAGCTGGACTGTTCTTCTCTCCCTGGTGACTGTGCATTTCTCAAGCCATTACAGGAACATCCCTCTTTTCCCTTGAACAAAACAACACAGATCCTATGTCTCAAGTCAGCAAATAATTTATGAGTCATTGCCTAGAAATAAATATTTCTGTTGGATTTAAAGATTTTGGTGTTTTTTTTTTTCTTTTAGGAAAAGAGCATTACCCTGTTTTCAATTACATTGTTACAAATGCTAAGTCAAGGAAGACAAATTCCCTACAGCCACTAAAGGCCAGGAATTGACATGGAGTTTAAATGAAATGTTGGCAATCAAATACATTAAACTTGTTCAAGTTAAACCTCCTAGACATTGTAACAACTCCAACTCTACAGCTCTTGATAAGATAAAAAGCTGGGGCTGACTGCAGCAAGAGCAAAAGAGAGCCAAGAGCTGCCCATCTCCAAATGCCCAGCCTAACATCACGTGCAATTCTACCCCACCCATGAATTCTGCAGTTCCCAAACACTACTTCATTGATTAAAAAAAATAGAAATACATGGCACAGAAATACCTCAGTGCCTTAAGAGCAACTTCAGTAACAGCTTGCCCTTTTTTTCACTTCCTAATGGAGCCGAATTTACCTTGAGAACAAAACCCATTCTTTGGAGTGTGTTGGTTCTCAGTGCTTCTTTTTTTTAGAGCATGGTAAACCCATGTGTCAACTATGTAACAAAAGGAAAACCTTCTAACACTCTCTCACAGAAGTCCCTACAAAAGGTAGCACTTCCATACTGGAAAACAATTCATTAACAATGAAGGGAAAATGCCAAACTTCTCTATAATCCCAGTAACAGACATACACATGTTTAGAAACTTTGAATAGAAACAAAAGCAGTCTTAAAGAAGCTGTCTTAAAGCTGTCTTCTCTACTACTTAAATAAAACATAAAAAACAGCTTCTTATCCTCAGAAAGGAAAAAATGAAACTTACTAAATACACATGGACCTCAAAAAAATATGCAAACAAAAAAAACCTTACCTTTTATTCCATGCCACAACCACCAGCACTTCTTAAAAAGTCTTCATTTAAAAGAAGCTACGTAACCAAATACACATAAAACACGTTCCTTAGCTCACAAAACAACAGAAATCAAAAAGAGAGATTTTTCCTTAAAATCAGCAAGTAAACTCCTTAATACAACCCCACCATCCCCAGACAAAAAGCAGCTGTGCCTTTCCAGGTGAATTTAAGGATTTCTGGCCCAATTAGCAATGGAAATCAGCCCAATCAGTGTGCAGGAGATAACAGGCTTGGGGTACAAATGCCAGGGCCCCCACTTCCCTGTTTGGGAGTACCAAAAGGTGGTTGTGGGGTAACTTTTTGGTAGTTTGTTTGCTAAAAGTTGTTTGTTTGTTTGTCTTTTTGTTAATCTACTGAATAAGAATAATATAAATTATAAAAGTTAGTTTTATAAGTATGTTTTGTATGTGAGTTAGATGTTAACACTTATAGGCATTTCAGTTTTGTGGCTTTTTAAGTAAAAAAACTTTGTTAAAAGACCTATAAAATTGGGATTTTTTTCACTAAAAACACTATAGGGAATTTTCACTTATGTGCTGGCTGTTGAATCATGCATCTTTTAATATTAAATGAGTAAAGGTTGTTTAGGAAGAGGATTTTTCTTTGTTCTCTATTTGTTGATAATGAAACTGAATCGGTTTGTCTAACCTTGTTATTTGTCTTTGTAGAAATCCAAATAATAGCCTTGCTGTTGCAGAGATAATGAATGTTTACTCCTTTATTTGGGAGTGTGGATAAAGCTATTTTGCTCTGTACCTTTCTGAAGCAGTGTGGCTGTTCTTCACTTCAATTGTAAATGTTTTGCTGTGGTCAGTCAGTGGCTGATCAGTGTTGGAGCAGTTGAGTGTGAAGCTGAGCTGCTTTTCTGCTTCTAGGTTAAATTGAGTCTGTGTAGTGGTGTTTTGGTTTTGCAGAACTTGGAGCTATGAGTACTGAGATAGGGCTAGCCCATGGAGGCTGTAGGGTCAAGTGGGTTCCTTGGCTGGATTATTTAAGGGTTGTGCTGGAGTGCTCAGTAAAGTAAAGCTGCCTCTAAGTAGAGGCTAAACAGGTCTGGATGCTAATGAACCGAATAAATAGCTGACAAGGTAAATAATTAAATGTTAACTTAACTCTTTTGGTGATGGAGGGCTTGCTGTTCTATGAATGTAGTAACAGGTTTTTCTTTACCTTTGCAGTTATTTTGCTCTCCAAGTGATGCTAAATGCGTTTTTTGTGGGCTGTGTAGGTATGTAGAAGGGGATGTGCTGTTCTTGCTTTAAGGGGTACAGCAAAGCCCATACTCATGTGAGCAGGTCCATTCAGGTTGCCACTGGTAACCCAGTAGCAGGTATGTGCTTAGGTGGTTGCAGCTGGCTCTGAGATTCTGACCAACAGAGTGAAAAGCCTTTTAGTGAGAGCAGGAGGGGTAACTTAAATAGGAGGTTGTGTTAATTGTTTTGGACTGTACCACGTTTAAGCTTTGATGCTGTTCTGATATTGTCTGGCTGAACCTAAGAGTATGTATTGGATGAGATTTATTTACTACTTTTTGCTAAGCAAACTGGAATGTAAGGAATGACAGCTCTTTTACAGCGTAAATAAGTAGTTGCCTCAAGGAAGTGTAAATTATGCAAGTGAAGAGGCTTTCGATCAAAAGCTAAACCTAAAAAAGACTAAATAAGAATAAACCCTTTTTTCTCTTTGAGAATTCCTTTCTAATGCTGACTATTCGAAAGGTCGCTGGTGTAGTGACCACTTGAGAAGCATATTTTCTCCAAGTAGCTGGGAGGCGAGGAGAGCCAGCGCTCTGCTGGAGCGGCAAGGCCGAGATGCTGCGGCTAAATGCCCGGGAGGCTGCGGGGGACAGCTGCGGTCCGTGCCGTGCCGTGCCCCTCTCCGTGCTTAATTAACCCCGCGGGGCTGTCCCGCCTCTGGCCCGAGGGAAGCGGGGCCGGCCGGCAGCCGCCGTTCCCCGCTGACCGCGCTGACGGAGCGCGCCTCCCGCACAGGTTTGTCCCTCGGCGGCGGCCGTAGAGGGCGGGCTAAGATGGCGGCGGCCAGGGCGGGCTAAGATGGCGGCGGCCAGCTGATCCCTCGTGTGCTGCGCTCCCGGTGCCGGTGCCCGCAGCCATGTCGGGCCGCCAGGGCAACAAACTGCCCAGCAACCTGCCCCAGCTGCAGAACCTCATCAAGCGCGACCCCACCTCCTACACCGAAGAGGTGCGGACCGGGGAGCGGTTGGGGCGGGCTGCGGGACGGGCACGGCATACGGGCGGGTGTTGTTCAGCTGCCGCTGTTCTCTGTGTGTGCAGTTCCTGCAGCAGTACCACCACTACCAGTCCCATGTGGAGATCTTCACCTTCCAGCCGGACAAGCCCAGTAAGGAGCTGACCGAGCTGCTGATGTTCCTGGCGCAGGTGAGCCCCGCGTTAGCCCGTGCTCGGTACCGGCCTCCGTGACTATTAGTGATATACAAACAATTAAACTCGGTCTTTGCGTGCCCCTTGCCTGGCCGGTGAGGTAAGTGCAGATGTACTCTAGAGCCTTCACTTGCCCTGTCCATTGCAGGTTGCCCACTGCTACCCCGAGCACATGGCCGGCTTCCCGCAGCAGCTGAAGGAGCTGCTCTCGTACCATCACACGGTCCTGGACCCCGACCTGCGCATGGTGAGACCACCTTGGGCTCACCCTGCCCTTGGTGTGAGCTGAGAGCTTGGGGTTTGCTTGTCAATCCAGAGAAGCTGGAGAGGAATGTGAAGTTTGGGTTCTCTTACAGACCTTCTGTAAGGCTCTGATCCTGTTGAGAAACAAGAATCTAATAAATCCCACGAGTTTACTGGAGCTCTTCTTTCAACTGCTGCGGTGCCACGATAAACTGCTACGAAAGGTAAGGTGTGCTGACAAAAATCTTGCCAGAGGTGATGCTGGAATAAGCAGCTCTTCTCTGCTTGGTTGGGAAAGTAGACTTTAAAATAGCTCAGGTGTTTGAGCAGTCAGTGCTGGAGGCAGGGCTCCAGCTCTGTGTTGGACGAATAACCGAGTTCTGCTGCTGAGTTTGGTTGTGTCTGCAGGTGAAAAACCTGGCTGTCAGAACAGGCCTGAATAGGCAGGGACAGAATCTGAAGCAGTATTTGAGGCTGTTCATGGTCCTGCCTTGCTGTACTGTGAATTCAGCATGGTTTTCAAATGCATGAGTCTCCATAGGATGCTTTCCTGTTGTTTTTCCTGCTGGAAGTCAGTGATGATCTGAGAGGTGATCAGCTGGGCCCCGTGTCAGTGCTTGGGCACAGGGTGTGTGTTCCTCTGTGTGTTACTCCCTGTCATCTCTCCACTTGCAGACCCTGTACATTCACATTGTGACAGACATCAAGAATGTCAATGCTAAACACAAGAACAATAAAGTGAACACGGTAGGTGCTTTGGCTTTCATGTGTACTTTGAACTGACCTGCTGTTGTGGAAGACCTCTAAAGATCTTTTCAACTTGTTTTATAGGCACTGCAGAACTTCATGTACACCATGCTGAGAGACAGCAATCCCACTGCTGCCAAGATATCTCTGGATGTGATGATAGAGCTTTACAGAAGGAATATTTGGTGGGTCTGGCAGGCCTGTGTCTGTTTGCCCTTTCTTGGGCACATGGGCATCATTTGTGGCACGTAGTACAAAACATAATGCAGGAGATAGTGACATAAATAATTTTCTAATTGTAGCCCAGTGGAGTTGTAACTTAGGCCAAAGAATTTAGCTGAGAAGAAATAATGTCTTGTGTGAAATGAGTTACTTCAATATTTGCTGAGAACTAATTTTCTGAGGAGGTGAAATTGCTAGACTTGAAATAAGATGTGTTTTTTTTTTTTCCAGGAATGATGCCAAAACAGTGAATGTCATCACAACTGCCTGCTTTTCCAAAGTGACCAAGGTGAGAACAGAAATAACTGACATACTGGATGTTACCTTGGCTGCTTTCTTCATGTGGATGCAACTTAATAGGTTGTTACAGCAAACAAACTTCTCTGATTTGTCTGTTGCTTGTTTAATTCTCAAAATAGCGATCATGGGAGGAGGTGGAGTGTGGATGTTCTTTTCACTGCTCTTCAGAACAGGCTGTCCAGGATATCACCTCCTTAATATCAGCACTGTGAGCCCATGGTTAACTGAGGAGAGCAGCTGTCCTGCCTGGGGCTTGACTGAATATTGGGCCTTCTGTATTGGCTCTGGAGGCTTTAAAACTTGTCCTATGGCTTGAGACAAGTTTTTGCCTTGTGAAGGTCCAAAAGTAGTTCCATTCAATAACAGTCAGCCAACGAAAATGAAAAACGTAACCAGCTAAGTGGTATGAATTAATGCAAGCTGAGAGTTCTGAGGATCACCTTGTCTCTTGCCTATGTAGGGCCTTCTGACAGTGTTGACATGGAGTGACTGTTGAAATTATTTTGCAGGGTGATAAAAAGACAATTGGTGGCTTTGAATTTGGCATTGTGGTATCTCAGGTGCTCTTTGGTTCTGATTGTCTCTGAGTGATGATGGGCAGCTAAAATTGCCTGGGTTTGTAAAATACTTGTGGCTTTCAGGCTGTAACTTGCTTTATTTTCTGAACAGATCTGTGCCTGTTAAAAAGTTAAGTCTTTGCACAGCTTAAGGTATGGGTGTAGGATGGCTGTAAACTCTGTCCCACATAATCTCACTATACTTTTCAGGTATTAGTTGCTGGTTTGAAGTTCTTCCTTGGGAAAGATGAGGATGAGAAACAGGGCAGTGAGTCAGAGTCTGAGGTGGGTATTGTGACCGAATACTTCCCTTCTCTGGTTTTCAGACCTGTTATTGGTTCTGTTATCTTGGTGACTCTGGCTTTGCCAATCTGTCTGCCTGGGTGCTACTCACTGTCCTGCCTAGCTGTCTCCAGATGTTTCTGTGGTTCACAATTTCAGTGTCTGACATCTGGCCCCAAATGATGGCAGGATGTCTTTGCTGTCTGTTAAAAGAGAAATGCTAAGCTCTTTTATTTTCAGATGCTTGGTACCTTTGTGTTTTGATGCTTAGGAAGTGGAATAATTTTCAGAGTATGTGGTATTGAAAACTACTGGTAGTTTGTTTCTGTGATTGCCATTTGAAGCCTGGGTTACCTGAGTGTTGTGTTCCTTCCCCAAGGATGATGGCCCCACGGCCAGAGATCTGATGATGCGCTATGCCACCAACAAGAAGACCACCAAGCGCAAGAAGAAACTGGAGAAAGCCATGAAGGTCCTCAAGGTGAGGAGAGGGCTGTATGACTTCCCATCACCTTGGATTAATCCTTCTACTGCAGAAGTCCTGTCGTTGCCCTGCTTGTTTAGCTGCAGATGGCAGATATTGCTGTGTGGTTGAAAACAGGGGCAGTTTTTAAAGTCTTCTTGATGAGGCTGCAGTTTGTTGACAGCAGCCTTGAAACTGAAGCACTTTACTCATAAAAAGGGAAAAATATCTTTTACTCTTGGTTCCATGCAGAAGCAGAAAAAGAAGAGCAAGCCAGAGGTGTTCAACTTCTCTGCCATTCACTTGATTCATGATCCCCAAGGTGAGTGTGCAGTGAATTCTCTTAGTGCAGTTTGTGTTAATCTTAACAGCACTTGATCTGGTTGTCATCTGTTCCAGTGAACATCTGGAGATGTAATTTTCTCAGATCAACCCAAAATGTATCTAAACATTGTGTTTTCAGTGCTGACCCAGTGCTTATGGTGTTGGGGAACATCTGCTGGTTCCCTCTGCTGAACCTGTGCACAGCAGGCCTTTTAGGCATATGAGAAGTGAAATAACTAATTGGAATAAGTGCTTTGGTCACCTTGAATTTCTTCTGTGAAAGTGCACAGGGCCTTGAAAATAAGAAGTCAAACTGCCTCTTCTGACTGTAATCCCATTTGAGTTCTGTGTTGTGCTCATTCAGTCTTCTGCAAAACCATTTTTACTTCTTCCAGACTTTGCTGAGAAACTGCTGAAGCAGCTGGAGAACAGCAAGGAGCGATTTGAAGTGAAGATGATGCTCATGGACCTAATATCCAGGCTTGTTGGAATACATGAGGTATGTACTTGGATAAAATTATGGTGATATGTTGGTAAGCAGCCTGGTTTGGTTGTGGGCATGTTCTAGCCTTGTACCTCTGGAAATAAGGTTTAATTTTTCTGCATGTCCAGAAGTGTGTAGGGATGGTCAGGGAGTTGCCAGTACACCTCATGGAATGGCACAGTGGTACAGACATTTTGGTACTAACTGAGCTCTCCTAGAGAAAGCTATTGCTCTGGAATAGGGGAGCTGAACTTAAAGAGTAGAGGAGAACTTGGTGCTTCCAGGACCTTCCTGGGAAGCTGCTCGTGCTGACCACAGAGTTTTCAGTCAGGTGGTGCTGAACAAGAAGGAAACTGCACTTGGAGGTTTTTATGTGAACTACTCAGTAATAAAATATTAGCACTGAATTAAGTGAAGAGTAATCCAGTCCAAGTTGGGGAGTTTCAGAGCACATAAGGATTTAAATGGTAAGGACTAGATGCAAAGAGAATACACCTGTATTTATCTTGGTGCAGTTAATTTCCTTGTGCCACAAATATCAAACTCAACATAGGAGATAACATTTTGCTGTAAAATCTTGACACATTTGGTTAGTACACTAGAATGAGATGATTTTAACATGTGTCATCTTATGAAGGTGACCTCAAGTTCTAAGACAAGAAGATAACATGTTGTAATTTGCCTTGCAGCTTTTTCTGTTTAATTTCTACCCCTTTGTTCAGAGGTTCCTCCAGCCCCATCAGAGGGGTAAGTAGTTACTCTAGGTACTGCTGATCCCTCATGTCTCATGTACAGGCATTCAATAGAAGCAGCAGAGAAAACAGGTAGCAGTGGTTTGGTGGGAAGCTAGAGTAGTTCAGTGTGGATAAAGGAAGTACAAGTCCTCGACTGCCAGAAGAGCCAAGTGCTTTGAACTTCTGTGGAGGCTGTGTGCACTTGGGACTCCTTGCTGGAGGATTTGAGCAAAGGAATAAAAAGAATGAGTCCCTAATCCTGACCAGCTAAGCATGGCTGCCTTATGCTGCTTCCTTTTGCTGGGGTTTAACTGCAGTTCTGGGGCATTTCCTTTTGCTTCAGCTGGCTATTGTGGCTGGGTGGAGGCTGTAGGAGTTCCTAATGCTTGGTGGGAGAGGAGAAACAGTTGTCCCAAAGAATTTCAGACTTGAGTGGTTTTGGGCCTGACTGAGCAGCTTGTTGAGTTTTAAGGGATGTGTTTATTGGATGGAGCAAGCTGCAGCAATAAATTTTGACATCTTCCTCTTTTTCTTCCAGAAGTGACAAGGATTCTTCTGTTTGCTGCACAGGCTTCACATCAGCTGGTACCACCTGAGGTCAGTGTTCTACCTGTGATGGATATTAAATGGGCAGCAGGGCAGCATGGAATTGCAGCTGTTTGCATGGGGAGGGGGAAGGGGAATTGGTCAGATTGGTTGGAAAAGCTTATAGTAATTGCAGCATTTTTTGCAAATTCTGAGGCGTTTCATAAAGGGAAAAAAAAAAAGATGTTTTTTTCTGCAATAAAATCTGTATTTAGAAATTACTCCTGGGCTGTACTGACATGTCCTGATGTGTCTTTTTATGAAAAAGGATGTGTCTGTTAATAACACCTAAGTGTGTTAAGTATGTGGGGTTTTTGGTTTTTTTTTTTTTTCAGATTATCCAGTCAGTGTTGATGACCATTGCCAACAACTTTGTCACAGACAAGAATTCTGGGGAGGTCATGACTGTAGGGTGGGTACAGAATTGTATGAGTTATGTCAAACTCCAAATGTTGTAAAATACATAATTTTTTTAAACCACTTACTACTTATTCCTGTTACTTGTGCCATGCTTTCAAGAAGCTGCTTGAGTTGAAAGTATGTTAGCTTCAACTTTCTATATTCTTGCTGGGAGTATTTTATAATGATTTTCTCCTCTTACAAATGTTGTATAAATGCTATATAAGGATCTTCAAGTTTAAGGTAATTTAGTCTGTAAGTGGCACTTTGTCCTAACTGGTGTTGAGAAAATAATTCATTTTCTCTATTTTTAGAATCAACGCAATAAAAGAAATCACTGCGAGGTGTCCCTTAGCCATGACTGAAGATCTGCTCCAAGACCTTGTTCAGTACAAGACGCATAAAAATAAAAGTAAATATTACATTGATACCACTATAAATTAATTTTTTTTCTTGTGCTATGTGGTCTTCAGTTACAGCCTTCATGGCAGTGCTGCCCTAATTGGTTTTTACAGGCTGAGACCACTTTGAATGTTTGGGTTATGTCTCTCTATTTGGAGTGTGTAGCCATGGGAGGAAAAAGTCAAAGGTAGTTATGGCAGGGGAACTAATGGACAAAAATAAAGCAAGACAAGGGGTTGTTTAGAAGAGTTAGCCCTGAGGAAGTGCTGTGTTTCTACATTAGAGAAATCAGAGGGAGCCATAAGCTCTTAGACATGAGTCAGCTGTAAATGCTGGTGGTCTGTGTGAGCTCTTGGTTTGCTCAGAATTCTGCTTTTTTCCTGACTCTCATTTTCTGGGCAGATGTGATGATGTCTGCAAGAACTCTGATCCACCTGTTCCGCTCTCTGAATCCAGAGATGCTGCAGAAGAAGTTCAGGGTAAGTGTTTCATGTGTTTTTGCACTCACTAAAAACTGACATGCTCAAAAATAACTGGTCTCAATATCCTCTTGAGAAGGTGGAGTCAAGTCTGTGTTGTTCCTCTGCCTGCTGCCTTTGGACATGGTGTGCTATCCACATTTCATTAGTTCAGTCATCTAACTCATGGTTAGCCATGCTCCTGAAGTTCAGCTATTTTCTGAGATGCATTCAACCCAAGTCATTAAACTCTGCCACATAAAGTAAGGAAAGGTCTTTGGAGCCTCTTGTTCTTCCAGGTACTTTCATGGATTGGTGGATATTACAATAGCAGCTTGCTTGATGTATGTTTTGTTAATGTACAGGGTAAGCCTACTGAGGCCTCAGTGGAAGCTAGGATTCATGAATATGGAGAACTGGATGCCAAAGACTACATTCCAGGAGCAGAAGTACTGGAGGTTGAGGATCAAAAGGAAAAGGGAGGAGCCCAAGAGGAAGGTTGGCCTTTTTTCTTTAAAAATTCTGGTTTGGGCATCACCATCACTAAGATTTTATGTGGACATGGAACCTGGTGTTTGTGCATTTCATTTCCTGCTGTGCTGTGCCTTGGCTTGCACATGTCTCTCCTTGAGTAAGTGCAGTTTATCAGTGGGGTTTGGTACTGTTTGGGTTTTTATGATACACACTGAGATGGGAAGCAGAGGGACAGACAGTACAGCTGTGAACTTCGTGTTCAGCTTCTCCTAAATAAAACCTTTTGAATATTATAGAACACCAAAATAGTAGGTGGATGTAATACTTGGCTTATTTAATTCAGTTCCTTTGTAAATGCTTTACACACTCGGGAAACCCTGCCTGAGTTGGAAAAGAGATGGAAGAGTTGTTAAAAGCAAGGCAGAGTTTGACAAATGAAGTCTGAGTGCTTTGAAGATGCTGCAGGGGCTGTGCTGGAGGAATGTAGGCCCTGATGGGACAGACTGTAGTGATCACTGTAACACTGGGCTTGGTTGCTGAAGCTGGCACAGCAGCTTTGACTGTCTTGACTAACCCAGCTATAAAGCACAGTACTTCTCTTCTTGGTTTAGGTGGCTGGGAGTGGGGAGCACTATTACTGAGGAGCAGAATCAGTGTCTGTTAACTCTGTGGTGCTTCAGGCTGTCCCAAATGCACCTTGTTTTTAGGATCTTGCCTTAGAGATGGGAATTAAGCTTTACAGAGCATAGCATGGATTATGTCCCAGGGCAAAATGCAGTTAGGAGATAAGTGAAATAAAGGAAAAGCAGCAACAGCAGGTGATCCAAGCATCAATTATGAGTTTGTGTTAACAGCTCTGTACTTGTTCTGTGAACAGATGGCTGGGAAAGTGCTAGCCTGAGTGAGGAGGACAATGACGATGGAGAATGGATTGATGTGCATCACTCCTCGGATGAGGAGCAGCAACAAGTAGTGAGTTCCAAGTCTCTTCTATGTGAAATACGTATGAGTCCTGTTAATTGCAGACCAGATTATCTTGCTCTTCACCTTCATGTAGCTGCTCTTAAATAACTACCCAGGCCTTCAGAGCAAGCTGTCCTGAAGCAGTGAGGCTGAAGTGCTGTTCAACAGTGCTGCTGAAGTACATGTGCTGTTAGCATGGGAGAAGTAGGAGTTATATCTGAGGGCTCAATGCCTTCAGAGCTGTGATAATCAGCTGAGAGCTTGCACTCCCAAAATCTGATGTGTGTGTACTCCAGGCACTAGATGTTGGATATGAGACAAGGAAAAAGCCTGACATCTGGTTGTAGCATTTCCCAACAATATTGCCGTTGCATGATGTGTATTTGGGAGGTATGGAGCATGGGTTGTGGCACAGGAGTGGATTGCAAAGCTCTGATTCTTTTGTACTGAGTGGATTGCAAAGCTCTGATTCTTTTGTACTGTTTTGTTTTCCAAAGGCAGAAAAAGTGAAAAGCATGCCTATAGAGGAACGAAAAGCCAAAGCTGCAGCAGTCAGTACAAGTAGGCTGCTAACTCAGGAAGACTTCAAGAAAATACGTCTTGCCCAGCTTTCCAAAGAACTTAATTCTGCACCTGGCAAAGCTGCAAAACGGAAGTATATTGAAATAGATGATGAAGAGGAGGAGGAGGGCAGGTAGGTTATAGGCTGTTGAGGGTGTTTTTTCTACCTATCCTCTACTGATGCAGCTCTTCATTGCAGTAGAGCACAGAGCTCTGCTGTTGATCGGTGCTCCCTCATGAGAGCCAGAGCCTAAAATGCATCTGGGGGTGGTTGTTTTCTTAGACCTGGGGAAAACATCTTATGGAAGCTTTGAGACTGTTTGACTTGTTCAGGCCAAGAGGCATGAGAGGGAGCATTTTGTAGCACTAGCTGCCTGGTTATAGCTCCAGTGTTTCTTACACTTGGCGAAAAAAGGACTTGAAAAATGAGTGACTTTTGTAATGGCTATCCCAAGCATGAGGAGCAGCCTGAAGGGAACAAGTGTTTGTGTCTAAACTGATGGGGAGACAGTGGCCTAGGATGGGTAAGAGACAAAGGGTGAAGAGGGCATCTTTTTTTTCTTACCACCTGAAGTTTTGTATGGTGACCTTTATTGGATTTGTGTAGGGGGGAGTTGCTTTCACTCAGAGATATTGAACATCTGCATAAGAAACCCAAGTCGGACAAGGAGACCAGATTGGCAACTGCAAAGGTGAGGAACTGGTGTGTCTTATATCCTGTTCTTCTGGGTTTGGGTTTGTCTTGTGCAGGAGGAAATGCTGAGGCTGCATATCTAAGGTATGTGCCTAGCTGCTATGTGGGTTCTGAGAGGTAATTTGTTTGGTTCTTTGCTGTTACATCTTGGCTGTAACAAATAAACAGTCCATGAAAATGCAAACAGACCAAATTTTCACTGTGGATTAACAAATACAGCCTGTATGGGAGAAGGCATGTATGAACCTAGTCATGCTGAACCCAGATTTGTTGTTAGTGCCATAGAACCTGTCACCATCAGGCAGGTGATGTTGATGATAGATGAAGGAACATGACCCCCTGTTGCTCTATTGCACTGTCTATTCTAGGCTGGAAAAACAGACAGAAAAGAATTTGTGAAGAAGAAAACCAAAATTAACCCGTTTGCCAGCTCTTCCAACAAAGAAAAGCAGAAGAACAAGAACTTCATGATGATGAGATACAGCCATAGTGTCCGGACCAAGAACAAGCGTTCCTTTAGGGAGAAACAGGTAACGTTTCATGTTGGAGATGGATGTGGCAGTGTGAACAGCAATTTGTGGTGTTGCTGTTGTAACTCAGGGAAAACTTGGCTTGGCTTGTCTGAGTCCTGCCCCAGAGGAAGAGCTGCTTTGCAGATTGTGGTTCACTCTCCATAGTCTGACCTTTTTCTTGATACTGTTCTATCACAGACTCATCTGTCCTGGCCTAGAAGTCATCTAATAGCTTGTCACAAATGTTCCTTTCCTGAGGAACAGATTCAAGTGCTGCTTATTAGCTACTTGTAGCTGCTGTTTAGGAAAACATAACTTCAGTTAAACAGTTTGACACTTAATGCTGCTCTCAGTGGTGAAGCCCCTGCTAGTCTAGGGTTTTACAAGGTGTTATTAACTCAACTCATCCAAATGTGTTCAAGAAACTTGTAAAACAATCCAGTGGTCCTGTTGTTTTTTCTTCCCAGATAGTGCTTAGTGCCAGTCTTTGCATGCTGCTTGAACTTTGAGTTGTTTCCAGGATCATATACCTTATCCAAATGATATTTGTTGGCAATTTCTTGCCTTAGGAAGGGCAAGACAGGAACTATTAGTAGATCCAGTAGAGAATATCTGAAGCTTTTCTGTTGATCAGGAGGCTGTGTACTAGTACTAGTCCATGTCCTCTGCACGTTTAGTGGGCATCATTCTGCCTCACCTCAGGGCTGACAACATTGAAACCAGCTCTCAAAACACCCTCTATAGGTTGGAAATGAACAATCCAGACACTTTAAATAAGCTGCTGTTTACAGTTATACTTGGCTCAGTTATTGTAAAAAAAACCATCTTGAAGGATTTTGTCCTTATTAATGTTTTAAATTCAAATGTAATGGCTTAACAGCATTTATTCCTACTTTTTTTCCTGTGAAAGTTGGTTTCCTGTTAGAGTGGGTTGGAGGATCTTAGTTGTATGTTTTTGCATTCTGCTGCACTTTTTGGTGGTAAGATAAAATGGCCTGCTTGCTCTAGTCCAGAGCTAGCTCCTTTACCAGCTTAAAATGTTTTATGTACAATAATATCTCTTTAGGGTGATAATGGCACTTGTAAAGATTCCTTCCTTTCCCCTTTTGTGATACTGCTTCACAAAACACCAATTTTACTTACCTCTCAGCTGAACTGTAACTTTCTTGCTTCTGTTTGAAGTGAGTCAGTAGTTTGTTCTAATCTTCATTGTGTATGGTTTGGTAATGCCCAGCTCTTTAACTGTACTGTGGAATTTAGGTACATAAACCCCAATGTTTCTGCCACTCTTAATTGTTAGCATTTGCATGATTGCTCCCAGTTTGAGCTGATGAGCTCCTAGTGTTTTTACCAGAGGTTAAAGAAATTGAACAGAGTTCTGATGTAGTAGCGGTGTTTTCTCAGTTACTATGCTCCTAACCTGAATATTTCCCTCTTGTTTTGTGCTTAGCTGGCTCTTAGGGATGCACTTCTGAAAAAGAGAAAACAGCTGCTAAAATAAATGCTGGAGAGAGTTTCATGACCCTTAGACAAGTCGCCCAGGAGATGCTGATTTGCACCCACCATCACCCTGAGGAGAAGGAGGACTGTGGTGCCTTACATTTAGCTCTCATCTATTTGGAAATGCAGATGGAACTCTTGCAAGCTGATGGATACTGCATCAATAGGACACAGGCCTTCATCCTTGGTGGATTGGCATCTGTTTTTAAAGCATTCTAGGGAAGAAGGCAATTCTATTTTTATTTCATGTAATTAACTTAGAGTGGGTTTTGTATGTGTAAGTATTAAAATACACAACTGTATGGTAAGAATTCTACTTGAGGCAATTAATGACTAAGCAACAGAAAAAAATAATTCTCTGCTCAGTCTATAAATCATGTGGATATAGTGTCTGTGCCTGTCTTAGGGGAGTGACTGTACAGATGGAGTGAGCTGTGGTCTGAGCAGCTGGCTTTGACCAATTTAATAATACTAAATTAATTTGTGATGCAGGAAAAAATAATTCAAGTGTTGTGGGGAAGAATACTTCATTACAGTGTACTGAGAAAAGAAAAATACAGGTAGTGTATTGGGAGATAGGGGTTTTTTGTTGCTGTTTATATACAAAAATAGCATCACATACCAGAGAAAAAAGGAATGCTTTCCTATAGTGGTGTGCCTTCTGGTGGGACTTGCCAATGTCTCTTGACAAGTACCTGCAAAAATCATGTGGGTGTATGGATTCTCTGTCTAAGGCTGAACCTGTGCTTTAGTCTTGATCTCTTGTTGGGACCATTAATGGGTTCTTTGTACCTTCCCCGGCCACCTGCTTTAATGGAGTTAATCAACTATTTACAACTTGAGTTACTTATTTGTACCGTCCATTTCAAAAGTCTGTTAGAAATGGATTTCTTTGTGGCATAAAAATAGGTGCCACATGCACAGTACCATCGAAATTGATTTGGTGGGGGGTCCTTTTTTTCCTTTCTTTTTAGGAAGCCAGCTTAACTTTCATATCCCATTTGGGAATTCACTTAGCTTAGCTATTTGTTTTATATGTATTTGTAATAACTTTAATTCCTTCTTGTATGTATTTTTTTGGTTTTGTCACACTGCTTCATAGAGCAAAAAAAAACTTGGATTTAAGGTAGAGAAGGACAAAGTAGGGTGTGTGGGTTTTTTTGTTGTGTTTTTTTTTGTTTAGTTTTACAACTCGCTGCTTTATTCAAATTGCATGTTCATGCTGAGGGAAGGGCAGGGATTGGTACTCAGCAGGGAGCACAGTTAAGCTCTCAGGTGAAAGAGCACATGTAGCTGAGAGCTAGAGTGCTGCTGGAATGGAGTATGGGGCAGGGGCTGGAGTCAAAGGTAGGAGGAGGAGAAGGAAAGAGTGTGTAAACCACAGCTGTACTGTGGTTGGGGCTGTTTTTTCTGCTGAACAGTTTCTTTCCTTGTGCATGTGTCTGGAAACTAATAACCTTAAAGAGTGGTAATTTTTTGCCCCCGCGGTTCAGGACAACGGTCAAGTCTCCTCTTTTCCTGTTTCCCTCTGGCTGACAGCCTTGCCTGTGCTCTGTCAGCCAGCATGCTGACAGCTCGGCCAAGTGTGTGTTTGTCCCCTCTGCCCTCGGTGTGGAAGCGACACGGTGTTGGACGGGCTTTCACCAACGCGGCCCAGCAGCAGCACTGCCGGGGCAATGCCACGTTCCCCGGTACCATGTACCTGCTGCTGCGGTTGCTCGCTCCCGTGTCTCACAGGACGACGCGGGCCGTGACGCCTCGGGGCGGGCAGGGCCGGGGCGGGCCCTGCGGCGCGGGGGAGGGCGGGCTGGCCCCGGGGCGCCGCTGCCGCTCGGTCCTGCGCCATGGGCTGCGCTTCGTGGGTGCTGCTGGCGTTGCTGTGCGGGGCGGCGGGGGCGGCGGCCCCCCTGCGCTGCAACGTGAGCCTGGACAGCCCGGCCGAGCAGCGCTGGCTGCCCGTGCTGCGGCACTTCGAGCCCGCCTTCCTGCGCGCCGCCGTCCAGCGGATCATCGAGTGCGTGCGGGCGGCAGCGGGGCCGGGCCGGGAGGGCTGATGGAGCAGCGCAGGGGTGCCGGGTGTGAGCCGCCGGCCCGCTCTCGGTTAACCCCTCGGCTGTGTCTTGCAGCGAGAGCGTACCGAAATGGGTTCACCAGGTCATCCAGCCCATAGCAGCCGAACTGGAGGTGTTCATGCCGCAGCCCTTTGCGGGAGAGATTGCGGGGATGTGCCAAGCACTGGGAATCAGTCTCGGAGATGGAATCCTGCTGAACTTCGCCTACGAATCTACTGCGTAAGTGTCCGGTACTTACATGGTCTCGTACAGGTTGGCGCAGAGCTTCAGTTCAGCGTGGGGAAGGCACGTGGTGGGTTACTCGCACTGTTCGTTTGGAGAACACTTCATCTGTTCAGCCGGAAGGCTTCATTCTCCTTTGGCAGGTGGAATGCTGAATGGAACGAGAAACGGTTATGTTTTCTACTGGGAAGTACAACTAATATGTCACAGTTTTGTGTATGTACATATATGTAAACGTATTAAAATTCAAAAATCACTTTTGCTGGTAGGGTATGGCTCATCCAAAAGTAGAGATGATTTATGTTTGAAGGTGATGTAGTGTTCTCTGTCACTTAAAAATTGCCAGAAAGGAGGCTAGAATAATTAGTTGCCCTCTCTTTTATCTGAGAAAGTTACTACTAAACTATTTTCTGGATGAAAGTTCAGTGGCTACATAATATCACTTCCCGATTTAAACAGTGGAAAATTACTGTAGTGTTTTTATGGCAGCAAACAGAATCTCAGTGAAAAAATACTGAGTTTCATTATCTCTTTTGGCCCTAGAAACATGGTGCAGGAGAAGAACCAACATTTGATGTTGCCTCTGGGGATCCTAAAATATTTTCCCATATACATTTTAGCAAATACCAAAGCATGTGGCTGCTTGTTTGCGTTTGGATTGTTTTTTTTTCTTGGTATGTAGTACTCAGTTTATAATATTGTTTTTAGTAAGGACTGATATTCAATATGATGTGTTGAAGTGCTGGCTCTTTTAGTTTGACAGAGGATACTTCTCATACTTTTGCACTGGTGAGGCCCCTGAAATTCAGTTTCTTAGCTTGGACACTAGAAAACCCCTATCAACTGGGAGTAGGCTACTTATGTGAAGAATTGTGTACCTTTGTTTTTGAGAGGCAGAATCATGCATCACTGAAATGATCAACTCAAAACTACAGAGCAAAGAAGTTAATTCCCTGCTAATGCAATATACTCCACCAAAAAAACTTGTTTTAATGAAACTGAACTTGTTACACAAGGCGTTAGAGCACTCTTCTTGTTCCAGAGAATAGTCTCTTATTGAAGTGGCTGATACTTGAACCGATTTCCTTAGTTTTATTGATGGGACTTAATTTGAACTTAAGTACTTGTGATTAAAGTTACAGACAGTCCAAATAGAAGTGAAATAATAAGAATTAACTGCAGGAAGTGTGACACTTCATGGATGCTTTCAGAGGTTAGCTTCTCATCATGGCTTACAAAAATGAAATAATTGTTGTTTTCAAGTGGAAGTGCTGCTTTCTGCTTGCCCTATAATTTCTGACCTGCTGCAGACTGTGGTGTGGTACTGGACTCTTCTTTGCTTAGCAACATTTATAAAACATTTAGCGGAGCATCAACTCAATTACTACTGAAAGGTTGAGCTCCTGCAGCTAGAATTTTGCAAGCAGTGCCAGAGCTGTGCTTTCAGTCATTCCCTGCCCTGTTCTGTTTGCAGATTCTGTACCAGCATTGTGGCTCAGGATGACAAAGGAAACATTTACCACGGTCGGAACCTGGATTATGATTTTGTTGATATATTAAGCAAGATCACACTGGATGTGCAGTTTACAAAGGGTGGGCAGGTATGGTCTGGGGTTGGCATGGCTGGGTGGTGTTCCATGAAGAATGGGACAGACCCATAGCTGCTTAGTTGGGGGGTTTAATGTAGGAATGGGATTCCCATCCCAAATACGCTGGATTGTTAGAGCAATGCAGCAGTGTGTGATGAATGCCGATTTTCTTTCTTTTCTGGACATCCAGTTTATGGTGATGGACTGGAAAAAGTAGAACAGCTTAATCTACTACTGAAGATCTTATTTCTAAGAGATGCTGAAAGAAGGAAATGTCAAGATGCTGAAAATAAAAGAGATATTAGGGAATATGGCAAAGATGTTTTGGTAGGAACCAATCCTAAGGCACTTTGTTTTTTCTTTAGACCTTGTGGATTTCTGTGACCAATGAGTGTGTTTTTAGACAAAGATTTTCAAAAAACAGTTAGTTGCTAGTGCAGTTTTGTGAGGTTTTTTTAAAAATTTGTTAGTCTCTATTTTGTAAACAGAAAAGTTGCTGTTTGTTTCTTGTCAGTTTAACCTGAGCAAAAGTCTTGTAGCTGTCAGTGATCACAAACAACTGAAATGCCACGAGTTTGACGCCTTGGAGTCCCTTTCTAATTTACTTGGCATGTAAATGAAGGCACAGTGTGCTATAGTAATGTAGGTATGAAAGCTATAGAAAGAAGTACAAGCTGCAGGTTCCAACAGTCTCCTGTTCTGGAGCCACTCAACTGCTCTCCTTCCCGCTTTCAGGTTGCGTACCAAGGCACCACATTTCTCGGTTACGTAGGATTATGGACTGGACAAAGCCCACACAAGTTCACCATCTCCGGAGATGAACGAGGTAAAGGAAGTGTCTTCCACAGTAGATGATGTGTGTTGTTTTTGTTGATTGTTGCCTGCCCTGGCCTTTTTCTCCCAAAGGGAGCAATGAGGATAAGGTTGCCAAAAAGGATCTGAAGTGAAGTGGAATGGCTTGCCTTGCTCTCATGGAGTGAAAGCACACATGCCTGGTTTTGGCTGCTGTGTTGGAGAAGGTATTTGTCAGCAGTGGCACCTGAGCTGAAAGTGTCAAAGGATGGGGAAAGCCTTGGGAATGCTGTAAAAGATGTGATCTTGTCAAGAGACACCATTGGAGGTGGCCGAGATAACAAATGCAGTTTGGACAGCAAAGAAACGGCTCCTTTCCTGCTTCTGCTGTATTCCATGGTTGTCTGGCCTCATAAGGCAGATGGAAAGAGGAGGGGAAGATCTAGGAGAAAGGCAGCAGGCCTTGAGGGAATGTCTGGAGACACTGGAAAGGCAGTTAAGCAATATCAGTAGTAGAGCAGAGTTGAGAGATGCCACTACTGAGAACTAAAGCTTGTAGCAGTGGGGAAGGGAGGGGAAGGACACTGCCTTGTTCATAAGGGCTTCAGTTTCACAAGTAATGACAGTTATGTCCAACTCAAAGCTCAGGAAGTTGTCTCCATTTCTTTCCCTTCATTCCTTTTAAGAGGCTGATACTGTGTTGTTCTGTATTAGGTGACTGTTAGAACTGGCAATAATGTATTCTCAGAACCAACATCTGAAACATTTGTTTTTCCCTTGTGATGGTGATAAGCATTTTTCTTTTTAATCTTGAACAATATGCTCTTCAACTCCTTAGCTATGCAAAATGTTCACTGTATGTGTTCCACCAGTACGTTATCTCTGAGTAGGGGTTCTGCTATGGAGCACTTGCATCTCATGCTTCCTGTTTGCTTTGCTAATGCTGCCTTGTTGGATTCACTAAATTCTTTCCAAAGTTTACATGCACACTGCTTCTGATTCCAGAGTAGTTAATGCTTTTAAACTGGAGTGTCCTGGGCTAATACTCAATGGGGTAAACTGCTTTTAGTTCAGCTTAAAGACAAGTATTATGTGTTTGAGTCTCTTGGAAGGCCTGATTGAGCAAGTCTTGTGTACCACAGTCATATGTCTCTCTACATCCTATGTTCAGGCACACAGCAGTTCTGTCCATGGGCTGCTGTTGACTGCTGGCATCTGAAGTGAAAGCTGTTTTCAGTTCATTCCAACTGAACCACAAATTGAGGGAAATGAGCATGTGGCTCTTGGGGAAACAGGATGACTAAATCAGGATCAGGGTCTATCAAGTGACAAGTAGACTGGTTTTAGGGGTTTTTTTTGTGCTTTGCAAAGTGTGTTTAAGTAGCAACAAACTTGTCCTTCTGGTTTTTGCACTTTGCTTATTATTCCCCGTAACAAACACTATCACTACCTCTTTTTTAGCTGTTTTATTATTTTTGTGAAATTATTCCTGTTCTAATATTTCAGTAAGATGAGTAATGAGGTGATTGTTATCACTCCTGTCATGACAGGTCTGAGATGGTTTCTGGAAAGCAGGGGTGTTAATGCAGCTGCTGTGGCTGTCAGTTGGAATTATATTGTCTATATGTATTTCACCTGAAGGTTGTGCTCCTTGTTAGCGTTTCTCCCACAAAATGTTGATAATTAGTTCTGATTGACACCTACCCTATCTCACTGTATATAAATTACATGTATAGTGATTTTTTTTTTCTTCCCAGATGGTGGTAGATGGTGGGAAAATGCTATAGCTGCTTTCCTCAATAGGAATTACCCTGTCAGCTGGCTTGTGCGACATGTAAGTGTACTGAGTTGATCTTGGATTTCACAGCTGTACCACATTTGTCCTTAAACATCATAGTAAATTAGAATTAGTGGCACAGAAGACTTAGCAACTCAGTAAGCAAATGGATTTCTCAGGAGAAACTAAGTATGGAGCCTGTATTCAGTAAGGAAGCAATTCCTTTTGGAGGGCAACCTCCAGTGCCAAAGGTCCTGGAGAAGCTGTACCAAGACTTTTTTCCTAGGGAGTGTTTTAACTAGCTGTGACTTGTCACAACCATTTAATACATCTGAATTCCTAGATGGTGAATACATGTGCTGGGGTTATTTCATGCTATTTTGTTATGTTGTTATATTAATATTTTCAAGTAGCACTTTAGAGTACAATTACCATTTTCCAAAAAGCTGGTCCTTTTTTTTTTTTTGAAGATGTCCCATTGCTTGTTTTTGTGCTTAACCTTGCTGTCATCTCCTTTTTGTGTTAGACCCTGAGTGAAGCAGAGGACTTCCAGTCCGCTGTTCTCAGACTGGCTGGCATTCCCATCATTGCTGAGGTTTACTATATTGTGGGAGGTGTCTCACCCAAAGAAGGCATGGTCATAACAAGGAATAGAAGAGGGCCAGCAGATCTCTGGCCTCTTGATCCCCTAGGTGGAGCGTAAGTAGGGAAAAAACTACTTGGTTTTTGCTTTTCACGTTCCCTTCTGAGTGACTGGCTTAGTGGCACAACTTCCTTGAGAGATCTGGGGCACCTCTTGGTCATGGTTACAGCAGAAGGGGGTCACCACACCGTTCCTGTGTTCCATAGTTCATGGTAAAGGCTGTTGCAGCTACCAGCATGGGGCCCTTGGGCTTGCAGAAGCAGAGGGGATTGCCTTTTGAGGGAGTTGTTTCCTTTTGGCAATATAGGGATACTGATTGTTGGACTTTATGCATTACCTAGTGATTCACCTTTTGTTTGCCTATATGCTTGTTGCAGGTGGTTCCATGTGGAGACAAACTATGATCATTGGACTACCCCTCCTCCTTTTGATGATCGCAGGTAAATTGATTGCAAGCTCTGTGGGGAGAGAACATGTATTGCAAAAGTGGCTGGAGATATGGGCAGGTGTTTGCTCCTTGAGCAAGCAGCTCACTGAGCTCCTGTAAAGCCACTCTGAAGGGAGTACCTATGGTGTAGAGCAATATTCACAGATGCCAGAGGAAAGGGTGTGAGACAGTGGTTAGTGTAAAGAATGAGAAATTGTAAAGATAATGCATAGGCCAAAAACTTGCTCAGAAAGCAAAATTTAGTAGAAGGTAAATGACTTAGATCAACACTGCAAAGTATTGGATGACACTAGGAAGGTGCTTCAATGGGATTTTTAGGGTGTATAGTGTTCAAAAAGGGATTGGCAGGCTCCTTCTTGTTATGTACTCAATAGAGTAGTAACAGGAACTTCAACACTGTGAGATGAGATTCAGTCACACAACTTGGGGTTTTTTTAGATCAAGGCAGGCATTGCAATGTCAAGGTCTTTAGTATGAAGATGTTTGTGTTGCTGCTTTGTAGCCTTTGGAACAGACAAGTATGTTTTAATTGATAATGTGTTGCTTTTCCACAGAACTGCAGCCATCAAAGCTCTCAATGCTACTGGACAGCACAACATCAACTTTGATACACTCTTTAAGGTATTTCTCAAATTCTGCATTGTGAGTTGCTCTTCAAGTTCTTTGATGAAGCCAGAAGTGTTCTTTTATCAGGGATGTAAAAGCTGTGCTTTATTGTGGGGAACAAGGTTTACTGCACAGCTGTCTCTACAGGGTTGAAGACTGAAAGTTGTTCAAAATGCTTCTAAACTCTTGTATTGTAACAGGTTGTACCAATTCAGGTGCAAAGTGTGGGAGGTGAATCCCATCATTTTAGTGCAGTTTCTTATTTCAAGCACAGGCGCTTAGTATTAGACATGGTGACCTTTGGGAATTGGAGTGGCTTTCAGAGGGCTTTTTTGAAAGTACTTCTGTAAAATGGCCTGATGTTTAAAAAAGGCAGGAAGTCCTTGACTTTATATTATTCCTTCCATAACTTCATTCTGCTGCTCTTTCTAAATAGCCATTTACTTCCCTCTTTATCTCCCCAAATGACAACTCTTCCACCTTTCTGTACAGGTGTTGTCAGTGAAACCAGTCTTAAACAAGTAAGTATTAGATTGAGAGATGTTGACCTGTGCCTCCTGTTGTGCCTCAGGGCACTTGAAAGTATGCCACAAACTTCTTTAGGATCTCCCTTATGTGTCTGAGTCACATGGTTTCCCAGCTTAGATTTTGGCTTGTGCTCATGGCCCTGTACTTTCATAACACCGTTCCTTTTGGATGTGCCACTTCAGTTAGGGAACTGCATTTGTTTGTGCTCAGTCTGGTAATGGGAAATTGCTTTGGAGTAGTGAAACAAATTACTCCTTTGGAGGAGCAGCTGCATCTGACACAGACTCCTTTGCCTACTTTTGGAAATTTTGGGTTTGTGTTAACACTGACAGTAACTTCTGATAGAGCTCTGATTGATTTGTAATAAAGGAAGTGTTATAAAGCTTTTAGATACAATTTACTTGATTTCCAAGCAATATGTTTCATACACCATTCTTCTGTGCTGTTCCAGAAATTGCACTTTTGCAAGTTATCATGTTATGACTTGCTTTTATATGGAGCTTGGTCATATTCTCTGAGTCAGTCATTGTCATTGGAGCTTGGCAATGGCTTCCTCTACCTCTCCTCTGCCATGCTGATGTGAGGTAATGGGAAAAGGAAAAGATTCATCTCAGCTGTGACATAGATACAGTATCAATTGTTTATACAGTTGCTCTGCATGGGGGAAAACACTAAAAATTAGTGCCAATAGTCTTTAATCAGTCTGTTTTCCTAATCCTTCTGTACCTAAGCGCAATATTTGTTTCATAAATACTTGTCCTGCTGCTTTGCTAGCTAGTTGGATTCCCCTTCCTGCCTTTGGGGTGTCACTCACTCGCTCTGTTGCTCTTTCCCTGCCAGTAACACAGTGTACACCACAGTTATGAGTGCTGCGCTTCCGGATCGGTACCAGACATGGATGAGAACTGCGGAGTGAAGAGGTGGAAGTGGCAGAGGTGTAAGTGGCATCGGTACTTACACAAACATTTCAGCTGCAAAGTCACTGAGGGACAAAGCATTGCAGTGGTGCTCTGACCCAGTCTGAATTCCTGATTCTGCTTGTTTATTGTTCTTGGATAAATATGTTCCCTTGTTGTTTTAGAGGGAGTTAAATATTGTCTCTCCCAGTGAAACTCTTGGAGAATATCTTAGGGTTTTGATCAGAGGGGAAGGGATAGAAATTGCAATCTAATGGTAGAGGTGGCCTCTGGGAATGTTCGGCTATTTTTACCAGCCCCACTATGGAACTTGCTTGTTTCCAGGTGGATGATAACAGGAAGCCCTGCCAGAAGGAACTGAATTCTAGCAGGAGAGGATGGTGCACTTAGCACCAAGAAAAATCAAACTTGGTTGGTAATGGCTGCTCACTATTGACTGCATGTGAGCAGCATCCTTTGGGGGCTTTGTCCTGTGAATGTGCAGAATAAGTCCAAGTTCTTGAGCTCACAAGGTACCTCATGGGACAGCTTCAGAGAGATATGAGAATTTCTATGCCAAGAAACTGGTTGCATGGCCTTGGCAAGAGCATAAAAAACTGTATTCCAGTTTAAATAAGCTTTAAAAAACATTATTGCTATTATATTTGTAGCAGTTCTGTCAGATTGGATTTTAGCAAGAATAATTCTTTCTAGAGGTTGCATAGAACTTGTTTTTCACTTAACTCTGAACAAACCTGTGCTCTCTTGCCTGTTTTTCTAGTTCAACACACTGAGTGAGAAGCAGAAGCTGTGCAAGACTAACATATGCTTTTTAAATGACTCCTAGGAGAAATACAGTGGCTTTGGTTCATGAAAGATGTGAACCATTCAGGAAACAGTGCTTCGTTAACTCTTGACAGTGTTGCAGGTGATCCTGTTAATGACCTGTAATGAAAGCTTGAAATGTCCTGTAATTTAATTCATGCTCTACTAGATGTTGATGGGTAAAAATAGCTTGTATTATTTTTGGTATGAGTTGTGCAACTGCAGTGTACTTCAGTGCTGACTAATAAATATGTTTTGTAAATGACTTAGCCTGTATGTCTGGAATAATTAAAAAAAAAAAATTCAGCTGATAGCTTGATATATGAAGGCTTGTGGGGTTACTTCTGGGTCATCATCCTTTTCCTTCATGTATGAGGATTTGTTGATCCTGGGCCTAGCAGGGGGCAGATGCTAGGCATATGCAGTCAGTAGCATACACAGCTATAGACTACAGGTATTTTATTTATCAGAAATCAGGAGCTGTTTCAGGAATTGTGGTAATGCCCTTTTCTCCTTGGTAGACGAGAGGAGGTTGTGTTGGGTAGCAGTGAGGTTAAAAAACAGTTGCATTTGTTTTTGTGCGTTCAGATCAAGTTACCTGCAGTAAAAGTTAATATATTGTTTTACAGTGCAGAGCAGTGGGGCTTTTGTCAGGTGGTGCTGTGACTGTATATTGAGTTTAGACACTTAGGTGTACTCCTGAAACACTGAGGGATTTGAAGACTTGAGGTCAGTGGGTGGCTTCAAGTAAAGCTGGCAAGTTCCCTTCTTCATTGGATAAAATGTCACCTGTGTGAAGGTGACAGAGCACCACTTCCAGATCCATGCCATGCTGCCTGTGGTGGGTGTGCACTGGTTATGCAAACTGCTCTGAGTGTACCTTCTGGAGCTGAGGGCCCTTTATCTCCTTGTGCTGAGTCTCATAACCTACTTACCTGCATCCTCTCCTCCTGCCTGGATAGAAGTGCTGCAAGCTTTGCCTTGACCCAGTTTAGACAGTGATGTACAGCAGCCAGATGATAAATCTGAAGGAGTTCCTGCAGCAAGATTTTAAAATGCTCACTGTTTTTGAGATTCCAGAATAACATTGCTTTAATTCACAGAGTAGGCAGTGATTTATGATCCCACCAGGTTTTCTTTAAATAACAGCCACCCACAGCTACAGGATCCTTACAGGTGTGGCTTTGTGTAGTTGTCCTGACCTCTGCAGCATTAGGCTGATGATCCTCTGGCAGGGGTGTGCCCAGATGCTCTGGTACATAAATTTGGCCTGTTTCCATTGTACAAACAACCTGGAATGTCCAAGTTGTTAGTTCCTAGGAATATTCAAGAAGCAATTTGCTTCCACTGTTGTGTTTGTGGCTTGGCAGCTGTCTGAGGTTATGAGGTTTATACAAGTGAGGAATATAGATTTTTTTTTTTTCCCTTATAAACTACTTTCTTGAAAGCTTTATATTTTTTGTGGTAACCAACACTCCAAGATGATGACTGCCAGCAAAATCAAGTCTTTCTGCCACCTTCAATGATTTAATGCTAATTAAAAAGATATATAACTTCCTGGTTTTCATTTAATAACAAGCTAAAAATATGAATACTGATCAACTGCTAAGTAATATATTTTATAACTTAGATAATTTAAATTGTGAGTAGCTAGCTCATGATAAGAACTGAAATTTGATAAAAATGTAGAGATGTGATTGTTAATACTTTAAACAAAACCATCTTAATGCTGGAAACATTAAAATGTAGTCATGATTGACTTTTTTTTGTAAGTTTGGATGTTTTGTGTGAGTTTGCCAAGAAAGACTGGAACCAAACATCCTGGCAGTATTTCTGTAGCCTGGTATTCTATGACTTTGTTGTCATTGCTTTTTCAAAAAAAAAAAATACAATCATTTATAGGTATTTGAATAGCTTGCTGATCTTATTTCTGTGTGAGATTTCATATGCTCTGTGTGTGCACTTTTTAAAGACTGGAAAAAACGGTGGTTTTCCTGCTTTCTCAAGTACTGGAATTGTGAAGTAATAAAAAGAGATAAATTGTCCTTGCTTTTACCACATCCCTTCTGTTCTGCACTAGAGATTCTCCAGCTACAAAGCATCAAAATAGTTTTTCAGCCCAACACAAATAAGGGGTGAAACCTTGAATTATTTTCCTTCAGAAGCTTGCATTTAGCAGAGGGCAGCTTGAAAGTGTGTAAGAGCTGACTCTTTAGGATGTGAGAGGCCAACATGCTGTATTTCTCCTTCATAATCCCTTCAGTAATCCTAATCCAGTTGAGATCTGTAGCCTTTATTAAGTGTCACATGGTAGAAGATTCTTAAGTCTGTTCATAACCGGGCAGTAAATAAATCAAAGAGTCTGCAACAGCTCTGAGTTGCACGTGCACAGAGACATGGCCTGTCATGCTGCCTGCCCAAGGGAACACCTTAGTTTATTATTTGGATTCTGAGGAGCAGATTTTGCATCTGTGACTAAAAAAATAGCATCAGAAATCACTGATCATTTGGGTACTGAATACAACCAAAATTTATCAATTGGAGAGCTTCAGTTGTGTTTATCTCAACACATCCATAAATTAGGACTTGGCAAGGTAAGTTGTGTTTTTCTTTTTAATTCTTTGCAACAGGGTTTTGTGTTCAGAAATAGCTTAAAGTTTAAGGTAAAATATCCTTTTTGTATGCCAAGGTGTATGAAGCTGCATTTGGAAGTTTTGTATCTGTAATTGCCTGTTTTGGCACTGCAGTACCTGTAGGTGTGTGTTTGAAATAAAACACGCTTGTTTTATTTCATCTTGTTTGCAGCTGCGAGTGGTGCCGGGTCTGATGTGCATGTGGGCCCTATATAGGTCTTTACTCTGAGGTGAGGTAGGATCATCACTTTCCCTAGTGCCAGCTAGCATTTTGATCCTTGGGAGAAGTATTTGATTGGTTTTTAATTAACCTGTAGCTCTTAAACTATTGCTGTTTTTCTTTCAGCAAAACTTAAAATTTGTTTCCCTCCAATGTATCTTTTAGGTTTTTCCCTAGTAAACTTTCTAGTCTGTTAAGTCCTCCTGTTGCCTTCCACGTTCTGCTCACCTGTTCCCTCCATTCCTGGAATGTTTATAAAACTGTCAGGTTAGTGGGCATCCTGTTCATGATACATGAAATATCACCTTTCTTAGGAACAGGCTTCACATTAGTGAAGTTACTTCTGGCAGGTCCTGTCGGTTGAGCATCACATGGGCTACGATGTGCACAAGTTCCCAGTGTACTGGATTTGGTTCAGAATGCTGTCCCTTGCTTTTGTTTTGGAGAAGTTAAAATAATTAGGCTAAGCCAGGAAATGTAGCTAGGATTTTGTTTGTGTTTTGGGGTGATTGATTCAAGTGGATTTGTGCAAGGTTTCCTTGCCTGAATTTCACGGCGTACTAAATGGTGTTACTGAGCAAGTACTCTGCTTGTATTTGAAGAGTTGCAAGAACTGTGTTACCCAGTGGCTCAGAAAGTGCATGGATTCTGGCTGCTTTATCTCTACTGGCTGTGAAACATTACTTCTGGTGGTCAGAGGATGTGCATCTTCTCTATGAGTGTGAGGCCTTTTCCTGAGGCCCTGAACTTGGTGTTCCTCTGGTTGTCTGTGCCCATGTGGGGCTCTCAAGTCTTTGCCTTTTTCGTGGTGGTTTAAGTGTGTGCAGTGGCTTTTGTCACCTGGTTTTAGAGCGTGGGTGTTGGCTGGCAGGTGCTCTGTGCCATGGTGTGTACCAGGGACAGCCCAGTGCGAAGGAGGTGTGAGGAAAACCTGTTGTGGAGGCCTCCTGATTGCACCCGAGAGAAGGAAGTATTTCTGCAGGAGAGTGGCAGCCAAGAGCAAGATGAGGAAGGAGTGCTTGCTTGTGTTGGCTGTTTCCTGGATGGATCTTGTTTCTCACATGGAAGTTAACACCTGAAGCGGTGCTGCTGCTCAGTCTTTGAGGGTGTGCCTTGATGGGTCTCTGTTCCTCTTCCATTTCTTAAGTGCATAAATTTAGGAAGGGAAGGGTGCATATCACTGTTGGGTGGAGGAGGAAGGATCTCAAGTGCTGAGCAGTTGGACTGGTTCTGTTCTTCCTGAGTCCATCCAGCCTTGGAACAGGTTTGATTCTATTGGAGCCTGATTTACTCCTGTATGCTCCTTTGCTCAGCCTGTGGCCCTGACAAAAATCTGAGGGCAACAAATGAAGAAGTTCATGGCTCCAGAAACTGCTGGGGTGGGACCTGCTGATAAGCCTTTTTATGATATGATAATTAGGGCACACTAACACTAGGCTATCCCTCGCTATGGATGGCAAAAATGTGTTTAAAGCAGGGCTGCCCAAATAATAAATGCCTGTTAGTTTTGCAGAGAGAGAAAGAAATAAGAGAAAATTGTTGCCAAAGGTGACCTCAAATCCAAGGTCACATTTTATCAAAGGAGACCGTGGTGGTACCCGTGAACACATCCTCAGCAGGCAAAGTACTGAACACCATACTTGAGTGTTTGCTTCAAATTTGTTCTCCATTGTTTCAAAAGTAACCTAGAAGTGTTCCAATTCCTGGGAATGGGGCCAGTGAAGAATTAATAATTTTTATTGTTACTTCTCTGTAAAACTAAAACTTGTTGAAATCCTCACACCTGTGTTATTAAGTGAAATTTTTGTTTGTGTAGGCCAGATGGGCCTATGCTCAGAAGTTCCAAAGTTCTTCCTGAACTCTGATTTCCCTGATACAGGAGGTTACAAACAAGAGCTATAACTGGTGAGTTTCGTGTGCAATTGTTCCTTGGAGAAATCAGAGTAGCTGCATTATTTGAGCACAAAGAAGGTAAGGCTCGAGGTAAAATTGGGTGTCATTTGGCATTGATTTCAGGCAATTTGTGATATTGATATGAAATTCTACTGTTAAAACAATGGTGTGGCTATTTTGCTGAGAGCATTGTGGCACCCTGTTGTGCCACCCGCTTGTGGCATTGTGACGATACCATTGTACAGTTGGGCATCCTGGGCAAAGGAGAGAGAGTTGCAGCCTTTGCTGTGCTTTAGAACCTCCCTGTGCTGCAGTGTGGCTGAGCAGGGCTCACCTTCCTGAGCCAACATACATCACTCACCTTACACAACACCGGACATGCTCCTTCAATTACCGTTTGTGCAGATCTGAGCTATTTTGAGAAGAAAGATGTGGGTTAGGTGGAAGGAGATTGAAGGAAGCAAAAGGATTGCAGGAAGTGAGGAAAGGAGGAGGACTTTTTCTTCTCCTGGGCAGTGGTGCCTCTGTAGTTACTCTGTCCTGACCCTTCAAAATACTTCAAAATACAGAGCTGTGTTCTCCTGCCAACACCAATCTTAACATTTTTACAAGTGTTAATTTCTTTCCCTCCATTTCTCATCTTTGTCCTCACTGAATTTCAGGGGAAAATAAAAACCTGTGACTTCTTCAGTGGTACAGCCTGGGGCTGCTTTGGCAGTACTATGTGACTGTTTATTTTCCAAAGGAAAAATGTCTGTGAATGACATTCTGGTTACCCTCAAAGCGAGAGACTTCAGAGTTTCACCTAATCTTGCATTAGGATCTCTTTACCCTGACCACAGCTTCCACAACAGTGAGCTTACTAAAGTCTGAATATCTATCCTTTTATACAGGCCATTGATGGCATAATATACTCCCACACTCAAGCAGATGCATGAGAATGAAGGCAAACAGTGTTTAACAAAGCTGGTTATTTTCTTCTGATAGATAATTGTTATTTTAGACTCATCTTCTTGCTAGCTGTGGTTAGATTAAATATCAGGTTTATGTTCATCCCTCATGAGTTATCCTTTGCAGGGGTCCGTGTGAATATTTGTCAGTGCTACAGCATGCTTGTCTGTACACACTGCTTCTTAATGACTTTTTAATAGTTCTTGATCAGTATTGAAAAGCTTTTTATATGTCTGTTGAACAATCACAGTACCTATTTTTATGCAAGTAGCTAAAGGTGCTGAACTGATTGCTGCTTATAAAGCTCACTTGGAATGTGAAGCAGTGAGAAAGAAATTCTCATCTGATTGTCTGGGAGTAGCTGGAGAAACCTGGTAGTAGAAAATGTACTTGGGCACAAGAGAGGCCATCTGATTGTTGATAATAAGCGTTAATATATTTAATTGTAGGTTCTTGGCACTGTGGGACATGTTGCAGCTGTTTTGATTCTGACCAAATGGTCTTCCCTGCATCTCTTTTGTGGTTTTGGTGACACTGGGCCAGTCTGCAACGTTGGAGCATTGGCTGGAGAACATGGGATCTGGTAGTTCTGTAAATGTCAATTACAAGTATTCCCTGCAGAAGTCTGAAAATGGTGAGTGATTCTTAGGGAAGTGATCTTATCCTGTTTTTTCCTGCCTGTGCTGTTGGGAGGTTGCACTGAATGTATTTCTCCTCTGGGTTTTCTTCACAGCAATTAAATGAGGTTCTACGTTTCAGTATCCTGTGACAAGGCTTCTCAGGTGTCAGCAGAAGACAGCAGGCTTGAGGAAATAACAGCTATTTAGATGAGGAGTAGGTTAAAATCCACTCAAGCCTAACTAGAGACGAAGCAACATTTAGCATTAATACCTGCCGGATGAAACACTTGCTGGGTAATGCAGGTGTTGTGTCTGCTGACAGTGAGAGAGATGTCACCCTGCTGCTTCCCCTGGATTATTTTCCAAGGCTCTTACTGGTGCAGCCAAAATAAATCTAGTTACAAAGAAGATGAGATGGTGTGGCTAAAAAAAGCTGTAATGCAAAAGTTGTGTATTTTGTCCAATTACATCAGCACAGTGCTCTTAATCTCTGTTAATAATCCAGACATGTTTATGGCTCTCAAAGTTGTGGTGATTTATTTTTTGAAGCCCTCTGTAATGGTATCAATTTTGTGGGCATGTGCCTGTGTCTGCTGTGGAACAAAGGGAGTTGATTAGGAAGACCTTAGATATAAGGAAGAGTTAAAAAGTAAATAAACAGTCTTTGTTGTTTGAATCATGCAGACATGAACAGTGGCAGCACAGCAGGATGGGGCAAACTGTTTGCGAGTGCTTGGAAAAGAAAATAAGGATTGAAAGTGGGGATAAGGTTGTGACTCACACTTTGTTTGCTATTGTCCATTATCGAACAACTCTTTTGATGTAAATTAGACTTACCTGTCACCCATAGCACCAGAGGTTCATAGCCTTTCCCAACAAATTCAGGTTATTTTAAGATGAGCAAGTGTAACACAACACTAGTTACTTATCTGAGACCTTGTGCTACATCTGATAGCTCAGCAACAGTTTCCCACAACAGTAAAGCCTCTGAATTTGGCTCTCAACACCCTTCAGATTTGGCCATCTGCAGCAGGGCAGCTGCTTAGGACCTTCTGCCCAAATCCAGCATGCTAGATGTCATCCCTGTCCCCCCTAAGGTCTGAAGCCTGTTTTCAATGGACAATGTAGGAGCAGAGTTGCTAAACTGGCCTGGCCTTGGAGTGAAGTCTGGTTTGAGTCCTGCCACTTTGCTATGCTTTCAGCAGCTTATACAATACATGGTTTGGATCATCATGAAATGTGGCTAAACCTTTCTCTTCTTTGTTGATTTTTTTTCCCCCAAACAGATACAAACACTGCCAGATACAGCTCACCCAGGTAAACAGCTAAATTAGAATACCTGGCTTTTTCAGTTGCAGAGTCAGTCTCCATAAAAGCAGAGTAAAAACAGTGTCTTGCCTATCTGGGGCTTAAATGCTGTTGATGGTGGTATTTATGTTAAATATGCACTTTAAAACATGTCTTTCATAGGTTTGAAACACATAGCATGTGTTTCAAAGGTTTTTGTTTTCATTGGTATGTGTGGAGTTAACACAATGAATTTTTTCCAAGCCCAGCTGATCAGTAAGCATTTTCTCAGCAAGAGAGAAGGCAAAGAATACAGAAGTTATTCCTGAGTTAAAGCTTGCCAAATCTTACCTTTTTGCCCACTACTTCAGGGTGTCTCGCATCCCTACTGAACAGCAGCTGTAGATCTTCCTCTTTTGTGCTCTGCAATTCCCAGTGCTGAAATAATTTAAAAGGATCATTATATATATATATATAATCAATATATAATCCATTGAGATACTGTCTTTAGGGAAAGGTCTCTGTTTCCTGCTGAAGTACCTGGAGGGCCATTTGTTGTGTAATTAATGCAAGCTGATTGAATTAATATGATCTCTTTATCTCTTGCCAGTGTATAGCAGCCTTTGGGTATGGGTGAGGGATTTTTCCACACACCTCCCATTGCTCATCCTGCTTTGGTGAATGTGACAGAGGAATACACTTCCTGCAGCAGGCCTAGTTCCCTACCTCTGTTGTTTCCCTTGGATTTTGAAGCCAGCCTGTGGATACAGCAGTCATCACTTTCCCCCCTCAGCTAAAGAAGACAGAGAAGCAGTGTTAGAAGATGTTTTAAATGTGGGGCTCCAGAAAGGAACAGGAAGGGACGCAGCGTAATCCAAATGGAGATGCCAAGTAGCAGAGCCAGGTCTAAGTGGGATCAAGGGCAGTTAAGGAGGATGAGAGATTCTAGATGTAAAATTCTGTGGCAGAACTTGAAAAAGGAAATGTGAAACTGTACCCATTTACTTCACTTGAAATATGCACATACATCATCTGAAATAATTTTTGAAGGGAACACACTGGATTTGGGAGAATACAGAGGCTGTGTTTAAGAGATCAAAGGGCAGATAGCCATAGTTTGGTGGGAAGCATCTGGTGTCAGCACTGTCTGTGGCTTGAACCTCAAACAGGTACCTGGAAATTGTGGCATCTCATTCATTCTGTGCCATTAATGGCCCAAGTTCTGCTTCCTATTTTTCACTGTGGGTGTAGTTTTGTCTTTATTTTAGTGTAAGGTGTGTTGATATTTATGCTACTATAGAGTCCTTCTTAAGCTTTTCCACAACTGCAAAAGCTGAGGTATTTATTTGGCATAAAGAGAGGTTAAAAACCCCCATATTTTTAAGACTCTAGAAGGAAACTTGGTATCCTGTCTTCCCCCAACTCTTTGTGTGGCCTCAGTTAAACTTCTGGTTTCCTGAAGCTCCAGCACCTCAAGATGGTAAGATGGACATAAAAGTGATCAAGGTATGTAGAAAGGGAGGATATTGTAATAATACTGAAGATGATGTTAGGACTTTCAGGCCCTAATAATTTATTGTTAACTCTGATGCTGAAGGAACCAGCAGCAATGGCTGGAAGTGCTTCAGAAGTCTCTGGTCAGGCAGGGTCAGGTCAACCTCTTGCAAAAAAAGGCAAAAAGAAGAGGCATTTTTGCCCTTAGGTGAAAGAATACAATTCCTGGGAACTTTTTCCTGAAAAGGAAAGGTTGTCTTCCATGCTCAGGAGTGGGGAAGGAGCTGTTGCAGGTGCCTCAGCTGCAGACAGTGCTGCTCAGCAGCTTGGTTCTGTTCTTGTCCCCCAGCTTTCAAGGCAGCTGTTTTGATTCAGCAGTGGTACCGGCGCCATGTGGCTCGGCTGGAAATGCGCCGCCGCTGCACCTGGAGGATCTTTCAATCCATTGAGTATTCCTGCGAGCAGGATCAGATCAAGGTATGGTGCAAGGAAAAGAGCAGCTAGGAAAACACATAGGAAGCTGGTTTCTGTGCTAGACTCTGACTTTCTGGCTGCTGGCTGGTAACCCTCTAAGTGCTTCAGTGGGCCAGGGACTGGGTTTTCTGCCCCTTTTTAACCTATTGATTCCCTGCCTGCATGTGTTGCATGTAATGAACCTCAAAAGCAAGCCACAAGAGTAATTTTACAGAGTCTTTTCTGGAGTGAACACAGTAGGCAAGTCTATTTGGTTTGTTAGGTTTTAACTTTGATTAAAATTCTCTTACATGGCTGCTTTGCTCTCAGAAAGAGGAAGGGCTCATAGCATACTTCTCCCTGTGGCTGAAGGTAAAGCCACTGTTTCAACTTCATTTCAAGAAAGTCAACACTTAAATTGGTACGATGAGAGTTTCTGTACGTATCAGACAGCTAGAGAAGGGCAGAGGTAAAACTTCCGGAAAGATGATTATGATAGGTTGATATTCTGTTGAATTTCATTCTGGGGTGAATGATGGGCTTTCCCTCTTCCTGCAGCTTCACAACTTCTTCAGTTACCTCATGGACCAGTTCACACCAAGCAGCAGCAAAGAGAGTAAGTTTGTGTTCTATTTGCAGATGTGGCACAAACAGCCCCAAAGCCTGCACGCTGCATAATTCATTGCCCAGTGTTGGGCAATCTTCAGGATGGCACATGTGGCTGAGAGTCTCAAGAGTGATGGCATCAGGATTAGAGAGTGAATTGTCTGGAGACTGTGAGCTGTGTAAGGGATCTGGGGCAATTCCTGCTCTTAGGAGCTGGAAGGAGGCATAAAGGTTCAGTATGTTCTCATGGAATCACAGAAAGGTGCACACTGCACATGGATATTTGTCTCCGCAGCCTTTTCCTCACTGCAAGTTTTGCAGCATGCCAAGCAGTAGCCAGCATCCATGGCTGCATTTGCTCCCGAGCCAGCCTAACCAAACAGCTCTTCTGTAGCAAATTACTAGGATGGTACCTGGAGCCACTTAACTACTTTTTTGTCTGTTTCTCTCTCTTTTTTTTTTTTTTTTTTTTTTTTTAAATCAACCCCACTAATCTGCTGTCCAGGGGATTTTATCAGTCGCATGTTCATAAGTGGGGAAAGTTACAAAGAGGCAGAGCTGGAAAAATACTGTGACTATGAATCCATAGAGGTGCCAGACTCCTACACTGGACCCCATCTCTCTTTCCCACTCCTTCCTGACCATGCCACGGCCTTGCTGGAAGCTTTCCAACAGAAACAAGTAAGGATCCCAAAAAGGTACCATGCTCTCCCCTTCTCTGAACTGGGGTGTAGGGTAGATGATTTGGTCTTAACTTTCTTACCAAGCTCAATTGACTGGAGTATAACAAGCTGGCTGGCTCTTAAACAAAATGGGGTTGAAAGCTATATGGTATTTCCTAATGCCATAGAAATGTTCTTCTTCCTGAAAATATACTCCTGACAAAACTGAACACTTTATGTAGGGCTGTACCAATATTAACCTGAAATTCATTTTAAAAGGGGAAAATCAGCAACAGCTCATGCTGAGACTTTTCATCATTTTTTGTTCATATTTCTCAATTTGTAAATAAGTATAGGATGGCCCAGAGGGAGACAGCAAATTGGTGTTTTGTGCTATGCAACTTGGACTCTGGTTCAAAATGTAAATTGTGAGTTTTTGGATGAGGAAGCTAAGTACCACTCCAGAACTAACAAGACAAGCCTTCATACAACTGCAGTGCTCTGCTGCCATCCCTTAGCTAATGTGCTAAACTGCAAACTAGGCCAAAATATCCCTTCTCCAAAAAGAACTTATAAACCAAATGTGTCTCACGTTCTAGCTGCATTAAATGGCTACACCCTGGCTTTAAGCATATCACTGCAGGACATGTGGTCACTCACAGACTGGTTCAATATGGAAAAGCTAAGAAAGATCTAGAGGAGCAACTTTCTTACCTGTGATATTGGGCTGGAATTTCTGCTGCTCCTGGAGGTGGGGTAGCCTAGTGGGTATAGTCTTGTATACAAGGTGCTGGGGCTTTAGGGTTGCCTTGCCAGCCCTCTCAGTCCTGAGGCTGGGCTGCCTTGTGCAAGTGTCTGCCATCCTGCTGTTTCCCAGTATTTCCCTCATCTTATTTGTAAGCCCATAGGTGAGCACAGACTGTCATCCCAGAGAGAATTTCTACCGTCCAGGATATCCCGGTGGAATCTTTGCAGCCACAGTGGTGCTGCTCAGAGGACACTGATTTCCTGCTTTAATCCCTTCACTTTCTCCTAGTAGCAGCTCCATGCTCGTTATGTCTTAAACCTCCTGCATGAGACCAGGAAGCACCTCAAGCAGTTGCCAAACATCAGCCATGTCTCCACCTGCTACAGCGAGGAGGTCACCGTGTGTGGTGGGTCCCTTGCAGCCTCTGGGGTGGAATGCTCCTATGGGAGGGTGGGGCAGAGAGAAAATGAGAGCAAGAGCACGCTGCCACCCTCTGTAGTAAACGTGGAACACAAATGCTCTCTATAAGCAAAGTGTGTGATGCCTTTTTTCTCTCACCCCAAACTTGGAGTTGTTTTATTAAATCACAGAAACCACATCCAGCTGAGGACTGGTCACAAAACTTGGTAGTGGTCTGACCTGTTCTGTGGTCTGGGATTATTTAAAGAACAAAATCCTGAAGCTTTTCTGGGCTAGCACCAGCGTGTACCTGCAGATCCAGAATGTTAACACCTCTTTGTGTCCTATAAGTAAATTTGAGACAAAGCTTTTTACTTTTTTCCTATTCTGACTAATGTTAAAATGCCGAGATATTTCTGAAAAATACATAGGACAGACTCTTGTATGCAGTCAGCCTCTGGAAAACAAACCTCTCCAATATTATGTTAAATGAGAATTACACTGTTATTTTGAATGTAAAGCTTCCTCCCATATAATGGCAATCTTGTGCCATGTTGTGCCATCACATAAGATAAATGAACAAAGCTTCTAAATCAGTCTTCAGCAGATGGTGTAAGTTTTTTTACTGTCCTTCTTAGACTTCAGCTCAAGCCTTACACTGTATCCTTGTCCTCTAGGCTTGCACTTCCCAAAGTATTTCTGTGGTGATTAATTAACAAAGGACATAGTTTGTAGCAAGTTACATATTAGTGTTTTTTTAAAGTTCAAGGTAAACATATTGTGACTCATCTCTTTGTGCCTGTCAGGAGACTTACATGGCCAGCTGGATGACCTGTTCCTCATCTTTTACAAGGTAGGCACCAAATTTGGAGAGGAAGGCTGTCCAGGCATTGCAATGGGTATCTCATGGGTCATGTTGAGATATGTTTGCAAAATTGGGCTGTTCATGTGCAATTCTCCAAGTCAATTAGATTGGTTTTAAATGGCTTCACAAATCAGTAGCTTATTCCCTTACTGACTGGGAAATCTGATATCCATGTCCATTTATTAGTGCAAATGGGTGTTTTTCTAGTGCTGATACCAATGACAACTCTCTGTGGTTGCCAGTTTCACTGCTGGGGCCCACAAGATAAAGATGAGCAATGATCTGTTGTAACCTGGGACAGGAGTGAGAGGCTGCAGCTGCGGGGAGGGCATTTGGACACCTTGGAGAGGCCTCTCTGGTGACACCTGCCTGTTCCTTGCTTTTACAGAATGGCCTTCCTTCCCCTTCCAAGTCCTATGTGTTCAATGGGGACTTTGTAGACAGAGGCAAGCAGTCCCTTGAGATCCTTGTTATCCTCTTTACCTTCCTCCTGATCTATCCCAAGGAGGTTCATCTCAACCGTGGGAACCACGAGGACCACATGGTGAACTTACGGTATGGCTTCTGTGCAGGGCTGAGCACCATTTCGAGGGCCTTGTGCAAAATCCCACTGAGCTTCCTTTCTCCTGTTCCTTTAGCTATGGTTTCACCAAGGAAGTGATGCAGAAATACAAGGTAGGCCTATGTTTATGTCTCATTTACCATGTGAGTTGTGCATTTAGAAGACTTGATGCTTTATCAATTTTTTTCTTTCTCTCAGGTGCATGGGAAGAAAATCTTGAGGATGTTTCAGAATGTCTTCTGTTGGCTGCCCCTGGCCACCCTGATTGATCAGAAAGTCCTCATTATTCACGGGGGCATCTCTGACACCACTGACCTGGAAATGCTTGAGAAAATTCAAAGGGACAAAGTAGGTTTTATTCCCAGTTATTGCAAGAGACGATAGTGTTGATGATTTGTGGTGAGAAGCTCATTTCTACATGCCAGCTTAGCTGTTGACAAGACAAATCTAACAGATGGTCGCCCTAGCCAAGGTTGTGTTCAGGTATAGGCTTTGGTTTATTAGTGTGCATGCAGGAGCTGTGAAGGAATGAAGCAATCTTGGCTTCTGGAATATGTGCTGGTGCTGAAATAAAAATACAGTGATAATGAGACATTGTCCCACAGTTCCTTAGCCTGTTTTTACCCCCTAGATTTCCAGAAGGAGTTTGATTAATCATTTAACTTGTTTCTGCCTCACTCACCCAGTTGGGAAATACCCCTTTACTTCTCCAAATAAAATCACAACACTTGCTTTAGTCATTAATGCTTCCTTTGCTCTGCTGCCTAGTTCCCTTTGCAGATGGAACCTGGACATGGGTCCCAGCTCCAAATCCAGGATGGCACTAGTAGTTCTCCATAGTCAAGCAGCAGTTGATGGCAAGAAGGGAATGGGGCTTGGAGGCTTGGAGTCTGCCAATGGAACACACTAGAGCTGGAGGTCTGGGTTTCATGCTGTGTTATCAGCTCTGTTTCTCTCATACCTTTCAGTTTATTTCTGTGTTAAGGCTGAAGAAAAGGAAGGAATCGAGTAGAAAACCACAAATACAGGCCATAAATGGGGAGAACGAATCAGGCACTGATGCAGCAGCAAATGAGGCAGCTCCCAGGTTATCTCTGCAGCCCCAGTCAGCCCAGGCTCCCAACACAGCCAACAGGCTGGAGTTCTCCAGGTGGCTCCGGCAGACGGTGCAGGAGCAAATCGACACATGCCGCCGGCTGATGGACATCAGCGAGTCAGAGCCAGAGGAGCTCACCTATTCCAGCATGGTCTCCTTGAAGGATGTGGATGAGCCATGCTGGACTCGCCAGGAGGAGTGGAAGCAGGTGAGGAGTCTTAGCAGGGTCCTGAGCTGGGTGTGCTGTGGGTGCCTCCTGCACCAGTTGGTTCTTCAGTGGTAGGTGGCCAGGAAGGACTGTTCTGTAAGGCCATGGGGATGTTTCACTGGGTACCTTTGTTACCTCCTGGGAGGAGCAGCTAGGGACTTTCTTTCCTTGTTTTTCCAGCCTGGGAGTCTCTTCTGTGCACTCTGAAACTGCTGCTACTTAGTTGACATTACATATGACCTTCCAATGCTGCACACCTTTCCACTTGTGTTATATATTGAAGTCAGGGTTAAAGGGATTAAGCCTTAATCTACACAGTGGTTACTGAGTTAGCACTTTTATTTCTGGAGACTGTGGGAGGTCCTGGCTAGAGAACAAAGGCGTTTTATACTAAGCCCACTAATGGCCTCCAGATCTGCTGGTTGTTCTTGCCCCAGGACTTGTGTTTTGGGATGGAGCAAGACAGGCAAGGCTCTTGGACATCTTAAGGCTAGCAAAGGCAAAGCTTATATCAGGCCTGAGTTATGGACATCCCTCTTTCCCCAGACACTTTGGATGTGCCTGTAGCTCATGGCAAGCAATATTGCCACTTCTGAGGTGGGCCAGGTCTGTGACAGTCTTCAGCTGGAATGCAGGAAAAATGTCTGCTCCCTGGCACTCTGGTTATAACAGCAGTCTAGGGAGAGATTCTGAGACTGAGCTGTACTTGCGTAGTAAACTTTTCCAATCCTTTCAGGTTTTAGACATCCTCTGGAGCGACCCCATGCCTCAGGAGGGCTGCAGAGAAAATAAGGTGCGAGGTGGTGGCTGCTACTTTGGGCCTGATGTGACGGAGAAGTTCCTTGACAAATACAACTTGCAGTTCCTCATCCGCTCTCATGAGTGCAAGCAGGAGGGCTATGAGTTCTGTCACCACCGCAAGGTCAGTTGGGGGTGGTGTGAAGGGTACTTGGGTTTCCATCCTGCCAGGGTGTGGTTTCTTGGGAGGGTGGCTTGTCTCAGTTCTGCATTTCTTCCAGTGGGGCTTTAGGCACATGCAAAATCCTTCAACAGGCTTATTGGGAGTTAACTGAAGTGTGTTTCCATCTGAAGTCTTAGTTCAGGGAAATCTGGAGCCACCTGCTCTGCTCAGGACACGGCTGTGCAGGCAGACCATGTCCTTGTGTGTGGCGCTCGAGAAAAGATCTGAACCCGCTTTTGCCATGGCCCCCACTTAGTGCAGCTGTTCCTGTAGATGAGCTACAAAAGGGTGCTACTGAGCTGCTGCAGCCAAGTTCTGTTTTCAGAAGATGCACAGTCAGGTCAGTGGTTTTGTCAGGGCGCTCCAGCTCTGGAGAGTGGAATTGTTCAGAGAGAGCACAGGAAAACTGAGGAAGCCCAGCATGTGGCCAAATCAATGTGTAACCAGTGCTACCCATGAGGAACTCACACTTGGCAAGGCTTCCAGGCCAGCTGCCAGCTGTCTCTCCCTCTTCTCCACATAAAATGGTGCTTTCACAGCCTGTGGACTCCAGGGGGGATCAGGTGTGTTGCTTACACATATATAAATATTACAGGATGTATGTGCTGACCGCAAATGCCTTTTTTTGGGATTAGGTGCTGACCATCTTTTCAGCCTCAAACTACTATGAGATTGGCAGCAACAGGGGAGCCTATGTGAAGTTGGGACCAGACCTCATCCCCCACTTCGTTCAGTACCAAGCAAACAAGACAGCCCATATGCTCACTATGACTCAAAGGCAAGGCTTTCTAGTTGCTCCGTATTCGCCAAGTCAAAATTCCCAAAGGGAAAACTTTGTGAGCTTCTAGAAAGTTTGACTCTGGAGATGAACTTTCACAGCTTGATTTTCTAAAGAATAGCTCTGCAGGAGGGATTAAACTTTGTACTTGAAGTTACTGAGGAAAGCTTAAGGGTTGAGAAGGGATTGTTAACAAAATTCCAAGGGGATTTTTCTAAAGCTTGCTGATTTTCTTCAGCTCCTCTTTTCCATGTCAGGTTTTAACTTTGGACCTTTGCTGAGGTGCTTTTGCATGGTTACTTCACAGATGAATGCAGGGACTTGTGGCTGGGAAGCGTGCCCTGGGCATGCAGTGCCTTGTCACAAGCATTGAGATGCACCTGTAGCTGTGCAGAGCAGTTGTGTGAGGCTCTGGGCATTCCATGGACAAGCCAGGTAGAGCACTGGGAGGGAAGGTGCAGTTTTTCTTCTGATTCATGACAAGTCCTTCAAGTGCTTCTCTCTGTTCTGTATCCTCCAGAATCAGCAGAGTAGAGGAGTCAGCCTTTCGAGCCTTGCGGGAAAAGCTCTTTGCTCACACCTCAGCCCTCATCACTGCCTTCAGGTCCTACGATGGGGACAATACAGGTAACTCAGTGCTGAGGGATGTGCAGGTTCATTGCCTGGTTGCATAGGGCTGAAGGGACTGAGTTAGTGGCTGGTTGGGAGACTGCTCACTGAAGTTGCCACCAGCTGTCATGGGGAGGCTGTATCAAACCTTGCCAGAAGTAATTTGCTATTACTCAGTCTCTGTGGATGCTTCTGAGTGACACCATAAAGTGGGGGTGCTGGAAAAGCAGGATATCACTAGCCTGAAGTGTAGTAATTGAGGCTAGTCCTATAAGAACTCCTTGCAGCTGGAGTACTAATGAAGCCTTGGGAAGATGACCTGGAACATGTCTGTTGTCACTTGAGAAGGGCTGGGATGAAGAGCCCCTTCAACGCTGGAGTCAAACTCACGAGAGAAAAGAGAGGGATGTCTTTGATGGCAGTTGTCTCTGTTAGACCCTTAAGGAAGGAGCTGAGAGTTCCTGTGGCAACAGGAGTGCTGTGTTGGTGCAGTGACCAAGAGTTGTTGCTGTGAACTGCCTATTGGTGGGCTGGGGAAAAAAAGGGGTATGGTGGCTGCAGAACTGCTCATAGGGAAAACTGCTTTCTTGCTTTCTTCCCTGCCAGCACAACTGTTCATAGGAATCCAGCTCAGTTGTTACAGCCACTGCTAAAATGGGCAGTGGGCTGCAAATTTCTAATTAAATACTCAAGAGTTAGTGTCTCGCATTTGTTCAGATGTTTGCAGCCTCATAGCCTTGATTTGTTACAATGATGAAAAGCTTGCTGAGGCTTGGTTCGGAAGCATGTGTGCCTGCACTGCAAAATAATGCTGTGCTGTCAGCAGCACCTAGGCTGTATGTCACAGTTTCAGGCTTTGTCTTTGTCTTCACGTGCTTTCTGCTGCCTGTGTCCTAGAGGTGTCTCCCTTTTGTGTACAGGAAAGATCACTCTGAGCAACTGGGCAACAGCAGTGGAGTCAGTGCTGCGGCTGGGACTGCCCTGGCGAATGTTGAGGCCGCAGCTGGTGCGCAGCACTGAGGATGGCATGCTGGAATACAAATCCTGGCTGGATGACTTGGCCATGGAGCAGAGGAGCCAAGAGGTAAGCACTCAGCCCCTTCCATCAAAGCATGATGTGAACAGCTGCTCACCAGATCCCTCACATGTACAAATTGTCAATTGTAGTACAAAAGGACAGTGGATGGTATCTGCATAATCCAAAATCACACTGCAGGTGACAGGAAGTCTTGCCTGAGCTCAAGTATTCCTGGGGCACCCAGCCTGTTTTTACGAAGATGATGGATGTGAAATCAAAATTTAGAGGTAGTTTTGGATGCAGGCTTGTGGGTAGGAAAACTGTATTCCACTCTTCAAGTAGCAGTTTCTTAATGATGCCCAGCAAATGCAGCTCTACAGTGGTTATAAAATGCAGCCTGGCTCACTGTTAGCCCATAAGAATGCTGATGGGAAAGGACAAGTTGCTGAAAGTCTGTTCTGCAGCTGAACAGAGGATCCAGTTATAACATACCTGGTTGATAAAGCACTGCTGGCAAATTCTTGAGAGCAAAAAATATTATTGTTTGTGGAGACATGTGCAATAACTCAGAGAGAGCAGAGGTGTCAGAAAGACAAAAACTGTGATTGTGTCTTTAAGCACATCCAGTCGAGCTTGCTGGAAGTCATTTATCGGAACAGATCCAACTTAGAGACCATATTCAGGATCATAGACAGAGACCATTCAGGTAAGCACGTCTGCAGGGCCTGTTGGTCACCGCCTTGTGTTCCTTTCTGCTTTGGAGCTTCCTTTAATATGTGTAGAGGTGCTTTTATTTAGGCTTGGGTCCTCCTGCTCCCTCCCACGCTTCTGCCATGTCCATTTGTATTATGCCTCTTTGCTGCTTTAAGTTGTGTTTCAGCCAGTGTTCTCCACATTAGATCTAGCTGCAGCATGTAAAACGCTCCTCCACAGGTCTCATCTCCTTTGAGGAATTCCAGCAAACATGGAAGCTGTTCAGTTCCCACATGAACATTGAACTCACGGATGATGGCATTAACGACTTGGTCCGCAGCATTGACTTCAACAAGGATGGCAACATTGACTTCAACGAGTTCCTGGAAGCCTTCCGCCTCGTCAAACAGCGCCTGTCCTGAGAACCTGCCGAGGGTTGCCATGTCCCATGCCTTGATTTCTACAAAGCCAGGACTGTCCCACCTAACCTAGAGTGTGCCTGCAGATGGCAAGCAGGGAAAGGGAAGGCAGGTGCCCAAAACAGACATCACTGTAGGTGATAGCTGTAACCCATCTGGGGAAGCTAACAGGTGAAATAGATGAGCTGCACTTCAATTCCAACTGCTTTTAAAAGAAGCTGTGTTTTAAATAGTTGCCTGCTCCAAGGGAAGATGCAACTTAGCTTCTCTTGTCAATGTGAGAAAATGTCACAGGTGTATTGACGTGCAGTAAAGTGAAAGTCAATGTATTACTTGTAGGCAGCGTTTTAAGGAGGTAGCACCTGTTTGATTGCAGCTTTCCTTTTAATAAACTGTTTTTTCTAGACTGCTGTTGCTTGGCTGTTCATTTCTTCTCTAGTTAACTCTGTGAGCAGCAGTGCTGTTCCAGTGATGACACCTACTTCCCTGCTCGTGTTCCCCTGCTGTGGTAAGCTTGTTCTGGAAGTTCGGAGCTACTAAGTACATGTAGTAGTAGAGCAGAATGTTGGAAGAAATACCTCAAATGTGCAACACTGTCTCTAGCAGGGGCACATGTTTAAAAGATCTATTGAGATAATTTAATTTTCAAAGCCCAGGGCAGTAGATCAAGTAGCCCCCTGCTAGGGAGCCTATGCTGCAGGTTTGTTAGTTTCGAAGCATGGTAGGACTCCAGCTCATGAAGTGAGCTGGAATGTGAAGAGTTTGCAAAACAAGAAACAATGTGTTTCTCAAATACAAGCAGCACAGTCTAGCAGTGGCCCCATGGCAGAAGACTTAACTTAAGACTGCTACCCCAGCCCCCAAAAGAGAATTCTAGTCTCACTGAATTTCTTATAGAGCTCATTGTCCAGTGCAGACAATTTATTAACTGGAACTATGCTTCCAAAAGCATAGATTGGACTAATCATGTTCCCCCTTAACTAGAGTTCCACTCAGGCTTTTTCAATTGTAATGCAATCATGCTTCCACAAAGACTCTCAAATGCACAATACAGGTCCCAGCACATTCCAGCTGTATTTCTATCTTTCCATCCTTCAAATTTAATGAATGGAATTAATTCTGATGGCTAATGAATAAAATTATTTTGCCTCTTCCATGTTTTTTTCTGCTGTACAAACTCCTACTGCAGAGATCACTGTTTTATGTTTCAGTTATTTTAAGTGACTTTGGTACTGAGGGGAAAAGCAGGTCTCTCTCGATGGTAGGGGGTGAGTAGGTCCCTGCTCTGCAGCCCTTGCTGCCAGGTAGGATCTAGGGGCCATACTTTTAATTTTGGTTTGGGGACTGAGGCTGCCAAGCAGCTCTGTGGCACTGGGTTTGACAGCCTGTTACCTTGCAGTGCCTGGAGCAGAGTGAAGTGCACTTACCTGGAGCTGTGAGCAGCGTCACTGCTTTGCTGATGTCACCGAGAGCCAACACCACACACCACTTATTACAAAGTCAGACTGAATTTATTACTCTTGGGCAATTTAAAAAAAGGCAGAAGACAACATCCAGACATACTGTTACTTAGAGGGGCAGCAAAGCTTTGTATAGTTCATATATGTAAAGTGATAAAACATAACCATTAGATCCTTGCAGTCCAAAGGAAGGACAGAAACTGGAAACATGAACTTTCTGCAGCTTGCCCCAGTAATTGACTGGTATTGCAGAGAACAACAGAGTTACAGCAACAAACATCTCTGTAATGATTTAAGTTAGCTGTTTACACAATGGTGCTACTTGATCGTTCTGACAGAACATGGAAGCAGGCTAAGCTTTCCACAAACTGAGTCATTAGTGAAACAATCCCCTCAGCACTGCATTTTTTAGGACAACGCTGTTGTAAAAAATGAAAAAAGGAAAAAATGTACAATAGTACATATAGTTTTATAGTAAAATGGTATCTGAACAGATTCAGTTTTCCTTCTTTTGTTAAAGCATATAAGCTTTATAAAATATAAACCTTCCAAAGGTCAATTTTAAAAGCTTAGAAGAGGCTTTGCTAATTCTAAAGTAACAGACAAAATACCATTTTGCTCCTACAAGATATGTGTTTTATTTTACCTCAACAGTTTTAGCCTTGGAAGGTGAGCCATGAACTCCACTACCATGTTCTGTGTAAACCTCCACCAGTCAACTGAAGGCTCCCCCTCGGATGGGAATGCTCTCATTCAGCCCGTGTTCTATTAGCTTGATGTCCTCCAAGTCATCCTTGATGATGCTGATTAGGTGACTCAGCCCTTCTTGCTGCTGCTTCAGGTGCTGCAGACAGTTCAGAAACCAGTGTGAGTACTGTTCAGCTTCACAGACTTACTAGGTAATATTTCTCAAAAGTGTCATGACTGGTGGCATTGGCACATTGATAATCCTGGCATCATTTCTTTGAAGAAGGAATAACAGCATTTCTGTACTAATAGCCTATCTCCACAGAGTGGTTTTGCACAATAGCTTGGTGCCCTAGCACTGAGACCAATTATAAGGATGACTTCATCAAACAAGGCAAGAACATGGCATTCCAGATCCAGTCAGCGTGTGTCTGGCTTAAATGATCAAGTTCAAAGAGTAGGCCAGGGTTCTACCCAGTAACACTTACTTGCTTGATTTCCCTTAAGAGGTCTGAATCTATGTAATAGCGTTCTTCAGCCCGCACTGCTCCAAAGTGGTTCTGCATCCTGATCTGAGACATGAGCTCATTCAGCCTACCCTGGGAAGAGAAACAGGCTTCAGTCAAACACAACTCATTTACAGCTGGTACAGCTTCAGCATCTACCACTCCCTGCGTCTCCAGCGCTGAAAGTATTGCTGTTCATTCAATTTTTAGATGTTCTGGAAGACATGCAAGGGGTAAGCGACTCCATTATTTCCAAGAACTCAAAACTACTGGAATACCTATTGGCTATTCAGCAAAGAGCATGATGCTACAACCTATCACATTGCCAGACCTTCCACAACGAATAGACACACATGGTTTGGAAAACTGACATGTTTTTAGTGAGGAAACCCCAGAGGTGTTAGCCAAACTCTGTCAGCCACTCACCTTGAACTGCGTGGGTGCATTAAGTTCACACTGAATTGTATCCAACTGTACACGAAGCTGCTCCTCATCTGCTTGAATAGCATAACCACTTTTCCTTTGGATCTCCTGCTTTATTAGCACCTACAAAAGAAGCCTTTGACGTTCATTAGAGAACACTTGGCCCATCTGTCTCCCCACCAGCCCATCTACATCTTTTTGTCCTTCCTTCAGCCTGTTTCTCACTGGATTTGCTCTGTCATTTAGTCTGCTGCTCTAAGACCTCAGGGCAATCCTGTGGTTTTGGGTAAGTGAGAAAGAAGGTTCCCAAGTACGGTAGACCTGAGCTTTCCCTGAGAGCTCTGCCTGCTACTTAAATGAACACCTGTTAGCTGAAGTCAGAATAATTTTCAGCACTGGCCTGCACAAGATGGAACAGGTTTTTCTTCCCTCTGAGACTGTTTTTGGCACTAGACTGTGTCAAAGGACTTAATTAGATTATCCCTGTTACCTGCAAAGTTCTGTGTGAAAGCGCCATCAGTTTCCTTTTGTACTGTGCAATTTTTGCCATAGTTGTCGTTTGGTTTTTCTGCAGCTCACTGATATCTTCTGATATTATCTGCAGAAGAGATGGGAGTAAATTGGAAGCCAGAGAAGTTTTTGATAACACAACACGGTAGGCCTGATTTAAAACTGGGAGCTTCATGATGCTACACAACCCAGCAATTTGGTGTCTTTGACCCAGATGATTTTAGAAAGCTTTCTTCTACCTCTATTGTTCTGCTTTATGCTTATTTTCATACACAACTGAGATTTTTAGAAGGCACTGGAAAATTGGTTGTCCAAAGTTAAAAGTCCATGCCAATACAACTTAATAGAGCTGGTGTGGATTAGCCTGTAACAAAACAGTAAGCCTGAACATGAAACAAATGAAAGCCCAACCAATCTGCTCAGTTTTTGGGCAAAGATCTATTTAAGGGATATTTTAAGAACATGGTTCATGTTTCTGCTTTGAACACACAGGGGCAGGTGCATTTAATAGCACATCCTTTGTCAACAACAAGTACAATAAAGATGAGCACCCTTACATCTAATCGAGTTTGATGCTGTTTGGTCATCTGATCCTGGACCTTCAATCTTCTCAGAAGTTCTTTGAAACCCACCATTGGTACAGGAATAAGCCTAGAACACAAATATTTCTTACAACATGTTTTTATACTGGACACATGGTAAGGTTTAATAATTATGAACAGAATCTAATATAAAGTCACAGATTATGTTGATCTTTTATAAATTAATAAATAACCATATATTCTTTTGCAAAGTTCTAGCGTCCTCACTATTCCCAACAACCTGTTCCTTTTTCATAAAGAAACCAGCCCAATTTATCTGTAACCACTGGAGGGTACAAAGGTGCAGCACATTCATCAAGAAAGAGAAAAAAACCATAATGGTTGCAAAAAATAAGTCACAATAACTAATCTGTGTAATGGAGGACACCACACCTCCAAGGAACCCAAGTAAGACTCTTTATCCTGACAGCTCCTAAGCACCTAAATGGGTAAAGGGATTAAGACAGGCACTTCCAGTAATCTTCACTGCTTTCAAGGGGATCAGCGCTTGGCCAAGTTCTACTCAAGTAACTTTCTTTCAAGTTTCCTGTAGGGCACTATGCAATTATTATCTCCTTCTCCCTTGTTCAAGCCTTGTTGCAATATTTCAATACTTGGACACTATTTGACTTACTTATCAGGATCAGGATTATCAACTTTGGCTTGTTCCCATATAATTGGATCAACACCTGAAAAAAAAAAAAGGGATTCTTAGTATGGCTATCTGAGACATGTTACACCTGCTAATCAGAAAAAATAAAAATGCTGTGAAATACACAAACTCTATGAATCATACTAACCCAAATGCCTGTTACACAAATTAAGGTTAATTAAAGGGTAGCTCTTTAAAAGTCCTGGTCCTGAGCAGCAGCAGTAAATTCAGATCCAAAGGCTGTCAAGCACTGGTTTGAAAGCAGGGAAAAGGAATAACCCATAGGTGCTCCATTTGGATTATCCATACTTTAAAGTCATACTGCTCCCACTATATGCTATATGCTATTTGGGTCATCTGTCCTTTTAAAGTTGCTTATTGTGTGCAATAAACAAATATTTTAAAAATCAGTAACTAAGTACCAAATCAGTTGGCAAAATAATCCCAGTAGGAGTTAACTCTGACTTTTCTGCAAGACGAGGTCCAGTGCCTTTTCCAATCCAGATTTCATAACCTTTCATATCCTAAACATGGACATATATAAAAGCTGTAGACACAAAAGTAAGTAATTTAATCAAATGACATGAAAAGCCCTTAATGATATATGTGCAAAGCTGTCTGTGGCCATAGAAGCAAGCTAAGAGAGCCATCTGAAAACTAGCAAATGAGTACAAGACATGATTATTCTGATTTTTAACTTTTCTTTTTTTCTTTTCACAGGTGTTTTCCAGCAGGCCGACACCAGCTTTTCTCCCAGAGAGCCCAAAAGGCCCAGCCCACGCACCGGCAGGAGGGTTCTGCAGGAGCTGCTTGACTTGTGCCGGGGACAGCTCTGTCCTGGCCATGGACAGGCTGACCCCCAGCTGCTGCAGGGATGATTTGATGTTGGCTTGCTCAAAGTGGGCGTAGAGGGTCGTTGCAGGAACTCTCCTCGAGGTGCCATTGGGCGAGCGCTCCACAATGTAAATGATCACTTCTGTCCTAAGTGAGGCAAAATGCAGAATGTTGAGAAAAGGCCAGCAGCACAAAGGAGCTAACACAATACAAAACCACTCAAAATCCAAGCTATCACTTCTCCCAGATAACTTTTAACTTCCTTTAGCTTTGTGAGATGTAAAGTACCAGTAGCTGCAGGCTTTAATGCAGCAACGGAGAGAGAGAAAGGCTGTAAATACTATTACATTCTCCGCTCCCCCCAGTTTTACCAACCATATTCTATGGTGATAGCAGTACTACATTAAGATAACCTAAAATCACTGGTAAGATACTGGACTTAATGCCACAAGAACAACTATACGAAGGAATAAGAGATACAAATCAAACTTAGGATGAACAGTTCTAAAATCAAGGAGAAGGGAAGACTCAGGCACCAATCCTTTCTAACATGCAATATCAACAGGCAACCTGGGAATGTCACGTACTGGTCATCGGGCATCGTTTTAACACCTTCGACATTGACAGTGAGGGTCTGGTTTCCTCCCAAAATTTTATGTAGTGATTCTACGAGCTGCTGCTGCTGGCTTCGAATATCTGCTTCTTTTCTGTTAAACACCAAGACCACGAGGCCATCTTCATCTTTGTTGTTGGGCATTAAACTGTAACCCACAGCCTGCCAAGGAACAAATAAAAAATTAAGGTATGTTACTTAGCAAATGCATATCCTTGTGACATGAAGGGAAGGGGCTAAATTCCTCCATTTTTAGAGTAACTGGTTCAAAATTTAACTCACAATTTATTCAGAGCTGCATGAACATAAAATCAATCTCCTTTTAAATCAATCTTTCACACACCCATCAGTACAGCAGCTTTTGAAACAGTGTGGATTTTAACAAGTTCTAAGTATCCTTTTCGCATCAGGGGTGTTGCCAACACAGCAGAGCTCACAGCAATCAGGACCATTTTACAAACTGTCTCTTTTTCCAAATTGCAAATGGAACCAGATAATCAGACTTTCTTACAAGCAAAAGCAGAGTGGCAGCTTTCACCTCCTCTTGCCTATCAGCTCTCACCCCAAGCCGGCACTGGTGATAGGGTGTAGAGCAAGGGCTTTGTGAGGCCCTGACACTGCACGTGGGTGGGTGACCTGCACCTTTCCCCTTGTGCAAGTTCAGCTGAAGAGAGAAATGAGTTGGGGACATGCCCAGGAGCCCAGTTTTGTTAGCAGAGGGCAATCCCCTGCCATGGTGAGCCTTGCAGAACCCGCCAGCCTGCCACGGAGCACAACAGTGACAGCTAAGGAAGAATTTGTTTTTAAGCACATGACACCTCTGGTATTTCTGTTTTAAATAAATAACTCTTCCACGATCTCTTTATGCAACACAGCATTTTCAAACTAGAACAGATTTATTTTACTTCACTGTGGTCCTTCAAACAACAGCCCGTAAAAGTACCTTAGCAGCATGCATTTCTTGGTCTGGAGCTGCAAGCTTCTAATGTGTCCTAGGGCTGGAATTGTGTACAAGTGGAACCCTTCATGTAATGCTTTTTTTTATCTGATTTTGCCAGGTGTTTCCAGAGGCAGTAACCAAAATAGCTTATGACGCTCTGCTCCTGTCCCTGTGCCACCTTCTCCCCTATTTTTTGCAGGCATCTCCCACTGGTGGCACAGATGCAACTTGTCAGTATTTCACTTATGGCACGTGAATTCATGGCATTAGAAACGCTCCAGTCACAGGGACAAGAGTAAACCTAGTATCTGGCACTGTTTAATCTGAAGACTCTTTTTAGTAAATGAAACTCTAAAATAACTGATTTTGCATTACACAACTTATAATGGGCAATTTTTCAAAGCTCAGAAACTGTGAAAGCAGTTCCAGTCAACAACTTACAAGAAAATAAGCTTTCAGGTGCATTGCCAATAATATGTTCAAGGTAACACTGAAAAAGGTGACACAAAACCAGACATTTGTTAGGCAGGCACAGTTGCTGCAAAAATGTTACAGAAATCTCATAATGTATATAATCAACACTAGACTTAATTCAGTATTAACCTACATTCAGGACACAAAGTTTGCACTCCAAAGGATCAGCTCAGGGAAGGAGGGTATCACCATGCCTGCCCCAAATCCCCTTACAAGCCTGAGGCTTAGCAAGACAGTCAGCAGGTGCAGGATTTGTGGAGGATGGAGAACCACAAATTCTTTGTCAACATGAGAAGCAAAATCTGGAACTGCTGACGACTTCACACAGGGAATGGAGTCAGCATGAGCACTGGCAAGGATAAAGGCTGGCAGATTTTAAACCCGGCACAGGCCAGGTTCACAGAGGGTTATTTTAATCTAGACAAAGCTATGAAGAAAGACCCTGAAGTTCTTATTCCAAATGTTCACAGTTTCTTTCAGACAAGAAGGTTATTTTTAATTGTTTCTGTCTTATTGTAACATACACAGACACACATTAAAATTAATTTCCACAGATCTGTTCGAAGTACACACACACTAACCTGAATGCTAGCACATGAAATAGTTACTTTCATGATCCACATCTGGGCTCATTATCTAGTCCCTCCACACCACCCAGATTTCCAGATTTGATGAGTATGCATCAGAACTGTGCAGATTACCTGGAAAAATACTGTTTCAGAATACTCTTACAGTGACAAACTCTGGTTTAACACCCATGAGCTGCTCAGGCTCAGCAGAGTAAGGGCATCGGCGCCCTCTGTGGGCAGCTGAACCATGCCATACCTTAAACCGGCAGAAGGGGTTTTCCTGCGTGAACTCCACCGGAGCGATGTTGTTGTTGAAGTAGCCTTTGCCCGTGCCCCAGAAGGCCTGGAGCTGGTTCCATTTGGCCAGAATGGCGTCCCTCTCATCTCCCAGCAGTGTCGGGGCTGAGAGGGCGCTGGCAGTGTTGATGAGCTGGTTGGACTGAGCGGGTGTCTGGGCAGGCTGGTTGAACAACCCAGTGCCTAACGCTGGGTGGGATGAAGAGAAATAAATGAACCCCTTGACCAACCATGACCATGGTATCACCTACAACCTCCCTACCACCAGCATCACTTCTTATCATATTCTGACAAGCAAAATAGAAACATTGAATAAATAAATGAATTAAAATCAGTTCATGTTTCTTAAGTGTCTTTTTACAGCCATTCTTCATCTACAACAGAAGTTCCTGAATGCTACATTAGAATTTTTTTTTTTTCAATGAGACACCTGTATTGATCCATGTCACTATCTGGCACCCTCAATATCTAAATCTGAGAGGCAGGCTGGCTGTTACAAATTCAGTGAACTCAGAGCCTGAAGCTGCTTATTATCTAGCTCCATTTAAATTATCCTCAATGCCTTTTTCTTCCTTCTTCTTGTAATGCTGTGACTGCAACATCAGTTCTCTAACTACATTCTACCAGCATTAAACCAAAGGGGTAAATACTGTTGGAAGCTCAAGGATGAAGCTCAGGGACTTGCTTGAGCTCTAGTTTAAGTGTTAAACCGCCTCCTGTTACAATACACTTCTGCTCCACTACCCCAGCAACTGAAGATGGCAGTCTTGCGCTTTCACTGCTAAGGGATGGGTAAATCAAAGGCCATACTCACTGGTCTGCTGCTGCTGCTGCTGCTGAGTTCCAAAGCCTCCAAAGCCTAGCCCAGTTCCCAACCCACTGCCCAAGCCAGTTCCAGTTCCTGTGCCAAAACTGGTACCAAATCCAAAGCCTTTGTTCTGGGTAGCACCAAAGAGTCCTGGGGAAACAAGTACATGATTATTGAGAAGAGCGCAGCAGCCGTGTAATCCAAAGCACTCCTGGATTTGCTCTGAAGGCAGCGAGCCCCTCGGTCCCTTACCGCTGGTGCCGGTGTTGGTGGGAGCAGAGAAGCTGAACGCCGGTGCCGCGGTGGTGGTGGTGGTCCCAAAGCCTCCGAAGGCACCTGCCAAGCACAGACTGCGGTCAGGCAGCGGCACACGGCCCCGGAGCTGGGCACAACACGACAAGCGACCTCGGGTGTTAAGGGACAGGTGCTGACAGACGGATGGCACATGGAACAAGCATGTAGTTCACAGTGAGCATGGGGATCGAGTTCATCGTCCAAGGAAATGGGGGACAAAACACAGACCACAAAGCCAGAACTTGTATGGTGTGTCATGAAAGCAAACAAAAAGGCAGCAGTCCACTGACATCTTGTTCCTTTACCAGAGGGACGTGCTTTCCCTAGTGACACACACAACTAACAGTGCTATTTCTTACATTCCTTCTCAGGAATACTTCTGGTCAATGTCACTGCTAAGTGTGTAATAAACAACCTGATGTTTTGCGAACTTTACAAACAGTCCTAACCTCAGGAAAAAAAACAAAGCCTGAGGCCAGGTACACACAGTTGCTGTGCTTACAGGCAAAATTTACAGGTAAAATTCTACAGGGTCCTTTTCTTTAAAGCCTTGTTTCCCAATGATCCTCCCCATTACACCTCATTTGGAGATTCAACCACTAGTATAGGTAGATGGATGCAAAAGCAGTCTGCCTTCCACAGGTTTTCAGCAAAAGAAGTCACTAGCCAGCAGGAGAGGATCTAAGTGAGCACCTGAGCTCCAGTGGTGCCAATGGCACTGGCCCAAGGTGCAGCCTGCGGAGCACTGACCTGCCCGGGAAACCAAGGTCTCTGTGTTTCACGCTGCTTTTACACATGCTCAAACAACAAAAGACAGTCTGCTACGAAGGGTTTGTCACAAAGATGCTGTCTCTCCTAACTGACATGTCAATAGCAAAAAAAAAAACCAAGGTTCCTTAGATCTACTACACTCACAGTCCTCCTGTCCACAAACAAAATGAAAAGCATAAATCAAAGCTGATTTTATGTCCACTCAGCAAAAATCTTGATGTGAGTGGACACAAGAAATTGTTCCCTGTAACACCCATGTTTCAGTCCTGCCAGCAAGCGGGACACCCTGGCAGGAGCACCAGCAGACAACACCATTTTTAGGTACCTTTGTACCCACTGCAAATTTAGTCATCCTTTCTTGAAAAGGGACCTGAGTGAATACCAAAGTATCAAATTAAATATCAAATGGACTACCCACGGTCTCTTCTGGAGCAGCTCAAATGAAGGCAAAGAAATCCAGCCCAAGAGTGTTCACAGCAAATAAACCCAATGGGACTGCTGGAGTGCACAGAACAGATGAGAGGCGCTGACACAGAGAGCGATGACACTGTGGGATGGACGGAATTCCTATACGAGCAGCAGCAACGGGACCCCCTGGGCTAATTCCACACCAACACGAGCACTAGAAATCCATCCGGTCCGGTGTTTTTATAGGGAATGGGAAATATTTGAAGTGAAATGACATCAGCTGATGGCTCAGATCTGCTGGATCTCCATGGGGCCACAAAGGGCTTCCTTAGCCACCCCCCCACAGTGCACCCATGTCGTGCAGGGTTCCCTGGAGCACGAGCGTCCCCGGAGAGCTGGGGCAGGGCCGTTTTGGGATGCAGGGCTTTGGGGAACAGGTCACAGCTGGGCTCTGACTTCGTGCCGGTCGTATACAATTCGTTTCTGCACAGAAACTATTGAGGTGTGGTGCGTTCATGACAGCCAATGCAAGGCCGATGAGGAGACACGGGGGAAGATGAAAACACGACCGCAGTAGTCCAAGAATCTCATGTCAGGAAACAGGGGAAAGCTGGGATTGCTCGGGATCACCTGGATTCATTCCCATTCCAGAGACTTTTGGCTATGGGGTTATTTTTCCTCAAAAGCCATTCCTCGAGAATTTAACAGGCAAAACCCCTCCATGTCTGTGGCTCTCCAACCCATTCCATTTCCAGAGCTTTAATGGCCAGTCTTCACTGGATATGAGGATTAGGAGTCGACACGTATCCCCAGTGAGGGATGTAATTCTTGGACCCCTGCTGGTAACATTTACCACACAACACGTATTTAGGCATTATCTACCTGCGCTCGCCAGACTGTTACCAAAATTGAAAGGTGGAGTTGAGGTAGTGGAAACACCGAAATTCCCAATATTAAAATTCACCGCGGGATTAGCAGTTAATCCGAAACCCCCAAAATTAAACCCACTGGCAGTGGAGTTTGCAGTTTCAAGCCCACCAAATCCTGACGAGCGGGAAGCAGAAAAAGAGCAAGGCAACATTAGTTCTGAGTGAAAGGCAGGTCCCAGGAAAGTAAAGCTGAAGCATTTTTCCATCCCCATGGGCAAGACAGGCATAGTTACAGACAAGAGTAAAAGGTATTAACTGGTATTAAACATTAGTTGTTGGACACAAGGAGGACAGTTAAAAGCTCCACACACTGCTGCTGTAAAGACATTATTTTTCAATTGTACAATGCATAAAGCAGTAGCATTTCCCCACCTTATTTCAAAGCCATATCTTTGTGATTCAATATTCACATTAACAGTAATTTTCAACAGCCTAAGACTGCTCAGTGCAGCTGCATTCGTCTTAAGTGTAACACATAGTAGCAAAATTACTAAAATATCAGGAAGGCAAGAGTAAACCATCTTCACACAGATAATACACTCAGATACGTGACAGCAGAATAACCATGAAACTCAGCTCCAGCAGCTGAGGCTGGACCACACAAGCCTCAGTTACTCCAGGGCAGACTTATCCAAATTCTATTGCCAAAACCTGCCCACCTCAGCCTTGCTGGATTTACTGATACGCCCAGCAGCCCTTGGAAGCAGCTGAAGCAGGTTCATGCTGGACAGACAACGGGAAGTCCTGATGTGTGATCCCAGATTTCCCTCTGATATTGGTCTGTGAGTGTCACAAACCTTGGCACAGTGTACAGGCAGCACAAGGTGATGTTTTACTTTCAGATGGGGCCAGAAAGAGTGTGTGTAAAAGAGACAGTAAAATTCAGGCTGACTAGAGCAAAGATGAGTCCTGTCCCAAGGACTTGTTTGGAGCCAACAATTAATTATTTCACTAAGTGAGGGCAAGGAAAGCTCTGTCCTACACTTCACCACGACTGACAGTGACAAAAGCAGAAGGGGAAAAGCCTAACTTTACAAGTCAACCCGTCTTTTACCTTGCTAAAAAATGAACTTCCAAGGGCATCTCGTCCAAACGACGAATTTATTGCAAGCAAAATGCTGATCCGAGCCACCTCTTCACAAGCGCCTCAAGAGCGACTCCCGGACCCGCCGGGGTCCGCGCGAGGCGCGGGACGGCGCCTCTGAGGCGGCCGCGGCTCCCATTGGCCGGGGGGCACGCGCTGCCGGCCACCGCCGCTCCCATTGGCCGCAGGGCACGCGCGGGCCGCCGCCGCCGTCATTCTCATCGACGGGGGGGAACGCGCGGGTCCCTGAGGGGGCCGCGATCCCCATTGGCGGGGGGGCACGCGCTGCTAGCCTCAGCGGTTCCCATTGGCGGGGGGAGCAGCACGAGAGGGACACGCGCGGGCCGTCGCCGCGATTCCCCATTGGCCGGGGGGCACGCGCGGCCCTCTGAGGCGCCCGCTGTTCTCATTGGCGGGGGGGCACGCGCTGCCGGCCGCCGCGGCTCTCATTGGCCAGGAGAGGGGGGGGCACGCGCTGCCCGCTGCTCGGTTCCCCCCGCCCCGCCCCTCCGCGCCCCGCGCCCCCCCGCGCTCACCGGTCGGGTTGGCGGCCCCGGCTCCCGCCGTGGCGCTGAAGTTGAAGGCCATGGGGCCGATCGTGGGACGGCGAGCGGAGGCCCCCGCGGGAGGCGCGTACGAGCCCCCGCGGCGGGTCCGGCCACAAACAAAACCGGCCGCACGCGCCGCTTTTCCGCCGCCGCCGCCAAAGCGCTTCCGGGTGGCGCAGGCGACTCGCGGTGACGCAATCGGCGCGCGCCAGCGGGCTGTACCACTGCGGGCGGCGGGACGGGGGCGCCGGGAGAGGCTCAACGTCCCACGCGACGCAGGGAAATAAAGGGGAACAAGGACAGGCAGCTCTTCCCCGAGGATCGGGGGCATTCCCTGGATTTCCCCCAGCACTGGGACCGCAGTGCCGCCGTTCCTTCGGGTGTGCCCGTTGTAGGAGCTGGCGGGCGGAACTTGGCAGTGACGGCTCCCACAGGCACCCCACGTCCATGAGGGAACAGCTGGCCACGGAGATCACGGAGTCTCCCTCCGGGCACATTCCTGTGGCAGCTGCACCCAGAGCATCCCACGATGCTGGGAAAGGCAGAGCATGGGCAGATTCCAGAGCGTTTTCCCAGGGTTATTCCCAGAAAACAAGATTTGGGGTGACAACGCTGTCACAGAATCCCAGAAGGGCTTGATTTCAAAGGCACCTTAAAGCCCATCTTGCTCCTCTGCCTGCCATGGGGGAAAAATGACCAGATAATACTGGCTTTCTCATTTATGTAGTAGCTTATGCATGTCGTTGTGATTATAAGTATTTAGAATAGTATTGTTAAAATAATACAATCTATCACCTTAAGCATGCCCTGTGATGCTTATAGAAATAGTGGTGTAATCAATATAATACCTCTGTATCACTTATGGAAATAATAGTGTGATGAATGTACTGTGTTACAGACCTTAGCAAAACATAAGATGTAAAAAAATAAAGAGGCTTTTGTGTAACTAAAAGCAGTGTAAGGCCATCCACTGACCAGCCTGTCCAAGTGATAATCATGACACAAACCAGAGCACCAGAGGACAATTAGAGAATACTATGTTAAATTTAAGGAGGACACACTAAACACTTATCAAGCAGGATGGAGACTTGAGAAGAAATAAAATATATTGACCTGACACCCAGGATGTCATGGGGATAAGCAGTCAGACAAAGGAGCTCCCACAACATCAGAAACACTGTCTGTAAAACAGCAGGGTATTCTTTGGCCAGGATCACCCCAGCACTGGAAACACTGTCCTTGTTTTATCCTATTATTATTAAACGTTGAAAAATTCTAAGCAGTGAATTCTGGTTTTCACACTTGGGCAGGGCCACCTTCCACGATCCCAGGCTGCTCCAAGCCCCTTCCATCTGGGCCTTGGACACTTGCAGGGATCCAGGCGCAGCTGCTCTGCAGAATCCATTCATGGGCCTCCCCACGCTCACAGGGAAGAAACCAAAGCAGCAGCCAGGAAAAAGACTCCAAACCAAGCCCAAGTGATGCAAACCCCAATGCCCCTCTTTAGAAGACAGTTACACACTTCAAAAACACATTTCACTACCCGATGGAAACATTCCTCGATGAGAATATCCTTTTAATTGGGGAGGGGGGAGGAACCTTGGTGACTTTTAACACAAGCTTCTGCTTGACAAGTAAAAAAAGTGTCAGGAGTTCTCAGGACCCTGTCCATACCACGGAGGGGTGCTCTCATCCCAAACATGCCAAGTCTGCATTCCCAGCAAACCCCCACAACACCACCCACCAGCCGTGTCCCCTCCAGGCCAGGAACACCGCTGAGCTGTGGTGCCTTAAGCTGCAGAACAAAGCCCACACCCGAAGGATAAAAGCCTGCCTAGCGAGCAGAGTGGGAACACCGCAGTGGTGGGCATGGAGAAGCTCCGGCTCCTCGGTCCCACGCGGAGTTGCAGCTCCGGGGCGGGTCAGCCGCAGGCGTGTGCTGTGACAGGAGCAAGGACACCAGTGACAAACGCTCGGAGCACGCTGCAGTGAGGACACATCGTGGACAGGGCAGCCTGTGTCCCTGTCCCAGGGCCATCCAGGAGCCCGCTGCGTTCCCAGAGGGCCATCCACGCTCCCAGGGCCGTTGGCAAGGCCGCCCGCGTCGCTCCCGTAGGGAATCAGGTGGTTCTGATCCTCTGTGGCTGCCAGTGCGGGTAGAAACAGAGGGCAGGGCTGAGAAAAGCGGGATCCGGAGCAGTTTGCAAATGGAGTTTGAAAGTTGTAATGTAGCTGAGAGAAAAGTCTTCTCCATGGCTGACAGCGCAGATTACCTTCCACCTCTGTCCCACCAAAGGTGACGCTGGACAGGAGCGTGGCTCCAGAGGGGACACTTGGTGTTAAGTCAGCTCTAATCATTTATTCTCCAAGCTCACAGGGGGAATAAAATCTACTAAGATGTCCTGATGAGTGGGGACCTCTCTTCTTCTGTGCTCTGCAAGAACAAAACCACAGCAAGTGAAACGTGACCATGAGAGACCTTCCACCATGGAAGCTGGGCTGCCCAGACTCCAAGCAGGGAAAGGAAAAGCTCCTCCTTCTAAGGACAATTCCCTCCAAGAGAGCCAGGGCTGACTAAGGAGGCACCAGAGGGTTGGTGGCAGCCAGGGCAGGGACCTGGGCAGCCCCTGACACAGGAGGGAAGGCCAGGGATCATAAGAAGAGCTGCAGACTGCTGGATTACCTCTGTTTGCAGGAAGAGCAACAAAAAGCAAAGCAGGAAAAGCATGGAATGCAGGTGTCCCTTTGTCACTTTGACCCCAAGAGAGCTGGTTAGAAGCTGTGCATGTAGGGTGGGGCAGGAATTCCCAGGACAGGCCTTGGGCAGTGGGACAGATTGACACCCTGGCTAAACTGCTGACAGCACAGGCAGGCTCAGAAGGAAAGGGAAAGGGAAAAGGAAAGGGAAAAGGAAAAAAAGGAAAAGGAACCAGCCTCTCCTGCACAGAAAACTGAAGTGCAGCTCCATGGGGATGGGATGGCAGTGGATCCCACTGATCCAGAGGGGCTCCCCAGGCACAGAGGAAAGCTAGTTGTAGGACAGCATTTAGGGAACACCAAAGACAGTAAGCCCACAGCAACTACGAGGACAAAACAGCCTCCTAGAGAACCCAGGCTATTCCTCTAATCAAAGGCTCCACACTTGGTGCCACCTGAACCCTGTTATGGTGGAATGCTGGCATCAGCTTTCGCCCTGACAGGCACCTTAATGCCAGCATGTCATCTTGGGACAGAACTGCTCATAAACAGATTTACAGACTGTAATAGACATTTCCAATAGAATTGTAAATAGACAATAGTGGAGAATACTTCCTGTTGCTGCTGTCTGTGCAATTCATCTGTTCTTTGGCCACAAATTCACATTATGATTCTGGAAAATAACCCACTGGCACAATGCAGTTCTTCTGCTGAGAACACTGACACCAACTAAATCTGTCCTCAGATATGGTGGTGTTTTTGCATCTTATCCTTCAGGGTCCTCTAGACAGGCTGATTTATTTCACTACTGTTGGCAAGGGAATTGGGCACAGAGACAAGACCTGCCTTACCAGGCTTCTTGGATTAACTCCACTCCTTTGCTTTGGCGTGTTTATTCTGAGTCTATTAAAACTTCCCCTCCCTAGAAAGGTCATTCCCAACAAAAACAATATAAAAACACGTGCAGAAAGACACAGCAAGAGGTAAAATCAACCACAAAAAACAAAAACAAAATCAAATGCTGGCAGATGGACAGCAAGCAAAGTGAAATCCAAGCGCTGCTTACCTCTTCAGTTATCCTCTGGGACCTGCACACCAGCACAATGAAAACAATCCCAAACACGATCCCCAGAGCCATGATTACAAAGGGGATCCCAGTCACAACACTGGCTTCCAGCAGGACGTGCCTGAGTCTGCTGGCAGATGCTTCATCTATCAGAACACTCTGGAGCAGAGAGAGATGAAGAGGAAATTAAAAAAAAAAAAAAGTTTATTTATTTATGTGCTTCCTATAAGATCACTTTTGTGAAGGGCAGGGAAACAACACTCCCACAACTCTCCAGCACTGCTTCACTGCTTCTTGACATACTTCCCCCTTCAAAATTCTTCCAGGGGAGCAGAGGGATCACCTAGTCGGCATTTCAAAGGAAAATATGGACTTTTAATTTTTGGTTTAGGAATGGAACTAACACAAATTGATTCGGAGATCCGACCACAGCACAGGAATATTCACAGCAGATGAGTCAGAAAAAGGTGTGATCTCCTGAAGTCCTGCCTCTGTCTGAGCACCCCTTTTCCTCACGGCCAACTCCTTTGAGTTTAAAAGGAGTGTCTGAGAGTGTTTGGCAAGGCTGAAATTAGCACTACAATAAACAGCAGGAGGGTGGCAGTTAAGAAACAGCAGCATCTTCCTAGCTATTGCTGTACAAACACCAAAAAAACAGCATTTTCTTTTCTGGCTGGCTCAGAGGGTATTTCTGCAAGAGTTAACATGCCACAATGCTGGAAAGACACAGAACTATTTACCTCATTTATATACATCACTGGAAAAATCAGCGTTCGGATGTTGCCGGTTTCACTGCATGGAAGAAAAAAAAAATTATGGGTTTGGGACCTTTCCACCTGAGGGTTGTGAAGACAGATTATACAAGAACAATGAAGGAGGAAAGTGTCCCTAAAAAAAAAACCCTGGGCTGTTCCTTTTTGCTGTGGATTTTCACCTCCCTGCTGGACTAGGACAATCTTGATCTCAGGGATGAATAAATTCTGGTTTGGGAGCAGGGCATATTTTGGGACTTGGTGGGCAGTGAAAGACAGGGATCCATCCAGGGCTCATTAGTAACTGAGCGACAGATTTGTGCCAGGCAGCAGGAATTGAGCTAAGCTGATGTTGAAGGTTACTCCTACTTATAAAACACAGGAACTATTGTCCAAGTGACAAGGGCACAGCAGCAAAAATCCCCCAACAGTTGGCACATGTGGAATCCCAGCTCAGGCAGGAGTTGTGTCCTGCAACAGCTCCTGGGCACTGGGAAACAACCACTGAGTCTCCCAAGGGGACTGGGCAGATAAAATACTTGCGTTGTAGTTATTACAGCCAAGCTGTACCAGTAAACATCAGGAGGATTAGCTACCACACAACATTCTTTACTCTGCAGGTGGAACTGCAGAATCTGCTTCATCTGTGAGAGGGGAGCATACTGCCCCTTAGAACTGAGATTCTGTTGGACTTCTCTCTCACACTTGCTCTCTCCATTCCATATTCCATCAGAACGCTGCAGAAAAAATCATGCTGAATATCAGCTTAGATACCCAGACTCCACCCAGCAGCAGAGAACACTCACAAAAATTCAGGTAATTTTCGGACGTGAACGTTGACCTGCATCCGCTTGGCTGCCCGCAAGACGAGCCCTGTCAGCTGGGGAATAAAAGAGATCAATGTTAAAAAAAAACAGTGAAGGTGAAAGAATGAGAACTGTGAGAATGCAGGAAGAACCTGGTACACAGCACACAGCAGGATCTGCACCGGACCTTAGGAGAGGAGCTGTGGAATTTCCTCCTGCTTTAGCAGCACATAACAGCCCAATGAGTCAGAGTGCTGTTTCTGTAAACCAGGCAGGTCATAACTGTGCTCTTTGCCTCGACCCACATTTGTCTGTGGGGGTGTAGAGATCACTGCTGTACTGGTTTTGGATGGGAGAGCACTCATTTTCTGCACAGCAGCTGCCATCAGGCTGCGTTTTAGAGCTGTGATGAAAACAGCGTGTGTAATGCAGGGATGTTCCAGTGATTGCTGAGCAGTGCTTGCACACCTCCAGGCCTTTTCTGTTTCTCACACTGCCCTGCCAGTCAGTGGGAGGGGACAGGGACAGGACAGCTGACCCAAAGTGCCCAAAGGGATCTCACATTCCATCCAGCACCATAGAGCTATCCCAGATTCCCTGAGGTCAACGGGACTACACCAACACCCACTACACAAGGAGGTGACCTAAACTCAGGTGCTTGGATCCATTCACCTACAAAACCCTTGAAAAAAGACTGCACTTACGGGATTGATGTCCAGAAATGTCTCATGGTATTCTTTTCTGGGATGCATGCCCTCTATGTCCTCTACAAACTTCGGATCTGCCTGGTAAAAATGTGGAGCTGACAGAAATATTGGAGCACCTGGAACGCGAAAACACCGAGTCACCACCAAAACAAAAGGCCAAGCAGGACTCAGGGAAGCCTTGGAGGACCTCACAGCTCCGAGCTGTTTACAGAGAGGGGCCCTTGAGGAGCTGCAAAGCCCCAGGGGCTGTGGGGCAGACACAGCTGGGCCGTACCCTGCTTGCAGACGCTGACGTTGAGCACGCCGGTGCCGGGGCAGTTGCCGGCGGGCACGCAGAAGCCGGCGTTGGCCGGGTTCACCGAGGTGTTGGCAAACACCATGGAGGAGGGCACGAAGCGGAACGTGGGCACCCCGGCCACGTCTCCCGAGCTGTCATACACCAGGAACAGGGACCTGCAGGGAAGCAGAGCAGAGCCAGGTATGGCAGGCTGCAGCAGCACTGACCCAGCTGCACGTGTCCCCCTGCTGATGCCCAGTTTGCATCCCCACCGCTGTCTGACCAGCAAACGCACATCTCATCATCCTGCTGCTGCACAAAACAGCCCACGGCACTGCTGCACGTGGTGTGAGTGCTGTCACCTCTGCTGGAAGGGACAGGAAAGGAACACAGTCATGGAAGACAGAATAATCTGTGCTGAATTTAGCCTAACACACATCTATATTGATTTAAATAATTCCAGGTCGGTTTTGTTCTTCATGCACTGGGAAGTCAGCAAGAGGGCAGACATGGTGTTACATAAGGAAGGAAAGGCAAAGATTTCCTTGGTACATTTCAGACAGCATCATGGTAAAGTCATGAACCTCTGAAGAGGGCAGCCTAGGCTCTCTGAAAAAGCACAGCACAGGGTAAGACTTTGGAGGAAAGAAGCTTAAGGAAAGCTCATCTAAATCTTTCCATTCCCCTCGTTCCTAGCCTTGCAGTCCAGTCCATCCTTGTAGTTTTTGTCCAAATTTTCACCTCACAAATCTTCATTTTCAAATAACGCATCCTTAACTGCAGATTGGGAGGGTTTTTTGTAACTCTCATCCTTCCCACCATGAATAAATGCAGACCACTGTGACTGTTAAATGAAATCACAGGAGGAGGACCACCAGCCTAACATAACACCTCGAGAGGAATGGATGCAAATGCTCTGCTTTGAAGCCTGAGTGCCACTGTCTTTTCCTTACCTGCAGAAATCGGAAGAAAAAATGTAAATGTTCTCATCTTTGCTGATCAGCGGGTGAAAGGATGTCCCATCCGTGCCATTGATCATGTTACATGCCTCTGTTGTCCACCAGCTCAAGGACCTGAAGAAAGGGAAGCAAAGAGAGCAAGGGCTAAAAGATGTCTGAGCAGGAGTCAGGTAATGCCAGCTCCTGGCCTAGGCAAACAGGAATCAGACCTGTACAGAGCCAATTCCTCCTGCCTCAGCTCTGCTAACAAGAAAAGGGATTGAAATGGGTTTAAGTTGCACTTGCATTCTCTTCAAACTGGCACCAGGCAAGCAAGGGGCAGATTGTGACAGAGGCAACAGTACACTGAGAAACTTACTCTTTTCCTTTCCACTCCACAATCCTGGAGAAGTTCAGGTAGTTCGTCTCTCCACTCAGGAAAACATATTCTCCATCATCAGTTCCGTTCATCTGCAAACAGACGCAGGAGCTTTCAGTGGCTCCACTCATCCTGTGCCACCTGGCTGGTCACTGCAATGGGGTGGCAGGAGCTGGAGCTGTCACCACTCTAAACCCACCCCAGGAGTGATGGATTGCCCCTGAGATCTGTGCAAATCGTTGAACTCCATCCTGAACAGGAATGAGGTGGAAGTGACTGGGCAAGATCCTTACCCCTCCCCAAAGGCAGAAAACACAACACCAGATGAGCCTTTTCTCCCTTTGAGAACTGCCCCAGAATAAAGAGCCCTCAGGAAGAAAACAACTCCACAGAAATAACCTCAGCACTGCAGACATGTCCAAACAGCAAGAAAGACCAAAATGATATACATGCCAGGAATGGCTCCAGCACAGAATTAACATCCAATTTCACTCAATTACTAAGGAAATCAGGACATTTTTCTGGCAGTTTGCACATGTGGCTCCACGAAGCCCACGTTATTCAAGCAAGTACAGGCAATAGTGGAGGTTGTTGTCCTTAGAAAGCTTATCCATCCCTCCCATCCAGCCATCATCCCCCAGGGACAGCAGCAGCAGGCGTGGCCATCAGTTACCTTGCTGAAGAGCCCGAAGACGGGGTCGATCTCGGGGTGCAGGACGTGGATGGTGGACAGCAGCCTGTCCTTGTAGCCCCAGAGCAGCTGGTGGACGCTGCGCACGGTGAACAGCGACTCCTGGTACAGCAGCAGCAGCACCTCCGTGGCAAACTGCAGAGGGGTTGACCTGGTCCACTCCATGGCAGTCTGCCAGGGCATTGGAATGGGGGAGCAATGGTCAGATTTGCTGGGCTATAAACAATCAGCTGCACGCAGGCACAGACGCTTTCCAACCACTGCACAATCATTTCCCCAAAATTCCAATGTTTATTTTCTTTCCAGTTGACAAGAAAATTTCCCAAATTGCACAATCATTTCCCCAAAATTCCAATGTTTATTTCCTTTCCAGCTGACAACAGGTCTTCAAAAGGTCATAACAAAAGGAGGGCATTTCTTTGGGCTAACCAACCTGTGGTTCTTCTCGTACTGCCTTTTACAGTACATCACAGCCAAAAATCTGAAGGAGAGATAATCCTTACCACCATGAGATGCCTGGGAGGTATTGAAAACACAGGTATTGTCTGCAAGTTTCAGTAAGCTGAGTCCTATCTGCTACTATATACGGGGCATTTCTGGACTCATTTGTAAAGTCAGGCATTTTTGGAAATGCTGGGGGAAAAGTTGAAACGAAGGTACCCTGCAACTGAAGCTAAACCAGGATGGAGAGTTAAGGCTGAATGACACCCCCAAGTATCTGAGTACAGGCTGGATGCCTCTGGAAGCTCTCACAAATTGGGATCTGCTTGTTCTCACGCTATCCCTGTGTAAAACCAAAATAATGGTCTGCCTGTGATCACCATGAGTCTCTCTTTCACCTAGCACAGTCTGGGGGTGCATTTTTGACTTTAATACTCTGAGAGGTTCTTTTCATTCAGCTCTGCCTGGAACTGCTCTACTGCAGTTTGTTTCTGGTTTGAGAAGCAGACTTGGAAGCAGCTTCTCCAAGTATGACAAAATAACCCCAAGCATTCCCAACTCCCTCACACAGAAGCTGGAGTTCCTCCTAGGCATTTGACATCACTGATGCCCTGGTTTTACTGACTCATGGAAGCCCAGCAAGCCTGATTTCCCCTTGTCCCTGGAGAGTGTGTGATCACGTAGCACCAGAGGAAAGCACAGGCACTGCAGAGGCCTGAGGAGAGGGAGGAACAAAATAAGCCCCCCACAACAGTCCAGCCCCAAACTGAAACCAGCATCTGCTCAGGACACGAGCTGCCTCTCCTGTTCTTCCATCACATTCATCTACCACAAAGGGAGAGTCAGGATGAAGCAACATACTGCTCCTTCTGAAGTGTGTCAGGATGACTTCCAAGCAAGAAAGAAAGAGAACTCACCACTGCAGGGATATTTACTGTCCTGATCAGATCCACTTCAGGGTCTCCCACTGACTTCTCAGGTTCAAATACATAAGTCTTTGGGTTTAGAGCAGACACTTTGGTTCCATTGTCCAAAAACTGGACGTGCACTCTTGGCCTGTATTCCCTGAAAGACAAGAGTTAATTCTCTAATTGAGTTAAACAAGTAGACACAGCATTAATCACAATTAACTTATGACTGTTCTACTGCTTTAAGCACATAAAGGGTGGCACTTTTAGTTTTTTGGAAGTAGATTCCCTCACTGACACAAACTCCCTGCTGCATCTATGTGAGCCAAGTCAGACCTCACGGGGTGTTTCCAAAAATGTCACCCTGCCTGTTAACTGCACTTCATATTTTTGCCTCATCTTTAAAAACCTCAAAGGAAGGACAACAATTTCAGATAGCTCAGGAGGATTTAGAGGCACCATATATGAGATTGCCCTTGAAGTCCAGTTTGCAAATGAAATTTTTGCCTCTGCTGCACGCAAAATCCACTCCCAGAAAGATGCAGGCTGCTTGTGTGTCATGGACCTGACCTAAGAACCCACCAGAATCCTTCTGCTGGCTTCAGAGCACGTGGCACTAGGGCTCACATGTGACATGGCCACAGAACAAGCCTCATTTTAGTTCTTCTTTAATTCTTGAGCAGAAATCCTGGGCATGACAGAAATTCAACTGAATTTTTGCTGTTCACTACCCAAGGCCTGGGAGGTTGCTGCTGTTCCTGTCTAAGCACACAGACAGCAGGATAAAACTCAGGATTGCTGACAGACCAGTCCAGTTGACAAGGAACATCAAATGCTACCGAAAGTCAGATCCTAATTACCCTGACACACACATCAGGAGCACAAGCAAATTTCCATTGCCATTAGCACTTTACCAACCAGGATTCTGCAGCTGTGCAGAGCAGGCTGACAGAGCAGGTGGCTCCAGCAAACCCCAAAAGGGAAATGGCAGTGAGCTGCTCGCCGCCTGGCACATGCAGGAGGTGAAACTCCTCCTGTTTCCTCAGCCTGCAGTGACTCAGGAGCCTGCTGACTTTCACATCTGCCCGGGCAAATGGCAAGTCCCAAGATGTGAGGGAGAATTGTTCTGCCAGATGTTGTGCTCTGGTGTTCTGCATTCAGGTTGGATCGAGATTGTTCTGCCAGACTGTGCTGGATCCATCTGGCTGCAGTGGATCCATCAGTGCAGCTCCACAACAGGCTGCATTACTCTGGCTCCGCTTTCACATCTAAAGCAAACTGGAAAGGCCTGTGAAACTACTGCTATTACAAACCAGCCACTTCCCATCTTCCTTACCCTAAAGGTGTCTCTACCACTCCCCAGCATCCCTGAAACCCAGGAACATTTTGGTGTGGCAACACTTCCAGCTTGGCTTGGCAAGACCCTCTTGGACAGCAATCTATTTTATACCCCAGGGCTGGAACTGAGTGGATGGAGATAGACAGCTGCGAAATGCCTTCCTAAAATAGGCCAGGAGTAACCTGAGACATCTCTCCAGCTCTGGAGAGGAAAATAATACCCCCTGATGAGGTATATGAGTAGGAGGCTCTAAGATGTTGAAGTTAAAATACTGTAAACATGTGCAAGACCAGACAATATTCCAGTGTTCTTTGGAACTCAGCAGGCTTGGCAGATAAGCAACTTGAACTTTGTAATTACTTATTTTATGTGCTGCCTGTTCAACTTCCAGGATTTAAAAACACCAGCACTACTATGTTTTTGTTACAGAATCTGCCTCAAGTGCTTGATGATGTATGCTGGTGAAAACTCTGAGCTGCAGGACGAGACCTCTGGAGCCCTCCCTGTCACTGACTGGATTTTTTTCCCTGCTTGTCTGGCCCAGTTCACTCCCAGCCTACTGCCAGCCTTTCCCCAGACACCCTGCTTTATAAAAACACGCAGCCAGGCGCCTCACATTAGGGCATTTGGGTGTTCTGCCACGTGCTAAGGCCAAATGAAGCTTCAGTGCTTTGCCACACAGGGCCTGTGGAACGAGTTGGAGCTTTCTTCCCTGGCTGGAGCGTGCAGTGTGGCTGGAACATCCCTCCCTGCTCTCCCACACGCCTCCTCTCCTCCCCACCCACTGCTGACAGCCTGCTGCAGCCACAGCCAGGCCAGGGTTATGAAATCTGTTGCAAGAGAGCTCTCCACTTCCTAACTTTCCTTCTTCCTCTATGGAGGAAGAGCAGAGCACAGGGGAATCCTGTCCAGACATGCCAGAATGAGGCTAAGCAAACCTGCCAGAAGCAGCTGGAATGTGCAGCCTCTTTCCTTCCCTCCCTGTCCCCACCAAGAACACCTCAGGGAGGGATGGTGTCGGGGACCCGCCTGCAGCCAGCCCTTGGCATGGGATGCAGGGCAAGGCTCTCCCAGCAAACCAGCAGCTCAGGCTGGGCCTCCCCTGGGGCAGGACCAGCCCAGCCACTACAGCACCAGCCCCATCCACCCTGCAGAGCTCCTTCATGGACAAGGTGCAGCTTCCCAAACCAGGCTGCGCCAGACACCCAGGAGAGACTCAGAGCTAAGGAAAGGGGAAAGAAGAAGCTGGCAAAGAGGACTGAATGCCAGCCTGTGTGGTGCCCTGCAGCTTTGTGAATCCTGGAGCTGGTCCTGTTAATCTTGAACATATTGCTGACTAATGCCCAGTGTTACACTACACACACCTGAAGGAAAGCTTGGGAACTTCAGAGCTTGTACATCATCTTTTCTCCAGCTTTATTGGCTCATGTAATAGCAGGGATTATGCCAAAGTACCACATAGAGTTTGCCAGGACTAAACAGACACGGGGCTAGAATGCAGAGGAGACAGGGCAAGGGGTTGCTGGCAGGGGGAGAAGGGAAGGAGGAAAAGGAAAGGCAAGAGATAACGCAGAAACCAAGGCTCCCACAAAGGCTTCTGCTTTCATTCCAGCACTTTTTCATACACCAAGAGATTTTGATAATTTTGCAGCTTAGGTAAAGACAGTTCCTTCTAGCACTGAGCCCATGCCTGGCCTGGAGGAGCCCGTGTGACCAGAAGTGAGGGTGACAGCCAGGAATCCATCTTCTTGCTGTGGTGATGAATTCCCCATAACACCAGGACTCCCAGAACCACAGCCCTTCCTGCCACAGACCTGCTCCTGGCTTTCACAGCTGCAGGCAGCTGAGCACAATACAGTTCTGAAGGAAAACTCATCTCTAAGGGGACTTTCACATCTCTCTATGCCACACAGGACAGCTCTAGGAGCTGGACAATATTTAACACTGCACGTGGCCTTAGTAAATCCATCAGTAAAAATGAGAGATACGTTTGAACTCTAAGCAGGTTTTTCAGTGAGAGTTGGTTCAGGAAAACCCTTTTAGTACCACCCTTAAATGTTTTTCTGGTCACATTTTACCCATGTGAATGGTGCAGCTCCAGCTAGGAACCAATTCCTGAGTGAGCATGAGTCACACTTTTGTGCAACACTCCTCTCTCCCCAGCCTCCAAAACATCACCCAGCTCACAAGACAGCAGGCCAGGATGCATCAGCTTCCTCTGTGTTCAGCAGTGAAGAAGAGCACCACACCAACAAAACTTAGCCCAAAATCTGACAGAAGTCACTGGCCTCATCTGAAAGCAGCTGCGAGTGTCAGTGCTGTCCGTGTGGGCTGTTACCATGCTCCCCTGGACAAACCTTCCCTCACACATTAACACCTAGGTTTTCTCCCAGAGCAGGATCCCAAGCCTCCTGGATTCCTCACACAGCAGAGTTCTTGTGAAACTCCTGAAAGGTCCTACCTGTAGGTGTATGGTCCTATTTCCTCCACGAGAGGAGTGGCGCCTTGGAGCACTTCCAAAGGATTTGTCACATTGAAGAAGTAGAACTGCATGTAGACTGGGGGAGGAGGGTCCTCCCAGGCCTCAAAGGTTTCTGTGCCATTCTTCAAGACTGTTCCCTGAAACAAGAGAAAGGCACATGAGCTGCTAATGCTATCATGCTGCATGGTACTGACAGGAGAGAGAGAAATTCCATGCCCTGGGAACGAGCACAGGGAGTTAGACTCCAGTTCTAGGTTTGCTTCACTTTGGAGCAGCTCACTCAATATCAGCCAGCCCAGGCACCTGCTCTCCTGGCCACAGGCCAGGGACAGCCCTGCTTGGTTTGTAGTTCCCTGTCTCCCCACAGACAATTGTGCCTGACATTTTTCACAAGGGAGACTGATCTGCTATTACTCAGCAATCCTGTCTCCTTCCCTGCATCAGTAAAACCCTCCATGTGGTGCAAGACACCACAGAACGTGGCAACATTACAGATAAAACTACAACTCAATGTTGGGAGGCCAAAAGAGTCCTGGCCTCAGTGATTTCTTTGCCCAAGAATGTCAGATGCCAACACAGCTGTGAGATTCTGTCTTCCAAGCAATTAGACTTTGTTTTTCAGTGGCCTGTGAGCAAAACTGAGAATGACAAACTTCTTTCACACAGGCACTCTAGAATTTGTGCCTTTCCAAGGTCTTGGAATAGGGGAAAGATTGTTTGTCCTCTACCTTTAATTTCTTTCCTACAGCAAAGTCAGCATCAGCAACTCCAGACCCATGGTGTGTCAGTCTATTTGGTAACCAATATTTTATAACAGAAGCACTTAGGAATGTAACACTAATTCCCTTACCTCAGTGATACCCCTTATCAGTCTATACATGTTATATGGAAAGTCACAACCCCACCTGTCATGTAGAGCTCTGCAATAGAGGTCTCACTTTATTACCAACCCATTTTGGATAAAATTCACCCCATCTATAAAGCATCCCCATCATCAAAATCAAGGCTTTTCATGTAGCCACAACTCTGGAACTGCTTCAGTGGCCACACAGAGAAATCTGGCACAAAGAGTGAATGTTCAGGAATAAACACAAAGAAAACTCTATCTTTGAAAACCACATCACCTGTAGGCGGAAGAAAAGGAGGAGGGGAATGATTTGCAATTAAATGGCTCTCATCAACACTCATTCTTCTTATTCTTCTGAGAAAACAAGTGGAATATTGTGAGTGGAAGCTCAGAAGCAGGGCATACTGGACAGCTGCCAGCTCGTGGTCAGTGTTCACAGGGTCTTATCAGCCACACTTGCTTCAGGACTCATTCTTGGCCTTCCCACTTAAGGAGCCATTTTCTCTTCATGTAGACTTTAATTTTGGAGGATGACATAAAAAGAAGACTGTTTCAAAGACAAACTCAGTGGCAGGAGCTTGGCACCGCAGCAATAATGCTGAATGGCAGTGTGAGCCAGCCCAGCTGGTGGCACTTTGCACTTACAGCCTGCTTTCCCCATAGGATCAAAACCCATTTATTCTGTGCACACCTCAAAAATTAATGTGTTTCAGACACGCTTGAGGAGCTTGGAGCACTCCTCTGGAACTACCAGCACCTCATATATATGATTTCCTACACAACCTGATGCTTTTGATCCTGTTTCTCTTATGATTGATGCCAAGGAGACTCATCTCTGTATTCACTGGACATATTAATTGCAGATTTATTTCTGGAATTGCATGACACAATTTGCACCTCCCACAGAAATTGTCTATTTATAGCTCTGTACAGTGACAGCAAACCCAGATTAACAAACTTCTGAGCTAGATTCAGAGAGACTCCCAAAAACTGCCAAATAATCAAACATGATAAGCTCTTATCTTCTGCTTTTCAGCCTATCTTACCAGGGATATTTTCATCTACCACAGGATATTATAAGGACATCAGGGCTTCTCCTTTCCAAGTGGAGTCCACGCTCATTTCCAGTGTTCCAAAACATCCTTCCTGCTGACTGTAATTATCAGCCAGCCTTGAATCTGCAGCGCTCTCATTTGCTGCCGTTTCCTTGCCTTGACTGTGCTTCACACACAGGAAATAAATAGGGAGCTTTCCCTCCCAACTGTAACAGCTATTGGCAGTGATGGTGGGAGTGGTGGTGGTACTGAATATTTCTGAAAGCTCCACAGAAAATTTAATTCCTTTTTAATTTTATTTCCTGGAACCCCTAAAAGTTTTAATTCAAAGATGCACTTTCATGTGTTCATCTATGACACAGTTTAAATGCAACTTGTTAAGGTGATGGGCTAAGTGTTCAGACCAGCATGAACAGACCTCCCTACTCCTGGAAACTGGGAATGCCCTGCCCCAAAGGAGCATCTCAATGGATCCTTCAGCTAGGCTTTCATACTAAACCCTCCCGAGAGCTCCAGTATTTTGCATTAAACAACAACAGCAAAAAATGATCAATACATCAGCTAAATCAAAGGAGAAAACATCTTCCTCGTCCTTTTGGGCCTGAAACATTCCAGCCAATTCAGCTCAAGAGATGGCTGGCGACAAGTCCAGTGGAATTTCAAGGGGTTTGAAGAGTAAGTGTTTTCTAAAATTCTCAGCCTAAGGGATGTGGCATGAAGGAAACACCCGGGCCAAAGGACTGACTGATTTCCAAGTTTGAAATGAGGAGCATAGCTCCAAGATTGATTGTGTGTGTATGTGCATGTATATATAAAATATTAGGTTGTATTCACAACCTGGACACCTATGGCAATAAATACACCAGCATCTCCTCATGAGAGGGCACAAAGCAACAACACTGGCAGCTGGGAATGCCTTTCTCCTGGAGAAGATTCATACCTGTTCATTCTAGATGTTTTCCCACTAAGCTCCAGAGTATCAGGTGCTAGACCCTGATAACAAACAGGTTTTGGAATTCTGCTTGGGATGGCACATTTAGTTCACAGAAATTAAAAAAAAAAGCAAATAAAGAATAAGTTGATGAGATTTGAATGCCCTCTGGGAAAAGCGCTGCCAATGCTCTTGTCACAACACATCTGCCCACTGATTTCCAAGGGGATGTGAAGTCTGACAGCAGGTTGGATTCCCACTCTTCCCACACCCTGCCTTTGGCTGGAAAGGCTGCTGCACACAGCCCCCTGTGAAAGCAGAGCCATCCTCAGCCACTCACAGGTGCTGGCTTTGGAGACACAGGTGCTTCAGCTATTCCAAAACACGGCTTTCCACTCCAGCTGCACTTGAGACTGCAAAGACAGCCCCTCACTGCGAGGCAGCTCTGCTCCAGGACGCCTGGAAAGCCTTCAAAGGAACAGCGACTCCTTGCAAAAGCTCAGGTCTTGCCCCATTCCAAAGGCAAATCCAAACTGAGATTTGTCTATTTGCACAAGATTTTCTAAGCTACACACGCGGTTACACAAGAGACAGCAGCTTTCCAGACTACACACAAATGAGGGGAAGCTCACGTGGGATAAAGCAGATGTGGAAATCAGCCAGATCAGCAGAGTGGCTGGGAGCACCCTGCTCTGGGGCTGAAAGCTGTGCTTCCCCAGCCTGGGGGGTGTGGCTCCTGCAGAAGGCCCTCAGAGCTGGCAGGGAGCCGGACACCTCATTCCCTGCAATCCAGATGTGTGCCAGCACGAGCTGGAGAGCAGCAGGCAGGAAAAGCCTGAGCTCTGGAAACTTTATCCTGCATTACTGCAAGGCCTGCTGAACGAACACCAAGTTGCTCTTACATAAGTTGCTCCTGGGAAGGAGCAGGCCGGGAGATAATGCGCGTAAGGAGGATCACGCCTAATTCCCGACAGTCCTGCTCCAAAGCACTGCTTCCACCCCACTGCTCTGGCCGTAACAGCAGCAGAACACCTGGAAGTAGAACTTCTGGGACGCAGGGGAGGGCAGACTCCTTCCCAAGGACAGCCAAGATCAGGGGGATGGAGCTGCACTTCCAAGTGACAGAGCCTGGAGTAAGCTCACTGCCAACCTAAAACTGTGCTCGCTAAACCAAACCGATCTGGGACAGCGCAGGTCCCACGGCAGGAAATGCTCCCTGTCAACAGCCCAGAGGAAAGAACAGTAGGTTAGGAGATCACAGATAATCTGGTCACCACTTAGACAACAGCACTGGTCAAATCCCTTCATCGGTTAGCGTTCCTGGCTTCTCTGTCAGGATAAGGACTAAGATGATATTCCTCAGACAGAGAGATAAATAATTGTTCGTTTACAAACAAGAGAGTTACTAACAGAGCTGACCTTTCTCACTGGGCCACTGCAGAAATGCACAGAGCCACTCTGGGAGAGAAACAAAAGCTTAGGCAGGGCAGGAGCAGTGCAGGCCTCTGCATCCACAGCAACGACAGGATGAGTGTCCCCAAGTGTGGAACAACATGGTGAAATGCCTGGCTGCCATCACCCAGCCTGGGGAACCGGCACACAGCGTGTGTTCCAGCCCAGAGCACCTCTGGCCCTGCTCCAGAGACACCAGTAAATGGAGCAGCAGACCAAGTAAGAAAGCTGCATGCAATTTATGACAGAGATGGCAAAAAGAAGGGGTGCTTTAGGTGGCCCCTGCTCCCCTCAGGTGCTGCTGCTCTGGAGAGGGATCCTCCATAAAACTGCTGCCCCAGAGCCAGCAAAGCTCCCTCAAGAAGAGGCATTTTTACCCATCCTCTTCCCGATTTTTACCCAACCCAGGGACCAGTGTAGGCTGAGCTCCATTCTGAGCCCCAGCTCAACCGGGTGGTGCTGGGCGGGGGGGGGGAGGTTCACGGTCCAGGGATGCTCCTGCCCACCCACCCACCCACCGCTGCTGCAAGGAGGGAGCCAGCCTCTTCCCTCCCTCCCTCCCTCCCTCGGCTATTTTCAGACAGAACAAACCGGCAAACAAGGACCGAGCCGGCAACGCGGCAATGCTTTTACCTGCTTCACCTGCAGATCCACCACCGTCTGGAAGACGTGCGCGACCAGCAGGGAGATGCTGGCGATGAGCAGCGTCATGGCCAGGACCCCCACGGTGACCAGACACAGCGACTTCATGGCTGCTGCTGCCGCCGCTGCCGAGCAGGCACCGCCGGGGCTCCGCCGGGCTCCGGGGGCGGGCGCGGCGCGGGCCCCGCCCGCAGCGCCGGGAGGGAGGAGCCGCCGCTCCCCCGGGGATGCTTTCCTGCCTCACCGGGGTCGGGACAACGTATTCCAAAGGAATGGGGGTGGTTCCTGCCCGCAAGGATGCCTGGCATAGCCGGAAGCATCGTGCCCGCTGGGGATGGCGCTGCTGGGGCGACTCGCTCGGCGCGGCGTTCTGGGAAACAAGCGGAGGGATTGCACACCGAGATTACTGCGGGAAGGCTTGAAGGGAGAGTGAAGCGCCTCTGGACTGAATGAGGCATCGCAGGGAGCGGATTCTGCCACAATGCAAGTGCAGTTCAGCTGCCACTAACACAGTTAAACCGCTCTTGAAAAAAAACAAATCACATCAATGTAGCTGCTTTTTCAAAAGCCAGTGGGATGTTCTGCTCCACTTCCCCACCCATCACTGCCAGCAGGAGGGAGAGACACCTGCAACAGGGGCTTTCCAGCGATTGATGTCATGCCACCCCCTTTGCCCCACGGCCTTCCTGCGGCACTAAAAGGCAGGCAAGCCCTGCGACGCAGCGCTACCATCCCACGTCCCATCAGCAGCACCAGTGTTTCCCGAGCCACGAGTCAGCTCCCTCTCCAAACCACGAGGCTGGCAGCTGGCCAGCTGCAGCCTGATCCAAGTAATACCTTCCTGAGCAAGAAGGCAAGCGGCCCATCAGGTGGTTTTCCTGCTAGGATGGACTGCAGCATCTTCTCTTAGAAATACTTCTTCCTGTAATTGTGATTACAGCAACAATGTTATGTTAGTATGTGCCCTTTTGGATATTTTTGCTTATGAAAGGTTCTGAGGTCACATGTCACAGCTGTTTGGAAAAACAGGATTTTTGTGGTTCCACCCATGCAGTTGAAAAAGGGAGAAAAAAAAAAAAAGGAAAAACGGTTGATCTGGTAGCTTTCTTTCATTTCAATTCTCATTCCAGAGTGGTGTTCTCAGCCCTGTTTCACCATCATTTCTCCAAAAACCAAGAACCAGAATACGTAATTAGACTCTGGTTTTGAAGGCTAACTTAACTACAGCAATAAAACTTTCCCCTTAGACTCTTCCGTGGGAATTCTTTCTCTGAAACCATAAACCTTCCTTCCCACTGTAAAATACTGTAGCTGAACCTTGCACAGATATTTATAGATCAAGTAGAGATTCCTACAGAATTTTGGGTTTGATTAATTCAGCTTTTTGGATTTTTCCATAAAAATCTACTTATGTGATGCATAGAAGCACATTGTTTCTCCACATGGATTTTCTAGATCCTCAGAGTGAATTATTTTCTTTTATTTTGGCAAGTCATTTCACTTTTGGAAGCCTCGGAAGAAGGCATGATACACTGCAAACACTCCAGTGAGGAGTGGCTCCACCTCTGGGGTGCAGCCTGGGAATGCAGTAGGTGCACTGCTGGCTCAGGGCACAATCTTGTGTCCTAATTACGGATCCCTGAAACAAGCAGGGGCACATCTTCCCTTTGCAGCATCATGGTGATGTTACTGAGAGAAGAGGCAGACAAGGCCCACACTCTGGAGAGCATGAACACGGTGAAATTGTCCTGTCCTGTGCACTGGGAATATCTTTAATAAACATAAAAAGCCAGATTTGCTGAGGTTGTGATGTGGCTCCTTCAGTTTGTGCAACACCAGGTGCTCAGCTCCTTGGAGTCTATGCAAAGCAGGAAAAGCTTGTAAGGGAAGGAATTAGGAAATCACACAGCACAGTATCAGCCAAATCAGAACAGATCTCAGAAATCCTTAATCTTCCTCCTGTGATTTAGTAACTGTCAGACATTTCTCCAGAGGATCTTTGATGCTGCCCACAACGGGGCTGGAACAGCACACAGGAGGGCGGAGTACTGCTCCTTTTCTCTTTGTGTGCATCCCTGGCATTTCACTGATCTCTGGACTTTGACACCTGAGATAGGAATCTAGGAATCCTGCTTGCCCTTACTTAATCACCTGCCACTGCTGACAGACCTGTTCACACCCTGTCTGACTGCACCCGGGCCTTGCTGTGACCTCAGGGCACACCGAGACACCAAACAGCCTCCCCAGGACCCAGTGTAATTTCACCTCAACGCTGAAAATGCAGCTCTAACTAGAAAAGTGCTTTACCTGATAAACATCTACCAGTTTCTGTCTCATCTTCAATTTGGGTAGGCTTGTCCACTCATCTCCTGCTGCTGTATGATGTTTGCAGTCTGCTTCCCTGTATGGATCTGTGGTACCTGGCTGCCCAGCTCACCTACACGACATAAAACACATTCCAGGGAACACGCAGGTCCTTCCCACTCCCAGTTTGCTGACAAAGGGCCTGTGCTGGCTGCAGTTCCACAGCAAGGGCCAAGGACAGCAGCACAAGCCTCACATGCAGGGCATGCTCCCAGCCCTGGAGGAGCAGATCTTGGGAAACGCCCAAGTGCACCAGTAACACGCAAGGAAAAGCTTTCCAGAGGCTTTGCCCTTCTGTTTTCCCTGCACAGCTCACACATGTCCTTGTCACCAGAGAACTCACACACACTGTGGGTATCTAGTACTCTGTGCTTAATTAATAAAACAACATAATAATAACAATAATAATAATATAACCTAATTATAAGATCCTCATTTCAGCTGAGAGTTGAGACATTTCTGAAAGGTTTCTAACTGGGTGGTGATCACATTTCACTGTCTCCAGCCTCAATTTCTTCTTCCCACAGAGGCAAATTAATTGCTGGCAGGAAAGCAGTTCATTGTAGGGCAGAGCTACGCTGTAATTACTGGGTCCATTGGTGACCTTGGAAAGGGCTGGGAGTAAAGCTGGTGCTTTCTGAAGAGCAGCTTTTGCTCTTGGGTTAGAACACTGCTTGACTTCCAGATTTGGGACAGTGACATCCCAGGAAATGAGACATTTGCCTGCAATAGCACTTATATATCTTCTGAGGCAATTATTACTTTTAACTGTTACGAGATTAGCAGCAAAAATGGTTTTCCCTCTGAAATTTGGGCCTGAACCTCATATTTTTGACTCCCCAGCTAAATAACCACAGCCCTCATGGATTTTAACCTACTCACACACACCTGTATGTGGTAACTGTGATATAGGCACATTTTATAATCACACACACATAAACATAAGCCTCGTAACTTCAGCTGTACCAAAATTAGCAGTGCAGCCACTCACACCCCTCAGCTACTTCTGGCTGTGTCTGCTGCTCCCCTGACTCATCTGCTCGTGCAGCAAGAGCCTCGGGACTCGGTGGTGCCAAGCTGTGCCACCAGGATCACTCCCCTCATGCTTTTCCCAAGCTGAATCTCTCATTCCAAACACCTCCTGCCCAGCACCGGCACAGAGCAGTGCTGGAGCCCTCCCTGCTGAATCAGGAAATGCCTTCTGGAGTTGGAGGATGCCACCAGTGGCTGTGGAACAGAGACTTTGCTGGGAAAGGCAGGCCAGGAAGCAGCAGGGCCTGCAGTGGGATGGACAGGAGGCTCTGGCAAGTGGCACTGTGTCTAGCTCACATAGGTTTGCTAAGGGCCTGGCTTGCAGTGCCAAGCCCATCTCATCAGTGAAGTTTTACTACCTTAATTCAGGTTTTAGCTTCTGCAATGCAGATTGCAACAGGAAGAATGCTGTCTTTTCAGGTGCTTGATCTGATACTCTTGAGTATTGCCCACAGAGACTGACACAGTTTTCCAGGTCCTCAATTTTCTGTACAGCCCTTGAGGCAGCTCCAGGATGAACCAGGTTTACTTGTTCTGCTGCTGCTGAGTGCTGCAAACACCCCTGGACTACTGGGAACATCCTCTGCACGGCAAGGGATAAACACAGCAGCCAGGGAGGAACCAAAAACGAAGCTGATATGAGCCCATGCTGCTCCCAGCAGTAGAGCAAAGGAGAACCTGACAAAAAAAAAAAAAGCCCGGAGAAATGCAAAATCAGACCAGGACTGTGTTCACTCTGGCATTACAAACAAGCAGACAACCAAGTCCGAATCATCATAAAAATGTGTCTCTGTTTTTGTTCTAGGGAGAGCTCTAAGGAGTGGGCAAGGTTACTGACACACGTGGCTAATAGAGTCAGGTTAGTCAGGCAGACCAGATACTTTATCAGTCACACTCTTCCCCATCAATATCTGACATTGCAGAGCAGAGACTCGACCCTCTAGCCTTGGAAACCTCTCCTGGACATGATAGACATTACAAAGAACCTCTCATTCAAACAGAATCCATGGTGAACATGCACTTTTCCCCCTATAGTATGGCATGCATACCTCCTAAAAAGGGGAGGACTCCAGTCTACAACCCACAGGGATGGATACTCCAGCCCCTGGCCCAGAATCAGGCCCAGGCAGAGAGAGACACCTGTTACATTTATTTGCCCCACTTGGGACTTTGAGTTTCAAGCTGCATCTATTTTTAAGGGAACTGCATGCACTAGGGAGGGCACATTAAAATGGGCAAACCAATGGCACACGTTTCCCTCACCTGAGTCCTGTCCCACAAAAGTGTCACTCCAACATACAGAAGAGAGGGATGCTCCATGGCAGAAACTCCAGGAGTCTCATTTTCATCTTTTTGTAGCCTGTTCTTGACTGCTTTTTGATTTGAAAGAGCTCAAGAGCAGACTCCAGCCCTTAGAAGATCTGCTGCTGCATTAAAGCCTAGATGCACACTACCTCTGCACACAATTTTACTGAGAAAAAGGGGAGGTCTTGCACAGAGAGACAGATATTTTCATGGTGTCTGCTGACTGCTTTTGAGAGAGGCTGCAAACCTACAATCAGTCTGCCTTGTTCTGAGCCTGTCTTATGCCACAGCCTGAGATCTTCCCCCATTCCTGAAGTAAACACAGGGATTGAAGGCTGCAATTAGATGATCTTGCCAGCCTGCATCACATTATGATTTACTCGGGTGATCAACTAACTAATTAAAATCCTGCAGTGTAAGGATCTTCTAGCTAGCAGCACCAGTGGCTCCAGAGCAGCACAGGGGAACTTTATGGAGCCTTCCCATGCACAAAACCTTGGGGTCTGTCCTTAAAGTGCACTAAACACACTGCCACAGATGAGGAAAGACCAAAAAATCACATTGGAAGTCTCTCCCTGATTGCCAGTGTCCACTGCACTTAAATGCACACTTGGTAGGCCCGGAATGAGTCACCCTTATCCTGCTGCCACTGGAAAACAAATGCTTTGTATGTCAGCCCGGGTACAAACAGCTCCTGTCTGCCAGCTCAGACAACGGGGCTGTGTGTGGGACAACCCTCAGCTCCCATCCCGGGCCAGGGCAGCACTGCCCGAGGGCATGGCAGCCACCAGCTTCCCTGGAAACGTGCCAGAGGCAGAGTTCTCAAGAGACAGGTTGAGAGAATGATGTGCAGAAGGTTAAAGGAACCAAGAGTATCCTAGGGGTCTAATCCTGGTAGGGAGGCTATGCAATCTCCTCCCTTAGGATCTGTTTTCCCTACCCACCCGGCCCCTGAGGGCAGTGCAGAGCCAGGCTGCAGCACTGAAGCCTGGCTGAAGGCAAAGCTCTGGCCCCACAATGTGGTTTTTTTCCCAGTGCAGTAAACAAAATCCCAGGGCTGTTTGGGTGGGCAGGGCACCAGGCTCCACTCAGGACAGCTGCTGACAGCAAAGCTGCCTTCAGCTGTTTGTATCATCTGCTCAGCACAGAGGAGGCACTGAGGAAAAAACACTGAAGGGGCAAGGGAAAGCAAAAGGTGCCTGACAGCCAAGCCAAGCAACCCAGCACCCTTTGGCTATTTCTAGGTCTGTGCTTCTTCCAGAACCCAGCTCCTCTGTCCCCATTCCTTGCCAGATCCCAGGCTGCAGCCCCAGTGCCCTGTTGCACTTGGGTGCCTGCCAGCCTCAATTCTGAGTATTTAGCATCTTAAATATAGGCCAAAAGCAGAACTGGGCCCTAGGATGGGAGCCACTAGGCTTCAGCACAGTCTGCAATACCTTGTGTAGGTCAGCTGTGTCCCTCGGCACCAAAGGGAACACTTTGGGGAAGGAAAAAGTGTCCCTGCCTTGGTTCTAGCATGTGACCCATGCCTCAGGATGGAGCCACTGCATCAGGTGCTGGCTCAGGGCCTGCCCTGCCCTCTGACAAGACTGTGTGGGAAAGGATTTCTTGCTTTCCCCTGTCACCAGACCCAGGCACCACATGACTAAGTGACCAGTAACATCCCCCCTCACACACTGAACCTGGGAAAGAGGAACTTGCAGGGACTGATTCAGAACAGGACATGCAGATTTGGTGGCAGCAGAACTGCACTTCAGGGTACACTGAAGATCCCTGCTGCAGCCTTGTTTTATATCCCTGGCTTTTTATTCCAGGGAGGAAAAATATGTTCCACCAGTGAAGGCACCTCCCTGCAACTCTGTGATGCCAGACCTGTAATCAAACTCAGGCTATGAACACAAGCACTACCATCAGAGTTTGCAGCCCATTTGGTAGAATCCTTTCCCAAGAATCCCCACAGGGTGAGTAGCCAGGCATCAGAGAAAACATCCAAAAAACGCCCCCATTCTGAATTAAATCATGTGATTTATAAAACAATACTTTCTTACAGCTTTCAGCAAAGCAGCATCTCAAATATGGGAGCATCAGGACCCATATTCAGAATTTCAAAAAAGGTTCAGCCTAAGTGAAAGAAAGAGTATTAAATAACACCACAATTCACCTGTCTTTCATGCTGCATTTCCTATGGGCCTGACAACGGAAAGAATCCACATGGAAGTCAAAGCATGGTGTCTCCGAGATGTGAACCAACCATGAGAGGCTGTCAGTAGGATTTTGCTGGAAAATCTCATTTATGATTTAATTCCTAAGAGCTGCTGAGTACCACAACTTCAGTGAAGTCTGAGATGAGCTTGAGACGATTTAGCCAAATATATTATACTGTAGTTTATGCCTGGGAGGAGGTAAGAAGCAACAGGAACCAACCATGAAAGGGCATCTGGAATGCAGCTGTACCAGATAGGGAAATGGAGAATGAAGAACAACAAAACAGAAAGTGAAACTTCCACAGACTGACTAATGAACTGAAAAGGCTGGCAAATGGCTCATGGGAAACAAACTGAGGAGGAAAAGGGATGTAGGGAAAGCTGTCACTGACACTACTGTCACAGCACAGAAATCCAGAGAAAGTACAGGAAATTCAGCAAGAGACTGGTAGGGCAAGCAATAAGCTCTACCTCAAACCCAAGAAGGAATTCCAAGGCAGATTACTATGGTTAAGTAGGAAAGAGTGGCTTTAGACCTCTTAGATGTTTTGAGTCAGCTAAGCAAGGATGAAATACATTCTAACTGGGAAAAACAGCAGAGCAAACGAAGGATCACAACCCATGTCCTTAAAAATAAATGGAAAACCTGTGTGCTCTGTGCTTCTCAGCCTGGGTAAGACGTTTGGGGGTGACATCTGTGTCCAGGCTGGGACACTGTCCTTAAAGAAGAATGGCACCAGGCCTGAAGTGGTCCCTTTTAGCTGCCTTCCAGAATCTCATGGCTCATAATGGAAAGCAAGTCTGGATCTGGGGTGCCCTCATTACTAACCCGCCACTTTTCACGGAGTTAATCGCAACTGAGTGAAAGTATCTCCGCTCTGTTTGGGACGGAAGAGCTTTTCCTGCCAGCCATGCTCCTCCTGTGCCACCTGCTGACGGCTGTGCCAAGCTGCACAAGAGTGTCCAATCTTCACAGCCGGGATACTCCAAATAGTAGGGGAGAGGGTTGGGGCAGAATGCCACTCAGGGCCATGGTTTCCTCCAAAGTACATGAATACTTTTACCTTTCAATTTTTCTACCTGCTTGGGTGGGGATCCAATACAGAAAGTGTCAAACAAATGCCCGGAAAACCTCCATGGCATCAGTCTTGATTTTCTGATTAGTTCTGTGGCAGAATTGGAGTAAGCACCATACACACATAAGGCTTTAACAGCATTCTCTCCCCAGGATGAGACGGTGGCCAGCCTCACAGGAGCTCCCCAAATACATCCCCAAGTGCCCCTGTCAGAGCCAGGACAGTGTGACAGGAGCACACGGGTCTGGCTGAGCAGGTGCTCTGTTTGTCACTGGAGATCCCCTGTCACCACAGTAGGTGGCACAGCTGACAGGGGAACAGAGCTCCTGTGAGACACTGCCCTTCCTAACAACACCTCTGGCTACTGCCTTGTCACAGGGCTGGGAGAGGAAATACCCACCCTCCTGTTTTGGTTTTGGTTCTGAAACGTGGAAAGGTGTCAGGCTTGAGGCTCCTGATCCCACATCAGCCAGCTGGGAATTCTGCAAAGTCACATGTGGCTTTTCCAAATATTCTCCTGCTTTTCCAATGCTGTCCCACTTGCTGAGTAAACAATGGTGCAATGGAGCCTCATTCACAGAACACTGCTCTCCAAAGTAATGCTACATCAGGAATGACTGCAAGGACAAATTTAAGTCTTTAATTAATCAGAACCAGAATTATGGCCCTGAGACTTGAGAATTTGTTTTCCTGTCCATCTGGTTTACAGACACCACGTTTGAGTCTGATGATGGCTTAAAAAAAAAAAAATCTCAGTTGCATTTTGGAGCATTTCTGTTTATCTGCTTTGGAAATCCTCTAAGGAGACAGAAGTCTCCAGTCTGTACAGGCTATGAGCACTTGAAGAACTCCTAGAGGGGAGGGGACCAAAGCCTTCAAAGGGATAAGTTACATCTGCAATGGTCCGTACATTTGCTTCAGAAGAGGAACCTCAGCCCCCAGTGACCCTTCTCAGTTCTTCCCTCTCCAGCACCTGTGCTTCCAAGTGATCAGCAATCCAGGAGTTTCACCCTTAGGATTCACTGAGACTCTTATTTTAGAAAAACAGACAGAAAATGAATCCCAGGCACCCTGAGAGGAGTTGCAGGGCAAAAAACTCAGCTGCTGCCTGCACAGGCGATCACTGTTACAGGCATGAATAAAGCCCATTACACCCCCATAAATCCATGCTGCCTCTCCAAGGGAAAGGTCCTCTGGGGACCATGCAGGACTGGGCTGGCAGCATGAGTTATTGAACTGTCCTTCCCTGCCTGGCTGTGCAGCAAGTTCATCCCTTTGTCACAAGCTTGGTGACTCCCTCTTTTTGTAATGATCCAAATGTATTTGTAGTATATCAACAATTACCATCACGGTAATCTGGGTTCTTTGCTTTAATTTCATTTTGTGAAAATGTCTGGCACCAGAAGAGGCCTGAATGAGCATGGGGATGAATAGAAGCAGAGGAGACCTTTGCTCTACTCATTAAAGCAGCACCCTACCTTTCATCCTGTGCATTTCTGTATCTTCAAAATAAACCTTTCCTAAAGGATTCCTGCATTCGTCTCCCCCAGGCTGTTTGCTTGATTCCTCTTCCTTCCTATGCTGTTTTATCAAATGTGCTTAAGGAAAGAAATGTGAGGTTAACAGCTCCAAACACTACTTCTTCATCTGTGCTGAGGGCTGGCAGGGGATGCTCTTTTAGTGTAATGTTACAATAATTAATGGGTTGTGCCTGCTCTGCTGCAGGGAGGTGACAGGGAAGTCTAAATTGCAGTGCACACATAGTACTTACAGAACAGCAGCGCGTAGGCACCCAAACTGGCAATCCCAGCTGAGCAAGGTGGTGCACAGACACAGAGCAGGAAACTGGATGTTTTAAAGGCTAGGAAAAAAAAAGGCATGTAGGTAAACATTAAAAATATCACCTACTCTGCAAAGTTTCAGTAGCTAGCACAGCCCACTACAGCCAAAGGTCTGCTCTAAAAGCACCGAGCCTGAGCAGCACCTTCAAGCACCAAGAGTGGTAAATGAGAGTGTACCCAGCCCTCAGTCACTGAGAAAGTACCCAGGCACATCCTGGCTCCACAGCTGTTTCCTTTCCCTGTGTCACCGAGCAGGAGATGTGAGCAGTGCACGTTCAGCCCATGCCAGGACACGGCCCAGTACCAAAATAGATATTTGGACTTATGCACCAGCTCAGCACTTTGCTGGAGAAGATTCCTCAGCTACTGTGGTAAGCAAAGAAAGGGAAGATATTTAGATCATGAATTCTGTGTCTCTGTACAGCCACCCTCCTCCATGTCAGCTAGGGAGCTGCCCCACGAAGGCTGCACACTTGTGCTTCTATAAATTCAGTTGACATTTACTGTCCCGCTAAGCTGAGAGAGCACTGCTCAAACTGACGCTGAAAGATTAAGAAGTTCACACAGTGGAAATAGACTTACTGGGACATCCACTTAGCCATTCTCCTGTCTAATGAGATACTGGGCAAAATCTCATCAGTGGGTTTTAGAGAGCCAGTCATGACCACACCTTTAGTCAGATAAAGAGAAAGGAATAAAAAAAGGCAGCAAACAGAACCAAGTGGAATTGCCTCCCCTCACTCCTTCCCTGGCGTTAATCTGGTTATAAACAATAAATTTTCACAGTTTGTCACTCCAGAAGTGCCAATTCAAAATACAAAGTCCAAAGGTGCATTTGCTAAATAAGATTTGTCTGTATAACCTCTCATTTTTGAAATGTCGTTTGACATCATCACTTCAACAATAATAAAAGGAAGGTACATTTAAATAAACATCAAATATACTCTGCATTAATTGACTCTGAAGTCCTAGTAGTCCAAAAAGCTTCCTGAGCATAATACAGAAGCCAGAAGAGCAGGGCAATTTTAAGGAATCCAGTTGTAGTCATTAGAGTATGAAGAGGTTACAAAATCAGCAGTGAACTCATCTCTCTTCTCAAAGATACCAGAGCAGGACAGGATTTTCACCAGCACAAGCATTAAAGTTATCAGCAAACCAGTCCCTCTCAGCATACCCTTGTAGGAGAACCTAAGCCCACCAGCACTGCTAGAATTAAACCTGACGTGAATGACCCTGCCTCGGCAGAGGGCTTGGGCTTAGACGATCTCCAGAGGTCCCTTGCAACCCTAAAAATTCTGAGAGAACGCAGAAGACCGAAGTGGGTACGCGAAGAGCGGAAACTTTCTCCGTCCTGACTTTGGGAGCTCACGCCTTCCCACCGCCGCCGCGGCGCGGCTCAGCCCGGCCCCGCCCGGCCCGCGGCGGCTCCTCCCCGGATCCCGAGCCCGGCTTAAAGCGGCGCCGGGGGGCGGCCCCGGCGGGGTCCCGCTGCTGCAGCGCCCGGCCATGGCCCGCGACCGCGGCCCGCCCGTGCTGCGGCCGCCCGGCGCCGCCGCGCTGCCCGCCGAGCCCCGCGGCTGGGGCTGGCTGGGCGCGGGGCTGTGGCCGGCGCTGCTCGTGGGGCTGCTCGCCGCCATCGTCGCCTGGTTCTGGTACGGCGACAGCGACGGGCGAGCCGGGGCGGGCGGCGAGGAGGCGGCGGCAGCCGGCAGAGAGGGACCCCGGCGGGCGAGCGCGGCGACCACAGGTACCGGGATGGGGAGGCGATGCCGGGGGAGTCTCGGGCTGCCCGAGTCTGGAAGGACTTGGGTTTGCCGGCGCTCAGCTTAACCCGTTGACTTTCTCCCTCAATGTCACTTGCAGGGGATGCTGCGGCGGGCGGGGAGCCGGGGCGGCGGGAGGTCGAGGCTGCTGCCCCGTCCGGCCCTTCGAATCCAGGAGAGGATCTGGCGGCTGTTTCAAGGGAAGAGCTTAACCATGTCCCCAGCGGTGCAGTTGCGGGCGAACCTGTGGAGCCGGAGCAGCTGATCCCGAAGCACGGTGTCACGGACCCGGGGGAGCATCCAGCTGATATGGCCGGCAGCCAGGCAGGCGACCTGGAAGCCCAGGTGGGACAGGAAAGTGACGGATGGTGCGTGATGAACTTGGCAGCCTCTGACGATGAGTGTATGGACAGAAGCGAGGAGCAGCCGTGTCAGCCAGCTGAGAGGAGGGACTTGGACCATGAAGAGTGGGAAGTTGTTTCTGAGCACCTGGTTGAAGGGAAGGATGGCAGCATGGAAGACTCAGACAGCAAGGAATGGGAACCAGGAGACTGCTGTGATGGGGACTCGAAAGCAAAGCGAGTTGCAGCCGTGCCCCCCATGTTCCAGAACATCCACGTGGCTTTCCGTGTGCACTACGTCACCCACTCCGACGCGCAGCTCATCGGTGTCACAGGGGACCACGAGTGTCTGGGCCAGTGGCACAGCTACATCCCCCTCAAGTGTGACAAGGATGGCTTCTGGTCTGAATCCATCAGTCTGCCCGTAGACACCAGAGTAGAGTGGAAATTTATCTTGGTGGAGAATGGCAAGGTCAGACGCTGGGAAGAATGCGGTAACAGAACCCTAGTGACTGAACATGAAGATCAAATTGTTCATCAGTGGTGGGGATACCATTAATGGTGGAAGCTGCTGATCTAATGGCAGACCTGCCCAGGTGAACCACCGAGCCCCTAAACCTTAGAGGGGCTCCCCTTCTTCTCTAGGAGACCCTCTCGAGTGCAGAGCTCTGGAAATCCCATATCGAACCACATAAGCAGCAGATCTCTTTAGGAAATCTTTTGGCAACCTGAAAAATCAACTTTGAGTGCATGCTGAAGAGACACAAGGTAGGCTAAGAAGGCATAAACAGCATTCCAAGCACCTGCCTGTCCAGGTGGATCTGGACCCTGGACTTGAGTTAGTGTTGCTTTGAGTGGGGCTGTGGGATGCATCTTGGTACCCACTGCTTGGGCTTGGGAGGTGTACTGGGAGGTGTGGTTACCAACACTGTAACAAGAACTTCAGTGTTTTAATTTATGTAACGTATTAAGGAAACAATAAACATTTTCAGATTGACAGTTCATTACCACTTGACCAGTGACCTCACTCATTTTGGTAACTTTAATACAAGTGAGCCACTTGACCTGAAATCTTAGTGCTAAAGAAGTACTGAGAAGTGGTCCTCCCTCTTGGAGTAACAAAAGGTTGAACCCCAAAATAGTTCATTCTCTACCCCCTACTGTCCAGCAATCATCTCGGCTCAAATGAAAGGCTTGGCAGGCAGCTCCACTGCTGCCAAGGGGAGAGCAAAGGTCACAAAGGACTGTCTCGGCTTAATGAATTACTTTGTCAGGGTGGGAGCAGGCTTTAAAAAAAACCTGGAATGCTGTGATGGCCAGGGAATAGAGTTCTGGCTGGAACAGAAACCTGGAATGCTGTGATGGCTAGGGAATAGGGTTCTGGCTGGAGCAGAGGTGGGGTGGCATACTGATGAGCAATACCACAGTATTGTTAGCAAATACTTGGCTTGAACTTGTAAATATTTTTTTAAGACTAAGCTTTTCACCTTGAATTTATTTTTAAGTTGTGGCCTTCTAGTAAGCCAGATGAAGTAGAATACTTGCAGTTTCAGCTAGTTGGTATCTTTATGTGATAGGAGCAGAAAGCTGCTCTGCTTCCCTGCCTTTGAATTTTTGGGTAAAAATACATGCTGCCACCTTGAGCAAGTTCCTCTTTCCACAATGCTGAACCAAGCTCTGGCCTGCAAACAGCCCTTCCCTTGAGCAAGCTTGGTCTGGGAGAGCAGAATTGTCTAGATCTGCAAGTATATAAATTAGCACTTTGGTTTGGAAAAGGTACTTCAAAAAGCACATCACTAAATACCTCTGCTAATTCCTTCCTGCTCTGTGTGGTGGAGCAGCCCGGATGCGTGAAATGGAATGGCTTTGGTGAAAGACTGGGAGATGAACTTCAGAGCTGACCTCCTGCATCTGGTGGGTTAATGGGCATCCAGTTGGTGGGACAGTGCTGGAGCTGCTGGGAGGAACAAGTGTTGGCAATGTTCTTACTGGGACTTTGATACCAGCTGTTCAATGAGAGCGGGTTGGGCTGCCTGTCCTGCAGACCTGGCCACAAAATGCTCAAGGAACTCCTGGGAGGGTATTGAGGGGAGGGTGAGGAGGGAGACTTAGGCCAATTCCAATTGGCAATTTGGAATTTTCATTTTTATCCAGTAGAACAACCTTAGCTGCATTCTTAGCACTTGGCTTTTCTAACAAGAAACAGAAGTGGATACTGTAAGGTAATATTCAGCAGCAATAGCAGGTGATTTTCAGAAATCCCTGCAGTCAAAGCTGCCGCCTGAGCGTATTTATACACACGCCTGAGGCTTGTCTGAGGAGATTAACTGTGCTATTAGATTAAGTTATTCACTAGAAAGCTACTTAACCTATGCTAGAATAGATTCTCTAATGCAATGGTGAACATGTCAGACCAACCCAAACAGGTCTTTTAAATTGAGAACAATTTAATTTTTTTAATTAAGCACTCTGATCCCACAGACAACTCACGGTCCTCATGATTGTATCACCTTGCTGAGTTATCAGCTAGGGTTTCTACAAAGACCTGCACTGAGCTTTTGCTAGAAAAGCCTCTAAATTATTATGCCATTCCCAGCAGGACCTATGCTATGTAAATTAAATGGCTTGGGTATGGTGAAAGAAAGAAATCTGGATTGCAATTTTTCTGGAGGACCTATTACTGCTTTCTTCAAGTTCACAGGTGTCTTCTCATTATTGAACAATCTATTTCCTCAAAGGTAAAAGCAGATTTAAACAAAGTTGCTTTGCTGCATAAAAATGCTGCTGGAATGGCTGATAGCTGTCTAATATTATGTCCTGGCTGTGAGTCCAGTGCAGCTACATGTGAGAAATAACTTATTGTTGACATTCCTGTGTGGATCTAACAGCCAGTGGCTCAGGACATCTCCAAGCAAACAAACTGTCTCACGCACAGATTGGCAAAACCTGCAACTACAGAGCTACCTTTAAAGTTCACCTGCTCGTACCCCTGAGAGCCAACTTCTGTCAAATTAGACAATTTGATTACTTTTATGTGAAACACAAACCATTCCTTTTTGTCAAGTAGTTTGGTGCACAAATGCTGAATGCTGCAGCTAGATGGTGAGCTGTGCAAGCAACCTGAGGGGACTGGGCATAAGCCATTTTAACGTCTCCCGCATAAACCTTCACTGCAGCTATTTTGCTTTGCAAAAGCCATGTCCATCCCACATTGTCTCTGGGAGTTGAACTCACCCTTTGGGGTCTCTCCACCTATTAGCCTGCTGTTAGGTTTTCTCTCCTGGGGGTTGGTTGCCATCTGTGGTGTCCTTGCTGTGGGCAAGCTTGGCCTAACAGCCCTCCTGTGCCATCCACCTGTATGACATGGAATAACAAGAGCTGTTGGGGCTGCATGTATTCAGCTGCTTTAAGGCTCATGTGTCTATGAGCCTGTTCCTTGCTGGCTGCTGGTGGCACAGAGGGGAAGCCCAGACCTGTGCCCAGCTCTGCTGGATGCCAGCAAAAGGATGTTAAGCTGCTGTTTTGGGCTGGCAGATGTCCCTCCCTTCTCTCTGGCTGTCTGACCCCTCCACCTGCTCCCTGCCTTTGGCACACAGCTGCAGCTTCTGAAACTCTTTTAGCTTGGCTCCTTGAATTCAACTGGGAGTGCACTTAGCAGTGCCCTTTCCCAAGGGTTCTTATTCTCTATACTTGACTCTCCCCCTAAGAAAATTTTGGAGTATTTGTCCACTATTTGTGGCAAGTCCAAACTGTGATACATGTGCCATCTAAACAATCCTTTCATTTTCAATGAAACCAATTTCTAGGAAAGGGGAGATGAGCTTACTAATATTTTGACTGAGGGTGCAACACTGCTGCAAAAAATACCAGAAACAGTGCAAAACAAAATTTATTAGGAAAACTAAAAAAAGTCCTCCAATTAAAATACTGTTGGCAGTTCCTGACTTAAGAACAACTCAGTAATTTCTCCTCCCCACACAAGACTCAAACTAAAGTTTGATGAGTCCATTCTCCTTAAAAGAATCATGGTACTATATGGAATTTAAACTTGAACAGGAAGAATTTAGCTTAGACATAGGGGGGAAATTTTCCCTGTGAGGGTGAGGAGGCCCTGGCATGGAATGCCCAGAGAAGCTGTGGCTGCTCCATCCCTGGATGTGTCCAAGGCTGCTTTGGACAGGGCTCTGAGCAACCTGGGATAGTGGAAGGTGTCCCTGCCCATGGCAAGGGGCTGGGATGAGATTATCCTTAAGGTCCCTTCCTACTCTGTATTTCCTCTTTTAAAACAAGAGCTATAAATAAGAGTTTAAAAATTGGAAGGGTTTTTATGATTAATCTTTAAAAACATTACATATTTTAAACACAATGTACCTACATGAAAGTGATCACTAATACATGCAGTGCCTTCACTTGGACAGCTTTCTTTCCTTTTCCTTGGATTTCTTTGTCTTCACCTCCTGAGTTCTGATCACTGGAGACATGACTGAAAATAGCAGAAGAACAGATTAGCTGAACACCACTTTATGTTCCAAAGGCTGAGGTCTCAGGTGCAGCCAGCTGAAGCTTCACAAAGTCCTCCCATAACAAGTTATGTTGTACCTACAAAGCCCTTACAAATGCAGCTTCAGTTTGCAATTCTTTATGTGACTATAGAAAAACCACTGCGGATATTAATGGGTAGCAAGGAACAAAAATGAGAATACTTATCTTTGATTTATTTATATAACTTGGTTAGTTTTACCTACCTCAGGTCACTTGTATGTCCCTGACACAAATACACAATTTGATGAGAAGAAATAATAATTTCTTAAATCTGTGCAACAAGACTTAAAGAAATAAAGGGAATATGCAATTAGAAAGAGTGCAGAGAATTAAACCCCATCTCATTTGGCATCCTGCCATGCCAGTAGCTCATGCAACTATGTTTTGGAAATCTTGCAGTTTCTATGAAAGTGTCATCAGCTTGTCAAAAATTCCCTGTAATTGGCTGTGACAGCACAGGAGGACACCTCTGAGCAGCTGCCATGTTTGACATATTAAGAACTTATTAGAGTTAAGAGGCATTGTGGAGTTAATCTAATCACTCTCCCAGGAGCAGGATAATGCACAAGTGGCTACTGCAAGTAAAACTAGTATGTGCTGGTAAAAGCACAGGTAGTGCTTTGGCAGGTACCAAGAACAGCTTCTGGAGAGTGTGTGTTTTTTCAGTGAAATGGGAATATTTTTGGTAAATATTGGCACCTTGGTTTTTTATGTGTAATGATTCCATCAGGTTTTGCAGGATTTCCATCTCACTCTGTAGCCTCTTTGGTGTGGGCTCACTAGTTTCCATGGGCTGAGAAGCTAGAGAAAAAAGTAATAATATTATCATCAGTAATAATAAAAAAAGCCATTATAAATTATCTAAACATTCCCTTGAAACTGAAGTTCTTACGAAATAAAATCTAGACCAACATTTTCAGTAAACCCCAGAACTTGCCTAAATGTATTACAGGAACCACAACAGCTATTACAAACATTTTTGTACTACAAATATTGACGTTAAGCATCCTTACAGCCTTTTAATTTGAATAAGGCAATTCACCAGGCCTTAAAATTAGTGGTGTGTGGAATTTATCTTCTGGCTGACAATGGATTAATTAGATGCTATGCTTTACTCACAATTAATTTATCACAGAATAAACCTTTCTGCTTGAACAGAACTGGGAGAGGGTAAAGGTGCCCAGATCAGGACGTAGGACTGGACATACGTATTCCTGGGGCTGTGGCTGCTCCCTGTGGAGAGCCAAGCTTCCCTGGGGCTGGGCTGTGCTCAGGTGAGGCAGCAGGGCCAGCTGCAAGCTCATCAGGGGGCATAGTGAAGAGCAAGTGTACTGGAGATCTGTCTCTGTGCCTGCCCTCCCAAGGAACCTGCCTGGGAAAGGATGTGCACCGAGGTGCTGCCGAGCAGGTGGATGCCTTTCCTAGGAGATGTCCCAGCAAAGAGCAGTGAGCACACGTCTGAGGAGGGACCCCCGTGCAAGCAGGAGACTAAAGCCTCCTTACAAAACATGCTTGTTCCTGTTGAAGTCATTGGCACGTCAGAATGGCTTTTGTTCTGCTCTCTATTCCTTGTTTACTGCCCAAACGGGGAATATTGTGTCTACTCACAACCCAAGACCCTCTGCCCATTACAGACTCTACTACTTCTTAAGTCTTCTACATAAACTCCAACTTGTAGCTCCTTTGGATACTAGGAAAATCCCTGGATGCTGCAGCTGGTTTGCTAGAAGGCAGTCAGTAACTACCCAGGAGATTTTCTTGAATACTCAGAATTACCAAAAGAATACCCAAAGCAGTTACTCCTCACAAGGAACAGAGCCTATCTCCAAGGCACAGTGGCTCAAATTCTAAATAGAGAACAATATCAGTGTCTGTAGGCAATTTTCAAAGAAGGGATAATCTATGGGCAAGAAAAGAAAAGGTAGTTAAGATTAGTATCTTCAAACCCTGCTGCACAAAGCCACATCCTCTTATTTCTTTTAGACAAAAAAAATCATGTCATCACAGTTTAAAAGGTACTGGCCCATGCAGTACTTGGGAGGAAACCAACAGCATTTTTTGATTCTTCTAAAAAGCCCATCCATAACTAAATATCCAAATAAAGAACTCAAGAGCCTAAATTTCATCTCCAAACATGTGGCAATGTTATTGGTGCTAATTACACAAGTAGCATGGAAGCTTATCAGTTTTGGGTGTGCCTGTGTCAGACTCTGAAGAGCTGCTTTCCAACAAGACACAGATTTTGTAGCAAGTGCAATAAAGACTCTTTAGTAATAGCACCTGCTAAGAGGTATTTGAGTAAACTCCTAGGAAAATATACTGTATTGGGACTATATTCTTTTTAATACTCTGTAATGTTCCACTTTGACATCAGTGCTGCCAGTGGAAATTTACCAAGGGATGTAAGGAGCTGGGAACCATCCTGGGACTGAAGATCTGTGGGATGTGAGTGGGAAGGACCCCTGAAAGCAAAAGAAGGGCAAAACTGCATTCTGGAAGGGTTATGCTAAAGTTTGGTTGTGCTAGCCAGCACCCACAGTGAGAATGTGAAGCTCTCATATGGAGTCTCCAGGTCTTATCCATGGAAATTAAAAGCAAACAATGTAAATATGTTTCAGAGCTCTTGCTTAGAGGGATGAAAGTGAAATGAAAGCTTTGCTTTGTAATTCCCAGGAAGTTCTTAGTATTATGAATAAAACAATACAAGCAAGCTCAGGATTAAAAGAGCCTTAGAAACTGAACCTCAAATGAGCACTGTGAGAAGAAGGTTAGTCAGCTAAGTCAAAGCACTTCTCACTGTCCTAGAATGTGCTTTTCCACCATTCCTGCAGTAGCAGCCTCTCCAGCTGCAGTTTTGATTTAATCCCAAACAAAATTAATGAATCACATTTTCTTTTATGAAGTATACTTATGTTCTGGATTAGAAACATCAGAATTTGTGCTGTGTTGATTTTTCAACTTCATGTGCTGCTGTCATTATCATGTGGTTTGGGTAAAAAAAAAATTCCTGCATTTGGATATTTACATATAGCAGGAAAAGAAGAAAGGAGTTCTGAACAAATATAAAAGCAAGCATGGAAGGCAAATGGTGTGGTCACCTTCTATTTCCCTTCCACCTAAAGCATCTGAGTAACCTAGCAAACAACAGAAGCTTTGGAAGCTTCCAAATTATCTCAAGCTTATGTGTAAACCTGACCTTGCAAAGCCACATCCCACACTGCTCCTGAAGCATGTCAAGAGCCAGATCCCAGTTTCAGAGGGCACTGTAAGTACACAGCACACAACAGAAATAAATGTATTATTCTTACACTGCATTCCTCATGGTTGTTAAAGGGGATTTTCTCCCACCATGGCTGCTGAGATCCATGGAGAGAACTTCACTGTCTGAGCTTGTTAATTCTTGAAGAATCCTCTTCAAATCCTGCAGTGGTTTTCCGTCAAAATGTCAAGCTTGGTAGGCTTCTGAAATAAAATTATTCAATTAAAAAGCATTCACAAAGGCTCTCTGTTGTCAATTCTTAGCTCAACTCATCCAAATGCATGTATTTCTTCCCCTTGACTCGTTTCGTCCTTTTTAACTGGTGACCCCAGGTTCTCCTGTACAGGGCACAGACACAGCATTGAAGGGAGACACAGGAGCACCTGGGGGTGTTTGCCAGGCAAACTCATTCCATGTTTGCCATGAAAACTCTGCAGCAGCTGAGCTGTCTGCAGATACAAACCTCTTTACTGCCACGGCCATCATGGACATCAAGTGCAATATTATTCTCATTATACTGCTCAGGACTTAAGGCAAAGGCCTGGTTCAAAGAACCCTTTGTTTCAGTAACAACTGGACTTTTCACTGCTGAGAACTGGATTTTTCAGCATTTCACATGTTCAAAGCACTGCTCCCACTGATCTTTGTTCCATCTGGGGATGGAAAAACCTTGCTACCCCACTTCCATTAAAAAAAATAAAAGACATTTTTAATGTGAACACACTGGTTTCAGCAGGGCTTATATGGGGAACAAATCCTCAGGTTCATAATGGGTCAAAGTGACACTGAGTAAGACCAAATCCTCCTTTTCCACATTGCTATTAGGAAACCCGATTATCACCCAGCAGAGCCTGTCTCAAATGTTGGAGCTGTTTCATTTTGTACAATAACTAATGATACAGGAACCAAGAAGATTAAAGTAGACGTTGATTCAAGTGCTCCTGCAACCTGTTAGGACCTCACTGTAGTACTAAATTAAAATTAAGTCCCTTTTCCTTCTTTATCTTCAGAAGCATAAATTGATGAACTCTGAGAAGAGAGAATGGGAGTGCCTGATGCTGCAGGGATTTTCACAGAAGGAACTATCCTTTGTTCCTTGATGTAAATGCTTGCCACCACATCAGGAAGCCAACCAGAAAAAATATTCCTGAAAAATGCCTGCATTCACATGTGACCTCCTATAGGTTTTGAGGCTGAAATTAATAAAAATAACTGGGAGATACATCAAGTCACTTCTGGAGATTTACACAAAATCTATAAGACAACAGCTAAAGAATTTTTTTATGAGAGGTTATAGTTGATGTTTTCTGCAATGAAAACCAGAAACCAATTATGGACACGTGCAGCACTGAGGGATTCCACATAGAAAAGAGTTTCAGAGACTTCTGAGAGCTGTTTGCACCACAGAGGGTTAAACCTAAAGATAGGCCCCAAAGCAAATGAACCAGAGTCTAGGCTCACACTTCCCAGGGAGGCACTCACTCTCACATCCAAGATGTGCTGCAACCTGCAGCACATGGCTTCCTGCTGCTGGCACTGGATGATGCACTGGCACTCTGCAAACTGCAGGGATGCCTGCAACAGAGCACAGAAGGGGTACAAATGAGCTGTGCTAACTTTCTGGGGATTGCACTCTTTGCTGTCCTCTCTCTGACCAAGAAACAAGATGCACATAGAGGTGCTGTATTTATCTCCTGCTATCAGCAAGGAAATACTGCAGGATGCCTTTGCTGACAAGCTCACAGAAGCAACTGCTTATACAAACCTGGCAGCCATAATATTCACACCAGAATGTCCCAGAAGGGCACAATATCCTTCCAGGGCCAGTCCCACACCTACTAAACACCTCTGGGATTAGAAAACTCAGTTGTGCTAATGAGGCAAAACTACACTTCAGGGTTTGAAAAGGGATGGCTGAGGACTTGGCTGACCTGCCTTTGTTAAGTCGCTCTCTACCTTTTCCTCCTTCAAAAATTTACTCTGAAAAGACGCATAAATAACCATACCCCACAAGAAAGGTAAGCTTCCAGTGACAAGCATTTAAAGAAATGGGAGGAGGCATCACAATTCCTTTGTAATTTTTTTAAGGAGATTTGAGAATGACACCTTGCATAGCAATTGACATCAGAGAAAGTTAGAATCCTGAAAGGACTCTTCCTCTGTAAGAGCAGCAGCCTGCCTGCAGGGCACCTGGATTTCTGTGCTGATCCTACCTTAGGGGTCAGGTGTGCCAGCAACAGAAATCTCACCTAAAAATGTAAAAGGCAAATGAAACAACACCATGCAGAGAAAGAAGCTGTGCCCAGAGTCAGTGGAAGGTTCTACAGCCTGCACGACACATTTACTTTCAATTCCCTGGAGTTTAGATTTCCCTGAGCTAATAAGGAGTAAAGCAAGAAAACTCTTAATGAAAATAGAAGCCTTTTACTATTAAAAAAATCTCCAGGTAGCATCTTAAAGTACATGTGAAAAGAATGTATTAAATCCAACCCTTCTCTTCCCAACAGACTGTAGAGGAAAACATTCAGGAATCTCCCTGAACTGAGTTTCCTTACACTGCCTTATCAAAGGCTGTCTCCATCTTTGATAGTTTTTCTTTCAGTTGTTTGTCTTGTGAGCTCAGGATCTCCAGGTCCCCAGCAATCCTGATATTTTCTGCTCTAATACAGCTCAGTTTCCAATTTAGTTTATTATTTTCTTCTCCGAGGTAATGCTTCTCCTGATTTTAAAAATACATAGTATGAGTCAAAAATTTATAAATTATAGACATTAATCTTCTGTAGATTTTATTCTCATCTTCAAAATATCTGAACTAGCACTTTGAGAAGCTTAGATACTGCATCTTGCACAAAGATGATATCCTGTAACATGAAGAAAGGCCTTACAAGGAAAAGTGCAAATGGACTGCCCTCAGTGAAACAAAATCTCCCATTTTTGATCCATTTTGAAACTGGAATTTTAAGCTTCAGGATCCACAGGATGCCAAGCCAGTGAAGAAACAGGACAGGTTACAGTGGACAGACATAAATGATCATTCATTGAACTACAGCTCTTGGCAACTGAATGATTTCTCACAGATAGTGGAAAAGGACTCACCCTGACACACAGGGTTTACATCCGGAACTGCCTCGGAATCCAGAGGGGAAGCACCGAGGACCAGGGTCAGAAGACTACAGAATGCCCAAGTTGACATTTTTAGGAAGAACAGATAGGTAAGAGCCTGATTCTCATTGCAACTACTCTCATTCTTTCAGGAACAAATAAAAATTAACGCCTGTCTCTTTGCAGGAAGCTGATTTCCATAAACACCGAGCAAAACTATTTTCAGTCCTTTACGGGCTGACTGTGCTTTTGCCCATGCATTTCTCCCAAGACAAACCTCTCTAAATGCAGTGAAATACTTTTAAAAGGAGTTCCTGTGACCTTAGCTGTGTTTGCCATTGCCTCTTCCAAGAATTTCATCTTGCTCTGTAGTGCATCTATCTGTCCTCTCTTGGCTGTGATCTGCTTCTGCGTTCTTGCTGCAGCTTCCAGAGCTGGAAAACAGAAAGTTAATTCTCAGTGAACAATGAGGATTGGGATGGCAATGCTTACAAATATTCTCTGGTTGATAAGACAAATGTGTGTGATTTTTCAGAAGTTCAATCCAGTTACAATTGCCATCAGGTCCCTCTGTAGTCTTTAGAGCAGTCTTGGCCTGCTTCAGTTCAGCTTGGGCTGACTTCAATTGCATTTTCAGTCTGTTTGCAGCATTTTCCATTTTCTTGACTTCACCCTGATAATTCCTCTTCAAATGCCTTGACTAAAGCAAGTAAAGATTGAAATTAGAATGACAAAAAAAATCATTTTTCTAGACTAAAATTACTTATCTGCTGCCAGCTTGTGATAAAGGCAGGGCTCCCAAGGGGTACTTCCTGATGGTACAGGAATGTGCAGAGAGCAAAGCATGTCACCAGCAGCATCCAGCCAGCTCCTGTGCAGATTAACCTGAGAACATCCTTGAAGTTTAGTGGTTACTTTGGATCCAGATCCTGCTTTGTGTATATTTTAAATAATATATTCATATCTGTATATTTCAGAAGTATTTTTATTTTTATAATTGTATACATCTGTGTATATTTTAATAATGTATCTTGATGTGGTTTCCCACACATCAGTCCTAAAAACGTGGAAGTTAAAGCATCAAATAATAACATTGTAGCAAATTTGCAACAAAACAGTTTCACTATAATTTGGCCACAAATGGTTAATGGGATCCAGTCTTACTCTTACATACCTCTCTTGAAAAAAAGGGTCAGGTTGCTATTCTGTGATTTACTAGATCTACTTTTTTCATCTCCTGACTCAGGCAGTTTTAAATATTTTTGCTCATAGTGAGATGGGCCATTAAGATTGTGTTCCCCCCCTTCAGTGCCACATAGCTCCCTGGAAGAATCTGACCATCCTGTGCTGGCAGGAACCTCATGCTTTATCAGCAGCCATATTTGGATTTGGCCAGCAGGCTGCTCTTTTATTTTTAACATGAGCCCAAATTAGCAGCTGTGGGAGCTGAGCTGAGACTCCCTACCTGCAAGGCCAGCCAGCTCCCTCTGGCCAGCCTGGAGTTCCTGCAGGAGCTCCTCTTTTTCCAGTTTTGCATCATTCAGTGCCTGGAGCCTCTTGGTGCATTGCTAACCAGCTGAACCTTTTCCAGCTCCAGCTCATTCAGCCTAGCTTCCATTTCACCTATTCCGGCTTTTTTCTCATCCTTTGTGCTCTGCTTACATTAAAAACACTTATGTGTAATATACATAATTATAGAAAATAACCACAAAGACGTGTGGATACCACTACTTAAAATCCCAGTTTGGGGGAAGAAAGAAAATAAGAGTGAAACAGACCAACTATTTGTGTGAAAATTGCTAATCCAGGCAAAAAGGGTGCAGCAGAACTGGATCTGATGGCTTTAAAGAATAATGAACCTTACCAGGTGTAGCTTATGAAGATGATCGCCATTCCCTTACAGCAGCACCCCCCACCATGTGCACTCAAATGCCTTCTCACCAAAGAGAATGAAATTCCATCTGGAGTGATTTTTCTCCTGAGATGCTGACCTGCATGGAACTACAACATCCTGTATTTCTTGTCTGAGAAATAACCGGTGTTCTCAGTTTGGAATTCTGAGTGCTGCCTGTCTGCTGCTTCTCACTAGCACTTTGTATTTCTGGTTCTGCTCTGGCGTGGACACTCATCTCACTGAGGTCATTCCAGCCTTTTGGCAGCTGCTTTTCAGCAGAGATTTATTCATTGGTAATGGTAATGTTATAATATTATCCTCCTCTGCCCACTAACTGAGTGCTGTTAGAATTCCAGTGGCATTACCTGACCTTCTTCAAGACCACAGTATCAGCACATTAAAGCAGAGATTTAAAACTATCAAACGTTTACTGTCATAAAGAGACACATATACAGCATTGTTTGCACACCTTAAGCTCTTCTGCTTTGAGTTTCCAGTCATTTATTTATTTTTTCAGCTGGGATTTCTCCACTTCCATTGCCCCAGCAGTTTGGCCGTGCTGGCCCATGATCTGGGTCACGTTATCAATTTGCTTTTGGAAGATCTCCACCATCCTTTCCTTCTCCAACATGCACAGTTTCAGTGCCTCACGCTCTGACTGCACCTTGTGTAAGCAGCCCTCTTCACTCCTTGCATGCTGCAGCTCCTGTGTCCTGCTGCCAAGCTGGCAAGGCAGCTCCCTGATTTCCTGCCTGCTAGCCCCAAGGGCTCTCTCCTTCTCCTGCAGACAGGCCACCAGATCTGAGGCTGTTTGCTCAGCAGCCTCCAAATCCCTCTGTTCGGCTGCCAAACCTCCATGACTTTACGCAGTGCTTCCTTGGTCATGTCCAGCTGCACAGTCAGAGAGAAGATTCTTCCAATGCTTTCATTTTTTTCCTCAGTTGCAGTCATCTGAAGAATAACAATACCATCAACCAAGGGATGTGTTTATTTCTACCTTTTGAATGTCCTGGCACACTTCTGTTTTTCTGTAGTACACCTCAGTTGTACAGAAAAATTAGGTCAGGATGCTCTGGCTCTTCTCTCCCTCCATTTTAATAAATGAATGGAATATAGGTTTTTTAAACACAGGAAATGAAAAATGCTAAACTATTGTAAAAAGAAAAAGAATCAACTGGCAACAAAATTCAGAGCATTTAAGGCTAAAGAATTTTAAGTGATAAAACTCAACTGTCTGCTCTCTGAAGCTGGGGAAGAAACAATTACATGAATAATTTATTACTGATTTAATTCCTGCAAGCAGCAATATGCACCATTTGAACCACAAGCAATTGTGATTCAGAAACTGGTAACAGTGCAAAGTACAAACAGAAGAAAAGAGTGAATTTCCTGGTGGGAGAATTTTCAACAAAAAATAATGGATGCAGAAAACTAATTATGTGAGAGTTAGCTCAAGCCTATGGTTTGGTAGAAAATAATCAACTGGATCTTTATTCATAATGCAAAGCAGGTTACCTAATTACAGCTCATTTTTGAGGAATTGAAGTTTGGAAAAAAGGGAAATGTAGAGTGTAAAGGCAGTGTCTACTTTGTCAGAAGGAATTCTGACACAGCGCTCACTGGTTCATAAACACAAACTTGACAACGTTTTCATTTAACACTGCATGAAGTAAAGCATTATGAAGGCCTTGAACTCACTAGCCACTCTTACAGATGTGCTCACAGCTGAAAATACCAAAATCAACAATTTGTTTGGTAGATCTGGCAGCATTAAACTTCCTGGAAGTATACAAAATCTCACTTTGGAGGTTTGGAGTCAAAACCACCAACCTGGCACTGCATTTGTCTGCAGCACTCCATCATCATTTCCTTCAGAGCCTTTTCCATGCTCTGCAGCTGCATGTTTCTGTTGTCCAGCTGCCTCCTGAGCTGCTCTATGATGATGCTGTTCTGTGTTCTGATCCCAAAATCGCTTGTTTTGCTCTTTTTCTAGGCTTAGCTCTGTCTCTTTTTTTGTGAAGTTAAAGTCATTTTTGAGAAATTAAAGTCATCTCTCTCCTAAAGAAATCCAGGATTTTTTTTGTTCTCTTAATGATAATTTAAAATGTAAATAATGTTAAAAACACTACACACACATTTCAGAGCTACTCATTTCAACACTATAAATATAAAACATGGCCCAAAGAGAATTACGGATAGGTATTTCTGCTAATAATAACTTCTGTCATAACTTCTGCTGCTGTTTACTGCTTGAGTATTGGAGAAGCCTTACAAAATATGTGTTAAGGGACCAAGAATCCTTAACAGAGGGATCCTTTAACCTGTGAGATTAAAGTGGAGGTAGCTCAGCATCTTTACATGATTTGCATAGGTTTCTGTGGTTTTAAATTTATGACAAAGTTAAGTCTTAATTGACAAAGTTAAGTCTTAATTCTGAATGTCCCTCATCACTATGGGCAAAGGCCTTTCACAGCCAATTCAAATTTCTAGTTATAAGTAATCTCAAAGTTAATTAAAAGGGGAAAAAAGCAAATCTGAACACTATAAGCAAGGAGAGACTTTTAGAAGGCAAGTTTTTTCAATACTATCATTTGTTACCAACAATTTATGAATCTGGTTATTTGGATTTCCATGGCTATGTTGTAGCTGGTCTGTCTGAGCTTCTGCTGTCTCAGAGTGAGCTAAGTGCAACTACTTTTCAAGGCCTTGGACCTAGAAAAAGGCAAGTATTCATGAAGAATTATCTTAAAGCATTCTATTTAAACAGTACAATTGATTTCTTCTGGTTTTCTTCTAGGCCCTACAAAAAAAGTCCTTTTTTCCACCGAGGACTATTCCTTCACCGTGGCTACATTGAGAAATCTCCAGGCACACGTTTTGTACCAAGCAGTGTTCACTTTCTCTGAAAGGAGGCAACTTCTGCCAATGGATGAGATGATGGACCAGTCTACAAGGCTATTTAATAAAGATACTCTAATGTGTCACATTTAAGATAATGTAATTTATCCTTAATTGTTCTTGTAATTTATCCAGACAATTTTTCTGAAGCAATTCCTCATCAAGAGACTTCTCTCCTGTCTCTGGAACATTTCAGATCTCCACACACTCAGTTTCACTGGCACCAGTGAAACAGTGCTAACAGGCAAATCCATACACACCTTGTTTTCACAGATCCTCTTCAATTCTCCCAGCTGGGAACAGAGCCGACAAACTCTGGATTCCAGGTGACAGACTTGATGTGGATGCACCAAATTTGGGCTTCTTGCTTGTTCTCTATGGGAAGTTTCAGGTGGAGAAATTAGAAGCTATAAGAGCCATCAAAGGAAAAGCAGTCTCAGCTTTCTCATACTTATCCTGATTAACACGTGGATGTGTTCTCTCTCCTCTATTTTGTGTAGTTTTGTGGGGTTTCTGTTTTGGTCCCTTTTCTCTTCATTTCACAGTCTGTGCAACCAGTGCTTCACTTAAAAGCACTGAGAAAGCAAAACAGTAGGGCAGAGAGTGGAGTGTAGGAGCAGCATAAGATTTCTCTCCAATTAAGGTTACTCTTAACATTTCCTACACTATATTCCAAGCCCAGACTTAACAACCTGTCCCCACCAGGCTTTGGATGCTACTTGCAAGCTGCAGGCGCTGCCAGCTTTACGAGGCAGTGCTGCCACCTCGTGCTCATGCTCATTTCTTAGCTGCTCGATCCTCTTCCCAAAAGAAAACACTGGCTATTATTTCATCTTGGCAAAAAGTAATTTCTTTCACTTGTCAGAAAGGTAGTAATTTGGATGTTCTGGTATTAAGTATCAAGGTATGGATAATTCTACTTTGAAGGGGTTACTATGTAACTCAAGTGGATGGTGGGGCAAAAATTAGGACCTCTCAAACAAGAAAGGACAAAGCTCTTAGTGAAAGCAGCAAGAAAAAGCTGATTTAACTACCAAAATTACTGTCAGTCTTTTCTTTTAATGGTGGAACTGACATTCCAACATGTGCCCACTTGAGCGACACTTAGAAAAGTAAGGTGCAGAGATTCTTCCAAAATAGAATTTTTGTGGCAGTAACTAAACCAGGAGATGAACAGTGTGAAAGGCAAAAGCAGCACCAAGTCACTAGCAAATAAACATTTTATTGGAGTGATTATTGAAGTCCTCAAAAACATTGCTTCCTACCCCCTAGTCACCTCACTCCAAGTACCATATCATCACAAAGGAACTCCCTGTGGAACAAGTGAAATATGTCTGGATATGCTTTATGAATAAAAAAACCAGAGAATGCGTACCTCATTTGATGTTGGAGCAGTTCTTTTCGGATCTGTGACTCTTTTGTCAGTGACTGAAGTTCCTCCTCCACCTATTGTGAACAGATGACACAGCAAAGCCCTGAAACAAAGGCAGGGTGAACAGCAGATTCTAAAGTATGATTTCCTCCCTTTTGGTCCCACCATGAGCAAGGTGCCATCTGCACCTCTTTATGCCATAACCCTTTCCCTAGGCCAGGTTAGAAGGGGGCTCGCAGAGTCTCCAAATGCATTTCCTAAAAGTTGGAAAGCAAATTAGGACTTTGTTCACATACCAGGACCAGCTTTCCTTTGAGGTGTGACACCTGGGAGTCCAGATCCTGCAGGACACCACAAAATGCTGTGCTCAGGCTGGCAATGTCCTCGTGCTCACAGAGCTTCCTGCCTGCCCTGTCTCTGCAGTCCATTAGGCTGCCAGGTAATTCCAGCAGTAACTCCTCGTGGCTGTGGAGCACTTGTGTCAGATGCTCATTTTGGCTGCCAGCCTCCCTCAGCACCTGGTCCCACTGCTGGCTGGCAGCTTCCAGCTCTCCAGTACTATTTTTTAACTGTATTTGTAGATTCTCTTGGCTTTGAGACCCCTTTTGTCTGACTTCAGAAACAGAAGTAAAATAAAATTAGATAACAGGATTCACCTGGAGTTTTACCCTCACAGATGTAATACTTCAGTTGATTAACTGCTGGTTTTTACAGCTAAATAATGAGTTGTTATCTAACCCCAGAGTGTTATAGTGTTATTCCAGGAAGGAAGCTTTTCCCTGAGAAGGCCTGCTGTGCCTCTGAAAGCTCATACAGACACCCTCCATGGTAAATCTGTCTCAGTCCTCATACCTGCAATCCTGAAGTGCATCTCTTTCCAGTTGCATTTCTATCAGTTTGCTCTGCTAATCAGACTTAAATGGATTTCCTCACACAGATCACTGGTCTCAAGAAGAAAACAAACAAACAAACAACAATCAAACTAAACCAACCAAAATACTGAAGACATGACCTAAATCAAAAGGAGGCTGCTCAAAATGGTGTTAGTGAAACTGTCCAAAGACTCGGCAGTGACAAGGACTCACCTAAATTTAAGAAGCTGTCCCAAATTTCAACTCACTTCATGCAGCTTCTTCTGCACATCTCCACCTTTCTGAGAGAAACTGTAGAATAAGAGGAGAGTTTGCTTATTGAAAACCAAAAGGAAGGAAATCTGAGTCAATTCACACTGTCTTATTTTACTGGAATTGATCAGGCAATGGATTATTTGCTCCATTTCTGAGGGTGTGGTGTCAGTTTGACTCAACAGTCTGAGTCAATCAGTTTGCCATCAATTTTCAAACTCATTTATGACCCTTCTGTGGGAGAACTTTGAAATATTAGATATACAACTCTGTATAAAACCCACTAAAATCAAGCTCTACCTTTTGGGGGAAAAATAAAGACACATAGCAGGGACAGGAATTTTCTGCAAACAAATCCTGTGTACTACCTTTGTTCCTGGATATTCTTGCTCATTGGAACAGCACCTATAAAGAAAAATATGTGCATTTACTTTTTAATCTATTAAGAGTCAACTTAATTCTTGCCCACCTAATTTTAAAACTGCAGGAGGAATTGAAGTTATTTAAGGGGAGATATGTTTCCCTCCTTTTCCAAATCTTCTGGTTTGGTTTGCCAGGGCGAACCCAGATGCAGGCAGAAAAAGAAGAGGAAAATAAGAGAAAAAAAAAAAAAAGAGGAGGAAAGAGACAGAAAGGGGGAAGTAAAGAAGAGGAATCTGATAGTGGCAGTTTTAAATCAGGTATTGACAGGTTTCTTGCTCAGTTTATTTGGATTTTCCTGTGGACTCGTCCTCTGGAGCACAGGTGACCACACCGCAGGCCAAGAGGCAGCCCCAGCAGCACCTGCCTTACCTGGCTAACTTAACACCTTCAGCAAACCCCTCTACTGACACAGCCGCCCCGGGGTGCTTCCTGTGGGCACACTGAGGAGAAAATCGGAGTCCTTTGTTATAGATGAAAATGTGTCCAGCCAAATTAAAATGAAAAAAATAAAATATTTATTTTGCAATCGAATTCTATCTAGCCAGCCACAAAGAAAGAACAGAGCCGAGCCCGGGGTGGGCCCTGGGTGTGCAATAAGGAGTCAGCCCCAGCAGGTTTTCCTCTGTGCCCACACACCTCTATCCTGGCACAAGTGGATTTTACAGGAAAAATTCCGCCCGAGGCCAAGATTCCGGCAGTCTTTTCTTCATTTCAGAGTCCATAGGTTAATAAGATTTTCTTTTTTGGTGATGAGGAAGAACAATTCAGTGTCCGGAGTCGTAGAATCCCTTGATGAAATGTACGGGAACGCTGTATTCACATGGATCTGCCCGAGGATTTCCATGATATCCATCTCAGGTCGTTCACCTGATGATCAGCGAGCGCCTGGGCGTCCACTGTCTCTCCAGACATGGCCCATCTCCCGGCGAGCCACATCCTTTTACTTGTAAATCGGGTTCTAATACACACCAGGTTTCGCCTGCGAGGGTGGGGGGGACTCCTAATACAAACGTGTATACTCCAATATTCAATATCACATATATCATACTAGAAATGGCGCGAATTGTATCTAATACACATAACACCTGAGTTCCAGAGTCCGACCCTGAGGGGCCAGAAAGGCGAAGAGAGGAGGAAAACCCCTCAGCCCCGCCACGGCAGCTCCGAGGCGCCGCCGGGGGAGGCGCCCCGCGGCTCTCCCGCTTCCCGCCGTGAGGGACGCCCGCTTCTCCGTCCCCTCCGCGCTCCCGGCTCCGCAGGGCGCTGCTGCCGACCCAGCCCGCCCTGGGGACAGCCGCCAAGCTCCTCCCGCCTGTTCCCCCCGCGGGAAGGGGCCGTCCCGAGCCGCCGGCTGTTTTTGGAAAACCCGCCGGCAGCGCCGGGAATTGCGGCGCCGAGCCCCCGGCCCCAACATGGCCGCTGTCCCCTCACGGCGTGGGCACCGTTTTGTGGGCCGGGGTCCCAGGTGGTTTCGCGATGCTGGTGCTTGAGGCTGGAGACAGAGGTCCTCTCACTGGGATAGGGAAGGGCCTGGATTATTTTCCACATTGTATTTGGGCAGTAAGGTGGGACATTTTGGAGGGGTGACCGTGAGCTGACTGAAGGCAGAAATCGCGTGAGGGGACTTTCTCCCGCCAAAGAGAAGCCCAGAGAGTAAAAAGCAAAATATTCAAAGGTATCTTGCCCTGAATCCAGTTCAGTAATAAAAGCTGGAATATTTTCATTTTTACACTAGTCTGGGCAGAGAGGACAACTTTCCATGTTGTTTAGTTATTTTCAAGGTGAGGGAGAGGGTGTGGAGTCAAGAGGTGGTTACTTCACTTCAGCAGAGGAAACCACATGTCTGACTGTGCCATTTTGGATCTCGATTTCAGGAATGAACACACAGGTGTCCATAGGCTATCCCTCATTTCAGATTACTTTCAAAAGACCACCTTAATACTAGTTTCCAGGAACAGGTGTATGAACTGAGCCCAAAACTGAGCTGGAGAGATTAAGTCTGAGAAAACTCAAGAGGCAGACAGGTATGTTAATTTATTTAAATATCTGGTTAAGAATTAAAGCGCATAACCATTCGTCACGGGTACCACATAATTTTCATTTACAATAGAAAAAAACCATCCACCTGGTACTGAAAGACAAAAGGAGAAAAGTAAGAATTAACCAGCTGAAAACAGACCTCAGATCTCCATTGTCCTTACTGCACTGCAATCCCAAGCAGAATACAGCTCGAGAAAGGACTTCTGTCGCACCACCCAGAAGAAGCAGCAACAAAAAGATTTTTCTTATCTACAGGGATAAGAGTGTTTAGGTAAATACAATACCGTACAATATCCTAAAACTCTACGATATCCTCAAACGATATTTTAATCTTCCAACAGTCCCAGGTGTTAACAAAGCATGCTAACACAAAGGTGTTAACTCACCTGGAAGGGGGTCAGCACCTACCTCTGGCAGGCAGTGCTGGGCTTTGTTTCTCCGGGATTTGGGATGGGGCACTCAAGTTTTGGTCCTCACTGTGGGGCTGGGAAAAGGGAGGAACTCGGCACTCCGCCTTCCCTCATGATTTTTCCATGCTGCGGGCCGGCAATCCAACTGCCCAAACCCTGCTGGGAGCCACCTTCTCCTTATTCCACCCCTCTGCTCCCTCGGTAGCCTTGGGAACAAACTCCTCCCTTAGGAGCCGATCATATGCATGAAGGAGAGCCAATAAACGATGTACCCAGGGATCGATTTCTCCCCCATGTGCTATTCAAAGTCTGGCTTCAGCAGGAAACTTGATATCTTTTCCCCATCAGGATCCTGGCAAGGTGGGTTTGTTTTTTTTTTTTTTTTGCAGAACACCACCTGTCTTTACTGCAGGTGCCTTTTTTAATCTCTTGTTTCTTGGAAGTCCAGGTCTGGAGCCCCCAGCAGCCCCTGTCATTCTTGAAACAGAATAACTCTCTTAGGATCAAATTCCTGTGTAACTTTCCTCCTGTTTGGGAGTGCCTCTGAAAAGGCATCTAGATGCAAGTGTCAACTGCTTGTGTTTAAAATGATCCGTTCCTCCTAGAGGGGGTAGAGCTTCAGAGGAGGGGATTGATTTATGCCAGCAGAGACTACTCACATACCTGGGCCACACCCACCAGCTACTTCAGAGTTGGTTAAAGGTTCTAACAGTGGTGTGAATGGTTGGGCTGGGAACGTTGTACTGTTGTGCTGACTCTTTTGTGATTCCTGGTTCCTGACTGGAACTCTGTTTTCAGCAGAGTGGTGACATCAGATAGATGGGAATTCAGATAGAGGGGGGAAACCTGCGGGTCTGAGTTCAAACAGCCTTGTTCTCCTCCTTGGGTTGTGGTAGCGCTCGTGCTTCCCTTAGAGGGACAGATCCCTTCCTCTCCTTGCCTTGTTGCTTTTCAGTTTACTTTGAGGAGCTGAGCGACCCACAGCAGCCCTGTGCTGGAGGCAATATTAAATGGAGATTTTCTTTCCTGTTCTCCAAAGAAAGTTCTTTCCTTTCAGACTTCAAAGACAAGTGCTTTTTTCCAATACCAGAAGGATGTGGATTCATTGATTTCACAGGTTACTTCTGTTTCTCTGCTTTCCCTTCCCTCTGCCTTCCCCTTTTCCCTTCTTTTCACTCTCAGATCTCTGTTTTCCCCTTTCTCTGTCTGATTTTTCACATTTTTACCTCAGGCCTATCCAGACAAACAAGCTTATTCTGTGGTTTGGAATGAAGATGAGCTCAAATCCAACTGAGAAGCTGAGTGGAGGTTCCCTGTGTAGCCCTAGGAATTTTTCTCTGGAAGCACCTTTTGAATGTTAGTTGGCAATTGTAATCCCTTTGATAGCATGCAGAGCCTCAACATGTTTTCCCTCCTGTTATTTCCTCTTTTAGATACCAGACTGACATTTTCCAGAGCTGAGGAGATGGATAAATTACAGTCAGCCCCAGCTGATTGTAGGTAAGTATAGGAAAGCCATATTTTTGATTTATTTGTTCATTTTTTTTTTTTTTAAGTAAACTTCCAGGGGAATTCCTACCCCAAAAGGGAATGATTAATTCCTGTAGGGATCCTGGGCTGATCCAGGAGAGCTGTATCTTTTGACACTTGTGTTTTGTTCCCTCCTACTGCAGATTTAGGTGAATGGCTTCAGGACTCCTGGAGAGAGGAAGAAGCTGGGCCCACTGGTGCCTGAAGGATGTTCATTATTTGAAATTCCTGACACTCCTCAGCTTACACAGAGACCTGCCTGGAAGGAAAAGAGATGTTCTTCAGTGATAAAACCACGGATCAAGGGAAAAGGAACACTTATTTTTCAGCCTTTTCATGCTTCCTGCATGGCCATCAGCAAGTCACTCGTTGGGTCTCTGTGCAAGGTAGGAGGGTCTACGTTATTTCACAAAACTTCTCTTTAGAAACAAATTGTGAATCTTCTTCCTCTCAACTTACAGGATAGAATTCAGCAGCAGGTGGATTTAAGTTAAGCCTAGTGTTTAGTTCTCCTGACAAAAGTAACAGGTGTGTGCAAAATGAGCTGAATTTCCTGTCTTTGATCAGATCAGGCGCTCTAAACGCTTGGGACAGATCCTGCTTCATTTTTGAAAGGGAAAAGTGTAGTAAATGCTTATTAACTATGGAAATGTTGGCATGTAAGTCGATCAGCTTAAACTGTAACAGTTTCTGGTTTCAGCAGACGAGGGCAGTGTTGCTCTGAGGAACTTCATTTGCATAAAAAACTTGGAATATCTGAAGGAATTTAGGAACAGACAGAGCAGTTGCCAGCTGCCTTGATTGATGATAAATACAGGGTTTGATTGGGACCTCAGAAAAGTTAAATCAGTGGTAATTTTTCCTGCTTTAGGAGTGCAGTGCTCAATGATGGTAAGGGTTTTGACATGACTGTTCCAAATTTATTTTCCCTTTTGCCACAACTGTACAAAGTGTCAAATATATTGTTCTGTGTGGAAAGCACTTTTCTGAGTCCAGGTCTCTTTGGGTTGCATCCCATCAAGGACTATGCCAGCTCTGTACTGAGAGGAACTCCTATGTAGAATAAGCGCCTGCTGAGGAAGTAGCACGTTACTTGGCAGCCCTTTTTGGGTGATTGCTCAAAACTCTTTCCTTAGCTGGTTGTGAGTTTCTGACACATGGAAGTACCTGGATATGACCTTTTTAGAGCTGGATTAACAGGATGAAAAAATACCGAATCTGGAGGTGGTAAGAGGAGAAAATCCTGTGCTTGCAATGGTGACAAATCTGATGGAGTTTTTGGCAAAAATGATGTTGGATTCAACACTTGAAATGAACTATAGTGCTGGAGGAGAAGTACAACTGTCTCTCAGAAATATGTTGATAATTTTTAATAATCAGATGCAGCAGACCCCGTAAGAAATAGAACTCCCACTGGAAATCTGGTGTCCACAGACAGGAGTGGTGAAAAACGTTTTGTATGGAAAATGGGTGTAATCCAGAGAAGTGCCTCGGCTGTTAACAGGCTGGTGTGTCCTTACATAGCCTTACCTAGTCCTGCTGGCTATGGAGAGGAGGAGACATGGCCTTGAGAGAGCTCCTGTAGCCTTCACCTGTCCCTGGAAGGGCTGTGCAGAGCATGGACATGAATTGCTCTTTGTGGTAGCTTGGAATGAGGGTTTTCACACTGAAACATTAGGAGTGTAAAGCCTCAGAAATCTGATTTGAGTCAGGCTAAAGGGCGAGTTCTGGATAATAGCAATCCATGAGCCTGACCAGGTTGTGAGGCTAATGAAAACTCAGCCCTTGGGAGCAAAGCTGAGGGGGCAAAGCTCAGTATAAGCAAGGATTGAGGAATCATCTACCATGAAAAATAAAGAGAGGGTCCTCTTTTCTGCATTTGTCTCCGTGGCTATTGGGAATGAGACCTGGGACATGTGGAGCAAATAGAAGGGTCTGGGAGCCTGTAACATCTTAAAGGGAATGGAATGGGAATGGGGTGCCATAGACAAATGCAAAGAATCCTGGGTTTAGAGTCCCAGCTGCAAAGCTTTTCCCCCACTGTTCATTAAAATTTTGTTAACAGAAGGTCCTCTAGAGCTTGCAAAACCCGAAGGAGAAATAATGCACATTCCATGCATGGTGAGATCAAAAGCTGGGGTTGCCTTAGAAGGAGACACTACTGTGTTTCCTCAGCTCTGCCAACAGAAAGGGCAGTGGGCTCTGGTCTCCTCTCTCTATTGTCCTGGATCCAGTTAAAAATCAGGAAAGGTTTTGCACACCTTCAGTGATACATGCTGTAATAGATGTTAAGTGATGAGCCAAGACCCTAAGTCTATGTGCACATATGGAAGAGCAGATCCACCACCCACATCCACACGTTCTACAGTAGGTAACTGCCTACATTAATTAAAGTATCCAGAGTTTTTGGTATTGTTTCTTATTCCATTTATTGGGAAAGCATTAGCCTTTTCTGGCAATGTAAATGAGGAAAAGGAATATGTCCAGGGAAGCTGGTAAGACTCCATGGAGAGGAAAAGCGGTTTATGAGAGCAGAATTATTAGCAGTGCTCCACTGAGCTGATTTGGAACAGGTCCATTGTGTTTTCAGCAACTGGCAGTTTGGATTGTTACAATTCCTTGGCAAGGACAATAGAAAGATGGTGGTTTCCGGGGGTATAATAAAAGGGTGAGCCCCAGCTTTTCCACACTGCATTTTTTAATTGCGTGCTTGATGTGCACAATTGGGCAGCACTGCCTTACTTGCCTTAATCCATCGCGCGCTCTCTCTCTCTCTCTCTCTCTCTCTCTCTCTCTCTCTCTCTCTCTCCCCCCCCCTCACTTCCTCACCCTCCCTCAGAGCAGCAGTAGCTGCTGCAGCTCTGGCAGCTCATCGGGGAGAGCACCGAAAATAAAAAGAGTTCAGCTATTGCCTTAACGTTTTTCCCAGAGGATTCATTTCACCTGCTTCTCCAGCTTTCACAGTGTTTTTGTTTTTTTTTTTGCTCTTTAATCCAATAAGTATGGAGTTATTTCACATTTTAAAGCCCTCTAAAGGGTTTTAGGAATGGACTTGCTCTCTCCTTCCTCCTCCCCCAGCCTTTTTTTTTTTTTGACAAGTCAGAAAATTGTGAAGTAAGCGAACAGAGTAACTGAGAGCTGAGAGGGAGAAGACGCTTCCATTCTTTTAGTGCAGTGGGCTGAGGCAAAAAGGCCATTGTAATGGTAAATCGCATGCAGAAAGGAAGAAAAGACTGATAATCAATCACAAATGAAGCATTCGTTTGGATTTTGGCAATTTACTGGCCAGGGGCTTTTAAATCCATAAACTTTTTCTTTTTTCTTTTTTTGGTTTTTTTTTTCTTTTTTTGCCCCCATTTTTAAAACCACAGATTTGATCTGCTGAAGGCAGGAAGAGAAATCTTTACCACACTCTCATGCCCAGAGTAGCTGGGAATGGGGAGAGCTCAGTGCTGAAACTAAAATCCTGATGGAGAAGCAGCGTGGTGAAATGTTGATGGGGCTGTTTTTAACCCATCACCTTGGACTCTGACTCTGAAGCAGAACTTTCCACCTCAGGCTCTTCTTGTTTCTCGTATTCAGGGATGACTTGTGGTGGGCTTCTGGGGACTTTGATTTCCAAGCTGGTTGCTCTGTGACGGCCTGAGTGGGTTTTGTGTTTGCCTGAGTATGTAATTAGGACAGATGAGGATGTTAGACAACATTAACACCAGCGTCTCCCCTTCAGAGTGCAGCATCACCCACAAGGGAAGATACATCTACCTGGAGGCACTGCTGCACGGAGGTGCTCCATGGGGATTCACGCTGAAGGGCGGGCTGGAGCACGGAGAGCCATTAATCATCTCAAAGGTACTTGTTCTCATTTTCTATGCCATGCAAGCAAGGTGGGAGTGGTGCCCGACTCAGAGGGCAAGAGTTGTAGAAGTAGCACTGAAATGTTATAACTGATGTTGTATTTGGCTTGGGTTTTAAGTGCTGAGCACTTGTTCAAGCCAGCAGCTTTGCTCAGGAGCTGTGTATTTGAGAAACACGGGAGAGCTCTCAGCATTGTTTAACTATCCAAGTGCGGGTTTTGTCCCACAGGAAGTATCGTGTCTTGCAGAAACTAGCTGTATTTATTTCACTGCTATCAATGGGAGGGAGTAGGGGACTCTCGTGAAGTGATCTTGTATCATGAAGCTGTGGCATATCTGAGCAGGGTCAGTAATCCAGCCCCACCACTCCTGAGGTAAAACACAGTGAGTGCTTTCAGTCACACGGTGGAATGTGGGCTAATTAGGAGTGTGTGTGTGAAACAGTGCAGTAAATACTTGCACCTGTTTCGTAAGTGGTTTGCTCACCCTACTTAGTAAATATCTGTTAAGTATGGTGCACCTTCAAGGTGTTTATTATTTGATGATTGGGTATTCTCAACAGGCAACTAGTAGCATATCTCACAAGGATATTTTGAAGGGGAAGGAATTCCTCGTTCTCATCAGAATTGGTCTATTAACCAGGTACCTCAGGATGCAGGTGCTGAAGACCAAGGATTTTTAAAAACATCACCTTAAGTCTTTGAATATCTGAAATATGTTTGACCTATGGCCTTAAAGCTGTTCTGAAAAATAGGATATAGGTAATTCTGAAATTTCACCTCTAGTGGGTCCTAACCATATGTGTCCTTTGTCATCAATCTGGTGCATTCTGTGTTTATAAGTGTGTATGTTGAGCTAGTGCACAAAGGGACTTTTGTCCAATCTCACTCTCTCCTGCAAACTGGGATGTGTGTGGGGAACTCGATGGATCACAACCAGCAGCAGATAAAAGAACATGTTGATACTCAAAATCAATGTTGTTCAAATCCTTTGCATTTTCAATTCCCGTTGCAATTCCCCATGCAAACACATTCACATGAAGACTGTCAGTCACTGAAGTAAATTTGTTGTGATTAATACATGGACATGTTGAAAATAAAAAACAAAGTGGGGGCTCCCAGTAAAGTCCTTTCATCATAAAGGGATTTTAGAAATTTCACACAATCATTTTTCTTGCAGGACCTTCTTGGAGGCAGTTTGGTATAGCCACAGACAGCAAAAGCAGCCTCACAGAAATGGTGTTATAGTTTTTCTTTTATAAACACTTGGGACTAACATAGGCTGTTCACTGTTCCTGGCAGTGTCCTGCAATCATGAGGAAAGAGTTTCTTTTTGCTCTGACATTCTTCTGTGATGTAAAAATTGCACTCCCCCTTTTTTTCTTTTTTTGTTTTTAATTGGGGGCAGGGAGACAGAGAGGATGGGAGATGGCTCTGGCTGCTGAACATTAATTAATCTATGGGATTTGGTTTCCACAACAACGAGGCCCCTTAATGTCAAACATGCCTGGAGTGTGCATAGTGCCACTGGGAGCTGTATGACTTGTGCCTGCCTTTCCTGAAAAGACACCATAAAAATGTGCTGGGTTTTATTTTTGGTGGGGTTTTCCCTTTTTTCTCCTTGTAGTCCCTGCTTGGTTTGTGCTACGAGTGTCAGCATTTCAGTGTTTTGCTCATGCATGTGTGATGCAGAGCTGGAGAATGGCTCTGCTTTCTGGCATTCAAGCAGGTCCTGTTTCCTGGTTTCCAGTTTCAACTGAAAAATTCCTCTAGTGCTTCAATTCACTATGTGTGCCTCAGAATTAATTGCATATTACTCATTTAGTTAATTCAGTGTTCCTTGCCTGAGTGTACTGTGAAGTAATGAGGAACTGTGGGGAAATGATGAATTATGTTACAGATTTAATTCTGTACAAGAGTGCTTGGCAAATCATAGAAAGTTGCAGGTTGAAAAGGACCATTAAGGATGCAGGCACTCGGAATGATCTAACAACAGTTCCAAATAATACTACATAAAAATAGCAGAAAAAATGGATGTCAGTTTTTAATTTCTGGATGTCTTTTTTAATTTTAATTTAATTTTCAGAATTAAGAAGTTTTATTTTCTGTTTTTGCTCCCTGTTCTGTTAGCAAATAATTATATTTATGTCTATTTACCTGTCTGTTTGCACTGACAGAGTGGTGTTAAATGGTCTTAGAGTAAATTAAAGTGGACATTTCAGCAAGTATCTAAGCTGGTGCCCCATGACAGCTTGCAACATGACTTAAAGTTACACTGATGTATTGCTATGAAATTCTAGAGAGATAACAGATCGATGTGAATACAGTAGCTCTTTCTAGCCCTCAGGAACTGCTGGGGATCCAGAGTACTGATGTGTCTCAGCTTCAGACCAAAGGCTCTAATGGAAGTTCAAAACCAAGAGACATTTACAAAAGGCCCACATGCATGAATTTACAAAAGGCCCACATGCACAAAAACTGGTTCTCACAGTCCTGGGCAGCCCTTGGAAAATACACATTTCTCCACCAGTAACATGCCAAGAATTTACCCAAAAGTGAGGGAAGCAGCAGTTGGGAGTCAATGTGCAAAAAGCAGGCCTCTATTCTCAGCTGGTAGAAGGTGCTGGTTTAGAGAGCCAGCTACCAGAGCTTTAGTATATTCTAGTGTATTTTTTTAGCATTGCCTTCCAAATAAGAGGAAGTTTTTTGCTGCCCTTGAGTCAGATTGCCTTTGCTGTACAGAATTTGCCTAGCTAAGGCACACAGATCCTTTTTGCTAATGCTGCTCTTTTTCCCCCTGTGGAAAGACAGCCCTACACCAAAACAGTTTCTTGTCAGCTGATTCCAAGTCCTCCAGGCAGATCTGTTCATCATTTATTTTGCTGGAGGTAGGGGCAGATCATAAATTTATTGCATCTTACATTTTTTCCCTGAGAGAAGACTCAGAATAAAGCATTGTGGAGTCCTCCCAACATCTGTTTTTGTTGTACCAGCAGGAAAGTAGTGGAAGGATGGCAAAAGGTAGGCAGTTGCATGTTCCTTCTCTGCTGCACCTCAAGGAAATATCCAAAACTCCGTACCTGAAGGAGCACCAGAATGTCCCTGGGTAGCAGTGGGACAGTGCCCAAAAAGAGGCAAATTAACACCATGTATTTTCCCTTTCATATTAATTCTGTGGTATTTGACATGTTGTCAAATAGTCCTTTGGCAAGAAGTTTCTCAAGTTTTTAATTTCTTTTTTTTTTTTTAACAAAACCAGTACAGTTGCTTGTTTTGTTTTTAGCGTTTAAACATGTTTATGCTTAAAAAGTAACTCAGTGTCCTCAATATGTCACTAAGGCTTCTACTTCAAGTAGAAGTCAGATTCCCTAAAGCGACTTCCACTCCTCTGTTTATAGACCTTGGGTCCTACAGCTGAATTTCTGTTTTTTTATTATGCCTATTCAGTAATTTAGAACCCTGTAATTTTGGCCCGATTTGGGGATATTTTCTTGCAGTGGAAATTTCATTAAACAAGTGTTTTTTTCATCTGGAAATAGAACTTCAATGACAAATGCCAAAGTGATTGCAGGTGATACCAAGTGTTTAATTAGATTCCAATATTCTGTGGCCTCAAAATTGTGATAATACTCAGAAGTAAACCAAGATTTCTATTTCCAAATTACTTTTTTGGCTCACCCTTAGCTGCAAGATCAAAAATGCAAAAATGAAAGCCTTGACTGTTACAGGCAGTGAAGGCAAACTGGTAAGAGAAGGTTTCATTCCCTCTCAGTTTTCTCTAAGAATTTTTAACCAAACGTAATTAATGTTAATCAGTCTCAACCATTTTGGAGCCAGGAGAGGTATTTCTGTGGCGTGTTTCTCCTCGCTACACAAACCTTTGGAACAGTTCTGGCCTCTGAAATGCCCTTTTATTTTGAGCTCCGTGTTGACAATCCTAACAAAGGAGTTGTTTCTCTTGCCTAGAAATTAAAGCATCCAAAGCGTTTTCCCTGGGATGGTGGCTGTGTGGGAACACTTTTCACATGCTGTGCTGCAGTTCGTGGGTTTCCTTCACTCAAAAGGGCAGGTCGTTTGCAGGGACCTCATGCCAAAAGCATGACACAAACTCTGAGGTTTACCTCTCAGCAGGGATGTAGGAAGCAATAAAAGTTTAATAATAATGGGAATAGTTTGGGACAGAGCCTGAGAAATAATCTGGAATTCTTGTAAGGTGTTTAAACCTTGTCTGGAGCCTGATCCAAACTGATGCACTGAACAGCAGTCAGTGCCTGCAGGAGGTGGACCTGGCTGCCTTCACAAGGCTCCCCTGCCTGTGCTACCTCTCTGGTATTTTTGGTTGAGAGAGCTCATAGAGCACTTAGTGACGTGCAATGGAAATTGTTCCACCATTCTTGACAAAAAAAAACTCAAAAGGCCATTCTGTACCCAGCTGGTCCACAGGCACTTATCCCTGTCTCTGATCAAAACACTGGGAATCAGTGTTCTCCCAGTACCAGGAGCTCATAGCTTTCCCCGCTTGAATGCCCACAGTCCCCATAAACAAAATAAAATTATCTTACACACTGACAGGCAAGTTTCTTTGCATCTGTTCCCTGTATCCCTTCATGTGACAAGTGGCAGCTTGGGAACTGTTACATTTTTTGTAGGGCTGCAGGCACAAAACCCATGGCCTGTGCTCACATTAGGGAGACTTCTCTGAAGCTGGCAGAGTCATGAGAGACTTGTTGGCCTGGGCATTAGGACATGAAACTGAGCCAGAGGCATGGTGACATCTGTAATTTTTAAAAACATTATTTTAATTTTTTCTTTGAACATTTCCGCTCTTGTTGATGTTGATATGGACTTAATTGTTCTCCTTGCTGCTGAAGAATAGCTCGAGGCCTGTGTTGTTAATGTTTAAAAAACCCACCCCTTCTCACCCTTTATCTTCCAATATTCTGCACGTGGGCTGGTGATGGTGAGGGGCTCATGGTGCAAGATCATCTGCCGGCACATCTGACTCCTGTGGCAGGCAGTACACAAGGCAGGTGTCTGATCCCAGGTATCAAGAAAATCTGCATGCTGCTGACTGGCAGCTGACACTGTAACTGTTTGAGGAAGCAGGAGGCAGTTCCTCACCACTCTTCCTGGTTTCTCAGGGCTCACATTAGGGCCTCTCCAAAGACTGCTGATGCCAGCACAAGGGACAGGATTCCTACCTTTTCTTAAAGCGAGGGAGTTACTGCATGAAAAGGCTTCTATTGTCAGCCCTTCCATTAGGCTGCCGAGTATTCTCCAGCACAAAAAGACTTCTGTTCACTTCCACAGCACTGAATTAGCAACTGCAGGCAAACCCAGAGCCTGACGTGAGCAGGGCCTGGTGGGCACTGCTGCTGCCCCAGTAGGGTCAGGGGCAGCTTTCAGACTGCTGAGGGGGCAGTGCCAGCTGTGCTGCAATGCATCCCAGGGAGCCTGGCTACAGGGAATACCTTGCTTGTCCCAAGCTGTGAATCCCAAGGGGCACAGACAGCTCCATTATGAACATGCCTGTGGAAGGAAATGGTGAAAAAGAATAATTTCTCTGTGCTGAGAAGTGGTGGGGATGGCATCTGCCAGGTGCTGGTGTCCAGTTGACCAGTCATACATTAGAGTTTCCTCCTTAGCAGAGGTCAGCCCAAGCTGTGAAGTTTTGTCCTAAATCCCCAAAGGCAGCTGCTCTGAAAGATCAGCTCTCCACCCCTCATTGCTGGCACAGGAGTTATGGAGTGTCATATCCTTCAAAGTCACAGAAAAGTATAAGAAATCTTTTCTTCTCAGGATAGAGAAGAATCCTGTGTGATTAAACATAACATGTAATCCTTAGGGTCAAGAAATGAAGCCTTTGTAAATCCTTCCCTGGTTTTAAATTGCATGAAAGATTAGATAGAAAAATGCCACATATCCTTGTTCCCTTGTCTGTAGCAGATACAGCCAGAATTGAGGTTTAAAAACTGATCCTAAAATGAGACCCAGGGCATGCACTCTTTAACTCAGTATTTGTACACAATAGATGTTTGCTTGTCAATGGGTCCACTACTTTCAGCCTTTCCCACAATTCTTGGGAGACCAAGGCACAGGAAGAAAACCCATCATTGATAATAGAGCTGGAGCTGAGCTAATTTAATCTCAAATTTTATCGGTGTTTGCCTTCAGGAACTTTTGAGGAGGTCAAAAATTGGAATCATGAATCCAGCATAGGTCTATTGCATGGGAAGCATTAAATCAGTGACAGGGTCCAAGGGAGCAGCTGGAGCTGTGTCAGGAGATGTTTGGCTGAATATTAGGAAAAGATTCTTCACCCAGAGGGCATCAGGCTCTGAACAGGCTCCCCAGGGCAGTGGTCATGGTCATGGACCCCAAGCCTGCCAGAGCACATGGAAAATGCTCTCAGGCACATGGTGGGATTCTTAGAGGGGCCTCATGCAGAGCCAGAAGACTTGATGATCCTTATGGGTCCCTTCCAACTCAGGATATTCTCTGAACTAGTCAGAACTGGGAGGGATCTTTGCCAGTGAAAATGAGGCAAGCTGTAATTTGCTTTCCAACAAACACTGGTAGTCAAAGGAACAATGTCCAGACACCTTTGAAAATAGACTGCTGAGGCAGAAAATTTCTATAACTCACTTGTGTACTTCCAAAGCCTGGAGTGAATCCTCATCCAGTGGCAGAGAGAGCATCCAAGGCAGTGCCAGGAAACTCTGAAAGATACTGGTATCCATCAGTACCAACTGAGTACACCTGAGAGGTGGAAAAAAACTTCCAAATGTTGTTTAAGTAAGAGAAAGTTTGTGTCCGCTCATTCACACAGCTGAACCAGAAATAGAGTTCTCGTCTTTCCATTTTTAGCCAGCCACCTCCTAAATCATAAAAAAACCCCCAAAAACTAAATGATGGCAGATTTCTTGGTCTACTGAAATTAGGAAAAGAACAACAGGAGCAGAACAAGAGCAGCTTATCCAGGACACAGCTTGTTAACATCCTAACTGTTATTCAAGCATAATATTAATTTTTCACACTAGCATTAAAAAATCCCACCAAAAAAAAAATCGAACCCCAATGAAGAATGATTCCTGCTGATAAGAAAATCACTGTGCTTAAATTCATTAATAGAATAGGCTGTGGGATACATTTCAAAGCATGGGGTGAGAAATAAGCTCCCAAATCCCATTAAGAAATAACAGGATTTATGTGCATTCCTCCCATATATTAACTTTCCCCTCTGGAAACGTCTTGTACTGAGCTGGTGCCATTTTTCAGGCAGGTGCAGTGTTTTGCAGTTCCCACAGACTCACCAGATAATCTGCCAGCCTGAAAGCCATTCCCTATTCTCCCCAAGAATGGGGATTTTCCGAGGCCCGGCTGAATGAGGAGTTTGGCTGACAAATGCCGTGGCCGGGCGCTGTGGCGGGGCTCAGTCACACATTCTGCAGCGATGCCGTCAGCCGCTCCGGCTGGCCACATCCGCCGCTCCGACGTTTTCAACCCCGGCCAGCAGAGATCCAACAGATCCCGGGGCTTAACTGCCGCTGTTGGGAGCGGGGCATTTTCTGAACGTGACCATTTGTGAGCTGAAGTCTTTGGGGAATTGGTTTGTAGGATCAGCAGGGTCTGAAAATTTCCCAATACCTGTGGAGAACTGCTGACTCTCTGAGAAGGAGTATTCGCTGTAGCCCTATGAAAGTTTTTAACTTGGTAAAAATACGTATTCTTTAAAGGAACGCTGCATTTAGAAAAGTGGACTGGTCCCCAGTGTCAGACCTCATGTTTTCATACATTGATTGATGACCAGTCTTGCCAGTGGACTGAGATAGACCCACATTTCTCAAATGCAGTCTCATAGAAACTGGGAAATGAGCTGATGGAATCCAGACCAAAGATCTGGCTGTTTTCCAGGGGCAAATACATGGCAAGACACATTCCCAGTTTCAAGAGAGGGGCTTGAAATAGAGAAAGAAATGTGAAACATTTGGACAGCAAGGGGTGGGGTCGTAGGGGGAATCTTCATTTTCTCAATGGTCCCTCTCCCCTCCCTCCTGCCCTGCTCCATTTGGTGTTTGCTTAAAAGCAGTTGCCAGTGTTTGTTGAATAGTGTCAGCACAGAAGGGATGCAGCCACTGACCTGACTAAAAGGCAACAGCAAAAGGTTAGCAGAATTAGTCTTGTACTGCAGACTTGTATTAATAGTTGTATTGTGGGGTTGTTGGCACCAACCCTGCAATTAAATAAGTTGCTGGCACTCTTCCCTAGGTTAAATTACTATGGCTGTTCCCCCTGCTTGCAAGTCAATGAATACAACACTTTTGGGGAGGCAAGTTCAAACATTTTTGTTCTTTGGGGATTCTGCACATTTGTGGTCTCAAGCTAAGAGGTTTCTGCTGGCTTTCCAAGCAGACCTCTGTTGTTGTTCTGTCTCTGCAAACAGCCTGTGCAAACTAATGGTGGAATAACCAAGCAGGAAGGAGGTGACTGAGGGAGACACCACAAAAGACTGATGGAGAAACAAATGCCCTTAAAAGAGGTCCTTGCTTTCTCTCATGCCCAGATCCACAGATGTTTCCTAGCACTGGACTATTGTTGGAGAGGATTAGTTTTCCATCACAGCTTCATCAGAGGCAAGTTACACTTTTTGCTAGGCCAAAAACAGCCACAGACAGGGGAGGGGAGGGACTCCCTGCTTCTCTTTGCCCATAAGTGCAGAGCAGCCTCTTTTTCCAGCCCCAGGCCCTCTTCCCACTCCTGCTTTAGTCAGTGGCAGCTTGACTTGGCCCAGGAGTCCTCACACTCCTATGTGCCATTCTGCAGGGGCCACTCTCAGCAATATGCCTCTACACTTGGAAAACTTTGGATTTCCAATTTATTAACAGTTCCTTCTACTTTGGGAACAGAAGTTCTTACACTTCTTTCTGAGCTGCCTCTAATGTAGCAATACATGTTGACCTGCCAGCAGCACCTGTGTCCTCACCTGCTCACTAAGGGGTACATCCAAAAATTGCTTTTCCCTCCATGTAGTCCAGTCCTTTGGGGCAGCAGCCTATAAACTTCAGGCACAAGAACTGCAGGTGCTTCAATCTTTCTTTTCCTCTAGGCAGTGTGGAAAGGCAGCAAGACTGCGGGGAGACTGTGCTCTGTGTGTTCTGAGCTGAGACACCGGTACAGAGAACATCCAAGATTGCTAAGAAACTGGTGCTATGCAAAAAAATGTCTGGGCACAGCCTTCATCTGTGCTTTCCTTAAGACTGGCTGTTATTTAACCAAGTGTTGGACATTAATTATGAACTACAGTTAGAGGTTTTCTTGCCCACCAGGGACATGGGTTTTTCTTGGTTTGTATCAATGTTTGATGGAGACTGATGGAGAGTGACCTCTGGACACACCAACAGAAGCTGGAGGTTTGGAGGAAGGAGTAAGCAGAAACAATAGTAAGTACACTTGAGTGATTCAGTGTCTTTACAACTTGTTATGTATCTCATGAGCTGCTGAAACAAAAGGTTTCTGTGCTAGTTGGAGCTGAAGAGAACCAGGGTGAGCATCTAGTGTTCTGTAGGTTTTAGTCTTCTCAGGTTGGTATCTTGTCAGCTCTCATTAGCTTAGCAGATTGGATTGTGTCACCCCTTGGATGGGAGACTTTGCAAGGCAAAGAGAAATGACACAAAGTGGCTCAGTCTGTGGTCCTGCTCCCCCTGAGTCAGTGCTGAATCTCTGACCCCTTGGGGTTTGTGGAGAGAGGGTAGTGATAGCACTGCTCTGTGAGACCTTCTGCCTCTGGTGATGAGATATTATAGAAGCTCAGGCAGTGGCACATCGTACTAGGGAAAAATGTGATGGCACAAGCTAAATTCTGGTTGGGATAAATCACATGCCAACAACAGCATTATCATCTTGATTTTTCCTGAGTCACATTAAGCCCTCTTTGTAATTCATAGGGGGTTGTATTCTGCCCCTCTACTTTTGGTGACCAGCTGTAGACCTAGCACAATCCTCAGTCAAATGTCCTTGGTTAGTTGCTGACTCTTCAGCACTCCAGAGTGAGTTTACTTCTCTTTAGGGTAATTTGAAAATAGGGGTAGTATCCTGCCATTTCCAATAAAAGCATTATCTTCCATTATGCTTGTGGCCGTGGCATTCCCCAGTGACCTGAAGTGAGCAGATCAATCCAGTGGCAACTGGACTGAGTTGGTCCCCTGCAACCCTGTGGGATGTCACGGGCCAGCTTCACAGCAATACACAGAAATCTGCAAGGTGAGATTATTGTGCCAGAGGATGGCTTTAAAGTACTTCCTGTCAAGGTAGTTCAAGGCAATTACCTCTATATCTGCTAAAAGTTGGGAATGTGGGAGGCAGGTAAGGAAGCCAAAGTTAGAAAGACACTTTTCTGCATAGGAGAGATGAGAGACTGGCTCTTTCCAAGCTCTGTAGCTATCTCTGCAAATTCCCTAGCCAAGACAAAAAAAAAAAAAAATAAAAAAAGATAAAGAAAAACCCAAGATGGATAAAAGGAAAGTGTGGTTGTCTCATAGCTGCTCAACAGGCAACCCTGAGATCCCTGTGGCAAGGGCAACTGAAGCTGAATTTCTCATTGTTTGGCTTGTGTCACCCAGCTGGTCGGGTCAGAGAACTTCTCTGACCTGAGTCCGCGAGTGATGGACAGGTCTGTAGCAGGCATTATCACAACAAAATCACATGGAGTGAAAGGAAGACCTTGTGTGCCTTTCTTAACTTCTTCTCTCCCTGTTCTCCAAATCTTTAGGATAATACATCTTTTCTTATTTTACTCTGAATCCGTTAATGCTTCTGTTGTGTAATAAGGTTTTCACAGCAAAATATGGCCTGGAGAGTAGTAAATGGAATTCTTCCAAGGGTCCCCAAAGATCTGCAAAGATTCTGTTGCACTGCTAAAGGAAGCAGTAATCATGGTCAGAAAAATTTCCTGCTGGGTGTCGTATGCTTTCTGATTTCCTCTGTCCCTCAGGCACTAGTGAAAATTCCATCTGATAAGAAGGTGTGGGTTTTTGGTGGTGGCTTTTTGTTTGTTTGTTTGGTTGGTTTTTTGCTGGTTTAAGTTGGCTAAATTGGTTTTGGAATGGAACAGAGGGTCTGTAACTTCTTAGTGGTATCAGTGCTCTTGCCAAAACTAACAGTGGCCAGGAAGAAAAATACTGGAAACCCAAAGATCCTAGTCAGGAGGAGAACAGGGGAGGAATTTTGTTGGCCTGAGGGCTTATGAAATTCCTTTACTCTTTCTGTATATCTGGATATATGTGTGTTGCTGGCTTGGGGGCAGTGTAGGAGGAGATGTGCATTTGGAGCAGGCAGTGTCAGAAGTTTGGTTGTTCACTTGGATTTACAGTTTTTATTTACTCACATCATATTGACCATGGCATGACTCCTAATTTTTAATACTTGGAAAGCTTAAAGTACACAGAACTATGTAATATTCTTGGTTTGGTGGCCTGTATAAAGAGACTGGTTCTTGTGGACTCTGAAACAAAATCATGGCAAGATGAAAAGAATAGAAAAAAATGAGGTGCTGAACTGACAAGTTTTGCTTGACCCTGTATAATAAATGCAGGTGAACTTCAAAATGAAAATGATCACCAAAACCAAACCTGAATTATTCTACTTTAAAAATGTCAAAGTTAAAAGTTTCAACCCCTTCAAGTTATTCCTTCTTCCATGCCTTTTAGGGATCAACACCCCTTACTGCATTTAAATTTAACCTGCATGTGGAAGCAGCCTTGTTCTTGCCACTGAAATCACTATAGCTAAATAAGGATACCCCACTCTTGTCTTTTAAACTAAAGCTCTGCTTGAATGTGGAGTAATTTAGCTCTCATCCCACATATGAATGACACTCCTTATTATCTTTGGGGCTTATTGTGACCTTTTGTCTTCCGGTGAAATGGAGCTGAACCTTGCCAGAATCCCCTTTTAAGACCTTTTCTTAATTGTACAAGGGATATCTTAAGCTCCTAGGAAAACTTAGGTAGTGAGGCGGAATTTTCATAAAGGAATGGATGTGATAATATCACTGGAATATTATTCCTGTGCATGTAATATTTCTAATGGAGAAAGATATTTTCCTTTCTTTATTATTATTGATAACAGGAGCTGAGTGAAAAATGGATTTTCAGGTCACTGTATGTTAAAAAAAATTTGCACTTGTTTCAGATGGTTTGTTTCAATAACATTTTTCATTTTGACAATTCCCAGAGATAGCTTCAGCTATTAAAATCAAATCAAATAATGACACATTGATTTAAACTGAAAAATTGCACCTTTTTGTTTTAAAAATAGTGACCTTCAGGCTGTTTGCTTTTTAATGAATATCTTATCAGAATCAGTGTGTTGGGAAGTGTTTTCACTATTAACATGACACCAATTGAATTTAATCACCTCAGTCACATAAGCATTAGAAAAGTTGTTGAGCAGTCTTTAAAGCAAAGTAGATGAGAACTGGATTTGCAGGAACGCTCAGTGTCCAGGGAGGTTTCCCTGGTCCTTATTTGAACACTCATAAAAAATCTGTTGGCAACTGCTTTTATTTATTCACACCCAGAGCTCTCACCCGTGATGCCTTTCCAGCCAGAGGGGATACTGTGGCCCTTTGCCTGTGAATGCTGCAGTACAGAGGGGCAGGAAAAGTCATCCTGTGATGACCATTGTGCCCAGGTGTGTCTGCTCCGGGGGACTGGAGTTCCCCCTGCCTGAGCTAGAAAGCTCGGCTCTAAGCAGAAGCTTGGGTGGAGCTAGGTAAGGCCAGGAAGGAGGCACTGCATGCTCAGCACCGATGCTTAACCTCCCCACACAGCCCCAGCTGCCCAAACCTTGTTATTTCAACTATTCCAAATAACTTTTGAGATTTGTCTCTAAGTCTAGGGATAGCACTAATCCAGGCAAAGAGGTTTTGGTGGTGTAAGGCCTTGTCAGTGGAGCAGCTTGTGAGGGTGAAGCAGCTTTTCTTAAAGCTGGCGTATGCACATCGATCTGGTACTTGTGTCTGGTGTGAGCCACTGGCTTTGTGCATCCTGGAAGTGTCTAAGGCTGGGCTGAACAGGGCTTGGAGAAACCTGGGATAGTGGAAGGTGTCCCTGCCCATGGCAAGAGGGTGAAACTACATGGTCTTTATGGTCCTTTCCAACCCAAACCACTGGGTGAGTCTAAAATAGGTATACCCTGTGGGTTCCGTTTGCGTGAGTGCCATAAGTTTGGGTTTCAGTGACCCAGGCATCCAAATGTGCCTGTAGCTTGCCACACCTTGCTGGACTTTACTGGCCTGGTGCAGCATGCCGTGGAGATGGGAGCTACCTGTGTGCTGGTGTCCAGAAGAACCCTCGAGCAGCAATGTCAGCTGGAAGGTCAGAGACTTGGTGTTTGTGCCCACCCTTGTTCTCAGCTCAGCATTGCTCTGGCTGTAATTTCCAGCACGTGAGCTCTCGTCCTCAGGAGCTGCCTCACCCGCGGGCCTTGCCTTGGCCAAGGAGCCATGGTGGCAGTGCCCAGCCTGGGCCAGCCCCAGGGTTAACTGAGGACAGCTGCTGCCCGGGGGCGCCGGCTGCGCGCAGCCTCACGCGTCCCCTGCCCGCGGCACACGGGAACAGGCGGGACAGCGTTTGAGGGAGCCTGGGATGGGTGCGTGTGTGTGCTAATGAGGCCCAGAGGTGCTGCCAGCCAGGCCTCTGCAAGGGCACTTTGCACATGAGTGCACCAAGAATGCGCCGGCTATTCAACGGTAATAAGTTTTTATAAGCACACGTTTCTGACCATGTCAAATTTTGTACCCATTCAGCTGCTAAAATCCATGGAATTTGACACTGGGGGAACAATCACATTTGAGAAGAGCTTGTACAAAGGGGAACTCACATTGCTTCCCAGCCAGAGCCTGAGCAGTTGATTGGTTTTTCTAACACAATATCACACATTTATTCCTTAAGCAAGATTAAAACTTCAGAAGAAGAAAGATTAGTCAGCAAGATTAGAATAGAAAACATTCTTAGAGAGTTGTATTTTCCATAAAGAATCATCTGCTCTCCACAACTGCAAAATTTTTTCTTCCACAGTTTTGGATAGCAGAGGTCTACAGACACACAAATGGAGCCTAGTCCATTCTCAGCTCAGAAGTCCCATTATTTTCTCTAATGTTACCTATATGGGTAAAGTAAAACATGCTCAAGGGTGTGATTAAGATGAACAAACAGGAACGAATCATATTCTTAGAGGTTTTGGTGTCCCAATACCTAGACAGCAGCAGATGCTGATGTACCCAAGGGATTGCCCTTAACACTGAAATGAGGGGCATGCGATATCCTCTCCATTAGAAAAAAACACACAATCTAAATAATGGAAAATCACTCGTGAGAAAGACCCAGTAAGCATCAAAGAAATGGCAGCCATCACCACTGCACTAGCAACAAGGTGTCATCCTTGTTAAAGATGAAGAAGGCTCTTAGTTTGGCTCTCTTTTTCTTCCTGGATGAAGTGTTGAAATACAGGAGATGAAATCTTATTTCCCACACTGCTGGTCTGATATCAGTTTACCACAATAACTGCTCTCTGGAAAAATAAACATTAGCTCAACAGAAGGCAAACTGCAAACCACAAAGAGATGGAATATTAAGGAAATGGTGAGCAGCCACTTGAGCTTGCACAGGAGCACTTAACTTTCTCACCCCAAGGGCTCAAGGGAGGTGAGAGGAGTTCTTGGGACTCATTAACTACAGATCCATTGTTCATTGGAAGCTTTTGCTGTGGGGTGATCAATACTTCAAAACCTGCATGGGAACTGACGGCAGATTAGGAACAAATAATAAAAGTGAAACCAGCTTACAAGTCTGATCCTTTCTGCGCTGTGCCTTTGGGCAGTTTAATTCCTGGGTGGTGAGGAAAGCAGTGTGCTTCAAGAGAAGGGGCCCTGCAGCACGACCAAGGAGCTGCTGCTTACAATCCAGTCCTACCCCAGGTCCTCACTTGTGCCCTCTTTTACCTGTCTTCTGTTTTGGGGCCATTTGAGTTCTTCCTGCTGGCACACAGGAAGAGCAGACACATAACACAGCCTTAGGTGTAGGTGATGGGCCACAAGAATAAGATGGACACAAAGGTCTTTTTGGGATGTTGCACAGCAAGAGCTTTGAAGAAAAACCCTTGAGTGCCTCTGTGAGGGCTGTGATGAAGCATCAGGTGGGAATCTGCTCTTGGAGTTGTCCTGTGGTAAACCTGGAAAGAGTGAGTGAGGTGTCAGCAGTGTTTCTTTTGCTGCACCCTGATGTAACTGAAGCAGAATTAGGTTCTGGCTATTTAAGTGTCATGAATGAACATTATTATCTGCCTGGAGAAATGGAGACACAACAGCAAAGTCATCCAAGGACAGCCCTTGGGAGTTGGCCAATATCCCAAATCTGCACTATGGCATCAAAGAACAACATTTTTTATCTGAGCTGCTTTTCTTCCAACACAACAGCAGGGGAAGTAACCTCTCTCCTGCCATGATACTCCTTTGTTTCACACCTCCCCTCCTTTTTCCAGGACACAACTGGACTTGGAATTAGCTACCAGTGGGAGAAAGAGAGGTGAGTGCTGTGCCTGAACTATGGAGAAGGCCAGTGTTCACAGGACTGAGTGGCCAGACCTTAGGAAATAAATTATGATGGTCTTTTTTCTTTGAATTCTGAAGAAAAACGTGTATGATGCTGAAGAGCCATGGGACTTCTTTCTTAGATCCTGGTTCAATATTGCCTCCTCCATCATTCCCAAGAAAGCTCCCTGAATCGTCAAAATCACCAGATATAACACATGGAGCAATGATTTCCAGAGGCCAGTGCTTTAGCTGATGTAAATAAACACATTTGTCATACTGGAACACCAGGATCTCAGCTGAGAAATTGATCTGTATTTTTCTTTCACTGGAGTGAATAATGTGTCCATAAGGTACAAAACTAATTACTTAGGCATATTGCTCCATATTGCTCCGTCACAAGAAAAATACTCAGGAATTCAGGTAGGCAGGGTTAGGCATAAAGCTCAGGCACAGTGTTCAGCATCTTGGAACAGAATTTCATGTACTGCTTCAGCAGGACATTCAACTGCTGGACTGACATTTTGAAGAGAAGTAGACAAGGAAAAAAATGTGTTAACTGCTTTAATGCATTTTCTTATCACATTATGTTATCTGTGTGCATTAATTTAGCCATTGTCAATCAAATAGTCAAATTCTGGTTTCAAAACCAGTATTTTTAAAATCTGCAAAAAACTGTATTGACATGCCATGCTTTGTTACTTTACTCCAAATGGATTTCACCTGTGTGTATTTGGGGACTTGGGCTTTTATTGGTTTTCTTCCTGAATGAAATAAGCTTTTATGGGACTATGAGGTACAAGCAGACACATAAACATATTGTGAGCATTTCAGCAAAAGCCCTTGTTTGAAACAGTAGTTTAAACCAAAGCATAGGGCTGCAATTTTGGCAGTTTCACTTTTTTATTGGGCTAGAGAGAAGCCATATTTGGAGTTGCACTAAACCTGCAGGTTCTCTGGCTGTGTTTCAGTCTGCCTTCCAGTCAAACTGGCATTTGTCTCCCAGCTCCAGAAATATTACTGTGATGATGATGTATGAAGTGGAAACAAGACAGTTAGCATTTTAGACACACCAAGCTGTCACTGGAACCAACTTACTTGAACTCCAAGGGAACAAATCTGATGTGGAGCCCATTCAGTGTAAACAGCAGTCTCAAAAGAGCAGTATGCCTTTATTTTCTGATCACGGTGGGTTAACTACTGCTTGTTAGTCCCAAGGTGTTCTCTCCTCCCCACATCCATTCCTTTGGAGAAAGGAATGGGGTTTGCCCTTATTAGTCAGATTAAGAGTTTTGACCATGAAGTGATGAAGCATATGCTGTGAGCTATTACATCTTCGTTGGCAAGTGGCAGGGCAAAATTGTTCAGGGACTGTGAGCACAGGAATGGATGATAAGAGCCTTTTCATTTATTAATCACTTTAATTCACATCTAAAACTCAGCCAGCTGAAAAATAACCAGCTCTGGAGAATGGGCATGTAGAGCACAACATGGTCAGCTCATAGCTCGGTCATGACACCCATGTTTTGCTACTTGTACTTTGGGAGGCTGTGCCAGGATTAATGACTCTGGACAATGCTGAGAAAGTGTTCATTATATGTGGAAGTTTATTAGATTAACTGACTTGGACACATTTTGTGGAGATCTTTGCTGGGATGCTGCCAATCCCATGTTTTAAATCGAATATTAAGGGTTTTCAGTTGAACTACAAAAAATACATCCACCAGTAGTTGGATGCTGAAGGGAAAAGATTAAACTGAAGGTGGGCTTTTTATTTTTAATTTTTTTTCCTCCCAGAATGGAAAAGTTTCAGATTGGTTTATCAGGAATTCATTACTGCGGAACCTGTGTTATCATGCTGAATGTTCACACATTTAACATATTTTTAGCTATATTCTTAAAGTCTTCCAAGGCTTACATTCCCTGTAGTCCATGGAGATGGAGGTGGCAATAGATACCTTGGGTAGATGGGATAGCTGATGCTGGGAAGCTTGTAAGCTCCCACAGCCTTGGAGGAGGAGAATGTTCATGGTGACAGACACCCACCAACCACGCACAGCTGTCCTTGCACCAGGGTTACCCTTGCTGCTACTTGGAGTGGAGGGAGAAGGAGAGGATTTAAAACATTTTCGTTCATTAAAGTATGACAAAAGACCTTATTCTGCCCAGGCATGCAGCCCACAAAGCTGTTTAGGGACTGAAAGAATCAATTGAGGCGATCCAGCGGCAGCAGGACAAAAGACCTCGGGCAGTGTAATTAGCTAAGTACTGCATGCTGCTCCTTCAGTCCCCTCTCAGTTAATCAGTCAGGACAGGAATGGCTGGGTGGAAAACATCCTGAGATCATGCACTGGCCACAGTCACCTGGGCTTCTCTGAAAGCCATGGCTGGCTTCTGGGGTTTATAGATTTTAACACTGATTGAAACCAGCTTCCCCACAGATGGACATCCAGGCTTAGCAGTTCTTGTGACAAATGGTGACAATGCCAGTGGCAAGTAGAGAGGAGGGACTCCATCGCTACACTGCACACTGTTCAGCTCTGAAGACAAACACCAGCACAGAGTTACATCTGCAATTTAATAGGGATCTCTAGGATCCAACAGGAAAAGCCAAGAGGCCACTGATCACTGTGCTGTTTTCATACTCAATATTTTGTCTCTCCATGCAATGAAGGCATTAATCCTGACCTCAGTAGGGGCCAAAATGCAGGAGAGAATCAAACTGCTCAGGCTTTGAAATCTGGGGGTCTGTCCCGTCAGCAAAAGGGAGATTCAACTAAAAGAGTCAGCTGGCTCTGTTCCTAATTCAGCTTGAGGAACAGATGCTGGGTGCTCTGTGCAGCTTTTCAAAGGGCCAGCACTGTACAATTTTAATTATTATGTTGGCAAGGGTGAGGGCAAACAGCAGCAGTTCACAATCAGTGTTCCCCAAAGCCTCTGCTGGGACAGCTGGAAACTCACACTCGCAGCCTTAAGGTTTGTTGTCCCATTTCCCAGTGGAAATCTCCTGCCAGGCCCTTTAAACTGGTCTTCAAAGCTCATCTGAGCTTTTCACAAGTTCACCACAGTCTGCTTTGATACAGACAAGGCAGTGCTTGGTTTTCACCAACTCACATACAGACAACTTCCTTGGAAAGTACCTGTAAAAATTTGGAAGCCTGGAGAAAGTGTTGCTGCTGGCCATCTGTAGCCGTAGCAAAGGAAATACCCACTCCAAACCCTCTTACATTTCCCAGTGGAAATCTCCTGCCAGGCCCTTTAAACTGGTCTTCAAAGCTCATCCGAGTTTTTCACAAGTTCACCACAGTCTGCTTGGATACAGACAAGGCAGTGCTTGGTTTTCACCAACTCACATACAGACACTTCCTCAGAAAGTACCGGTAAAAATTTGGAAGCCTGGAGAAAGTGTTGCTGCTGGCCATCTGTAGCCATAGCAAAGGAAATACCCACTCTAAACCCTCTTACAGAGAGACTTTTCCCCAAAAAACCCTTCTGTGTTGTGATAATGAGCGATGCAGGGACCCCAAGCAGTGCAAAGGAGTGTTCTTTATTGCCAAAACTTGGCCTTTTAAAGCAGTTAGCCAAGTCACTCTCCCACAGTTCCCTTCTCCTTAGCCTAAGTAACAGGCCGGAGCCATGTTGCAAGGCCTTCCCTTTGTAAAGCCTTACCTATGGGTAACGCTTCTGTATTGGATTCATCCAAATCCCATGAAATGAGAAAGGCATATACTGAATTTAGCAATGCTTGGTCAAATCCCTGGAAGGATATGAATTAAACTAATTCCAAACAGAGTGGTGTCTGCCTCAGTATTTCTGCTTTGAGGTTTCCAGGGAACTTTTTGTTCTTTCCTCTTGGAACTTTTATGCAATCTTCAAGTTTTCTGCAGCTTGTTTGTCTCAAAGCAAAATTGTTTGCCAGAAAGGACATTGTCATCATTCACAGGACCTATTTTTAAATTCCACCAAGATTCCTTAAGTGAGAATGTTGTCCCAAAGAACTGTACATCCCAGAGATGCTGTGGAGCCACTTGGAGCTGAAACAATTGAGTGAATTGTATTCACTGAAGTAGCAGGGAGACCATGGTGAAACACTGTAGTTACCTTTACTGGAATTTGGCCAGTGTCCCAGCTGCCACTAATGCCTCCACTCTTACAGGAATGTCCTGGGATTTTCATTAATGTATAATTCAGCTTATAAAAACATGCGCCTGCTGCCTTATCCCCTGAAGCTAGAGCAAGTAAAGAAACACTGTTTGGCCTCTGTGTAGTGGCTGGCCTTAGCAGGCACTTTCCCTTCCTTTGTAGTTATTCCTGCTCCTCTCCTTCCTCCTCCCACTCCAGGATGCAAGGGTAAAACTTCCAGTGCATTGTGTAAACAGCGTGAAGCAGGAATATGATTTTTCAATGCTTAAGGCTGAAGGTAAGAAAATGGAAAAGGCTGTTGGATATGAAGGGCTCCTTGTACCCAGTGGCATCATACCATGAGTCTGTAACAATACCTCCAGAACCTGGCACTACATGCAAGAAGAGAGGAGGCCAGCGAGTCAAATGGCCTCCTCATGATGCATGAGTTAGGGCTCATTTTGAGTCAGATATAAAACTGGACTATGGAATCTTTGTAATCCAGTTCTTTCCTGACACTGAGGGCCTTTCGCTGCCGAGAGCTGAAGACATCATTTCACATCACCCTTGTTAGTGGGAAACTCAGAGCTGTTTGTCCTGTCAGTTTATTTTCAATGACATTTTTGGAAACAGAAGAGCAGCAAAAGAAAAAAAAAGAAAAAAAAAAGGCAAACATGGAGAAAACTGTGAGAAATCAGGAAATCAGGAAATGGGGCCAAGTGGAGAAGAAGGCAATAAGGGAATGTGTGTGCTCAATTTGTGTTTGCAGTGCTTGTGTGAGACTTGTCCCTGGCATAATATGGTAAAACAGCAAGTTGAAACCCTTCCTCTAGAAAGGAATTTACTTGTCACCCTGGAGAGGCAGGGCAAGGTGTAAATCCAAAGCATGCAGGAAGGAGGAAGACAGCAGGCAATGTGCCTGGTGTTTTTACAGGTCTGTTTACCTCATCCACCTCCATGGCACCTGACAGCTCTGGAAACTTGGACCTGCCTCAACCTGAACTGCAGCTGAATTAATCTATGCGCCTACTGCAGCTAAAAATAGGTTTGCCAAAAAGTGTTTGGATTGGTAAATGAATAAGCTTGGAAATGCAGGTATAAATTCCCCTCCCTAAAATGTCTGCATAAGACATTCCCAAGTGGGATGTGGCTATTTCACAGACTTCAGGCAAAGAGAGGGATAGGTGCTGCGTGTGACTGTGAGAGTGGCTTTAGGGAGCACCGGTCCCTGTCACCCACATCTGAAGGGATTGTTTTAAAGGCAGAAGAGAACAAATGCCTTTTTTCTCTCACCCTGGCATTTTTTGCATGATTATGTCCGTATCTGCAGTATAAAATTAACAAGAAAGTTCCCGGAATGCTATGAAATGCCTTGTTAATCACTAGCTAAGCCTGCTCTAATCATCTTAGTTTCCAGATTGCTCCAGCAATCACTCTTGAGCTGGTGAAAAACCCTCCCATGCAGGTTAAAGACATTTTTGCTCACGTGTGGATAGGGAATTTCAGGGGCTTTGGGGCATTACTTAAAGAATTGACATATAGCACAAACAAAATTAATTCAGTGCTTATAAACATGAATGTTCAATAATTTTTAGCAGCATAAGGTGCTTTAAGGACAAAGTCATTGGGAATGTGCTCTCAGCCACGAGGTGAATGATACTATCAGGAAAAAGAGACCTCAGAGATCATATCTGGCAGAATGGGAAGCATTGAAAGATATCAGCCATACAAAATGAAAGGGTCAGAACCCCTTTTCTCATATTTTGTACCTAGACAAAGGACTGCAGCATTTCCTGATGAGCCTACCTGGGTTTTGAGAATTTAAATTGAGGAATAAGGTAAATACCACTTCTTAAACAGTTTATTCTTGCTTTCCCACACAAATTGATTCAAGCATCTGCCTTTGAACCTTTCAGATATTTTTTGTGACTTAAGTGCATCACCGCTCTATTTTCACAACACCAGTAATAACTGAAAAATTATTTCCACTGAAAAATGAGTTCCACGGAAAAGCAGTTGTTCCCTGAATGTGGAGCAGCCGCGGGGTGGCAGCAGAGGACAAGGGATAGTGACTGCAGGGCCGAAGCGGCCAGGGCTGGGTAGTTCTCTCCCTCATAGGGAGATCCGACGTGTTGCTCCATCTCTCTCCTGCTCTCAAAAAGACCAGGAAGCACTTCAAGACATCCACACGGCCAGAGAAAGAGCAGGTGCTTCAGTTCCCGTGCTCTTTTCCATTTGGATAGCCTGCTCCACAGAAATATCCATTCTATAAAATTAGCTGCTGCACCTGGATTTGTGGAGCTGGCCATCCCTGAAGATCTTAGAGGACAAATCTTCCTTAGAGACAAAAGAAACTGGGAAGAAGGTGGCAGGGAGGAGGGGTGACAAGCTGATCTGTAGGCAAAGAAAAGGAATCTCCCGGGCTATGAGCCTGGCATCTTTCATGGGTACTAAATTCACTTGAGAAGAACTTTTAATAATTACAGCAGGCTGGGGGAATGAAGAAAGGGTTTGCCAAGAGTGATGTGGTGACAATGGCTTGGACCGTGAAATTCCTCTTTTGTCCCGGCACCGTCGCTCTGAGCCGCGCGCTGTTGCCGTCCATTCTCTGTCCGAGGGGAGCCCTGGCTGTGGCATTGTGCTGGGGGTGTGACCTGGCACTGAGTCAAGATGCTGGGGTGAGCCGGCTCAGCTCCTTCTGGAAAGTCTGTTAGCTTTCCCTGCTCATCCCTAAGGATGCCAGCAGTACTCTCCTGCCCTGAAGGACACCTCTCTGAATGTTCAGCTGAGTTTTATTTGCTGTTGGCTGCTCTAAGCTTTGATCTTCAAAGAGTGACTAAAAATTTTGATGTCTGATTCTCATTAAAATGAAGGGAGAAGTGCATACCTAAATCCCTTCATTAGCTATTGAATCCAGTTGTTCAACAAGCACAGCTCTGCTGCATGAGCTGTTTTTATTTCCTCTCAGATATAGGCTGTTTAGTGGTTAATGGTTTGTATCACTGGGCTCAGGAAAGAAGAAGAGCATGAATAAAGAAGGGCAAAAGGTAAAAAAGGGAAATGATAGCATCATGAGGCAGAGGACAACCACAGCAAACAGAGGAGAATTAAAGCTGTGGAGACAAGTGGGAAATCAGAAATAATGATGGAGGGACATGCAAGATCACTTCCTCCCTCAGCAGAAAAGGGTGGAGTGCTGTGAGAGAAAATGCCCCAGTGCTGGGCACGTGGATGGAATATTAAAGGTGAAGAGTCTGGTTTGGCATCAGTGACCTCAGTCAGTGAAGGAAGTGCAGCTCCAGAACTGCTGTGTGGTGCCTTCTGTGACCCTGGAAAAGTTACATAAACATGGCTCCTGTTTTTATTCCTCTCTAATTTAGGAACAATACTTCCTGCTATCTCCCCATGGTGTTGAAAGGTTAAATTAGCTAATGGAAGGAGAGTTCTTGAGGATGATTACTGCTGTTTTCATTACTACCATTATTGCTATTTATAATAGGTATAATGGAAGTGTTAATATTGGGGAAGGGAAATAAGGGAAAGAGAAGTGGCAAACATCAAAAGCAGTGGCTGGCCGTGCTGGGGCCAGGGATCTGTCTACAGGAAAGATAAATACTACCTGTTCCAGTAGCCAGAAAGTCCCATAGCTTTAGATTCATCTAATTTATGGAATTCATATATTCCATTAATATGGAATCCACCCTGATTGCAGGGTGGATTTTCTTGACATTTCTGCTTTGAATCCATGTGAGCTATATGCCAAGGCAGGAAGTTCACTGCCTAATCTTGTGATGAAAAAAAAAACAACTCTTGAGCACTGTCCTTTGAGAGCTGCTGATTGTCTCCTTTCTCCTCCAAACTGATCCCAGGTGTGTACGTCTCAGCCATATTATCTTACCTGGGAATATTTTCGAGTTACCCCAAAATGAGACAATCCTGGCAGTTGGTCACCCTGTCAAGCCTTAGGGGGTTACAGCAATACTGGTCAGAAAAGCAAGTATAAAAACAGTAATACAAAGGTCTGGGAAAATTTGTTAAACATCCTGTAGAGAAGGGCACATTGCTCTTTGTGCCCTGATTTTAGAACAGCCAGGAGATTAGGGCAGTGACTGAATTTCCTTCTATGCCTGTTCCTGTGATGCTAGGGTTGGCTTTCCCAAACCTTGAACAGTTGTCCTTGGAGCAGGGAACAGATGCAGTTTTACAGACACATCTCCAACTGGTCTGCTTGCCTAGATGATGAGGGCAGCCAGAGGGGGGGGACAGAAGGTACAGAAGGCCATGCAGTGCACTTCAAAAGAATCTGCCAACAGCAGAAAGGAATTATGTGTTCCTAAACTGATCCAATTGCACTCAGTGCCAAAGGGAGCATTTTTAGGTGGGCCCATTCTTGCACCTTTAACTTTTTTGTGAGCGAATGGTAGTCTGTAGCATCCCATAGTTTGAGGGATACACTGCAACCACCAAGGGCTGTTTGGGGATGGTGTGTGTGCTCTCTACAAGTGCCTGTAGGAAGAACTAGGGAACAGCTAATGCCACTGACTGTATATCCTAAGATTCATAGGGTTCAGGCCGTCCCTGAACAGCATCTTACCTCAGTTTTAGTAATTATAGCTGCTTCCACAGGCCCATCTCCATTTTTGAAGGATGCATGGCACCAGGTGAGGAACACTGACTCTATAGCTGTGAGGCAGTGCTGTCTCCTATGCTGGGTGGCCACAAGTTTGACAGCCTCTTGCCTAGGCTGTAATGGGCTTGCTGTCAAAATGTTATAGGGACTGGGTTTTTAATTACTGAAACCTTGTGAGAAATGTGAGGAAGGACTGTAAGGTTAGGGGCATGATGGCAAAGCAGTGTGAAAAGAATGGATCCTTGGGTGTGTTTGAGGCAGAGCAGAAGACCTTTCCAGCAGACTCTTTGGCAAACAGCTATTTTTAACTCTCCCTTTGCAAAGCAAATATTAACTCTCAGCCATGTGCAGCCACTGGCTTTGTGTGCTCTGGAGAGGGGCGAGCTGTATCAGCTACAACAGAGGAACAGGGAATGAGTTCTTGTAGCCCCTTGAGCTGATACCGGCCGATAATCGCCGCAGACCAAACAGGATCAAGTTAACCTGCTTCAGGCCCCAGCATTTGTGTCACCTGGTGCTATACCCTCTGTGGCATGCTTGGAATGGATTGTTTGCAAAAACCAAACAGTGAGGAGAGAAGTAAGGCTCTCTGATTCCCAGGAGCACAGGCAGGGAGTGTTCTGCAGGCTGCGATTGGAGCTGGAAGCAGGAAGCAGAGGAAGAACAGGACAAAGTGGTCCCTCAAAGGGCAAGCACTGTTCTGCACCTGCACTGGTATTGCTGTTCTGCAGCTGACCTGGGTGCACCTCAGTCTTCCTTGCCTTGCCTGCTTGCTTGTAGGCTATAAGCAATAGGAGGGAAAGGCAGGAAGAGGCATTGGTGATGGATTTATGCTGGCTAAGAACCAGCTGGCTTTGCCCTGTCCTGCAGCTGCTCTTCTCCCTGCCAGGAGGTTCAGTCCATATGTCGCCCATGTGTAGCTGAGAGCCAATTTTGATGCTGCCTCTCTGCTTGATCATCACAGCTTTTCCACATCTGTTTTCCATCCCTCTGTTTGTCAAACCTGCCTGTTGATCCTGGAGAGCTTGGGACAGGAATTGTCCATGATGAGGTGTTTGTACCAAGCCTTATATATCTCGAGGTGTTACCCACAGCAAACACAGATTAGTTCCTTGTCTTGTATAATCAAAGAGGGGTGGAGAAAATGTATTGTTAGTTTTGCCTCTTGTTACAGAAAAGATCCTGGATGCTTCTTGAAGGCCTGAATCAAAGCTGCATCACAGGCCCATCTTTCTTTGTGCATTAGTTGAAAAAGACTTTATTTTCTCTGCCCCTTCCTCTTTTAAATGTAGAAGTATCTGTGGGAGCCTAACAGTTTTGTGTTTAAGAAGGTGGAAAATTATCTTAAGAGCTAAGCCTTCTTTCCTCCACTGGCTTAGGAATTTAGAGCCACCAAGAGGAGTCAGACACAAACTCATCCAGGCATGTCTCCTTATCTCTTGGAGCCCAAGCCAGCAATCTGTTTTCCATTCTCTTCTTGCCGCCTTTTGCTGAGGGGTTGGCTGCTGAGATTAACCTTGCTCCCAGGACAGGAAACAATCACGCAGGAAATGGAAAGGTGTGGAAGTGTTGGAGCCTGCAGGGCAGTCTTAGGAATGACCTTGAATCCTCACCACTTGTCAGTAACTTGCATCCCTCGTGCACAGATCCCACTGGCATATCTGCAGCTGGATTGCAGCTTTGGTGCCCACAGTCACTGTACCATCTGTACCACTTGCACTCACATCCTGGGTGTTCATTAACGTGTTCAGGCTGAGTGTGGGAGAAAATGCCTTCTTTTGCCTGTGTTAAAGAACAGATTTACTTTAAAGTATTGGAGAGGTTTCAGTGCACTGCTAACCCTTCAAAACTGTGGAGTTTGACTTGTTCTTCCACTGAATAAAGTTCAGCCTCTTAAGGTGAAGTCATTCAATATGAACATTCTATGATCACCTGGCATAAATTAGTCTGCACATGACTGTGCTTTGTACTTGGGAACAGAAATGTTATTGTAGAACAATGCGGAACACTATGAGAAAAATGCCTTCCTTGCTTAGCTGTAGCATAAAACAATAACTAATTTGGAAACTTTCCTTAGATTGGAAATTTCCTTAGATTGGAGTAAATGGCAATAGCTGAATTCTCTTGAGATGCATTTATGCACTAGGGATTGGGAAACCCAGCAGAGACATGGCTCCAGGGGGAGACCTTTGACTTAGCTATTTCTTGATTGAATTGTCTTAACTGCTCTGTCACGCTGACACAGAGACTGGGGACAACGGGGAGGAATTTCTGTCTGCTGCATGTCACTGCCCCCCAGTTGTGACATGGCATTAAGGTTGAACAAGAGGAGCACCATACCCTCTGGAGACATTCAGCAGCTCTGCAACTTTGTTTTTAGGTCTGAGAACCATCTCTGAACTCCACAGGGGGTTAAAAATCTCCAACACAAACCCCACATCAATTCAGCAACTCAGTGAGTTTTCTGAGCAAGCCAAAATATGCATGCCCTGCTCTGCACTGGGTGCAATGCACAAGTGGTCTTATGTGGCTGTGCTACACCTTGCAGGGGACAGGTAAATGAAACATCCCAGTCTTCCCAGTTTGAAGCTCCAGTCTGGACTCTGAAAAGTGACTGAAACCTTGGCTGTTGAATTTGCAGTGAATACAGTCAGATTTTCTGGTTTAACCCTTTTCCTTGCATTGCATCGGTGCTGATGATCTTGTGAAGAGATGAACCCCAGATTCAACAGAAACACGTCTTACCACTGGAAAGAATGGAAATGGTTCCAGTAAAATACTTCAAAACAAGAGGTCTAAAGCAGAGAACATTTTTCTGTAATGCTGCTCCTGGGAAAGTCAGAGACTCCTTGCATCAGAGAAAGCTCCCTCTCTCTATTCCTTCATGGGGAAAAATTGCTTCCTCTTTCACCCTGTCAGTTCCTATAAAATCTTTTTCAGTAGATCAGGAATTCTGAACAGCCACCTCCAGCAGTTCATATGTGATGCTTCTCTTCCCATCATTATAATACCTGACACAAAAAGGGCAGTAGTTTGTCACTGCAATTGCTGCTGCTTCTGTCAACACCCTGTTATGCTGGCTTGCTGTTTTTTCCAGGGCATCTCCAGGTGTCCCCCAGGAACTGTCCTAACCTACTGCATGGCTCTGCTCTCACCTGTGCAACTGCATACAGTGTGCATACATCTTTGCTTGATTGTTCCTCTTTTTTGTTGAGAAACTCGAGCAACTAAGTTTGCAGCTTAGGCATCACACGTACCATCATAGAAAGGACACAAAGATGGAATAAGCCATCCTAAGAGCTGCAGAGAATTTGTTTTTACAAAAGCTCCTAGAAGAAAGGGAAGAGAGGGATAAATAAAGAAAACTTCTTTAAAATAATCAAGAAAGGCTCGCAGTTAGCCAGTGTTCTCCAAACCTACAGTAACCATAGTGAGCCAAACAAAAGGCAGCAGTAGTAAGTCTTATGTATCCTTGGTGATCTGCTTAAGCAACTTCTTGCTTTTACAGTAAGCCAAAAAAGGGAGAACACATGGATTTGAAGTCTCCTGCAGGATCTATTGAGTGACAAGAAGCCTCCTCTAATGCAAGAAAATGGTCTGGAATGTTCATGCAAAGCAGGACCAGGGGTGGCCTTTGGGATTTTCAGCAAAGGGCAGTGGGCATGGAAGGCTGTACTGTGGAAAAGACAACAGCAGGAGTGGAGTTTGCGTCAGCCTGAGGAGACTGTGGAGGCCTTTTGAAGTGGATGCATTTTAGGAGAAGCCAGCTTGGCAGGGAGCTCCTTGTCCTCTCCTACCAAAAGAGCCTGACATAATCGGCTAGATGGGTTTGTGGTAAACAGGAGAAAGGAAGAGGTGGGTGGGACATGTTGGCATCATGGAAGTTTGATTTCACAAGGGATGGGAACCATCCTGTCCATCCATGGGTGGGGGAACACCCTCTGGAAAGGGATACTTTGCTGCTGCATGTTTCTAAGAGGCATGGACTTTCCTCAGGGCCAGGGCCTGGGAGCTAGGGATTTGTAGAGATCTGGGATAAGAGCCAGACTCTGGATCATCACCACCCACAGAGTGCTCACACATTAATTAGACAGGACAGAGCAAGGTAGAACAATTGTGTCCTTACCCAGGTGGGAAACTGAGGCATGGAAAACAAGAGTCTATACTATTGACATATCTTGCTGTATAGATGCTCCTGCTGATTTTATGGAGGAGGGGTTGTTCTCCCCTCCTGGCACTGCCTGGGCTCTGTTCACAGCACCTGTATTAAGCACCAGCCATTGAATCCAGCCCCAAAGGTTCAAAGCCAGACTGATTTTCAGGTATTTCTCCACCCCATACTTGCCAGAGTCACCTCTCATAACTTGACTTAGCAGAGCAGTTGCCCTAATTCAGCCAAAAGGAAAAAAAAACTTCAGTCCCTGGCTGGCTCCTGCTGGCTGCTCCTGCTCCTGATGGATGAGTGACAATCATTACATCCACAAGGTTTGGTGTCTGCATTTCACCTTGTTTTTCTCAGCTTAAATAAACCATAAGAGGTCTGGCTGGATATTGATTGGCCCTTTTCACGAGGTCCTGTAGCTTATTGCCATTGCATTTTTGCCACAAGTGATTATTGAGGGTGATTTTGGCAATGGCTGCTCCACTTGCACACTGAAAACAGCAGACTGCATTGCTGGCTGTGCCCTGGCTGAGTGACAGCACTGAGATCCACTGGGGATTTAGGGAATATTGGAAAATTCACCTTTCCAATTCTGCTCATTCGGGATCTGGTGCACAGGGCGAGTCAGGCTGGTCAGAGCAGGGAAACACAGGCAGAAGTGGTCCCCACCTGGTGTTATTTGGCTGCTGTGGCCTGCATGGTGTGCACACATCTCCCATCCTCCACTCTGTGCCCCCAGCACATCCCATCCTGGGCACCCTCGTGCAGTGAAGCAGGTGTTCATTTAAACAGGTCACCTGCATGTTGAGGTTTGTTTGCTTTGTTGATAATTGTTACACTGTGATAGAGCTTTGTGTTTATAGTGCAGCTTGTTTTGTTTGAATCACTCAATCCTTCCCATGAAATATCACCACTCCTTAAACACAAATATTTTCAGAGGCATACAGAAAGGAAGAATGGACATGGAGCATCTGAGCTTTGCTTTGGGAGACAAGGCCTTGTTTCTGGACTTTTGATGGAACCCTGAGTCTTTTTCCCTTCTTTGCTTCTCTGAGCAGTAGTTTCAGGTCACAGGCCTGTTGTGAATGTTTTCTTCCAGGAGCTTTCAGGAATTGAATTTGTGTCTAGGTAACCTCAGCTGGGTAGATGACAGATGAGAATGCTAACAGGTTAGTAATAGATGAGAGAACTGTGTCAACAGTAAAATATAAGTCCACATCTCCATTTATATTCTCTCTAAGTCCATAAGTAATACAGGTTTGATCATCAAAAGCTTCCAAAGGCAGAATGTGGGTCTGCTTTTAGGTCTTGCTCATGGACAATTTAAGTACACAGGAGGAAAACAATTCACTTTCAGCCTCTGGAGTAAGTTGCAGATGACTCTACTCGTGCTAGCAAACATTCCTTCAAGGCATCCTTTACTCTGGTACTGTGGCTGGCTGATTGGCCTTGCAGGCTGCAGTTTAAGAGTCCTTGGCATAGGGATAAGCTGGAATGCATCAGGATTTGAAGAAAGATTTCTTTCAGAGCAGTTAATAACATTATCAGCATTATCAGAAGTATTGCAGGGTTTAGTCTTCCCTGAAAGTGTTTGATTTCACATTCTTTATAAAGGTGAACATGGAAGAATCTAAATGTCCATTTTCACTGAAAAAGGAGAAAAATGAAGGTCTAGCCCATGTAGTTCAAAGAGAACCTTAAAAGAGTGTTCCTGTGAAATTAAAAACCTCAGCTATATCATTACTATTGGAACTGTTAGATGATAAAGCACAGATCACAATTCTGCTGATTTTTTTAAGGTTAGGGTTCATCCAGGCACAAATTAATACAAATGCTTCTGATGAGTGTTGCAGCCTTTGAAGTAGCTGGTATTTGTTACAAAACATATTTTTCTAAGCAGGACCTTTCTCCAGTATATGTGTAACATAAAGCAAAAACAAGCATTAAATCCCTTCTGTTGACTATATCACAAGTTAATCTAACCCCTAGTACCCCATTATTGTATTTCATTGAAATGATACCCACCTGTTCTGCTTTACAGCAGCAATAAACTGCAGCAATACTGCATTTTTCATTTGTTATTTATTTATACTGGCAGCAAGGGCTAATGTTTCATCTCTCACCCTTCCTGGTAATTGTGATACAAGGCTCTTTATGGGAAGGCTCATTCCTGTGGTTTTATCCATGCTTAAGAAGAAAAGAAAAAACTCATTCATCAGTGGAATGACTTCCTGGTTAAATGAATGACAATGATTTCTACCTCCCTTTGTAGAGGGTTTGAAGACTTTATTGGCTGATGTTTGGGGAAGTCAGATTTTACATTTTAGAAGGTACCTGGGCTGGAACTCCTTGGTTTAGAGGAATAGACCAGCTTTGCTTGTGAGAAATTACCATTCAACACTGAAACTAATGCCCTGGTAAAAACCTGGGTAGTGTGTCTGCATGTGCTGAGTTACATGTCTGGGGCATGGCTTAATTACACACTGCTTGGCCTGACTTGAAATAAAAGCAACTTCCAGAAGTATGCATGCAATTCCACCTCTCCAAAAATCTCACCCCTGCAAATAGCTGCCCTTCCTGCCTGGATCTGAGGCAGAACCCAGTCCAGCCACATCTCTTTGTCTCGGCAGGATGTCTGGGGAGGTAAGTGCCTGAAGGAAGTGCTTATGCTGTGCCAGGAGATGCTCTACAGGAGTGTGGGTCCCGTGGCATCTGCTAACACAGGCACAGCCTCTGTTGAGCAGGGACTGCCGGGTGCTTTTAGCAGATGTTGTGGTGGCAAGTTTTGCAGTCTAACTAATTATCAGTTGCACTTGGAGCTGGTGGCACTCCTGAGTCTCCTGGAACTCAGGATTTGTAGTGCCTAACCTGGCCCTTTGCAAAGTGCTTTAGTGCACACGGCTGCAATTCCAAGATCCTGGGTCAGATTTTCTTGTCCTCTGTCTTGTCACTGACTTCTTTCCAGATTTGGTGTATTTCTGCTGGCACACAGATGGGGAGTCACTATGCCGTGTATGTGAGGGGCTGTACAAAGCAGAGAGAAGTGCCCTAAGATTCTGCTTGTTGCCTTGCTACTACATAGGCTGGAGCACACTGCTTACTTTCTCATAAAATTAAAATAATCATCTACTTTCTTTATATCCCTAGCTGAAAAACCCTACAGAGATGCTGCACTTCATTAACTACCTACACCTGAGTGCTCCTGCTTTGCTGCTGGCCAGTAAGAAAAAGCTGTTGTTCATCAGGCATCTGGATCCCAAAGGGGAGCTTGAACAAAACAAAATCACTTCCAAGCTCTTCTAATCCTGGCTTTGCCCTTGGGCTGGTGCCTGGGTGCTCTTACCGAGAGGCGAGAGGTGTTCCATGCCTGTTTTTTGCTGGAGTTCACTGCTTCCAAATACCAGAGACTTTTCAGGCTTATTCTAAACAGTGCTTCTTGGCAGAACTCATCTGTCTGCTGATTCCAAGCTCCCTTCTATATGAAATGTAGGGGTGGCAAGCACAGACCTTTGAGTAAGCTGGAAAAGGAAGACCAGGTTTTTTAATCCAAGAGCAGAGTTTGGGGTAGATAAATTCTTTGAACAGAAACACACACTCAGCTCTGCAGGTGAAAGCCAAACCATGTCAGGCACGTCTCACTGTCTCCCTTGTCTCCTGTGCAGATTGAAGAGGGAGGGAAGGCAGATTCCCTGCCTTCCAAGCTTCAGGCTGGTGATGAAGTGGTGAACATCAACGAGGTGGAGCTGAGCAGCTCCAGAAGAGAGGCCATCTCCCTGGTGAAAGGCTCCTACAAGAAACTGAAGCTTGTTGTCCGCAGGTAGGCAAGAACCACAATCATTCCCTGCCTTCCTCCTGCCTCACAGGCCACCCAGACATGCCCCTCACTTCTCCAGCTGGAGGCCTATGGCTTGGCCTAATCTGAGCACAAGTCTTGTTTTGAGCACACAGGCATGAGCCCAAGGGCAAATGCTTGTTCTTTCAGGCAATATTTCTGGGACTCCTTTGTCACTGCTATGTCCAACCTTATGAAACAGCCATTTCTCTTCCACTGCTCCCCTGCCACATGACATTTCAGGATCCCTGTTTAGCGATGTACAAGCAGTCCCATCATCCTCCCATGTGCCTGGGGCTCCCTGTCAAAGGGTAACAATTCTGTACATAGTTCTTACCTCATTTGCTGCATGTTATCACTGTTGCTGTGGCAGCAGAAAGATTTCCACTGGCTTCATCAAGATTTGGAGCTGTTTGGTGTTCTGCAGGTGAGTGATAGGATTTTGAATCAAAGATGTTTGGGTCTGGAATTTGTGTTGTTTATTTTTTTTTAAACCTTAACAGAAATGCTACCTCTGTGTCTTTTGCTGTGGCCATGTCCAGTTTGCTTCTGTGCCAGTTAAGTGATAGCTGGTATAAGTTTATGGAGTGCTCTGTCCTCAAGTTCCACACTTAGCCAAAAAGGAATCTGGGTGAAGATCAGCACAGCCGGGGAGCTGTCTTTACTCAAACAAAAGGTGTCATTTTGGATCACTAAATTGGAATAACTGAGTAACATCTAAGTAGTGATGCCTGAGCTGGGCAGGTATGACCAGCTCAGACACCTTCCTGCTCTCTGGGCTGTATTTTTTGCTTTTGCTGACTCTGGTTGTTTAACTAAAACATCTTTAGGTAACCTTACAGCAAATTCTGAATATTCATATACAGACCTGTTACATGGTTTCTGCACCCATTGGGAGAGGATTTGCAAAAGAAGTTGGTTGCAATTTGAGTGTTTTCCAAAAATAAAATAAAACCATTTTGGATTTGGTTTTTACTTTAAACCATGTAGATTGTAATCCAACTGCACTGACTGAACAAAATGTTTAATTCAAGCTACCTTAGCAAAACTGTGCAAGAAGAACCTGTTTGTTTAGCAATGCAACAGTTTCTCTGCATTTTTTATATTCCCAAAACCTTTCCACCTTTTTCCTCCTCTTTGAAGAGTATGCAAGAGGTTTTGATGTTTTTTTGGTTTGGATTACTATAGTGAACATGAAAAAAATTTGGTTGGGGCTCTTTCATGGCTTCATTCATCACCAACAGAAGGATCAAGCACATTAACTTTTAGAGGTATTACATTCACATACCATTCTCTTGCCAAGGTACTTTATATCCTTTGTGCACATTTAAAGCTCAGTGATAATCCATGCATTTAAAACTGGAAAATTGCAATTAAGAGCTAAGAGCCCGGCCTTCAGGTAATTTGACCCAGTCCCAGTTGACCCTGCAGTGCTGGCATGAAGGCAGCAAAAATCAGGAAATGTGAGGTCCTGCCTGCTCCCTGGGCAGTGGGTCACAAGTTCTTCTGAATTCACTCCATCACCAGAAGTGGCCAGATTCAGCACACTGGCCAGGGTAGAAGAAAATATTTTGTGTCCACTTCTAGAAGGTAAGAAGAGATAAAAGAAGAATTCCAGAGGAAAATGATGAGAAAAGAGGAAAGGAGTGCAGATTACCTCAACCTCAGACAAAATTAGTTTAGCCATTAAGCCAGGTAAAGGCAGCACTAACATGCTTCCCACCTGGGGTTTGGTTGGTTGGAGATTTGCAGTACTACATCATCTGAAAAGAAAGTATTTTTAAAATGCTTGTGGTGCTGATTTTTGTAAATTTGCCATAATGATTGAATTGAAATGGATTAGGGTTGCTTGCTGCAAGTACCAGCAGTTTGAATACTTCCTGGCCTGTTCGAAACCTGAATTTTTCAGTGCTCTCAGTATTCACAGAAACTCTTCCTTATGGGGTGACACAAACTTGCACAGATATGGACTTTACTCCTTAAAAGTCATATACAAACAACAGCAAAGTCTGCTTGGTGTATGTGGTTCTGGCTCTGCAGAGCATATTCCAGGTCAGCATGTTTTTGGAGGTTTAGCTGTTTGTTTTTCAAATTAAAACCTCGGAAGTTCTCTGTAATGGTGTGGTGGTGACACCAACCATCACACCAGACACAAAGCACACATTTTTAAAATCAGATGTATTGTGCCACGGCCCACACAGCATATTCAGATTGATATATAACCTTGGTTTTTATTTCAGGACAAAGGTAAGCTTTTAGTACTTAAAGGGTGAGCCTCTCTGTGTGTTACTAAGCAAAAGTAGATTACAACACCTTGCAGGTCTGCAGACTGGCTGATGCAATGATGTGGTACTTCCCTTGGAATGTCAGAACTGATGTGTCATCATCAGTCTTCATCAGCTCAAGTTTGATTGATCACTGTAATGGAGGGGAAAAGTGGGAATAGTTTCAAAGAAGGAAATATGAAGGCAAAATCAGAAAATTCAGGGCAAGAGAAAAGGCTAAAATAAATAACAAAAAGAAAAATTATCTATCTCACATGACCAGCACCAGAGTACCACAGTCTGCCTCTCACTCCTGTGCAAATGTCCTGCTGTCCCCAGGAGTAACTTGCAGGAGGAAAGACATGAAGTGGTGAATTTATACACTTTCTGCTTCCTTGCTCAGAGACTTAAAGTAGGGCAGAGGGAGAGAATGCTCTAATGAGCCCCAGTGTTAAGGAAATCCTGTGCCTGTTCCCAAAGAGAATCTTTATTTGGGAAATGAATGTTGAACAGTTTTCATGGATGCTCTCTAGCTGCATTTTGTCTTGTCCCCAGCTCAGAAGCCCTCAGTGACAGTTTTCAAATGTTTTGTTTTCTCTGCTTCTTTAGCACAGCTACTCACACCTCCCTTGTTTCAAAGGCTGTTCCCAAAGCCAGGTCCTGCCTCTCTGCCCAATCCTCACTTGTTTTGCCCATTCATTTCCAGGACAATGGACTCAGATATGTGTGTGTTTGCTCATTGCTGTACACCTCAGGCCTGCAACTGGTATGCTCTGAGGGACCTTGCTGACACTCCCACTCCATCGTGCTGAGGCCAGAACCCGCTGGAGCAGGAGCTGCTCTGCAGCCCAGGGAGTGACTCAGTGTGCCTGAATCACTGCTGGCGACAAATGTCTCTCACCATGGGCACGAGAACAACCAGTTTCATCAAGCCTGAGGAATTCACAGGCTGATGCTGGGGAGGTCGCTTTGCTCAGGGTTTGCCCATTTGGAGCAGTCGGTGTGAATCACAGTGGGAAACTGGAGAGACCAGTTTGTTGGATTTTGTAGCGGAAGGTTGGCCTACTGTCCTCAGCAAACTGCCTTACAGAGGTTTTGATACTCAGTTGATCTTTAACCAGGTGGAGGAAAAGCTGTTTGAAAGCTACAGCTACAAAAGAAGTAAGACTTTGCTAGTTTTTTGTGAAATACATCATTATTTTCAACTTGTTTTTTTTTTTTTTCCTGTTGCTTCCTCTCTAACTGCAGTAACCTAGCAGAGCTGGGTGCAATTAAAAAAAGACCCTTTTCAGTGCTACCAGTCTGATCTAATTGTGTTGTGCATGCCTTCATCAGTTGAAGATAAGGCTCAAACCATGGGCAGGGCCTTGTGTGCTTTACATCCCCTACAGTGGCCTGCAGCAGTTGCCAAAAATAGGCTTTTGCACAGGTCAGTGGGCAGGAATGGCTGCAAGAGCATCACACTGTTTACATGGCTGGACATGCAGCGTGTCCATAAGGGCAGCAATTAGGGCAGCCAGGCGTGGTGGCACACGGAGCTGTGCCACCAAGGGGACCCAGGGCTGCAGAGGACGAGTCCCACACACCTTTCCAGCACAAACAGTGCCTGAGCCAAGCCTCCCACAGGCAACTCCTCTGCACTGGAGAGGGCACAGCACGTGCAGTCGTTCCTGTTGAGGGGACAGTGCACTGCAGAGGGATCCAACCTCAGGCTGGGTTAATTAATGCAAAGCTCTATTAATATTTGCTGGGGGAGCAGTAATGAAAAATGTTCTGCAGAGAATTAACAGGGTTTTAGGCCCTTGCTCTGCTCATCCCAATGTGCAAAGGCCCTGCAGTTGTCTTCCAGGGTGTTGTTTTCAGGGTTTAGGCCAGGACAGATTGGGATGTGATGGTGACACTTAAGTTTACAGAGCCAGTGAGACTGAACAAAGCATGAATCTCAAACTAGCTGTGATTTACAGCAAAACTGTTTGCTCCAAGATGCAGATGTGTGTTCTTAGTATATATTCAGTCATTCTGACACCAACAACTGCAAGAAGCCTGTTCAAGTATTATTTATGTGATGAACACACTATTGTAGCAAAGATCATTATTCAGAGTAGTTGATTTTCTTTTTTCAGTGGTAGTGGTTTGTGTCTGCCTCAGGCTTAGCAGTGCCTGTAATTCTTTTCCTTCTCAAAGAACCTCAGACTAAAAATACAAGTCAAATAAAGGAGGAGGGGGGATAGAAAACACCCTCCTTTTCCTGTTGTGCTAAAAACTGTACAAAAAGGAAGGATTAAGCTTATCCTTGGCTATGACCATAATCTGCATGTTTGTTTTCATGCTTCCCTACAGATTCCCTGCATCACTTGGGTTATTTGGGTAATTCTCTTGGTACATCCCTGGTCCTGGGCCCCCTTGCCTGAACGATGAGACCTGGGGGAGATGCTGGGAGTGAGAAGGTGCTGGGCTGCATGGACCTCCCGTGGCCAGTGCTGCGTTTTCAGACAGATCTGGTTCTAATCAACTCGTTTAAACACCTCAGTGGCAAGATCAGGAATTAAACTCAGACATCCTGAATACTTGCACTTATGCCATAGCTACAGATCTTTTCTTGGTTTGGCAGCAAATTACTATAACTAAGGTTTTAGGAAAAAATACAGGAGAAAAGTCTTGCACTCCACCTGATAAATGACCCTATGGAGGTGTCGAAGGGCTGGAGGAAGATGTCAGCACGGCTGACATCTGCGGCTCAGAGCTGATTCAAACCCATGGAAATCAGTGGAAAGATTCCCACAGACTCCAAAAGGCTTTGGCTTAGACCCTCACTGAGCAGTGATTTCCCTCATTGACCAGGAAAAAATGGGCTATTCCTGGAGAGAGGGGAAGCTGCTGGCATTTTTACAAAAAGACAAGTGCCAACACAATTCTTCAAAGAAGTCTGTCCACTAATCCTTTCCTCTTATGACACTAATGTAATTTTGTGCCGTATTTGACAGTGTGCCAAAAAATTGCATCGAATAAATCCAAGTTTTGTGAATGAAATGAATTGGAATTGGTGTTGGCCCACGCCCCGCTCTGCAGCAGTGCAGGAGAGTCTTCCCAAAGAGCTGCTCTGTGGTGTGGTTGGGTTTTGTTCAGTGCTGATGACAGGGGGAACAGCAGAAAGGAAGGCTTCATGCACAAGGAATGTTTAAGACTGACAGCTTAGAGGCCAAAGCTGGCATTTGAGGGCTGGCAGGGTGGTCTGTGCCTAGTGCTGGTTTCTGTTTGTTGTGAACTCCTCCTGAGCTTTCCAGCGTGCCCCTGCTCATGTCTCCTTGTGTCTCAGCTCTTTCAAAGTGCATCCCTGCTAAAAAAATGAGCCTTTGGTTGGAGTCTGCAGCTGCTCATGTAATTCCAATAGGTGTGACCAGCCAAAGCCCACCAGGGGCCTCACCCACTATTTGGATGGGATTTCCAAGGCCTGTACACCCTGTGCCCAGATAAGGAAAGGCCTTAACATTTCCTTGTGTCTTGGATCAAACTGGTCAGTCTTTAATATCTCAACATCAGTATTTTCATAGAGAAGTTTCCTATGCATTCATCGAAATGTTTGCAGTTCCTGTCTCATTAGGAAGGGCCAGACAGCTGAGAGGTGAACAGAATTTAATTTTTAAATCACTGGCAAATCCTTATTGTCTAGGACTTAATTAGCTACAGCTCAGGAATTATAGGGTTTTAGTAAATGTGAGGGAGCTCTAGATACAATTTTTGAATAAAAGAAGCTTTTAGATCACTGATAGGTACAGTAGGCAAATGCCTTGGAAAGAAATAAATGCCATCCACCATGATGTGTTATGGTTTCTGGGATGTTACAGACTGACCCCTCAGCTGAAGCTGCATTAGGAACCCAGGAATTTCCAGCCACTACCATTCCAATTAGCTGCTCCTCTCGACCTGTGCTTGTGGATTAGTTTGCCTTCTTCACACAATAATCAGCCTGGGGTTGGACTTGTCAGCAAGTGACTCTGGAAAAGCTGGGAAATTTCTGCCAGTGCCCTACAAAGTACTTTTTACAGCGTGAATCTCCTTTTTTTTTCGAATTTCCCAAGGATTAGGTTGGAGCTGGATCAGATCACAATAGTATGAAAACTCAGACATACATGCATTCTCCCAGCACTCCCTGCATTTTTCACCATCTGGGATGGTGTCTGGGGTGACCTTTAGTCCACAGGGCAAATACTTGGACTGGACAGGAGTTCTGGTTACCTGTCCAGGTGCAGAGGGGTGCAGGGTGACATCCTCAGTGGGCAGCTGCAGGGAAAGCTGAGGATAGCTGCATTTCATCATCCCTGCTGTAAGGAGCTGCAGTTGCATGGGAGCTGACTATAAATAAAGATTTATAAGGGGTTTCTTGGCTGGGTGGCATTGATGTGGACAGATGTACATGTGTACACCACCATAGCCAGGTTAAATATTTAGTTTCTCAGCTACTAATATAAAATGATTTCACAAAATCTTTTCCTTGTTTTTCCTGCTTGATCCAAGGTTTCCTCTGAAAGGGAGGTGGGGTCAGGAGAGGTTAATGAACACTGATGTAATCCTACTGATATAAATTGTGTTTGCCTGGATTTACTTCAGCTAAACAGATGTTAGGGTGTAGTGATTACTGTAACTCCTTTACGTTTTTTTATGAATGGGCTTGTACAGGTCATCCAAATCCCTTGGTATTATTTCTCCCTTAGGGCTGGATACATGGAATATCTCAGGCAAAAGAACAATGAAGAGCAGACACTGCACAGACAGTATCAAATGGTCTTTTATATGCACAACTCTTCCTGTGTGTAGCGCAGAGCAGCCTGACTACCTCACCCAAACACAGATGGACAAAGAATATAGAACTTTTTCTTTCCTAATCCCCATTTCTTCAGCTTCCTGCCTGACTTTGGCATTAGAAGGGAGGCAGCGCTGATCTTCAGTGCATGTATGTACATTTTTAGGTAGGTTATACCTGCATAATAAACCATAACATTTTTTTTCTGATTGAGAATACATAAGGAAATGAAAATCAGAAATAGTGGTTAAAAAATACATGTTTCAGGAGCTGAAAAGAGACTGTTAGCTCAGCTCAGAGTTACCACTTAGACTTTTGTGTTGACCAGGCTTTTAAAAATGATTACTGTTGTCAGGTGAAATGTCAGGGGGTGAGTGAAGGCATTCAAGAAGCTAACCATGTGGAAGAGGATGATGTATTTCCTTTACCTGAAGTAAAGAGGACATTGGAGTAGAGAAAACGTGGTAAAAAGTGTGGGTGAGATTGTGAATGTTTTGATTTTATAGCCATGCTGGAAAAGAGAATTATTTAGGGTTAAATGGAAATGTAATTGTGTGTTTTGTTTGGCCTGAAATGAACAGTTTTGCTTCTGGTAGGAAAAGCATGTTAATTTAATATATTTAATGTATATTTAATGTATGTTTTCAGCTTTCTCTTGGAAGTTAATGCAGCTTGGCTGGGTATAGAGCACCTGAACCTCCCTGACTGCATTAGTCTGACTTTCTCTGTAGCAGGATGCACCCAGTGGGTTGAGGGCCATGTGCTTTTCTGGAATTATTTCCATGGACTTCATCCAGTGTCCACAGCCTTCTCCTGTGGCATTTTTTTCAGCCCTGCAGTTGATTGCTGAGCCCCAATTTAGGGACCAACATCCCTGCTACACCTCTCCTCCACCGTGTTTATCCCCCAGCCTTATCCCAATTACATTTTTCAACTGCAATTTGAGGGGTGAACTTTGAGAGAAAAAACAGATAGTTCCTGGCCGGCCGAAAACACTTTTTTCTTGATTATAGTTTCTTTTCTCCTCTCTCCCCGCAAAGCCCAGTGTTAATTACGAGGGGCCAAGCCCCAATCTGCGGGGAGCCGGGGCAGAGCTGACTGGCACTTTCACTCAGCACATTCCCCCTTTCCTCACGGTCTCTGCTCCTGTCTGTCAGGCCTGCTGACGACTGCTGGGTAGGAGGGCAGTAATCTGAGCTGCCTGTGCCGAGCGAACCTCCTGCTTTTTCCTGCGGGATTAGCGCCGAGGTGCCTGTGCGCGCAGCACCTGTATCTGCGGCTCGTTAGCGCCGTGCCTGCGCGCCGCGGCTCCGCGCTCCGAGGCGGCGCTGCCCTTCCCCGCTGCCGCCGCCGCGCTCCCCTCGGGCGGGATGGGGATCCCTGAGCCTGCCCCTGCGGGCTCCGAAGGTAAGCGGCCTCGGCGCGGCCACGGCTTCGTGCCCGGCCGGCAGCTGCACCGCGCCGCGGGGCTGGGGAGAGCGGAGGAAGGACTCTCTCTGTCCTAAACCTCACGTGCATCGTAAAGTTCAGAGCAAACGAGTGTTCTTGCAGCGTCGGGGGGCATTTCTCGGCCGCTGTTTTAAGCGAGCTCTCAGCAAATAGGGAGCCGGTGCTGCGCCGGCGCTCAGGGTCTGTCGCTGGGAGGCTCTTGGGCAATCCGAGCAAATCTCTCAGACTTCAGGCTAGAAAAGTGCCAGGAGCTCACAGGAGAGGTGAATCTGGGAGAGCTTCCAGAGCTGTGCAGCATGTTAGCATCCCTACCCTCGGTGTTCAAGGGTAATATCAATGCCATGCACTTGGGACACAGAGTCTTCGTGAGCAGAGATTCTGACCCTCGTCTGCACCATGATTTTAAGGTGCAGTTTACAGTTTTATAGTCTGGAAGAATCCATGCTCAAGTTCGTGGCACTCTTCTTGGCCTTCACCTTTTATAAGTTGAGAGTCAATTAAAGTGGGTGGCAAACCAGACCAACGCTTTACGTCACTGTTGGACAGAGATGGACCAGCCCCACAGTCTGGGATATGCTCTTGTTTGGTCAATATGGCAACATTGGAGGGAGCAGAGAGAGGATGTGAAAGAGGCTGGTTCGTGAGCAATGGCAATTAGTACAGCTCCAGTGCTGGCAATCGCTGTAGCTCCAGTTGGGCCTGCACAAATTTGCATTCTTTGGTGACCTGTTGTATATTGTACACACACCTATCCGCCTTTCTAGATTGGTCATGAATCATAAAACTAAGTTCATTGAACTTGGATTTGATTTTGAACATTTTCTGACACATGAACTCCTTTAGTAAACCCATTAACTAATCTTTAAACTCATTAGCTGCTTCATTGCTATTAGGATATTTTTAATTTGATGTTTGTTTGGAGTTGTTTTATCTTTGAGTACGGGCCAAAGCTTTAGCTGTGCACTTCAAGGGAAATTGTAACTGGTTTTTCATCTAAACTGTAGTGATCCATTGTGCTTAGGGAAAGTTGGCAGTGCAGGTCAATGCAGTTGTAGTGGTGCTAGTGCAATACTGGGGCAAAAATAGTGGGCATGGGGGTATCCCTAAAGATTCCCGAGGCAGCGGAAGGAAGAGGTTGTTTTACAGCACAAATCCCATCACACTGCTGCCTGGCCTGATGCCTGCAGGGATGAGCATGTTCCCAGACTGCAGCAATGAGAAGAACCTCCCATCTGAAATTTGAAGAGATGCCTGAATTAAAGAGATTAGGTGGTCACCCCCTTCAAGCAAATTGAAAAAAAATCGTCTTGGGCTGATGCTACTGTTTTCTCTGGTGTGCTTTATATTGTGTTAAAGTGAAGGCTTTTGGATGCCTATAAAGGGCTAAAGGCAATACCTCATAGAAACCCAAGTGGCTGAAGAATTACCAGATATTAGCATTTACCTCAGTTGCCAAAGCTTGGATGTTTTTTTCTGCCTTTCATAAATTACAGCCTGCAGGGACCATTTAGTAATAAATCGTAGCAACTTGGCTTTTAGAGGGTAACCCATGTACAAGGCACTTCAGGTCTGTGCCAGCATCTCCTTTGTTCAATAAAAGTAACAGCAGGAATTTGATTAAAGACTGATAGAAAAGACAGGGAGGGAGAAACATAGGAAAGATTAAAGAAAGAAAGAGCCACCTGGAAACTTCATTCCTCCTTTATTTCTAACTTAAGCTTGTAAATACCAAATCTAAACCACTGTGTGTGTGAGAGGGAGGGAAAATTTCCTGCATGCCTACACAGAAAAGACTGCACATGCAGCCACCCAAACAACTTCTAGCAGAAGTCAGATTCTTTCCTCCTAGTGAAGGCTTCCTCCAGGTCTGCATTGGAAAGAAAAGAAACTAGAAAATATTATTATCCCCATTATCCCCCCCGGTGCTCTGGGAGGACAGCATTTGGGAGGGTCAGGTGAGTCCCATCCCTGAAGAGAGTGGCGCTGGCTTTTGGGCTGAGCCTGCCTGGGAGCAGGGAGCACATTTCCCAGGCTGCCTCGGAGCAGCCCTGCAGCTCGGCACAATGCGATGGCCAGCTGCACACGGCCAGCCCTCAGCATCTGCCCCTTTGTCTCCATCATCCTTGCTGTAACACCCCCCAGAAAAAGGAAAACCCTGTGACTCCAGCAGCCAAATGCAAATTAGCCCCAAAGAGCCCCGTTTTGTGTGATCAGCAAGCGACAGGCAAATCACATTCAAATTCCTCACTGCAGAGCCAGCCCGGCTGTTGTTTGGGTGTAGGAGACCAGAACGCTGCCATTAAGTGTCCAACGGGAGTGAGGGTGCATTTGCCTTAGCCTGGCTGTGCTGGGAGAGCTTTGCTGGGAGTCAGAGGCACGCTTTGGTTCCCAGGTGGGATTTGCAGGGCACAAAAGAGGGAGTCTGGGACCGTGAACTCCCCGGGAATGGGGAGTTCAACTCTCAACAAGGTTTTCCATACTATGGGGGCTCTTGCAGGTAATCTTGCCCTACTGCAGCCTAGATGGAGCAGCAAGGCAGAATCCTGTGCCTGAAGGTTTTGCTGCATTTGGTGTCCCTTTGACATCTCTGCTTCTTAAATCATGCTTTCTTCCACGTGCCACTTCTCTTAGTCCATCTGTACATTGGTTTCTCTCTGCTCACTTTCTCTCATGCTTCTCAGCTGTTTGTAACACCTATTGGACAGTGAATCCTTTTTGGCTGCGGCCTTGGCTTTGAACTGTGTTCCACTCAAGTGGTTAGGATGCGATGATGTCTTCGCAGCCAAGAGGATCTCTCTGCCTCGGTCCAGCCTTCCCCACCTCAAGCCCTTACCCCGACGGCTGCTGCCTCCCCTGTCCCGGGAGCAGGAAGATGCCCAGCCCTGCATCAGCGTCTGGATCAGGCCCTTCGGTGCTCTTTTCTCACTCCCAATCAGACCACGACAAGGACGCAGAAACAGACCCGGCCAGCAAACCACATTCTCCTAGGCAGTGAAACTCTCAGTACCGAAATCCCGTATCCCGACAAGATTTATCTTCCCGCTGCTCCTCACATCCCGGCCCGGGCACCTCGGGGAGAGGCGAGGGCGGCGCGGTGTCCCGGGGACAGGCCGCCCTGCGCCGGGGCCACGTCCCGCCGGAATGTGGGGAATGCGAATGGCATGCTTGAGTGGACGGCTTCAGAGCCGGGCGCAGGGATGGCTCTCCTGCCATCTGTTGTGAGCCCCGCGGGCCCATAGCAACAGCGGCTCAGGAATGGGGCTGCTTTTTTTTTTTTTCTTCTTCTTTTTTTTTTTTTTTCTTTTTTTTGGTAAAGAAATTCTTCCCGACCCTCTTCCCCGCTCCTGCATGTGCACACTTATGAATAAGCGGGAACGGGGCTGGGCGTGCTGAAGGAGAAAGGGCCTTGTAGAGCTCAGCTTGTGTTTGGTTTGGGGAGGCGTTTTTTCTTTCTGCACTGGGGCATGAGCCCATGTGTGTAACTTATTGTCAATTGCCAAAATCTTGTTCTATTCAAATCAAGTGTGAACCTGTGTTTGCCATGAGGTCAGTAAAGTCTCCAGCAGATGTACAACCACTCGATTGTCCTCAATGAAACAGAGATCACTTCTGTCTTATTATTACAAGTACCAAAGTTATAAGTGATGTAAATAATCCCAGTGGACTGATTTGTTGTGCCCATAAATTTTCTTCTGGCCCCAGATCTCTTCTGTCCATGGCTGAGGAGTTTTGCTGCATCATGAAGTGGTGGGACTGGATTCTCTGAGGTTAGAGGTAGCTCGGCATCACTGGTGGTACTGAGAGATACCAGCTTGTGTTCCAGGGAAGATTTTGCTACATAAGAACTCTGTTTCCTGTTCACCAGTGTGAGGTGGCGTGACATGGGAAGGGTTAGTGCTAAAAGAACCTTTATTCTGTCAGAAGGAGCAGGAACAGACTTCCTGTCAGTCTGTCTGAATGGTTTTACTCCTTTCTTTCCTCTGGAAATTCCCTTCTGAAATGCAGATTTCTTTTCTCCCCACACCTTAACCTTTTTTTTTCCTGCTGTCAAGCAGCTGAGGCCTCATTCCTGCAGATTGCTCAACCTCTCACTGTGACTCAGCAAGGTGGATTGTTTTTAAGTGTTTTAATTCCTTTAATATGAGGATTTGTAAATTGCAAGTTTACATGAGTGTTTCAAGAGGTTTGACGTGAGACATTCAGAAGTTAGGAGTATTTAAATTTCTCAAACAGTATATTGGTTTCTTTTGTATTCTTTTAGTATTTTATTTCTATGCCTAACAGCATGCAATAAATACCAAAATTTGCAGACAAGCCTCCATGGACAAGAGGGAATCATGGAACTGGCAGTTTCATGCCCTTTGCAAGGAGATGTCATGAAGAGGAGAGGGGAGGAAACCCAGTAGTTTTCTCCTCAGTGCTCAGGGCTGTGTTTGAAGCTGGGCATGCAGCTACAGTGGCTTGATCACAGGGAGCAGGGTATCATTTCAGTGAAAGCTGATATGTACAGGGAGGAGGGATAAAACTCTCCCTATTACAGGTATTTATTATCACTTGACAGCTGTCAGTTTGCAGTAGGGGATTTGCCTTCCTGTCAGCTCTCTGAGAACCAGGTATATTTGCCCAAGGTTGTAGAGAAGGATAGAAATGCTGCTTTCAAGCACAGGTATCATTTAACTGTGATAAGAAGGCAGGTAAAGCATTTCTTCTGAAAGACGGCTGTAGAGAACAGGGGAGTAAAGTCTTTCTGGCCCTACCCAGATGGGAAAAAACAAGTCATTAAAATCTGATACCTACCTGCTTTTAATGAGAGAAATGTTGTTCGAAGAAATAATCTCAGTCCTATCACCACCGAACTATTTTCAGGAGCCATTAGCCTTTCACCTCCTCATATGTTTTATCTCTTACTTTTGATCTCATTCAGGGAAAACGGCAGTGCTGCTGCAACCAGAGATTTGGGCTTTAATCAGGAGCTTACTCAGTCATAGCCGTGCTCTTTGCAGCCATCCTTCCCAATAAACGACCCTCAAAAAACCATGGGGAGTGGGGTGGAGAAAGCAGCAATTCCAATCAAGCACTTTAGTTGTGTTTAGTTCTTCACTGAGCCAGTATGAGTGTTCTTAGGGGGTTCTGCAGTGCTCCCTTCCTCTTTAGCCTCTTTTCTCTCCCCAGGAACTCTTGCACAGCTGCTGGGGACAGGAAACTGTGAGCTGCCAGCCTGAACTACAGGCACAAGGCAGCTGGTTTTTTGGCTGGAAAAACCAAAGAGCAAGAGCCAGCTGTGGAGGGATGCTCTGAGCTGCACTGAGCAGTCACAAGCTCTGGCTCAGTTTAACTGTACCTCAGCATCAGCTTGTGTCTTTGCTGAACTCTCTACCTGAAAGCTATTCTAATGTAGAATAAGATCCTTGATCCAGGCATGGATGCTTCCACAATCCCCCAGCTGGAAGGGAAAGAAGCCAAGTTGGGTGGTTTTGGTTTTAGACTGTGGGATCAGCAAAGGAAGGCTGTAGATGACTGAGGGCTATTAAGGTTCAGTCTCATTCTCTCTTCAGTGTTTATCACACATTTTGGTTTTTTGTACCATTCAGAATAACATTTCAAAACATAACCAGGAATGCAGGCTTAAGTCTGCTGAGACAAATCTGTGTTGTCTGCCTCATCCTGCCCAGGAGCTCACTTCTCCCTATAAAATGTTGCTGCTGTTGTTGCTGTTCCTACCTTGCAACATGTCTCCAGAATCATCAATGTTCTTCAATATTTTCTGCCTCGGCTACAACATGTTGCATTGGATGGTCTTTGATGTAGATTTTTTCCCTTGCATCTGTTAAATTCAGACTGGGATCTATTTTAATGCCAGCCCAGTTTTATTTCAAAAGTTACCCATCATCAGTACATAAGGATAAACAGACATGAGTGAAAGAAGAATGTCAATTATGAATGAGATATAACACATACACATTTATTTTGGTGCAGCTTATCCATATTTATTTCTTCTCTTTATCTATGGATATCAAAAGCACCAAAAAATGCCAGGAATGCCAGATCCCATTGAAGTTCTCCTGACGGGACATTCAGAGCAATCCACGGCAGCAGCTGTACTGGCTATTTATCCTGAAGCAGAAAATTGTACATGGCCTGGGACAATGCCCGACGTCACCGACCGACACGGGGGCCACGTCTGTCACGGTGGGAACGGTCCCTGTGCTCCCCTGGGCTGTTTGTGTGCACAAGAATCATGCTTATCATATTGCTGTAACACAGCACTTTGCATCTAATTTAAGCAATACTGGGCTTTTTGTTTGTCTCACGAGGTCTAACCCGGAGACAAAAGCCGTGGTCCAGCCTGAAGGTTATGAGACATTACCAGACATTCATGTTCACACATACACGCTCAGTCAGAGGAATTTATGGCCATTACCATGTTCTCTAATGAGTACAGAATGAGACCATTACATATTCACATAATTAGTTTGACAGATTTTCATTTAAATATAAAAAGACTTCTAGTCTTCAGAGAACAAAAGGAGGGGTTTGTTTCCAGGGTAGTTTTTGACTCGGCTTTGCTAGAGCAAGAGGTTGGGAGTGACAACTGAGGGGAGACAATTTAGTGTGAATAATTCTCAGCTTTTGATTTCATGTTGCCATTTCTTTGCTGCTTTTCCAGTTCCCCTGGAGCACCTCGAGGAGAGTTGTGTGATGGGGCCTTTCAGGTGCAGCCAGGAAAGCCCAAGTGATATTTTTTGTTCTTGGATATTTGAGCATCAGAGAAAAAGATGTGGCTTTTCTTATTAATTTAGTTAGAGTGATTTCTCTTTGGAAAGGTTATCAACAGCTCACCAGTTTACTCTATACCTCTTCCCATGCCTTTTTCACACCTCTTTTACCTGTGGTCACTTGTTCTTCAGGTTATTTCTCTTTTTGTACTTCAAGTGAACTGTTGGCATCACTTCAGCAATGGTTTTCCTGAATTGGTTTGGATATGCAGCTTCTTCAGGCATTCATAGAGGAGCACTTGCTTAATTTAATGTCTGGGTTTTAGAGGCCACATGTTGGCCTGGTCATCTCAGCACGATGACACAACATGTGACACTTTCCAAGCAAGAATTCTTAAAAGTCAACATGAGGTATCCTCCAAAGACCCATACATCCAGTGTATCCAAAGCAAAACTCCTTGGATTATGGCAGATTTGGATTGCTTTAGGCTTGGATTATACAATAGTATAACTGAGTAGTGCCCTTAAACCATGTAAAGTTCCTTTGGTTCATAGTGTGTGTCTGTGGGGCCACTCCCCTTTGTGTAACCAGCCCATGTCCTTATCAGAGCTGACAACATTTGTTCCTACACAGAATTTACACGCTGGGAGGCAGGACTAAGTGCACAGCTACTTTATTTACACATCTAAGTGCCTCTTGGATGATGCTGGTAAATTCCAGGACGCTTGAGGTTCCCTATGACATTTCAAAAAACAGCTTTTGTGCGAGATCTTGAACAAAATCCACACAGGCTCAGTTGTGACACTTTCCAGCCCTCCCTTTAACTGGGAAAAGCTCAGGGCCCACTTGTCCTTTGGAATGTCCCATCCCAGGATTTGTGTGCCATACATTGTGCCCAGCTGAGAGTAGGGAAAATTTTATTCACAGTTGACATGTAACCACACTGTGGAAATAGAGCTGTGAACTTGTAGAAAGCACAAGACATTTTGCCACTTCCACACGCTAAATCCTCAGAAGGGCCTTATATTCATCACCTGAAAAATCCCCCTGTCTTGTTCTTCCTGGACATTGCTGGGTAAAAAGTGACCTTTTAAAAAGTAACCAAGTGCAAATATAGCACATTTGTGTTTCATTCAGGATCCAAGCACTTTTATTCCATGTTTTTTAGCTCTGTCTTCTTTGTCCAGCATGGACTTTTTAGAATGATGGCATGAAAAGGAGTTTGAGCTTAATGATGAATTAGTGCTATTGGAATTTGAACTGCTCTTGTTTTTCAAGTTATTCTTATCAGAGAGGCCTTGTTTCTGGAAGGGGAACAGCGGCGGCTCCGTTCAGTAAAGCTGACAAAGCAGGAAATGATCACCAGCCCTTCACAAAATCCTAACTGAACATTTACTTAGAGCCACAGTGGGAGAGACCCAGACCCATAAATCAACCTATTAAACCTTCAGACACGAGTTTTTGGAACCTCCCAGGCATTTCTTTTTCCTGCTACTCTTAAGAAGTCTTTTAAAGGCACAAACTTCATGATGTCATTAAGGACATGAGCAAGTGATGTTGCTCCAGGCCTGGAATCAAGGCAGTGGGTGACCTTACCCATCCAGGAACAAATCCTAGCAACTTCAGCCCTGGCTATTTATTAGACATAAGCACAAGCTGACCTGGGGTGCCAGTTTATCAGGCAGGAGAGGTGGTCATGTCTGTGTAGAAAGGGTAGAATCCCTTGGACTGTTTTAAGAAGGTCTGTGCTGCCTTTTATGGCAGGGTGTGAAGTTTAAGCCTAGGCTGAGTGAGTGGCTGAGGGGAAGCATCTATCCTGATCCATCTATCCAGAGCCAAGCTATCATCTTCTCACAGTCCAGTTCTGCACCGTGGAGGACAAGAGGCATTTTGGTGTGCCTGAAATGGAGCCCTTCAATAAGCCCTGTGTACAGTGTTAATATGTGGGAGTACCTTGTGCCCTGCAGAGACACAACAAACCCTTCAGGGGAATTGGGGAATGTTTAGGGGGAAAGAAAAACATAAACTGTCAGCACTCAACATTTAAATTTGGGGGTAGCGCAGCTAGTATTATTCCTCACTATTTAATCCCCGTGGAAGATTAAGGAAAGGATAATTAATATCTGCTGTTAAAAAATCAGCAGTATACTTCTTCCCTCATAGACAACATTAAACTAAAGGCCTGTAGTTACATGTGTAAAGCCTGATTAGTAGGTGTGCAACTATTAGAGGGGCAGGATGCCTGGGTATCATTTCTGCCTGTGCCACATACTCACTGTGGGATGAGAGGCAAGATGTTTACTGCTGTGTATTTCCATTTCTCTGTGCAGGCAGTATGTGTGACAGCCCTTCCTAAGGCAAGGGATGTTGTGAGGCTTGATTGCCATGTGTGGTGTGCTTTGCAAAATACCCCACACCACTGAAGGTATGAAAAGGCAATTAAAAGAAAAATATAAGGTCTTTCTCTCTAATTTTCAGAGGAATGTCTTTGTACTTTTGGTTGCTGTAACCGCAGCCCAGATTTTCCTGCTAAGTAGATGGTGAGAACTGCTTCTTAGAAAAGAAAATATCGCCTTGCTCAGCTGCAGTCACCCAAGAATGAACCTTTGGTAGCTAAAAAGAGGAACAGATTCTTCATCATGCTCCCTCCCATCCAAGGCTTGGAAGATGGGGCTCTGCTCACAGGCCCAGAGTATTCCTTCATCTTCCTTCTTCACCTCTGCCTCAGTGACTGAGCAGTTATTCTCTCTGTGGGATGGGGCTGCCACCATGAGCACTACAAATTTGGCTCACAATTCCAGTGCCTCTGAAAGCATGGGTAATAGAAACCCCAGGTGCCTGTAGCTCTCCCTAAGTATGAGAATATATAGGATGCTGCTCTGTGCTCCTGTCATCCCAATAGTCCCTTGGCTGAAAGTTTTGCTGCTTAACTTGAGCTCTCTGCTGGAAATCACTTTCAATTCCAGCATTTTGCTGTTCTGGAGGATTCTGCAGTGCTTCTGAGTGCAGCACTCACAAAATTCCCCTGGAATAAAGAACACATGACAAAGAACCATAAAGGAGGTACCATAAAGCAATTTGTCTGGAAAGGGGAGGCCAGAGAAACTCAGCGTTGTGCCTTGCTTTATATCTTTGCAGTTGAAGATAAATCATAAGCCAAAGGGCTGGAAACTCTTTTACAGCTGGTGGTGTGGGAATGGATGTGGGAGGGTGTGGGCACATGTATGGCTTCCGAGTAAATCAAAAGGGAGCTAGCTGTGCTGAGACAAAACCAGTGAGGAACAATGTGGAGTTTGGTTTTGCTCTGCAAACTGGCCATTTGTCTCTTGGGGCATTTTGTTCATTATGTAATTTACATGCACGAGGCCAGCAAGTCACAAAAAGCAAGTTGCAGCTCAGATAGGTCTGTTGATGGAAGTAGGGAAGCGAGAACCTCTTCCTCTCCCTATGCTGTTTAGGAGGACAGCAGGAAGTGACTGACTGACCCTGTGAGTGATGGTGCAGCTTGAAGAGAGCTGAACAGCCAGAGCCTGAGCATCAGGAAGACTTTTTTCACTGAAAGGATTGTCAAGCATTGAAATGAGCTGCCCAGGGAAATGGTGGAGTTACTGTCCCTGAAGTGTTAAAGAAGCAGCTGGATGTGTCACCCAATGCCATGGATTAGTTGACAAGGGGGTGATCAGACAAAGATTGTTCTTGATGATCTTGGTAGTCTTTTCCAGCCTAAATGATTCATTCTATGATGACATTGCTACACAGCACATCCAGCCTGGGATGTGTGTGGGACTTAAGGAAACCTTTCCAAAGGCTTTTGCCTCACTGACAAGATCAAATACTAGAGGAAAAGGAGGGAGAAACAAAAGGATGGACTGGGAAATGCAGCAAAGTCCCAACAGGAGAAGTGGCTGATAAAATCCCCCATGCATGTCTCAGCTCAGTTTCCATGGCTGGGGGATCTTCTCTTCCTTCTGCAGGATTGCATGGCCAGCCCCTCCCTCATGGCTGCCGTGGGACTAATCAGACAGTAAGGATTGCTCGTGTGAGTAAAGCTTGCAGGCCTGAGCTGCCTGCCGAGTGCTGCCCACACTCCTGTTTATTCTTTCCAGCACTGATCTGGGGCATGAGCAGAGCACTGCTTTCCAGGGCCCTGAACCTTTTCGCAGCAAACAAAATGTTAATTTGAGCTGTGTCTTACGACCTTGTGACCCACAACATGCTCTGGGGTGAAAGGTGCTTTGTTCCTTGTCCCAGTTTTGTCAGAGTCTCTGAGGGACGGGCAGTCAGATAATGGACACTGGTCCAGCAGTGTCAGCTGTACTTGGTGCTAATGGCCAATCCTCAGTTTCAGTTTTAGCAGGTGGCAGGCTGGAAAAACTCCTTTGCAATGTCCTAAAACTTTTTTTACAAAGCTTGGTCGACTTCATGAGTTGGTTCTTGTCCGGAGGATCAAATCTAGTCCTGCAGTGTTGGAGTGAGATTAAGACCAAACATTTTACAAGTAAGTGAGTAGTGCCCTGCAGAGATGTGTGCTGGATGCAGGAATCAGGACTCTGGCTTAGAATTATTGCTCATTGTTATCTGCATGGTTGTATCTCATACAAACAGGTGGGTTATGAACCAGCAATGCTTGCTGCCATAAAAGCAGAGCAAAATCCGAGCCAGGCCCTCAGGTAGCAGGAATCTCCAGGTATGGCATCAGGAGGTCAGTCAGCATCAGCCCAGAGGGCATTACAGCAATCTTCAGGAATGATTCAGCAAGTCGCTGCTTACTGCTGACAGAGTGTATTGCCTGTGAACATTTATGTTATTAGTGACATTTCATGTGAGACCACTTCTGAAAACTGACATTTTGCCAAGCATGCTGGTGGGTGACGAACACCAGTAGCTCCAGTTCTGTGCTGGTCAGAGATGGTGTCACTGCAGCCTTCCTCTGCAGTAGTCCAGACACAGGAGATCCCATTGCACTCCCAGCTCTGCCCCTCAACTCCAGGGTGGCACCAGAGTTGTGCTTCACTTTTGCCTAAAGAAAAGACCTAACAGCTGAGCATCTTTTTTTTCATAGTTAAGGTGTATGTAAGAGGGTCTTGCTTTAATTTCAAAGTCATTAACATATTTCTGTCATGGAGGTTAACAGACATCTTTCTTCTGACTCACCACTCTGTGGGGGGGGGGGGGTGGTGAATGAGAGTTTGTAACAAATAGCTTTTTTAAAGGATGAATAAGGGCTCCTAGTTACCATAAGCTGCCTAAGAATTCTGAAGGATCTTATCTTTTTAATGAAAATGACTCTTGTTCAAATCTGCTAGCTTGGAGTTCATGTTGTCACATTTCAGGTTCCTTACCAACCTTTGCTCTTAGGGGCTAGCATTCCGAGCTGGATTCACTACAGATCAAATTTGCTTGTTAAGAAGATTTTTATTTTTCAGTGTCACTGCCATCCCAGCTTCCCTCCAGGGAAATGAAGAGTGCAGTGTAATAGCTGCTGCTGGGATTGCTTGCTGGCAGTCACAGTTCATGCTGAAGGGAGGTGGTATGTGGTGATGCTTCCATAGTAAAGTTTACAACAGTTTTCCAGGAAAGGAGTACACTGGTTGCCTTTAGGAAGATTACACTGTGATGATGTGCAGCTCTGCTGCTCTTCTCAGTTCCTGAGCTCTGCCTCAGGATACCCAGGCAGATACCCAACGTTTTGCTAGTTCCTTCTTCTAGAGTAAGAGAGGGGAACGGGGTAGAGACTGGAAAGAGGATCCTTGGAAGCTGTCCCCATGTTACACCCTGGCATTAAAATAAAAAACCCAACAAAAGTCCTTGACTTGACTGCCAGCCTGTATGTTTTAAGGTTAGGGCAAGCAGGATTCCTGATCAGGGCCTGATCTCTAACAGTACTAATCACCTGCTTTTATCACCTGACACAGGCACAGGACAGGAGAGTTGTAGGGACATCTTTCCCTAAAAGAAGGGGCAGTATTTGTTCCTGAGGTCAAGGGACCAGCTTGCCTCTGCCAGATTGGAAGCACAACCTTTCCAACCAGTTTGTCAGCTCAATTGTTTAGCAGCCTGCTTTGTTTATGCTATAAAACCTGGCTCCTGCATTCAGTGTGGAGTGCTAGAGGGCACAGGAACAACAGAGTGAACTGCTTTAAATCCTGTGCTTAAACTCCATCAGGCTTTAGAGATGTAAAAAGAAGGTTTCTCTCTAGTTGACAGATTTATTCTCAGTCACATTCCTGTGACCTCAGTGGAGGGAACAGCCTGAGCTAATGGGGCAGAATATGGCTCCTGGGATATGGCTGGAATAGCCCGAGATCCAGAGCAAAGACCCAAACACATCCTGCACCACTGGGGATTAAAGTCAGGCTGTCAGCGGGGCTTTAACTCCCTGCAGATCTTTCACCTGACATTGTCTTTAAACCCTTTTGGGCTCTAACAGAAACAAAGGTGAATTAGAGGGAGATTTTCCTGAAACCTGAGCTACAGAGTTTTGAAGTTTTGCTCATCTTGCAGCATCCTGGGGTGAGTCCCCAGCAGTTCAGCAAGCTGCTTCAGGCCTGGAGGCTGGGAGGTTTCCTTTACTCACAAGTACTGATGTAGCCAAAGGCAAGCCAAAAATTCATGATTTAGGCTTCAGTCTAGCTCTGACCCATCCCAAAATCTGGCAATCACTGCCCTCATGGTTTCACTGCCTTTATCTTACTGGGGGTGTTTGCTGGCCTGCTCAAGCAAAAGGGCTCATAGAATATGATTCGCCAAAAGAAGTGGTTCCCGAATTACCCAGTGCCAAATATTCTGGTTTGATCCAGCAAAGCTTTTCAGGTCATGATCAGCTTTAGGAGTGTGAGCAGGTGCACTGAAACGCTCTGGATTACCCTGGTCCTGGTGTGGGAACAGCGGGTGCAGCCTTGCAGGATCAAGCCCTTGGATATAGGGGCCACAGGCCATGTGCTGGAGGAAGGGAGAGGGGTCACTACCAGCAGTCCTGTCACAGAGTAGCATCCTGGAATTTAGGGCAAAAGCACATTGGACTTTTTTGTTTAGTGCCAATCTGCCTGAAGTCCTCAAACTGTGTAAGCCAAGATCAACAAAGGAGGCTAAAACCTTTTAACACTGGTTTCTCTTCTTTGCTGACAGTGATGTCAGGCACAAAATCAAATTCTTTCTGGGTGTCAGGTAAGTCAAAGACTCCAGAGTGCCCCAGAAGGGGATTCTTGGGGATTTATGTTCCATCAGCAAGACAAATGATAATTAAAGCCTGAATATTTCTGCTAAGCTGGGAAACAAAAAAGAACCGTCTTAATTCCTTAAATTCCTCATGCCAGGCTGTAAAATATATTCCATTCATGCCTGTGTCTTGCTGCTTGTTCTCTCTATGTGTCTTTCTTTAGCATTCAGCCACCTGTTTGTAAGCAGTGTCCTGCAGGTTCTCAGGGCGCTTTCCTCCCCACTCTGCCTGCCCTTGGACGTGCTGCTTTGACACTGAGGCCTCCTTGTCTACGGGAGACAGTCCATCAGAGCTCCCTGGCCTGCCCCGCTCCCATAACTTCATTCTTGGAAAGTTTCTGAGTTTCCCGGGTGATAAAACATGAGCAACATTTGCTCTGACCTGAATCATTTCTGAAGGCATTGAGCCCTGTTTTGTTATGAAGGTTAGTCAGGGTGGGTGGTGGGGCATGAGAATTCCCAGTGATGGCAATTCCTGACAAGTGTCAGGAAGTCGCTGCCTGCACCTTTCATACTGCAGGATTGTTTTGATTAGTTTTTTAGTGCATGCTGAAAGGTACATGTGACAAGCCGAGGGTGAGAGATGCCAGCAGAACAAATCAGCACGTTACAAGATTGTCTGCCATGGCTTGGCCCCAGCTCTCACCAAAAGGGAAAAAAAAAAGGGGGGGAAAGGAAAAAATTCAAGCCCCAGCTCTGTATATACAGCAGCTATCAAACTGTCACAGATCACCACTGCTACAGCTGGGGTTAAAATAATATAATAGCAGAGTGTTTGCTGGTCTTGTAAAAACGTGGTATTCACTGGAGACCAAACTCATTAATCAAGAGGACAGTGTTTAAAACTGTTAAAAAACCTATCAAATGACAAAAAAACCCACACAGTAAATAGCTCTGGAATGTTGTGGGTTTACTGTGGGATTCTTTTTTTCTTTGCTCTGCATTATTTATCCCCTTAAAATTAATACCGTCTGCATGATGGGTGGCTTGGGGCTTAGAGAGACTTACAGAGCAAGTTCACTACCAGTTCTCAATTACTGTGGAGTCTGAATCTATTCTCATTTACTCTCAGTACATGGGAAATGATTGTATTCCACTTGATACACTATATGCAGGGCATAATAAAACCTTGAGTGTCTGGCCTTTGCAAAGAGAGACCTAGGCCACACACTCTGTCAATTTATTTAGTTTTTACTACATTTCTGGTGGTGATGACATGCTGCATCTCTGCTCCCAGCCCAGCTCACAAGACCAGCAGCACTTCTGGCAGAAATTAAAAAGCTTCACCTTTGAACTTAGGAAATATCCAGTCACATGTCCAAGCTTTAATAAAAAAGCCCATCCTGAAGGGTGTTGCCTGGCCAAACTCAGTAACTGAGCAACCTCCACAGGATGCTGTGGTGTCAATTCCCAGATCCGTGGCAGAGGTTGGGTGGAACTGGTTTTCCTCCTGAAAATAATAATAATTTTCTGCTCAAAAAAAAAGCATTTACTTTTTAGCTTGAAATTTCATTTCCTCGTAGAAGTATGAAAGATTAGGAACAGGATCATTTAGCAGTCTGATACCCATCATACACACTGACTTGGCCTTTCCTGAACCTTCCCAGCATATTGGCAGCTCCTGCCAGCATGGCTGAAGGTCATTCTGCAGCACCTGTGCCATGAGGAAACAGGAAGGTCATAGCTAATGCTGTGCCAGATTAACAGACAGGGGTTTAATTCAACACCAGTTATGGATGAACACTTGCATAAGGAATCCCAGGTCTGCTTTAAGCAAGGCCCCAGGCATGCACTTCAGGCTAACCTAAGTACAAGTGCTTCCTTGTGTTGTGTCTTGGAAATGATGAATGCTGAGGTGCTTTCATGCCCTCTTTCCAGAAATCATATTGCCTTCAAAGAATGGGAATTTTGCTGTGCTGCTGGTGGAAGGAGGTGGAATGTTAGAGGGGAACCTTTCACAACATGAAGGGAAGGGAAAATACAGTTTTTCATCTGAGTAAACTACTTTGCATGTAGGTTGACTGAGTGAAAAGTTGTATTATAAGGATGTTAATTTCTCTTTAGCAATACTGAGACCCTATCCAGCAAAGCATCTTGTGAGGTATTAACAAGGTCCTGGTTGGCATCCACGAGGATTTTAATCCAGGCTGTAGCTGCTTTCAGCATTAGCACTCTGGAGATGTATCTGGGGAAGAGGGGAAAACCATACCAGGCTAATTTGAGAGAGCAGCTGGCTACCTGGCAGTCTAGGACGATGTGTAATTAAAAACATTCCTGTCTCCAGCACAAGGCTTATAGATCTGTCCTGGCTGTCTGTAATTAGAGATGTGGAGTGAATATATTGGTTTGGGAGTGGGATTATTTGTACTTTCCTTGTTTCTGGTCCTCCTGTTTTATGGTGACACGTTCTCTGGGACATGTGGAGGAGTTCAACATCCAAAGTGATCCCGGAGGGAACAGGTTGAAGATCAAAGAGGGAGCACTGCTCTGCTGCATGTGTACCCTGTAAAGAAAGCATGCTGGATTTCAGCACATGGTTAATGAAGCTGGAGGTACCCTCATCTCCTGTTACTGATAGAGTAAGGAGACACAGCCTCCTTGCATGGGGATGGGAAAATAACCATAAATTTAGCAGACACACACTGTACCAGGGCAGTGGAGCTGAGCCTGGGATGTGCCTTCATTTTGCTTAACCCTGGTTTTCATCCCAACCCTGATTCACAAGCTTTTCATCCAAAGAGATCCTTATCTTTTTTCCTGCTTTTCCAAAACTGTGTGAATGGCTGAGACAGGCACTTTGAAGTCAATGGGGGCTGCAAACTTCTCTGTACTTTGGAGACTCAGACTGTGAATTTAGGCACCTGCTTTTTAAAGATCTTTATCTATGAATTCATCAGTGCTTCAGCTTCACTGTCAGTATGACAGGTCAAGTAATTCCTGCTTCCTCCAGGGTCGGAAATGCCCTTCTTTAACTTAATGTGGATGGGCACAAGATATGCCTAACTGAGGCATTATCCTTCAGAATATAATAAAGTATGAAATCCTTTTAATCAATGTTTTAATGTACCCTCTATGAGACCATTAGTGGTTAATTTGATAGGATGGCACCAAACATGCACAGAAAGGTTCTGTTAGGTGACCTTTTCTCCAAGGATTCCCTTGTCTTTCTCCTTGTTTCTTTGTGGTTTCTCTCATTTATTCTGGCATTTCCTTACTAATTTCATCCTACTGCTCCTTCTTCATCCCTTTTCCCCTGGGGCAGAGGAGAAGCAGCAGCAGAGGAGGAGGAGAGGGATACGTGTGACACCAGCTTTTCCCCAGTCAGCCCTGCAGTATCACTCCATTCCAGGAAGCACAGGACTTTCCCAGGACTGGTTCTCATTGCTGGAGGAGGAAAGGCAGTGTCTGAAGAGGCAGTGTCTGAGCCAGGAGAGATCAGGCTGTTACCCAACCACTGTCCTGATGTAAGGGCTTGGCTGAGAACATCCCTAGGTGTGGTTGTGAGACTGGCAATAAAATTTGTTTCTGAGCTCTCTTCATAGGTATTGGGGATCACACAGGGAGCTGATCAAAACCAGGACTGAAGGGACGACCACTGGCATTGCCTTGGCTTCCTTTTGTTATAATTTCCCAAGGAGCTGTGACTCCACTGTGACACTGTAATAGGAGCTTTTACAGTTCTAAGATCATTTTAGGCTCTGGAAAAACTGTTGGATGAGGCTGAGCTAAGCCATCAATCCTTTGTGCAAGCTGGTGTGTTTGAGCTCGGACAACTCAGGATCACTAAAACACAGGGTCCTGCCTTAGCTTCAGAGCGATGGCAGTGCTTTTCTGGGGTGTAACAAGAAGGCACCTTCTCCCTCCTGCATCCCTTCTGCTGTTGCTGCCCTGGTTTAGTCACCTGCCTCTGCTGTGCTCTTGTCTCATCAGCTCGGTGCCTGCAGCAAGGGCAATTACTCCAAAGCCATGGCTGGCTGGCTGCTGGTGAGCACAGCTCTATCATTAATGCAGCTTGCCTGTTAAAAGGGCGAGCTTTTAAGGGGCTGGCCGCTTCCCTCCCCTCCCTGGCCTGGCCTGGCCTGGCTCCCCATGCGCTGCCTCAGCCTGCCCGGCACCAGCTGCAGCGCTGCTGCTGAAGGCTCCCCATGCAGCCCTACCTGCACAGCCTCAGGAAGGTGCTGGCCCTCTGGAGCGCATCCCAACGGTGCGTACCGGCTCCGCGGGATCGGGGACATCGCTGCGCCTGGCACCGGGGCCTTCTGCTTCCTCAGCTGTCGGGAAAACTTCAGCTCCCTTTGGTGGCAGTGGAGAGCAATGCACTGCTGCTTGTTTTGTACGCCTGCTTTGGTGAGGGATGGGACGCTCGGGGACTCGCAACGCTGCAGTTTGCTGTCACCTCTCGTTCTCTCTGGTGCCTTTGCTTGTTCTTTTAGACGTGAGCCTGTATGGCGAGCACAGCTGGATCTGTTGTGCTGACACAACCCGCTGGGCACAGGAGATGGCGTTCAGCTGTGAATGGTGCTGTCAGTGGGCTGCTCTGCTGGCTGCTTTGTGTTGTGTTCTGTGTGTGCTCCATATTGTGAGAATGTGTCTCTCTGATGTTTAGATGATGACAAGCTGATCAGAACAGCATCATATCACCTGGGAGGTTAATCACAGGTGGCACTGTGTCACTCAGATGAGTCCTGCCTTTGTGTGCTTGGCCACCATCCCTATCAAGTGCATGGTATTTGCTCCTTTTCTGCTGGTGGCTTGTCCAGGGGTGGGGGTGAGATTCAGGAGTTAGTTGAAGTACAAAAGACTGCAGAGAGATCTGTTTTCCAGACCTAACTCTGAGTTTTCAATCCTTTTGATCTAATTCTAGAAAACAACTTCTTTGCCTTTGCTTGGCTGCATAATTAACTGTGGTGGCACTGAGGATTTTCACCCATCAGGATTTAGGGCCTTATGATACCAGGTGTGCAACAGCCTTGTTTTATAGAAGTAGAGTATCTTATAATTTGATCTTGACTTTATGAAATTAGAGGGCACCTTCCTTTTCTGCCAGGGCACTGTGCCTGCCAGTGGCACCATACTTAGTGCCAATTACTCTGGGGTTCTGGCAGGGTGGCCTCTCTCCTTTAGAGCAGATTGAAGGCACAGGCTTGTTTTCAGCCATTAAATGATGCCTTTTTCAGAGCTCTGTTGTCATGTAGTCTTGAGTACTGTGCAATTCCTGAAAGCATCACTGACTTACTTTCCTTGCAGACCAAATATCTGGGAATTAAGATATAGCTGGCTTGGCTTTTCAAAAGAACTTACTATCCATGACAATCCCAAAGAAATTATCATGAGCTTTAGTTTAGACTGATTTTTAGTTTAGTTTTTTTTTAGTTTAGTTTAGACTTTTTTATTTAGATGTCTGATTTTAGATTTTTACCTGTTTTACCCAGCTCTGGATTATGTCATTCTGTACCACTTGGAGAGTCAAGTGTTTTTCTTTTGCTGTTTACTCAATAAGCGTGAAGTGCAAATTCCTCGACTTGGCCCCTTCCAATGTAAATAAACCAGAATTTGTTTTAGTGATGGAAGTTAACAAGGGTTTAATTGACGTCAGCAAGCGTGAGCAACGGTGCTCACAGGGTGAGCAACATCATGGTATGCCAGCATCAGAGTTATGATATGGAGTGGCTCCCTGGGCTTTTCCCTCTGCCACAGCTGTCAGACCACGAGGCTGGATACCAGGTGGGAAACGGCCAGTTCCAAAAGTGCCATTGCAAAACCTCTGCTAAACATGGATGGAACTGCTGCATGGAAGCAGGCAGACAGGTTTTTGAGACCAGTTGACTTGCAGATAGTGACTTTATTCCTACAGGGGAGGCAAAATTTTATCCAACTGTGCAAGGGAGTTCAGGCACCTAAACATTTACTCTGCAGGTTTTGAAAGTTAAAAAACAAAGGTTAGTGTAAGTGTGCTAGGTGCAGCTGTCATTGCAGGAAGGCATTTTGTTGAGGTGTCTCTTTGAGGACTAATGACAGGGCAGAGCAGACGGAGCGTGGCTTTGTGGAGCAGCCCCACGTCCTCGGAGCAGGCACAAACAGTAACTACAGCTGTGCCTGACACAGGCTTTACCACAGCCTCCTTCCTGCCTGGTGCAATTAGGCAGCTCACAGCCTGCTGGCTCCTGGGAGAGACTTCAATGAGCTCACCCTGTTCTGAGACCAGCCTCGGAGATGTTCCTGAGGGATCTCATAGGATAGCAAATGAATTTCTTTCATCAGCACCTTGACAGTGTCTCAGACCAAGTTCCTCACTTGGCAGGAGTGGTGTGGTCCAGTGGTTCTGTTCCAGTGCTGAATGACTGGCATTTGAGGTTACTGTTTTGGCTTTATTGGTTTGCATAGTTCCTGCTTGCTAAACAGCATGTGCAGAAAATTGTTCTTCTTATGAACACTTTGGAATATCTACACTTATCCCAAGTATATTTTAGATCCAAATACATGAAATTTGGACCAGCCACAGGCATTTTCGTTCCCAGTTGATCAAATAATATTCTTCCTTCCAAGAAACAAATTCCAGTTGCTTGAGTTCTTGCCACAGAGGCGGAGTCCATGTACATGAGGGACAGCTCTGACTGAGGACAGTTTGACAAAACTAGACCAGGATTAGAAACTTCACACTCCTCATACTTTTGAAGCATTTTTCTTCATTTTCCCTCACTGCATTCAGAACTTTTATCTCTACTTCTGGGCCATATTTTCTGTGTTCTGGTGACCCTGCCTTTCTTTCCTGGTTTCCCTGAGCTCTGTCAGTAATTCTGTCTAAACCACCCCTGACTGCAACAGCGATTCTCAAGTGACAGTAGCTCTCATGAGATGCTGAGCTGCTGCTTGGCACATAGGAATGCAACCAAAACCTCCACTTGTTTCTTAAGCCTTTATCAACCCATTAAAGCAGGAGTGAGCACTGACCTAGAAATGCTGCAGCTGCAGCTCTGGCCATGGCTGAAGAGCCTCTTGGTGACCTACTTTGTCCCAGCCCGGAGCATCCTGCTGCACAAGGGTGGGTCCTTCCCAGGAAACTCATCAACAAATGCCTCTTGCTGCTGAGGTTTCAGGGGAGGCTGCAACTGAAGGGGTTAAACAGCTTAGGAACCTTCCTGAAGCCCTCCTTTTTTACACCCAGCTGTTAGCCTGACCTTATCTCTGTAGTTTCAGTGAGATACCTTGGACATGCACTTAGGGAGCCCCTGAAGGGATCGTCCAATGTAACCATCACAGACCAGGTCAGAGAAATCTCTCCTGTAACTTTATTTTGGTTTAATCATCTTTCTTTGCTTTCCCGTTGTGATTTGTGTAGAGCAACAGTGACATCCATTGGCTTATTGGGTGAATCCAAAGTCCTTTACACATACCATGTATTTACTCAAGGTGGAGGGCTGGACCAGAGTGTGTCTGAGAGATGATAAAATGCTGAATTCTCTGAATAATTGTTAACACTACAGAATCAGCCTAGGTAGGGACAAGTTAGAGCAAATTTGCCTCAGCTTATTCATTCATAATAATGTCTAAAAGGTGAATTGCTACAATAAAACTCTGTTCTATTTTAAAACTGCATCCTTTCTTGAAGACAAGAGGGCTTAGAAAAGAAGAAAATCAGTAGAGGTTGTGGGGGAGGAACTGACAGCCAGAGGGTTGTAAAAAAGCCTAGTGAATGAAAGATTGAAATAGAGGATTCAGTGATTAAAAAAAGAAAGAAAGAAAGAAACTAAAATAAATCATTCATGTGAGAGACTGATCTGGAGGATTCTCGTTCCATTCTTAAAAAACTGGAAAACAGTTCAGTTTATTTTTAACCATGTGAGTGAGTCAATGGATGTTTCCTGCAGGTATTTCATCGAACAGAACCAGTGTCGCAGTAAATTTTTGACCAATTGTAGTTACAATCCCACTCCAAGGTCCAATGCCTTGACCTGGCAGGAAGTCCCTGTGAGGAGGATTGAACTCCAAGTGCATTGGCCCAATTTTGTTGCTCCACAGCCCAGCACAGCTCTTGGGGGTTGTGTCTGCAGCCAGGTGCAGCTCCTTCCTGTGACGGGGACACCTGGGACTTGCACAGGCAGCACGGGGATTTTCCCTTCCAGAACCACCAGAGACAGAGGAAATGCTGATTGATACCATCTGATCTGGAGTCTGGTTCATGGCTCTTAATTAGAAATTAAATTCTAAGTGCTGTGCAGAGCAATTATAACTGAGGGGAGCTACAGGTGCTCAGCAAAAGGTTTTCCATTCCATTCAGCAGCTTTGGAGCAGGCATCATGTCCACAGCACCTAAGAGGGATTTTCCCTTTATTTAGAGTTTCATTTCCAGTGGGAGAGCCCATGAAACATTCCCAGCTGATGCTCAGTGTACTGGGGAATTTCAGACTGCCCTTTGTGGATATGTGCACAACAGAGAGGAGGGGAAGTTCATGAGGAATCTTTGCCTCCTATCCCTCCAGACTCCAACATGCTGGAGATGCTTTCATCCAGTTTATGTGATTTTAGCCCTGAGTCTCTCTGCTTTATCTTCTTATCTTCACAGCTTGCCTTTGGCTCACAGCTTGAAAATGTTTCTTCTTGTTATTTCAGACACTGACACCTCAGTCCAGGCAGAAGTCTCACTTTAGAGACTCTCTCCTCTCCCTGCCTGCCTTTGGGGACTCCTCTGTGAAGATTTGTTGATGCATTCCTTGTTTTCCCTCCTCCCTGTGAAGTGCTTCCATGCCTCTCCATGGCTGCATGTCTGCAGCTAATTCCAGGGCACTGTTGCTGTGCTTTCATGGACTGAGAGAAGACCACGTAATTTCTTTTTTTTTTTTTTTTAATCTCTCCTAGTCATTCTCTGGCTGATCTCTCTCTCACAGCTGCTTTGCAGGTGAGCTTCACATAGCACTTCGGTTTTCACGGCCCGATCTTCCCAAGCCGTTTCCAAACACTGGAATTCCCCTGGGTGTTGACTTTTTGGTGCTTGTTGAGCTCCTTTTCTCATTCCTGCAGTATGTGGTTTCACGGGGAGTGGCTGGCTGCCGGCTCAAGTTCCTTTGGCTATCCTGTGTGTGCATTTTCCATGATCAGAGAGGGAGGCCGGCGGATAAAATCCCGCCGTTTGCGGATAACTACGGATAACATCGCTGTGCTAACAGACATTTGCATGGCAGATATGAAAACAGCCCCATTCATACTCTCCTGTCCTGGTGCTGAGTCTTACAGCTGCTTTGAAATTTGAGCTGAGCTGTTGCTGGATCACAGAAGGCACCGGCTTTGCCACGGATTCCCACAGGTGCACTGGATTTACCTAGCCCTGGTCAGCCTGCTGGCAGCAGGAGGGTAAGCACAGCCTTCCTGCAAAGCTCCCCAGCATCCTGGGGGGAGTTACAGACTGCTCGTGGCTGCCTTGTCTGCAGATTTCCAAAGATGGAAGGGAAAACACTGTATTTGCACTCCAAAGCAGGCTTAGCTCTGTTCATACCCATACGGTAGGGACAATTCAGTAAAACACCACAAACATCCAAATTCCTTTTGGTAAGGAATAAGCCAAAAAGGTGGGCTTCTTTCCAGAGAAAATACTATCATTTCAGACAAACCCAGAATGCCCCCAAAGTGCAATTGCATGTCTGGAGGCTGTACCGACCGGTTTGTCCCGGCGAGGCCGGCGCACAGTCGGCCTTTCCGGTGAAGACAAACAGGGTTATCTCCTCGAGTGTGCTTGGAGCTGCCATGAAAGGGAGGCTTTCTTCCCCATTTCTGAGAGGAACCAGGGCTGATGCTCTCCTATCACACCGAGACCTTGTTGTGTCTGTTTGTCCCAGTTAATGACATCCGCTTCCACCACTGCCCACTCCGGTACTTGATTTTCCTTGTGCTGCTACACCAGATTGCCAAAATGCAGTAGATTTGAGGCTAGCTTTAATTTGGAAAATTCAACCTGACCTGGGATCTTGCTTGGAGCTACTCTAAGACTTGTCCAGATGTCTGAGGTGGCACAGTGGGCCCATTTCTTTACCCTGCCTGGGTTATGGTGGGGCCAAGTCCCTGCCTGGGCCTTTTGTGGCTCTGCTGTGGCAAAGGAGAATGGCTCCCAGTGTTTCCTTGCTCTCACATGCTGAAGCTGTTTGCACATTTAGAGCAAGTAATGCTTCATTACTGTTTACATGAAAGGAGGAAGGCAAAATAAATTAAAAAAAAAAGGAGAGTGAGAACATCTTGTGAACCTGCTGTTCTCAGATCTCTCCGATAAGGACAGTTCCAAGTGCGTGAGAAGTTTCCTACTCCAAGATTTATTTACTTCTGAAAGAAAAGCCACCTTCATCTCATTATTTTATTTTCAATACAGGTTTTAATTTGGTGAGAAAATATCTTCCCCTTAAAGAACCTATTCTGCCTCATTAACTCCTATAAAAAGCACCCCCCCAAGCTTGAAATGTTTAAAGAAGCATAAATTAGGGCTAAGTTTGTTGTTTGCTGCTTTAATCAACAAACAACCTTAAAAAGGACTCACAAAAGGTTCTGTAAACTAAATTTATTAGTGAGCAGGAAAACAGGCCCTCAGCTGCAGCCTCCTTCCCTTCCCAGCACCCTGGATTTGGAGGGGGATGGGTTTTTGGAGTGATTGGTTTTGTTTGTCTTATTCTCTTGGGCAGGTTGTTGTGGTCCCATGGATCTCTGTTAGGCTTTTGTGATGCAGCTGAACTGAAGTGACTTGGGACAGTCTGTTAATTAGGTCTTCAAAGCCTTCTCACTTTTTTCTTCACTGTACAAATGTCCTTTTTTCCTCTTCTTTTCCCTAAATCTTTTTGCCAGTAGCTCAGAAGGAAAAGAGGGTTTTTTTCACTGCCAGAGAAAAGTGCTGTTCTCTCTGCCTTCCTTTCGCCTCTCTGGAATGTTGGCGGAAAAGTGGATTCATGTCTATTTTCTGCAATTTTCCTCTCCTTGGAATGTTTAAGAAGCCTTCTGCTATTTCCTCTTTATGCTATCATCATGATGTGTTTCTCTCTTAGGGATGTCTCCACACACAGAGGAGTGCTTACAGTGACTGCAGTGCCAAGAACCAAGGGAAAACCTAGGGGCATAGTCTGGAAAGTTTCAGTGCAGAGGACAGAATAGTTGAGTAAAAACATTAGGAATTCACTTCCCTGAGTTGGCACCTGTGAATATGTGATTTCTTTCCAAATTCCCCTTCAAATTTCCTCATAACAGTGAACTTCCATAGAAACCTCTTGCATCCAGACTCAGTTCAATCTTAAACTGATTTTTCATTGGGTTTATTTGGGTGAAGTCTTCATGAGGAAATTTAATAATGCATTTTAACCGTTGCTGCAGGATTTGGACTTCCTCATGTCTTAATTTTTTTCACAGCTATCTTAAGTTCAGTCTGAGATATGCAGTGTAAGAGATATCCAATAAAAATCCTTTTTGTTCACTGGAAAAAATGGCCTTGACCCATTACAGAACGATTTGATATTTATCTGAACACCTCCTCACCTTCCAGGAGTTAATTTGATTTGGAGATGAGCCAAGACAGGGAGTTTCTCTAAACTTCTCCCAGCTTTACAGGCTTGGATTCAAAGAGTCCTGGCTCTGAACAGCTCATGGCTCAAGTTTTCCAAACCAAAAGGCGACTGGGCACGTTTTGGAAAACCAGAGCCTCCCTGGGAGTTCTGTTCCTGCCCGATTGATGGCTCCAGCCCCTCTGTGCTCTCACTCTTCATGGTCTGTGGGTAGGTCAGCACTGCAAACACTCCTCAGAGGAAATAATCCTTCTTCAATGCAGCCCATGCTTTATGTCAAAACCCAATTTCCTCTGTGCATCCCACGCCTTCCCTTCCTCCCCCAGCAGACGTGACAAGGGTCTCGCATTTCACACCAGCTGCCTGAGCAAATGCAGGAAGGGCCCTACTGTGCTGCAGCCTGGCATCTGCAGTGCCCAGCAAGCCAGGGGCACAAGGAACAGCCACAGGACAGGCTCCTTTGGGGCTGCTTCATCTTGTCTTTTCACCCTTCAAATAAGAGCTTTTCTCTCCATCGCTGTGACCCAGCCATATCCCAGCCCTGTGTCCAGCAGCTCATGTTGCCAGAAACAAGAAGCTGGGAAAACAGTGAAATGTAGGATGAGGGGGAGCATGGGAATCCAGGGCCACTCTTCCAGAGCCAGCACTGTGGGCATGCAGTGCTCCTCACCCTCATAGCTTTATTTTAACAGGAAGAGGGAAGCTTCCTTGGTTATCCCATGCCTCCAGAAGCATACTCTTCACTGGGCATGGCAGTACCAGGCATCCAGCTGCCAGGGAGCTGGGCAGCTGGTGAGCTGGAACACTGGAGGGGTTTTGTGGTGACTAGAAAAAAGAAAAAGAGAAAGGACTCCTGGATGAATGCCTGAGTCCTCTGGTTCCCCACGGCAGAGCTATTTCTGTCATCTCGGGGAAGGGATGGGATGTGGATGTGCATAATCTTAGGGCTACTTCACCTACTCCCAAACTCAAACAAAGGCAGTGCCCATCACGGTGGTGTGTACACAGAGTTTTTAGGTTCTCTGTCCCTGTTGCAGTGCAGCTGGCAGGCTCTGGACCTGATGGCAGCAGTGTGTACACTGCCTGTTGGCTGTGAAGTGGGAGCTGAAATGAAACTACCTGCATGTTTTTGATCCAGGTGGGAAAGGGCAGGGAGATGGGCAGGGGCTTCACTGGACCTTCCTAACACCAAATGTATCTGTTTCTGTCACAATTCACTCTGCTTCCAATGCAATTTGCCACTGGGAGACACAGGCTGGGAATCCACAGGCACTGCAGGATCCAGCTCTGATTTCTTCAGGTGTTCCATAAGTCCAAGGACAACCATTTTCAAGGCAGTGAGAACACCAGCAGGGCAGAGGAAAACTTACAAAGACCCATGATTGTTAAGGGAGATTATATAACCTCTGCTCTTGTGCTTAGATAGGATTAAACTGCCTTTGGAAGCAAATTCCAAGTAAAAAACCAAAATCCTGCAAGGAAAAAAAAAAAATAAACTAGCCCTCTGAGTCTTCTCTCTGGTTCTTACCCCTTGCAGGATATGATATTTGATACTGATGTCACAAGAGTCACCTGGTGAAGAAATCCTGCTTTGTTACAGACATTTTTTTTTTTTTTTTTTTTTTTGTATGGACTGGCTTTCCTTTCCAGAATAAGCACTGAAGGGTATGCAGGCTGACCTTGGTGGAAAAAGTTCTGGAGGTAGTTCACAGCACTGAGCTGTGCTGTCCCATACAGGACATGCCATCTGAGGCTGCTCCATCTGAACAGGGAACACTTTTCTCTTGAAGTGGGATCAGGAGGGAATTGCACAAAGGCCAAAGTGTGACCAGGATGGGTTTAGCTGTGTAAGGCCAGTAAGGCATTCCAGCCAGGACACTGGCAGGAGGTGAGCTGTGGACACTGAGCACCTCTGAGATGAGGCTGCCATCAGCCAGAGCTCCCTGCAGCAGCTCAGCTCCGCCGTGTGGGTGTTCGGACCCACGCCCCATCAGTCTGGAAGGGAGGCTGTGCTCACTGCTCCAGGGCAGCAGGGACTGTGTGGAAGGTTTCGTTTTGTCAGCAGTATGGTGCTTGTTGTGATCCCTCCCAGTGAATTCCCACTTGGATTGGCTGCCTGTCATCTGCCTCAGGGCGAGTCCCTGTGCTATCCTAAGTGCTTCAGTAAATAGTCCAAGGTAATGGGGAGCCTCAGGTTTTTGCTATGGGTGGTAATGTTTTTGTTGTTGTTTTTATCACAGAAGGACAAGAGCTCATGGGTTTTTATGACCACATCCCAAACCGGACTTTGTTTCATTGCCTGGTAACATCTGTGACCGTTTGCCACTCCGTATCTTGCCAAATGGCCGGCCAAGATGCAAAGTACACTTAAAGTGTTTAAAATATCAATAAAACCATCTGGAGTCATTTAATGGAGCAAATGATCGTGGGTCCTTCTGGGTCCTAATGGAATGATCCAGAGCAGGTGACATACACTGCACATGCTGGTATGGGAATATACAGTGTTCAGTGTAGCTTTCCAGTCAGGGAGGGGAGAAATCAGGCCTTTGGGAGAGGTGATAGCAAAAGCCATGCCTCCGATGGGTGACATCTGCACAGAGGGGCTCTGCTGGCAGCAGGCTCACCCTGGCTGGTGGCTACAGACATCGGCTCTTGAGCTGGGTGATTGGTGTGCTCAGCTTGGATCAGAATGAGCCTCTTGCTCTGAAAGGGGACAAGAAGGCATGCACCACCTGAATCATCCTTATTCCCAGGCTGTTTAATCCTGCTTCCCAAACCTGCCCTTCTGTGTCACAAGGCAGTGATCTGGAGCTGTTGAAATTATTAACCCATCCTGATGACACATCCCCTTAGACACGTGCACGGGAGGGGTCTGTTGTTTTCCCCAGTGGAAATTCGGGTGTGACAGCACCCCAGGTTTTATAGAGACAAAATATCCTTCCTAGGAAGCACAAGTGAAAAAAAATAAAACAGGAAATGGCCCTTAATCTGCTGAGAGAGGTGCCACCTCACTATGGGTTTCATCATTAGGACTCAGAAGTAATGCTCACTGCCTTTGTAACCTCACCTCTGTTTTTTTCTGCATCTCCCACTCTGGTTTATCGCTATGATTTCTGCAGCTGGTGAAGTATTAAACATTTTGGGCTGCTGATTATGAGTGTGAAGGTAGGGAGAGAGACATCATGAAAAGTAGCAGTGGCTGAACATAATTTCACCTGACACAAATGCACCTGTTCAATATTTTACTTCAAATGAGACCAAGAGAAACCATTTTAAGCTAAGTCAGAATTAAGCTACATATAAACAGAAGTAAAATTATCTATATAATGTGTTTTGATAGCTTAACAGTGGGTGAACAAATGGCTTCAGGGAGGCCAGTGCCTCCTGTGATAAGCATTTTGGGAGTGGGATTCTTTCCTGCTCACAGTAAGAACACATCCTTTTCCCTCACTCTGTAAAATATCAGTCTCTTTCTATAGAAAACAGGGATATTTTGGGGTGATGTTTGGATACTCCTGGATAAAAGATCCATTATGGGCCAGACACATTGTGAAGAGCAATTTTCCAGCATCTCCTTCAGTCACTTCTCTGGATTCAAAAGGTATTTTCTTTCCTTCACATTCCCCCACTTGCCATCTTTGTTCTGCACCACTCTCTGGTGCTGCCAGCAGCTGGCAGAGGAGTTAGAGTTCAGGGGTTGTTACAGGAGCAGGGGCTGTATTTGCATCCACGTGCAAATCCAGAAAACAGGTGAATATGGAGCTAGCCCTTGAGAGGAAATAGCTCCCAGATTAAAAACCAGGAAGGTACAAAGCAGAAAGGGAGAGGCAGGTGTTTGGCATCTAAAGGGCAGGAAGGAGGATGGCAAGTGGCAGGGTAGGAAAGCAGAAACTTCTTTCATTTCATCTGCAAAATCTGTCACCACTGGGAAAGGAAATCCTGCAGTCCTCAGGCAGGAAAACTTCCACAGGCACAAACCAGCTTGGCTCCATAATAGCACTGTGCTTGTTTCCTGCCAGCCAAAAGCAGGGCATTAGAAGTACAAATTCTTACTTGAAACTTGAACACCTTCCCGTGTGTAACACAGATCATTGTGTAACACAAATCGTTGTGTGGCGTGAAGGGTTTTCTGTAGGTTTTTCACAATGATACGAGAAATGGAAAGGGTTTATTTATCTTGTCTCTGCCTGTCGTCTTCCTTTGTGAGCCACAACAGTTCAGCTGCGTGTAGTTTTAAAATTAATTTAACTCAGCCCATTTGCTGGTTAAATGTCCTGTACGAACCAAACCTAGCAGGTGACAGCAGACGCTGTTAAAGCCACCACAGCAGTAACGTGGCTTTGCTGTGGTCCGTGACACTCGCTCTCGAGGCAGGACATCAGCGGGCAGGCGGAGGCACCCGCAACATCCTCTGATTAATGGGAAGGTGCGACTGGGCTTTTGCAGGGACAGGGAAAGAAGAGCTGCGGGGCTTTGGAGGGAGCGCAGGTCTCTGAGGTCCGCGCCCGGCCGGCAGCTCAGGCCGAGTTCACTCTGCTGGTGCGGGGATGGAGATGCGGTGGCGGGATGGGGGAGCTCGCCGGGGCTCCGGGCAGCCGTGCCGGGGGGGCTCCCCCGGTGCGGGGCGGTGCTGGGGGCGGGCTGCCCGCCGCGGCACCTGCCGGGGGCGGCCGGAGGCGCCGCCGGGCTCCGGCGCCCTCGCCCGGTGCGAGTGCGAGCGCGGAGCCGTCCGCGCCGCGGGGCACGGTGAGTGCGGCCGCTGCGGGAGCACCGCGCTGCGGCGGGCCGGGAGCGGGGAGATGGATGCGCGGGAAGCGGCAGTGCGCGGAGAACGGGGATGCGTGCGCGGCGAGCAGGGATGAGCGGGGTGCTGGCGGCGGCGGGGTGGACGAGACCCGGCGTGAGGGGGCTGCCTGGGGTGCGGGGCAGGCGCGCTCCTTCTCCAAAGGCCGGACAGGGCGGGCTAACAAAAGGCGGCAGCCCCGCAGCTCGGCCGGCACCGGCGGAGTCTCCCGGGGAAGGGTGCTCGCCGCCTCCCCTTCCAACTGCTGTTTTCTCGTTCCGTGTTCTTGGGGCCTCTGGATGCTGGGAAGAAGCAGGCGGGGAGGGAGGTGGTGTAGGATGAGACCCCGCCGTGCCTCTCTCACCCCTGTCCGCATGTGAAACTCATTACTCGGAGGGGTTCTCCAGGTGGGAGTGAAACGCCGTCGTTGTGTTGTGAGCGCACGGACTGCATCATGCACTGTCCGGCTGCAGCTGGGCAAGAGCTGCGGGGCTTGAGAGTCCCTTTACAGCTCTTTCTCTGGAGGCAGTTGCCGGGCATCGTGTGTGCTCTCACTGTGTTACATGTTTTAGTAAGCAGTGTAGTGTTCCTGCAGGGAGTTCTGCTGGCAGGCACCTTGCAACGAGATACTGGGACAGAAGCTGAGAACTTTCATCATCTGGTTGGAATGACCCACAGACTCCTTAAAATGGCTAAGAAAAGAACTGTGTTCAAATGGAACACTATTAGCCAACATTTTTCTTTGTAAAATTTGGAAGGAATGTGTCCCACAGACCTCATTTACCTTCACTCCGGCTTTCTCCCCTACTTCTGTCCACAACGTCCAAAGGTCTGCTTTTCTCCTTCCCTGCTGTAATGCCTTTTAAACTCTGACCTCTGTATGTTCTTCTGCCTAAAAAAACCAAGCCTTAAATTTAGTTGGGTGCCACCAGCAGCACGCATTGAAACACGTTCATTTCTCATCCCAGCCAGAGCCCCCTTTAGCTCATTCAGCAGAGGGGTGAGGCTCAGCAGCTCACTGTGTTTGCTCAGCCGTGGGGGCCTGACTCTGCTCCTGCAAGGCGCTTGTCCAGATTTTCCTCGACACCAGCAGAAACAACAGTAGGGAAAAATAAATGCCCTAAAACTCCTTTGAGTAAGAAAGGTGAAGTCCAGGCCAGCCTACAACTGGGAGAAGGAGGGGTGTTCTGTGTGTCCATAATATGGGGATTTAGAGGATTGAGATCTTGTTGGCCCACATTAAATGGTGCTTGGCACTTCTGGCTCTTTAATCAAAGAGGGAAGTTCAGTTCAACTGAAATCAGGATTACTGTAAATTTTAAGGAAAAGTTCATTTAATAATCACAGAGGCTTATCTTCCAGAGGTCAGCAGGTCAGAGGTTTAACTATAAAACATTGCTCAAAAGGCAATAAAGACATACAAGGCCAGCTGCAGCCTATTTGGCATTGCTTTGCAGAGAGGGCTGCTGCTGTGGCACGTGGGAGCCCTGCCTCTGGGAGATGGTTCTGCAGCAGCCAGGGGCCTCCTCAAATGTCCCTGTGTTCAGTAGGCCTGAACAGATTTTTTAATGAGAATAAAAGCAGAGTGATGTAGAACCCTTCTCCCTCTACCGAGCATCCCAGGTCTTGGCAGCAATGAGAGAAAAGCTGGGTTTTAGCATGAGGATGCAGCTGGCATTGGTGAGCTGGTGGACTTGGTAAGGCTGCTGAGGGAAGAGAGGTGATGGGAAAAACATCCTTCCTGCATTTGTTTAGTTAGGGTGGTCCCTGCTTTAATGGTCAGCCCTCTGCATGAGCAACCATCCTTCACTTGGTGTTTGCAGAGCAGCTGGCACAGTGGGGCCTGGTCCATCCTATCCCCAGGCTTCTTCACCCCAGCTGCAGTGTAAGTAAATAAATCAGGAGGATATGACATCAAACAGGGTGTTTTATAACGTCTTATGTGATTCCCACTCGGCTAACATTTGTTCAGACCCAGAGTGACTGTGGCTGGTGCTGGCAAGCTGCTGGAGTTTAATGGGTGTGGGAGTAGAGCATGGCTCAGTTCAGCAGGATCAGGCTGTAGCCACACTACTCAGTATCTCAAGGTGCACACTACTCAGGTGCTCAAGTCAGCAGGAAAGAAAACCTGTGTGTCCAAAACCAGGATTTTGGAGATTGTTCCCAAGTTTAACTGGAATGAAAAGCTTGGCTACTCTTGATGTGCTGCATTGCTGCATGCTTGCCTCTGTTCAGATGAGAGCCACTTCCCTAATCCTTTACATTTGAGTTGCACCAGGGCTGGAATTAGTGGCAGCGTCTTTGGGTTTAAAGAAGCATGAGGAATGTCAGTCATCAGTTGTTGGCGAGGGAAGGGGGATTGGGTGGGTTTTTCATGTAGCAGTAACTGCTGTATTGGCTCAGTTCTAGAGGTTGGGATCAGAAGGGTAAATTTATGCCTTTGAAAGAGGAATTTGGTGGAAATGAAACCAGCCCACTTCACCCTGATTAGATTTCATCATGTTGTGCCTTCAAAATGCCTTCAGCAGCCTGGCAACAAGAGCAGAGATTTGAGAAACATCCAAAAGTTAAAAGGACACTGTTCCTATGGATTATCAGTCTGTCTGTTGTTTTAAAAAAAATCTCATCTTTACTATTCTTTCAGCAACTCAGAACAGTGTTGAGGAAAAGTATTCAGGGAGACAATAAAAATAGGCAGGCCAAGTGCTCTCCAGCAGCGACCCAATCCTGTCTCGTGTGCTGCCGAGGGCACAGATTCCTTTGCAGCCACAGGCAGGCTCCGGGCTGGAGACAGACTCCATTTCAGCCTAATTTAAGCAAAGTATGTGATGATAACTGGTGGCCAGTACAGTTATATTGGGGACAGGGTCCCCATGCATGATGGCTGCATCCTCATCTTGCTGTGGCAGCTGAAATTTCCCTGGGTAAATGGGAGCAAATATATGCTATAGTAAGGCATAGCTCTAAAAACTCAGCTACAGCCCTGATAGACATATCAAGCTTGGAGTGGATTTATCCAATACTCTGTTTTCCCATGCAGGCTAGGCAGAAATAAATGGCATATACATTCCTGTCCCCAGGGGCAGGAATTATCTGCAGGGAAAAGGAGACCTGGGATATTTTGAAGTGACTCTTCAGCCAAGGAGTTTGCCTTGTGAAATCATGGTTTGATTTGTTTGTCTTCCTGTGCAGACATTGTTTGCCTGGGAGCCCACTCACTCCGTGCTGGCTAGAGTGCTTAATTCCCTGCGGACCAGACCTCGGGAGGGATCTGCTCTGTGTTGGGGAGGGAGTGCTTAAGCCAGGCCAGAGAGAGGTGTGTGTTGAGAGGTGGATTGAAAGGGAAAGGTTTTATGGGGCCCAGTGACCCTGTTGTGAAGGATGCCAAACCTCCAGGCTAGGAACTAGGGGCTATCACTATTGAAGCAAAAAGGGAGCTTAGTTTTGAAGTGGCTAGGGAGTTTACAACCTTGTTTCTGTCAAAGGTTTGCAGGGGTGATGCTGATTAATGTCCTTTCCCCAAATCTATCTGTTCCCTTCCTCTTCCATCTCACCAGGCTCAGCCTGACACTGTTTATTAAGCCACTTGTCCCTGGTTTGTGAGGAATAAATATTGACACTGATGGCTGCCTAATAGGATTTGGGTTTGCTGCTTTCTCTCTGAACGAGTTTGGCACTTGTGACTCGATTTGTGTTTGGGCCTGGCTCTGCCAAGGCTCCATTTTGGAGGGGTATTGGCAATGAGGATGGTCACCACATGTGCTGCGTGTGAGGAGAGGCTGGGAGTGTATTGCTCCCATTTGCCTGTTGGTATGCAGAGATGGCCAGGCTGTGACTCCAAATCACTACATGTCCCTAACAAAGGTGTGGCTTCCTTTGACAGGGTGCTGCTGTTGCTACTGGGGAAGAAGAGTTTTTGATGTCTTGTTAACCTGTAACTGCTGTGAAGGCTTCAGGTCAGGCTGCCATTTGGCAGTGCTGTGGGTACTCCTCGCTGCTTCCTTTATGTGCTTGGTGCTGTCCACTCCAAGGAAATGCAGCTCATGCTGTTTCAGAGTGGTTTGGGTGGATTTTTCAGATGTGTCTGAAGTGAGGAAAGTCTCATTAAAAGCTGTTTGGCATTTAGGCTAAGCAAGGTTTTCTTGGATTTCCCAAGTGCTGTGAGAGGGTTTGCATCTACAGAGCAGCACCTTCATGTTCCTGGAAACCCAGGAGGATCTGAGACTTTTCTCTGGAAGCCAAAGCCATATGCTAATCTATAGTGGAATTTCTCTTGCCTCTTGCTGGGAATTTGTCACCTCAGTGGTACTGGAGGGCAGCATCACTGGGGAAGCCTTGTCCTCATCCAGGTGAGATTCCCACAGCCTCTGCAGGTGCTCATCCAGCCCTGCAGCGCTTGCAGAGAATATCCCAAGACCCAGCCTCAGATCCTGCTTCGAGCCCAAGGAGTGATTTGGGTCTAGACTCAGGATCACCAGACCAAAACACAGTAGACAAAGTGATGGGAAAGAGTTTTCCTGCTGGCAGGGCACATGGAAGACATCCCACACCCAGGGCTGTGTACAGGAAAGATGCTTATGGTATCTCCTCAGCAGAAGGATGGCAGATAATTCCTAATGCTGCTACAATAGCTCCCTGCTGGGGGGAGCAGAGTCAGGAAGGCCAGTTGCCACTTTTGGGGGGTTTATGTGAAAACAATGGGGATGCACAGAGGCATAGGACCAAGTGAGAGTGGCTAAGGATTCCTTCCTCGTCTCACATTCTTTGTCATGGTTGCAGCCCTCATCCTTTTCCAAGCTCACCTCTGCCAGACTGGCAGATGCTAAAAATATTTGGACTGACAAACAGGTATTTATTAGCTTAGCAGCCAGCATTTCTGTCACTTGCCTTGGTCTCTCTCACTGAGCTGGCCAAGTCCTCATTTCCTTACTCAATCTGTCATCACTTCTTACTTGAACAAATCTCCTGCTGAAATGCCCAGGAAGTAAATGGAATGCTGTGTTGAGTAAGGTGTTCAGGAATTTGTCCAGGAAGAGGTTGGTGTGTGGGATGGAGAAGCTCATATTCTGGGGATTAGGTATTGCTACACTTTCAAAGGTGATTTAGACCTGTACACCCCACCCGTCCAGTAACTGCAATTAAAATCTGGAATACCAGGAAGCACTGCAGAGAATCAGGCTAGAGAGGGCTGAGAGGCAGCTCAGCTGCTGCAGACCTGAGTCCTTGGCACCGAATGTCCACTGTGCCTGTGAGAAATGTGAATATGAGGCTTTCTTCTGCCCCCTCTGAAGAGATGCTCAGGTTGTCACTCCCATTAGTATAAATCACTGAGACCAGTTTTCAAAACACAGCTGAGTCACTGCTGCAGCACTTTGGCAACATCTGTATTTCCCTAGGAGAGCTACTGACTAAAATTTCAGGTGTGTTCCTTGAAGTGCAAGGTGTTGCCAGTGCAGGTGAGGAAGAGAGATCCAGCTGTGCTGGCAGAAGAGGTTAATGCCCCACTTGCTCATAGTGCCAGAGACCTCATCCATCTGCCACTGGAACAGGTCCTGTAAACACTCCCTTAATCTTTAGCTTTAAACCATTTAAATTGTTGGGCTGAACTGACCTCATTTGGTTTGCATAGAACATATTAGGAGCTGCACCAGCAGATGAAGCCCTGTCCCAGCTCCAAACTGCAGGCAGAAAAGTGTCCCAGTGAAGGCTGGGCTTACCTTTCAGGTCTCAGGTCTGCACCCTATGGCCAGGTGCCAGGTGGGGCACATCTTGCTTGACATTCAGACCCCCCCCCACTATGGCTTTTTTATAGCTGGAAAACATCACTATTCTGAAGGGTGAGTGTAAAAAGAGTAATTGTGGGGAAATACCTTCTGCTGATTTCATCTCTTGCTGTGAACATAACTGTTCTTTCAGCATGGAGGGCTTGTGAGTTTTTCCTATGGAATCATTTTAATTCCCAAATTCTAAAATGGAAACTAATGCTTATATTACATTATATGAGTATGACTTTTCCTTCCTCCTTGTGGCTGCTTTTCTTTGTAGGAGCTGCAGTTACATTTTTTCACTTACACTTGTCCTTGGTGTGTGTAATGTAAGAGAAGTTAAATGTTATCATTTATCAGAAGGACTTGAGATCCACATGATTCAGTGTGGGGATACCCTAGAAGCTGTCAGGCTGCTGATTTACCTGCGTGTGGTGGCCATGGCCCTTACAGGGACAGGTGTGTTAAAGACCCTCCAGCTTGCCTGAGCGCTGCTGTGCATCATCTTCCTCCCAGGCACCTCTACCCGACAGATTTGATGCACATAGAGAGCTGATCCCCCTATTTTTTGGCCATCTCTGAAGGATTGTTCCTCACAGCCTCCAGGTCCTGAACATCCCGTGAGGAGAGGGGATGTTTTGATTTCTCAGGCTGATCCTGCGGTGTCCCCAAAGGCATCTCTGAAAAACCTCAAGGGATGCTCATTAATGGTCAAGAGCAAGTTTATAGGATAGTCCTGTTAGCTGTGGGGTAGAAAAGAATGAAACTCATTTCTCTGCCGTTTTACTGCTGTCTTGACACTATAAGTAGGTAGATCTGGTTTTGAGAGGGTTAAAGCTCTCTGAGCACAAGGTGGAGGAAAGCATTTCACATACAGGTAGAGGCTGGGATGCAGGATGGATCACACACCACTTTTTTGACAGACCAGGACCGTTCTCACCTCTCAGTTGTCTCCTCCTGAGAAGGTGAGATCTCTCCTGAGCAGGCAAAGTGCTGCTCAAGTCAGTACTGCTTTAGAGCCATTTGCTTCCACTGAACTTGATCGAAGATTAGAATTTGAGGGAATGAAGCTACAGTCCTAGGAAGATGTGGGCCAGAGCTGCACAGAGCACACTTTGGGAACAGGCTGTCTGGGTGGTAATGAGGCACAAACAGCAAGCTGTGACAGAGTCTAACTGTACATCACTAATACAAAAAGCCAGGAACTCACTAGGGATAAAAGCTAAATCCTGAGCCCACAGGTTCTTCCTTCCAGCCAGGATCCAGGTCGTTTTGGCAGGGCTGTGCAGGGAGCTGTGCGCTCCAAGCCGGCTGGGCAGCACAAGAAAGGACTGCGGGCTTGGGGCTTCGTGCCCAGCTGCCTCTGAGGGCCAACTGCTCATGCAAAGCAAGGAAGGCCCCCAGTTGAGAAAACGTGGATTTAGGGTGCCTGTGAAAGGGTGGCAGCCTTTGGGTCAAGCTCTGGGCACAGTGGAATGCTTATTGTCAAAGCTAAAGACCAAAGAGAACGCTGCATATTGTGGGCCTAAATGCAGCTGGCATGAACCAAAAATGTGCATGTGAGTGCCTTTCTAAGTACCCAGTAATCCTCCAGGGCAAAACGGGGATTAGGGCTCTCTCTCTCAGACAAAGGAGGAGTTCATTTTCTCAAAGACCCCTTGGCCAATGAAGTGAGGAACCCAAATGAATGCCAGGGCTCCTTTCAGCTCTCTGCTTGCAAACAGGTATGGCGCAGGAGCAGCTGGTTTGTGTGGGGCTGTGCAAACACAGTGCAGCCAGATTGTGGGATTGAGGTCAGGTCAACTAAAACCCATCCAGTCCCAGAGAAAAGGGGAAGCCAGAAAAATGCTGGACAAGTAGGACTAGACAGTGTTGCACAGGGAAAAGTGGTCTTTTTTCTCCAAACTTTTTTCTCGGTGGACCTGGAGGTCAATGCTCATTGAGGTTGTTTAAGTTGGAGTTGCCTGAGTGAAGAGCCCTCCAAAAACGGAAAGCTGTGAGTCTGGATTAATTCCAGGTGACTTCTCAGCCTCTGTTGCTTTGCCCTGAAATTCTGCGTGCTCGGAATCCCCCATGTAGGAGCCATAAGACTGAAAGTGATGGGTGCCTGAATGGGGGGACGTATCCATCTAAAATTCACCATCCTGTGCTTTCTTTAATTTGCCTTCAAGCAATGGCCTGTGCAGGTAGAAAAGCACAAGTCCCTCTGCACTGTTCCTGGGAAAATTCTTCTTTTCCCATTTGGGGATTGGTTTATGGCACAAGATCAGCTCTAGTAATCCTGTCTTACCAGATATCAGGGTGAATGTGCCTGGGATGTGTACAGAAAATGTGCATTAAGTAGTCCTATTCCTTAGAAGCAGCAGCCAGCAGCATTGTGAATGGGTTTGGGTTGCGTGGCTTTTTTTTTCCCATGGCTTTACTGACCCATCTGAATCCTAGACATGGATACTGTTGTTTCTACTTGAGAACTTGGACCTTGCTGCAGATACCAGGCAAGAATGCTGAATTCAGTCCCAAAATTCATGTGCTCAGTCAGTCTTACTGATATTTCAAACTCTTTCTTGCTCTGCTTATGATGAAAATGTGCTTCCAGGAGTTACACAGGTGGAGCCTGCTGTATTTTGGATTCATGAACCAGCCTTGAATTCCTCACATGCCTAATTAAGACTGTGGAGTTAAACCTGGCTGTTTCCCATCTCAGGTGAATGTTTTAAGTCACAAGCTAGAGCTTTTCCCCAAGGACTGAACCTTTTTCTGGCAAAGGTTTTACAGATTGTTAGTGTAAGAGGTTTCAGTGCAATTTATAAATTGTTTTTCATTATAAGTTTTGTCCACACATTTCCTCCTGGTCTCGGTGTGGCTCGGGGGTCCTGTGAGCCGAGTAACAAACCTGTGCAGGCCATGCTGCTACCAGGAGAGCACCTGGGCCTTTGTGCTCTGACACACGGGGCACTTCCAGCGCAGCTCAAGGAGATTCTGAGAGCGTGACAGAGATGTGGATTACAGGCTATTTGTGGACCAGCCACAGGAGGTAACAAAATAAGAAATACGTAAGCAATCCTGTCTTTCACTTCAGGCGGTGCAGGAAGATCTGCCGAGCAGGACGGCCACAGCCAAGGTCGGTGCCTGGGATGGGTGTGGTGTCTCCCTCGCTCTGCATCCCTCTCCCTGGCAGCACGGAGGAGACAGGAGGGCTCACTCTTTGTCGGGAGATAGATGCGGGACTGCCGCGAAGCTGCCGTTTGCATTCCCAAGGAGATGTAATTCCAGCTCGGCAGCTGCTGAGAGCTTGCCTGCGGGATGAGGATAGCCAGAGGTGAAGCTGCCCAGCTCTCCTTATGTCACTGGGCTGAGCTGGGGATCTCAGGCAGCCCTGTGACATTGTGTAACGTGGGGTGCTGTGAGGATAAACCAGCAGCGTTAACCCCTCTGGCTCCTTTCTGCCTGTTTTAGCCCAGTTCAGCTTTGTTGCTGCTTCTCTGTGTTTTTGTGTCTGTGATGTGCTGTTGGCTGCTTCTGTAGTGGAGGGGGGGGTTCCTCTTAGGTTGTGATTTAAAACAAAGGGAAGAATATCAGGAAATGTCTACAAATAGCTGTAGAAGTTGGAAGAAGAGTTCCTTGCTTTAATCTCAGTTTTAGAAGCATCATTGTGTGAGCACCTAGGATGACTTTTAGTTCTGTCAGTGGTTACAAATACTCCTGTTCATCCCAAATTATTGAAAAATGAGACTTTAACCTCCATCCTCTCTTTTAGAACAACACTGGATTTAGAGGTAACAAAATACTAAAAATTACTAAACCTGATAATATATGAGGATTGGATCCTCTGGGACTCAGGTCATCTATTACTCTGGCAGCAAAACAGGTGTTAGTTTAAACTCGGCAATCATGGCTTCAAGAGGTGGGACCATTAAAAAATATCTGTTCTGAAATTTTTTTTTTTTTGAAAGTTCATAATTTCTACACATAGTTCCAGGTGCTGTTTATGGCTCATCTCAGGCATATCCTAGACTCATCCCTGGAACTACAGGCAGCTAAACTAAGAGTACAGGATAGTAGTGCTGTTATCCTGGAAAAGAAATGCTATGAGCAGACAAAACTTCTGAAGTTGGGTTTGTGCCACCTCCCAGTGCAAAGTCCTGTCTCCTCTTTGGGAATTACAGCCAGGCAGCTGAGCTTGCAATGCATCATTTCCTCAGTGAGAGCAGTGATTTATGCTGCTGCCATTACTCAGGAAACTATTGTTATGAAACATGGAGTTTAATTAATTAAGAATATGATCTCTGCAGACTCAGATAATTGCTGGGAGAGCTGCTGGGCAGAGGCACCCACCCACACTTGCTGTCCAGGCTGACTTAAGAAAATCGATCTGTGTTGGAATGTGAAGGTTGTAAATAAGGATAAGGAAGACTGAAGAAAGTGAGGAGGAAGAGCCAGGAGCCCAAAAGGTTAAGATAAGTGCTATGAAACGTTCCAAGCATGCAGGTAACAGGAGGTCAGCACGGGAGGCAGATAAGGGGCCAGAGGAGCTCAGAGTCAGACCTCCTCAGAGGCAAAGGATCTCCCTAAAATAGCAACCAGGTTCTGCAAGGACTGTGGCAGCTCAGGAAGGCCATGAGACATCCAATGGCAGCAACTGGCAAACCGGTCTTATGGGGAGATGATTAATATAAAATAAGGCCACCCATGTGTTCTTGAAGAGCTCTGAGGAGGGTGGTGAAAAGTAGAGAGTGTTTCACAGATGCCTGCTGTGGAAAGGCTGTGCTGGCTGTGTGGGGAGAGATGGATGTGGGGTCAGGAGGTGTTGCCTTTCTTCTGTAGGGGGCACTGAAACTTCTGAAGCAGGTTTTCCTTGAAAAAAATCTCTTAATCTCTAGCACTGTATTCTTTCACTGTCAAGCAAGCAGCAAGGAAAAAATCCAAGCAGGCCATATTTTTAGATGAGAGAAAAGCTGAGCAGAGTGTACTCATGGACATGTGTGGCATTAAATACCAAAGGCACCATGGAAGCAGCAAGTATAAATAACAATTCATAATTAAACGCAAACTTTGCAGAAAAAGAAAGATTTCAGAGGCAGCTGCCAGCCTCAGGTGGGAGGTAAAGGAGTTTTAAATAGACTGTGTGTGCTGGGTTTCCTGTCTCCCACTTGAGAGCTTCAGAAACAATGCAATAACAAAAGGAACAACTGCAGACTCCTCCTTGCTAGGGATACTTTTTAGCTATGGAATTGGGAGGCCCTTTGCAGCATCCCAAAATAAAATGCAGCCCCAGGCTTTAAGAGCATCCCATCGGGCTGGGTGCTGCCACAGGGAGCTGGAGAGTTGTCTCAGGGCAGCTGGAGCTTTCAGAGAAGGCCACTCTAAGGAGAAGGTGTGAGGACAGCCAAGAGGAAAGGTAGGCCCCCAACAGCTTTGCACAAGAGTGGCTGTCTCCATGTTATGGTGGAAGAAGTGTCTTTATAGGGATTAATACCCTCCTGGTTGTTAGACTGAGCTGCCTTACTTAGGAATGCCATAGCAAATGCTCTGGGATAAGCAGCCAGGTAAGGCAGAAGGCTGCAAGGGCAGGGCCAGGTGCTGCCCTTGGGGTCCTGTTTGGGGAGGTGTTCAGCCCTGCAGCCCTGGCTGCAGCCCTGGCTGGCCTCAGCTCTTCTCCCTGTGCTCTCACAGGGACACCCCTGTAAGGGACTGTCCATCTGGCTGTGCTCTGGCCCTGAGGTGGGTGTGCTTCCCAGGGGGAAGGATCCTAATCTCTTATGTTCCCCACTGGGCCCGATTAATGTTGTTATTTCTAGAGCAGCTGATTAGTTTTCAATGTCTTACTGAGCCTGCCATGCACCACAGAGCTCTGCAATTACAGTTCTTTAAGAGGCTGGGGAAAAACTCTGTTGCATTTCCTTGTTCTCCCCAGCAGCACCTCCGGAGCCCATGGAGACATTAATTAAGGTGTCTTTGTCTCTGTGAGGTAAAGCCTAAAGTTATGCATGCTGGCAAGCACGGGTCGCTCTTGTGAGGGGGAACACCCAAGCTGCTTATCCTCCCTCCCTCTACTTGGGGCTGTCAGTGGAGGGTCAGGCTGTGCAGGTCCTTGTGGGAGCACTTGGAAGGGACTTCCTCAGAAAGCTCTGCTCGCAGCAGAGTTTAGGGTCTATGGTGTCTCTTGTTTTCTTAGCATCCTTCAAAAGCTGCTTTCTCTTAAAAGAAAAAAAAAAAATAATAACCCAAGATCACCTGGCTGTGGTGCCCAGGGAGCTGTAGGTACTTATTACTCCTTTATATCAGTTTCTCAGGCTCTTGATAACTCTTTTCTTGGCACAGGGGCAGTTTCCCAGCCCTACATATTGTCCTGGCTCCCTCAGAGACAGCTGGCCAGATGGAAGGTGTGAGCAGCTTTCCCCACTGCAGGAGTACCACTGTGGTGTGGCTTGGCACAGCCAAACTCTGCTCTCCAGGAAACAAGCAGGGAAGCACAGAGCTCTGTCCTCCAAACACTAAAGCTGTGAACATATTTTGCTCACAAAATTGTAGACCTGTTTGTATAGATAAATTGTTTATATGCAGTCTTTTAAATCCTCATCTGTCGCAGGCCTTCTGTCCTTTCTGTGTCTTGCAGTGAAATCTATTTTGGAAATTGGTAATTTTTCATGCTAAGCTTGGTGAGCAAAGACAATTAAAGCAATTAAGGATATTGGCATATCCAGGGCTGCAAAAGGAGATTGTGCTCCTGGTGTATAGGAGCAGGGAAGGGAAACTTTCGAGTTGGATCAGAGACTTGACATCATCTCGAAGGAGAGGAGTGGAAGAGACAAAGCAGGATGGGATTTGGCACATGGAAAGAAAAGGCAGCCAAGGCAGGATTTGGGGTAAAAATTGGATGAAGATAAGCAGGGTGAGCAAAAAAAGGCCGTTCCGGACCAGTCGCTTTCCCTAATCTAGGTGAAAGTGCTGCTGCGCTTCCCTGCTGTATCTCATCCGCAATGGGAGGCTTAACATTCCTGCCTGGCACGTGGGGGCACGGGCAGGGAGCGTGGGGGAGGACCCGGCCGGACACAAAGACGGCCGGTCTCTCACCGGAATGGCATCCAAGCCATCTCAGCTATCCAAAGCCCCAGATGCCGGCATGTGGGCTCGGCACACAACAAGAGGCCATTGCAGCTTATCCCGGGCCAGGCCTGACACGGGCAGGGGGCCTTTCAGCCCTGCTTTTATTCAGCGTGGGGGTTCCTTGAGCTAGCCGAAATTTTAGATTTCTTCTGTGCTTCAGGGCTAAAAATTGGAGCGAGTGGGAATAGTTGAGCGTTCCAGGTGGAAGGAAGGAGCTGAAGCGATGGTTACATTGTGTTTTTGTGACTTGGAGCGGGGTAAATATGTGTTTGCTGACTTGGTGGAAATATCAGTAGAGGAGGTAGGACAGGTTTCTATTTCTCCCTCTCACTGTATGGACCTTTCTCTTGGCTTTTCTCTTGTGTGTTCAGAGCATTCCCTGAGCACTCATAAGGTGGTTACATGTGGAAAAAGTGTATGCCACTGTGGAACCCCTGAACTTGACACATGGGGATTTAGTGTCCCCAAATGCAGCTGCAGGATAATGAGTTCTGTGCCGTGAGTACTGAGCTAATCTCGCTCCTGTGTGCCATGGAATTAGGCAGCTCCTCCAAAACACTCATGAGGGACACTTGCAGAGCCAGTCACTGCTCAGAGGAGAGAAGAACAAGGATCTGCATGGCTTGATGCCACTGCCTTGCCCTCTGGGCCTGTGCATTGCCCTCTGCTAAAATCCTGTTGGCTAAAAGGGCTGAGATTTTGCGTGCTGGTGTTTAGCTGTCCTTGCTCTCCTTTGGCAGGGACACCCATGCAGCACAGGGATGCACAGAGCTGTCTCCTAGCCCGCTCAGCTCGGACTGCGTGACCACTGATTTCCAGCCCGGCAAAGCCACGTGGGCAACAGGAGTCAAGTTACGACTGAAGACCAGGTGAGAAAGTGTTTGTTTGTGTCCCTGAGACCTCTGTGAAGACAGAGTGGAAAACAGTTACTGCTTTGGCTGCCAGTGTGCCTGAGGGGCACTCATGGGGAAGGAGTGCTGAAATTTCTCCTCAGAGGCTTTTGTCAGTACTGGTAAAGGTCATCAGAAATGCTGAGCCCAAATACCTCCACAGAGGTGATGTAAGTCTTCTCTGACTTCCCAGCTTCAGGTGCCTGGCATTCCAAAATCACCTGTCTTCTTCAGAATTTTAGTGTGAGTTTGGCATTGATGAATTCTGAGTACCTGTCTGCATTTTTGAACAATTAAATGTCTTCAGAAATCACTTTCCTGAACTGCTCTGGGTTGACTGGTATAGTGGCTGAGCCTGACTCCCTTCCTTTGGCCATGCAGTTTAGGACCAAATCCTACAGCATTTACTCAGGCAGAGCTTTTGCTGGCATCAATAAAGCCTCTTGCATCAGTCAGCTGTAATCTGGGTGACCTCATAGATTTTTGTGTCTCAGTCTTCTGAGATTTGTACCATGAAGTGGAAGCAGTGGCTTTTATTTGCAACATTGCATTTGGGTCAGACCTTGACTTATTTGAAGTCAAGAAGCTACGCTGATTTCCTGGAGCTGGCAGAAATGTGGCCCAGTGCCTGTGAGTGAGCAGCTGAGAAGGGAATTCCACATTCTAATCTTATCAGCAAGGATGCACCTCTGGAGCAACCTCCCTGATCTCAGTGGAGATGCTCCAGCTTCTAGGCGCTGTAGGCAGTTCATGGATGCTATGTCCAGCATTGGGCATAGCAGATTTTAGAGGCTGAAATATCTCCTCAAGCTGATTTGGTTGAGGAGAAGCTTATCTCTGACTGAGGAGTGTGACTCTGCATTTTCCCAGGTATGTGACCCACAGGGAATTTGGGAGAGAACTTCTCCTACACCCACCATCTCCCTATAACTCCATATATATGAGTCATTCACCATATGCCCTCTGCAAATCCTTCTTGCCCAACACTTCAGTAGCAGATCTTCACAGAAGCTCCAAAGTTTAGTGTTTCACTTGGATAAATTTACCTTTGGGTGCAGAGCCCGATGTTTAGCTTTACTTTTCCAGTGGCATTGGAAGCTGTGTCTGCATATCTCAGTTTGACCCAGGCTGGAGCTTTAGTTATGAACAGGAAGCTGCTCTAATGTATAAGAATATGCCTATGGGAGGGTGTTTCAGACTCAGCAGCCTTTGCTTTGGCCCAGGCAGTGGATGCAGTTCCCTGGCACGTTTGACTCGCCCTGTTACCCCTGAGACGTGTGCAAGTACCTCCACACATCCTCCTGAAGGCCCTGCTGCTTCTGTCCCATTTATCACTCCTCCATGAGCACTTGGATGTGGAGCTCACACTTGGATGTGGAGCTCACACTTGGATGTGGAGCTCACGAGCGTCGCCTGTGATTTGTAGCCCTGTAGCTCAGAGGAGAGCCCAGCTGCTGCCTGGAGCCTTGCCCAGCAGATCCCCTTGGTTACCTGCCGTGCCTCATTGTCCACGTTCCGTTTGGATAATCGGGCTCACGGGGCAGCGTTCCTGCTGCCAGCCCCCCAGTTCCTCCTAAGCACTGAACAAGGAGAGGGAAACGCATTCCTTCCATTGTTTCCAAGTCTCTCCTGTTGCAAGTTGCTGTGTGTTGGATATTGGGTTGTGAAAGAATCTAAGCTATGCTTGGGTTTCTGTCTTTTTAACTAATTTACTGACTGGAGAAGAATAAGAAAAAATTAATTGAATTGAGCCAGTGGGGCCAGTTCATCAGTCTGGATAAGCCAGTGCAGCTCTGAAGAGCTGCAGGCAGGGAAGCCACTGCAGGCTCTGGCTGCTAGGATTTTCTGCCCTTGCTCTGGAGGAGATGATGTGAATCCCTGGAGAAGACAGAGAATAATAGGGCTCCTCAAAGACTGTAAGTCAGTCAGCTGCTTCTTTTCCATGTCTGTTCTTTCTTCCTCTTTTTCCAGCAAAGGAAACAGAGTAAAATTACAGAAAGAAGAAAGTTGCAGAGTCTTTAACCCAGTGTTCCCCTGCTCCTCATTGTAGAGCTATGTGTGGTCTAGGTACCAGGCTGAAGGCTCTCCTGGCTTCTCCATGTCCAAGCTGTAGCCCTGTGGGAGCAGCAGAGATGGACCACCTTGGTGGCAAGCACTTCTCAAAACAGAGATCTGAAATACTCCTCATTTTGCAATTTGAATCAAACTTAGTCTGTTGCTTGATAATGCTGTCTTCAAAACAGAAAGCTGTCAGAAGATCCCAGTAGGACAAAGTCCTTGAACCCAGTAATCAGGCAGAGTGAGGTTTGTATACATCACCTCTGTTCTGTTGAAGCCTGTGTCTGGTTAGTGTCAGGGAATGCCAGTGGGACCCTTTCTTTGTGTAGGGAAAAGTCCTCAATCTAAATATTGCCTGTCAACCCCACGCTGGGGTGAAGGGAAGATGAAGCCATAGTGCACGGCCCAGCTGCGAGCCCCTCACTCTGTTTCCTTTGCTGGACACTGGATAAATGCCTCTTTCTTGGATAAGACAGCGTGGGGGTTCCCAGAGGGATGTGATAACACAGAGGTGTGACTTGCAGGACCAATAATCATTAATTACAATGTTTGACTGTTCCTAAGTTCAATGAAGGAGCGCCTGTTGTTCACAGCTGCCATCACCTCTGAGGGGTCCCAGCACTTCCATCTGCAGCCTGTGGCTGAGGGCGCTTCAGTCAGAAAAACCAGGAGAAAAAAATCTGTCTCTAGATCCACATACATGTTTGTCATCTCTGCTTCCACACAGGGATTCTCTTCCCAGTGGTATGGAGGGGAGTTTTTTTCCCAAAAAGTTTGTGATGGTAATGGTAGGAGTTCTGAGCAGAAACCTCTGATTCCCTTCTTCCTGGTCCCAGAGAGACTTGAGGGAGATTGGTATGTGTCTCCCAGTTCCCAAATGGCACTCAGGGCATGGTCTAATACAAACCAGACATCCCCAGTGATGTTTGTCCAAGGGGAAAAACAAATGCTGTCTGACGTGTCACCTAGAAACACCACACAGGTGCAGGAGCTGCAAAATGAACATTTTGTGGAAAAGCAGGATGTTTCCTGGTATGAGAATACTGAGCATATTGACACATTTCACCCAGGTGTGCTCAAGTGAAGGGTTTTTCAGTGTGTTTTTTACTTAGGGAATATTTTCATCTGAGCATTAAGGGGTGGGGGGGGGTGTGGGCATAGTTCTCCCTTTCCCCTGTAGATGAGGAGACACTATTAGCCAAAATCCATGGTATGAAATAACATTTCATAGACTTCAGGTCTTTCTAATGAATCTTCCTTCTTTTTAGTCAAAATTGTGAAGGGACAGAGCTCACTCCACATCCTTCCTGCCCCAGAATTTCCCAGAAGGGCTTAGTGAGCCTAAAAAGAGAGATTTAGTGAAAGACACACCAAGCTGATGCCATTCTGGTGCGACTCCTTTCTAATTGGCCTCGTCTGTTCTGCTTATTTTTAGAACCATGACTGAACCTTAATTAAGAGCGACGTTGCTTTGAGTAGATTGTGGCCTCGCTCTGTTGAAATCCTAATAGGCTTCTGAGTGCTTTACTTTTTCCTTCATCTCCTGCCTAATAGATGGGCAGAGAGGCTGCAGCCACACGTTTGGGTGTCTGGAAAACATCTCTTTGTCATACTCCTGCTCCTTTAGATGTGTCCATCTTGGAGACAGGTCTGTTCCAATGAGAATTCAGTGGCTGTTCTGCTTTCTGTTGGTGCAGGTGCACACTCACCCTGCAAGGAGGGTACAGGTGAATTGCTGGGATCAGGATCTCTCCGTGTGCATGCGCAGGATATGGCTCAGGATATAATGCCCTTGCCACGTGGGTTTTGTTAGGTTAGAATTATTACCAGCTTGAAATCTTGACTGCTGTGAGGATGACGTGGTAAGGATGGGCAGCTGCCCTCTTGGTTTTCTCTCTTGTGACTCAGTGCCTGGGATCAGATCCAGGAGACACCAGCTTTGCACTTGCATCCAAATCTTTCGTTTCTCCTGCAGGAGGGGAGGGTCTGTGCTGCAGGGCCCCATCCCTTCCCACCTCCCCACATGATGGGCTAGGCCATGGCTATTCCCTTCCAGCCATGCCTATCCCTTCCAGCTCCAGCAACCTCCCACACAGCCACCCGGCCACAGGGGTGGTGGGGGAAGCACATCCACAGGGACTGGGGTTGTGAGTGATGGCAGAGTGACCCTCTGGCCTTAGTTCTCTTCTCTGCCCCGTCCCATCTTCCTTGGACACATGAACAACAGCCGCTAGTCCGAGCCATCTCCTCAGGTCATGGACATGTGTCCTGGTGACCACTGTTCCTGCCTGGATCCTCAGGTGGATTCTGCCTTCCTTGAAAGGTTTTGCTGCCTTCATCTTCATTGTTCTTTGTCTCTGCTGTGGAAGGGTTTGGATGTTGTGGGGACAGAAAAAAAATAACCACAAGGTCAGTGCTACAAGAAGCATTGTTCACAGTTCTCTCAGCCACCTGGATGATGTTTCTGCTGGATGTGAGAATGGTGAAAAGCTGTGTGGGAGTAGAAAAAGATCCATTTATTGGGGCACTGATGACCAGTGAGTGGCTGGTTAATCAGCCACAACATCGCTCTCTGGCTTTCACTTATTAGCTTTCTAAGGATGTGGAAAAAATGCAAATGGAAATTTGAAGAAGCTAGGTTGCTTGCTCTGGTTGAAGATGGGCCTTTTCACACTGAAGGACTGCACTCCTGAAGGACACTGGGCTTGAGGTACTTTTGAACTTGCAGAGCAGTCAGGTTGTATGTGTACTCCAGAACAGGCAAGGAACAGTACGTGAAGAACAGCCATCAGACTGACTACACTTGCCTGGATGTTCTTACTTTGTAACCTTGAGAAGAAGATAACCTTTCAGTTGCACTGTGAAGAAAGCCTCAGATGCTGATTCATCTGTAGAGTTAGTGCCAAATTGTCTTTGTAATGTTCCATTCCCGTTTTGCATGCAATATAAAGATAATCTCCAAAGATTACAGAGAAGAGCACACTCAGCTCTTGCTAATAAGAGCGAGCGGCAGAGCGGTTCCTGGTGAAGGGCCTCAGAGATGTGGATGTGGTCCCTGCAGCCCAGACTGTTCCCAGAGTGTGCCAGGCTGCCACTGAGGAACTTCTGCTGGGCCAGCCGTGTTTCCATCTGCCAACGCTAGCAGCAGCACAGCAACAGAGAGCACCCATATAGCAGCAGCTGGACAAGATTAGACTATCCCTTTCCCTTTGGCTTTCCAGTCTCCAGTGTGAACTGGCAGTACCTGGTCTGTAGTCTGGGTTACAGATGCCACACAGATGCCAGCCTTGCATCATGTCCTGTTGACTTCCCCAGGTATCTTCGCTCCCCAGCATTTGTCATGATGCCAGCCTGACCTGGATGCCTGGGTTATCTGATCACTGCAAGTGTCCATGAGGAACCAGGAGTCACTTTTTCCAGCCTTGGCATTTACAAGACAGGGATCACTTAGACTATTTTTTGAAGGGGAGAATTTGTCAGTAGTAAGATTGTCCAGACCCCTTCAAAAGTACAGTACAGAATATGTAAAAGATAAGGTGATGAGGTTGGTTTGTTATTCTTGTTATTGTTATTATGACAGTTCTGCAGTTTTAGATCCTACAGCCTCCTGAGCCAAAGTTTCACCTGTTGCTCCTGGTTTTGTTACTTAGCTGCACCAAAGTAACACCAGTTAAAGATCTAATGATTTATTTGTCTTCACTTAAGTCTGGCATTACCTGCTGCATTTGCAGGTTTTATCACTCAGCCAGTTGGTCTGGGATCAGTCAGGATCTGCCACGTTTCCAAGATAGGGTATGTCGTGGAAAAAGTGCGAGGTTATCCCACACAGAGCTGCTAAGCTGGTAGCATGTGTCTTGTGACTAAAATTCACAGCTGTGTATGTGTTACATTATGACGAGGATATCAAACAAAAGAGTTAGAATACCTGTGGCTCAGATGATTGGCTACACAGCTCCCTCACTGTTTCTACTGATCAAACCAAAGGATAACATGCTTTGCATGGGATCATTCATTTTCCCAAGCAGAAAACTGATGCTGATAGCTTGTAATCCACTAAAGTATTTACAGTCTTCAAATGTCTACAGTGGAAAAGGTAAGAATGTGTGTTATGCTTAAAAACCAATTTTGTCAACTTCCCATCTGGCCAGGTTCCTTGTTTTCTGGGCAAGGAGCTTAACAGAAGAGCTCTGTCTTAAACACACCTACATACATAAAGGTAAAGTGGTGTTGGGTTCAACTTGTCCTTTGCAGACCTCCAGTCCAGTTTCCCTTAAGACAATCCTGATACAAAAGTATTAAAGGGAAAAGCATGTCCCTTTTTCTTCCTTCTTTTAGCAGACAATGAGGAAAAAACCAGCACTTCTGAAATCTGTATGGAAGAAATGCTGGAGAAATGGCTCTGCCTCTCACTCTCTGCCTATGCTTTTCCATGCTGTCGAACATCAGCGGGTGCTGATGTTAAAAGGTATTAGGAAAGGACCTGACCCTAAAAAGCATTTTTAACTTTTTGCACTTTCCTGTACCATTCCTCTTCTCAGTCTTAGGCAGTGCTCTCAGTGTCTGTGTGCCAAGGGCATTTTAATCTATTTACTGATGTGTTCAGGACATGCTGTACACATCAACATGGATTTTTCAGTGAGACAAAGATTAAAGATGTGTCATATCCTCCTCTTGCATTTATTTAGAAATTTATCATGCAGAATTGTCATGCAAGCTGTCACATTTCAATAGGACACAGGTCCAGTGCTGCTCCTCATTCTCCCAGGGAGAGAGTGAGAAACTGTGGAAATGAGTGCTAGAGCAGGGGAGAGATCCCTCATGGAAAGCAGCAGGAGGATTAAGGACAAGCCCAAAGGCTGGGGCAAAGGAGAGTCTGTGTGGCCTCTTCAGGGGACTCGATCACTAATCCCCTGCTTTGACTTTCCATTGCACCACTCTGTGCTTTAAATAAGGAGTCAGTGGTTTTTTTTTTCCTCAGGGCTGACAGACACAGGCATTGCTGCTGGTGACTGAAGGCACCAAAGGGCAGCCGTGCCACGCCTGGGGACACACCCTGGGGACAGCTGTCTGCCCGGGGTGGGATGCAAGGGACACACATTGCCAGCGCTTGGTTGTCACGTCTCATCCTGCATTTTTAGCAGCCCTGAGGAGAGATCAAAAGTCCCTTTGCAGGCTTCCACCCCCTCATGGCATTCAGTGACCCACTTGTGCAAATCCAAGAGGGAGCATGTTGCGTGAATGTCAGAGACATTCACACGTTGTAATTGTGAGATTTGCTTGGAATGGACAAAACCACAGCAATGAAGCACAAATGAGCACGAGCAGTTTAAATGTTGAAGTTCTCATCCATCTTCCTGGGGGGAGCTGGCCTGTTGCTGATGTGCAAACCCCTTCTGCTTTCACCTAGGCGGAGTGAAACTCCAGGCCGACCTCACTCCTGGCATTCAAGTAAACTCGCAGAGAACCAGCCCGATCCCAGCATGATGCAAATATCTCAGGGAACGCTTGGCACCCCTTGGCATCAGTCCTACCACTCCAGGTAAGTATTGCATAACTGTGGAGGGAAGGGAGGGGGCAAAGGTTTAGTGGGAAAATGGTACCAGATACCTCCATACAGCTGGACAGGTTTACAGCCAGGGTTCAGATTAGAGTTAGGAAGGCTTCAGTTCCTGTTTGGTTTCCCAGATAAAGTGGCATTGTCTTCCTCACAGTGCTCTGTGGGGTGATTAGCAGCTAGGAAGTCCCCTTTCCTACAAAAATGGGAGCCCACTGCTAGGATGCTGCTAGAGCTTTCTGTGGATGCCCCCATATAGAAACAGCATGGTTGTTTCCTCAGCAAAGGAAAAGAAATCCGAAGTCTAAATTTGCCTGTTGAACAAAAAGGGAGAAAAGGGTGGAGGTAGCAGAAGCTGTCAGTGTAACAGAGCAGCTAACAGTGCATCAGCGACAGTGCTCCCAGGGTGAGGAGTTCAGGGAGGGATTTCCTGGTTTGGCAGAGGCTTTTTGCAGGAGTCAGCTCTATCACAGCTGAACGTGCAGGGCAGTTTGAGGAAGGACAAGTTTAAATTCTGCCCTTAAAAGATTTTCCCTGGAGAGGCAGAAGGGTTTGAAGCTTTCCATTATAGACTCTGGGATTGAAACATCACTTTCTTCTACTGGCTAGACTGATCCTTGGCAGAGAAGAGGAAAGAGAAAAAAGAGCATTAAAGAAAGTGAGGAGATGGTTGCAGAAAATAAAGTGTGTTGGTCTGTGGCTCCCGCACAGCTCATGCTGGAGCATACTCCTTTCCCACCAAGGGGCTTTGCTTCCCAGGCAGTTCCTGGCAGAGCCTTTGGCAGCACGGCTCTGTCTCCTGGGTGCTTGAGAAGGAGCACGGGGAACATCTAGTGGCCAGCTGGCTAGGCCTGTGCTAGGCATTGCCAGGGAGATGGTTATTTGAATCCAAAACAGAGTGGTGCATTTCAATGAGCAAACCAGCTTCGTCCGGAGATTTGCCATATCTCTTGCTGCCTGTGTTCCTCTGCATCTGTCTGCAGGGCTGCTGTGAACAGCCTTCCTTCTGCCTTTCCTCCTCCTTAGCAGCCTTCTCCCCTGAGTCTGTCACTTGTTTGCGATGTGATCTGGAGCCAGCTTCCAGCTCTGTGCCTTGTCCTGCCACAGCCCCTTCCTTCCAACTGCTTCCCTGTGGCTCTGCCAGGACAGCACATGTCCCTGTTGCACAGGGAACTAGAGAAAGTCATACCTGAGGGAAGGGAAGCTGGAGAGAGGGAAGAAAAGTGAAATCCTCAGGCTACCCTCTCCAGTCCTCAGTGTATTTGCTTGAATCTGGAAGGGGACTCTGCAGAAGTTTGTGACATCCCCGTGTGACTGGCACAAAGAGCTCCCTTCCCATGCATAGAAAGATCTCTGAATAGCCTTCTTTTTTGATCACTGGTTCTGGTGGCCATGAGTCCTCTTTGGACACCTCAGAGAAAGTGCCAAGGTGTACCTACTAAGCTACAAGAAGAGGTGGCAGTGCAGACTACCTGGGAATTCTCAGACTGTTTCTATGGTTGCATCCCACTTTACTCCAGGCACAGGCACGTACATCTCTCCTCTTGTCAGCTTAGTCTTCTTGCAGCAAACAAACTATCCTTGGGACAGCTGAATTTCCAGGAAGTCTGCCAGGGCATAGCCTTCATCTCCATAAAAAGAAATGAAATGGGAAAAAAAGAAAGAGATTAGATTCCCCCTACAACGCCCCTTGTGCTGCTCTCCTCCTCAGTGGCGTTGGCGCTCATTCAGCTTTCCAAGGGCTTTGGATGGGTTTGTTGGGTGGGGTAGATCCTCCCTGGCTCCAGAGATGCACCATCTTTCTGTCTGTATCTCCCTCCCACCCTTCTGTGGTAAATAAGAGCCATGTGTTGCAATGTCAAGCAGTTCCTCTTTGTGAACTGGGATGACTCCAGACAGGGGATGGAGCAAGGCCCAAATATGGGTTTTCATCTCAAAACTAAACATCTTGCTTCTGAGCTCACTTATAAGTTGTTGTGCCTCTCCTCTGCTGGTTTTCACTCTTCTCTCGCTGTCCCCCAGCTCTTCCACCAGTGATCTCTCTGCGTACGAGCATGGCTATCTGAGGAGGAGCCCCGATCAGTACAGCTCCCGGGGCAGCATGGAGAGCTTGGACCACTCTTCCCCTGCCTACCACCCTTGCCACCTGTCCCCAGCCAAATCCACCAACAGCATCGACCAGCTCTCCCACCTCCACAGCAAGAGAGACTCTGCCTACAGCTCCTTCTCCACCAACTCCAGCATCCCTGAGTACCCCGTGGTTCCGCTGGGCAAGGAGCACTCATGCTCCCTGGACAGCGCGCAGTCCCGCGGGGGGCTGCCGGAGGGCATGAGGCAGGCGGACATCCGCTACGTCCGGACGGTCTACGACGCCCAGCAGCGCATCTCCCAGGAGTACGAGGTGAAGCTCCCCGGCAGTGATGGCCGCAGCCACGGCAGGCTCCACACCTTCAGCCGGCCCAACGCCACCTCCTCCTGGGCACAGCCAGCGCAGGGATCCTCGGACAGCAAGAGCCAGCCCTCCAAGGGGCCGCCCCTGCCTCCCGCTCGCAGCGACAGCTACGCGGCCATCAGGCACCACGAGAGGCCCGGCTCAGGCACCGGCCTTGAGCCCAACAAGCCCGGCCGGACCCAGCCAAAAGGGGCCTGGGCACCGCTCATCAGCTCCCTGTCCCAGGGGCCGCTGCTGAAACCGCCCTTCGGAGAAGGGCACCTGCACACCGTGGTGGAGAAGAGCCCGGAGAGCAGCCCCACCACAAAGGCCAAGCAGAGCTATTCCCAGGCGGCCCAGCCAGGGCAGCCCCTGCTGCCCACCGGTGTCTACGCTGTTCCCTCCCCAGAGCCGCACTATGCCCAGGTGCCCCGGCCTTCTGCCAGCAGCACCGGGACGCTTTACCCAGCTCTGGCCAAAGAAAGTGGGTACTCCACAGCCCTCCCGGTCTCCTGCGACAAGGCCGTAGCCAGCAGCACCCTGGGCTTGGATGAGAATGGAAACCAAAGCACTACAAACAGGTCGACCATCTTCTACCAGCCCCCTGCCACTGAGAGAAAGCACGAAGCCAAACTCATCCAGCAGAAACCTCCCAGTGCAGCAGGCCTGGAGCTGGGCCTGGCTGTGTCACAAAAGGAGGAGCTGCTACCCCTTTACAAGGCAGTACACAGCCACCGAGAGACCACGGGTACCACACAGGCCTCCAAGCCCATTTTCCAGGGTCCACAACCCCAGCTGAGGGATGCTAGTGAGAGGAAAACCCATTACCAGCCCAAAGAGGACTGGACACCTGGATCCCAGGAGGAGAAAAGTGGCAGCGCACAGGTAAATGAGAGAGACGCTGGGGCTGCCCAACCATGGGGTCACAGCAAGCCCAAGCAGTATGGCTTCTCTTCCTTGCAGAACATCCCAGAGAGCTCCAGGAGGCAAAGCAGCTCCGAGCTAAGGGAGACGCAACTGGGCGAAGGTTATTCCAATACCAAACTGTCCTTCCTGAACAGCAGCAGCAGAGAGGAGAAGGATCACAGGGAACAGGGGCACAGGCAGTGGAGTGATGTGGACTCCCAGGCCTTCATGAGGCAGGAGGAGGAGGGCACGAGCATGGCTCTGTTCCACACTGCTGAGCCAAAGAGCAAAGAGCCCTCTTCTCCTCAGCTCCCAAAGATCTCGGATTTTGGGAGGAGCCGGCTCAGCTCCAGCAGCACCCAAAGCTTTCCCTACACCAAACCAGAGGCTGGTAAGCTCCACTGCTCGGTGCTGGAGAAGGTCAACAAGTTTGAGCAGCGGGAGCAGAGCGCTCCCTGGCCCCAGAGCGCTGGCGTTCCAAGCTTTGGCCAGCACTATGGGCCAAGCAGGACGAGCCAGCCTGCCGGCCTGAGGTGCTCTGTGCACAGCCCAGAGGACATGAGGAGCAAGCTGCCCAGTGAGCCAGGCAGGGGCTCCAGCCCATCTGTCAGAAATGGGAAGGTGGAAGAGGCTGACTGGCGCCCCGCCGAGCTGCAGATGGTGGCTTCGGTGAAGCAGGCAAGACCCAGTGAGTACTACAGCCTGTGTCCTGAAAACGAGGTGCAAATAAGGGCAGCTCAGCTTCCACGGAGTAGAAGCACATTCCAGCTGGGAGGCGAGCCTGAGAAGGACATCCTCTGGAAGGATAACGTCCAGGATGTACACGGGTCACAGCTGGACACGTCGTTTAACAGGGCCTACAGGAACAGTATCAAAGATGCCCAATCCAGGGTGCTGAGAGCCACCTCCTTCCGGCGGATCAGCCCCCCGTTCGGGAACACGCCCAAGAGGGTGCCCCAAAGACCTGCCTCGGCCCACGTGGGCATGAGGAGCACGGTGGCGTCCCCACACACCCCCAAGGAGAGGCACAGCATCACGCCCACAGAAGGAGGCTTCTCCAGCCTGGACTACACCAGGACACAGCATGTGCTGCGCATCGGGGGCCGGAAGCGGCTGACAGCGGAGCAGAAGAAGCGCTCCTACTCAGAGCCTGAGAAGATGAATCAGGTGGGCATCTCAGACGGGGAGCCGTCACCTTTCTCCTTCCAGAAGAAAAGCATCCACTTTATCTTCCCAGAGAACACGGTGGCCGACCGGCGCAAGATCTTTGAAAGGGATGGCAAAGCTTCCTCCACAGCCAGCCTGTCCAAGCCAGAGCTCAAGCAGCTCCAGCAGAATGCCCTGGCTGACTACATCGAGCGCAAAATGGGGCGACGGCCATCCTCGCAGGACATCGGACTGCTCCGGGAGCGCTCCCACAGCTCCTACCTGCAGCTGGGTGGCCCCGACAGCCAGAGCCTTTCCTCTGCCTCCAGCATGAATTCCCTCCAGGACCAGAACCTGTACCGCCGCAGAGAGTCCATAGAGCGGATATCCAGGACAGGACGGATGTCTTCCACCCTTCCCCCTGGGCTGACGGACTACTTGGACACGAGCGGAGATGAGAAGGTACCAGGACGCCAGGACAGCCTGGTCACCAGCCGGCCCAAAGCAGAGAGGTGCCGGGATTACAGACCCAGATCGGATCTCACCAAAGGCACGCAGACAGACCTGCTGGGTATGCAGGGCCAGCCTCGCTACAGGAAGCAGGAGCAGGTCTTTGAAACCCCCTCCACTGCCAGGAAATCTGGGAAATCGGTGTCTGTGGAAGACTTGCTCGATAGGTACGACAATCAGCCAGCCCCTGTGCACATACGTTCCAGGTCATCTCCCACAGCGGATAAGAAGCACCAGGTATGTGGGAAGGGGGTCATGTGCACCCACAAGTGGGCATCTCAGAACCAGGGAACTGGGGGGATGTCAGAGAACAGGCTGATGTCCAGTCATGGCCAGGCCTCCATTGATTAGAGACAGATTCAGCATGTGCTGAGGCAGTTTAGTGCACCTGAATGAAAAGATCACTGGTGGGGTTCAGCTCTTTCCCTGCTGGGTTGTGTCAGGGGTGTCAGGGATGCTGGGATTCCAGTGCATATGCTGGTATGTTCTTGCTGCTCTGGACATCCCATCTGAGGTGTCTTGTTCTTACCTGCTGGCAGCACAGGAGAAACACTGAGCACTTTTCTGGTGGAGTGTCTCACTAAGATGGTGATTTGCTTCAGCCCATTTTCCTGGTGCAAACTAGAGAGGATTAGAGGCTGCTTGGAATTGCCATGGCTCCCACTGTGCCTGACAGTGCTGGGAAGTGCTGGGCAGAGGCACTGCCAAATAACCATCATGTTTAGCCTCCAGCCCTGGAGGGAAACATCACAGAGAAGACGGAACAGAGACCCTGGCCCTCCCATGTCCCCTGCTTGGTGGTTGGGAACATCGCACTGATGTCACAAATGGGGAATTCGACTGACTCTGATGATGGTAAACAGTAGAACCAGGCTAAATTCTTAAAGAGCAACTGCCCCGGCCAGCTCTTCAGCTGGCTGAAATCTCTTCAGACCTATTTAGGAAACTGCAACTGGTCGAGCCACATGGATTTACAGGAGTCCTGGGTCTGCTGCCCCATCCCTATTTCCATGTCAGGCTCCATTCTTCACTGAGAGAGGCAGCAAACAACCAAAATGTGTGGACAGGCTCCTAGCCCCAAATAGGCTGAGTGTTTGGAGAGGCTCACATATAGGGCAGCTGAGATCTAGGACATCTCCTTCTACTCCTGCACTCACTCCTGGCCCAGAGCAGATTATCCAGGAGCAACGAAGTGGTCCTGAGTCAAGTGACAAGAGAGGAGGCTCTGGGAAGCATCTCACAAATGGACCAAACCGGGGTGGGGGGAAGAAGCTACCCTCCCAAACTCATTATGTGCTTCATTCTACACCATCCTCCCTCAGCTCCCACACCACATCTTTAAATAGAGTGAATTAAAAAAGCAGCTTGTGAATATCAAGTGACCAGAATGCACTTCCAGAACCACCCCGTCTCATCCCACCATCAGTATTTTTCCACCCCAGCCAGGCACCAGGCCCATCTGTGCCATTTTGTCACACTTGACAATCAGAGCAGCAACAAAACCAGACATCCAGAAAGAGAAAAATCACCAAAGTGTACTTTTCAGTGACAGGTTGGATGACAAGCAGCCCCAATTCATTTTGCCTTGCCCAGCTCTTAGTGGGCAGGAGGTACAGGGCCGTTCTTGAGATCTTTATTTCCCCCTCGTGGCTCATTTTTGATTGTTCATACACTCAGCAGCCAAATCAGAGGTTCTGCCTGTTGGAAGCCAAAGTGAGGAAGAGGGTCAAGAGCACTGCAGATCTGCTCACAGGGTCTTAATTCAGGCACTGAAGAGGGGAGAGCCCTTAGGGCTGTTTCCCAGAGGGATTTAGTTGTAACCACCTGTGGAACATGGATTAGTGGCATAGGCAACAAGGCACTTGTGAAAACCCTGTTCTTAAATCCTAACTTGACTTCCAGTATATACACCAATCCATAGGGTCTGTTTGAAAGGGAAGTATATGTTGAAGTGCTTTCTGCATAAGGTTTGTTTCTAATCCATCTCCAATGCAAGCCCACAGCTACAAATATGGGGGACAAAGCCAAACCAACAGCGCGAGGTTTTTTTATTATTTATTAGATTTCTTTTGGCCTTTCCAGGTATTTTTGTGGGAAATAAACATTTCCAGTTTAGCAGCAGACTTCTCTGCCTCACTGTTCATTTTTCAGGGCCTTGTGTACAGTGCTTAATGTTCCTTTCAGGCTGCATACAAATCACGTTGCACTGTCACTGCAGGAATTTGTTTGGAGATAGGCAGGAGTGGATAGCCATGGGGAATGACTTGTTCTCAGGCTTTGGAAGGCATTCTCATCAGTCTTTTGGTATTTTGTTTTGCTTTCTGCTTGCTGCTGACACTGTCTTGGTACCCCAGGAGCTGCTGAGAAGGGAGAGCAGTGAGTTCGGCCCCATGGTGAGGGATCCTTTCTACGTGGTCAGCGCAGGAGCCAGGTGGGTGTGTGTCCATGTCCCCTGTGTCACTGCAGGGCCAGCTCTGGCCATCCCCCTGCCCGCAGCAGTTGTCATGGGCTGTCAAGAGCTGAGGCCTGCACAAACACAGTTCCAGGTGTGCTGTGCCCAGCAGATTTAGGAGGAGTTGTCACAAGCTTTTTCTTTCACCACAGACATTAATTTATTATCTAGTCCTCTTCGTGCCATCCTGAACATAGTTTGTGCAGCAAATTCCCACTTATGTAACTACAGTGTGTTTGGTCTGCTGTTGAAACTCACATTGGATGATAGCATTAACTGAAGGATCCTAAAGGCAAAAATGCCTCCATGTCCCACTCTGGCTGGTTTTATCCACCCAGGATGCTGCCTCCCCAAAAGCAAGGGACTAAACCCAGAATATTTCCTTAATCATGCTCAACTGGGAGCTGGCCTTTGGGCTGCCTCCCTTAATCCAGGCAGGATGTTTTGCTCAGCAACAGGGGAGAGAGAAATGTTTTTAAAAATAGAAGAGTGTAAGCACAAAACTTAATGTCTTAGGACTTATGTAAGTCTCCACTTAGCCCCTGATTGTTTTGAAGCTAATGAGAACTGAAGTTGGTCGTGCTGTATTTACATTTAAATAATAAATAGATGTTTGCCCTAAGCCCCGAGTGCCCAAACAGCTAACTCCCATTACAGTAAAAGCCATCAAAAGGGACTAAAAGCATTGTTCACAAAGGAGCTCTGTTCCTCACAAACTGGCAGTAAATGCCAGCCCTCTCTGTGGTCACTGTGGGAGTTAACACTGCTGTGTCCAAAGGTTTCTTCTTGCAGCTCTGGGTCAGGGAGTGACAGCTGGAGGCTGAGGAAGGCTCCTACTCTGGCCGATCTTACTTCTGGCCATTTTTGCCCCTAAGAACACATAAATGTTGTTTTAAAGGGTCTCAATCCGCCTTCAGGCACATCCTTCTAGGATTATTTAAAAAACACTTGTTTACTTTGATTTGGAATAACTTTTTCATGTTTTTTCCTAAGAGAACAATGCAGCTGTTTCAATTACTCCTGCCTCCCCTTCTCTCCTAGAGATGGCATTTCATCCTGCTGCTCAATCACTGCTTGTGCTTTCCTTTTATTTTTTTTCTTTCCCCAACCTATTTTCCAAGTAATGGGATTTAACACCCAGACTGAAAACAAGTTTACTGGGGCACGAAATGCAGGTTTCTCATTTTCATGCTTCACTGCACAAAGATTATTTGTCATTAACAGTTTTATGATGTTTGTTCAGCATAGGCATCCCTTGTGCTCCCGCAATCACATTTCTTCCGGGACATGGGAGGTTGCTTTCCCTTCTTGTTCAGAATTGGATTTCCCGAAAGATAAAACAGAAGGATAGGAAAAGCATTTTCCATGCATGGACCCTTCAGGGAGGCAAGGCAGGCAGCAGGAATTACATTTCCAGGTTTCCTTGGGACACAGCTGCCCCATGTGCTGTAGAGGAGATGGAACCATGCCTACTACCTCTCCTGATGGAGGAGGAAAACAGTCAGATGGCTGAGAGAGAAAAACCTTGGTCAGCAATCACTTGGTCCAGTCACACGTGCTGTTCCTCTGTTCCCCAGGTGTCATACAATATTGGGAACTGCTCCACCAGTTTTAGAATCCACAGTTGCTTCCACAGTGGGAGAGATCTCTGAATTAGAGAATCGCCATCTGGTGTTCCTGACAAACACTGAGCATCTGAAAAGAACACACACTGCTACTGTCCAGGAACCACAGACAATACCAAGAGCAGCCTGTCTGGGAAGTTTCCCCTCCCCCAGGCACAGGCTGCCAAATTCTATTCTCAGTCACACCAGAATAAAGCCAGAACGACCCATGTCTTTGACAGAGTTACTCTTAATTAGTACCAATCCATCTGAGAACAAATTTGGGGCCCAAGTCTCCAGCATCACAGATTGGCAGCGTGGGCATTATTTGACAATGCATCTCAAGAAGAGAAAATGCACTGGCAGTAGAGCTGTGTGGCGTTGTATTGGTTTATTATATGGCCTTGTGGTTCCAGGCCACCTTCTCTTGCATCTGCCTGTGCCACTATTACTGCTCAGTTTGTTTTCCAGCTAAACAGGTAGACAGGCAAATAGGTTTGGCTCTAGATTCCAAGCATAATCCTCAGTCCAAAGGCCAGATGCTGTTTCTCAGGCTCACATGTGAACACCCTAAAAGACCTGGAAGGAATAATGGGCTTTGCAGCCTTAATATCTGCTTGCAGTCAGAATGTGTTGGCTTTGGTGTTTGTCACACCTGCCTGTCTGAGGGTGTTCTTTCTTCTAACAGGATTCCAAGGCTGCAAGAGCTTTTTTTCAGTTTTCTTCATAGTCAAAATAGTGCATTTTTTGGCCTTGCTTTGTTCTTGGAGACAGTTGAATCATTTTAATGGCACCTTTCCAAAAGGAGCAGATAATATTATGGGAACATTTGGCTCACAGAGCTGAAATTCTTAAAATTACAAGCAATTGAGAATGGAGTTGGATGGTAGATAATAGTTTATCTTACAACAATTGCTACTCACTCCATCTGTAGCAAACAAAATTGAAAGCAGAGTGGGAAAGGAAGCCAGCCATTAGGTTCTCCTAATATTTTTTCCATTGAGTTACTGCTGTGGTACGTGCCACGTGTGTGATGTAGCACGCACTGAAAATTATGGGAGATGGTGAGAGGGAGTGGGTCTGGCTCAGGATTTCACTTCCAGTTTCAAAGCTCAGCTGTACCTCACATAGACCAGCAGGCAGTGGTGCTGGCCTCTGGTAGTGTTGATAACTTGCCCATTAAGGAGGTGCACAATAAGTTTTCCTGCTCATTGATGAGTTATTAATCTTACCATGGTCTATCTCTTGGTATTCAGGTCTTTCAGCAAGAAAGAAAGAAGCCACTCAGAGAAAATGGCATTCACAAGTTACTATCCCCATCCCCTCCGCAGCACAGAGGTTGTCGCCGGGCCTCCCCCGCTGGTTGAGAATCACAAGCTCTCAGAACTTTCCAGGCCAGATAGCAGGACTTCTGCATTTTTCCCAGTCCCAACAGAGGCAAGGAGTCACTATCCTGAGCAAAAGCAAGGCTTTAAACCCTTGTTCCTTAACCTTACTCCTTCTGGGCCTGGCCACTCTTCCCCTAATACACCCGCCCAGGCTCCCTCAGACTTGCAGAGCACAGCTGACAGCCAGGGTCTGAGACAGCACCATGCCAAACGAGAGGCTGTTCCCCCTGAGGGCAGCGGGAGCACTCAGGCACAGCCTCTGGATGCTGTCCAGGACAGATCCCCCGAGACTCCCACGGAAGAGATGATGTGGAGGAGGAAAGCGGGGCTGCTGCACAGGTCCCTCCCACCCAAAGTGGCGTGGGCTCATTCGGCCAAAGACAGTGGCTACGCCAGGGCCATGGTGTCTCCTCCGGCGGCCGGGCCAAAGCCCTCCCAGAGGTGGCAGTCCCTGCCCACGCAGAGCAGCACTTCCTCCGACCCAGAGACTCCTTCTCCCCAGGCCATGACCCAGCTCCGGATCTCGGAGTCGGGGCTGCAGCTCACACCCCCGCCGTCGCTGCAGGACGAGGAGGACGACGAGGTGTTCGTCGCGCCTTCCCAACCGCCCTTCTCCCCGCCACCGCCATCCCATCCTCTTCCCGAGCTCAGCTCTTGCACTTCTCCCAACGGCGCTGAGGAATTCCCTCCTCCTCCCCCTCCTGCTGAGGGGAAGGGGGCAGCTGGAGACAAATCCCCCCGGCTCCCAGAGGAGGCCGGCGCAAGGTAAGGGCAGGCTGGAGCGCGGCGGCTCGGGCAGTGCAGGGCCATATACAGTAAGATATGCAGGACTGGGACAGATGGGGCTCATTGCTCGGGCTGTGGCACCCTCAGCTGCCGGGCAGGCTGTGAGCTTGCACGTTGTCAGGGGACAGGGAGTGACAGATACACTGCTGGTCCACCAGCAGGTGCTCTGACAAGTGCTCCCCAAAACTCCCAGGACAGGGAACTATGGGGGACCACCCCTGGGCTGATTCTCCCTGCACATTTCCGTGCGGTTGCTTCTGACTCTCTCCAGCACAGAGCCGGAATGGCTGCTGGCTCCTTCCAGTTACTGGGTTTTGAGAGACAGCTGTGAAAATCCATGATGGGTTTCTCCAAACAGTTAGTGTTTCCCAGAATATATTTTGGACCTGGCACAAAGTAACGCTGTTAGGAAGCGGTGACTGTCTGCCAAGAAATGACAATGCAAATATGTCACAGTCAGGCTGTATAGGGAATTCTTCGGAAGGACGGGACTTTGGGCGAGGTGCCCAGGAGGTTTAACTCAGCACAGCTTCTCTCGCTCCTAGGAAGCTGCTCTGATAGCCATCTGGGAAGAATCTGGCTGGGGCTGTAGTAGTGATTGGCTTTCCAACATAGCAAGGACAAATGGGGTAGAGGCTGCTCAGGATGGCACTCCTGGGCAGGAAGGCACAATGTCCCCAGCCTGCCAGTGGAAAACAAAGTGACTTGGTGTTTACTAGTTCTTTCTGTGTTGGAAGGACAATCCAGCAGTGCCCAGGTTGAAGGGACAAAACAATTCTGGTGCCAGTGGCTTCACACTGTGGACCCTCCATATTGGAATGAGAAGCGAGACACAAAAACAAGTGAGAGAGAAGGAAAACTTGCTTCTTGTAGGCCTATACAGTGTATTCACAATGGTCCTGGCTGGTAGGTTTCTCTTCATCTCACAGAATGTTTCTGTCCATAGCAGCTTCAAAAGCTTTCCCAAAGCTTTCCCGGCCAAGAGGGAGATAACAGGGTTGCGCACCAGCACCGGTGAAAATAACTGGCCAACCCCATTAAAGAGGACTGACTCTCCATCTGCTGTGGATCAGCAGCACCAATCCCCTGCTTCTCCAGAAGGACCTCAGAGCACTGAGAGACAGCCCAAAACTCAGCCTGAAGGTAACCCCAGAGAGCCAGCATTGGAAAATGCCAGCCTGGACTCCATGATAACCAGCACAGCACCCCCAGTGAAGGCAAAGAACAAGACCCCAGAGGATATTAAGTCAGAAGCTCTAGCAAAAGAAATAGTCCATAAAGACAAGTCTCTGGCTGATATCCTGGATCCGGATTCCAAAATGAAAACAACCATGGACTTGATGGAAGGGATCTTCCCCGGTGGAACCAGTGTGCTGAAGGAGAACAACATGAAGAGGAAGATGTCACAGACACAAGCCAGCAGGACGGCCGTGGCGGGTGACACGTAAGCACTGCTGGGCACAGCTCCCTGCTCCCTTGCTTCTCAGGACAGCCTGTGCCAAATTTTTCTGTGTCTATGTCTATAGGTGAGAGTGAGTTCTGCAGTTCAGAGGTATGAGGCCTGGCAGGGCATTTCCAAAGAGCCTTTCCCATGAGTTGGGCTCTATGCTTGGGCTCTGAGCTCACCTCTCTGGGCTGTGTAGAGAATGATGCTGAGCTTAGGAAAAGAGCAGGAAATGAAACATCTCTGGAGATACAACTGGGTTTTGCTATCTGAACTTGAGTAATCTGAAGCAGTTCAGTCCAAAGGAAAGGAACAGAGATCGTAAAGTAAAATCAGGATGAAAAGAATGGCAGGCATAGACATAACAAGAGGCCAAATTCTGGAAGGAAGGAGGGTTGAGGGGACCTACTTACAAGATCAGCCCAAGTCCCCCAGTGTAGGCTTTTCAAGACAGATAATTCCAAGTGGCAGCTGGAGAACTATCCAAAAGTCAGATGTACTGCATGATGCCAGGTAAGGTCAGTCTGGCCACCTCCAGCCAAGCTGTGCCAGCTGACCTTCAGCAAGGTAAATCCTGTGCAGAGTGTGTCCACTCACCTTTAAAGCCAGTGGCTGTGCTGTGCTGGGACAGCAGCTGGCACGCACCCCCTGATGGCAGGAATCTGCCTTGTCCTGGTGGGTAATCACCTTGGAAGGTACCAAAGAGGGAGTCCTGGTAAAACCACAGATCCAAACAATGGGAAAAGTCAGGCTCAGACTGAACTCTTGATTTTTCTTCACTCTGGTGTAGGAGAGAGGGAAAGGAAGCTCCTGTCACCCTGGTCACCTGTCCTGCTTACTACAGCGTTTCAGCACCCAAAGCAGAACTGCTGAATAAAATCAAGGACTTGCCAGAAGAAATAGGTGAGGAGGAAGAACTGCTGGACATCAATGAGAAAAAGGTAAATTCAGCCCACAGCACTGTTTGCTGCTCACATTCCTGAAATAACAATAAGCCCTGAAGTGCATTTCTATTTGATGTCAGCTTTTGGCAGCACCCAAAATTGCGTGGGAGCGATTAGGCTGCCCATGAAGCTTCGTTAGAGTGACCCAAATTGTATAAGAGCGTTAATCTGAATTACTCACTGCAAATTGAGTACCAATCTTGCACCACCCTGAGGTGGGCCTGGATCATACCAAATGCTGAGTGTGCAGACTGTCAGGAGCAGTCCCTGTTCTGCAGCAAGGAAGGAAAAGGGGGAGGCGAAGCCAGTTGTGCAAGGCCAGCTTGGGTTGGAAACAAGCACAGAGTCCAGCTAGTGACTGCACTGAGCGCAGGAGATTTTTTCCCAGGACTTTCCTCTTCAGTGAAGTCACTTTACCCATTTCATTTGCTGTCTGCACTCACTGCATCCAAAGAAACATGGGTTACTCTTTGTCCACCAGACTTTATTGTTTCTCTGCCCCACTGAAAGCCCCGTGTGCTTCAGTGGCTCAGTCAGCACAACCTCCATGTGATGGCTTGGAAGGGCAGAGAACAGGCAGGAGGGGAGGACACATTTTGCTCTCTTACTGAGGCTACATTTCACTGTGGAATGGCCCCCTGCTGCTTTTGCTGGAAGCTTCCATGCTCTGCTTCCAGGGCTTTTGCAGGGCCTTCTAATTTGCCCCTGTGGTTGTCTCACATTAGTTACCTGGTAATTACAGGCATGCTGCTTAGCTCCCACATCCCAGGGGGCCACAGGCAGGTGTTTGTGGCCTGTCTGTGCCTCTCCTACACACTTCCTACCTTCCTGTCAAAAGCAGCCATGCCTGCCTCTAAGTCTGAACCATCCCACACTGCCGTGGACAGTGTAGCACAGCCCAGATTTCATTTTCTGTTCACCACCTCCTCTTTCTGTGGCCCTACACAGATTCTGGGTCACAAATACACAGGTGGGTCACTAATCAAAAGCATTTGCCCAGGACCTTTGCCTGCTTCTTTCATCATGTGGCCCAAGGCACTGGTTGTAGAGCACCCAGCTCCAAAGGGAGTGGCAGCCCCTGTCAAATCCATAGCATTCCTTGGACTCCCTTCCAAATCTGCCTCCTTATACCAAGGTGAGAGTTGCAGAACAAGATGAGGGTGCTGTACCATGAGCCTGCCATGGAGGACAAGTCCCAGGCCTCAAAGGTTACGTTTGCATGGAAAGCCAGAAAGAGACAGGAGTGATTAGGCCCAGGCAGGACAGTCTGGCCTCTTTGCTCGTGGTCTGTGTGCAGGACACTTGCACAGCCTTACCTGAGAAGGGGCTCCTGAGGGCAGCGCCTGTGGGATATCATTTGGATAAACCAAGCACGTTTCTACTGTAAGTATGAAAAGAAGCTCTGTTGGCTGGTATTTGGGATTGCAGGAGAGTCACCAATTAATGAATACAAAGCTAAGTCACAGGCCCCTCCAGCTCCCAGGCCTTCAGAACAAAGGTACCTCACTCTCAGGAGCCCCATAGCCTCCTGCTGCAATTGGAGGGCAAATCTCCTGGAGCAGGGAGGAACAGCTGCCAGTTCTCAGCAGCTCTATCCACCTGAAAACCTGCTGAGGTTAATGCCAGACTTTGAGATCACCCCATGGAGTCCTGCCATAGAGATTTCCCTACCTAACTGTGACCCTGAACATGGATCCTTCCTGCTGCTCCACGTGATTTGGTCCAGCAATCAACTGCTGTGGATCTTTGTTGGGAAGAGGGCTTTAGAATCATAGCCCCAGGGAAGGGCAAGGACTGGGTTTTGTCTCTGGGTACTTCTGAGGGAAGAATGCCCACAAAGGAGTTTTGGTTGGCCCGTAGGAGTTGGGATTTAGTATTTCCTTTGCTCCCTCTCCCCTGAGCTACCCTGCTAGCCAGTGGAGGTCGTTCCAGGGAGTGGATGTTTGTTTCCAGGGAATCTTACTGGCCTTTTACTTAGCTTTCAGGGAATCTTACTGGCTTGCTCAGCCTTTGCATGCGTGTGGCAGCGGAGAGCAGGTAGTAGTGCAGCCACAGAGCAATGCACGCCCAAGTGTTCCATCTAGTGGTGCCTGGCCTCACAGAGCCATGTGCTCCCTGCTGCCAAAGCAGCTGGGAACCTCACTGCCAGCCCACCCTGGGCACCAGGGCCAGCTCAGTGACCCCAGCCTGGCTGGTGTTTGAAAATCCTCCCTCCTCTGGGGCAAGACTGCCTCCTGCCTGGAATAACACTCAGTTCTGATGGAAAGAGGGCTTTGAGAAAATATTTTCAGGCCACCTTGTGACTGATTTGTTCCATCCTGCGGTGTTTGTGTGCAGAGTAGATGAACACACAGGTGTTTGTGCCTCAGCAGTGCATGGACTGGAGACACTGAGAATCCCTGCCTGTTGCACAGAGAGCTGCTGCTGCCTGCGGTGCTCTTGGTTCTGAGTAAACAGAAGCAGGAATTGCAAGCCCTAGGCCAGAGACTTGCTTTTGCATGTGTCTTTTCACTAAATCCTAACAGAAATTAGGATCTCTGGCATGTGTGCAGCCCTGCTGTTCCTGGAGTAACCGAACCCCAGGGGCCTCCTTTTCTTTGGCAGGGAAATAGATGTCAGTGTTTCTGCGAAATGAGAGTCACAAGGTGACTCTCTGTGTTCAGACACTGAGTAAATCCAGAGCATCTTTGGTGTGAACGCTTCCTCAATGCCTCTGTGTGCGAGGCACTTGTTTGGTGCAGCTCAAGGCATTTCAGGCTGGGCGTGAGGAGCACATCAGAGACGTGGCTGCAGCTCTTTTCACCCAGAGGTTTTACAGAACAATCACCTGTAGGTTGCTGAGTATCAGAATACAGTACACCAAATCAGAGATATCTTTTATAAATGTTCATTGAACAAATACATCCTCATGCAGCCTCATGGGCTGCTTGGGTTATCTCCGAGGTGGGGAATTCCAGTATTTTCTCCGTTTCCTTCCTTCTTTGTCAGCTGTTGCTGACCTGACCCTGCTCCTCAGGAACTGCAGCCATGTCCTTTTGTCACCATGATGCTGGTAACAACCAATGTGGCAATGCTTCCCCTCCAACAGGCTGAGCTCATCGGGAGCTTGACCCACAAATTGGAAATCCTGAAGGAAGCCAAGGAGGGCCTGCTTGCTGACATTAAGATGAATAATGCTCTCGGAGAGGAGGTGGAGCTGTTGATCAGCACGCTGTGCAAACCCAACGAGTTTGACAAGTACAAGATGTTCATTGGTGATCTGGATAAGGTGGTGAACCTCCTGCTCTCCCTCTCGGGACGCCTGGCCCGCGTGGAGAACGTCCTGAGCAGCCTGGGGGACAGCGCCAACAGTGAGGAGCGGGTACGTATGGGCACAGCCCTGGCCTGCTCGGGGTGTGGGGCAGCAGCCACCACCACCACGGCATTACAGTGACCTCCAGGGGCTGCCAGGAGGGCAGCACAGGGCTTTTGGTTCTCCTGTACCAGCAGTAGCTCAGGCATTGTCCCTGCGAGTCTTCATCCCCGTTTATATAAATGGCTGGGATCCTGCAGCCTTTGTCTGGACACAGAGCAGCTGTGCTGGGGCCAGCCACATTTTAACATTTTTGGGGTGGTTTTGAAACCAGATTTTCCTGGTAGTTGTTGCTTTCAGGCGAGGTTTCCTGACTGTATTGCATCACTTTCTGCCTCCCATTGGCAAGGAATTTCAGAGTCCAGTTCAGTGGGGTTCACAGTCATTCTGTGATGAGGAATTCATCCTCTCCTGTCAGGCTTTTGACTGCTTGTCTGGGAGCTTAGCAGCCATCTGCAGAGGTGGTGCTGGGAGGAAGGAAGGGGCTCAGGGAGTGTGGTGCTGCTGGTACTGAAGGGCTCTCTCTGGTGCGCAGAGTTCACTGAACGAGAAGCGGAAGCTGCTGGCTGGCCAGCACGAAGACGCCCGGGAGCTAAAGGAAAACCTCGACCGTCGGGAACGGGTGGTCTTGGACATCCTGGGCAACTACCTCTCTGAGGAGCAGCTCCAGGACTACCAGCACTTTGTGAAGATGAAGTCTGCGCTCCTCATAGAGCAGCGAGAGCTCGATGACAAAATCAAACTGGGCCAGGAGCAGCTCAAGTGCCTGATGGAAAGTCTCCCCACGGACTTCACGCCCAGGGATGCAGCAGCAGCTGCTGCCCTGGCTGCAGCACTTGCTAACTCCTCCGGGCTTGGTGGTAAAACACCTCCAGCAGCCTCTTCCTTGCTCTAACCTGTTCCAGGTGGAGCTGGGATATAACCCTGCCCGAGTCCCTTTGATCCCATACTTGGCAGATGGTCCTCTTCAAAGACCATGGACAGACACAGGTCTAAACCAAGATTTTAATGAAGGAAAAAAAAAAAATAGCAATAATAAAGGTTTTATTTTCCTTCCTTTCCACCTCTGCTTCCCGGAAACTTAAATCAATGTGGAGGGAGATCTCCTCCTGCCTGAGATGAGGAAGAATCTCACAGGAATTAAAACACATGACTTTTAATAAAAAACATGACCTCCTCTCTTCCCTCCCTTTTCTGCCTACCTGACACCTCATTAAATAATGAAGGATCTAAGAATGAAGCCTTAAAAATAAAACCAACCCATTTTACTGAACATTATTGATATTTATATTTTTTAAAGAACAAGACAGAATTTGTAAGTTTTTGTATATACTCTAATCAGTTACTTGATTCTACTTTGTTCTGTATGTAGAAAAGACATTTAATTTTGTATTTTGTGAAGACCTTAACAAAAAGAGGGAACCCCAAAGATAGTCATGCAGTAGCTTGAAACATCTCATCGTGGTTTTGTTGCTGTTGTTGTGGTTGTTTTTTAATATAATAAATGGCTACCAGAACCAGCTTCACCCTTTTTCAACACATGCTAAAGATACCATTAAATGGCCTTAGAAAGGGGATTTTGGCCACTAAAGTAACAAATTTTTCCTGTTCTGGATCCTGTGATCCTCTGAGTCTGGAGTTCCAACTTCTTTTATGGCAACCTGCATGTCAGGAGTCCAAGCCAGCATGAAGCACAAAATTCACTGCAGGAATGTGGGGGAAATTCTGTCTTGATTTTGAACACTCATAGCTGTGGTCTGTGTTTCTGTTGCAGCCTGAAAGAGTTCCCTGAGGTGTGACAGGGATCTCTACTGACATGATTTATAGGCCCTGCTTTGAGTAGAGTTTCAGGGAAACAGTGGGGGGAGCTGTTTCCATCCAATCAACACATTTCATTTGCCCTAAAAAAAAAACCTCCCCACTGCTGCAGTTTAATTTTTAGATTTAAAAACACTTTTAATCCAGATTTTTCTTTTTTTTTTTTTTTGCAGCCACCCTTCCATCTTACACTTACCAAAACAACTCACAAAGACGTGGTAGATCTGAAAGGTGTTTGTGTACTTTCCATTCAGTGAGTTCTTTCCTGAAAAATACAAGTCCTGCACTTTATCCCCAGGTCAGGAAGAGGCTCCATCTAAACAGGATCTGCCTGTTTACTCCAGGAACATGCATGGCTTCAGGGGGAGCACCTCCAGCAAGTTTGGGGTGGACAAGGCAAGTCCTGTGTGTGTATTCCCACAGTACAGAGACACATCAGCTAATGAGGCAAGTGATAGTCACTGATATTTTTATAACAGCTTATATGTCAAGTGAAAAATTAGTTAAAGCCACAATTTTTGTGATAAGTACAGAATAACTCTCTTTGCATAGTTTTGTTCAAAAATCACCCTCCTAACTGCAAAGTTTACTGAGTTTGGTAGAAGTACACCTTGATATGTATTGGAAGGTAATTAAACATCAGGCAAGCCTGGAGATTTAGTTCTCAGCCAAAAATATTTACTTCTTTTATCTCTGGAAAAAAGGGGAGTGCATTCATTGCTCTTTATCCCACCTTGCTTTTCACTTGTGGCTATGAAACTAGAGGGTAATGGAAACCCAGAATTTTCTAGACTGATTTCATGGGGCAGGAATACCAGGGATAGAATTTTACACATACTGTCCAGTCCTTGTAAACATACTGACACAAATCTGCACTTTGGGTCTGGTTACATGAGATTTTTCATACTGAACCTGTATTGCAGTGGAAAAAGCCAGTACACCAGATGTAGTGAGCACTATCTGCTGTGCTACCCCTTCCCCAAAACGTACCTCAGGGAAGGGGTTTTCAGCAGCCTGGCAATTCTTGCTAAAAATGAACTTTATAACAGAAACATCTGGTTTGGATATTGTTGTGGAATGCTCTACATCCCACCCTGCCACCGGGATGACAGCCTGGCCTGTTTGCCAGCCTGAGGGGCCTCTGTTTGTAGGTAACAATGGGTGGGACTCCTTCCCAGGTCAGCTTCTGGTACCTGGGTTAAATACCTTCTCCAGAGCTGTCTCCAGGTAAGTCATGGACTGTGGGAGGATCGTATGACAGCCACCTTCATCTGGCTACAGGCCCAGTGGGAAAGCACAGATCTCCCTTCGGTGACATGAGGAAAACCCTGATAAGGACAGAGCAGTTACGTTTCTGACACATGGTGCCAGTTCCAAGTAAAATCACCTTGTACAAAACCAATAGCATTATGTTATATTCGCACATTTGTTAGGAACAGCCTTTTTCCTGGGTCAGCATCCCTTAAATTATTATCTCCACTCAAAGCAGGCCAGCTCTCAGTGAAGCCTCACGTGTTTTTAGCAACATGCATGTGATAGAAGTGCCAGGAAAATCTAGTAATCCAACTTAAAATTGGCCTTTTTTTATCAGAGCCCTCAGGCGACTGACGGTCACAAGGAATTCCCATCAGATGCTTTCTTCAAGACTAAATCTAGTCAAGAGTGTTTACATACCAGAGTCTGTTGGTTGTAGGTTTGCACACAAGATCTTTTGTGAAGGTTACCTATAAAATTGGTCAAACCCAGAGCACGACAGCAGTTTATGTGTCAGTTTATCCATCATCTTTACAACCCAGCTGCTGTCATGATTGTTTAGGGTGGTAATTAAGCAAGTAAAGCAGACTGGATAGCACTCCATACTCACTCCACATAAATCCTGTCCTTTGCAGAACAGGGAACAGAGCAAGCTTTTCATCTAAGAGCCCCTGCTTTAAATCAGTGTGAGCAAACTGAGGCACACCTAGAGACCCCATCCCAGGCTTCTCCGTGCCTCATTCATTCACGCTGCAAGCCAGTGTTTCCATTAGAGCTGTTTATCCCTTTACACCCCTCAGAGGGGACGTGTCCTGACTGTGGCACAGTGTTACGGCTTGGCTGTGTTCCACAGGAGCGCTGCTCGTGCCTTTGCACACCCACCAAGTGTCCTGCAGCTGTGCTGTGTGAGGGGCTTTTTCTATCCGTGTGTGACTGAACAATCGGCCTTTGTGCTGTGCAACTGGATGTGTGTCTGTGGCCAGCCCTTGTGCAGCTTGGTGTGCACCAGTGCCAAAAACCATTGCAAAAATCTGCTTTCTTCTTGCCCGTTTCAAGATGTCGGGGAGATGGAGCCAGCCAGGCTCAGTAGCCTCGGACAAGCTTGAGGGGGGGCGGTCAGTGTGGCTCTGCCTGCTTTGAGATTAGGAAAAAGGGCTTGTTTTCCCCTACACCATATAGGAAACAGGGTACATGTGGGCCAGGCAGCTTTTTCCTCTGTGGTTTGCAGCCTGAGGCCATAGCCTTCTGCTACAGCTGCACTGAGCAGCAGGGGGACTTCAAATGAGAAAATCCAGCCATACTTGTTAAATTCTTCATTTTAGTACTGAATGAACTTAGAGAACTGAATGCAAAAGAATTAAAAAAAAACAAAACAAGGACATAATTCAGCTGGGGCGGGTAAGAGCTGGTGAAAATCTGATGGAATATGGAGGAATCTGCTCATGAGGTGCTTGTGCTTTTACTGAGGTAAAATAAAACTTTGATTAAACAAACAAAAAAAAAAATACACAAACCCACAGCTTAGAAAGGATGAAATTGAAATATGAGAAGCCACGATGAGAACTTTTGGGAGAGAAAGGGGGCCCTGAGCAGAAATTTCTCGTGGCTCTTCCTGCCAAATTTTCCGTGGGAACCTTTTTACCTCAGAAGGGCCCCCCCAGCGCCATCTTAGGGGGCTGCTGAGGGGAGGGAGCCCTGTTGGTGAGGGGCTCTGGACACCCAGCCCGCCCCCACCTCACCTCCAAAAACCTCCAAAAATGGCAGCAGGGCTCACTGCCGCCCCTCCTGCTGTGTTTTTATTGCCAACACCTGTGGAGCAATCAGGCTAATGAGGGACAGCTGGGCTGGGCCAGCCGGACAGGAGTGCAGCCTGAGGCAGAGCGTGAAGATGCACATCTCAGCCTGAAGCCTCCTGAGAAAAGGTGAGTAAAGCTCTGTTCTTAATGATTTTTTTTTTTTTTTTTACTCTTCATAGGGTAGGCTGGCAGCGTGCAGCTACATTGGAGTTTAAGAGGAGGGGAAAAAAGCCCTGTTTGTTGGAAAGCAGGAGTGTCGGGTGTTTGGTTTCTGAACGGAGGGAGCGTGCTGGCCTGTGGGAATGGAGGGTGCCCACACCGTGGGGGTCTCAGCCCTGACAGGACAGGTACAGGTCTGTAGCCATCTGACACCAAGGATATCCCACCCCAGCAACATCCAGACCTCCATCACACGCTGGAAAGGGGAATGGTGTGGTTATGGTTTCCTGTGTGCTGCCCCAGAACAGTTGTGAGGTAATGCAGCACAAGGTTTGGGGCTGACTCTCTGAAGTGAGCGCTGAAGTGCCCTTTGGTTTGTACATGTTGGAGCTGGGGCCGAGGGAGTGGGAGGAACGAGAGCTGGCTGGTGTTAGCCTCCTCGTTTTGTACTCGGGTTATTGGTTCATTTCGTATGTGTGTTGTTTGGAAGAAATTGTCAGGTGACTTTCTGGTTGTAAATTCCATGGGAAGCGACCCTGCTGGCTTCTCTTGCCTCACCTAGGGCTGCCCCTCAGCTTCCCTAGCACCCAGCTCCTGGGTGCACAGTGTCCTCGGACTGTCTTTTGAGGCTGTGACAAAGAGTGCCACATGCAGGCTCGTGCGGCCACAGTCACTCACATGGCCTATTTCTGTCGAGTGAAGTTAATGTGAACTGCTCAGGGAGAGGTTATCTTCTGAGAAGACAAAGCTGCTGGTCTGTCTTAGCCCTCACCGCTCTTCTAAGCTATGCATGAGATTTTAACTCCTGTCTGATCTATTGCTTCCAAAGTCATCTTTTTTTACAATTGGTTATGTGTTCTCATCTTCCAAGGTGTGAGGGGAAAGCACCTCTCATTTAATCTGTGTTGATAAAATCATTTAGGTTAGAAAAGACCCTTACATTCAAGTGCAACTGTGAACCCAACACCACTAAATCCACCACTGTGCCCCCAAGTGCCACATCTCCACCTTTTCTAAGTACCTGCAGGCATGGTGACTCCACCACTTCCCTGGGCAGCCTGTTCCCCTGAAATAAAATTCTTCTCACACCTGAGTGTCCATGTTATAAGACACAGACTCACAACTGTTTTGTAGGGGGTTTTGAGGTCCCATTTTCCCTGGCCATGACACTGTAAAGAAATGGTGAGTGCCCAGTGTGCAGAATTTAAATTCAGAAAAGAAAGAAAACCTGCACCCTTTGGCCATGTTGTGGTGCTTTCTGCTCTTCTCCTCAGCAAGCAGTGCTCAGGGCTCTCCCAGAGATTTTGACATGAGCTCCCTGTGTGGCTCAGGAGAGCACCTTGGCAGGAACAAGTGTCACTTGCCCATTCACCCTCTCCTCTGCAGCAGGCCATGGAGTTCTGGCTTTCCCAATGGCTCTAGCAGGAGACAAAGCCTTGTCACCACTCCAGGAGCCAGCCAGGGCACTCTGCATTTATTGGTGTCACTTAAAGGAACAGCATTATTTATAGCTCCTGGATATGGGAGCAAAGACTCGAGCAGCAGGAAATGCTGGCAAAGGGATGCTTCCTTCCTCCCCTTTCTCCTATTTTATGGTCTCCTGAGTGGTAACTGGCAGCACTAAAAAGCAGGATAAAGCTAATTAATTCTTGTGGGAATCCCAGGAGCGGGGTGGCCCCCAGGATAGCGCTGT